>NW_024062882.1:5174358-6561538 GCF_006381635.1 Hibiscus syriacus | reverse complement strand
AAAAAATTACCTTTTAAGAAAGGGATATATAATCTAGGAGAAATTAAACAAACGAGTTTGAAACTTTAAGGTGAGAAAGACTGGGATTTCACAACGAGACGCAACGCTTTGTTCATACGAAAGATCTTCTCCCTTATTGGTGCTCTCTCTCTCTCCTCAGAGAATGACAGAAGAGAAGGGAAAATATCGGTGGGTTTTTGAGAGTTTGAAGTGCTAGTGAGAGAGATGGGCAATTTGCCAAAACACTGTGAGAGGATCCTTGGGCTGAGTACTTGGTTTAGATACGACTGAGAGGGGCGTTTTATAGTATAGATATGGTGGTTCCCGGGCCGGCCATCATGTTCACAGTGTTAACGTGTTGTTGACGATGATATTTGGCATTGATACGTAATTTACTCGTTTCGTTTCCAGTTCATTTATTGGAACGTTTGTTTGACTCTTACTTTTATAGAAACAATCGCATTGAACGTAATTTTTTATTAATATAAGACAATATCTTTAATGCTTACATTTCTGTTATTTTTAATACTTAAACTCGGGAAAAAAATTTATCATCAAAATTATTTAATTCTTTAAAAAAATAGTTATATTAATAGAATAATAAATTGATTGATTTTTTTCAATTAAATTAAAAGTAAATTATCAAATAAAGAGAAAAGGAGTGGTTGGTTAGTGTGAAGTCTCTTTCCGTTCGTACGTAGGACGGGGAGCTCTTCATGGGTCCATTTCTTATGGACGGAAACCACGAGTTTCTTCTGGTTGGTGTCCAAAAATGCACACAAACGTGCCAGTGCTACCATCATTTTCCGCTTGCTAAAATTGTGGGTAAAATGAAAAAAAATATTATTATAAATGAAAATAAAGTGAAATATTTTTTTATTAAATTAAAATATTATAGAGTAGTATTGTGTTTAAATATTTTTAATTATTAATAATGAACGTTTAATCACTCCTACTGTAAACATTCGTGTTCGAACTTAAACTAACATTATTCATTTAACCGATGAAGTAATTTAGTTTGTATAAAATGAAATGATATTAATTCTAAATTATTTAATAATTTAGATTAGAATATGATTTATATTAAGTTAGCCAAAAACTTCTTGTATCGTTATTATTTAAAGAATGCAAGGTTTATTTTGGTGTTATTATATTAAAATATCACATTAATTTTTTTTTTAAAACCTCTAACCAAATTAGTTAAAAAAATATCTCCAAATTCACATAGGATGTCCTCGCGTTATGAAATAAGCGGTTTAACGACGGAAAGTTAAGAATCAGAGACAGAGTAAGGGGTTTTTATCTGAAGAATCCGTTTTCCATCTGAGAAGTAAACATTAAGCCAGCAGAACAGAACTGAAATTTCAATTTGAAGAAAAGAGGTACGTTATTGAAACTCTAATTTGCAAATTATTCAATTAAGTTTTTGGGATTTAGTGATTATGTTTTTTTAGTAAACCAAACAAAATGTAATTTTATAGGCTGTAGGGTAAAAAAATTAGGTTGTACATGATAACCGACTGTACTGAACCGTTATTGATATAAACGGTCATGAGAAGCATTTACGTTACATTTACATAACAATTTATAACAAAAAGTGTTGTTGAAATTTGTTTTGTATTGTAATAATTGAATGTAAAGGAAAAAGAAGAAGAAGATGGAATCAGTAGATAAATGAGAGGAAAATAACCTCAGTGACCAAAAATGCCTTATAATATACGATTTTAACTAACTTTTTTTGGATTTGCCAAAATGACCAACTAAATCGCAACGCGATTTCCGGTATCGCAAATCAGTTTCCAGATTCGCAACGCGAACTTCGACTTTCGCAATGCGAACTTCGACTATCGCAATGCGACTTGGACTATCGCAATGCGAATAGTAAGTCGCAATGCGATAGTCGACTATCGCAATGCGAACTTGGACTATCGCAACGCGAACTTCGACTATCGCAATGCGAACTTGGACTATCGCAATGCTATCTTTAAAGAATGCCGCCGCCCGTCTCGTCTCGGGTCGTGGTCGTGGTAATACGTGTCTTCGACACGTTCGCGCGAATACTATCTTTTTAGAGAAAATTCTTAAGAAACAAATGCAATACCACCAGTCGTTGCGATTTTGGACTATCGCAACGAATTTGGAATAAATCGCAACGCGAATTTGGACTATCGCAATGCGAATATGTAAATCGCAATGCGATAGTCGAAGTTCGCGTTGCGATAGTCGAAGTTCGCATTTCGCAATGCGATAGTCCAAGTTTGCATTACGATAGTCCAAGTTCGCATTGCGATAGTAGACTATCGCATTGCGATTTACATATTCGCATTGCGATAGTCCAAGTTCGCATTGCGATCGAAGTTTGCATTGCGATAGTCGAAGTTCGCGTTGCGAATCTGGAAACTGATTTGCGATACCGGAGATCGCGTTGCGAATTATCGATCACATTGCGATTTAGTTGGTCATTTTGGCAAATCCAAAAAAAGTTGGTTAAAATCGTATATTATAAAGCATTTTTGGTCAATGAGGTTATTTTCTCTAAAATGAATGAAATGAGAGGTTTTGACATGGCAATTGTGCCTTGAGTAGAAATAACCCTCAAACCATTAGTTAAAAAAATATCTCTAAACTATTCACGTAGGATGTCTTCGCGTTATGCAAAAGCGAGGTCAATCTCGCGTTTTACAAAAAGCGGATTTTAAGAAAATAATCAGATAAAATGAAATGGAATGGAGTCGGGAAAAAACAAGACATTACCTTATAATCATGTTTATTTATTTATGTTTTAACGAGGGAAATAAAATTTTAAACAATATATGTATAAACCTTTAGTATAATGAAAAAATATCCGATAAAACATGTTACGTATAAAATTGTAGGTTGTGCCTTCTTTTGTTTACCAACATGTTTAAACAACTCAAACGGTTTTTAACATTTTATAAAATAATTTAGCTTCATGCTCCCAAAAACAAGAACCATAACAAGTGTAGAGATTGTCCCTATTGGTTTTTTGGCAAAATCCCACATTGGTTGTATAAGGAGGGGAATTTTTGTTATAAATAGAGCCCTCCTCCCCCTTAGTTTAGTATCCACCAATAAGCCTTATTCACTTAATGGCTATATGTTCTCTTCTCTCTTGTAATATTTCCTCTATAGTGAAATATATTTTAGTAGTGTTTGAGGAGGTAGACATAATTTGGCCAACTCGTTAAATTTTGGTGTTCTCTTTATGTCTATTTATAGCTATTGTGGTATAGTTGTTGTTAATTATTGTCCTATTAAATTACTTGTCTTGGTAGTTATGTCAAGGAAAGGGATTTTAAGAGGGACCATTGTGACCCTCCTCTTTCCTGAGAATCTAGCTTGGGGTGATTTTTAATACAATCATTTTCACTCTAGTCACCTAGATAATAGTTTTCAAGGTGATTTTGCCATTATTGGTGGAATTAACCCGAATTCCACAATAGTCCCTTGGTTGCCAACTTGTTCGACTGAGTTACGAGGAAATACTTATCACAGTTGCATCTGATTAGTTTTTGACCTCAAATCTCGATATTGTTGCGACACCATGACATTAACCCCACAAACCTTTGAATCTCTGAATACATACCTTCTAATAATATTTTCTTTTAATTGACGGGAATGAAAGCTTTCAACACTCTAGTCTCTTACTTCTTCAATCCCAAAACATGCTTGAAACATGCCATACATATAAGGCTTTAATATTGTCATTATCGGATGCTTCCTTCAACCAATGCAGATCAGACCCCGAGTTCTTCCCACTAAAATAAGCATACATGCCTCTTCTGTATAAGGCTTCAGGATTATAGCTTCATATCTTCTTTGAAAACTTTCTCAGCTGTAGTCCATGGAATTATACTAATATTTTATCGAAACGTTACGATAAACATACTCCTCCTTCTTCGAAGCTTCATGAAAAGCCTTACAATTCAACTGAATATTACAGAAATCAACGATAGAATTAGACAAAACATGCACAACAATTTCCATTAACACTTCCACTGGAATCGATTCCACAATAGAACATAATTTTTCCCATTATTTTGAAAGAGATAAATACTTCATTACAAACCTTAAACCTAAGCACAAATTTATAATAGTCGTGTAACGAACCCTTTAAGTAAACTAATTTCATTGGGACCTCGCATTTTTATTACCATTAATTCAGCCTGAAAAGAAACGTCTTGTAACGTTTTTTCAGCTTTTCACCACAAATGAAATCCAAGTTGACGCTTCGATTCACCCAACATTTCCCCACATGTATCAAACGGTTTAATTCCCGGACATCCCACGACTAATTAATTTTTATTTATTTTTCATATTTTAAATGGTTTCAAATGTCTATAGAAAATTATAGATATATTCTATCAAAGTATCAATATTACCGTCTTCTTTCTTATGTCGAACGATATTAAATAAAACTATTATGATATTTAGCTTTTTTATTATCAATTATAATATGTAAATATTGATCGATATTACTATATACAAGTTTGATGGTTGTGGGTAACTCCATGGCTCCATCGGCTAAAACTTCATAATAGTTTAGGCGCAAGCGCTTTTATTTTTTAAAATGATCATATTTTATATTGCAACATGCTTTCTTTGGGGGCCATGACATTTTGGGCACAATCGATTCTATTAATACACAAGTTGACATTACAGGTCGCAACCTATTTCCTTTGGAACCCTGATATTCTGGGACTCAACCGTATCTATTTACCAAATAATACTTTGTGCTCTTAACCTATTTGATTGTCATAGGTAATTCTAAGGCTTCATCGGCTAACAATTTCATAATACTTTAGGCGCAATCGCTTTTATTTTTTTTATAATGGCAATATTCCAGATTGCAACATGCTTCTAGAACTTAATTTATTTAAATCTATCACGTTTTTTGAAAACATGTTCTGTTACCCCGGCTGACAAATACTCTGGTTCCGAGTTAAAATATTATAGGTCGCGTTTTTAACCTATAACCCTTTCTACCGATTAGTCGTTAATTAACCTTATTTTAGGCGCCACACACCATAGGCCCCCAGATCCCTAAATATTTTCGAATCAACCTTTTTTTACTTTTTTCTCAACTATATTTTTTTCTTAATTCATTTAAAATCACAAAAAAATCCTTTAAAAGTGTTGATGATTCAAACTAAATGATATTTCTTTAAAATAAAACAAAGTTTAATGTACTAATTTATGAATAAAAATAATAGATTTGGAAGAATTTATTATAAAACAGTTTAATCTGATTTGATTTTAATTTAATTAAAATGCTTGCAATTATTAAATACTAATTTTTTTTAGAGAAATAATTTATTTCAAAATAATTGAGTTAAGCGTTGTACCCATGTTTGACTGTTGACGACCAACAAGCTCAAATGTTTTTCAAAGCGAGAATAATTAGGTAGAGCACTATATACCTTTCTAGTTGACCTTTCTTCATTAAACCCTTCAAATTAAAACTCCATCAAAATTTAGGCAACCGACCAAGTCGGCAGGAATGAGTTAAACATGACATTGACCATGCGGCCATGCCCAGCACGGTTTTTTTTTACCAAAAATTGAACTGAACCGAAATAAATAGGTTTTCAATATTTAAACCGAAATCGAATAGTTAAAAAACTGAAAAAATCGAAATCGATTTTTTCGGTTCGGTTCGGTTTTTTTAACGGTTCGAGTTTTTCGGTTCGGTTCGGTTTATCGGTTTTTCAATAAAAAATCACTTGAAACTATAATTTTTTTTTACAAAAATTGCCTATTCGGTTCAATATGGAATAAATGGGTTCCATATGGAAAACCCGAACCGAACTGAATCAAAAAAATAAAGCTTTTAAACCGAACCGAAAACCGAACCGTTTAAAGCTAAACCGAACCGAACCGTTTTACTCGGTTCGTGTCGATTTTTCGGTTTTCTCGGTTTCGTTGCTCAACCTTACCCAGCACGAGTAGGAAGTCAATTAATTTACCATTGATTACTTGGTAAGATTAAATTAAATTTAGAATATGAGGTTTAATATTAAAAAAATAAATTATATAAAACTAACAACTAGTTGACATAGCGGAATGAGACACTAGATTCTTTAAGTAAGATTAAGGGGTCGATTCATGGTGATTGCGAATGTAGTAAATTGGGTTGGAAGGATTGTTGTTGCTTCTGTAGTACTCGATCTGGATTAGTCGATCAATAAATCGGATACCGGTGGTTATACCAAAAAAGTATACTACATAAAAATAAATCTTACACCATATGTACGTCAAATAATAATTCTATATACAAATAAATTTAGGATGAGCATTTCACTCGGATCTGATATGTTCTGACTGACTTAATCTGACCTGATCGAGTTTTTTATTGTTGAAAATGTAAGTTTGGGTCGGATTGAATCCTTTTAAAAAGTCTGTTCAGATTGAGTTAGGTTCAAGTGAAAAATTTAATTCGATCCGATAGAATACTATAATAATAATCTCTTTTATATGGATAATCAAAATAATATCTCTTTTTTGTATTATTTTATTCGATTAGATCCGTATTTTGCCTAATAAAACTATATATGTATATGTCGGATTGGATGCGGAATTTGATTTAAAAAATTTAGTAAAAATTAGATTAAAGCAACATGGATAGTTGATTGTTTCAAAGTAAGACTTTTACAATCCTTATACTTGATCAACACCAATCACATGCATTGACCGGAAAAGAAAATCTATGACTTTCAACCAAGAATTTCTTTTACTAGAATGAATCATATTTAAGAATTGTTCGTCCAGCTCAGTTGTTAAAGCGCAAGGCTCTTAACCTTGTGGTCGTGGGATCAAGTCTCACGGGGGCAATTCATAATTCTGACTGCCGGATGTTTCCCACGGAAGCTGCTCTCAACCTAGCGTTGGGGCAGCCTACTTTCATACCTCCTCTTATCTCTATTACATATGAAAATAGGGTCAGCCAATTTTTTTTAATCATATTTAAGCAGTGAAATGTTGACTTATGTTCATTTACATCAGATACAAAACAACTCTCCACTATTATCTGTTGAAGCTTCAACTCAGAATTTTCCAAGCTGATCATATGACTTGTAGACGGTTTCAGCCGTTGTTTGGTAATGGCCCGATCAAAGATCATTCGAGTTTTAGGTCTCGTAAGCTCGAAAGTGATACACTAACATGGAGCAAGAAGAAATAATCTCAAAAGATATAATTGAATTCCCCCGTTTGTGTCACATTATATCCGCAACCACTTCTGATTTTCCATTGCCTTGGCAAGTTTATCTGCTAACGGTGCGACCGCTTTGCAGCTCTTCGGTGCGCCTGCTGCTCGGAAATTATGAAGACATTTTATTCATTCAACAAATGACAGCTTCATTTCATGGGAATCCTTTATTACCTCCAGCTTTTCCCATTCTGCCAGTTTATTTCTTGCATGTGCTGCTGCGGATGAGGCATCCTTCAATATCAGATAATGGAGTCTGCTCGGAAAGCTATCACCGTAAACAAGACGAATCGGTAAAAGCAAAAGGTGTCGAGATTGATTACCCCGGTTTTTCTATATTTTGCAATGATTTCTTGAGCTGTACGAACTCGGGGAATCGTCTGGTGCACCGGGCAATCTTCTCTGCCTGTTACTTTTCCTGCAAGTAGAGTTAATATTCAGCAATTTCATATTAGAATCTCAGGAATAAAGAAAAGCTGAGTTAGAAAGTCAGGTTTACCTCCTTTTGTTTTAACAGCTTCATGCCACGACAAGCTAGTCACAGGTGGAGTTTCATCTATTTCGATGTCATCCGGTGCCAAACGGAGAGATTTTTTGTCAGAGAAAATCCAATAATTAAGAAAGTGTGTTCGATGTAACAGTGGACCGAACCTATGTCAAGTTCAATATCTTCCTGCTTAATAATAGTCTGGCTTGTGTCTATGAATGGAGCCTATAAAATTTTTCTCCCTATATGAGTAAAATCAGAATCGGCTAGTATTGAAAATATGGACCGTAAAATCACACCGTTAGCACTGATTGAGAATAATAAATTTAAAGAAAAAAATTCAAAATCCTTAACTGTGTCGTGGTAGAGCTACTGCCTTAAAAACGAATTCGCCCAGATACGTGTAATCGCTCCAATAGGCGGATCGTCACCCGAAACCAGAGTGGACTACCGATGGTATTGCTCCTTAGATCGCCTGAAATCTCTTAGTAGCTGTGAGAGCTTTTGAGATAATTGTTTGAGAGTGAATTGGGTGAGTTGAGAAGCTTGAATAGCCTCTCTATTATAGGCTTCACGTAAGGGGCAACATGATCCAATGTGCATCAAATTTATTTCTGATTTAATTATTGGATTTAAACTTTGTCGTAACAGCTGAATTAAACAAATGAACTTGGCCTCAAAACAATCCAGCTGAATTAAACAAATGAACTTGGCCTCAAAACAATCCAAAATTCATAGTTAATTTCCAGCCGTTTGTAACTCTTGATAATATTACTGTACTCTGTAACAGGCATAATAATCAGCTGTTAATTCCCTTTGAACAGAGATGTAAAGCAGTCCAGATACATCCAACGTTACACAAGTTTAAATTTAAGAAATTAGTTTAAATTTCAGAAATCAAAACGACGTCTAATTAATCTCAACTGTTACACTCTGAAATTTAAATCAAACACGACCTATAAATATCAGACTAAAAATTCTTTCCCAATTTTATTTGTTCTTTCAAAGAAAAATGCCTTACAAATTTCTCTAAAAAGATAGAATTCACACATACGTGTTAAAGACACATATTGTCACTTGCCACGAACCTCGTCCATAAACACAAGCCGAGCCAAGCCGGACAATGACAACACATAAGAAAACCTCTTGTCCTCTATCACTCAACAAGAAGTGCAGAATGTAATCGTTAAATACCCAATACCAATGGATTTCCCACTCAATGGGGATAAGCATTACCAACAAAGATGTATTCACTTTTCCTCCTTTAAAAACTTAACTACCACCAAAAGTCCCCGGTGCGATCCCCTGCGTTAATACGGTAAAACGATAAGCAGTTTTGTTTGTCAGAAACATAACCTAGAAAAATATTCCAGTGACCTATTCTTCTTCTGATTTGAAGAGATATGAATGGCAGAGCACCGGAAGCCGCTGCAAGCACCCGATCATGTAGACAAGGCAGAGATTCCAGGATCCTAGAAACAACACAAGTTCTCTGAATGATTTCTTTTCATTAAATTTGAAACTTTCTCAACAGCATTGGTTTATTAGATGATGGTGTAGTACCTGAAATCATTTGAATCAGCCAAGAGAGAGATGAAGGCCACTTCGCATCCGCTCATCTATTTATACTGAACATCAGGCATATCTTCCATCTTTCTTGAAAGTGGTGGTCCAACAGCAAGGTTTCGTATGATTCATCATATGAAATGTTTTATCTTTCCCCTATAGAAATGAAATCTCATTAGCATACAAATGGAGGCACAAACTGTTAGACAAAATGCTTAATCCGAGGCATAAAATAATAATAATAATAAAGAATATTATTATATAATCGAATGAAGCAAAATAAATAAAGAATTAAAGTAAAGAAATGAAATTGTTTACTCGTATCTTGACATGAAATCGGATGAGCGGAGTTAGATAGATAGAAGAAGAATTTTGTTGAGGCATGTATGAATAGTTTCATTAAGACATATTCGTTCTCTCCTCGGTGCTTTGAGTAACGTTGAACGTCGGTCTCCCAAGATACAACAACAAACGATCACAACAGTAAGCACAACCGTTGTGATCAATCGAACACATCTTATCTTTCTCTTACACCAGACATAATGAACTTTGGAAGGAATTTCTAAGAGTTTTCCTATTCCAATGTTGAGAATTGTTTCTAAGATTGATCATTAACTAACCTATTTATAGAGGAGAGGAAATTAATCAAAAGGTTATGACCTTTTGATGAAGAGATTTGTTGAAAAGCTAATAGGTATAATTGAATGGATGCAACTTTATATCAAATAATAAGTCTATTCACCAATTGACATAACTTATTATTAAAAGGGATCAATTTTATTCAATTATTATTAATTTTTCCAACAATACCCCACATGAATGAAATTGATGATTTCAAATACTTACTTGATGTGGTGATAGATTCTACATTCGATATTTGCATAGGATAGGTATACATCCCCTTTGAACTTTCCCTTGTAAAAATAGTTTACCTTACTGGCTGTCCAGAAGATGTGATATCCTTGAGTTGTCTTGTCGTTTGTGTAAGCGATGACATACCTCACACAAATATCTCCCTGACAAGAATTTGATTCTCATGTTCATATAGCCGTGGACATCTCCTGGTTCTACAAGAGCTTAGAGAACTATGCCCCAATAATCTCCTTGAAGCGGCTCCACTTCACTCTCACATAAGTGACTTATGTTGTTCGGCTCACCGAAATACATAGTGGTCATTAAAAGCATTGCTTAACCTTTTCTACATTTTAGTCATTGTTTTTATCATATGAATGGACTTGGGGATAAGAACCCCCCATAGTAACCTCACAAGGTCTATGCAAGTAGGTTGTTCCATTGAACTTAGATCTTGAGATCTTTAGTCAATTAAGTTGGGTTTTCCTTCACATAGCGCCTTAAATATTAATGAGCATTAGTCACATTCCTTTCGATGTTTTATTAACTTGATCTTGATTCAACCCTTTGGTTAACGGATTTGAAATGTTATCTTTTGATCTTACAAAATCAATAGAGATAACTCCAATTGAGACCAGTTGTCTAATGATATTATGTCACGACACATGTGTCTCAACTTACCATTATACATTACATTACGTGCTTTACCAAATGTTACTTGTCACAATATATGCATATTTTGGGCACACACTTTAACCATTCAGGAATATGCTTCAAAATTATTTGTAGTCATTTCCTTTGAAAGATATCTCTACACTTTCAAGTAGTTGTAAGAAGGTTTTCTACCTTTCCCTAATTCATATGGTGTCTTATCCGTTTTCTTGTGGGACACCTTAAATAAAGGTAATTAACTGATAAGACATCTCCCTCCCCACATGTCCTGTGACAATTCAAAATATCTCATGACGTTCATCATGTCATGTTCGATTCTTCTGCTTTGTATTCATGACTCAATAACATCCATAATTCTTTAGTTGTCTTATGGATATTATACACTAAAGTGTATTCAAGATGTATTTTGAAGCTTTAACAATATTAAATGCGATAATAAAGTTTACAACACCCTCTCTAATATTATGAGGATCATAATGCATATATTTGAACATATTCAACACGATCAAATATAACATCCATCATTGTCATGTTTTGAAATTCTATCCATAGAATTTAACATGCTTCACAATATGAATCATGGTCATCGATATTGTTAAATTTTATTTGATGTCATAGTAGGAATCAACATTTCATATCATGAATAGATTCTTTTGCCATCCAATTTTATAACAACAAAATTTAATTAGAATTTAAAATTCTAAAGCTGTAACAATGTTGTTGCTTTCAAATGATTTCTGTTAAGCACATGAGGCAGTATCTGTAGATAGAAAACTTGGACTTATGGTTGTTAGTCTCGAAATGGTGGCTCTTTAGTAGTTATTGTCGTTAGTATTGCGTAGTCATTTTTTTTAGAGTTTTGTTGGGGTTTTTAGGTGATTGCTTTCGGTTTTCGAGATCAACTTATTTTTGTTAGATTGGATAAGGGGGCCTGGATCAATTGTTGTTCGTTTTGGAGCTGTTGGATGTACAGATTGGAGTTTTGATCGATCTTCTTGTGGCTTGTTAGCTCCCTTGATTTCCATGTTCTTGGTTGAAGTTAGAGGTTGTTCTATTATTAAGCTGTTATTGTTGAGTTGTGCTTTTGGCGCCTTTTTGTAGGAGGTTTGTGTTGTTTTTACATCATATGGTTAGTCGTGTCTTTGTAGTCTCTTGTATATCTGGCAGTGTCTTGCTTCCTCAGGAGCTAGTTTCTAGCTTCCTGCTCTTTACACCTCATGGTTCACTCTTTTTCCTCCAAATAGGTTTAGGGAGATTTTTTAATGAGGTTCATGGGGTGGTGTACCTTGTATCTTTATCAATACAAAGTACCCATTTTTCAAAAAAAAAAAACAGTAAACCGAATAGATTCTTTTGGATGGTAGAATTAAAATCCAGAAACTAATGGAGGACCCCACATTGTTTTGATTTGCCAATTGTCCTTTGAAGGGGCTTACTTTTCTTGATTCCTTGGTATGGTTGTTGCAATTAATGGAGTGAACAATGGGTTATCGAACTTGAATTGCAGACTGACTAGGAAATCCCTTGACTAGAAAACATTTGCACAGATCCCTTCCTGATTGAGTGGTCTTCAGGCTCATCAGAGCGGGATCACAATAGATCACACTTTTCCTCATGGTTAATTTGCATTTGATCAAATCCCAAAGTGGAAACTCATATCAATTGAAGCAACCTCCTTCCTTTATGTGATCAAACTCCGAGAAGGGCATCAATATCAAACATTTATTTCCTCAAGTAAATTCCTATAACACCAACAAATAAACAGATTAATGAATTTTTAATATGGCTTAAACTCCAATAGATATGCAACTTTCTCCAAAATTAAGATGGCATTATAAAACAAGTCATGAGCACATTACCATAGTTTGGAAATCTGCGCCATTGTACATTCGATCTCCAATACGCGAATTTCACTTTAGAATCAAGGTGAGTTTTTGGAGTCAACAAGAAGACTCGTTTGCATTCGAAACGACAAATTGCTTGAGAAATTTCACTTTGATGTGGTTCCTCCTAATGACATGCAATTCGTTTTTTTTGGAACATACAAATTGATTCGAACTCACAAATAATATCCGACATTTGTTACTTCGTTCGTTAAATTCAAAGAATCTTGTTTCGAATAAAAAAATATGTCTTAAGATTGTTAGACAAAATGATTAATCCGAGACATAAAATAATAATAATAATTAACAAATATTATTATATAATCGAACGAAACAAAATAAATAAAGAATTAAAGTAAAAAATGAAACTGTTTACTCGTATTTTGACATGAAATCGGATGAGCAGAGTTAGATAAACAGAAGAAGAATTTTGTTGAGGTTTGTATGAACATATTCCTTAAGACAGGTTCGTCCTCTCTTCGGTGGTTTGAGTAACGTTGGACGTCGATCTCCCAGGATACAATAAAAAACGATCACAACAGTAAGCACAACCGTAGTGATCAGTCGAACACAATCTTAAATTTGAAGCATGCTTATCTAACACATTCAAAGGATCAATATGATTTCTTAATCCTAAAAGGAAGAACAAAAACCAAATTGATAATGCTTAGCAGTTAAAGCTTGAAACTCACAAAGTCCCAATAGCCAATAGGCGCTGTATAGGATCAAAAGCAAGAATGATGAAGTAGAAGGGATCCCATAGTGGATAGCAACTGGCAAATCCAAATCTTCTGGTTTCAAATCCCCACGCTGCACATTTTGCTGAAACCAAAGAAACTCCATAAGATGATTAGTTGATTACTAACAAAAAAATGGGAACTCTAAAACTAAAACTAAAAGCAAGAAATTTCGTTTCTTTTGGACGTGGGGATGCTGAACCGCTTTCTGAAGCGTGCGTTTAGCGAACGTGGTAAATCCGAATAGAGGTGAAGCTTTATCCTTTTCTGTTTCAAAGTTTCTGGGGATGTTGTTTTGGAACAAAGACTAGCTTTTTCTTTTTGGTTTACTTAGTTTCAGTGATTAACCCTATGAAAGACGTAATAATGGAGACTTTGTCAAGCTCTAGTCGTGAAATAATATAGTAGCTACTGTTGTTGGTCCACTTGTCGTGATCTCCTGGGTATCATTCTTCTGCAGTCCAAACTCGTGAAAAATAATGACTTTGTTAGACAGTTGTCAGGATATGATTGTTGAACACATGTGATCGCAGGCAATTGCAGATAAAATCGATGCATGATACAGGAAACTCTTCTAACAACTTCGAAGTTTGGATTCGTTGGCAGCTTGTCTTATGTTAAATACTTTTAGATTTATAGTTACTTTCAAGATCTATCTGCAGATGTAGATGTAATCAAATTATATGTTTTTTTTATATATAATAATACTTCCCAAGATTTACATTATTGCGATCTTATTGGCATCATATAAATAAATATTACATAAAATTGAAAAGCTAAAAGGTGTGGGGTAGTAAATCCAAGGGAAATAAGGTCTCGATGTGCACGACTACATCAAGCCCTCCTAAACATAACCTTCAATGGCTCATCAGCAAGCACCAAGCGCCTAATCCCATCATCATCAATAAAAACACCCAAGTCCCCACATACAGGTCTGCAGGTATCGCACACCCCGGGGCAGAAAGCAAGCTTATAATCATCTTCAAATCTCTCGATCTTAAACCTGTTGTTCAGAGTTTCACGCCCGCTGGTCGCCACCACGAACTTCTGTAAAGATTCGTCGAAGGCAAGTACCCATTGAGTGCTTTGGACACAAATCGAAGAAGCGTTGAATATGACGTTGAAATCGGTGGATACACGTACAATACCGCCTTGTTGCTCGACGTTCACAGGTGAAAAATATAGTGGGAGACCGCTCGACACTTCCAGCTGCTCTTGAACGACGACGAGCGGGCAACCGGTGTTGGGGTCAGCGTTGGTGGCACTGCCGAGAGTGAGCCCGCCTCCTCTACCGCGGATGACCGGTAAAACATAGTAATCGGTGCCGGTCCGGAGCTCTTGACCCGACACGTCAAGCACTGCATCGGGTTGATCAGCGGCTATTGTTGAGCTGAAGAGAAGGAAAGTAAGTGCCGAAAATAATGTAGCCTTCATTGTGTTTGTTATGCCTTGCTTCTGTTGATTCGTGCCTTGATGTTCAGTGATGGCTTGGTATTTATAGAGCTAGTGGTATGTGGGTAACTTAGAGGCATGATCAATGATCTTCAAGAAGTTAGGCAAGGAGTTGCCTTTTGTAGACCAAATAATTTCGAGTTAACTATGATTAAAATATTCGAATTAATTGAGTTGATTTGAATAAAAAATTTGAGTTAATTAATTAGATGATTCATTATTTTTTTTTTTTGAATTAAATCGAATGTATGAATTTTCAGTCCGCTTAAATCAAACTTCCAAATCGAAATAGATTTTACTCACTTCTATATAAATCAGGTTAACTAAAAACCATTTTATTATGTTGTCGAACGGATATGCTTGTTACGTGAAGCCAGCAAATTGCTTGCAGCAAATGAGAAGAGAAAAGTCATGGGATATTGGCAATATTCAAAAAATGAAGGTCGCCAACTAAATGTTTTCATTTATCAAATTGTGTATGAAGAAAGGTTTTAAAATCTTCACCTCTAAACTTTGTAAAATTTTCAAAGTCATTGCATCTTATCCTTTGTATGCATGGTTTCTTGAATGCATTGTTCTCATTTAATTGATAAATACAATGAAAATGGTAGCCATATATATATATATATATATATATTATCCACATTAGGTCGGCATGTACCAACAAATAATATTCAATTTGACTTTAGATATGAACAAATTTCGGTCCAATTTCTGCATATTTAGTTTCATATTCAAAGTACGGATAGAAACCACCAACGGTTGGTTCAAGTAGTAGGTAGCTTGATATCGTTTAAGCATGTCTCGAGTTCGAGTTCTTATGTATGCAGAAAATCTCGCTGGGAGATTCACCCACCAAAATTAGGTTTGTGACCCCGGTTGGTTCGGATTAATCAAGGCAAAGCCTTCAGTTCCAGGAGGACAAAAAAAAAGTACGGAACGAACTCTCAATCAATGATTAAAATAAAAATAAAATAGGGCAAAATACACAACTAATCCCCGACTATAGAGTACCACTTCAGGTTTTATAATGAACAATTTGTGTGTAATTACTCTATTTATATTATCATTCAAACGTTTGAATATATTTTAACTAATCTACTTTGCGAGTATTATTATTTAATGTTTGAGGGTTGAATTGGATGTGTTAGCGGAAAGACTTCGATTCTTTTCTAGTAAAATAAGGCACCTGATTGTATGTGTCGTCGGAAAGATTTGATCATTTGGAGTATAAATTCGATTTGACCTAAATTGATCTGATATAAGATAAGGATTTAATTTAAAAATTATAAAAAGAAAAAACAGTAGCGAAACATAAGCAGAGCTAGTGAGGTTATGGTCCCCTAAAATTTTAAAAAATATAATTTAGACCTTTTAAATTTTAAAAAAAATAATTTGGTAAATTCATATTTAACTTTAAATTTTTTAAATGTTCTTAATTAAATTCCCTCTCATAATTTTAAAAAAAATTCTTATTAAGCCTCTCAAAATTTCAAAAATTTTAGTTAGACCTTAATATTTTTTTTTGGAAAAAATATAAATTAAACCCTTCAAATTTTTGAAAATTTTAATTTAAACTTACAAATATTTTAAAGTTTTAATTTAACCCCCAAACTTTATCACCAAGTTCTGCTACCAAGAAGAAGTATTATAACATCCATAAATTTATACAAAAAATACACTATTACTCTCGGATCGGATAGGAGGTTTTTCATATTTCGTCCAAATTCGATATGAACCCGATCTTACCTTATATAAAATCTAACCCATACCCAAATAATTTTTAAAAAAATTGATACTATCAAATCGAATCAAATTGAAATCCGTCAATTTTGGAGTAAATTATCACCCTACCACCATTGCCCTTTTGATTTTCTCCACCATCGATTTCATGGGGGTGAAAGAGCTTTCATTTGCATACACATTGCTCAACAACGTCTGAGGAAGAGAATATTTAGATTAATCTTTAGATTAATGGTTAAAATGCAAGATCAGTGAACTCCACAGTGAAGTATCTATTGCAGCCGCAGATCTAACGTTTTTACTGCCTATATTCACCTTAGTTTTTCATCTTATTGATGCTACGGATTTAAATAACGGTTACTATCGAAATAGCATCCGTTATATAACGAAAAAAAATATTGTCTGAAACAATTATTTCTCACCTACGATACCCACGTGACCGTAATAATGCCCGTCACAGCCGTAATTACAATAAACGCAACGTAATTAAAAACACCATCGTAATCATAATTTAAAATCTTAACTAATGGTGTTTATCCTAAAATTTTATTTATGCTATAAATTTTTTTGTTATCAATGTATATATATATACCTTAAAAAATATTTCTAGATCTGAAATTGTTGTATCCCACGATGAAACGAAACATAAACTAATGAACAAACAAAAAATGACTGCGTCCCTTTTCCATATATGCACAAATAGAATCGTCTATTTATACAAAATGGTAAAGCCCCCTCTATGATAATCGATCATAGATATTGGCCTGATGAATCTGCATCATGCATGCGATGCTGTTTAGTTTGGTTAAGCTGTTAACTAAGGTTGTTAGTCAGTTGTTAAAAGCAGTTGACAAGTCTGTTAGTCTGTTAAGCATATGCTTGCTCCTTGGAGCTGTATATAAACAATAGCTTCCTTGTATCTCGGAAAAAGTTGTCAACTGCTTTTAACAACTGACTAACAACCTTAGTTAACAGCTTAACCAAACTAAACAGCATCGCATGCATGATGCAGATTCATCAGGCCAATAATAGAAAAAAATAGAAAAAAAAATAAGAGTAAACTATGCATTTAGTACTTAAATTATTAGTTTTGATTCATTTTAATATCTAAACTTTCAGTTTTTTCAAAATTGTACATAATGTTTAGTTTTCGTTTTATTTTATTTCATGCCGTTAAAAATTTAACGTGTTTAGTACCTAAACTATAAGTTTTGGTCCGTTTTAGTACCTAAACTTTCAGTTTTTTTTTCAAAATTTAACAATAAATTTTGAACCAGAGTACTAAAATAAAACAAAAACTAAAGTTTTTAACAGCGAGATACTAAAATGAAACAAAAACTAAACTTTAGGTATGATTTTGAAAAATTGAAAGTTTCGGTATCAAAACGGACCAAAACTGATAGTTTAGATACTAAACACCTAATTTACCCAAAACTGAATAAATAGAAAATTGAAGGATATTTTAATCCTTACCAACTTTGTATATTTGACATTAGCCTTACCCATAAAAGCATCAACAATAATCTTATTGAGGCCATCAAGGAGTACCTGCGAAGAGGTTGGAAGTGGAAGCTACCACATAAACACAAATTTATAGCAGATTAAATGGACAAGTGGGGCTGAAGTATTACTTTTTCTGTGAACAACAGGTAGATCTTTCAACCAGAATGGATCGAGGGGGTGTTGGGGTGCGGTTGCACCCGTAAAATTTTCAAATTCTTTTATATTTTATATTTTATTTGTATTTTATATTGACTATCTAATTTGGTACCCCAAATTTTATAACTCCGTACCCCTTAAAAATTTAATATAATTTTCATACTCCTTAAAATTTTTAATATAATTTTTTAAGTTCATATTGCATAAATTTATGCGTTCATCCCTACTTTCGACTACGACATGAACCACCACAGGGGCTCATTAAGCTACAAATTAGACAAGGACATTGCTCATTGTGTACCGTAAAGCAACTTCTCATGTTTTTCTTAGCCTTTCTCTTTGAACATGAGCTTTGTAGCATCATCATCTCCTTCAGCAGTCATGATGAAATCATGCAGAGGAAAGCTACATCTTCCTATTGTCACGGTTACACTCTGCAGCTTTGCATTCCTAGCTCTCTTATATACTGAAAGGCTAAGCTTCATCTCTTCGAATTCTCTTCTCAAGGCTCGATCCTGTGCTAGAAGAAGTGCTGCTGTAAAATCTAGTAAGTGATCCAACAGTTTTATAACACACCGGAGATACAGTTGCTCGAACCCTAGACGAGAACAATACTCCTTTTCATATAACTTCCTGATTAATTTACAGGGAAAATGGTGGAAACCCCTGAACTCGACGACAAGTTCAAGTTCGACCTGGAAGAATGTGATTAGGGATTTAAATAGCGTTCGCGGCCGCGTCGCGTTTATTGTGGTTTCGGACATAACGGATGCCATCACGGTTACTGCGGGTGCCGCGGTCATGAATTATTTTAAATTTCGCACAACTTATCATAAAACATAATAATTATAACTATAATTATAAGGAGTAATTTTTAATGATTTTTAGAATGTTTTCTAAGCTAAAATGACATATATATATAATATAGTTTAACTATATAGAAGACTTTAAAATATCGGTAATAGGATAAGATAATTAATTCATAATAACATGCTGAACACATTATTATTTAAATTACTGAAATTATGACTAAATTAAAAAAAATTAAAGTTTACATTCTAAACTATAGATTAAATTATAAATTTTAAAAAGTGGAAGGATGACAAATTAATATATTCCTTAAAGATATATTTTATAACTTACTTTAAAAAAATGGGCCCAAAATGTTTTGTTTTAAGCCTAATAAACCATAAAATATTTTAATCCTAAACTCTATCCCCTCCCCCGCACGTTCTCTCCTTTCTTCCTCATTTCTTCCACTCTCTTATCTCAACACTCAACATGCGTGTATCAAAAACAGGTAAAAAACTTCAAAACCATAACATGCTCTAGCCTAAATCCATAGCGTGAATGCTTTTCTCTTTTTCTTCAACAATCTTAAGCTTCAACGAAGATTCCTTTCTCCGATTACAGTGAATTCCACTCCGACGAGACCCACAAAACATGTTTGTTCTTCCTTTTTACTTTTTCATTTTCTTTTTCCTTTTGAATCTCAACATGCATGTATAATAATGTGAATTTGAAAAGAAAGAAAAAAAAAATAGGCTTGGGGATGATGAACACAAAAAAAATCATCTTTCCTTAATTTTTATTTTTGCAGTAACCGTTGGAATAACGGTGATTGTGTCCCATTATCGACGCAATCGTCCGTTTCCCGTTAAATTTCAGGCACAATCGACCGCGATCGATGTGAATCCGTGACCTACCGTAAAAACCATGTATAACGGTTACAGACGGTGGCGCGACCGTAATATTGCGGCCTCTGTAACATTTTCGGAACGCTATTTGATACCCTGAATATGATATTACTAGGGGGAACTGGGTGTTCAACCCTTCTATCAGGCCTTTGTACATCGATAAGAGTTGCCCGTACGTGGAGAGGCATTTTTCTTGTGAGAAAAATTGCCAGCTTGAGTTTGATTACCGTCATTGGGAGTGGCAGCCGGACGACTGTTACTTGCCTAAGTAAGAAACATTTTATTCCTTTCATTTGAGTTGATTGCATTCTATATAACATATTCAAATTAGTCCAAAATTTTTATAAAATTTTAATTAAATTTTTTAAAATAATATTATATTAATAATTTTATTTGTCAATTCTAAAATTATTAGAATATTAAATATCAGTTCAGGTCTAACATATACAATAGGACTCAAAGTTAACAATTTCTTGTTGCAGGGTTGAGATAAAATTAAAAAATAAATACTCTCGGATCACTCTATTATTAATTCAATTATAATTGAGTTATTTTTAAAAGGTTATAATTTAATCACTCAATTAAAATATTATTGTAAACAAGTCATTAATCGTTAAATATTAGATGAAATAGCGATATTATTTGGTAAATTGAAAGAAAAAAAAGAGTAAACTGAAAGAGTTTTCAAATATGAGGTGTTATTTATGGTAGGATTGTATTCAGTTCAGTTCGGTTTGATTTTCACTAAAATATGAATCGAGTCGCACTTTGTGGGTTTTTAAAAATTGAAACCAAAAATTGAATGGCATAAAAACCGCAGTTTTTGGTTTTGTTTGATTTTGCGGTTTTTGAATTTTCACTATTTTTCAAACTCAACCTTAAAAAAACAAATTTAAAGCTTATATTGAGTGCAAATATATAAATTTAAATTTATAAAAAAATATTATTAGTTTTAAGATTTTATTTTTGTCCTATAATAAATTCAAAATGAATTTATTTTGGATATTTATTTTTTTATTCTTTAATTCAGTTTAATTCGATTCAGATGATTTTCATATGGAAAAACCGAAATCGAACCGAATTGTATATTTATTTTTCAAACCAAACTGCAAATTAAAAAATCTGAACCGAATTGAACCGCATTATTCAATTCGGATCGATTTTTAAGTTTTATCGGTTTCGTTGCTCAGTCCTAATTTATTGGATTGTTTTGAATTATGACTAAATTGATAGAATGTATATGGATTAAAAATGTTATTATACAAAGTAATTACAAGATAATATATGTTCAGAATATTTCTCAACCTATTGACAACGTGCACACACCTCCTCCTGTAGACTTAAATTCCCAAACTAGTTGTAAATTCCCAAACACTAGTCCTCAAAGAATAGCACCATTCTCTTTTAAACTATCTGATCTAATCTTATAAAGTTAATATTTTCTATTTTCTTTAATTTGAATTCAGATTGAATCAGATCAAGTATTACGAACTATATATTCGAACCGGATAAGATTTGGGTTTAGAGTGAAAAATAATATATATATATATATAAAATGTGTGTGTGTGTGTGTGACTTAACCGTACCCTGTGAATACCTTTTCTTCTTCAGGAATACAATGCAACAATTTTCACTGGGCTCCATTTCTAGTTCAATCCAATACGGATATCAATATCAAGGAAGCGAAGAAGAGAATAATCAAAGTAGATTCAGTTTCAAATACCTCCAAAGACTGGGAGGGAGCTGATATACTTGCCTTCAATACTTACGTTTGGTGGATGTATGGCATTAGAGTCAAATCATTGTAAGTTCTCCTTTCGTCTATCCTTGTATCCTCCCGAATTAAGCTCTATCGAAACTCGATGCTCAAAATTTAATTTAATCTGAATTGAACATTATTATTTAAATTTGAATCCGACTCGATTAAAATTTCTTTACACGATTTATATATTTAAAATTGAATTTGAATTGGAGTTCGTAATTTCTGATATTACCTTTTGTTTTAAGAACAGGTGGGGTTCGTTCGCCAATGGTGAAGAGGGTTACGCACAGCTGGACACACCGGTTGCCTACAAAATCGGTCTGAAGACATGAGCTAACGGCGATTTGACCAAACTGGCACGCCTTTAACGAATATTTATCTTTTTGGCACCGTTTAATATATATTTCCCGAAGTGGCACCCTTTCGGTTGAGCTGACGAAAGGCGCGTCCCCGGGGACGCGCTTTACCCGTGTTTTCGCTGAGTTGAATGCCACGTGTGGAAGGCGCATCCCCGGGGACGCGCCTTCACTGACTCGACTGCCACGTGTGGAAAGCGCATCCCCGGGGACGCGCCTTCCATTAAATACCATAAATGCACCCATCCGTTTTCCCTAACTACCCCCTCCTCCCCTATATAAACCCCCTCAACCCTCCCTCATTCTTCACACCAAAATCATATTCTCCTCTGTTATATAACTCAAATTCTCCAACTATTTGAGTTTTAAATTTGTTATTAATGGTAAGAAATTTATTTTTATGTTAGTATTTTTTAAATAGTTATTATATTTTATATTAATATTTATGTAAATATTATTTTTTATTAAAATAATATTTATAATTATTATTTTTTAGAATTATTAATTTTTGTGTGCTAATTATATTGTTTTGTCTACAGTTATAATGGAAAACGAAATGCTGTTGTGATTGGATATTTCTCCAGACATTTTAGCGATATGGTAATATTTTTTATAATTAATGTTAATATTTAAATTTATTTTTATTTTAAAGTTATTATGAATTTATATTATTTTTATTTTATAATGTATATTATTTAGGATACTGATCGTATTTTAGAGACTTTTATTAAAAATCCACGTATACCGACACCAGAACGTATTTTGCCATATTTGGCTTCTGCCGGGTTCGGGTATATTGCAACAATTATTGGCGGTTGCAAACTCGAACCTGTCCTAATTTCTGCACTGATTGAGAGGTGGAGGCCCGAGACACACACTTTTCACCTTCCATGTGGAGAGGCCACAATTACATTGGAGGATGTCTTATGCATCTGGGGCTTCCCGTCGACGGAAATATGATGTGTGGTATGGCGGATGGTGATTGGCAGTCAATGTGCATTGATTATCTTGGAGTTGCTCCGCCAGAGTTTAATGGAGGTAGAATAGCTTTATCTTGGTTGAAAGCTAATTTTGAGGTTTTAAATGAAAATGCTTCAGAGGATCAAGCAAAGGCATGTGCTCGGGCATATATTCTACGAATAATTGGAGGAATATTGATGCCCGACAAATCTCGCAACCAGGTGCATTGTATGTGGTTGCGTCATCTGATCGATTTTGATGAAGCTGGAAGATATAGTAGGGCAATGATATATCTAGTGTCCCCGAGGGACATGAGTGACATAATAAGGCAATGATAACATATTCTCTGACAAAATAATGGAAGGCGCGCCCCCGGGAACGCGCCTTCAAGTCCTCTGAGAAATAATAGGTACTGATATATCTAGTGTCCCCGAGGGACATGAGTGACATAATAGGGCAATGATAACATATTCTCTGACAAAATAATGGAAGGCGCGCCCCCGGGAACGCGCCTTCAAGTCCCCTGAGAAATAATAGGTACTGATATGAATAGTGTCCCCGAGGGACATGAGTGACATAATAGGGCAATGATAACATATTCTCTGACAAAATAATGGAAGGCGCGCCCCCGAGAACGCGCCTTCATGTGAATAGTACTCTGATTATAGACACTATTATATGCAACGTATTATAAACTTTCAAAACAAACTTCAGTTCACAAGCTTTCAAATTCTCAAATTCCCAAACTCTAAATTCTCAAATTCTCTGAAAATGAGTCGTCTTTCTGCTGTTGTTTTGTATGATGGAGAAATTAAGGAAGCTGAAGAGGGGGTTGTTTTTGAGTCAGATCATTATATCCCCTTAACCTTGAAGAGAAACATCACAATTGAGGAGTTAATCACAAAAATTTCGTTAAAGATTCGTGTAGCAGGCCAGAGAAGACTATCTTCACTTCAGTACAGATTTTCTACTGAACTTTTTCCGCTCACGTATACATCATTTCAGCTTTCAAACGATGATGATGTTTCTATGATGGTTGATGCTCATATGGGGAGTTCACAATCTCTTATTGAAATGTATGCCACTTTTATTGAGGTTTGTGCAACTCGTGGTCTCTCATATTCCTCTCACTTTGGCATTGCATATCAAGCTGATCAAGTTGATAGCCCGACACAACTGATCTTTAATGATTTCACATCATTAATGGCGGATCCAATGCCAGATACCATGCCATCAAGTTCAATAGGAAGGCATTCATCTGTAACTGCTTATGATCTCAACCCACGTGGCTTCACCAATAATCCATATGGCAACATCTCTTCTACTTCAAGGGGCAGACATTCATCTGCCAATGTTTTCGACTTACATATGGAAATGCCAACGAGACGACAGTCTATTCACATCCCACATGATACAATGGCCTCAAGTTCAAGGGGAGGACACGCAAGCGGGAACTTATTTGACCTCAACATTGGATTATCGGAGGAACCCTCATCTCCACCAGAAGAACCTCTTCGGGAGCCAGGTGCAGATGGTGCTGAAACAGGATTATTCGTTGAACCTGACTCACCACAGTTTAACGTACATTCTGATGATGACGAGGATGACGTTCCGATAAATACAACACCAGCCGAACTTCCTGCACATATGTATGAGGCTGATTATGATGCAATGTATGAGCCTGAATTTCCAGATCTTCCTGATGTTGGCAACTATGGACTTCAATCATTAGTCAATGACATCAATTTACATATTGGAATAGAGTTCGCATCGAATGAGGAAGCAATGATGGAAATAAAGAGTTATAATATTCGTAACTCAGTTAAGTCCCGAGTTGATCGATCTAACACGGAGAAATATGTCTGCTACTGCGTCCAACGTGACAACGGATGTCAATGGATGATCCGTGTATCAAAGAGGAAGAACAACTTATGGGAACTAACCAGATACAACGGTCCTCATACATGTTGTGCAACAGGTATAAACCAGGATCATCCCAACTTGGACTCCAACATTATTTGTCAAGCAATCATGCCCATTATGAAGCAAAACTCTCATATAGCTGTTGCAGTGTTGATTTCTGCTATACAGTCACAATATGGGTACACTGTCTCATATAAAAAAGCGTGGTTGGCAAAACAGAATGCCATTTGCAAACTTCATGGCGAATGGGATTCCTCTTACAACGAGATGCCCAGTTGGTTTCATGTTGTGCAAAGACTTAATCCCGGGACAATTGTTGAGTTCGAAACTCAACATTATTACGTGAATGATCGAATGGTTCACGATCGCTGCCAATTTTACCGTGTCTTTGGACTTACCCTCAGTGTATTAATGCAGTCAAGTACTGTAAACCAGTTGTCCAAATTGATGGTACTTTCTTGTATGGTACTGAGTCTTGGGCTTTTTTCCTTAAAAATTTACGTTTACATGTTGTCACCAGGGAACGAGTATGCATTATTTCAGACCGATGAGCTGGGATAAAAGCAACAATGGACTCTTTGGGTACAATATATAGACCTCCACATGTTCAACATCGTTATTGTGTCCGTCATATTGCTGCAAACTATTACGGAAAATACAAGAAGAACGATGGGCGTCAGTTAGTCGTGCGGATGGGTATGTTACTTTTTCCCAATTTTTCTATCAATTTCTTATTACTTATTTATACTTCATATTAACTATTACATATTCCTAATGGCTTAGGTTACGAACTCTTACCTCAAAGGTTTGAGTCGATGCTACAAGAGCTGTTTGGCAAAAATAAGAAGGGGTGCGAGTACATTATAGACATCAGCAAAGAAATGTGGACAAATGCATATGACGGGGGTATCGCTATGGTCATATGACAACAAACTTGGCTGAAGCAATAAATTCAACCTTAAAGGGGGCGCGTCATTTACCAGTCACGGCGTTGGTTAAAACGACTTATTTTCGTTTGGGTCAACTCTTTGCAAAGCTCGATGGACAAGCTCTTACTTGGATGCAAAACGAACATATTTACCACCCAAGACTAGTAGTTGATTTACAGAAAAAAGTGGCTGCATCAAATGGGATGTTAGTTACAAAGTTTTCTCGCACCCGTGAATTGTTTCGTGTAACCGAAATGCCACGTCCGCTGTAAGGGATTGGAGCTAACTCTTTCAGAGTTAATCTGTAAGAGAGGTGGTGCGATTGTGGTTTCTTTCAAGCACTCAAATATCCATGCTCTCATGTCATTGCTGCTTGCTCACATTCGGATTTGGACTACAAAAATTATGTTGATCCCGTATACCAACTTTCACAAGTATTCAAGGTATATGAATTTGAGTTTCCGCCCATAGGAAACGAAAGAGACCCAAATGAGATTCAAACTTGGCTTATAATTGTACCAGATCCATTGCTATTGAGGGACTCAGGTCGTCCAAAATCTACTAGAATACATTGTGATATGGATATTCGGGAGAAGTCAACAGAACAAAAACGATGTGGGCATTGTAGAAACATCGGGCACAATAGAAAAAAAATATCCAGCTCTGTTATCATTATATAACCGTTAACTCTTATGTAATTAATATTGTATTTAAATGAATGTTTTTGTTTCTAATAATTTAATGTTATTGCATTTATATAATTTGTTAATGTATGTACACCTAAATACTTTTTTTAACTTTTAAATACATAAATATTTTTAATATATTTATTTAATATAATAATTAATATTATTAGTTATAATTTTTTTTTAAAATATAATAATAATTCCACCTTCTAAGTAGAGAAAAATATTAAATTAAACAAATTAAAAGTTATTAAAAAATTTATGTATACGATGACACATTTCATGTTCTAATTGGAGGATTAAATTTATTAAATTAAATTTTCAATAAGACTAATTTCATAAAATATGTAAGTCTTGAAGATTAAATATGTAATTATACTAATTTATTAACTTATACATCAATATTTTCGTTAAATATTGATAAGAGATGACTAGATTGATACCATTTAAATAATTAACTGATAAAATTAATAGATCGATAATCAAAATCAAAAATAATAATATAACCATATGTGTAATATTATAATTTCATACATTTTTCCTATAACTACAATAAAGTCAAAACTGGTTTTCATATATTGTTCTATCATATTAATGTAGATAATTCACTCCACCTTTAACACACATTAACAAAATACATTTGATAATTCTTACATTATAATCGAAACACTTTACATAATATATTATCAATTTATAATAATAATAAAAATAAATATTTATTATTAAACAAAATACGTGGCAGTCGAGCTGACCAGCTCAACCGAAAGAGTGCCACTTCGGAAAATATATATTAAACGGTGCCAAAAAGGTAAATATTCGTTAAAGGCGTGTCAGTTTAGTCAAATCGCCGACTCAAACATAAATCCCAAGAAGACACGTGTGTTCTCCACGACCATGTCACCTATTCATTCAAAGTATCGTTCTATTTCTCAGATATCCTTCTTTTCCTTCAAAATTATGGTTTTGATCCTTCTAATTCGCTTAAAAGTTAATTAATTTAGGCTGAGATAATTGCACAAGATGTTTCTAAACAATAACCACATTCTAAATTAACTCTTGAACTTTAAAACAGTTTATTTTGGCCTCTAAACTATGATCCTCATCCTAAATTAATCCCTCTACAACATTCTATATCAATCTTCAAACTATCAATATCATTTCATTTTGATTATTATGTTAAAATGTTGTTAACTTTATTGGTTTTTTTTTAAAAATAATATATTTTAGAGGTCCCGAGAATTTAAAATGTGATATTCTAAAGAATATTCTCAAATTAGTTACAAATTAATTAATTTTTTAGGTCGCAGGTTTAATTATCATGTCCTTAAAAAATAAATAGAGTTAATAAGAATTTAAAAAAATTGAAATTTAGCGACTGATTTAAAATGAGATCATAGTTCAAGAATTAATATAGAACATTTTACAATTTAAAGACTTTAAAATGAGAGTCATGGTTTGGAGAGTGATGTATAACATTTTAAAGTTAAAAAATAATTAAAATTGAGAATCAATTATGTATTTTGTCAAAAATACATAAAATGAGAACCTTATATAGATTTTGGCCACCGTAATTTGATCCAACTACTTTTATAATCTTATTAGTTAATCCAAATAATTTAACACCGATAATTATTACATTTAAAACGCTAAGATGAATTTTTTATATATAAAAAGTAATCCATTCTACCACCCAAAAAAAGTATTATAGTAACTCAAATAGCTAATGTTGTTAGTTATTTGGAAAAATCAATAGATGATCAAATTATATGAAATTAAAATAGAGAATGAGATTCCAAATTTAAACATAGTAGGGGACCAAAATCATAATTTGACCTTTCATTCTAATGCCAATTGTTTCATCCAAATGTGAGAAGAAGAAAGCTTTATTGTGCAGGAGCGAAGAGTGGGGGAGGGAAGATGGGCTGAAATGCTTCAACGAGTCATAGCCATTGAAGAAGAAGAAGAATTTCTGGGGAAACTTCGCCGCAGACAAGGAGATGATGAGCGTTGTAGATAAAGTGATGAAGAAAATGAAAGTTCCAGTTTCGGTTCTAAATGTAACGCAGCTCTCAATGTACCGAGTCGATGCACATTCATCCATTTATACGGAGACTGTTAAAAGTCAAAGCAATCAAATGGGGGCAGAATGGGGCGGCTGAATTTGGTTCAAAATTAGGTAGTTGAAATGGTTGAAAATTAAATGAAAAAATTACAAACTTTAGTCACTAAACTTTAAGGTATTTATAAGATTAGTTCTTAAGCTTCAACTATAAATACCCTAGCTCATTTAGCTTCAAAATCATCCCAAAGCATTTTAGCTTTCTTCCAATACTAGAGAATTTAGAGAGTTTCTTGAGAGTTGTTTTTTCCATTTTATCAAGAGAGAATTATCATTGTTTTCTCCTTGGTAGATCGAGAAAAGTTGTAATTCCTATTTCTCATAGTGAAATTATTCTACCGTTGCTCGTGGATTTTACCCTATATTATTTAGGGGTTTATACGTAAATTTTGTATCTTTTATCTTCAATTTTATTTTCTCAACTTATTAGTTGCGTTTTTCCACTATCTGATAGCCGTCTTCCGCAACAATTGGTATCAGAGCCAGATTAGAGTGTGTAATATATACTTATTATCTTTGTGGTTGCTACCAAAAGGTGGATCCTCCAACATAAGAAAGTAAGAAGTTATTACCCATTCTTTGAAGGTTCTAGAGAACTATTCATGATAGTGAAATAGTGGGAGCTATCTGTAAAAGAAGCTATGACAATGAAATTTGATATTGAAAAATTCAATGGGAGAAATTTCTCATTGTGGAAATTGAAGATGAAGGTCATCCTGAGGAAAGACGGTTGTCTAGCAGCTATCAGTGAAAGGCCGATGGATTTCACAGATGACAACAAATGGATCGAAATGGACGGGAATGTTATGGCAAACTTTCATCTAGCATTAGCAGATGAAGTATTGTCAAACATCGAGGAGAAGAAGACAACTAAGGAGATATTGGATCATCTCACCAAACTGTACGAGGCCACATCGCTGCACAATAAAATTTTCCTTAAGAGGAAATTGTACACTCTCTGCATGCCAGAATCTACTTTAGTGACGGAGCACTTAAACACACTGAACACTTTATTTTCTCAGCCTACATCTTTAAGATGTACAATAGGAGAACAAGAACATGTTGAACTTCTACTTCAAAGTCTACCGGATTCGTATAATCAACTCATCATCAACATGACAAACAGTAATGTCACCAGTCTAGTCTTCGATGACGTTGCAACTGTTGTTCTACAAGAAGAAAATCGGCGCAAGAACAAGGAAGATAGACAAGTAAATCTGCAACAAGCAGAAGCGTTAACAATGAGGAGAGGGAGATCAACAGAACGTGGCCAAAGCAGCAGTCACAAACATGGTAGATCAAAGTCGAGAAGCAAAAAGAATTTAAAGTGCTACAACTGTGGAAAGAGGGGTCACTTGAAGAATGATTATTGGAGTTTAAATAAAAACTCCAATCCATAAGGCAATACCACAAACACTTCAGATGATGGAGATTCTCTATGTTGTGAAGCATTAACCACCGTAGAAGGCAGAAAAAGATTTGCAGATATATGACTCATTGATTCGAGAGCAACATATCACATGACCTCAAGAAGAGAATAGTTCCATCATTATGAACCTGTCTTAGGAGGATCTGTGTATAGTTGCAATGATCATGCCTTAGAGATCATTGGCATGAGAACCATCAAATTGAAGATGTATGATGGAACAATTAAAGTTGTTCGAGATGTGCGGCACGTGAAAGGCCTAAAATTTTTTTTATTATCCTACGGATTGTTGGATAATAATGCAAGCAAGATTGAAACACAGAAAGGAATCATGAAGGTGTTCCATGGAGCGTTTGTGGTGCTGAAAGGCGAAAAGATAGCAACAAACTTGTATATGCTGAAGGGAGAGACTTTGTTAGAAGCAGAAGCCTCTGTTGCCTCATGTAGTTCAGATTCTGCAATGCTATAGCATCATAAACTTGGACACATGTCAGAACAAGGAATAAAAGTCCTTGTGGAGCAAAAGCTACTTCCAGGTTTAACAAAGATAACACTTCCTTTGTGTGAGTATTACATAACAAGTAAGCAGCACATGTTGAAAATCAACAAATCAAATTCTAGAGGCAAAAGTGTTCTAGAATTGGTTCACTCTAACGTGTGGAAAGCACCAGTTACATCCCTAGGTGGAGCAAAATACTTTGTCTCATTTATTGATGACTACTCCAGGAGATGTTGGGTGTACCCTATTAAGAAGAAGTCGGACGTATTTGCAAGTTTCAAAAACTTCAAGGCGCGGGTGGAACTTGATTCTGGAAATAAGATCAAGTGTTTCAGAACAGATAATGGAGGAGAATAAACAAGTGAAGAATTTGATGACTTTTGCAGGAAAGAAGGCATCAAAAGACAGTTCACAGTAACGAACACTCCTCAACAAAATAGAGTGGCAGAGCGGATGAACAGAACCTTGTTAGAAAGAACAAGAGCAGTGTTGAGGGATACATGCCTAGAAAAATCATTCTGGGCTGAAGCAGTCAATACCGCCTGTTATTTGATGAATCGAGCTCCATCAACTTCAATAGAGCTAAAGACACCAATGGAGATGCGGACTGGTAAACCAGTTGATTATTTAAACCTCCATGTATTTGGAAGTATAGTGTACGTGATGTACAACTCCCAAGAAATTTCAAAGCTGGATCCAAAATCCAGGAAATGCAAATTCTTGGGGTATACTGATGGAGTAAAGGGGTATCGCTTGTGGGATCCCACTGTTCGCAAAGTGATCATCAGTAGGGATGTTATCTTTGTAGAAGAAAAACTACAAAGAAAATAAGACGATAATAGTGCTAAAAAGTCAAAGACTACACAGATACATGTGGAAAAAGAGGTTGAACAAGGAGATTCTTCTGAAGCAGAACCAGCACATGATGAACAAGAACCAGAGAGTTCTGAAGCTCCAACAACTCGTCAATCATATCGTGTGAGAAGACGCCCCAATTGACACTCAGATTATGTTATAGAAGGAAATATTGCACACTGCCTTTTAACATAGGACAGTGAGCCATCAACATACCAGGAGGTAATAAACAGTTCAGAATCTTCACTGTGGATTATGGCAAGGAAGAAGAAATCGAAGCCCTTCATAAAAATAATACATGGGACCTTGTGCCACTACCACAAGGAAGGAAGCCAATTGTTAACAAATAGGTCTTCAAAATCAAGCGAAATGGTGACGATCAAGTGGAGAGGTATCGTGCAAGACTGGTGGTTAAAGGATATGCTCAAAAAGAATGTATTGATTTCAATGAAATCTTTTCTCCTGTGGTTCGACTAATAACAGTTCGAGTAGTTTTGGCAATCTGTGCTACATTGAACTTACATCTAGAGCAGCTAGATGTTAAAAAATCTTTTCTTCATGGAAATCTTGAAGAAGAGATTTATATTCTCCAGCCTGAAGGTTTTGAAGAAAAAGAAAAGAAGAACTTGGTTTGCAGGTTAAACAAGTCTTTGTACGGTCTAAAGCAGGCGCCGAGGTGTTGGTATAAGAGATTTGATTCCTTCATTATGTGCCTTGGATACAACAGACTTAATGCAGACTCTTGTGCTTATTTCCAGAGGTCTGGTGATAACGATTTTGTTATATTGCTGTTGTATGTGGATGACATGTTGGTTGCAGGACCCAACAAAGATCATATTAAGAATTGAAGGCACAATTGGCTATGGAATTTGAAATGAAAGACTTGGGATCAACAAACAATATTTAGGGATGCAAATTCACTGAGACAGAAGTAATAGGAAGATTTGGCTTTCACAAAAGAATTACTTGAAGAAGATCTTGTCACGATTCAACATGCAAGATTGTAAGCCAATTTCTATCCCTCTTCCTATTAACTTCAAATTATCCTCCAGTATGAGTCCTAGCAGTGAAAAAGAGAGGATGGAGATGTCTCGAGTACCGTATGCATCGGCAGTGGGAAGTTTAATGTTCGCTATGATATGCACAAGACCAAACATTGCACAAGCAGTGGGAGTGGTTAGTCGGTACATGGCGAATCCAGACAAAGAGCATTGGAATACAGTAATGAAGATCCTGAGATACATCAAAGGGACTTCAAATGTTGCATTATGTTACGGAGGATCAAATTTACTAATCAATGGGTATGTAGATTCTGACTATCCAGGGGATTTGGATAAAAGCAAATTACTACAAGATATGTGTTCAAAATTGTTGTGGAGCTGTAAGATGGGTTTCAAAATTGCAGTCAGTTATGGTTACGTCAACAGCAGAAGCAGAATATGTAGCAGCTACACAAGCCAGTAAAGAAATAATTTGGTTGAAGATGTTATTGGAGGAGCTTGGGCACAATCAAGAGTATGTCTCTCTGTTTTGTGACAGTCAAAGCGCCTTGCATTTAACAAGGAATCCAACATTTCATTCAAGAACAAAACAAATACGAGTACAATACCACTTCATTCGTGAAAAGGTGGAAGAAGTGACAGTAGATATGCGGAAAATCCATACCAAAGAGAACATAGCAGATTTCTTGACAAAGGCGATAAATGCTGATAAGTTTACTTGGTGTCGATCCTCTTGTGACCTGTCAGAGACGTAAGCAACATGATGGTACAAGGTAGAAAGAATGGTGTGAAGATATGATTGTTTCAATCAAATCTTCAAGTTGGAGATTGTTAAAGGTCAAAGCAAGCAAATGGGGCGGCTGAATTTGGTCCATGTTGCCTGCAAATTTGGTTCAAAATTAGGTAGCTGAAATGGTTGAAAATTAAATGGAAAAATTACAACTTTAGTCACTAAACTTTAAGGTATTTATAAGATTAGTCCTTAAGCTTCAACTATAAATATTCTAGCTCATTTAGCTTCAAAACTATCCCAAAGCATTCTAGCTTTCTTCCAATACTAGAGAATTTAGAGAGTTTCTTGAGAGTTGTTTTCTCTTTTTTATCAAGAGAGAATTATCATTGTTTTCTCCTTGGTAGATCGAGAAAAGTTGTAATTCATATTTTCTCATAGTGAAATTCTTCTGGTCGTGGTTTTTACCCTATATTATTTAGGGGTTTTCCACGTAAATTTTGTGTATCTTTTATCTTCAATTTTTATTTTCTCAAATTATCAGTTGCGTTTTTGATCTATCCGATAGTCGTCTTCCGCAAAAGAGACGGGGGAAAGCTTTTGACGCCTGAGAAAAGAGCAGATCCAAAGAAACATGTCGATTGCATCCATTGGTGCCTGCTGGGAGTTCCAGATACTTGGAATCGATTACTCTTTGCCCATTTGTAGCCAAAACAAGGTCAAAAACAAAACAGGCTTGTTCTGTGTTTCATTTGTATCTGCAAGTTGTATTCTTTAGCCAGTTAAGAAATTTTGCATGCAAACTTTGCCTCAGATGAAAAAAGGAAGAAGGGAAATGAGACATATGAAGCAAAGAGGATTGCGGGGAATTAAGGAGTGAGCCCCCAACCCATGCATAAAACAACTGATTTTTCACCACAATGGTTTAATCATCCCTCAAGTCCCTTAATTTTCATAAAAATAAACAAATATCCCATTCCTTCCAAATGGGCTTAAATGCCCAACTAAATAAAACTCTATTTTTTAGCCCAACTAAACAAAAACAACTAAATATAGTGCTATAATTAGAATTTCTTATAGTTTAGTGTTCAAAATAAAAAAAAATGGTCAAAGTTCAGTCACTGATGTTCTTGTGGCCTGTTAGCTCCCTTGATTTCCATGTTCTTGGTTGAAGTTAGAGGTTGTTCTATTATTAAGATGTTATTGTTGAGTTGTGCTTTTGGCGCCTTTTTGTAGGAGGTTTGTGTTGTTTTTACATCATCTGGTTAGTCGTGTCTTTGTAGTCTCTTGTATATCTGGCAGTGTTTTGCTTCCTCAGGAGCTAGTTTCTAGCTTCCTGCTCTTTACACCTCATGGTTCACTCTTTTTCCTCCAAATAGGTTTAGGGAGGTTTTTTAATAAGGTTCATGGGGTGGTGTACCTTGTATCTTTATCAATACAAAGTACCCATTTTTCAACAAAAAAAAAACAGTAAACCTTGATTCAAAAAAAAAAAAAACAGTAAACCGAACAGATTCTTTTGGATGGTAGAATTAAAATCCAGAAACTAATGGAGGACCCCACATTGTTTTGATTTGCCAATTGTCCTTTGAAGGGGCTTACTTTTCTTGATTCCTTGGTATGGTTGTTGCAATTAATGGAGTGAACAATGGGTTATCGAACTTGAATTGCAGACTGACTAGGAAATCCCTTGACTAGAAAACATTTGCACAGATCCCTTCCTGATTGAGTGGTCTTCAGGCTCATCAGAGCGGGATCACAATAGATCACACTTTTCCTCATGTTTAATTTGCATTTGATCAAATCCCAAAGTGGAAACTCATATCAATTGAAGCAACCTCCTTCCTTTATGTGATCAAACTCCGAGAAGGGCATCAATATCAAACATTTATTTCCTCAAGTAAATTCCTATAACACCAACAAATAAACAGATTAATGAATTTTTAATATGGCTTAAACTCCAATAGATATGCAACTTTCTCCAAAATTAAGATGGCATTATAAAACAAGTCATGAGCACATTACCATAGTTTGGAAATCTGCGCCATTGTACATTCGATCTCCAATACGCGAATTTCACTTTAGAATCAAGGTGAGTTTTTGGAGTCAACAAGAAGACTCGTTTGCATTCGAAACGACAAATTGCTTGAGAAATTTCACTTTGATGTGGTTCCTCCTAATGACATGCAATTTGTTTTTTTTTGGAACATACAAATTGATTCGAACTCACAAATAATCTCTGATATTTGTTACTTCGTTCGTTAAATTCAAAGAATCTTGTTTCGAATAAAAAAATATGTCTTAAGATTGTTAGACAAAATGATTAATCCGATACATAAAATAAATAATAATAATAATAATAATAATAATAATAAATATTACTATATAATTGAATGAAACAAAATAAATAAAGAATTAAAGTAAAAAAATGGATCTGTTTACTCGTATTTTGACATGAAATCAGATGAGCGAAGTTAGATAAACACAAGAGGAATTTTGTTGAGGCTTGTATGAAGACAGATTCGTCCTCTCCTCAGTGGTTTGAGTAACATTGGAAGTCGATCTCCCAGGATACAATAACAAATGATCACAACAGTAAGCATAACCGTAGTGATCAATCGAACATAATCTTAAATTTGAAACATGCTTATCTAACACATTCAAAGGATCAATATGATTTCTTAATCCTAAAAGGAAGAACAAAAACCAAATTGATAATGCTTAGCAGTTAAAGCTTGAAACTCACAAAGTCCCAATAGCCAATAGGCGCTGTATAGGATCAAAAGCAAGAACTGATGAAGTAGAAGGGATCCCATAGTGGATAGCAACTCGCAAATCCAAATCTTCTGGTTTCAAATCCCCACGCTGCACATTTTGCTGAAACCAAAGAAACTCCCATAAGATGATTAGTTGATTACTAACAAAAATAATGGGAACTCTAAAACTAAAACTAAAAGCAAGAAATTTCGTTTCTTTTGGACGTGGGGATGCTGAACCGCTTTCCGAAGCGTGCGTTTAGCGAACATGGTAAATCCGAATAGAGGTGAAGCTTTATCCTTTTCTGTTTCAAAGTTTATGGGGATGTTTGTTTTGGAACAAAGACTAGCTTTTTTCTTTTTGGTTTGCTTAGTTTCAGTGATTAACCCTATGAAAGACGTAATAATGGAGACTTTGTCAAGCTCTAGTCATGAAATAATATAGTAGCTACTGTTGTTGGTCCGCTTGTCGTGATCTCCTGGGTATTATTCTTTTGCAGTTCAAGCTCGTGAAAAATAATGAATTTGTTAGACAGTTGTCAGGATATGATTTGAACACGTGATCGCAGGCAATTTCAGATAAAATCGATGCATGATATAAGAAACTCTTCTAACAACTTTCGAAGTTTGGATTCGTTGGCAGCTTGTCTTATGTTAAATACTTTTAGATTTATGGTTACTTTCAAGATCTATCAGCAGATGTAGATGTAATCAAATTATATATTTTTTACATATAATAGTACTTCCCAAGATTTACATTATTGCGATCTTATTGGCATCATATACATAAATATTACATAAAATTGAAAAGCTAAAAGGTGTGGGGTAGTAAATCCAAGGGAAATAAGGTCTCGATGTGCACGACTACTTCAAGCCCTCCTAAACATAACCTTCAATGGCTCATCGGCAAGCACCAAGCGCCTAACCCCATCATCATCAATAAAAACACCCAAGTCCCCACATACAGGTCTGCAGATATCGCACACCCCGGGGCAGAAAGCAAGCTTATAATCATCTTCAAATCTCTCGATCTTAAACCAGTTGTTCAGAGTTTCAGGCCCCGGGTTGCCCGGAACACCGCCGGTAGCCACCACGAACTTCTGTAAAGATTCGTCGAAGGCAAGTTCCCATAGAGTGCTTTGGACACAAATCGAAGAAGCGTTGAATATGACGTTGAAATCGGTGGATACACGTACAATACCGCCTTGTTGCTCGACGTTCACAGGTGAAAAATATAGTGGGAGACCGCTCGACACTTCCAGCTGCTCTTGAACGACGACGAGCGGGCAACCGGTGTTGGGGTCAGCGTTGGTGGCGCTGCCGAGAGTGAGCCCGCCTCCTCTACCGCGGATGACCGGTAAAACGTAGTAATCGGTGCCGGTCAGGAGCTCTTGACCTGACACGTCGAGCACTGCATTGGGTTGATCAGCGACTATTGTTGAGCTGAAGAGAAGGAAAGCAAGTGCTGAAAATAATGCAGCCTTCATTGTTTTTTTTATGCCTTGCTTCTGTTGATTCGTGCCTTGATGTTCAATGATGGCCAGGTATTTATAGAGCTAGTGGCACGTGGGTAACTTAGTGTTGAAAATTATAAAGGCACATGGGCTGCTAATTCATTAGGAGCCGGCTACCTTGAAAAAAAATGAGAAAGTGTATTTTTTTAGTCCTTTGCACTTTAGGGTATTTATAAAATTAGTCTCTAAGTTTCAACTATAAATACCTTAGCTCATTTAGCTTCAAAATCATCCCAAAAATCATTTATTTCTCCCAATACTAGAGAGCTTTCTTGTGAGTAGTGAGTGTTTTGTACACACCTGTAAAATTTTTCTCTTAGTAAAAGATCTGCAGCAGTCCGGAGACGTAAGCAAAATTGGCTGAACTCCGTTATCAATTTCGGGTATTATTTTTCCGCTTTTATTTCACATTCTCACTAATCTGGTTACAGGGAAATTACTTGTACTCGGTTTATTTCCTAACAACTGGTATCATGAGCTTTTGGTTGTGAATTTTGCCAATTTTTCTGTGAGGTTACTATTCACGTGAATAGTGAATTTCGTGAATAGTGAAATTTTGTCGGCGATACGAATTTGTCGACGGAGGTGTTCAAATACACGGCGGTTCGCAGAAATTGTCAAAAACGATTCAAAGAAGCCTGATTCGAGTGGGAGCGATGGCTGCAGACGAAGGGAAGGTGAAAATTGAAAAGTTCGATGGTGCGGACTTTGGCTTTTGAAAGATGCAGATTGAAGATTTTCTGTACCAGAAAAATCTATATCAACCTCTTTCAAGAAAGCAACCAGAGGGCATGAAGAATGAAGACTGTGCTCTTCTCGACAGACAAGCCCTCGGAGTTATCCGACTGACGTTATCCCGCAATGTTGCTTTCAACATAGCAAAGGAAAAGACCACGGCGGGACTTATGACGGCTCTTTCCAGTATGTATGAGAAGCCATCAGCCTCAAACAAAGTTCATTTGATGAGGCGATTATTCAATTTGTGGATGACGGAAGGGGCATCGGTGGCACAACACCTAAATGAACTCAACACAATCACAACCCAGTTGAGTTCAGTGGAAATTGAATTCGATGATGAAGTTCGAGCTTTAATTCTCTTATCATCTCTACCAGACAGTTGGAATGCTACTGTTACAGCAGTTAGCAGTTCGTCGGGAAACATCAAATTAAAATTCGACGATGTTCGGGATCTGGTACTGAGCGAAGAAATTCGACGGAGAGAATCGGGTGAAGCATCAACCTCCTCAGCCTTGCACACGGAGTCTAGAGGGAGAACTTCAGAAAGAAATTCAAATTGTGGCAGATCCAAATCCAGACGGGGAAAATCAAGAACAGTAAATAAAGATTTTACCTGTTATAATTGCGGCAATAAGGGTCACTTCAAAAGAGATTGTCGAGCACCGAAGAAAAATACTGGTGCACAGGAATCTACCAACGTGACAGAGGAGACATGTTCATCTTAGATTCAGGGGCATCTTTCCACTCCACCCCATGCCAAGAAATCATGGAGAACTATGTCAGTGGTGATTTTAGGAAGGTTCATCTTGCTGATGATGAAACCTTGAAGATCGTCGAAAAATGAGATATCAGACTAAAGCTGCCAAGCCAGACTACCTGGAAGCTGACAGGAGTGAGACATATTCCTGGCCTCAAAAGAAATCTGATTTCTATTGGACAGCTTGATGGAGAAGGATATAGTACAACCTTTTCAGGCTGTGAATGGAAGATTACCAAAGGAGCACTCGTCATTGCTCGTGGTAAGAAGACTGGTACTCTCTATGTAACCTCAAATTTAGAGAATATCATTGCAGTAGCAGATGCTGATGGAAAATCAAACCTATGGCACCAAAGGCTTGGCCATATGAGCGAGAAAGGGATGAAGACACTTTTGTCAAAAGGGAAGCTGCCGGATCTAAAGAATGTAGATGTCGGACTATGCGAGGATTGCATCTTTGGCAAACAAAAGAAAGTCAGTTTTGCAAAGATTGGCAAGACACCCAAGGCAGAAATGTTAGAATTGATTCATACTGATGTATGGGGACCATCCCCAGTTCCATCTCTTGTAGGCTCACTATATTATGTCAGCTTCATCGATGATTCAACAAGGAAGGTGTGGGTTTATTTTCTGAAGAAGAAATCAGAAGTCTTTGATACCTTCAGAAAATGGAAGGCCATGGTGGAAAATGAGACTGGTTTGAAAGTCAAGCAGTTGAGGTCTGACAATGGAGGAGAGTACAGAGACAGTAGATTCAGAGATTTCTGAGCAAACAATGGGATCAAGATGGAGACAACAGTTCCCAAGACACCGCAACATAATGGTGTAGCAGAGCGCATGAACAGAAATCTGAATGAACGTGCCAGAAGTATGAGGATACATGCCGGCTTACCCAAATTTCTATGGGCTGAAGCAATCAACACTGCAACTTACTTGATCAACCGTGGGCCCTCAGTTCCTTTGGATGGTAGAATACCAGAGGAAGTTTGGAGCAAGAAAGAAATAAACCTTTCACACTTAAGAGTGTTTGGTTGTATTTCTTATGTACATATAAACTCTGCTGAAAGAAGTAAACTTGATGCCAAGTCCAACAAATGCGTCTTTGTTGGTTACGGTGGTGATGAGTTCGGTTACCGGTTTTGGGACTACGAAATTCGAAAGATCATCAGAAGCAGAGACGTCATTTTCAATGAAAATGTGATGTACAAAGACAGGTCAACCGCAGAATCAAGTAATACCAAAGCTGAAATAAAGGAATTTGCTGAGTTCGAGGAGATTTCTGGAAATGATGTTCAGATCAGTCCTGAAGCAGTTCAAGAGGAAGAACCAGGCACACCAGAACTGAGACGCTCCTCCAGAATTCCTAAACCAACCCAACGGTATTCACCTTCTTTGCACTACTTGTTGCTGACTGACAATGGTGAACCAGAGTGCTATGATGAAGCGATGCAGGTGGATGATTCAATCAAGTGGGAGTCTTCCATGAAAGATGATATGGACTCGTTTATGTCAAATCAGACGTGGGAATTAGCTGAATTACCACCAGGCAAGAGAGAGCTCCATAACAAGTGGATTTACAGGATCAAAGAAGAGCACGATGGGAGCAAACGCTACAAAGCAAGATTGGTAGTCAAAGGTTTTCAGCAAAAAGAAGGTATTGACTACAATGAAATTTTCTCTCCAGTCGTAAAACTGTCTACAATCAGACTGGTGTTGAAAATTGTAGCTGCAGAGAATTTACATCTTGAGCAGTTAGATGTAAAGACAGCTTTCCTTCATGGTGATTTGGAGGAAGAAATCTATATGAGGCAGCCAGAAGGTTTCATAGAGGCAAGCAAGAAAAACCTGTTATGCAGGTTGAAGAAGAGCTTGTATGGTTTAAAACAAGCTCCTAGACAGTGGTACAAGGAGTTCGATAGCTTCATGGGTAGCATTGGTTTTACCAGATGTCAAGCATATCATTGTTGCTACATCAAGAGGTTCGACAACAGCTTCATTATTTTATTGTTGTACGTTGATGACATGCTCGTTGCAGGTTCAGACATGCAAGAGATTATAAACTTGAAGCAAAAATTGTCGAAGCAGTTTGCTATGAAGGATCTGGGTGCTGCAAAGCAGATTCTTGGGATGAGGATCAAGAGAGACACAAAGTCGGGGACTTTGATGTTATCACAGGCTGAGAACATCAACAAAGTACTCTCCAGGTTCAACATGCAAGATGCTAAACCAGTAAGTACACCTTTAGGTGTTCATTTCAGACTCTCCAAAGACCAATCACCAAAGACGGAGGAAGAACGTGCACACATGAAGTCTGATGTATGCCATGGTTTGTACCAGACCAGATATTGCTCATGCAGTGGGAGTTGTTAGCAGGTACATGAATAATCCGGGCAAGGTACACTGGGAAGCAGTCAAATGGATCCTCAGATATCTGCGGGGTACCACAGACAAAGCACTTTGTTTCAAAGGTGGAGATATAATACTGACAGGCTATGTAGATGCTGACTTAGCCGGAAATGTTGACATCAGAAGGAGCACTACAGGGTATGTCTATACTCTAGGAGGAACTGCAGTGAGTTGGGTTTCTCAACTACAGAAGATAGTTGCTCTCTCCACAACTGAAGCAGAATATGTCGCTGTTACGGAAGCCAGCAAGGAGATGGTGTGGCTCCAAAGTTTCTTGGAAGAGTTAGGCAAGAAATAAGAAAACAATGTTTTGTACTGCGACAGTCAAAGTGCTATTCATCTAGCAAAGAATCCGTCTTTTCATTCCATGATGAAGCACATACAATTGAGATATCATTTTATCCGGTCCCTTATGGAAGATGGGATTTTGAAACTTGAAAAGATCAGTGGAGCTCAAAATCCGGCAGATATGTTGACAAAGACGGTGACCATGGACAAACTGAAGTTGTGTTCAGCTTCAGTTGGCATGCTAGAATAACAAGACCAGAAATGCTGTTGCATCGATCGAGGTGTGAAGACAGATTAAAATCATTCTTCAAGTGGGAGATTGTTGAAAATTATAAAGGCACATGGGCTGCTAATTCATTAGCAGCCGGCTGCCTTGAAAAAAAATGGGAAAGTGCATTTTTTTAGTCCTTTGCACTTTAGGGTATTTACAAAATTAGTCCCTAAGTTTCAACTATAAATACCCTAGCTCATTTAGCTTCAAAATCATCCCAAAAATCATTTCTTTCTCCCAATACTAGAGAGCTTTCTTGTGAGTAGTGAGTGTTTTGTAAACACCTGTAAAATTTCTCTCTTAGTAAAGGATCTGCAGCAGTCCGGAGACGTAAGCAAAATTGGCTGAACTCCGTTATCAATTTCGGGTATTATTTTTCCGCTTTTATTTCGCATTCTCACTAATCTGGTTATAGAGAAATTACTTGTACTCGGTTTATTTCCTAACACTTAGAGGCATAATCAATGAGCTTCAAGAAGTTAGGCAAGAACGAGTTGCCTTTTGTAGACCAACACTCTTCAATCTCATAACTCACCTCTATATAAATAAGGTTAACTAAAAACCATTTTATTATGTTGTCGAACGGATATGCTTGTTACGTGAAGCCAGCAAATTGCTTGCAGCAAATGAGAAGAGAAAAGTCATGGGATATTGGCAATATTCAAAAATGAAGGTCGCCAACTAATTGTTTTCATTTATCAAATTGTGTATGAAGAAAGATTTTAAAATCTTCACCTCTAAACTCTGTAAAATTTTCAAAGTCATTGCATCTTATCCTTTGTATGCATGGTTTCTTGAATGCATTGTTCTCATTTAATTGATAACTACAATGAAAATGGTAGCCATATATATATATATTATCAACATTAGGTCGGCATGTACCAACAAATAATATTCAATTTGACTTTAGATATGAACAAATTTCGGTCCAATTTCTGCATATTTAGTTTCATATTCAAAGTACGGATAGAAACCACCAACGGTTGGTTCAAGTATTAGGTAGTTTGATATCGTTTAAGCATGTCTCGAGTTCGAGTTCTTATGTGTGCAGAAAATCTCGCTGGGAGACTCATCCACCAAAATTAGGTTTGCGACCCCGGTTGGTTCGGATTAATCAAGGCAAAGCTTTTAGAGTCAGGAGGACAAAAAAAAAGTACGGAACGAACTCTCAATCAATATTTTAATCAATAATTAAAATAAAAATAAAATAGGGCAAAATACACAACTAATCCCGACTATAGGGTACCACTTCAGGTTTTATAATGAACCATTTGTGTGTAATTACTCTATTTTATATTATCATTCAAACGTTTGAATATATTTTAACTAATCTACTTTGGGAGTATTATTATTTAAATGTTTGAGGGTTGAATTGGATGTGTTAGCGGAAAGACTTCGATTCTTTTCTAGTAAAATAACAAACTTGATTGTATGTGTTACCAAAAAGATTTGATTATTTAGAGTATAAATTCGATTTGATCTAAATTAATCTGATATAAAATAAGAATTTAATTAAAATTTATAAAAAGAAAAAGTAGTAGCGAAACATAAGCAGAGCTAGTGGGGTCATGGTTCCCAAAATTTAAAAAATTAATATTTAGACCCTTTAAATTTTCAACAATTTAATTTGGTCCACCAAATTTTTTCAAAAATTCATATTTAACTTTAATTTTTTTAATGTTCTTAATTAAATCCCTTCCCATAATATTAAAAAAATTCTTATTAAGCCTCTCAAAATATCAAAAATTTTAGTTAGACCCTAATATTTTTTGGAAAAAATAAATAAACACTTCAAAATTTTTGAAAATTTTAATTTAAACTTACAAATATTTTAAAGTTTTAAGTTAACCCCCAAACTTTATCATCAAGTTCCGCTACTAAGAAGAAGTATTATAACCTCCATAAATTTATACGAAAAAATACACTATTACTCTAAAATTGGGTAGGAGGTTTTTCACATTTGGTCCAAACTCGATATGAACCCGATCTTACCTTATATAAAATTTGACCCAAACCCAAATAATTAAAAAAAATTGATCCTATAGAATCGAATCAAATTAAAATCCGTCGATTTTGGATTAAATTACCACCCTACCACCATTTCCCTTTTCATTTTCTCCGCCATCGAATTCATGGGGTGAAAGAGCTTTCTTTTGCATACACACTGCTCAACAAAGTTTGAGGAAGAGAATATTTAGATTAATCTTTAGATTAATGGTTAAAATGCAAGATCAGTGAACTCCACAGTAAAGTATCTATTTGCAGCCGCAGATCTAACGTTTTTACTGCCATCCTAGAATTTGTATTTATTCACGTTAGTTTTTCATCTTATTGTTGGTACGGATTTAAATACGGTTACTATCGAAATAGAAGCCGTTATATAGTCAAAAAAATATCGTCTGAAACAATTATTTCACACCTACGATACCCACGTGACCGTAATAATACCCGTCACGGCTGCAATTGCAATAAACGCAATGTAATTAAAAACACGATCGTAATCATAATTTAAAATCTTAACTAATGGTATTTATCCTGAAATTTTATTTATGCTCGTCTACTATAATTTTTTTTGGTTATCAAAATATATATATACACCTTAAAAAGTATTTCTAGATCTGAAATTGGTGTATCCCACGATGAAACGAAACATAAACTAATGAACAAACAAAAACTGACTGCGTCCCTTTTCCATATATGCACAAATAGAATCGTCTATTTATACAAAATGGTAAAGCCCCCTCTATGATAATCGATCATAGAAATAAATAGAAAAAAACAAGAGTAAACTATGCATTTAGTACTTAAATTATCAGTTTTGATTCATTTTAATATCTAAGTTTTCATTTTTTTTTTCAAAATCATACATAATGTTTAGTTTTCGTTTCATTTTATTTCCTGCTGTTAAAAATTTAATGTGTTTAGTACCTAAACTATCAGTTTTGATCCGTTTTAGTACATAAACTTTCAGTTTTTTTTTTCAAAATTTAACAATAAATTTTGAACCAGAGTACTAAAATAAAACAAAAACTAAAGTTTTTAATGACGAGATACTAAAATGAAACAAAAACTAAACTTTAGGTATGATTTTGAAAAAATTGAAAGTTTCGGTATCAAAACGGACCTAAATTAATAGTTTAGATACTAAACACGTAATTTACCCAAAACTAAATAAGTAGAAAATTGAAGGATATTTTAATCCTTACCAACTTTGTATATTTGACATTAGCCTTACCCAGAAAAGCATCAACAATAATCTTGTCGAGGCTGAAGTATCGGATTGAATGGACAAATGGGGCTGAAGTATTACTCTTTCTGTGAACAACAGGCAGAGCTTTCAATCGGGGATAGATAGAAGGGTGCTGGGTGCGGTTGCACCCGTAAAATTTTCAAGTTCTCTTATATTTTATTTTTTTATTTGTATTTTATATTGATTATCTAACTTGGTACCCCAAAATTTTATAACTTTAAACCTCTTAAAATTTTTAATATAACTTTTTAAGTTCATACTCCTTACATAAATTTTTACATCCATCTCTATTTTCGACTACGACATGAACCACCACAGGGGCTCATTAAGCTACAAATTAGACAAGGATATTGCTCATTGTGTACCGTAAAGCTACCTCTCATGTTTTTCTCAGCCTTTCTCTTTGAACATGAGCTTTGTAGCATCATCATCTCCTCCAGCAGTCATGATGAAATCAGACAGAGGAAAGCTACATCTTTCTATTTGTCACGGTTACACTCTGCAGCTTTGCATTCCTTGCTCTCTTATATACGGAAAGGCTAAGCTTCATCTCTTCGAATTCTCTTCTCAAGGCTCGATCCTGTGCTAGAAAAAGTGCTGCTGTAAAATCTAGGAAGTGATCCAACAGTTTTATAACACACCAGAGATACAGTTATTCGAACCCGAGAACAATACTCCGTTTCATATAACTTCCCGATTAATTTGCAGAGAAAATGGTGGAAAACGCTGAACTCGACGACAGGTTCGAGTTCGACCCGGAAGAATATGATATTACTAGGGGGAAATGGGTGTTCAACCCTTCTATCAAGCCTTTGTACACCGATAGGAGTTGCCCGTACGTGGAGAGGCAATTTTCTTGTGAGAAAAATGGCCAGCTTGAGTTTGATTAGGGTCATTGGGAGTAGCAGCCGGACGACTGTTACTTGCCTAAGTAAGCAACTGTTAGGAAATAAACCGAGTACGAGTAATTTCCCTATAACCAGATTAGTGAGAATGCGAAATAAAAGCGGAAAAATAATACCCGAAATTGATAACGGAGTTCAGCCAATTGTGCTTACGTCTCCGGGCTGCTGCAGATCTTTTACTAAGAGAAAATTTACAGGTGTTTACACAATACACTTGAGAGAGAACTAGAATATTTTGGGATGATTTTGAAGCTAAATGAGCTAGGGTATTTATAGTTGAAACTTAGGGACTAATCTTTGTAAATACCCTAAAGTTTAATGATTCAATTTTGTAATTAACCCTATTACAAAATATTAAAAAAATAAGCAACCCCCCACTTGATTTTAGAAGCAGTCGTCGGCTGCTTTTGGCCTTCTTTGACCAATAATCTCCCACTTGAAGATTGATTTCAATCTGTCTTCACACCTCGATCGATGCAGCAGCATTTCTAGTCTTGTTATTCTAGCATGCCAACTGAAGTTGAACACAACTTCAGTTTGTCCGTGGTCACCGTCTTTGTCAATATATCTGCCGGATTTTGAGCTCCACTGATCTTTTCAAGTTTTAAAATCCCATCTTCCAGAAGAGACCGGATAAAATGATATCTCAATTGTATGTGCTTCGTCCTGGAATGAAAAGACGGATTCTTTGCTAGATGGATAGCACTTTGACTGTCGCAATACAAGACATTGTTTTCTTGTTTCTTGCCTAACTCTTCCAAGAAACTTTGGAGCCAAACCATTTCCTTGCTGGCTTCCGTAACAGCGACATATTCTGCTTCAGTTATGGAGAGAGCAACTATCTTCTGTAGTTGAGAAACCCAACTCACTGCGGTTCCTCCTAGAGTATAGACATACCCTGTAATACTTCTTCTAATGTCGACATTTCCAGCTAAGTCAGCATCTACATAGCCTGTCAATATCGTATATCCACCTTTAAAACAAAGTGCTTTGTTTGTGGTACCCCGCATATATCTGAGGATCCATTTGACTGCTTCCCAGTGTATCTTGCCCATATTATTCATGTACCTGCTAACAACTCCCACTGCATGAGCAATATCTGGTCTGGTACAAACCATGGCATACATCAGACTTCCAATTGCTGAGGCATACGGCACCTTCACCATGTGTGCACGTTCTTCCTTCGTCTTTGGTGATTGGTCTTTGGAGAGTCTGAAATGAACACCTAACGGTGTACTTACTGGTTTAGCATCTTGCATGTTGAACCTGGAGAGTACTTTGTTGATGTACTCAGCCTGTGATAACATCAAAGTCCCCGACTTTGTGTCTCTTTTGATCCTCATCCCAAGAATCTGCTTTGCAGCGCCCAGATCCTTCATAGCAAACCGCTTCGACAATTTTTGCTTCAAGTTTATAATCTCTTGCATATCTGAGCCTGCAACGAGCATGTCATCAACGTACAATAATAAAATAATGAAGCTGTTGTCGAACCTCTTGATGTAGCAACAATGATCTGTTTGGCATCTGGTAAAACCACTACTACTCATGAAACTATCAAACTTCTTGTACCACTGTCTAGGAGCTTATTTTAAACAATACAAGCTCTTCTTTAACCTGCATACCAGGTTTTTCTTGTCTGCCTCTATGAAACCTTCTGGTTTCCTCATATAGATTTCTTCCTCCAAATCACCATGAAGGAAAGTTGTCTTTACATCTAACTGCTCAAGATGTAAATTCTCTGCAGCTACAATTTTCAACACCAGTCTGATTGTAGACAGTTTTACGAATGGAGAGAAAATTTCATTGTAGTCAATACCTTCTTTTTGCTGAAAACCTTTGACTACCAATCTTGCTTTGTAGCGTTTGCTCCCATCGTACACTTCTTTGATCCTGTAAATCCACTTGTTATGGAGCTCTCTCTTGCCTGGTGGTAATTCAGCTACTTCCCACGTCTGATTTGACATAAGCGAGTCCATCTCATCTTTCATTGAAGACTCCCACTTGACTGAATCCTCCACCTGCATTGCTTCATCATATCACTCTGGTTCACCATTGTCAGTCAGCAACAAGTAGTGTAAAGAAGGCGAATACCGTTGGGTTGGTTTAGGAATTCTGGAGGAGCATCTCAGTTCTGGTGTGCCTGGTTCTTCCTCTTGAACTGCTTCAGGACAAATTTGAACATCATTTCCAGAAATCTCCTCGAACTCATCAAATTCCTTTGTTTCAGCTTCGGTATTACTTGATTCTGCGGTTGACCTGTCTTTGTACATCACATTTTCATTGAAAATGACATCTCTGCTTCTGATGATCTTTCGATTTTCGTAGTCCCAAAACCGGTAACCGAACTCATCACCACTGTAACCAACAAAGACGCATTTGTTGGACTTGGGATCAAGTTTACTTCTTTCAGCAGAGTTTATGTGTACATAAGAAATACAACCAAACACTCTTAAGTGTGAAAGGTTTATTTCTTTCTTGCTCCAAGCCTCCTCTGGTATTCCGCCATCCAAAGGAACTGAGGGTCCACGGTTGATCAGGTAAGCTGCAGTGTTGATAGCTTCAGCCCATAGAAATTTGGGCAATACGGCATGTATCCTCATGCTTCTGGCACGTTCATTCAGAGTTATGTTCATGCGCTCTGCTACGTCATTCTGCTGCGGTGTTATGGGAACTGTTGTCTCCATCTTGATCCCATTGTTTGCGCAGAAATCTCTGAATCTACTGTCTCTGTACTCTCCTCCATTGTCAGACCTCAACCGCTTGACTTTCAAACCAGTCTCATTTTCCACCACGGCCTTCCATTTTCTGAAGGTATCAAAGACTTCTGATTTCTTCTTCAGAAAATAAACCCACACCTTCCTTGTTGAATCATCGATGAAGGTGACATAATATAGTGAGCCTGCAAGAGATGGAATTGGGGATGGTCCCCATACATCAGTATGAACCAACTCTAACCTTTCTTCCTTGGGTGTCTTGCCAATCTTTGCAAAACTGACTTTCTTTTGTTTGCCAAAGATGCAATCCTCGCATAGTCCGACATCTACATTCTTTAGATCCGACAGCTTCCCTTTTGACAAAAGTATCTTCATTCCTTTCTCGCTCATATGGCCAAGCCTTTGGTGCCATAGGTTTGATTTTCCATCAGCATCTGCTACTGCAATGATATTCTCTAAATTTGAGGTTACATAGAGAGTACCAGTCTTCTTACCACGAGCAATGACGAGTGCTCCTTTGGTAATCTTCCATTCACAGCCTGAAAATGTTGTGCTATATCCTTCTCCATCAAGCTGTCCAACAGAAATCAGATTTCTTTTGAGGCCAGGAATATGTCTCACTCCTGTCAGCTTCCAGGTGGTCTGGTTTGGCAGCTTTAGTCGGATGTCTCCTTTTCCGACGATCTTTAAGGTTTCATCATCAGCAAGATGAACCTTCCCAAAATCACCACTGACATAGTTCTCCATGATTTCTTTGCATGGGGTAGAGTGGAAAGATGTCCCTGAATCCAAGATCCATGATTCAATCGGACTGTTGACGCTTAGAATCATGGCATCACTTGTCTCATCTGTCACGTTGGTAGATTCCTGTGCGCCAGTATTTTTCTTCGGTGCTCGGCAATCTCTTTTGAAGTGACCCTTCTTGCCGCAATTATAACAGGTAAAATCTTTATTTACTGTTCTTGATTTTCCCCGTCTGGATTTAGATCTGCCATAATTTGAATTTCTTTCTGAAGTTCTCCCTCTAGACTCCGTGTGCAAGGCTGAGGAGGTTGATGCTTCACCCGATTCTCTCCGTCGAATTTCTTCGCTCAGTACCAGATCCCGAACATCGTCGAATTTTAATTTGCTGTTTCCTGATGAACTGCTGACTGCTGTAACAGTAGCATTCCAACTGTCTGGTAGAGATGATAAGAGAATTAAAGCTTAAACTTCATCATCGAATTCAATTTCCACTGAACTCAACTGGGTTGTGATTGTGTTGAGTTCATTTAGGTGTTGTGCCACCGATGCCCCTTCCGTCATCCGCAAATTGAATAATCGCCTCATCAAATGAACTTTGTTTGAGGCTGATGGCTTCTCATACATACTGGAGAAAGCCGCCATAAGACCCGCCGTGGTCTTTTCCTTTGCTATGTTGAAAGCAACATTGCGGGATAACGTCAGTCGGATAACTCCGAGGGCTTGTCTGTCGAGAAGAGCTCAGTCTTCATTCTTCATGCCCTCTGGTTGCTTTCCTGAAAGAGGTTGATATAGATTTTTCTGGTACAGAAAATCTTCAATCTGCATCTTCCAAAAGCCAAAGTCCGCACCATCAAACTTTTCAATTTTCACCTTCCCTTCGTCTGCAACCATTGCTCCCACTCGAATCTGGCTTCGTTTGGATCGTTTCTGACAATTTCTGCGAACCGCCGTGTATTAGAACACCTCCATCGACAAACTCGTATCGTCGACCGAATTTCACTATTCACGAAATTCACTATTTATGTGAATAGTAATGAATAGTAACCTCGCAGAAAATTGACAAAATTCACAACCAAAAGCTCTGATTACCAGTTGTTAGGAAATAAACCGAGTACGAGTAATTTCCCTATAACCAGATTAGTGAGAATGCGAAATAAAAGCGGAAAAATAATACCCGAAATTGATAACGGAGTTCAACCAGTTGTGCTTACGTCTCCGGGCTGCTGCAGATCTTTTACTAAGAGAAAATTTACAGGTGTTTACACAACACACTTGAGAGAGAACTAGAAGATTTTGGGATGATTTTGAAGCTAAATGAGCTAGGGTATTTATAGTTGAAACTTAGGGACTAATCTTTGTAAATACCCTAAAGTTCAATGATTCAATTTTGTAATTAACCCTATTACAAAATATTAAAAAAAATAAGCAGCCCCCCACTTGATTTTGGAAGCAGCCGCCGGCTGCTTTTGGCCTTCTTTGACCAACAACAACATTTTGTTCCTTTCATTTGAGTTGATTGCATTCTATATAACATATTCAAATTAGTCCAAAATTTTTAAAAGTTTTAATTGAATTTTTTAAAATAATATTATATTAATAATTTCCTTTGTCAATTCTAAAATTATTAGAATATTAAATATCAGTTCAGGTCTAACATATACAATAGGAATCAAAGTTAACAATTTCTTGTTGCAGGGTTGAGATAAAAAAAATACTCTCGGAAAGAGCAAGCAGTCCAAGAGAAGAAAAAAAGAGTAAATTGAAAGAGTTTTTAAATATGAAGTGTTATTTATGGTAGGGTTGTATTCAGTTCGGTTTTGTTTGATTTTCACTAAAATATGAATCGAATCGCATTTTGTATGTTTTTAAAAATTGAAACCGAAATTGAATGGCATAAAAATTACAATTTTAGGTTATGTTCGATTTTGTGGTTTTTGAATTTTCACTATTTTTCAAACTCAACTTTAAAAAAAGAAAAAAAGTAATTTTAAAGCTTTTATCAAATGCAAATATATTATAAATTCAAAATGAATTTATTTTGGATATTTATTTTTTTATTCTTTAAATCAGTTTGATTCGGTTCATATGATTTTCATATGAAAAAACTGAAATCGAACCGAATTGTATATTTATTTTTCAAACCAAACTGCAAATTAAAAAATCCGAACCGAACTGAACCACATTATTCAGTTCAGATCAATTTTTAAGTTTTCTCGGTTTCGTTGCTCAGTCCTAATTTAGTGGATTGTTTTGAATTATGACTAAATTTATAGAATGTATATGGATTAAAAATGTTATTATACAAAGTAATAACAAGATAACATATGTTCAAAATATTTCTCAGCCTATTGACAACGCGCACATACCTCCTGTAGACGTAAATGCCCAAATAGGAGTCCTCAAAGAATAACGCCATTCTCTTTTAAACTATCTGATCTAATCTTATAAAGTTAATATTTTCTATTTTCTTTAATTTGAATTCAGATTGTATCAGATCAAGTATTACTAACTATATAAGTTTAGAGTGAAAAATAATATATATATATTTATATGACTTAACCGTACCCTGTGAACACCTTTTCTTCTTCAGGAATACAATGCAAAATTGAGTTTGTTAAGATAACAAGTGTCTGTTAGTTTGTTAGGAGTAGTTGATAGGTTGTTAGGAGTTAGTTAGAATTAGTTGGATTTCAATTCTTTGTAAATAGCTGAACAATGTATTATATATTGAAGGCTAGTTGGATAATAAAATATATGAGGCATTATTTTTAACATGGTATCAGTTCCAGGCTTTTCCTTATTGGGTTTCTCTGCTTGGCCCACCTCTAAACCGGATAGTGTGGCTCATTCTCATTCCCGCAGTAGTACTATTCTCCCTCGTTCTTTCCCCAAATCAATTTCTTAGGGTTTTCCTTTGACGTTCTCCACTGCAAATGCCTCCGATGAATGAATCAGCCATGGTTGATTCGAACATACAAATTGATTCGAACTCACAAATAATATCCGATATTTGTTACTTCGTTCGTTAAATTCAAAGAATCTTGTTTCGAATAAAAAAATATGTCTTAAGATTGTTAGACAAAATTATTAATCCGAGACATAAAATAATAATAATAATTAACAAATATTATTATATAATCGAACGAAACAAAATAAATAAAGAATTAAAGTAAAAAAATGGAACTGTTTACTCGTATTTTGACATGAAATCGGATGAGTGGAGTTAGATAAACAGAAGAAGAATTTTGTTGAGGTTTGTATGAATATATTCCTTAAGACAGGTTCGTCCTCTTTTCGGTAGTTTGAGTAATGTTGGACGTCGATCTCCCATGATACAATAAAAAACGATCACAACAGTAAGCACAACCATAGTGATCAGTCGAACACAATCTTAAATTTGAAGCATGCTTATCTAACACATTCAAAGGATTAATATGATTTCTTAATCCTAAAAGGAAGAACAAAAACCAAATTGATAATGTTAAAGCTTGAAACTCACAAAGTCCCAATAGCCAATAGGCGCTGTATAGGATCAAAAGCAAGAACTGATGAAGTAGAAGGGATCCCATAGTAGATAGCACCTCGCAAATCCAAATCTTCTGGTTTCAAATCCCCACGCTGCACATTTTGCTGAAACCAAAGAAACTCCCATAAGATGATTAGTTGATTACTAACAAAAAAATGGGAACTCTAAAACTAAACTAAAAGAAGAAATTTCGTTTCTCTTGGACGTGGGGATGGTGAACCGCTTTCTGAAGCGTGCGTTTAGCGAACGTGGTAATCCGAATAGAGGTGAAGCTTTACCTTTTCTGTTTCAAAGTTCTGGGGATGTTTTGTTTTGGAACAAAGACTAGCTTTTTTCCTTTTGGTTTGCTTAGTTTCAGTGATTAACCCTATGAAAGACGTGATAATGGAGACTTTGTCAAGCTCTAGTCATGAAATAATATAGGAGCTTGTTTTTATCGTAAAAAGCTACTGCTGTTGGTCCGCTTGTCGTGATCTCCTGGGTATTTTTCTTTTGCAGTTCAAACTCGTGAAAAATAATGACTTTGTTAGACAGTTGTCAGGATATGATTTGAACACGTGATCGCAGGCAATTTCAGATAAAACCGATGCATGATATAAGAAACTCTTCTAACAACTTTCGAAGTTGGATTCGTTGGCAGCTTGTCTTATGTTAAATACTTTTAGATTTATGGTTACTTTCAAGATCTATCAGCAGATGTAGATGTAATCAATTATATTTTTTACATATAAGTACTTCCCAAGATTTACATTATTGCGATCTTATTGGCATCATATACATAAATATTACATAAAATTGAAAAGCTAAAAGGTGTGGGGTAGTAAATCCAAGGGAAATAAGGTCTCGATGGTGCACGACTACTTCAAGCCCTCCTAAACATAACCTTCAATGGCTCATCGGCAAGCACCAAGCGCCGAATCCATCATCATCAATAAAAACACCCAAGTCCCCACATACAGGTCTGCAGATATCGCACACCCCGGGGCAGAAAGCAAGCTTATATCATCTTCAAATCTCTCAATCTTAAACCAGTTGTTCAGAGTTTCACGACCCGGGTTACCGGAACACCGCCGGTAGCCACGAACTTCTGTAAAGATTCGTCGAAGGCAAGTTCCCATAGAGTGCTTTGGAAACAAATCGAAGAAGCGTTGAATATGACGTTGAAATCGGTGGATACACGTACAATACCGCCTTGTTGCTCGACGTTCACAGGTGAAAAATATAGTGGGAGACCGCTCACACTTCCCCTGCTCTTGAACGACGACGAGCGGGCAACCGGTGTCGGTGTCAGCGTTGGTGCGCTGTCGAGAGTGAGCCCGCCTCCTCTACCGCGGATGACCGGTAAACGTAGTAATCGGTGCCGGTTCGGAGCTCTTGACCGACACGTCGAGCACTGCATCGGGTTGATCAGCGGCTATTGTTGAGCTGAAGAGAAGGAAAGTAAGTGCCGAAAATAATGCAGCCTTCATTGTGTTTGTTATGCCTTGCTTCTGTTGATTCGTACCTTGATGTTCAATGATGGCTAGGTATTTATAGAGCTAGTGGCATGTGGGTAACTTAGAGGCAATCAATGATCTTCAAGAAGTTAGGCAAGGAGTTGCCTTTTGTAGACCAAAAAAAACTATGATTAAATAATTGAATTAATCTGAGTTGATTTGAATAAAAAATTCTGAGTTAATTAATTTGATTATTCATATTTTATTTGATTTTTTTAATTAAATCGAATGTATGAAATTTCAGTCCGCTAATTAAACTTCCAAATCGAATTAGATTTTACTCACTTCTATATAAATCAGGTTTAACTAAAAACCATTTTATTATGTTCAAACGGATAGCTTGTTACGTGAAGCTAGCAATTGCTTGCAGCAAATGAGAAGAGAAAAGTCATGGGATATTGGCAATATTCAAAAATGAAGGTCGCCAACTAATGTTTTCATTTATCAAATTGTGTATGAAGAAAGGTTTTAAATCTTCACCTAAACTTTGTAAAATTTTCAAAGTCATTGCATCTTATCCTTTGCATGCATGGTTTCTTGAATGCATTGTTCTCGTTTAATTGATAACTACAACGAAATAGCTATATATATATATCCACATTAGGTCGGCATGTACCAACAATATTCAATTTGACTTTAGACAAGAACAAATTTTCGTCCAATTTCGCATATTTAGTTTCATATGCAAAATACGGATAGAAACCATCAACGGTTGGTTAAATAGTAAATAGTTTGATATCGCTTAATCAGATCTCGAGTTCGAGTTCTTATTATGTAGAAAATATTGCTGGGAGACTCACCCACCAAAACTTTGCAACCCGGGTTGGTTCGGATTAGTCAAGGTAAAGCCTTGGGAACGGGAGGGCAACAAAAAAAAGTACAGAACGAACTCTCAATCAATGATTAAAATTTAAAAAAAATTAGAGCAAAGACACAATTAAGTCCCCCAACTATAGGGTACTATTTTATTGAGTCCAACGACTATTAAAGTCGAGGAACTTAACAAAGTTACATTCTATAGTTTAAGAATCATTTTGTAACTTTTAATAGTCGAGAGACTTAATAAAATATCTTATAGTGGGTTACCCTTTGTGTACCTTATCCCAAAGTTATTGTTATCTCATCTTGGTCGTGTTTAAATTCTCATCATTAATCTTCGTATCTTACATGAATTCCCGAATCGAAGGAAAAATGAAAATTAAGGTAACACTTTAGGAGATTAAAAGATTAATTTGCCTTTATAATTGCTTTCTGACGTGCTTTGTATTGATTACTCAAGAGACGAGAAACACTCTATCCATGGAGTTGTATACAAAATTCTACCACTTCAGGTTTTATAATGAACAATTTGTTTGTAATACTCTATTTTATATTATCATTCAAACGTTTGAATATATTTTAACTAATATACTTTGGGAGTTTTATTTAAAGTTTGAGGGTTGAATTGGATGTGTTTGCGGAAAGACTTCGATTCTTTTCTAGTAAAACAACACTTGATTGTATGTGTTACCAGAAAGATTTGATTATATAAATTCGATTTAACCTAAATTGATATGATATAAGATAAGGATTTAATTAAAAAAATTAAAAAAAGAAAAAGCAGAGCTAGTAGGGTTATGGTCCCCCAAAATTTAAAAATTATAATTTAGACCCTTTAAATTTTCAAGAAATTTAATTTGGTAAATTCGTATTTAACTTTAATTTAATGATCTTAATTAAATCCCCTCTCAATTTAAAAAAAAATCTTATTATGCCTCTCAAAATTCCAAAAATTTTAGTTAGACCCTAATATTTTTTGGAAAAATATAAATTAAGCCCTTCAAATTTTGAAAATTTTAATTTAAATTTACAAATATTTTAAAGTTTAGGGTTGACCTTCAACTTATCATCAAGTTCCGCTACTGAAGAGAGTGCAGCTGCAAAGAAGAGGAAGAACTGCTGAACAAATGAAAGAAATCTCGAAGAACATGGAGGTCAGTGCAATCATTTAAGTTGATATTATATGTGGCTACCTTTTGTGGATGTTTTATTGTTTCTAAACAGCATTTTGTTTTCCTTGCAGTCTAAAACTGGTGATGTGATCAACAACCCTCGGATTTTTTACAGAGGTCTCCCTTCTCGCTGTTTGATCATCACTGCGTATGGTTCTGCTGCAGGTAGGTGCTTTTTTTTTCCCCTTTCAATCGGATTACGTAGGAAATATGTCCTTACATGCAACTATGCATGTCATCATCTATATTTAGTGATATGACAAGCTGGTTGTAGTGTTGCCATATCGACTCGTTGAGACTTTGATCGTGGCATTTGTAGTTTTGCTTGTGCGTTTGGCGTCGATTTCGGAGATGTTTATTCATCATTTTGCCCTTCATGATACCAGTTTGTGATTTTATCTCATAGTAATTCATAATGGCAGAAACCTTTTCGAGGTCAATTCATTATCAAAGAAACAGGCAGAGAGGAGGAAGCAGTGATCATCTTGCCCTTTGGAGGCATCTGATGAATGATATTCCATGCAAAATATGGAAAAGAACAGAGTTTGATTCCCACAACTAAGATACGAAATAACTCAAATTTATCCCAATAACTGAAATTGCTGTATAATTATAAAATCTATAACATGAAAGTTAATAATATAAGATTTTATAGTATTTTAATCAAAATTTTCTCTTTGAGATTGATCGATACTGTCACTATTTCAATTAGGGATGAGAACGGGTTAGATTGGTTTTTTGGTTAAAATATGACATGATACAAGAAACATATCAATTACATTCGAATTAGATTGTAGCATTATATTCGACTTGATTCAACTTGATATAAATATAAAAAAATATTTTTATTTAATAAAATAGAGATCTAATTGAAAATATATAAAAATAGTTATTATAATTACTTTTAATGAAAAAATTATATTATTATTCCGGGTTGAGTCATAAATATTCACTCTAAATTCAGATCTAATCTATTTAGTTCTTTGAAAAAAATGATTCGCCCTAAATTTAATTTGTAAATAAAAATTTGATTATATAAATTAAATTATAATCAATCAAATTTGGATTAAATTATCATTCTAAATATGTTCGACTTGCATTTTAGTTTTAGATTGTACAACGTTCTAATAGAGCCCATTTTTCTCAATTTAGCCCAAAAAATAATAACCAAATTTTTTTTAAGTTATTCGAGTTGACGAGTCTTATTTACAATTTGATTTGACTTTAATTTTTCGAGTTTAGTTTATAAAACTCGAGTCAAGTTTATAAAATTCGAGCAAAGTCAAGTTGAATTTTTGAATTTATGTTTAAATTTAATTATAAATATTATATATTATGATATTTTTATTCAAATTTAAATATTTTTATAACCATATATAATACATAGATATTTCTTTCATATGTTTATGTGATATATATATATATATATATATATATATATATATATATTATACAAGTTGAGGGACTCGACTCAAATTTTAAAATTAATTTATTAATTATTAAAAAAATCAATTTACTGTTCGAGTTGTATTTTATAAATACAATTCAAAACTAATTTGAAATTTTTTCGAGTCAACTTTATGAAATTACATTTCGAAGTTAATTCGAATATTTTTTTTCTCAAATCGAACTAAACCAAAAAATCATTTTTTTTAAGTTGAGCTTTGCTCACACCGATACCAGGTCGAATCTCAACCATCGAATTTGCAAAGGGATTAATATTCTATTCATAGATGAATTATACCAAATTCTCAGTTTCATACATATTGTTGAAAAATTCTCGATTTCATACATGATATTTTCTGTTGTTAACAGATTCATCTACTTCTGTCACGGAAGATGACGTAGAACCCTACGATCACGATATCTGCCATTTTAGTGACTAATTCTTTTTTTAAAGTGCTAAATGTAAGTTATAGGGTTCACGTCACCTTCCTGATGGATGTAGGTGAATCCGTTAACAGTAAAAATTATCATGTATGAAATCAAAAATTTTAAACAGTACGTATAAAACTGAGAATTTGATATGGTTTATGAATGGAAGATGTATTTAACCCATTTGCAAAACCCTTCTCGATTCAACAGTAGGGTTTATCAAAAAGCAATAAGCCAAAAAAAAAAAGTTTGAAGAGTGAAAAAACAAAGGAAATAGAATCCATTCCATTCAGCCATGGCTACCGCGATTTGGAGAAACGCAAGTCGTTTACGGAACCTTCATCGGTGTGTTTATGCCCGCAATCTGAGCCAATTCAGATCCCCTATTCCATCGTCAACAACAATCGCCGATTCTCTCCACGGCCCATCTATCCCTTCCTTGCGACCAGTTCGTTTTCCTCCTCATTTTTCGCTTGTTAAAATTCTTTCAATGTATGATGAGTTTTCTTTTTGGTGGTTCACAGGCTACTCCTGTTGGAGCTGAATTCAAATCCTTGGGAAATTATCAAAGATATTTATCTAATACCACCACAACTCCTAATGAAAATCAAGAGAAATCATCTTCATCGTCGAAAACCGATTCTGAAGGGACGCAAAACACTGGAGGTTCGCAACAGAGCAATGGCGGTAGTGCTGGCAAACCTGTTCGCGGCGCGGTACTTCATTTTTTTCATTTTCCTTTTTGGCTTGGAATTAGAATTCGGATCTATTTGATTGAATTGGAATTTGCAGCCTGTTTCATGGTTGAGTTTTCTGTTGCTGCTTGCCACTGGAATTGGTATTATCCTTTACTACGACAATCTAAAGAAACGACATATTGAAGGTACACTTCTATGGTGAGTTGGATTTTTGTAACTTGCAATTTTAGGAATAGTAATGTGTTTTCAAGGCTTTATATATTAGAGTAGTAGAAAACTGTAGCCAGAAAGAGTTGTTCTGATTCAGCTTGATGATGAATGAAATGCCTCTGATTTTGAATTAGTCATCACTAGCAAGGATTTAAACAGCGGCCCGCTGTCAGAACAGCGGCCATTATATAGCAGTAAAGGTGCCATCCAAAACCGTTATTGCACAACCGCGATGCCCGCAATGTCACCCGCTATTGCTGCAATCGCTATAAATGCAACCAAAAAGGCGACCGCAACCGCAATTTAAATCCATGATCTCTAGTATCATATTGCCTTTTCTTTCCTGCATATTTTGGTTGAAGACTCGAGGCTTTGCTGCTGCAGAAATAAGTAATGCTTCAAAGGCTGTTAAAGAAGGGCCAGCTGCTGGAAAAGCAGCCATCGGGGGGCCATTCAGTCTTATAAATGATGAAGGCAAACGTGTTACTGAAAAGGACTTTATGGGGAAGTGGAGTTTGGTATATTTTGGCTTCACTCACTGCCCAGATATCTGTCCAGATGAACTGCAAAAGCTGGCTGCTGCTATCGACAAAATAAGTATGTTGCTCGTAGTTTCATTTGGCCGGAAAATAAAATTATGAATTGTAATTTCGTTTAGTTAAAAATTTGCTTATAACCATAGAGATTAAAGCAATTATGAAATTATCAGACTAGAAACAACTCTTCTGATCGGTGACATTATAATAACGTTAATTTCTATTTGGTTTCTTCTTTTGATTTCACTTCTCAGAGGAAAAGGCGGGAATAGAAATTGAGCCTGTATTTATCTCTGTTGATCCTGAAAGAGATACCGTTGAGCAAGTACGTGAATACGTGAAAGGTACTTATAGTAATATTAGAAAGTATGATATTTTGGACCTGATACATATGCAAATTATATAATTTGGTTCATCGGAAATTTTATCTCTAATTATTTCTCCACTGTTGCAGAGTTTCATCCAAAATTAGTAGGGTTAACTGGTAGCACTGACGAGATAAAAAAAGTTGCTCGTGCATATCGAGTTTATTATATGAAGACAGCTGAGGAAGATTCAGACTACCTTGTTGATCATTCCATAGTCATGTAAGTATTAGCTTTGTTTTATTTGACTTGCATTTTTTGTTCGTATCGGCATGATGTTGACTGGCACAGTCCTGCGACCTGTAGAATGATAGGACATCGGTGTATGTAGACATTGATGTAGATAAAATAGCAAATCTCTAAACGGAAAAATATTACATTTTACAGGGTAGAGTTGTTTGATTAGGTAATGAGATGAGAGAAGGTTATCAGTTTTTCCTACCGAAGACTTAATTGTCTTGGCAAGGGAAAATTACTAAATATTGAACCATTTTATCACCATCGAACCGAGATGCTCTAGCACTGCTTCGTAAGATCAGTGTGTCTACCGATTTCACCATAGCAGTGACTCTCGAAGGGAGCAATGCCGGTAATGTGAACTCGTGTGATACTGCTGTAAAGTTCCTAAACCTATCAACTTGCAACGTTAGTTTATTGGTGAAATTACTAATGAACATTGAACCATTTTGTTGCCTACCGTTGGCATCTCATTCATGCACTGCTTGTAGGAAGGCTATGTGAGCTTGTTTCTTGTTCTCACATGAATACTCGTAATATAATTTGAATTTCAGTCTTAATGCTGAGCTCCATGTAAAGTTCAAACTCCTATTGACATCGGTCTTTTGTTCTTTCTTATGCAGGTACTTGATGGATCCTAATATGGAATTCGTAAAGTTTTTCGGGAAGAATAATGATGTTGATTCACTGACAGACGGTGTGATCAAAGAGATAAAACAGCACAAAAAATAGAGGTACCTTTCGAGCCAAAGTTGTTTACTGGGTTCGGAATTCGGATTATCCGCTGGCACGGAGAGTAACAATTTTTTCTTACTTTCTCACGAGATGAATACATGATTAATGTTTATGCTAAAAGAATTGTGTTAAAAAGTCTAAATTAGTCCCAGCGCTGGGAAGCTATTGTGTTGCAATTGTACTTGAAAATAAGTGCTTATATGCATGAATGGAATTGATTTTGATAGGAAATGATATTATCTTGCGTCACTTATTGATTGAATGCATGAACTAAAACATATGCTTGTTAATTTTGTACGTAATAGTTTTCTTGTTTTCCCATTCTTTCTTAATTTAAAGGTTAAATTACACCAATAGTCACTGTTGTTTTGTGTCATTTCCTGGATAACACACGTCTGATGTGGCTGGATCCCATTTTAACAAAGGTTCATACGAGAATTTAGTGAAAACCGACTGGTTTCTTATGTTGCAAACCCTATTCCTTTTTTCCTAAACAATTTCTTATCTCACACAAAAAGTTATTCGTTTATTCTCTTTTAATTTATGGATTTTTTTTCAAGTTTATGTCAGCAATCTCAAGCTCTGGGTGTTCTCTACAATGATGAAATTTAAGTGAAAAAAATATACATCCCAGAAAACTATTCCACATACTGTCATTGAAATACATCACAAACAGTGTTTGTGAGTGACGTATATCAAATAGAAGGCTTAATATAAAAAATAAGGGATCAAACATATCGTTTTTTTCAAATATATACTTAAATTATTTTTGACTTATCTATATGTCTAACGTTACAAATATTACCCATTTAGTGTCCGGGTCGTAAATGGTGTTAATTTCTCTGTTAAGTGATAGGAGTCACAACCCGGTAAATTTAAAAAAAATTAAAAATTATATATATATATTTAAAAAGAGCACAAATTTTGAAATAAACTTAAAACTTTGAAAACATTCATTTCAACCCTTAAACCCACACCGGTTGCCGCCTTTTGCCGTAAACAAAGCTCCACCTGACCTCCCCTACCCTCGGCGACCAAAATCCCCATGAAATCGTGATCAATCAACGGTCGATCGACAACGAATCAATGTTTTATACCCGAGAACCCTGGGATGAAAATCGCAATCTCACGCGATTTCGATGGTCAATCGACGGAAACTACAATGACATATGAGTACGAGGATAGTAGAGACTATGTAGGTGGCGGTGGTCATGGTCAAAAAGGCGGCAACAGTGGATTAAGGTTAGGATTTAGGATTTTGGAGTTGTTTTATAATATAAGAAAAGTTAGTATTTTTTATAAATATCATAATATTTTTTAATATTTTAAAAAAATAAATGTCAAAATCACCAGATTGTGACACGTGTCACTTAATGGGAGAAATTAACGTCGTTGACTGCTCCGGCACCTAAATGGGTAACGTTTGAAATATTAGGCACCGAGATAAGTCAAAAAATAGTTTAGGCACCTATTTGGGAAAACTGATATAGTTTGAGCACTTATTTTGGTATTAAGCGTAAATAGAAAAATAGATATCCATAAAAGCTGGGTTTTTAAAAGCGCACCTTAGGCGCAAACGCAAAGAGACAATGAAGAGAACGTCCACCTTGGTCAGAACTAGTCTTTTTACAGGAAGCATTGTGAGGCGCACGCCTATGGGCTTTAGGCGTCGGGCGAGGGGCTCAGCGCCTTGGCTCTTCTACGATTAAAACAAGTATTTCCCAATTTGTTGGAGAAGGGGTGGTGATTAGTGTTTATTTTGTGTTACTTTTCGTGTTTCAATGTTATTTGTTTGTCCATGTTTACTACTGAATTGGATATTTTTACATGCTTTTTGTGCACGACGATCATTGCTGGAAAATGTACTACAAAGGCATGAAAACTGCACTTTTTATTCTGGAACCAAGTCTGGAATAGTGGGCATGAAACACTGACTCACTGCCACGTCAGCAGCTTCCAGAAGTGCTTAGTCAGCAGGCTTATAGAAGATGAGCCAGACGACTAGCATTTCAAGCACATTCAAATTCAAGATTTAGGTTTTATCTTTTAGAATTAAATTCAAATTATTTTTCAGAATTATCTTTTGTAATTTAATTTGGATTATCTTTAGTATTTCTATGGTTTTAGAAGGCTATAAATACCCAACTCGGGTAAGCCTTTTTCATCATTCATTCAATCTTTGTTATTTTCTTTTAAGCTTTGTTTTTAAAAAGCTAAGTATGACTTTGGTCATGCTTAGCTAATTTTCTTCTAAGCCGAGGGCTAAGCGATGACTCAATTTTAACGTGAGAATTGAAAAGCACCTAAGTAACTTCGAATACATTTCTCAATTTCTTTTACACTTATTTCAAATCCAACCAATTTTTCAAAATCAAATATAGTCGATGGTTGGAATGTTGTTGCAATTAAACATATGGGAGGAAGGATTGGCTAACTGATAGCAAATGAACTTCCTGGGAACACAACTAGCAGACTGTTGCTAAGTGGGAATTGAGATCGGAAACGATTTGTATGGAAACAACTATCCGAGTCAGTTTTTATACGTTTAAACGGTTCTTGATCTACAACAATTAATGTTGATTAGATCAATTTCTAAATCTCAGATCTAAGAGTGGCAATTGGGTATTCTCTATAAAAGTTACTCGCAAGGATTTGTCCTTGTAGACAAAGTAACCACGTGAATCCCGAAGGGTAAATCTATTTCGATGATCCGAAGAATTTGAGTCAGAGCAAAAATCTAAGGTTGATTTAATCAATTGATTTTTGAACTTCCTTTATCTACCTTTCTTTTATTTCCTTTAAATCTTCTTTTATTTCCTTGTTTTTATTCTTTAACTACAAAACCCCCCAATTTATTTTTTTCTAAATTCATGCCAAGGTCAGAATCAAAAGCCAAGAATTTCATCGGCTTCTTTAGTCTCTGTGGGATCGATCATTACTTCTCATATACTATATTTAATTTCCTTTATTTTTTTCGAGAAGAAAGAATTTATTTTAACATGCAAAATGACACATGTCAAATTGATGTCGTTACTGGGGACTAACGACAATTACTGATTATTTTTCTTTAGTTTTTTATTTATTACCAGAAATAACCCAGAAGAATTACTATATTTTGACCCAAAGATCGAATCAAGAGCACGAAGACTCCACGCACAAGCGCTTCGAGAAAAAGAAAAATACAAGAAGAACAAGGGTATAGTTAAAAAACGATCCAGATTTATAAACAGAGTCCAAAATTGACTCCTACACCAAATCAAACAACGAAGACCAGATCCTGATTGCAAAAGAACAAACGATCCGGGAGATTCCACTTTGTATAGCCTTTCCACAAGGAGAAGTTCCATTTCAATTGAAGAGCAACCTTATTCATCTCCTACATACTTTCTACTATCTTCCTAATGAAAATCTGCACAAGAACTTGACAAAATTCCAAATGGTTTGCTCTAGCATGAAATCACAGGGAGTTTCCAAAGATCAAATAAAATTGAGAGCATTTCCTTTTTTCCTTAGTCGATTCGGCTAAGGAGTGGATATTTTATTTACCTCCAAACTCAATTAATTATCGGGCTGACATGTGTTGAATTTTTGTTGATAGGTACTTTCCGGTGGCCAAAAGAAGCAAGTTACGAAGGAGCATTCTTTTAATCTGACAGAAGCCAGAAGAAAATATTTACTATTATAGGGAAATATTCAAAAAGCTTTGCGCGAGCTGTCCGCAACACGAATTAAGCGAATAAACATTATTGTAATATTTTTATGAAGGATTGTCGCATTAGAAATGAAGATGATTGATGCCACAAGCGGAAGAGCCTTAGTTAATATGACACCAACAACTACAAGATAATTAATTTCTACCATGACAGTCAATTCTCAATAGTTTTCAAGTGAACCCAGCCGACGGGTTCACAAGATAAGTACATTTTCCATTGGAAATAAATTACACAAGTTAACTGAAGTTGTTATCTCTTATTGCAGGGAAATCTGAAGTAACAAGAGTTTGTGGGATATGCACGATTCCAGATCATCCGACGGACTGTTGCCTGATGCTACAAGAAAACGTGCAAGTCAACATCATAGGGAGCTTTCCAAACCTCCTCAAAGACCTTACAATTCATATGGGAATACTTATAATCCGAGATGGCAGGACCATCTGAACTTCAATTACACACAAAATTTAAAGCCGAATTATCAACCGAGACACCTCTACAACCACAAATGCAAAAGACATCATTGGAGGCGATGGTGGAGAAGTTGGTAATTTACTAGAAAGAATTTATTGCTTCCCAGAAAAAATTCCAAGGGAGAACTAAAGCGAAACTGCAAGAGCCAGATAAACAACTAAGCCAATTAGCCTAAAATATGGGAAGATTAGAATTGCATGGAAGACTAACTTCTAAAAATGGAGTTAAATTCGCAAGAGAATGTTAGTGTTATTACCCTATGAAGTGGAATTGTTATCATGCCGAAAGACCCCAAGAAGGATGTCGCATGTTCCAAAAAAGAGGAGAAAACGCCCAATTCCGACGATTCAGGTACATCATCTTCGCCTATTTCTCATTTTTTTTCTTTCTAACAAAGTCATTTCTCTTCCTTCTCCTCCTACCCACAAAGTTGCGCCACCCTTCCCATCAAGATTGATGAGGTGTGAAAAAAAGCCGAAGAAAAAGAAATTATAGAAGTATTCCATAAAGTACAAGTTAACGTATCTCTACTTGAAGTAATCCGACAAGTTCCAAGGTATGCTCGATATTTGAAGGAACTTTGTACTACAAAGAGAAATTTGCACGGCCACGAAAAGGTAAAGTTGGGAGAACATGTTTTAGCAGTTTTGACCCGGAAACTGCTACAAAAAATGAAGGATCAAGGTATGTTCGACATACCTTGTAAAATAGGTAATTTTTCAATTAAGCATGCAATGTGAGATTTAGGAGCTTCGATTAATGTTATGTCACTTTCTATTTATAAGATGATTACTAACGAGCCTTTGAAGGAAAAACAAGTGACTATACAGTTGGCGGATCGCTCAAGCATTCACCTAGTGGGAGTGCTCGAAAACATTTTGGTAGGAGTTGACATTCTTAATTTTCCTGTCGATTTTTATATAATCGAAATGGAAAATGACAAGACAAATACTTGTTCCGAAGTTCTACTAGGTCGACCCTTCTTAAGCACTGTAAATACAAAAGTCGATGTAAGAAGCGGTATGTTGGCAATGAAATTTGATGGTGAGATCGTAGAATTTGACTTCTACAAAGCAATTCAACCTCCTAACAATGTAATCAGTCTAAATTTTATCGATGTTATTAAATATACAATTCATGAATTCGTGGGAATTAGTTTTCTCAATGATTTATGCATGGAATCAGAAGATAAAAAGGACAAATTCAGGGAGTTAAAAATGTTTTTTTTCCTGAAGAATTTGATTTACGCCTAGTTTCATTAAATCTAAAGTTTTACTTTCCCTTTTGCGGTACCTATGATAAATTCGAAACCATCGTGGAATCGTTTGAAAAACCCAATTTTTGGTAAAGGAGATGCATTGGCGACCATTATTCCAGAAAAGAGTCGAAGAATCTTTATGAGAATATTCAATTTTCTCATAAGGAGTTTCTTAGTTGGAGGAACCGAACGAAGTGAAAGTGTTTGCCGTAGAACTTGTAGTCTGAAATAGGTCGTCGAACTAACGACATTAAAAATAACACTTTATGGAAGGCAACCCATATTCGCTTTTAATTTATTTCAATTTTTTGTTTTTATTTTCGACTTTAGTTTTGTTTGCTTTTAATTTTTTATTTTTTATTTTTATAGGTACCTTGTTGTTCGATCTTGAATTTTACACGAGAGAAATCGAGAGTCATCAGAACCGAAAGCGAAGAATCGAAAAAAAAATATGATTTCGAGACGTGAAGAGATCATGCGACAACAGACAAAGAATCATTCAGAAAAAAGAAAGCAAAATTTTCACTGTTTGAACAGTACAAAAATGCAATGTAGATTTTGTTCGAACAATGTAAAAATACAGTGCAAATTTGGTTCAAACAGTGCAGAAAAATACAGTGCAGTGCATATTTGAAATAAATGTAAAAAATTTGAACTATGCATAAAAAACAGTTTTGGTTCGCATAGTAAAAAAAGATAGGAGAAAAGAAAAAAGTTTAAGCTTTAAACATCTGATTTCTTGTTTTCCTTTCTTTGATTCTACTTCCTTTAAATTAAAATTGTGGAATAATATTTTCTTTGTCTTGAATTTTGTTTTGCAGAAAATATCAATATCTTCTGGTAGCTTTTCGATAGGACATTCTTGTTGAATTATATTTCGATATAACAAATTTAAAGGCAAAATATTTTTGGACTTGAATTGAATTTATTCAAAGTTTTTAAAAATGTTTCAAAAGTAATTCAAAGTCCATTAAATTCGGATTTGAGCAAAAATGCTAAAGGGTGTCAAAGTGTATCCATGCACTCAAACACCGAATGCAATTAGTGCATCGATGCCCCCTGTGTGCATCCATGCACCTGCCTGCAACGACTAGTAACGACTAGTTTATTTGAATTTAATGAAGGGGTATCGATGCACCTTGATAGTGTACCGATGCACCATGTTATGGGCAACCTATTATTGTAGAAAAATCATCCTCAAACAGCTCCAAAACATCCCCAACGGCTATATACGACTTCAAACACATTCCAAGCTATAAATACAAGCTAAGGACACTTGAAGGAAAAAAAGAACAACTATCCAAGCAATCAAACACAAAAGAAGAGTTTTTTCATTCTTATTTCATCTTTCTCTTGTAAATTTTTGTTCTTGTGAGCTAAATTCTTGTAAACACCTACCTTAGAGAGATTTTCTTGTTTACATTTCTTATCCTTTGTAAAGGGGAAAGGTTCTAGCTATGCCCGCGTAAAAGCTAGGGAAAGGTTCTAGTTTAACCCATGAAAAACAAGGGAGTTGTAAAGGTTATCTCTTTGTCCTTGAAAAAGAAAGAACAAATTAGTGAATTTGTTGGAAAATCCTTAGTGAGGAGCTAAGGTAGTGGATGTAGACTTGGTTGAGAAGTCGAACCACTATAATTCGCTGTGCAATTCTTTATCTTTCAATCTCCTTACTCCCTATTACAAAAACCATTCCGGCCCCTCTTTGCAAAACGTTTCGGTTGTCAATTCGAGCTTCCGAAAATCCCAACAATTCTGCTCTACAAAAAGTTCGCCACGCTAAACAAAGTCGTAACTGACTCGGGGAGTATTCCTTTTCTCTCTCCTTTGTATTTTAATTTTTATTTACGTTTTGGGACAAAACGACTTAAGTGAAGGGGAGGATGGCATCTTAGATTTTTCCTCTATTGTTGCATGCTCGAAATTGAATATTTTGATATTGATATTCTCCATCGATTGGTTGCCCATTATCTTGATTTGTTAAGTAATTTGATTGTTAATTTTGCTTTGAATTGATGAATGATGCATGAAAGTGTGTTGATTTAGCTAGTAAATTGCATGAAATTTTGACATTCCATGGTTTATTGGTTGAAATGATGCATTTACTTGATTCATTGAACCTATTTTGGTGAGATTCGAGCCTAATGAGCATGAATTCTTTGTTTCAATCTTGCTATTTGTTTCTTTGTATGTGTCGAGCATTGTTTTTGCATTCTAGAACTTGTGGTTTGATTCTTTTTTAGGCTACATGTATAATGAATTCGATGCTTTTGGATGATAGAGGCATTATGATTAACCATTTTCTTTACCACAATAAAAAAGCCTACCCTTTAATTTATCCCTTAGTGAACCAAATTTGAGTCGATTTTCCCTTTTTTTAATTTTTACCTTATCAAATTAAACCCGAAGCATTTTCTTTCATCTTTCCAATTTTCATATCCTTTTCGAGACCTTGATCATTCACTTTCATCACCACACACACAAAAAACAGCAGTCAAAACAGTGAAAAAATACTGTTAGAAATTTTGTTCGACCTAAAAAAAGAAAAAAATAACACCCCTTTTGTTCAAACAACATAACAAATAAGAAAAAATTACCCTTAATTTGAACAATTATCACTTGGTTGTTTTATTTTTAATTCTTTTCCTTGTGCTTCATTCTTATTGGTGGCTTGTTTCAATTTTATGACTCTTTGTCTCGGCAATTTTAAACCTTTCTTTTCGGCCTATTTCCCTACCCAAACCTTAGCCACGTTGCAACCCGATTAAAGACCTCTTGACTCTTGCATTGAATTTGTTTTTAAGTGGTAGAGATTATATCACATTACAAGCTTATAGTTATGCATTGACTTGCTTTGGCTTGAACATTTCTTGTCCTTAAACACTTTGAGCGAATGAGTGAATCCTTTGTGAGGTAATCAAGTTGTGCATCATGAGATTAGTAGCCATTGGAATGTTTTGTTTCGATTATTTCCTAGCTTTGCAACTTGCTTGAAATGCTTTCTAAGTTTCAATTCTTTGCTTAATTGTGATTTGTTGGAACAATTGAATTATGAAATGAGTTAGGGAATGGCAACCTATGGATTTAATATGTTGATTGAGAAATGCTTGAGGACAAGCATCGGATAAGTGAGGGGGAATTTGACTGTGTTTATTTTGTGTTACTTTTCGTGCTTAAATGTTATTTGTTTGTCCATGTTTACTACTGAATTGGATGTTTTTACATGCTTTTTGTGCAGGACAATCATTGCTGGAAAATGTACTAAAAAGGCCTGAAAACTACACTTTTTGTTCTAGAATCAATTCTGGAATAGTGGGCATGAAACGCTGACTCACTACCACGTTAGCAGCTTCCAAAAGCCCCCAGTCAGCAACCTTCTAGAAGATGACGGACGACTGAGCATTTCAAGCACATTCAAATTCAGGATTTAGGATTTATCTTTTAGAATTAAATTCAAATTATTTTTCAGAATTATCTTTTGTAATTTAATTTGGATTATCTTTAGTATTTCTGGTTTTAGAAGGCTATAAATACCCACCTCGGGTAAGCCTTTTTCATCATTCATTCAATAATGAAACATTTCTTTCTTTGGTATTTTCTTTTAAGCTTTGTTTTTAAAACGCTAAGTATGACTTTGGTCATGCTTAGTTACTTTTCTTCTAAGCCGAGGGCTAAGCGATAACTCAATTCTAATGTGAGAATTGAAAAGCACCTAAGTAACTTCGGATACATTTCTCAATTTCTTTTGCACTTATTTCAAATCAAAACAATTTTTCAAAACCAAAGATAGTCGATGGTCGGAATGTTGTTGCAATTAAACATGTGGGAGGAAGGATTGGCTAATTGATAGCAAATGAACTTCTTGGGAACATAACTAGCAGATTGGTTCTAAGTGGGAATTGAGATTGAAAACGGATTGTATGGAAACAACTATCCAAATCGGTTTTTATGCGCTTAAGCAGTTCTTGATCTACAACAACTAATGTTGATTAGATCAATTTCCAAATCTGAGATCTAAGAGTAGCACTTGGTATTCGATATACAAGTTAGTCGCAATGATTTATCCTTGTAGATAAAGTAACCGATGTGAATCCCGAAGGATAAATCTATTTCGATGATCTGAAGAATTTGAGTCAGAGCGAATGCCTAATGCTAATTTAATCAATTGAGTTTTCACCTTCCTTTATCTAACTTCCCTTTTTTCCTTTAAATCTTCTTTTTTTCCTTGTTTTTATTCTTTAACTACAAACCCCCATTTATTTATTTCTAAATTCATGCCAAGATCAGAATCAAAAGCCAAGAATTTTATCGATTTCCTTAGTCCTTGTGAGATCAACCCTTACTTCCCTATACTATATTTAATTTCTTTATTTTATTCAAGAAAAGGAATTTATTTTTGACGTGCAAAACGACACCTTCAGGTGAAAGAAGGGGTCACCGCAAAAGTTCTATGGGAGAATGTATGGATAGAGAGTAAGGAAAGGAAGATAGAAGAATTGAAAAGGGATAAAAAAAAAAGATAAATTAAACAACAGAGAACAACACTGAAGAATGACCAAACTAACAATTATAATGTAGTAATGCGCGAATAGATGTGTTGCATTTAACACCAAGATCAAATACATTGCATCAGACGAGGAACCAACTCACATCTCTATAAAGACTGATGCATGCATCTAGTTCTAAGCCAACAGTCACAGAAGGAGCAACAACTGCTTTAAAGAACAGGAAAGAGAACTCTGTTTACGTTGAATCCTTTGATGATGGCTGGAAATCACTAGCTAGGATTTATCACTTTCTTTATACTGACTTTTAAGGGTAAACTATACTTACTGTCACTAACATTTTAATAGGTGTTCATTGGCCATTAGCATTTTAAATATTACACTACAATTACAATTATCAATAATTTACAAAATAGTCACTCTTCCATTAACCCAATTAAATTGATGATGTGGCATATAAACATAAAAACTAATATCTAATTTAGTGTTTAAACTCTAATTATAAGAAAAATTTTAATTGAACCATTGAGTAGTTTTAGTAATAAAAATAATTATTATCATCCAAGTTTGTGTAATTATGTTTACGCTAGGCTCCAAAGACTTTTTGCACCTTGGCGCTTAAACACCAAGATAAAAAGAAAACATGATACCATTTGAACACAGTTTGTGGAATTAAATTCTTTTCGTTTTCATATATATTTATTTATTGATGAAATTAATTTGTATATAAATTGTACAAGTCAAATAAAATTTCAAAAACATTAATTTCATAAATTATTATAATTTCTATAACATTTATACTATAAGTCGGGTCAAAATTTATAATGCAAAACAAGGGAAGAGAGCAGACTTCCACTCTTGCCAATCTGGTAATACTAATAGTAATAGCACATGCTTCCCCCACAATTCATCAAGTTTGCCATTTTGATCACCATTTCCACAGAATCCCATATTTCTATTACTCATAGGTGTGTTAAGTTCCGACCTCCGGATTCATTTGAACCTAAGAGGCAGACACTTGAGGTCCTGCAAGGTTTTGTCACCCTTAGATGCGCCTCGGGAGACTCGAACCCTTATTACCGCGTACAAATTAGTGCACTTCATAGAACAGACGACAAAATCAAAAGAGAATCGGATGGCAACCTCCCAAACGTATACGGCGTGTAATGTTAAAGAATGGATCGTGCAGTATGTTGCACATTACTTGTCTACTTCCTCGGGGATAATGGCCTTGCCTAGGTACACCAGCTGCATCTCCTCTCTCCAGATCTGCAGAAAATGATGATGTAGACGATGTTGAAATATGCTTAATTACACACCAGATAGTAGGATTGGTTTAAAAGAAGGAAACTACAAATTGGGGTAAAGGAATTAATGTTGTTGTAGTCCCTATAGGATTTGATGCATAAACAAGAAAAACATTCATGCACTATATTTACAGTCAAGGTCTTACCCTGTCACGGAACTCGAGCCGGATATGAGGAACATTTGTCATGTGGATACTGTTTCCATTCGGTCCTCTCTTGTAGTACTCGGTTCCAATCCAGTGCGACTGAAAAAGAAAATGTAACTAATTTTCAATGATCCAATCATTTCGAAGAGAGGTCAGCAAAATATTGAAGATCATGTACCTTCAAAGCATGTGAAAAACCAGACTTGTAGACTGAATTACGAGCAATCTCACAAAGATCGCATGAACTCAGCTTCCATACCTGCAATTCAGAGGCTGTTTATTTACTTGAACATTAGATAAAGCATATATATATTCTTGCTTAACAGGAGAGAGAGAGATTACAGAAGCAGCTATGATGTACTCTTCCACCAAAGGTTCCTTTGTTAAGTATATTTGAAGTGGATCATCCGTGGATAAGGAAACATTCAGACCACGTAGGAAAAACATCGGAAAAGGATTCCGATGATAGTCCAGAAACAAGGAATTGTTGCTCAGGGGAGACATAGCCAACCCAATCTGGTAAATCCGTGACAACAGTTAGAAATTCCATGCTCATCGGTTAACTGATTTATTCTGATGTTTCCTTTGTTCTTTACCTGTGACAAATAATAAATATACTGTAGAACTGGAGATTTCTTAAGATTGATTCCATGTGCAATATTCTGAGCAGTTTGAAATGTTGCTGCAAGGTGGTCAATGTCACCAGCCTGAAAAATACAATAAATATGAGGGACACATTAAAGCAAAATATTCATAAAAGCGGAATGTAACTTTCAGAAGTACCTCCCCGGAATGCGGTCGGAATTTGATGGTCGTCATACCCTTGGATTCACGAAGCTGGAAAAATCATGCCACACAGTTCAGCATTGGTATAAGTGGTTGAAACCATTGCGGATTTAAAGAAGGCCATAATTAAAGAAGATTGAGAGAGAAGCTAGTTTTTTGTGAAGAAATAAGCATCAAAGTCGATGCAAAGAAAAGAAGCAACCATTCTCAAAAGTCATTTATATAATTAGACACAGGTAATTTGGAACTATAAAGACAACAAAGATCTCCAAATCGAGTAACGACGAAAATGTATCAACTTCTATCATACATACCTTGTTTAAGGTGTAGAGGTTCGCATAGCAATAATAGGCATAGTAGGAGAATGCAGGGTTAAATACGTTAGTCCATTGATCTGGTGTTGGCATGTGTTTGGTGGGGCGTCTTTCAGGCTTACTCTCATCATCTACCAAATCCAGCCCTACAACCTGAATTTCCGACAAGAAACAATTGTCACGACAAACAATGCAAGCCGAGGCGAAATGCAATCTACGCCAAAGCATTGCAACATTGGGGGGGGGAATGAAGAGTTAAGAATAAAATATACGAGACCTGTTTCAAGAAAACATGTAATTGAGGATGTGAATCTGGATCCACAGTAACCTCAAACAGAGGTATAAAGATGTTGTCGAGAATGTTCTGAAACGAGGTAACGATTCCCATCTCTTTGTAAACATTGTAGAGTCGAGGGATCTGAAGCAAAAAATAAAAAAGATCAAATGTCACATTGCCCAGCCAGAATTCAATAGTTTCCTCTCGTGTCACTTTCATGTTTTATCTAAGCTTCACAAGATACGGGAAAGAAGAAGCTAGGGCTAGGTAATGAGATTTTGAGTAGATCATTAGCACCTGAATTAACCAAACAACATTCTCACTGTACAATTCATTGTTAACAATCCAACTAGCCAGTTGGTCCCACTCACTTTTCTTCCTACCATATATTGATATTCTGTATTCAGCAATCTGCAGCAATCAAGTTGAACATCAAAACAATGAAAAAATACAGCAATCATGGTTGGGCGTGTTAAAAGAGAGGGAGTAACTGATGCATATCATTAAAAGCAAACATTAGAAATCCATAATGTGGATCATAGATTACAAATAGCTCCTCACAGAATTAAGCAAATTTATAAAAGAATCATCCAACATATGACGATTTTACTCAAGTGCTAATTCGGCCTCATGGTCTGAGGAGCCAGAGCAGAATTTGATCTTAGAGATAAAATGAATTTGTGCAGAATAAGGGAAATACCTGATATTTGCTTGCAGCAAGATCAGAAAACACTTGCTTTGTCACCTCACCAAGGAATCGACCTGCGCAAGATGCAATAGTCAGTCTGTAATTTCAAATTAACAAACACAGAAAGGAAAAGACTCTTTCAGAACAATGAATCAATAAAATATGCAAAGACATGGAATCATGTTTATAGAAAAAGAATCGGAAAAGTAACCTATAATGCATAACAATGTGTGAATATGAAATTGGGACACTGATGGTTCATTCAAATAAAAGATTGGAAGGACAGTAGCATATTAAATCCAGCACCAAATCTGAATCTTATATATTTCAAATATCAAAGAAACACTAGCAATTGCAAATTTATATAGATTGACTGTTTCTTTCAATGTGATCTCGGCAGTCGACACAATAGTCCTATGTCCCCAAAATCAAGGAAATATAAAGAATATACCATGGATAAGATTGTCCTGCTTGAGGAAAATCTCCCTGAGCCTACTTTGACCGCAAGGATTATTTAAGTGGCGTTTGGTTCGTTGGAATGTTTTGAGGGAATTGGAATCTGTAAAGGAATTGAAATTTGTCAAGAATTGGAATCCAATTCCACATTCTGTTTTGTTGGTAGGAAATGGAATTGAAATCCAATTTCATATTCTGTTTGGTTCGCAGACATGTCAGATGAATTTGATTTCAGTAATATAAAATGATAGAATTGCCCTTCTTGTTTTTTTGCTTTATTTTAGTTTGTTTTACAACTTACATGTAGTAATATATTATAAAAAATTAAAAAATATTAAATTTTCATTTTATTGATTGATTATTCATTTCAATAAATTATAAAAATCATGCTAATAAACATCATAAGTTAAAATCATCGCAATCAAAATATGTTAATAAGTTACCAAAAGATAGAGCAATATTTCGATACATTCCAATAAGAGTATGTTAATTAGTTACTAAAAAATATACCAAAAACTATTTTTATTCAATATATGGATTAGAAACCCGACCCGATACGAAATAATAAAAAAATTATTTTTATTCAATAAAAACATTGACTTAATTGAAAAAATTATATATAGAGGGGTATTATTGTAATTATTCCTAAATATATAAGGTAAAATTATATATTTTTTTCGGGTCGGGTCCGGTTTTTTCACCCTAAACCCGACCCGAATATCACACTTAAAAAAACCCGACCCGACTCGATCCGAATATCACTTAAAAACCTCGACCCGACCCGAACAAAATAAAGTTTCACCCGACCCGAATATATGAATTAGAAATTCGACCCGACCCGAAATAATAAAAAAATTATTTTTATTCAATAAAAACAATCTTAATTGAAAAAAAATATATATAGAGGGGTATTATTGTAATTATTCCTAATTATATAAGGTAAAATTATGTATATTTTCAGGTCGGATATTTTTTACCCTAAACCCGAACTCGACCCAATACGTGTCCATCTGAAACCAAAAAAGGAATCCTAATTAGTTGCATCACTCTCACTCCTCTTTTTTAAGCAAAAAACAGAAGGTAAAAAGAGACTATTACCCAGTCAAATCCAAGCTCTTAAAAACTTCTTTCAAGGTAAAATATGTCCCATCCCGAAATATTAAAACCTGAACAAAGAATCTAGTGAACAACTTTTCCTTTTTTTTGGGGGGGGGGGGTCACAAGCACCACTTCCACACATCTTTTGCACGAAAGCAATTAAGCTATTCCTAATCACATATGCCATTATAATTTGGTTAAACCAAACAAATGAACTTGTCTGCAACTTCCACATCGGATAAAGGGTATAACGAAAAGGATCACAGTTTGCCGGAAGAGGACAAAAACACTCTATACACATTTACATAGCACCTAAGGCCCCCTTAGGAATGAAGTATTTCCAAATCACGAATGCTTTAACTTGGAAGAATTCAGTTGTCAAAGGTGAACAGGAATTTTAAGGCCACCTTTAAAGCACACCAAAGGAATAAAACAAGAATGAAACTTACCTCATCTGGCTCCTTCCTCAACTTTGACTTTATAAACCTCAAGAGGTGTTTCTGGTTCATGCACGCTGAGTGATGAACGTGTGTATCAACTTTCCTCACATTATAGAAGTCCCTATGCGGTGCACTTTTTTGAGCCAGAAATTCTTTATCCGCATTAAGCATCAAATGAAGATTGAATTTCTGAATGAACACAAAATGGAAAAAGTATTTTTAATGATTGAATATAAGAAATTACAAAATTAGTACGCACTTCGTAAGCAGGGCAAGGCAAACACTTGTTCTAGAAGATTTACACGGTGATGACATAAAGTTCTGATATTGCCAGCCGCTATAACGCGAAGAATGTGATGTAAGTCAGTGAAAAAGGTTGTTGCATCAGTTACAGGAAAGAGCTCCCTTCTTGCTGAAGGAGAAAAGAACATAAATTATTAAACGAGATAGCAGTTCAGATCATCACAAATAAGAAAGGATAAGGTCTCTTATTCCTCAAAAAAAAGTATAAGGTCTCTTAACAAGTACAGTCTTTCTTGTCATAGACATGTATTACTCCATCTTGCATCTCAAAATAATGCTGCAAAAAAGGGTAGGCGGATTTACAACCCTAAGGAAGAATGAGGACAAATGCAAGTGACTTGAGGTATAGAATCTAAGATCAAGAGTGTGAAGTTACATCAGATTTTCCTTCAGGTGCATAATAAAAGGGATCCTGATTAGGTTTTGGTGTGCTTGGGTCTGATATAACTTCTTTCTCCCAAGGAGCAACCGCCTCCTTGAACACATATCGTTTCCGCATTTCTAGGCATTCTTGCAGAACTACATAGACCTCAACTTCATCCGGTGACGGTATCTCTGGTGGTAGAATACAAAAAATTACAAAACAAGATTGGCAAATTGTACTCATAAAACCTGACATCATAAACCTTAAAACTTAAAGATGGGAACTTGCAATCTTTCAAACAGGGGAATAAACAAATACATTACCTAAGGGCTATTGTCAAGCACTAAAAATCCTTTTAATAACTTCTATTTTCTAAAACAAAGCTAAGCAAGTTCTAATAAATAATACAGGAACAGATTTCAGGTTTATTTTGAAGGCTAGAATTCTCAGTTAAATAAATTGTTAAATGCACACATGATTTAAGCATCAGGACACAAGCAATGGTGAAAGCAGGGTGTGAAGCAAAATTAAACATTATGATGCAGACCCATTATAAAAACCTATAGTTGCATATATTAGAGAGACAATACCAGAAGGGGAAATTCTAAGTCGTGCAAAAGTTTCGTGCTCTGGCTCTTTACTTAGGATATCAGCTGCAATAGGATCAGGTGGAACGCCATGTAGGTCACCAGATATACTATGGGTCCTAATCATACTTGAAGCAGCTATCTGGATTTCTTCTCCGTTAGCATTAACATGGGCAGGCAAATTTGGGCCCTACACATGTGAGATTTAAGTAAATAGTTCGATCAAATTTCCAACAAACTATAAGAGCGTAGCAGAAGCAACTTGGAAAAGGGAAGAAAGTTTACTCACAGCATTTCCATTAGTATGCAGATAAGTAGTGTCTAAATTAGAATTGTCGGTGATATTATCTTCATCGTCCGACCCTTCTATGCTGTCAAAGGCACTTGCACTAGGGGACTTTGGAGAAGTAGGTCGGAGAAGACTAGCAGATCTCTTTACCGGAGTTCCATGGCCCCCAGATTTCCCTGAAGCCAAAATAATTACTCAACCACTAAACTATAGCTCGATAGTTTTTCATTTCAGTTTTTAGTGCTCGATGTGATATTCACATATCATGATTTTGAACAATTTAGATTCCAAAAGTTCAGCAAAATTTTGATCTTCCTTGAAACACTTCCGTACAGAAAGTACTAAAGTAAGTTTCAAATTGGAGTCTTATCTTTTGATTTGTAGTTCTAAATCTATTTCCCCTTTTCCTCCATTGAAAGTAAACAAAAATCAGTCTGATGATAAGTTCCAGTGTCTTGTCAAAAAAGTAAAAAAAAGATGGAATATATACAAAGAAAAACAACTTTCTAAGCTGCTGATGACTTAATTCTGCAATGTGCAAAATTTCATTTAACAACGCAAAAGACTATTTGCTTTATTTACACTTAAAATCATTCGATAACTCATTAAAGCTCTTGATTTCGAATCACAAGCTTACCTCCATGGAGAGTATGGAGCCGCAGCAAACCGGCGGGAATCCCGTCAACATGGATAGGGCCGTTGCGTTTCTCTTCTCCGTCAATCCCGCCGCATATTACAGTAACATCCGGCAAAGACGCCGAGCCGCGGCGGTAGTATCCGTTCCCGTTCTGGCGATGGTGCTGGACGCGCCGTTTCCGGGAGTGTTGCGGCGAATCTCCCTCCGAAATGACCTCTCTCTCCCTCTCCACCGTCTTTGCCAACTCCAGCAACTGATTCAAGGTTTTCCTATGTATATAATACGCCGACACTGCCACCAGCGAAGCTCCGACTAGGGCCGCCATCGCTAGATGAACAGAATACGTGTCCATCTGAAACAAATTTGGTTTTTTACTCTCTGACGCCCGCTCTTTCCCTTCTCTCCAAATCTACTACCGCCAAACAAAGCGAGGGGAAAGGAAAAGGCAGAAGCCTTGGTGAAATTCAACAGCTTCGGCGAATGATAATGGAGAAGCTTAGCTCGTACTTGGCTTCTTTGTTCCGGTATTTATAGGGACAAAAAATGTTTTATATTTAGGCATAATATAAAAATAAATATTTATTTTTTGGATAATCAAATTTGTATTAATCTAAACAAAGCACAACTGCTATAAAATACAAAGAACATCTAGAATAGACCACAATCAATGCATAATGTCTATTGACACAATCTAGCCTATTCATGTAATTTCTATGTAACTTGATTATAACATCTTCTTTAATGGTATTTACAATAGTATCTATCGAGCGCATCACTCTTCTAAAATATTTGCGATTGCGCTCCTCCCAAATAAAGTATACAAAACCAGTCCATGAAAGTTTAAGGATGTGCACTAACAGGATTTGTCCTTCAGATTCCTGACCAGCCAGTCAAGCATATGATCCCATCTAGGCCATTGAATTTGCAGCCCACAAAACTGCAGTATAGCGTTCCAAACCCCCCGAGAAAAAATACAGTCCATGTAAAGATGATTCCTCGATTCCAGACCAGTATCACATAGTCCACAGCTTGCATCAGTCACCATAGCAAAGCTACAAAGTCTCTCCCTGGTAGGTAACCTATCAAGGATGACCATCACGCAATCAAAGAAAACTTAGGGATATGAGCAGGGAACCAAACAACTTTATGACAAGCAACTTTGTTTTTCATGTCCCGAATGTTGTTCCAAATCCAGCTTCCCCTAATTTATGACCAGCTACCTGAAGCAGCAAATAAACCTCTGGCTTCCTCACGCAGATTGATCAACTTCATGAGAATCCAGCTAAAGTGGGATTTATTTTCAACATTCCAGTAATCATCAAGTTTAAAGCAATACGCTTTAATCCAAGCAACCCATAATGATCCCTCACCAGCCAAAATATTTCTAACAAGCATAAAACAACAGGTTTTATTCCATCCAATCAAACTTTGTAACCCCAAGCCCCTTCAGATTTAATAGAACAAATATGGCATCAACTGACCCTTGCACCTCGAGCAGGGGAGTCATTACCCTTCCAAAAGTACCTCATGCACATCATCTCAATGTCCTGAATTACACCCTTAGGCAAAACCAACTGCATACTCCAGTAATTGAAGATACTAAAAAGGACAGCTTTAATAAGTTGGAGTCTCCCCCCAAAGCTCAATTTCCTGCTCGACCACACCCTCAATTTATCTTTAATTTTCTCCATCAAAGCAGTGCAGTCCTTCCTTGAGAGCTTACGAGTCACTAGAGGAACTCCCAAATACCTGACAGAAAGAACATCAGATCTAAACCCAGTGACTGCTTGAATCTGCTCTAAATCACCTCTATTAATCCCACAGACAAAGAGTTCAGTTTTCAGGGCATTTAACTTAAGCCAGACAGATGATAGAATTTTTCTAAGTTGGAGTCTCCCCCCAAAGCTCAATTTTCTGCTTGACCACACCCTCAATTTATCTTTAATTTTCTCCATCAAAGCAGTGCAGTCCTTCTTGAGAGCTTACGAGTCACTAGAGGAACTCCAAATACCTGACAGGAAAAACACCAGATCTAAACCCAATGACTGCTTGAATCTGCTCTAAATCACCTTTATTAATCCCACAGACAAAGAGTTCAGTTTTCAGGGCATTTAACTTGAGCCCAGACAGATGATAGAATTTTTCTAAGATGTTTTTAACTCCTAACACTGAATCAAAAGACCCATGACAAAATAGCAGCAGATCATCAGCAAAACAGAGATGTGTGAGAGATTCTCTTACATTTTGGATGGAATATGAAAATTCCATTCCTAGCAGCAACATCAAGCAATCTGGAGAGAACATTCATAACAATTACAAATAGGTAAGGGGACAATGGGTCCCCCTGCCTAACACCTCTAGCACCCTAAAATACCCCACAAGACTGCCATTCAGAGTAATTGAGTATCTAGGGGTGGTCACACAAGTCTCAATCCATCCACAGAATCTTGCAGGAAACCCCATAGCTCTAAGAATATTCAACAGGAACTTCCAGCTAATAGAATCGAATGCTTTCTGCAAATCAATCTTTATAGCACATCTAAGAGAAAACTTTCTTCTAGAATAGCCCTTAACTATTTCTTGGGCTAAAAGAGTATTATCAGTGATGCTTTTACCCTTGATAAAAGGAGATTGGCTAGCAGAGATCATTTCATGGAAGAACTGAGCTAGTCTAGTGACCAAAATCCTGGTGATTGCTTTATATACCACAGAACAGCAAGAGATGGGTCTAAATTCCCTAGCCATACAAGCATTCAAGGACTTTGGCACTAAAACTAATGTAGTGGCATTAAAGGCAGGTAAAAGGTAAGAGGTCTGGAAAAACTACCTCACAGCATTGAGGAAATCAGAATGAACAATCCCCCAAGCCACCTTAAAGAACCAGGAGGTGAACCTATCAGGTCCTAGGCTCTTGTCATTACTTTGTCTAAATAGGGCCTCTTTAATTTCACTATCTGAAATCACACCCTCCAGAACCCTCTCTGCACCAACAGGCAGAGTATAGCTCAAGAGTTCCTTCAAACACTCAGGAGGACACTCTTGGACTATATTGTCAACAACACTAATTAAATTTCTAAAGAAGTCCACTAATTCAGCAGTAGTACCATCAAATGTTTCATGGCATTGTCCATCTTCACTCTTAATAACTCTAATAGTGTTTTTCTTTTTTTAGAGAATAGCATTTTGATGGAAAAACTTAGTACTCAAATCCCCCTCCTGCAACCAGTGTATCTTTGTTTTCTGCCTATAGAACTCAAGCTCAGCCACTTCAAGATCCACTAGGTCAACATGGACCTTATTTTCCTCTTCCACACCAAATTGGCTAGCACTAGATAGGATAGAGAGTTGAACAGACTCCAGTTCTGCCCTCTTAGCAATTACCCTAGCAGATATATCAGAAAAATGAATCATGTTTAACTCCTTCAAAACATGCTTCAATATTTTCATCTTGTTAAACAGGACCTGGATTGCATTACCCTCTCATTGCATAAGCCAATACTCCCTCACACTGCTCAAGAAGTTTTCATGTGTAGTCCAGCAGTTGAAAATTTGAAAGGTTTAGGCATGTGGACTTGTGCCACTTTCTGGGTCCAAATTAACCCAAGACAGTGGTCAAAAGCCTCAGGGGCCTTGAACTCGACATATGAATCTGGAAAATCCAGCAGCCACTGGGAATTAGTGAGAATCCTAGCCAAATAGGACTCATCTTTTTTATTAGACCAGGTAAAGAGAGGCCCTACAAAATGATGATCCTTCATCTCCAGATCCTCTAGGCAATCCTTGAATACTTCCATATCAGCTGAAGAGTGCGAACCCAATAAATCATAGTCAGAACTTTCTTGAGCATCAGCAATAACATTGAAGTCACCACCCAACACCTATGAATGATGGCCAATCTCACTCTCCAGGCTCTTTATATAATCCCAAAGTCCCCTTCTAGCCTAACTGTTGTTACTCCCATAAATGGTAGTAATAACAACATTGTGGCCAAAAATATCACCTCTAATGGACAGAGCTTGATCACATCCACTAATCACAAAGATGGACAACCTCTTATTCCACAAAATCCAGAGTCTACCACCTTCAATATATTGATAGTTTGCCTCAAAGTTCCACTCATCAACAAAAGCACTAACCACATTGGAGACATTACAGCTCCTAACTCTAGTCTCCATGAAACAAATGATATCCACACTAGATTCTCTAACCTTTTAAGAATTTTGCCTCGTTTGAGCACATTATTTATGCCCCTCACATTCCAGAAAAAAATAATCATATATACAATAATGGGGGACCACCATTACCAACTCCAGAACCTGTCACACTACCCTTAGCCTTCTCAACCATATTTTCTTAGTTCTAATCTCATTTAGCAGCACTGCAACACCCATAGCAGCACCCGAGGCTTCCGAGTGTCACAACCTCCACCACCTACCAATTGATCCAATTTATTAGAAGAGTCCACATTGGCCTTTTTCCTCCCTTTAGCTTTCTTTTTCTGTAAAATGGATTCCTACAGAGAATGATAGTCTCCACCAACATGAGAATTATCCTGGCCGACATTAGATACTTTATTTTTCCCTCCCAGTGGGTCAGCTGCTCCAACAGTAACATGATGGGCACCTAGATCCAGAACATCACCACTAGGTGCATCATTCCTAACCCTCTGTTCATCCATGTCACCAGAAGCACACAATGTGACCACTCACCAGCCTTAACCAACTCCACTTGATTAATACCAGGCAAGGAAGCAACATGATTACTCTCCTCGAGGGCCTCTACAGTCAGCACTGAAGCAGGACCACCCTACAGATCTTTAGCCTTTGAGGATTTACTAACATCAAGATTAGGATCAACATAACAGGAAGAAGATCCAGCAGAGACTACTTTTTCCTTAGCAATAACCCCAGAAGGATTAACTTTCCTTCTCCAGACTTGAGTTTCTTTGTTCTTAACTGGTGCCTCTGCACAGACATTGGATAGATGACCAAAGGTATTGCAATGCAGACAAACCTTAGGCAACCAAGGTACCTGGACCCTAACCCTCACAACAAACCATTACTCAGCAAAACCTGAACCATTTCAGGTACCTCAACACCAGCCCCTATCTCAACACAAACCTTGGCATACTCAAGTCTCTCCTTGGATGCCATTATGGAATCCATATAGAGTGGATACCCAACAACACTCGTAATGTAGCTGATACCTAGTCTAGTATAAAGCTCGAGATGGATATTATACAATTGAATCCAGATTGTTATGCTCTTAAGATCAAAATCAATCCTTTGTAAATTGGGCTCCCAATTCCTAAGAATGAGCGGCTTGTTTTGCACATGCCATGGCCCATCTTTGAGGATCCAATCTCTCATATCTTTATTAGAATGAGAAAATATAGAGATTCGAGCTAGCTAGACTAACCTTCACAGTTGAATTCCCCCCCCCCAAAATCTCAGTAATCCTCTACATGGAGCCAAAATTCGAAGCATCTCCAATGAATTACCCCACAATCGAGTGACCCCATTCAACAATCCCCTCGTCAAACACATCAGCAGGAGGCTTGACAGTAGAAATCCCCTCCAATTTCTCAGGAGGAAAGAAATCGAGGGTTTGCTCTTCGATTCCCCCAAATAACTTTCTCCAATCCAGATTCGAAGCCATTGAAAGCTCAGACGCTACCAGAAACCACCACGCAACACTAGAAACATCGAAATGGAAGGAAAATCAGCAACGAAGAACCAATCTTGGGGTCTCATTAGTCCAGCTAACGTGCGCCTGGAGAAAGTTCATCGATAGTCATTTATTTTTTAGTTCACTTAAAAAATAAATATTTAAACTATAATCAAAATTAATTTTTAGTGTTTAAATAATTTTCACTAAAAATAAGTACATACATTTTTCTCCGTTATACTTTTAAGTTATTATTGTTAAAAAAATTGTTAAATGACATATGTTACACCCAGATTTTTAAAATATATATATATATTAAATAATATTTTATTTTAAAAAATATAGACATGAGACATGTCATTTAATATTTTTTAATGGTAGATATCTAAATATATAATAGATAAAACTTTAGATATCTATTTTTAATAAAAAAATTCTTTAGACACTAAATATTTTTCGAGATATTCTTTAGGCACTTATTTTTTTTTATTAAGCCTTATATTTAACATATCCTATTATTAGGATATATCACCATTATAAGAGGTGAGGAAAACTCGAATCGACTCGAATTGAGTTCGAATTGTAATCTTATAAACTCGACTCGACTTTAAAAATTTTCAAATTCAAATCGAGTTGTAAAATACAACTCGAATAACTTGAAATTTTTAGTAATTAATATATTGATTTTTCAAGTTTAAGTTGAAGTTTGAGTTGAGTCCCTCGACTTTATATGGTATATGTAAATCACATATAAAAAAATATAAAAATATATATATACATATATATGTTGTATATGATTCTAAAATATCATTTAAATTATAATTAAATAATTTTATAATATTATAAATATTTATAATTAAATTTAAACAGAAACTCGAAAATTTGACTCGACTAGACTCGAATTTTATAAAACTGATTCGACTCTAAAATATTTCAAATCAAATCCGAGTTATAAAATAGGACTTGTCAACTCGAATAACTTTAAATTATTTTACTAGACTTGACTCAATCGAATGCTAACCCCTAACTAGGGATGGGCATGGGTCGGGTTGGGTCGGTTTTTGGTCCACTCGACCCGACCCGAGAACAAGAGAGTCTCCACCGAGAACAAGAGTCTCCAGCCGAGAACAAGAGAGTCTCCAGCCGAGACCCGACCCGACTAAAATAAGATTTCACCCGATCCGACCCGACCCGAATATATGACATCAAAACCCGACCCGACCCGAAATAATAAAAAAATATTTTATTCAATAAAAATAGTGACTTAATTGAAAAAAATTATATATAGAGGGATATTATTGTAATTATCCCTAAATATATAGGGTAAAATTATATATTTTTTCGGGTCGGGCCGGGTCGGATTTTTTTCACCCTAAACTCGAACCCCAAATATTTTTAGAAAATCCGACCCCATCGGGTTGGGTCGGGTCGGGTTTAAATGCCCATCCCTACCCCTAACCATTATCGGCGATGAAAATGTACACATTAATATAATAAATGATCATTACTATAATTTAATTATGAATTAACTTCAATAATTATAAGTATTTATCGATAAATGTCTAATATAAGGATTTAAAATATAGATAAAAGATTTAAAAAATAGGGATAGGTTAGTAATATAGCTAAATAAAAATTATTTAGATATAAAGAGTCGACGCACAAAATTAAAACTTGAAAAATAGAAATGTTCGTATTTTATTTCTTATTCTAATATTCTATTGAACTTGGTATATCGATTTTGTTATTAGAATTTTAAATATTTTTTAATATTATATTTTTCGATCATAGTTGGCATCTAATTATCATTTGTCATTAATCGTCTTTTATGATAAAATCGATACTAATATATTTGTATTTCATAACTTATTCTTCTCATTTGATTAATTTTTCATGAAATTCACTCAAAATCGATAATAAACAAAAAAATCTATCATTTTTAGATGTTTTGAGACTTTCTTAAACTTACGCCATTTGGGATGTTTGTTCATAAATATGAATGGTGAAAAATATTATTTCAAGAAAACGAACAATATAGTATCATCAGACGACCAATGAAATAGTTCGAAATATTAATACGTCGAACATTTAAATGAATTTTCGTCGATTTCGAGTGAATTTCATGAAAAATTAATCTTATCAAAAGAAAGATGTGTGAAATATAAATGTTTCAGTACCAATCTTACCGTGAAATAAAATCGATGACGAGCGGTAATTGATTACCGATGACGGTTGGAAAGTACAATGCTAAAAAATAAATTTGTTTTAAAATTCAATTGTAAAATCGATCACTTATAAAGTTCAGTGTCTAAAACAAAGTCATTTTAGGCATCAGAACAATCATACCAAAACGACATCGTTTTGATATGGTAAATTATGTCAACAAACAATGTTAATTCATTTAATTATAATGTCACAATTTAAAAATAATATATAATATCTTTAAATAAATCATTAATCATATATTATATGTAATTTATACATGTTTGACATGAAGATAAATTAATTATATCTATATGGTTAAATTAGTAAAATTAATATACTTTTAATTTTATGTATATACCAATCATTACCGCAGATGTTATACAGTTTTATATCATACATACACATATTAAACATGGTTTTATTACAATACAATTATATCTTCAATATTTAGTTAAAAATATTTTTACGGGGAACTCGACCTCCCATCGATTGGATTAAGGGGAACTCGAATGGGGCTGTTAGAACGTGTGACAATATGGTGGCTGCGGGAGGTATTCTACGCAACTCTAAAGAGAATGGGTTTTTGGTTTCACGCAAAGTATAGGAAGGTGCTCCATTTTACTGCTGAGTTGTGGGGTGTTCATGATCTCTTGTTGCATGCTTGGAGATTAGGAATCCGACATATTAAACTGGAAACCGATAATCTCGAGGTTATGAAGATTTGCAATTTTTCATCGGATGCGCTTGTGGGGAGTGCTTTGGTCACTAAAATCCTGAATGGATCACAAAGGTATCACATATATGTCGTGAGCAGAATATGGCTGCGGATAGATTGGCTGCTTTGAGCCGAGGAGCCCCATTGCTGCTACTATTTACTTAGAGCCACCTTTGGAGTTATCTTCCACATTGGTACGAGACCTTCAAACCTCCAGCTAACCCGTTTCTATTTGTTATACCAAAAATATATATTTTTACGGAATTAGTCGAGACTTATGAATTTTATATTAAACATATAGGCACAAAGGTAAACCAATCATCATCATATAGTCGAATTAACAAATTCGGTATGTTTTTAATTTCATATACATATCAATCATTACTATAAATGTCATACATTTTTTTACGAAACATGTACATATATTAAATATGATCTCATGATCGTACAATATATCATCAACACGTATACAAAATATTCTTATTGGATTATCGAGACGTACGAATTTTATATCTATATATAATTTAGAAAACATCATAAATTATTTGTATTAATACACGCAATTATATTTTAAATAATTCTACGAATTATTCATAAATCTTGTCATATATCACAACAAACCTTAATAAAATAGTCATTTATATTATCTTAACAAACATATAAAAATCAAATATTTGATGTAATAATAAGACATATTTTATGAAATTCAAACCTTGAAGACAGTTCAAAAGACATACAATATATAAGTGCATTCCATTTTACTCACTAAATTTTAATATTTCTTATTTTACTTATTGTGCTTTTTTTATTACTAATTTTATACATTAATTTTTTTATCATTCCAACATTAAATAATTAACAGCGTTATTAAAAAAATATTATGCGGCCCGGTGGTGGTGGTCATTTTTTAACGGTTGGTGGGGTTGAGATTTAGAATTATGATTTAATAATTTTAATATTTTATTTTAAATCTTATTTGGCATAAATTATTAATAAAAAATATTATGTGGCCTTTTTAACATTAAATTAATTAACATCATCAAGTTGTTAGTGAAAAACGTTGGAGTGATCCAAAAAATCAATATATAAGATTCAATGATGAAATTAAAAAAATTAAAAGTAGAGTGAAAGAAATAGGAGATATGTTAAAATTCATTGAAAAATATTATATTTTACCCTATTATTAAACATGGGTTTATCGAAAAATTAAAAGTACCTTGATTTTACGGCTAGGACATGACATGAATGTGTGGTGTTTTCCACTTCAAAATTTACATGTAAAATCCCCATATTCTACATTGTTTATGTTTTGTTCCTTTTTTATTTTATTTTTTCACTCTTGAAAGGGAATATAAAAAAAACGACAACCTTTAAACACTTTTGAATATTATTTTTGAATAGATTTTATAGTAATGGCTTGTCTGATGCCGAAAGAGCTGTGTCATGGAATCTTTTAGATTATCCACATCTTTGGGTTTGCAAACACTCACAAAATGATGGCTACAAATAATTTTTTATTTTAATTATCAATATTTGATCGATTAATTTAAATTGTAAATATTTATTATAGAATAACATTTTTAATTTATTTTATTTTAATTTCATCATTGAATCTTTGATATTGTTTAAAAATTAATATTTTATTTTATTAAATTAATTGATTGTTGATAATTTTAAAACTTTAATTAATTTGATATAACTCGGTCCAATAAAAAATTAACTATGTTTGGATCTTCCGAAAATTGTGTGGTTTCTAAATAGGGGAGTGTCGCTTTAATCGAATTAATCGACCAGAACAAAACTTAATTCAATTAATCGATCAGTAATTAAATGTTAGAGCGATTAATAGTCATTTTTTTCAAATTTTGATTTATCAGTTAATTGGAAGTTGATTAATTAATCAATTAACTAAAAATATTCAATATCAATATTATATATATATTAACCTTAATTTGTTACTAATTAATATCCTGTTTTTAATTATATTAGATTTATCTAACTTTCAAGACTGATCAAAATTTAAATTAAATGAAAAATATATTACTATTAAACTCAAATTAATGTAATTAAAAAACTTACAAAAAAATTTATACTTGAAAAAATCTCAAAGTGAAGTAGCTCAATAAATTTATGATCAGATAATTCTCTAAAACTAGATTATAGAATTATCAAATAATAACTTAAATTTTAAATTCTTTACGATTCTATGAATTTATTTGATTAAAAATTTAAATAAAAACTTAATTAAGATAATATTTTATAAAAAAATCAAATCTATTTTTCTTTCAAAAATATTAAAGTTGTTTATCTATTTTTTTTCATTATTGGTTGATAGACAACGACACCCATCTTTCTGCTAGTTGTCACCGTCAATATTTATAGTTTTCTTTTAATTTCTTAAATCACATCTTTATTATTTTATTTTTTATTTTTAAAATCTCTACGCACGTTTTCAGTCGTTTAACCGTTATTTGGGTTTATCTTTTTTTCTTAAGGTTGTATTTGACATTACTATAACTGATCAAGATGATATTTATTTGTTATCATGCTGGTATTCTCTGACCTCCGATAATTATGAATTACCTATCATGAGACTCGATCCCACGACCACTCAATTAGCTTTCGTCTTAGGCCGAGCCATTGGGCTCCATCAGTCAAGCTATGGCTAGTACGGGCCTCTAGACTTTTAAGGGTCCCCTCGAGCCGAAGCCAGTCCAAACTGTTATGATTGGATCAACAATTATTAGCCTTTTACTAATTTTTTTAAAAATTAATATTATATTTATAATTAATTATAACATAATTTTTTTGCTTAATTATCTTATATCTATGAATTGATTGATATGAAACGAGTAACACCACGATTTCATTATAAAACGATCCTCTTGACTTAATTTATTCATTAATGTAATTTAATTTATTTATTCATTCATAACATCAATATTTTAACTAATTTTAATTAAAAAAATAATACCTCGTTCTATCAAGCCAACTTATTAAGATTATTAAAATCATTTTGATACATGCCATATATAAATGTATAAAATATATAACATACTCATGTATTTATTATCAATACGAGTATTTATTGGGTAAATTATATCATATGGTCGTAATTTTATGGTCATCGAACTGTGGTGAGATTTAATTTTTGTCCATCCAACTATAAAATGTTATAAGCTACTCATTCAACCAATTGAATTTTTTTTATCTACTTGTGGTTAACTTTTCACAGTGATGATGCAATTGGTTATAAAATTGATATAATAATAAATGTAGAAAACAATTTTTTACAAATTGTAAAATTTAGTCTAATTTTTTAAAAAAAAAAGATAAATTATGTATTTAATAACCCAACTATTTGCAGTTTCACTTTTATCACTTTTTTTTTGAAAAAACCATACCAAACGTTAACATTTTGATTTTATTTTGGTCACCAACCGTTAAAATTTATTATTATTTGATAGAAAGTCGCTAGTTTTATTAAAAATAGAAAACATACATTGAAAATTTTATAAGCATAATCGTAAACATAAAATAAATTATAATTAGGGCATTTTCTTTTAACCATCGACACACAAACTAGCCACATAGATCACAAAAGGATCAAAAAAATAAAAGATTAAAAAATCTAACCAATGTTCGAACAAAATAAAGATACGAGCAAATCTAATTGCATCAATAAATGAATCATAAAAGGGGATGAAACTACTGAAGACCACCAACAAATCGTAAATCAGAGTCAAGTGACGTGAGAAAAATATCCACGAACGCAAAACGCGTATCCAAATCAATCCAAATGTCCAGAGCAGGAAAGATTAATAAGTGTCATATTGATCAGTCGTGGAGATGTCAAATTCAATCCTGAGAAAAAAGATAAACGAAAACAATGAAAAAACATAAGCTACCAAAAGACATAGAAAAATGTACCATAAAGACAGAGATAGATGTGTCATAAAGACAGAGAACATGCCTCAAAGACATAAGTATTCTTATTAAAAACTAAAAAAACAAATAAAAAAGAAAAACAACGAGCAACAACCAGCAACAAAACCGATATTGCCGTCAGTTACGCAAATTTAAATAAGAAAAGTTAGATTGATCAATAAAATTGACACAAGTTGTAAATAAGAAAAAAGGAGGTGAGAGGAGGAGAAAGAAATGACTAGGGTTTTTTAGATGGATAAAAAAATTAAAGATAAATATTTGACCGCTAAAAATTAATAAAATCATTGATATGACATTTTTTAATTTTTTTCAATACTAACATGATACCACCTTATAATGACACATCAACATCATTGTTAAATTCTTAACAATGGATAATTAAAATGAAACTTAAACTCATATTAAATATAATTTTAAAAATAATAATTAAATGACAAAAAAGAATCTGCGTGAATAATTAGATGATAAAACTAATAGTCCACCGTAAAATAATAATCATAGACCTTTACACATTATTTTAAATTAATTATGCTCGCCAAGAATATCATCAATGTGCAGCCAAGTTACACGAAACCAAACAATACCCTTAAAGAATGTGTTTTGTTTTATTATTGTACGCACCAATTTTTACCCAAAATATATTACTGAAATTAAAAGTCAAAGGGTCATACCCTGCCATCACCAACCTCTCTACTATAACACCATGCCCCTATGCCTGCAACACAGCCGTCACCGCCATTTCTCAAGCCTGCTGCAGAGATATTAACAAAACCCCATAATATCCGAGACATTAAAACCCACAATCATCACAAACAACAACCTAGTATTTTATTAGGTTTTTATTTTATACTAAATTTATGTAAGAATATGGATATATAATCCATGGAAAAACAAAAGTGTACATAGAGACAGAAAGATAAACAAAGAAAAAATTTTCTGAGCAATACAACAAGTTTTTTCAGCAATCAAACGTTTGAAGGTATTCTAATGTATATGTTTTTTTCTTTTTCAGTTCAATGCTAGTTCTAGGGTAAAAATAAAAAATGAAATAAAATTACGATTTAAGGGGATAATTTACCTGGCTACTGTTGAGGGTTAGTCGGGGTAGCACTATCGTCGAAGGAGTGAGATGTTGGCCATGGTTGAGTTAGGATTGTTGGACCCCACGTGTGGTGTAACATCCGCAATACCGGGTTAGTGGCCAAATTGTAAAGTTTCAGAATTTGGTGACTAAAGTAGAAGAATGAAATAGTTTAATGATTATTGGATATATATGATGAAGGTTATTTAGTAATTATTAAAGGAAATAAAGGGCAAAAGGGTCAATTGACCAAGAAATGAATTAAAAATGGGATTGGTAAGGATAAATACACGTGGAAAGGGAGAGAATTCTCTAGAGTTCTCTTCTCCTTTCTTCTTCTTCTTCACGTGGAAGCCATGAGCAAAGGTAAGTTTGATTTAGCTGTTGATTTCTTGAAAGTTTTAAGTTGGATTTGAGTCTTTGGGGGTTATATAAGCTTAAGGAAAGCTTATATAAGTTTAAAACACCAAAGAGAGAGAATTATAAAGGAATTTCTATTAAGGGTTTATAAATGAACTTTTATTATAAAAAGGTTTTTGAAATTCCAAGGATGAATTTGACTTGTCAAGGTTTAATTAAGAAGTTAGAAGCAATAGAATTGATTTTGGAACATGTTGAAAATTTAGTGTAATTCTTTAATTACATATGGAGAATAGGATTTTGATGTTAAGGAGGTGATTAATGAATATAAATGATTTTGAATATGTGTATGTGAGTTGAGAACATAATAGGGGATGAAAGATGAAGCATTTGAGTTGATTTGAGTAGATTTTCGGGATTAAAATTGAATTCTAAGCTATCTGCATCGATGCACATTCAAGGTGAACCGATGCATCAAGGGTAAATCTCTAGAAATTGTTCAGTGTGTATGGATGCACAGGGAGTGCATCGATGCACCCATTAAAATGGAAACATCGAATGCGATTGGTGCATCGATGCATAATGAGTGGATCGATGCATCCCCTAAAATACAAACATCGAATGAGATTTATACACCGATGTATAGATAGTGCATCGATGCACCCGTCTAGGGATGCATAGATACATGGGGTAGTGCATCGATGCATGCCTCTATTAAAAGTTGAAAATAGCTTTCTTTTTATCCTTTTGAGTGATAGTTTAGAATATATCAATTGGATACTGATATGTATCAATGTATGATTATGTAGATATCGAACATGAACAAGTTCTGGAACGATTACCAAGTTAAGATTCGATCGAAAGAAAAGAAATCATAAAAGTGGATCGAACTTAGTGAGGCCAATGTGAGTGCATATGCATTAGTATATGATGTGTGGGGAAAAGACTCGCGATAAGTCTACTCCCAATATTTGATTACATGATTTTATGAATGTTAATATGGGTGATATGATTATTATTTATGCATGAATATAGTCATAGGTGTTACATTTAATGGTATCAAAGCTAAGGTTTAGCTGATTCTAGGCTTAAACCGAAGTCAAATGAGGATTAAAAATGTATACATGCCAACTAAAAGTGAAAATTTCTGATCTGATAGTGTAAGGAGTATGTTGTCTTGCTAATAGAATAAGATTTGTAGGATATAGTAGAAATTTATTATAGAAATTATCGAAGTGAATCGATAGTTGAAAAATATGATGGTGATAGCAATTCACCTGCCCTGGCCAGGCAGGATGAAGAGCAGAAACCTCATAAAGTGTCTTATAAGATTAAAGGTTGATTTCAGAAAGTTGAAATCATATCTGAATAATGATAGAAAGTTTTTCACAGTTTTGAATCAGAAAAGCGATATGGAGTAGTTTTATTATTTCATGGATAAGATAAAATATGGTGAACAAGTGTCACCATAAGAGCGTTAAAAGATCAAATGATGCAGTGAGAATTGGTATAAGAGTTCAAGGATGAGTGTATCAATGACAAGCGTATAAAATGTATAAAGTCAGAGCTTATGAGTTTGAAACGAAGGGATAGCATTGTGTATAAGCAATAGTGTTTATATGATAAGGGTTTGCAGTTAAGACGAAAAGAGTTAGCGTTGGCTAACCAGAGTACGTGATAAAATTATACTGGAATTATAAGATTATAAGATATTGTCAGGATATGATAACCAAATATGAAATGGATTTGGATACAGTTATATATTTGGAACATGATAATATGGTATAGTAAAGGAAATAAGGATTTGTATATTTGAGTAAAGCTGAGGATTGATAAAAAGAGTTTGAGAATGTGTATATTGATGATCAGATTATAAGACAAAGGAAGTCAGAATGTTGAGTTTGAGCAAAAGAATTTTCAGGATGTATGAGAATAGAGGTGAAATTGATAAGTTGAGTTAATCAAATATGATATGAATCTGGATGTGGTTATGTATTTTGATCATACAAATATGATGTAGGCAAAGAGATAAGCATTGGTATGTTTTAAAAAGTGGCTTTAAAGAAGAAAATACAAATACAAGAGATGATAAAGAATAAAGTTATGTATAAGAAATAGGGATATCAAAGTTATGAGGATGCAATGAATATTGTTACACAGAGATGAGTATAGGTGATAAGACAAGAGTATGTGATACATATGATATGATATGATATGAAATATATGGTTACACATACATGTGGTATGTGATAGAAGAGAAAGAACAAGTGATATGAAATGTTATAGATGATAATGTCCATGTTATGTGATATGAGAGCTAGGGGTATAGTTGGCATGCCAAGAGTCGAGGTTTTACCTATGTTCTACGGAATATATGGACAGTTTTACCTATGTCTTTCGAGACATATGGACAGTATACCTATGTTATAAGGAATATATGGACAGTTTACCTAGGTTCTTTGGGACCTATAGACAGTTACCGAGGTTCTTTATGACCTCTGGATAGTTACCGAGGTCTTTGTGACCTCTGGATAGGTCCTTCGGGACATTTATATAAGTTATGGTGACAACATAGTGGTGCACAACCTCAATAGACTCACATATCTACAGTTCTCACAGGTGCACATGGGCTAATAAGAGACAACATTGAATGTAATGTATGTGATGTATATATGTGTTTTGTGATATGAATTATATGATATTATATATGTGTGTTAGTGATTATTGTATATGCTATAAGATATATATGATATGAGCTTAATTGATCATATAAACAAGATAATAGAAATATGATAGGTGATAATATGATAATGATAGGAAAGAAGATAATTATATGTATGTGTGGATTATATATATATATATATATATATATATGAAAGGTGCATAGTAGGAATTATTATATGTATATGTGGGTGTGATGCTTGTATGTGATATGTTAGTAGAAATTGTTCAAGCATGATTACGAGTTAGAGTTTTTATTATATGTTTTATGCCTCACTAAGTCAACGACTTAGCGTGTGATTGTTTCACACGTAGGTTACAGAAGAGAGAAGAGTAAAGAGCTAAGAGGAGCAAGACATGTCAGCATTTTCCTTACAAAGTTTCAGATCAGAAAATAGATGATTTAAATGTGTATGGTTAATCTAAATATAGTTGGCATGTACTAATTGAGTGATTTGTATAGGCTCTGATCAATTTTTTGGTTATTTTGATCAATTTATGTAAAAAAACAACTTTTATTTTAATGAAAGTTTTGAATTTTCTTTGAATTTTATTAAGAGTCAAAGTTTGAAAAGTCAATGTGACACCTCAGACTCGTATTCGGGTCGGATATGGGTTGAGGGTGTAACATGTGGTGGTCGTTTCGGTGTTTGGTTCTCGTTTGAAGGGATGAGCTTGAGTGGGTTTTCGGTAAGGTCTGTAGGCGATGGGTTTCGACGAGGCTTTGAGGGTAGATAGTCGAGATAATGGCCACCCATGTAGGGTGGCCGAGGCGATGATGCTTTGATTTCCTGGGTGAGTTGTCGTCGTGGGTGAGTGAAGAAGGAAGGGAGAGAAGATTTAGGTCTATGCTCGTGCAGAAATGAAATATGGAAAGGGGAGGAGTTGATATTTAAAGTTTTTTGGGTAAATCACGCTAAGGTCCCTGGACCTTTAGCGTGTTATACATTATGGTCACTAGTTTTAGGTTAAATCACCCTACTGGTCCTTTATGTTTAAGGTAATTCAAGTTTTATTAACTTTTTAAGGTTAATCATGCTTTAAATCCCTTATATTTTAGCGTGTTTTGTGATTTGGTCCCCAGTTTCTGCTTATTTTCTATGATTTGCGAATTGGATGCATGATTTTACATTATTTTAATTTAGTCCTCTGATTGGATGTATTATTTTTGTTCGAAATTGGCTATTGATATTTATGTTATTCCATTTTAGTCCTATATTTATGGTTTATTTACTATTCTAGTACTTCTGTTTTGGTTATTTTCTTGTTTCATGCTATAATATTTGTTTTTTTAATGTTTAGGATATCAAAGTTACTTTATAATTATTTTGTCACTGTGTTATGAGTGATTCATATGTATATTGTTTATTTGTATCATATGTATATTGTTTATTTGTATCATTAAAGTGTTTTATGTTTTAAATATTTATTTTACTTGTATTATATATTACTTTATTATGTACGTAAGAATGTATGTAGAGCATGTTATAAATTTTACATTTTTTCATTTTCATTATATTTTAGAATAAATATTTGGTTCTATGTTTAATATAATATTTAGAATATATATATATATATATATATATATATATTTATAAAGTAAAAATAAAGTAAAAAAATAACCTTAAATTGTTTTTCTTATCCATGTGTATTTATTTATTTATTTTTCTTTAAATATCTCAAGGTACCATATTTTATTTTGTTTAAAAGCCTCATAAGCATAACTTAACCGATTACATAATTGGATTAAGGGCAATATTTATGTATTTTAAAATATTAAGAAGGGAGAGTCTTAAGACAACTAGATGTCATTTTTCGATATTTTAAAATAAATAAATATCCCACTAGAAAAACCTAAAAATTTTGATTGCATTTAAAAATAATTTATTTTGAAGGGAAAAGGAAATATTCATTTATTTAAACTTATCGAGACAATTCGTCTAATTTTATTAGGGATTAAGTTTCGGTATTTTTAAATAATCAAATATTCATTATCTTTTCTAATAATATAATTCAGTTTAATGGGTTTATTTTCTTTCTTTGGTAAAATAAAAATTATTTTAATATATAATTCCTAGGAAAAATTATTATATTCCTTTTATTTCAGTTAGAAAGAGAAATATTCGTCCTAAAATATTTTAGGGAGTATTTTCTCTTTAATTGGAAATAGGGGAATATTTTTTTTATTTTTTTATTTTTCCTTAGAATTTTTGTTCTATAATATTGTATGGTTGAATTCAGAATAATGGAATCGTAATTTAAATATGTATTCGAACTCTTAGATTTTTACTATTTAGAGGCAATATATAATCGATGGGTACCAATTTTGAGCGTTGTGGGGTGCTTATCCTTCTCCACACGTAATCGACCCCCGAACTTTTTGTTATTACTAAAAAATGAATTTCTGGTTACACGTGGATCAATGCATCTTTTAAAATGACGTTTTTCTTAAAAAAACTCTTTTAAAAGAATTTTTTTGGGTATTCGACCTACCTAACCCAAAAGGTCGATGGCGACTCTGAAACATTTCTTTTACAAAATTTGGTTTTCACAAAATGAGTCGAGACTCGTCGTATCGCCAAAAATCAGTTACGACAGCGTGGCGACTCCGCTGGGGAATTAGTGGATCAAGCCCTAAATCGATTATATATTGTTTCTATAGTTGGAAATTGATAATTCAGTTTTATTTAATCCACGATTTGGTTGATTTCTTTCAGTTCTTTTATTCTTTTTATTTTATTTTATATCCTTGTATGTTAATATTTGTATTTGATTGATTTTCTGATATTAAGATTTTAGTCACTTTAGCTCGATTTTAGTGTGTTTGTTTGTCAAAGGTTTGTGTAACATCCTCAATACCAGGTTAGTTATTAAAGTATAAGATTTTAAAATTTCAATGACCAAATTAGATAAATTGAAAAGTGAATGAAATTAATTGAAAGATGTTGGTATAGGATTAATTAGCAAATAAAGGAAGAGTAAAAGGATAAAATGGTCATTGAACAAGTGAATGAATAGAATATTGTTTGGGTTATCTTATAACCCACGTGGAGCACAATTTTGGGAAACAAAAGTTTCCAGACAATTCATTCATCTCCATCTTCTTCTTCTCTTCTCCCAAACGTGAAGCCTTAAGCTCAAGGTGAGTTTGATTTCTTTTGGTTAATCATTCAAATTAAAGTAGGGTTTTGATTCATGAAGCTTTAGGAAAGATGAAGGAGATGAAAAAGGTCATAGAAACTCAAAGATTTGTAAGTTATGAAGGATTAAAGATATGAAGTGGATTAGTGAAATTTTGAATAAGGATGTATAAATTGATTTAGAAGTTGAATTTGACTTGTTATAGGTGTGAATAATAAGTTATAAGTGTTAGAATTAAGTTTGGATTACATGGAAATTTTGATATGATTCTTAGTTTTAAGAATTTGAATGAGATATGTGAGATAATAAGATGCTGAGATAGTATAAGATAATTAAAATGGTTGTAGATGAGTTTAGTGGTATGAAAGGAGTTTTATATGAGGAAATTCAATGAAAAGTTGTGAAATTTTTGGGTGAAACCAGTTTATTATTGACATGTGCATCGATGCACTATGAATAGGCATCGATGCACTAAGATCAAATTTGAAGGTGCATCGATGTATGGAAATTTCAAACCTAAATTGGGTATCAATGCATCCATAGTGCATCGGTACACCCCTAAAGGAAAATTGAATTTTGGGTTCATTAAATTAGTTCAAGTTATTAATATCGAATTATAAGGTTTAGGCTTCTTATAATGGTCTTGAAAATTATAATTTTGTAGATATCGAGCCTAAACAATTTTCGGAACAAGTGACAAGTAAGATCGATCGAGGAAAAGGCAAAAAGATATAGGTGAGTGTATATGCATAGCATGAATATAGTATTATATTCAGTTCTAGACTTGTGATAAGTCTAGATTTAATATTTTAATACATGATTACATTTCATATTATGATACATGACATTAATTCATATTATATGCATTATGTAACATGAATATGCAGGAAAAGTGATATGAGCTATGTGATAAAAGTATGGAAAATGATATGTCTATGTGATAAAGGTATGGAAATGATATGTCTACGCGATATAAACTATGTGAATGGTGAAATCCCATGTTATGTAGATGAGAACTATAGGTATAATTGGCATGCCAAGAGTAGAGGGTCTACGCGCTCATTCGGGACAAATTCTACGTGGTCCTTCGGGACATATATGTATTCTTTGGAACATGTATGAGGTCTTTTGAGACACCTATTTGATCATTGGTATATGTATATGATTCTTAAGGAATTTCTATGTGGTTCTTATGGACATATTATATGGCACTACAGTGCAATTCTACGTGGCACTTCGGTGCATTTCTACGCGGTCCTTCGGGAAAAATTCTACGTGGCACTTCGGTGCAAATTTATACTAGCTGTGGTGACAGCATAGTGCACAACCTCACAGTACTCACATACCTCGGGTTCTCAGTATTGTATCATGGGCTATTGAATTTATTGAACCTATTGAACTTATTATATGAATTCATGATGGTTAATTTGATTAGATTATGGGTAAGATACATGATTATGCAATTTGTATGAATTGAATATATGATTTCATGATATTGCATTTCATTATGACATTTTCATCATATTTTATTGTCATTATTATTATGCCTCACTAAGTCTATGACTTAGCGTGTAAGTGTTTTACACATAGGTACCGAAAAGCATAGAGATCCGTTATAAGCTCAGCAAAACAACATATTTCCACTTGAAGGTCAGATCAGAAGTAGATTAGATAATATGTTTTATCATGTGGTAAATAGGATGGCATGTAAATAAAGTCGGTAAATTAAGTATTTATTCTCTGATCAAGTTTTGTAATGTTTTAAACGTATTTATGTAAATATAAATGCATAGTAATGAACGATTATTTTTTTATGAGTTTTATGTACATTTTACGAAATTCACTGTAGCAGTAATGTAGCAGTGAATCGATGCACTGTAACAGTACATCGATGCACAATTTTGCTTCGAAATTTTGGTGCATCGAACTGTAGCAACGCATCGATGCATTGTTCATGGCACTATTCATTACTGTTCACGGTACTGTTCATACCATATTTTATTGTTCATAAATACGTTTTTTATCTCAAAATTTTATACCATACACAATTGAACAATATATGATCGTATTTTCTTAATATAAGTTCAAATGTTTTGAAATTTTGTAAGAATACGGTTTTAAAAAATTAATATGACATCTCGGATTCGTATCCGGGTCGGGTACGGGTTGGGGTGTTACATTTTGAGAATTTCTCCTCATACACAACACGTGCATTACATAACATAAGCTCTATACCCGAGCTCTTCCTCTTTAAGTGGGAGTGAAAGCAACGTCTTCGTGAGAATTTATTCTCCGTGTCAGACCTAGCAAGTAGCTTTCGGGGTTCATATGCACTATGTCTTCGTGAGGATTTATTCTCCGTGTCAGGCATAGGGAAATATGCCCTCACGAATTGAACTCGATCCGCTTAAACCTATAATGGGTGAGGATTGAGGGTTTGGTTCGCCCAAGGGGGCATCGACAAGGACAATTCGAGTACGTTTACTCCTAGGACCAAAACTTTGCATATAGTCAACTGTAGAAACCCACCCGATCTAAGACCATGTTGAAACTCTGTCTGTAGGTACCCAAATAAGTGTACACAAAGGAGAAATGAATTCTAACCTTCGTCTTGGATGTTATTTGGAAGTTGTTTCCATTTGCCTCGGTGGATTGAGACATTGTATGTTATTTGGAAGTTGTTTTCTGACAATTACTTTGGGGATCAATTCCTTTGTTGCATTTGCATTTTGCATTTGCATCTTTGCATTAGCATCTATACATCGTACATTGCATCTTAATATGCATTAATCACGGATCCTGGGAGTAACTCGCAGAATCTTTTGAGGTAAATTGAAATCACCCCTTCGTACTTAGAAAAGAATTGAGAGTTAAAGACGTGATGTTAGCGTCGTCTGAAGTTTGATGTACATCATTGAGATATGTGAGGCACCGAACAGCATGGTCCATAATTTTTTTGACCCAAGGGTATTGATCTTTGTATCATGAGACGCTTTGGTGCCGATCAGGAAAAAGTTATTCCATCCACCGTGAAACCTTATTGCACTGGCATTGTCCTGTTTGAACGTGTTTTTTCTTTCTTTGTATACTCAATAAATATATTTTATTGATTAAACTTATGTCATTTTCCAAGGATATGAACAATAAATCAAGTTTTAATCTCGTAATTCTTTGAATATCGAATGAATTAAAGGTTCTTTTACTACTTCATTAATTATATGCTTTTTACAAGTGACAAGATTAGACCTTCCATACCCCATCCAAAGTTGAAAGAACCATTATTGGGTTCCATACCCGAAATAAAATACATTTACTCCCAGAGACGGAAACTTGACATCACTTCCCTCTGAAACAATAAAGTCATGCTCTTATTCTCCCGAGGCACCAAAACTGGTATTTTTACCTTCCTAGACAGAGCTAACCTTTCCATAACATTACATTTTTTTTCAAAATCCTGATTTTTAAAGTCACATATTTCCTTTCCTAGACACAAAACTAACATTCATTTCTCAACCTCAATAAATCATGGGGGCATAACGAGGACCTTTCATACAATAAAGACAATATGGAGTGTTGCGGATCAAGTTATTGCAAGAGAATTTGAATAATTGGGGCATATTAGGGACAAATGGAAGAAGAAAAAATAAAGGGTATCATTGAAATAATTCTATCATGCATTAATTACATTTGTTCATGTAAATAAAATTAATCTTGAATACTCGTCCCCCTGGGGATGCCTCTTTTACAAAGACTTCCATATATGAGATTATGAACGGCTTTGTTTCATTTATCCTTTTATATGTATATATATACCCCTTGTTGTCCCCCTTTGAGCCTATAATATTGTTTCTTCTGATCCAACCCTAACCAAGGATCACCCTCTACACTGGGGGGCAAAGATGAATGTCATTTACTCGCATGAGTGAACATCATCAATATGGATTTCGCTACAGAGGCAAGTCATAGGAAAAAATAACAAGATATCACAAGGTGGACCAAATAAGAAGTGATCGAAGATCAAATCGAGTTGACAACACAGAGAGAAAAAGAAGAGATTTAGAAAAAACACACACAAAAAAGAAAGCAAAAAGAAAAAGAAAGAATGATAGAAAAGAAAAAACATAAAAAACATAAAAAGGAAAAAAATGGGATAAAAATAAAAAAAAGAAAGAAAAAGAAGAAGGAAAAAGAAGAAAATAGACAGATCCAACATTTCAAGACGAGCGGTTCAAAGATCTAGAATCAATTCACCAGAAGATCCTGAAACACTAAAAGAAAATAAAAAGAGAAAAAAAGACATGCAAGAATATTCAAGTCAAGCAAGACAAGATTGAAGACAACATAACGAAATGATCATTGGTTCAATAACCTTTAAACACTTTTTTGGGCTTATTTATCAATTTCTTTCATAACCGTGAACCCCGACCTACATTACGTGCCTAAAATGTCCCTTCTAATCATACATAGATTTCTAAGTGGAGAGATTATCTTCAGATTTCATTCCGCCCCTCAGGGTTAATTTTATTTGCAAAAAAAATAGTTTTCTAAAATCTTTAATGCATGATAGGGAAAACTAATAAAATGAGTGTTCAAGACGTAAAATTTCAGATGACGTCTTGAAACCAAAGGAGAATATGAGTTGAAAACCTAAAAAGGCGGCTCGAATATGAATATTGTCAACTACTGCTTAGAAGACGATCTTATACATCTCTTGATGAAAAACTGCACAACCCAAAGGCGCACATGAGGGCTTGGAACCAATGAACATTTATGAAAGATAAGCATAACAGCTACTGTATGAGATCAATAAACACCAAAATCAAGGATACAAGATTTCAACCAAAGAAACCAGTATGAAACCAGTATGAAACACAGTAAAAATGAAAGAAAATTATCCACCTAGTTGTGGCATCATGAAGAGAAACCTTCAAGTTATTCGTTAACATTGCTTAATAGCGACACAAGAGTGAGACCATTTGAGATTAAGGTATTGGTACAAATAGAGCCATGAGTACCCACATTGGGGTATTAACAAAACCAGATCTCGTTGAGATAAAAAGATTCAAATCAAACAGACATGGTGAATGAGCTTCACCGTTTAGGAGTGCCAAGGGCATAATATGATGAAAAGAAGAGCTTACCTCAAAATGTTCCTGATAGAACCATTGAATTATAGCCAGAAAGAGGCATCAAGACCATATGTCTGGCCGTATGAGATCACTTCTTCTAAGACTATAACGAAAAAACAAAAACCAAAGATAGAAGACAGAAAAGACATGATTACAAGATAATCAGATTACTCCTCAGAAGATGCAATCTTAAGCCGATAAATTTCCATTGAGGCATAATCCATTCGAGATTATCAAAAGTGAGGGAAGACTGAGATCTCCACTTTGGAGCAAGAAGAAGAATAATTAACATTTTTGCATACAAGAAAGTAATACATTATATTTATATTCATTTAAGTACATAAATACATAAATACATACATACATACATACATACATACATACATACATACATACATACATACATACATACATACATACATACATACATACATACATACATACATACATACATACATACATACATACATACATACATACATACATACATACATACATACATACATACATACATACATACATACATACATACATACATACATACATACATACATACATACATACATACATACATACATACATACATACATACATACATACATACATACATACATACATACATACATACATACATACATACATACATACATACATACATACATACATACATACATACATACATACATACATACATACATACATACATACATACATACATACATACATACATACATACATACATACATACATACATACATACATACATACATACATACATACATACATACATACATACATACATACATACATACATACATACATACATACATACATACATACATACATACATACATACATACATACATACATACATACATACATACATACATACATACATACATACATACATACATACATACATACATACATACATACATACATACATACATACATACATACATAATTCTTACAGATTTTCCAAGAAAGAAAGAAAAGAAAAGTCAGAATTCAAGCCTCAAATGGAGGGAATTGCATTAAAAGTGACAAAACCTCAAGAATTGAGGAACCCAATACATAGAACAATCATCATTTTTTAAGTGGGGCATGTTACCCAGCTAATGTGTTTTTTTAACTAAGTCTGATTTTCAGAAGTTTCTTGACAATTTTCAAATGAGCTTTTAAAGAAATTAATTCTAATTTTCAGAAGTTTCTTAATGATTTTTAAATGAACTTTCAAAGAAATTAAGTATGATTTTCAGAAGTTTCTTGACGATTTTCAAATGAGCTTTTAAAGAAATTAAGTCTGATTTTCAGAAGTTTCTTGACGATTTTCAAATTAGTTTTTAAAGAAACTAAGTCTGATTTTCAGAAGTTTCTTGGTGATTTTTAAAAGAACTTTCAAAGAAATTAAGCCTAAATTTTAGGGGTTTCTTAATGTTTTCAAATGAATTTGAAAAAAAACTAAACCTGATTTTCAGGGGTTTTTTGATGTTTTCAAATGAATTTGAAAGGAGCTAAGCCTAATTTTTAGGGGTTCATTGACAATTAAGAAACTAAGCTTGATTTTCAAGGGTTTCTTGATGAGTAAGTCCTTCAAGTCATCTATAAGTCTTTCGAGCAAGATGATAAGTCCTTTGGACCATCCATAATACTTTCAGGCATGATGTTTTCAACATTTCCTTTGTTTGATTCACAACATTTCAAATCAGCAACGCCTCACTTGAGAGATCTTCGTCTCGCTTGAGACAGTTTTACTCAAAACAAAATTTTATCTCACTCGAGATTGTTTTTCTTAAAACAAACTTCGTCTCACTTGAGACAGTTTCATTCGAAACAAAATTTTATCTCACTCGAGATTATTTTTCTTAAAACAAGCTTCATCTCGCTTGAGATAATTTTTACTCAAAACAAGAAATTTTATCTCACTTGGGATTGTTTTCTTAAAACAAATTTCATCTCGCTTGAGAAAGTTTCCCTTGAAATATAAATTTTGAAATTGTTTCACTTGAAACAAGAAATTTATCTCACTTGAGATTGTTTTTCTTAAACAAACTTCGTCTCACTAGAGACAGTTCCCCTCGAAACAAATTTTATCTCACCTGATATAGTTTTTCTTCAAACAAATTTCTTTTGATTCATTTATTTCCCTCACAAATGTTGAATATTTGACAGGAAGTAAAAAAAGGATAGCAAAGATTTCTTTTCACGATTCCATGTTGAAGAAAAAGATTTCATCAAAGAATTAGTCCATTTTTCAATCTTTGAAAATGTAGATCTCAACAATGATTCAAAGACCTTTGGGTCAATACCTTCGGGTACTTCAAACATAATTATTACTGACATATGATAATCTTTTGTAGGTTTAAAACTCTTCAAAGAAAGATAAACCAATCAACATTTCCAGTGGAGAGTTCATAATGAGAAGAACTCATCCGATGAGGGAGAATAAGTTCATAATGAGAAGAAATTGTTCAACCTTAGCTCGATTCATCACATATGGAGTTGAATCAACAACACCTCACTCGAGGGATCAACATTTCTAGTGGAGAGTTAATAATGAGAAGAACTCATCCGATGAAGGAGAAGAAGTTCATAATGAGAAATACTTGTTCAACCTTAGCTCGATTCATCATATATGGAGTTGAATCAACATTTCCAGTGGAGAGTTCATAATGAGAAGAACTCATCCGATGAGGGAGAAGAAGTTCATAATGAGAAGAAGTTCATAATGAGAAGAACTTGTTCAACCTTAGCTCAATTCATCATATATGGAGTTGAATCAGCAATACCTCACTCGAGTGATCAATATTTCCAGTGGAGTGTTCATAATGAGAAGAACTCATCCAAAAAAGGGAGAAGAAGTTCATAATGAGAAGAATTTGTTCAAACTTAGCTCGATTCATCGCATATGGAATTGAATCAGCAACACCTTACTCGAGGGACCAACATTTCCAGTGGAGAGTTCATAATGAGAATAACTCATCCGATGAGGGAGAAAAAATTCATAATGAGAAGAACTTGTTCAACCTTAACTTGTTTCCATCGCATAAGGAGTTGGAACGACACCAATATTTCATTCGATTTAATCACAGAATAAGGTGTATCAAACATTTTCATCTCACTTAAATCCATCGCATAAGGAGTTGGATCAACATTACCTTGGGTCAACCATCGCAGAAGATAGTGGATTGACATACCCAGTGAAGAGTTCATAATGAGAAGAACTCGCCCGATAAGAAGAACTTGGAGCTCGAGTGTCTGGAAGTATGATCATATGAAAAATTGGTGCTTTATATCTTTGCTCCATTCCTGTTAACGAGCAAAGAGGGACAACTGTACGCACCAATTTTTACCCCAAAATATATTACTGAAATTAAAAGTCAAAGGGTCATACCCTGCCATCACCAACCTCTCTACTGCAACACCATGCCCTACGCCTGCAACACAGCCGTCACCGCCATTTCTCAAGCCTGCTGTAGAGATATCAACAAAACCCCATAATATCAGGGGTATTAAAACCCACAATCATCACAAACAACAACCTAGTATTAGATTAGGTTTTTATTTTGTACTAAATTTATGTAAGAATATGGATATATAATCCATAGAAAAACAAAAAATGTATACAAAGACAGAAAGAGAAACAAAGAAAAATTTTCTGAGCAATACAACAAGTTTTTTCAGCAATCAAAAGTTTGAAGGTATTCTAATGTATATGCGTTTTTCTTTTTCAGTTTGATGCTAGTTCTAGGGTAAAAACAAAAAATGAAATAAAATTAATATTTAAGGGGATAATTTACCTGGCTGCTGTTGAGGGTTAGTCGGGGTAGCACTGTCGTTGAAGGAGTGAGAGGTTGGCCATGGTTGAGTTAGGATTGTTGGACCCCGCGTGTGGTGGTCGTTTCAGTGTTTGGTTTTCGTTTGAAGGGAGGAGCTTGAATGGGTTTTTGGTAAGGTATGTTGGCGATGGGTTTCGACGAGGCTTTGAGGGTAAATAGTCGAGAGAATGACCACCCATGTAGGGTGACCGAGGCGTTGATGCTTTGATTTCCTTGGTGAGCTGCCGCCGTGGGTGAGTGAAGAAGAAAGGGAGAGGAGATTTAGGTCTAGGCTCGTGCAGAAATGAAATTTGGAAAGTGGATGAGTTGATATTTAAAGATTTTTGGGTAAATCACGCTAAGGTCCCTAGACCTTTAGCGTGTTATACATTATGGTCACTAGTTTTAGGTTAAATCATCCTACTGGTCCTTTATGTTTAAGGTAATTCGAGTTTTATTAACTTTTTAGGGTTAATCATGCTTTAAGTCTCTTCCATTTTAGCGTGTTTTGTGATTTGGTCCCCAATTTCTGCTTATTTTCTATGATTTGCGAATTGGATGCATGATTTTACATTATTTTAATTTAGTCCTCTGATTGCATGTATTATTTTTGTTCAAAATTAGCTACTGATATTTATGTTATTCCATTTTTAGTCCTATATTTATGGTTTATTTACTATTCTAGTACTTCTGTTTTGGTTATTTTCTTGTTTCATGCTATAATATTTGTTTTTTTTAATGTTTAGGATATCAAAGTTACTTTATAATTATTTTTTCACTATGTTATGAGTGATTCATATGTATATTGTTTATTTGTATCATTAAAGTGTTTTATGTTTTAAATATTTATTTTACTTGTATTATATATTACTTTATTATGTACGAAAGATTGTATGTAGAGTATGTTATAAATTTTACATTTTTTCATTTTCATTATATTTTAGAATAAATATTTGGTTCTATGTTTAATATAATATTTAGAAAATATGTATATATTTATAAAGTAAAAATAAAGTAAAAAATAACCTTAAATTATTTTTCTTATCCATATATGTATTTATTTATTTTTCTTTAAATATCTCAAGGTACCATATTTTATTTTGTTTAAAAGCCTCTTAAGCATAATTTAACCGATTACATAATTGGATTAAGGACAATATTTATGTATTTTAAAATATTAAGAATGGACAGTCTTAAGAGAACTAGATGTCCTTTTTCGATATTTTAAAATAAATAAATATCCCACTAGAAAAACCTAAAAATTTTGATTGCATTTAAAAATAATTTATTTTGAAAGGAAAAGGAAATATTCATTTATTTAAACTTATCGAGATAATTTGTCTAATTTTATTAGGGATTTAGTCTCGGTATTTTAAATAATCAAATATTCTTTATCTTTTCTAATAATATAATTCGGATTAATGAGTTTATTTTCTTTCTTTGGTAAAATAAAAATTATTTTAATATATAATTCTTAGGAAAAATTATTATATTCCTTTTATTTTAGTTGGAAAGAGAAATATTCATCCTAAAATATTTTAGGGAGTATTTTCTCTTCAATTGGAAATAGGGGAATATTTTTTTTATTTTTTTTTATTTTTCCTTAGAATTTTTTGTTGTATAATATTGTATGGTTGAATTCGGAATAATGGAATCGTAATTTAAATATGTATTCGAACTCTTAGATTTCTACTATGCAGAGACAATATATAATCGATGGGTACTAATTTTGGGCGTTGTGGGGATGCTTATCCTTCCTCACACGTAATCGATTTTTTTATTAATAAAAAAATAAATTTCTGGTTACACGTGGATCGGTGCATCTTTTAAAATGACGTTTTCTTAAAAAAAAAAACTCTTTTAAAAGAAATTTTTTGGGTATTCGACCTACCTAACCCAAAAATGTCGATGGCGACTCCGAAACATTTCTTTTACAAAATTTGGTTTTCACAAAATGAGTCGAGACTCGCGTATCGCTAAAAATCGGTTACGACAATTCCTAATCCCTTTAAAAAGCACAAAACTCTATCAATATTTAGGGGTGAACGTTCAATTGAGTCAAGTCGAGTAAACAATTTTGAGTTATTCGAGTCAACAAGTCTTATTTTACAACTCGAAATTGACTTTTGATTTTTTTAGTCGGGTCGACTCAACTCGAATTTTTGAGTTTCTATTTAAATTTAATTGTAAATATTTATAAAATTATGATATTACTTGATTCCAATTTAAATGATTTTTTATAATTATATATAATATCTATATATATATTTCTTCATATGTAATATACATATATTATATAGATTCGAGGAACTTGAATCAAACTTAAAAATCAATCAATTAATTACTAAAAAAATTGATTTATTTAAATTATTCGAATTATATTTGATAACTTAATTTGAATTTAATTTTTTTTTGAGCAGAGTGAATGAAGTGATGGATGCTTGCTTAAAGTAGTTGCACTAAGAGTAATTTGCAATTGATTAGTAGATGTAATAGTGGTTGCACTACATTTTAATATATTAGAAAACCTTGGTAAAGTCAAAAACGCCCCCGGAAAGCACCCCCAAACCCTAACTTTTTTTCATTGTTCAAGTTAAAGTAGTATTGTCTGTAATGACTCAAAAACAAAGTGCCCACTTAACTAGTAATTTAGTATTAAGTTTGGTGACGTGAATTGGACTATATAATATCAAATAATCGTTTTTAATTTCCGATTAAATATTTATTTTTAAAAATATTTTAGTTTTTAATATTTTGTTTTAAGATAAAAAATCTTATATATATATAAAAATCGTTAATTAAAAACAATTAATATTCTAAAACATGAGTCTTTTTTATCTTAAAATAAAATACTAAAACTTAAAATGCTCTAAAAGAATAAAGATTAAAGTGACTAATTATAAAATAGAGACTTTTTTGTTGTAACATAAAATATAGGGTCAAAAATACTCCAAAAAATGTTTAAAATGACCATTTGAATAAATATTGAAAGTTAATTTTGACATTATGTCAACCTTAATAGTAAAGTAAAGTGTTGTTCTCCCTATAAATCTAATGTTTGAACGAGATACGTCTATTAGCTGTGGTGCATTATTAGAGACTAAGAAAATATATAATTATTAAAATAAGTATTTTTATAATCATTTTTAAATTAACATTCATTTGTTGCTTGGTAGTGTCACATAAGATATATGCAATAATTTATATACGTAATTTTTTTCATAATATAAAATGTTATTTCAATTTACATTTATCTGGGTTAAATCTTAATTATTTTATATTTAAGGTAAAAAGGCATTGCAAACCTTATACTTTTAAAAAAATTAATGTGACAATTGTATTATTTTTTCTATCAATGTGACCCTTCAATTCAGAAAAGAAACCTAATGTGACCCTTTGACTATCATTTTTTTGTCGTTTGACTATTACGGTATTGACGTGATAGTTTATGATGGTTGATAACGTGACGTATAACATGGCAGATGAGCTAAATTGATAATTCAAACATGGTAGATGGACCACCAAGTCAATATTGTGAACTGCCACATCAGCACTGTGAACTCCACATCAGCATCGTAACATAAAACGATAAAAAAGTTGGTCAAATGATCACATTAGATTTATTTTATGTGTTAGACACCACTTTAAAAATATATAATACGAAGTCACATTAATTTTTTTTTCCAAAACTACATGACCTCATATTTTTTTCCTATATTTAATATATAATAATTTTGATTTAGTTCGAAAAAAACAATTAAAATAATACATTTTTTTATGAAAACAATAAAAAAATGGATAAGTCTTCTATTTCCTCTCCAAAATTAATATGCACTGAGGAGCTGGGCTGGGTTATCGGCTACACTCCATAAACACTTGGTAGCTTCTTCCCTCTCCTTGGAGCTTCGAAGTGTAAGAAACTTGGAATATCTTCCATGTCGTCCGTACTCAACACTGTTTTTTGCTCGAGGTTTTCCAGATTTCACAATGGCAACAACAACAACAACAATCGCCTCTTTGTCCCAACTCACTCCGTTTCAACTGCCCCTGCTCTCTCTCTCACCAGTGAGTTAACTCGTTCCTGGTCTGTTTTTTCTCTTCCAGTAGCTAGGCCTCGATGGCAACTTGGATTGAATTTGAAATTGAATAGCTGTAAACAAGAGTTACTTTTGAGCTATTATCTTATCATTTTTATCCTTATTTTATTTTGAATTCATCTTTTTCGCTTCTAATACTGCGAACCAAATCTCGTTCCTTTTCTTTTTTTAGGAAGGAGATTGACTGTCAGGGCGGCGGACACTGATACAAATGAAGGTTTGTGTTTGACCCTTTTTTTGTTGCTTTTTTTTAAATAACCATATGAACTAGTTTTTTTCAATCGAATTTTAGAATTTTTATGGTGGATAATTGTGTTTATTTAGCAGTAAAATCCAACGCACCGGGTAAGGCACCTTCCGGTGGAGGGTCAAGCTTCAACCAACTTCTTGGTATCAAGGGAGCTGCTCAAGAAACTGTAATTCCTCTAGATACAGATTCATTTCTACTTTTTTTTTACTTGATGATGCTAACATAATTTCAGTGATTTCTTATGATTTCTGCTCCAATTATTGACTATAAATGCAATTCGACTTCAGATGTCAACTGAATGAGAATAGAGTTCTTAGTTGCAGGGCAGCCGCCTTTATATTCTGAGGAAAAAATTATTGCTTTTAGTGCAGTAGTCATACACATAATTTGGTCCACAATAGGCAAATGTTTATTGGGGAAACTTTTTCTCTTGTTTGTTTCTTTTGCTACTCAAATGAGTAACTTTTGCCCTTGCTTATATAGGAACCTTTGAAGTTGTCCTCACTTGTATAAGAGCTATTGTATGACTTGGTGTTTTTATACATTATGCAGAATAAATGGAAGATCCGTCTTCAACTTACAAAGCCAGTTACTTGGCCTCCATTGGTATGGGGAGTAGTTTGTGGAGCTGCTGCTTCGGGTACTCTAATCTCGAAGAAAATTTATTCAGATCTATTATTAGGATTAGGAATACCCTTTTATTTTGGGTGGAAGAAGTAAATTACATAAGAAATCATATGGAAGTTCCATAATATCTACTATCTAGTGCTTGCATTTTATGTGTTGTTTTAATGTTACTTGTGAATCTAAATCACTTTCTTTTATGAATTTATTTTTGTGTCCCTGAACTCATTTACAAGTTTTATGGAGGATTTTATGAGGTAACTAGAGGACCACCTCAAATGATTTTATAAATTGTAGGAAACTTTCACTGGAATTTGGAAGATGTTGCCAAATCAGTTCTTTGCATGATAATGTCAGGTCCATGTCTAACAGGCTATACTCAGGTATAAACCCTCATGAATGATGTTGTCTATTGATTTTAATGATAAAAGGGAGCTTCAAATTGAATAATGCTAAATTGTCTGGCTAATTTGACGTTTTTCAGACTCTCAATGATTGGTATGATAGAGAAATCGATGCGATTAATGAGCCTTATCGCCCGATCCCTTCTGGAGCAATATCTGAGAATGAGGTGTGTATAACTAGTTTGTGTATGTACATGTTTTGTTTGTATTTGATATTCATTAAAATTTTCATTCAGGTTATCAGCCAAATCTGGTTGCTACTCTTAGGAGGCCTTGGCATAGCTGGTATACTAGACGTGTGGGTAGGTAATCCCATACAATGGGCACGTTTTACCTAAAAGATGTACAAAGACAAAGCAGTTCTAATCCATCTGTATAGGCAGGACATGACACTCCTACTGTATTTTACCTTGCTTTGGGAGGATCCTTGCTGTCATACATATACTCTGCTCCTCCTTTGAAGGTAGTTCACTTGCGTACTGTCATTATCTACTTTGTTCTTGTGGATGAAACAAGCTCTCTAACTAAATTTCAAATATTTTGCAGTTGAAACAAAATGGTTGGATAGGAAATTTTGCTCTTGGAGCTAGCTATATCAGTTTGCCCTGGTCTGACGTCATCTATTTTGCTAATGTTTACAACATAAATTAAACTACCGTTATTCGCCTAGGATGATTCATGATTTCTATGCCATTGATTTATATACCGGTTTGGAAGGCTGGTCTTGCAGGTTTAGACCCTTATGTAGAATAATCTCAAACGCTCATAATATGAGACTTACAGAATGATTTGTCTTATTTCCTTATTGAAGTATTTGACATGTCCTGGACTTTCACCTTCACTGTGACAAGCTTTTGCTAAACTTTGTTAATAGGTGGGCTGGTCAAGCTTTGTTTGGGACACTTACACCCGACATCATTGTTCTCACACTCTTATACAGCATAGCTGGGGTATGTTTTTTACATCTACCACATTCTTGTTTATGTTTTGAGGTATATATTTGACTTATATAAAAGTGTTTTTGCTGTATCACTTTGCAGTTGGGTATTGCCATTGTTAATGACTTCAAAAGTATAGAAGGAGACAAGGCTCTAGGATTACAGGTCTTCTTTTTTCACCGTTCTTATTAGTTAAATCCTTGGGGCTGTAGTGAGTTCTGCAAACTCCTTGCTTTATATTATCCTTTGAGAAAAGGGTGTTGATATTTGTATGCTTATGATGCTTGAGCAGTCGCTTCCTGTAGCCTTCGGTGCTGAGACAGCTAAATGGATCTGTGTCGGTGCTATCGACATAACGCAATTATCTGTAGCTGGTATGTAGCTGGAACTTATAACAGTAACTGAAGAACTAGGAAATTCAATGCATCTTTCTTTTGGGGAAATTAATAGCTCACTTCACATATGTTGCTTGCAGGTTATCTTCTTGGTGCTGGCAAGCCATATTATGCACTTGCCCTAGTTTCTTTGATAATTCCACAAGTTGTATTTCAGGTACAGATATTTCTTGATACATTGTAGAAACTACAACCCCTTTTACCTTGAAAGAGATTAATGCTCATATATACCCTATTCCGATGCAAAATTTTCCGAAGTGGTGGGAAGAAGAAGAAATGGGTTTTATAATCGGTCGAAAGAAGGCCAACCAGATTTTCGCAATGGGTCCATAAAGGATTGTTACACGATTTTTATCGAAAACCTTCCAGAGAAGATCCATTGGAAGAAACTTGGATCCATATTTGGCTCACATGGTCAAGTTATTGATGCCTTCATTCCCAAAAAAAGAAACTCGAATGGGGTTCGTTTTGGGTTTATTCGCTTTGCTACAATTGAAGAAGCAAGGACATCGATTTCTAAGATGAATGGTTATCATATTTACGGCAACAAAATTAGAGTCTCTTTGGCTAAACATAAACCCCGACAGTCTTACTGGCGAAAGTCCTCGAAAGTTGTTCATAGTAAGTCGGGGCTGGAAGTTTTTCCGACAATTAAACACTGTGAAGTTGAGGGTGTTGTGGACGCAGATAAACTTCATGTGTTGTCTAACTGTCTTGTGGGGTGGTGCAAGAACTTTATCAAGATTGGTAATCTTGCTAACCAAATACAAGCCAAAGGACTAGCGGGTTTCACGCTTATGAGAGCTGCTGGAAATGTAGTTCTAATGGTTTTTGAAGATTCTAATTCGTTGAGATGCGTGAAGGATGAAAAGTTAGAAACTCTTGCAGAATGGTTTTCCAGAGTGGAAACTTGGTCTGAGAGCCTTGTGGTGGAGAGCCGGCGCGTTTGGCTAGTTTGCGAAGGTATTCCTTTTCACGCTTGGAATTGGGATACTTTCAAAAACATAGCTACTAAGTGGGGCAAGTTAATAGCAATCGATAACAGTTGTGAGTTCCCTTCGTCTTTTGATCGGGCTAAAATCCAAATACTCACAAACGCTCAAGTGAGAATTAATGAGTTGTTGGAGTTGAAGGTCGGGGATCATTTATTCAAAATCTTGGTGCATGAAGTTGATCCTTCCTTCAAACCTAATTCTTGGGTTCCTGAAGATTGCGATATTTCTTTAGATCTTGATCCTCCAATTGGGTTGTGATTGTTCGGCTGCTGTATTCAGAGGCGTTTTTAAGTTTGTGGTTGTAATTGTTGGTTTTTTGTTGTTGTTATGTTATCTTACATCTTGAGGTGATTTAGGGGCTTTTTGGTTGACGATGTAAGATTTCTAGGTGATATGGGTTGTATTGGTGTTTATTCCCGTATGTGGGTTTGGTGTTACCTCATGTACTTAGTATTATATTTAATAAAATATGAGGCACTCTTTTCTCCCTTCCTTGTTCTTCAACATACTTCTAAGTATGTGGAAGAATACGAAGGGAGTTTTTAATGAGACCTCCAACTTCTATCAAAAAAAAAAAGTACGATGTCAAGTATCAGGTAAATTTACTCAGTCCATTGCTGGTGCAATTTAGCTCTTGTTTGGTATTGATCGTTTAAGCTTGTTGTTGTGTTTCAGGCAAGCGCACAACCATTTCTAGTGCTTGGTTTGCTGGTGACTGCTTTAGCAACGAGCCACTGATGAAATTAATCGGTCTATTGCCAATGTATCTTTTCTTGCCTCCTTTTTCCTTTTACCATTTTGTCTTGGGAAAGTCTCTAGAAAAGGGTTACTCAAAGCCATGCTGTAGTTGCTACTAACGGATTTCAAAACTCTTCGTTTTCTTCACTTTGTGAAATAAATAGATATGTTTGGTGATGTCATAAATTGTATGGGTTTTAGTAGTGTATGATAAAGCATTATGTCATGTTGGAGTAGACACTAGTCTGCCATTAGATATTCATAGAGATGACCACTGGAAAACAAGAAAAACAAACCAACCCTACTGAAAACACAGGAAAAAAAGAGAGAAAAGAACAACATAAGAAGAGTACCGAAAACCCTACTTAAGACTCAACCCTAGCAAACAGAGGCACAACACAGTACAGTCTTATGGATTCCTAGTCCTGAACTTGGATTCGTCGATGTCGATTCCTTCCTCGGCAGCTCGGTCACCCCCTGACTTGTCCGTGCTGCTGAGTCCACCTTTTCGACCCATTTCTTGATACCCTTCACTCCCCATCTGATCCTTCCTTGTTTGTCCTCCTTTGCTTCCAAGCTCCTGATACCCTTCTCTCCCTAGCTGCCTCCTCCTTGTTTGGCCTCCTTTACTTCTCCCTATATATTCACGAATATATATATATAAGAATGGTCATTATCAAACAACTAATGTAGGCATTATATATGGTATATACCGTCAGCAAGGTTCTCTTGAGCTTCGAGACTCTTGCCACCAGTTCCTCCGGGAACAACGGTCCCTCCTTGCCTTGCCTTATTGTCAAGTTCCTCTCGTTCTTGTTGAGACGCCATTATCACTTTCAATCTTCTACCTTCTGTCTTTATTTAACACTAGGTAAATTCACGTTACTATGCATGCAAAGTGGCTAAGGGTGGTTTTTATACAAGGAAGCCATGGAAGGAGCCGATCGACGACGGCAGGACACGTAAAGGAATATACGAGGCAAATGGGGAGCAAATGATGCATTATTCCGATGACACGCAGGTGCTTAGTCATATTTTGGGTGCAAACCCGATTGACACAATAGTCAAATTAGTTACAGTAGTAACATCGGTTTCCAAGTTCCAGCATTCTTTTATCTTACAAGAAAAGGAAATATATAAACATATTTTGGTTTTTGAATAGAGGCTATAAAGCATATCTACTACGGATATAATATATTGGATAAAAGATGATTTGATAAATAAATCAGTCATATGGGACTAGGACTAGCGTTGAGAGAGAACGATCTCATATGGATTATTCAAGGCTTAAATAGTTGGAAGCACACTAAACGATCTCGGTAATAAAGAAATTATTATGATTCTTTGAAACTTTGAGTGGTGCTTAGACAATATATAATGTGTGGATTTAACAAAATACGAGTTTACACATTGAAATTATTACATAATGATCATACATGCTCAACTAAAATGATTTCGTATTGTACTTTGATAAAAGATACTATTAGAATCACTTCGATGATATCAATGTCATGACATTACTTCAAAAGATATTTAACAGTTCATGCACAATAAAATAAATTTTTTATTAATTTAAGGTAGATGCAAGGAATACCGATAATTCTTTTACCACTAAAGTTGTTCGGTCACAATAAAAATAATTTTGAAGGTATAAGTTTACGAATTCAATAATACATAATTGCCCAACTGTTACAACAATAAATATAGGGTAAATTTAGTGTTTAATACTTAAACAATCAGTTTTGGCCTCTTTTAATACTTAAATTTTTAGTTTTTTTTTTTCAAAATCATATCTAATGTTTAGTTTTGTGTCATTTTAGTACCCCACAATTAAAAAATTGACGACATTGTATTTTTTATGAGTAAATTATATCATTCATAGCTCAACTATATTCTCACTCTTATTTTGGTACTAAAGTTTAAAATTTCAATTTAAATACTCAACTTTCAAATTACTCATTTTTTAATCACTCTATTTTATTTTATTAATAATTTTCATGAGATGACATTTTTTATTATATATATATATATAATTAAAAATAAAAAAATAAAATTGAAAGTTGAGAGTAATTAAATTAGGAGTAATTTAAAAATTAAGTAATTAAATTAAAAAAAATTAAACTTTAGTGACCAAAATAAGAGTGAGAAGATAGTTGAGTGATAAATGATGTAATTTTTACACATAAAAAAAGTGTTACGTGCAAATTACCCATTAAATTTTTAACGGCAAGATACTAAAATGAAACAAAAACTAAACGTTAGATATAGTTTTGAAAATGCATAATGCAATAAAATACCCTAATATTTGACAGTATTGTCAAATTTACCCTTATTATTTTTTGATACATTTAACCGCTCAACGTTTCATTTCGGGTCAAAAAACACCATCGGTGGATGGAAACCGTTAGTCAACTGATGTCAACGACTGACGTTGACCAAGAAAGCACACATGAAGGGAGATACTGACGTGGCGCATCCAGGTCATGATACATGAGGACAAGGCACTGCAACGTTAGAATTTTTTTTTTAAAAAGAATAAAAATATTATTAATAATATTTATATTTAATTATTTATTACCAATCATAGAGTGTCACGTGCCACTCTCCAATCGGTGTTGGTTTAAAGGAAATAATTTTTATTTCGTTAATTAGAACCCATCAATCGATGAAACGTGTCATCATATGGTTGATTGAATATAAAGTGAAAAAAATCAAAACCTACAACTACCGGTTTTTGAACCCAGGTCTCGGGGTGAAGGCTAAACACCTTACTAATGGAACAACATGCTATATTGGAAAGATGGCATGTGGTAGTTACAAAACAAATCAAGATTAAAACCAAGTGTTCTCACCAATTCTCAGAAGATGTCGTTTTCTACAACAAATTTCATAATCGGAAAACTATTAGCAACAGACTTAAGGAATCACACTGCACTCTCCTGATTATTTTTGGTTTTCATCACAACACATTTACCATTCCTCTGTCATATTTATCCTTTGCATCTCCTCCTTTAATCCCCAAAACCAGAAAATTCACACTAATCATAGCTAAATCTTTTCAAAAGAATAACAATATGTGGACAACAAATAATAACTTAGGTTCAATCAATACCCAGATGGCAAATCCGAAAAATAACATCGGGTAATTCATAATCAAACGTCGTTGGATTAAAAGACACTCACACACTGAAAGCTAATTAATAACTAAACTAAAATCAGGAAATCAAACCCAGACTAAAGAACTTCCCTTTACTTAGATTGAATCAAAATCCAATACTGAACAATGGGAATAAGAATTGAAACATGGATGTAAAGGACCTTTTGAATTCGAATCTCGTTATCTTTAAGACGAGAATCTCTGATTATGTCCTCAGTGGTCATCGAAGCGAACTAGTCTTCTTCAAAGCTCGAATCTTCGACTATGGCTGACGCCATGGTAGATTTGAAAAGAAAGTAATAAATAGACCGAGAATTTAGTTGAAATATAGAATCAGATTGCAGCGTATCCAACTCCTTCATAGTTTGAATCACGCAGACTCTGCTCTGTCTTATATTCTATCGAAGCCTCAATTCAAAGTCTTATGTGATTGCTTTGTGAGTTTTTTGCTCATAGTCGAGGTCCCTCTCGCGCTTTGAGCTGCTCGACTATCACTTGCTTCTTGGTTTACAAGTCTTGCATCGTCAACTCTGGGTCTCCCTGTCTTCCCCCTCCTATTCCTCTTAACAACTTGATGGTTCAGGCCACCAATCACGTAGTTTATTCTGTGAATCTCTTGTCTTGTTGAAAACTTCGACGAGCCCAACAGAACCATTATAGAGGACCTATGATATATCACTCTTGCTACACCAACTCTTTTGACGTTGGTTAGTCTTTTATCTTATAAATTCTTAGTGCACAATAATACTTAGGCGGCAGTGTCGACCATATATCATTCAGGGGTAGAGCCGACCATATATCAATCAGGCGATAGAGCCGACCATATAATAGAATTAACACAAGTTTACTAAGAACTTAGAAACAACTAAGGCTTAACCAGGAAACTGAAGAGAAGAGAACAATTTTATTGATACAAAATACAATTATAATATTACTCACTTACCCAACTATTTTTCTCTTCTTTACCTCTAAGGTCTTTTTTCTAGCTCACACTTTTGGCATCATTTTTTCACGTTCTCACTCTTACTACAATGGTAAAACTCACCCCTATTTATAGATTATAGTGATAATTAGATTGTTGACACATGTCAACATCTTAGTCATTTAATATTACAAATATTTATATTATTGTAATAGATAATTCTAGATATAATATCAAATATTAAAAATATTTAGATTTTTATATGGATATTTCTACACATCTACAAATTCTATAGAGTATTATTAATATATATATATATATATATATATATAAACTAAATAACTCTAGAATTTGCATTGTCCTTTAACATGTTATATGACCCTGCATATATAACATGAATGCACATCTTTGTGCATGTCGGTTAAATGTTTATGATACTGGAAAATTGGTAATGCCTCTTATTAAAGGGGTGAAAGGAAACTATTACCTGTTCTATCAGAGGGCCATCATCAGGCAAAGGAAAACATATAGAAGTCTGGCTAGCAACAGATTCAAATAACTGCAGTTTAATCTTTCTAGAGAAAAAAGAAGAATCATCACCGGCTTGGGAAGATTCAATCAAATCCACTATTCTGCATGCATTTGAAAGATGGATTTCAGAAAGGTGAATAAAATCGATTTCTCTTCAGAAACAGTACAAGAAAAGAGTCCATGCAAGAAACCTGTGACCGTTTGCCATCATAGCATTTGTTAAAAGCTCAAAGATAACTTGGAGAACTTGAAAAACTTTACCACTTTGGTTTCATTTCCCTCAACCTTATATTATACCCCATAACAAGTTATGAGATTTCAAATACCTATTTTATTAGGGGAAATGCAAAAGACCAAAATGTTTGCAACTCAACTTTAGTGGTGTAAAAACTTACCAGCAATTCAAGCAACTCAACAAATTTAGCTTGTAGAGCTGGCAGTGCACTCATCTGAATTCCTTAAGAAAGCTTGATTCTTCAATGCTTCTTTCAATTTCATTCAAGATGTTTGATACAGTCCTAACCGAAAATATGCAGGTTAACAATAGTAGCAAGGCTAGTGAGCAACACTCATAATACCAAATTTATCTACCTAATACAAAAATAATATTGGAACATTTTATCAAAGAAAAATTGATTTGCCACAGCACGAATGCCATACAAAAGAGTAAAAACATGCATACATATATATATATATATACATGATGTTGCTTATGTTGCTTCCTACCTCTTTTCAAGGTCGCCGACAATAAGAATTTCAAGGATGTACTTCACCGACTCATCGCACTCCTCTATAGAAAAGTACATGTACTCATATTTTCTAATCCTTTCAAAGAGTTTCTCGTCCTTCCCCACAAAATCTCTTGCACTGCTCACAGCGGTCCAAAACTAAAAGATGGAGCAATGTTAAGCAGGAAGAGCAATGATGAAACAGAAAAAATAAAATATTTTCTTATGAAAAATCATATCTTCTTCTTCTTCTTCTTCTTCTTCTTTATATTATTATTAGTATTAGGGTAAAGTATATAAATAGTTCCTGAACTTTTAGGATGCTAGTATTTCGGTCACCCATGTAATACCCAAAAATTTGAGGACCTCCTTCTTCTTCTTCTTTTTATTATTATTATTATTATGGTAAAGTATATAAATAGTTCCTGAACTTTTAGGACCATTGCATTTTGGTCACCCATGTAATACCCAAAAACTTGAGAAACATTTAAGGACCCAAGTAGTAGTTTTCCCAAAAAGAAATTTATTCCACAAATACATAATTTATCCTTAAGAATAGATTTTCTAAGAAATTCATATTTTGATCCGAAATTTGTGTGAAAATTTATCAAGCAATAAAATTTGGTAATATATTTGGATAATCGAATCAGATCGATAAATTAAGAAAAATTTAAGGATGATGGGAAAATGTTAGAAATATTATTTTTATATTTTAGAATGGTGAAATTTGACATGAATCCTTAGAATTTAGATTGATTTTTCCATTCTAAACCGAAGTTGTTAATTATGGTGATTAGTTTATAAATTTTGATAACTATAAGGGTAAAATGGAAAAGTATGATATATTTTGTTCATGTTTGACTTTGAAAATAATAAAAGGAAGATGATATGGACAAGTAGCATGGTAATTGGAAACTTTTCATGATTTTTAAAGGGCAAAATGATAATTTTGCATTAAAGGAATTTTATATTCATTTAATTTATTATTTAACAAATGTGAAAAAAAATCTAGAAATGTCCCCTTGCTTATTAAATTGCCGGAAGCCTTAGTGAAAGAAAGCAAGAAATATTCCTCCTTGCTTATTAAATTCCTAAACAACAACAACAAAACCCTATTCCTATATGCAATGAGATAAGGGGAGGTAGGGTAGTAGGCTGCCCCCAACGCCAGATAGAGAGCAGCTTCCATGGATGATCTCCGGCAGTCAGAAAATTAAAAATAAAGATAGAATGCAATGCATGTATAAATAAATAAATACATAGTTGAACAGACTTCATATGCAGTCTTCATATGTGCATCTGTAATAAGAAGTAATTCCTGCCAATAAATCACTGCGTAAAAATCTCTGCATATAGACAGAAAACGTAAGTCCCGTCTAAATTTAAAAATAGGAAACAAGAAGAGAAAGATACACAGTTGTAACACCCTTAACCCGTATACTTCTCATTATACGAGTCAAAGATGTCACATCAACTTAAATACATTAACTGAACTGAAATTTGCCTAAAAATTTGTTTCATTTGAAAACACTCTTATTCTAACTTTAAAAATCTATTTTTAAAGTATATCTCAACTATAATTTATTTCTTTATTACAGGAAAATAAATTCATTTGTTAATCAGTAATTTTACTAAACCATGTCTTTTCGTGAAATCTTAAAAAAACATAATAACATAATATATTCTTTTCATGCATAAATACGGATAACACTAATCTAAGTAAAATAAACTAAAATAGTTCTAGTTTACTATTACAGATTATTAGAAATAAATACGATAAATAGAAATCACCGACATAATTATACATGCCACTATAAGTTAAAGGAAACAACATAGATGTCTTACTGATACTGATGATATGTATGTCTTTCCAAAAGATGCTCCGATAGCTCCTTACTGATAGTACTTATCCTTACTAGAACCTACGCATGAAAATCATCACGCGCTAAATATAACTTAGTGAGACAATAATACTAAAGGTGAGAATAATTAAATAAAATATCAAAATATATAAAATCATTAAAATAAAACAGACTGAATTTCTTCAGAACATTCAAATCAGATATCTCATGTTGAACTTTATCATAAACCTGAAAAGAATCATCTGATAATTTTCACAAAATCATAATAAATCAGATCAGATAGAAAAAAATCAGTCCATATTCCTTTGTAGTAAAACACTTTTCAGAACTTTATTATTTCATTTTTATAGCCCAAAGTATATTTTAAGAGAATATAAGATACGTGAGTCAGACGAGTGTGAACAATACAGATCTTATATCATCAGAGTCGCAACAGATAAGCACACACTGTGCTAAAACATCGGAAATAAAAAAATGCACACCAAGTGCATTCAGACCAGAATATATATACTAGTGTACACTCTGGTACACCACCGTATATCAAAATCAGAACATATAATCACTCCACCTCATGGCATGCCAATTGTACCTATAACTCTCCATATAACATACATTGAGCTTTTTAGTCATTTCGTATTCATTTGATAAAAAATCATATCCTAATCAGAAATATATTTAATTCACATTCGTAAAATATGACATGGGCAGTTCATACCCAAAATCATTCTTAAAACTTATTAACAATATTACGTATATACTTCCATAGTCAAAACATAATTCATATATTTGAAATAAATAATGTGAGGTTGACTTATCGCAAGTCATCCTCGATCAAAATAATTAAATAAATAAATTGCACTCACCTTTGCCTCACTACAGAACTTGTATACGACAATACTAGTCACAAGCTTTGTCCTTTCCTTTTAGATCGTTCAGATTGTTAATTTTATTGTAATCTGACAATACCAAATTATAACACAAAATGTTTAAACTACATATTAGTATTGTTCTAATATAAGCTCATTTTAACATTTGAAAATCTATAAAATAAAATCGATAACTAAATCAATAGCAACCTAACTCATAACTCCATTATAACTTCAAACTTCTCGAAACACTTATTCAATCCCAACTTAATACTTAAACTCCAAAATTAGCACATTTTTGCAAAATTTCCAGAATTATTCTAACTCACCCAAATGATACCTTTACCTTAAAAATTAACACCCAAATCCCACTATTATCAAGGCTTTTCGAATTCCAACCTAAAAATTCCAAAATTTTGCAATTTAACTCTAATCAACTTTCCAAATTAAATTTCCAGCATTTCAAGTACCTTAATATTTACTTAAATTTCATTTCCTTCACCAAAGAAATGCTAGATATCACAAAACTATAAAATAAAGATGGAAATGACTAAGTCGTGGCATAAGCAGAAAAAGATAATAAACAATTAATTTGATATGGTTTTTTTTCTCTTCTTCTTTTTTTAATTGCAAAAGCTAAAAGATTACAAATTGTAATCAACCCTTTCAACGCATGAGTGCAACAGAAATGAAAACCAACCTTTTGCTCAACGAATCTTAATTGATTCCGCTAATTCCAGCCTTGTTTCATTAAAACCGAATGCTTGTCCTTTTTTTTTCTTGATTCCAATAAATTTCCATATTATAATAATCAAAATAACTCATATTCCATATTTCTTCAAAGCCCTTATAATACTCGAAATTTTTAAACAAGTCCTCCTAAATGTTTCCAAATCAATTTTCATGTTTAATTATTCATCCACAACATTCCTAAGATCCAAATTCAACCTTAACTCAATCAAAATTAACTTCCCCTTCATCCACCATAAATACCCATTTTCACATTTAAGCATGAAACCAAGAAATAATTATACCATCTTGTAGAGAAAATAGGATAGAATAATTTCCTATTTCACATCATAGTCCTAAATCTTAATAAAATGGACCCAAAATGAAAATAAATAAATAAAAACCACTTGCCTATTATGGAGTTCGACTTAGCTGAAGAATAAGGAAGAAGATAAGATTTCGTGAATGTTCCTGGTTAAAAAAAATCTCCCACTTTCATCTTTATAATATAATTAAAAATGAATTTTTATTCATTTTGGGCAAAAAATCAAATTACCCTTAACGACTCCAATTATTTACTTCAATGCCACTCCCTAATTTCCATTTTAATATTCTTAAATAACCATAAAAATCTCATCTCTAAATTTTCATTTTTTTTGATCTTTCAAATTTCAAAAATTTCATTTTAGTCACTAAATTGTACTATTCCACTTTATAGTGAAATTTTCACCAAATTCCACCAATCCAACTTAAATTTCACTAATTAAATATTCATATAATTTTTCTAACTCAAAATTACCTTCCTTCAAATTTTCATAAAATTCCGATTCGATCTGATTATCCGATTTCAATACCGAACTTTATCGTTTTATAGCTTTTAACACAAATCCCATACCGAAAATATGATTCCCATGAAAATCCTTTTTTTAGACCAACTTATTCATTTTCGGGCTAAACTATATATTTTTTTTTCAAAATTGTACTTTAATCATAAAACTTTCGAAGCTTACATTTTAGTCACTAGACAAATTTTGGGGTATTACAACAGTAGTCATCGATAGCAAGCAACGAGAAGGTATAGAGTCAAATGGGATTAAAACCTAAACAAAGGAACACTTTAAATAACTTCTTTTACCTTTGAGTAGCCTTTTTACTCTGGTTTCTTTGCAAGACATTAAGTAGTAATTTTCTTTCATGGAACTTAATTTGGTTCTTAGATACTAGTATGTTTTCTTCCTTTTTTCCCCTTTATTTTAGTCCTTTTTACTTTGATTTTTGAAATAAGTTGTGAAATAGAAAAATGATCTATATCAAATTCTCTGCCATTTGATATGAATATTACATGATTTACATGCTTGAATCAAGTTGAAAATCAAGCTTAATACACTTTAATCTATTAGGACAAAGGGAAGGAGATAAAGAAAAATTGTGGAAAATTATACAAGGTTTATAAATGATGAATGAGTGATTCTATATGCTTAAAATGTGATTTGGACCAATTTGAAAAATTGTGAAAGTATAGGGACCTAATCACATAAATTGAGAAATATGAGGATTATTGTGTAATTGTTTAATAAATTTATGTATTATGTTGAAATAAATGTAGGAGTGCTAAATTTGATGTTTGGATGATGATTTAGATCAAACTGGAAACTTGTGAAATTATAAGGACCTATTCAAAATTTATGGAAAATTTAGGGGTTGAATTGTAATTATTCAACAGATGATGTACTATGCTGGAATTTAAATGTTAAAATGCTGAATTGATGTTATAATTTGAAATTGGACTAATTTAGAAATTTGGTAAAGTTTGGAGACTAAATCATAAATATGGAAAAGTTAGGGACTTAAGTGAAAATTGTATAATAATTGAGGTTTTACGTTTGAATTAAATGCTGGAATTTTTTTGGTTGTGTTAATTGAAGTTTGAATTGAGGTTAATTTGTAAAATTGTTAAGATTGAGGACTAAATTGCAAATTTATATAAGCTGTGGGTTTGAAATGGAAATTGATAGAATTTGATGAGTTGAATTTAAACATGCGGTTGGAATATTTGAATATATTTTAAGATGCTTAAATTTAGGATTAAATGGTAAAAAGGGACCATATTGAATAAAATAGAAAAGTGGAGATGAATTATAGAAGAATTTATCCTATTGCTAGATTATAGATTTGGAATTGAAATTGGAAGATTAAGAGTGTAAAAAAATGGAAAATGCTGAGGACTTAAATGGAAATTATATCATTATTAAAAATAAATAATTAAGTAGTATATTGGAATTGAATATTAAAATAATGATTTAATAATGGAATATTGATTTTGGGTTAATTTGTAAGTTTACTAACACTTATAGATTAAAATATAAATCGGATAAATTGTGAAGGTTGTTGAATGAAAATACCTAAAGTGTAACTAATAGAATGATGACTCTGATGTTAAAATATTAATTGGACTGAATTGAAAATGTGTATAAGTTAAAAGACTAATTTATGAATATGAAGAAATTATGGGATGAAACAGAAAATGAGTATAGGACGAGGTGTGAAGTTTAAGTAAACTATAATAATAAGTAATTATTAGAAGGACTTAAAAGGTAAATTGAAATTTAGTTTAGTGGTAAAAGATTTTTTTACAATATTTGAAAGTTAGATGATTAATATACAAAAGTTAGAAAGTTAGTGAACTATGTTAAAATTTATAACGGAATGATGAAATGTTGAATTTGGTTTAACTTGAAAAGTTGAGTAAGTTAGAGGTCCAATTCATAAAATGTAGAAAAGTAAGTTGTGAAATGGTAATTATGTAAAATTAATGCATTAGATTGGAAATAATGTGAAATGATTGATTTAGACTTAAAATTAAATATTAAGGGACCAATTTGGATATTTTTAAAATAATGGGATTTTAATTGAAATAAAGGTTTGCTATTGGTTAGATGTAAAAAATTGAAAAGTTAATTGAATGGTAGTAAGAAATACTTATTTAAAAGACTTGGTAGGTAAATTTTGTAGAATTAAAGTTAGTTTCTGATTTAATAGAGAATCTAGTATCAAATACACATTAATGTTATTTTGTTAAAAATAACATTACAAATATGAATTTATTATATTAGTTAAAGTATTAATACATGATTTAAAATAATATGTGAAAGTGATAGTTAATTTAAAAATGATTTAAAATAAAAAAGATATAAAGTTCAAGCAAAACCTCAGTGCATAAAATATGAGAGTCAATGATGCACGAGGTGGAATGATTGCTGAATACTATATAGATCACTCAATAAGATTCATGTACCTTTGTGGTGCACGAGGTAGAGTGATAATTGAATACTGCATAAATTACTCAATGAGACTCATGTACCTTTGTGGTGCATGAGGTGGAGTGATAATTGAATACCGTACATATCACTTAATGAGACTTATATACCTTTGTGGTGCATGAGGTGGAGTGACAATTGAATATTGTACAGATCTCTCAATGCTACTTGTGTACCTTTGTGGTGCATGAGATGAAATGATAATTGAATACTATACTGACCACTCGATGAAACTTGTGTACTTTTGTGGTGCATAAGGTGGAGTAAATATATGATACATGTTTATATGGCACCGATGGTGCAATTTTATGAGGCACTTTCAAGTGTAAATATGTCTATGAGACACTTTTAAGTGTATACAAGTGTACACTCAATGAGACTCGGGTATTAAACATTCTCATGATTATGTACCAGACTATAAAATGAAATTAAAGAAATAATAAAGTAAATGATATAGTATATGAAACAATACAATATAAGAGAAAGGAACATTATAGGAAAATGAATGATACAAGTTTAATATATTTTACAATAAATTTTATAAACATAGTGTAACTTACACTGAGTGATCTATAGGCAAAGAGTTATATTAGTTTGAATTGACATATGAATAATATGTATATCGATTTATTGACGATAATATAAGTTGTTGTTAACGGGTGGTCATGTGGCGGTATACAACAACTAAAAGAAATTTGTTTTAAAATAAGTCTAATTATATATTCTACATATATTTTATATATAGTGTTATAAAAAGGAAATTACAGAAATCGTGCTCAAATAAGAAATAAGACAGTATAAGAAATGTAATAAAAAAAAGTGAAAATATGATAAGATACTAAGTGGTATGTATGAGTGCAGTAAAATTTTATGATAAAAGATTAATCGGTCAAATTTTAACTTGGGTAATTTTAAATTATGATATGAAATAATATTAAATTGTCTAGATACTGCGTGAGATCATATGTAAATTAGAAATTAAAGTATTACATCATGATTTTATACTGTTAAATAGTCTGATAATAAATGTTAAATTATGAGATTTTAAAAGAAACATAATTTTATCAGATTTCAAATAGTAAATGTCATAATAAAACAGTGTGACATTCTTAACTTGTATTTTGACATGAATGTGGATTAAAGGTGTTACAACTTAACTTTTGAAACTTAGGGGATGTTTGTTTACCTCTTAATGGAATCATTCAGCACTGAATGCTGAACCGTTCAGCATTCAGCGCGTTTGTTTCGTACATCTGAATGATTCAGTGCTGACTGATTCAGCAAAACAATGTTGAATGATTCAGCACAGAATTACATTCTGAATGATTCAGAGCCAGTAAACAAACATCATGTCACATTCAGAGCTAATTCATCCAGAGCCTCTGAATCATTCAACACTTAATCATTATGAAATAAACAAACAACCCTTTACAATACAATCATTAAAATTTAAGAGAAAATAACCTCAGTGACCAAAAATGCCTTATAATATACGATTTTAACCAACTTTTTTTGGATTTGCCAAAATGACCAACTAAATCGCAATGCGATCGATAATTCGCAACGCGATCTCCGGTATCGTAAATCAGTTTCCAGATTCGCAACGCGAACTTCGACTATCGCATTGCGATTTACATATTCGCATTGCGATAGTCCAAGTTCGCGTTGCGATTTATTCCAAGTTCGTTGCGATAGTCAAAGTTCGCGTTGCGATTTATTCCAAATTCATTGTGATAGTCGAAGTTCGCGTTGCGATTTATTCCAAGTTTGTTGCGATAGTCCAAAATCGCAACGACGATATTGCATTTGTTTCTTAAGAATTTTCTCTAAAAAGATAGTATTCGCGCGGATGTGTCGAAGACACGTATTACCACGACCACGACCCGACCCGAGACGAGACGGACGGCGGCGGCGGCGCGCGAGAGTCCCCCTTGTTCTCTATCACTCAATAAGGAAGTGGGAAAGCCAAGCCTTAAATACAATTTCCAATAGTGTTTCCAATACTATGTGGGATTGAGCATTACCAACACTAGTTCCCAATACTATGTGGGATTGAGCCTTAAATAGTGATATTATTTTTGAATGTTTTGCTTAAAATTGCAATAATCGCGATTGATTGTAGATTGACATTTAATTATGACATATTTAATCGTATAATACTAATGCAATTGGTTGCTGATTCAGTTGTTTTAAGGTGCATGATTGTTAATTGTTTCCTGAATAATCACATTGTATTGGAAACAAGTGTTGGTAATGCTCAATCCCACATAGTATTGGAAACACTATTGGGAATGGCATTTAAGGCTTGGCTTTCCCACTTCCTTGTTGAGTGATAGAGAACAAGGGGGACTCTCGCGCGCCGCCGCCGCCGCCATCCGTCTCGGGCCGGCTTGGGGTCGTGGTCGTGGTAATACGTGTCTTCGACACGTCCGCGCGAATACTATCTTTTTAGAGAAAATTCTTAAGAAAAAAATGCAATACCACCAGTCGTTGCGATTTTGGAATGCGATAGTCCAAGTTCGCATTGCGATAGTCGACTATCGCATTGCAATTTACATATTCGCATTGCGATAGTCGACTATCGCATTGCGATTTACATATTCGCATTGCGATAGTCCAAGTTCGCATTGCGATAGTCCAAGTTCGCATTGCGATAGTTGAAGTTCGCGTTGCGAATCTGGAAACTGATTTGCGATACCGGAGATCGCGTTGCGAATTATCGATCGCATTGCGATTTAGTTGGTCATTTTGGAAAATCCAAAAAAAGTTGGTTAAAATCGTATATTATAAGGCATTTTTGGTCACTGAGGTTATTTTCTCAAAATTTAATTTGTTTTTAATAAAGTCCCTTCATTTATGTCCCGTTAGTTTTCGTTGATGTGGCTGTTAAGTCTCCCATCTTCTTCTTCTGGGCAACTTTCTCCCTTCAAAACCATGCAAACCTCTAAGAAAAGCGTGAATCTTCTTCTTCCTCTCCATCTTCTCCAATCCTTTGCTTTTCTCATGTTTTCTTTTGATTCATAATCCATGTTACCAAAACCCGAATCTGGGTTCTTTCGGACCTTCACTCTTTTCACCTAAACAAAGAAGAAAATGCACAAAAAGAAGAAGTTTTCCGAGAAGTGGAAACAACAACAACAACAACAACAAAACCCTATTCCCATATGCAATGAGGTCAGGGGGAGGTAGGGTAGTAGGCTGCCCCCAACGCCAGATTGAGAGCAGCTTCCGTGGTAGACCTCCGGCAGTAAGAAAATTAAAAATAAAGATAAGATACAATGCCTGCATAAATAAATCAATAAATACATAGTTGAATAGTCTTCATATGTTGTCTTCATATATGCGTCTGTAATGGTTAGTAAATCCCTGCAAATAAATCCCTGCGTAAAAATCTCTGCTTATAGACAGAAACGTAAGTCCCGGTTAAATATAAAAAGAGGAAAAATGAAGATAAGAATACACAGGAGTCAGCGATAGCAAGCTACGAGGAGGAATAAAGTCAAATGGTTTAAAACCTAAACTAAGGCAACACTACTCCGTTATCCTAGTTCTAAGCCTTCATAAAATCTAATAACAGAAACGTATAAAAAGTAGAAGTCATGGAGATTACTACGAAGGCATTAAAAGGAGACAGAGATGCTACACCCTATGGTTGTGACCCACACTACTCGACTAGTATGGTCTTAAGTCTCCATACTTTTCTATCAGAGGTCATGTCAATAGAGATTAATAGGATTAGGTCATTGTTTCCATCTGTTGCAGAGCCCAACCCATACGTATTTCTCTCTTGATGTTTTTTTCTCTGTTTTTGTAATTTTCTATGAATTTTTCTTGGGATCCCCCCCCAAAAGAAAATTTTGCCATCGAGAGGTACCCTTCAGCCAAATTCGGCTGAATTTAGGGAAAATAAAGCGATTTTAGGTTTGTTTTTAGACACAGATCCGGTTTTTCAACGACGGAGATGGCAGATCGACCGCCTCGACCGAATCCCCACATCTATAATCAGCTCAATCACTCGCAAAGTCCGAGGATTTCGTTGAAGGGAGAAAGTTGCCTAGAAATGGGTTTAAATAGTGCTTCAAAGCAGTGTTAGAAGAAGAAGAAGAAAAAGAAGAGAGGGTTAACGGTTCGTGCCATAAACATTGAAGTGGTCGACAATGGAGCAAGTTGAGGCTTCCAAGTTTCACTTGTGGGTAACTTTTTTTTAGGTGATTTCATGAGTTCTTTGAATTATTAATGTGATATTTATTTTCACTTATAGATCAGAACCTGGCTAATGTCCATTTCATAGGCTGTTAATTTGTCTTTGCTGCAAAGCATACATATGATATGATGGAAATGATGTTGACTCCATTCATTAGGTGATTCAAAACATATGATTCATGTAATTTGAGCCTACTTTCACAAAAACTGAATAAATGTATTCAAAATAATGCATTTCAAAGATTTGGTTTCCCTTGAAATTTGGTTCCATCTTCAAGCCTTCCTCCAATAATTGAATCAGATGAGAGGGGGCTACTTTGATTTGCTTTTACTTTGTCATTTTTTGTAGAGTAAGGAGCTGAGAGTTGGTATAGCACAAGGTTATTAACATTGGGGTCGTGGGATCGAGTCCCACGGAAAGTATTTCATAATTCGGAGGTCTTCTATGAAAGTTACTCTCAACTTGGTGTTGGGGCAGCCTACTATCGTACCTCCCTCTACCCCATTACATATGAGAATAAGGGTCAACTAATTTTTTTTTCATTTCCGGAAATCCATAGATATCATGTGAGGAGGAGGAGGAGGAGAAGAAGAATGGAGTTAATGGCAGTTAAGTGTCACATCAATAAAAACTAACGGGAGATAACGACGAGGACTTTACTGAAAACGAACAATTCAATGATTGTATTGCAAGTTTCAAAAGTTGAGTAATCAAAACACAACCGTCTTAAAAGTTCAGGAACCATTTATATGGGTATTATTGTTATTATTATTAGGATAAAAATTATACCTTATTTCACAAACTAGAACAAACTTCTGATCAAATACATCACTCTTAGACGACCGAAATAGCATCAGTTCAATTATGAGAAAGGGAGAAAAAAATCCATAAGAACTTATTAGTATCAGTTTAATTTAGAGATTGATATATTTTTCTTAAAAATAAAATCATAATTCATAACATTTTATAATTAATTAAAGGTTAAAAATTATGTATCCATTCTCTTTTAAAAAATCAGAAAGCTTAATAATCATAGGAACTATTTGCATAAAATTATTTTTTAATTTCATAAAAATTAAATTTTAATATATTTTGACAATCTCATTAAAAATTAATTTTTATAATTAATATTTTAATAATATAAAAAAGAATTAATTTTACAATTGTCTAAAGTTAAGGGTATTTTATTACATTATGTCTTTTGAAAAATAAAAAGTTTAGGTATAAAAATAGATCAAAACTAATAGTTTAGGTACTAAACGTTTAATTTAATTTAAATATATAAGGCAAGCATGTTAAACATAATAGTGACATGATGCTTTTAAAACATTTAATATAATTTAAAATTGAAATTGATAAAGAGAGTTTCAAAATTGGAATCGATTTCAACATCAACTTGAAATTTTGAGATTTAGTGTAAAACTTCCCATAGAATTTTAAAGCTTTGAGGTAGTTTAGATACTCGAGGTGTTATGAGCTCGAGTTTCGATACTTAAATTTTTATCTTTATAAATTTAAAATAAATATAAAAAATATATATTTAAATATTTTTAATTATTTAATAATAAATATTCACAATTTTAACGTTTACGATATTCTAATTTAAGATTTCAAAAGATATCAACGAACTTTCTTTAACATTAAGGTCGCATTCTATACTCAAATTTCAATATTTACATATATTTTAGAAAAATGTAGATTATAAATTTGATAACTAAACTTTTATATGATTCCTATTTTATTTATCGTACTTTTAAAATTTTCAATTTGTTCACTCAAATTTATAAATTGAGTGTTTTGGTCACTCTATCGTTAAACTTCTCATTCAATTATAATGTGAGTTAGAGAAATAGTTTTTTAATCGTTAAAATTCATGGATGCTATGACGTGGCTTAGGGTAAATTACAAATTTGATAACTGAACTTTCATATGATTCCTATTTTCGTCAACATACTTTCAAAATTTTCAATTTTGCTCACTATGCTGTTAAACTTCTCATCGTCATGATCGTCCACCGCTGCCCTCACCGCCTAACCCATATCAGGCCAGCGGTGGTTTGCATTGTCACCGTCGAAGGTTCGTTAGGAAACTAAAGCTTACCATCGGTTTTTAACAATTTTCGGACACCCCAACTGTCCGTTCGTCTCACTGTCGCCACAGTTGAAGTCATCTCCTCTTTCCGACCAAACCCGATCGATTTGCCCTTTCACCGTCGCTACCTCCGTCGACCGTCCATTCATCTAACCACGACATAGTGACAAAAAACTCAATCTATAATGTTGAATGAGCAAATTGAAAATTTTGAAAGTACAGTGAGTAAAATAGGAATTATATGAAAGTTCAGTTATCAAATTTTTAATTTACTCTTAGTTTTTATAGGATATAAAATGACGTTTTTGTAGAGCTTGTCATGTCATAATACCACTAGCTATTTAACGATTGAGTGATCAAAACAGGAGTAATTTAAAAGTTTAGTGATCAAATTGAAACTTTTAAAAGTATGGTGAGTAAAATATAAATTGTATGAAAGTTCAACTATCAAATTTGTAATTTACTCTTTTAAAAAATATGACCGTTAACACCACGTGTCTCAACCCATCCATGCTTATAGTAAATAATTGGAAGTGCTGTTTTGATATGTGTCTCTATTTTCACTTCAACAATCACAAAATTACAAAATGGACCGTAAAGCAAAAGAAATTCTATATAAGGAAACGCTGCCGTTATAAGAACCCAAAAACCCTAATTCTCTCCCCTTTGAGTCAGCCTCCATTATTTTTATATATATTTCCATATCTTATCAGCACATTACCTCGCCAAAACCATAGCTCCACTCATTGACTGCCGCTATTTTCAACCAGTGAGCTTCTCTCTCTCTCAATTACTATCATACTTTTGCTAAGTACCTTCTTTGACTCTCCGCTGATACCGTTTCTAATTTTTATTTTTTAAGGAATTGAATAGGTTTTTGATAAACTCTGGAAACGATGTCGGACGAAGAGAGAGAGGAGAAGGAGCTAGATCTCACCTCCTCTGAAGTTGTTACCAAATACAAGGGCGCTGCTGAGATTGTCAACAGTTAATCTATTCTCTTTTTTTATTTACTTGATTTTTAAAACTTATTGGAAATGGCTTGAGTTTAATATATGATTGGTTATTTGTTTGCTGTTTTTGTTTTGGCGTTATGTTTTTGAAATTTGCAGAGGCGTTGCAGCTAGTTTTGAAAGAATGCAAGCCTAGAGCTAAGATCCTTGACATTTGCGAAAAGGGTGATTCGTTTATTAGAGAGTAAGCGTTTCAGTTTATGCTAGTATAGTGTTTGATTGTATATTTTTTTACCATCGATAATGAGCTTAGGGATCTGTGTTTTATGTAATGCAAAGGCAAACAGGCAACATGTACAAGAATGCTAAGAAGAAGATCGAGAAGGGTGTTGCTTTCCCTACTTGTCTCTCTGTGAACAACGTTGTCTGCCATTTCTCTCCACTTGCTAGTGACACCTCGGAGTTGGAAGAAGGTGATATGGTGAAGATGTAAGCTTCATAATCATATGTAACTTTTTAATGTTAGTGGGATTTTGTACTTTGAGTGGCAAGTAAAATGTTTCCTTTTTCCTGGATGCAGTGATATGGGTTGCCACATTGATGGATTTATAGCTGCAGTTGCACACACTCATGTTGTTAATAATGGACCAGTCTCTGGCAGGCAGGCTGATGTAATTACTGCTGCAAATACTGCTGCTGAAGTTGCCTTGAGACTTGTCAGGCCAGGAAAGAAGGTAATTGTTTTGTATATCAATGCTGTGATGCTCATATTCTATATTATCCTTTGTGTTCTTTGAATGTTTCTACAGTTATTTTGCTTTTGCTATTTGACCCAACTATTCATTTTTCAAGTTGAATTTGCAATTGCTTTAAATGTGAAGACTTTACTTTGCTCATGACTTTCACTTGACCCCTGAATGATGAACTTCTTTTATTAGCTATGGATATACATCCAAATGAAGCTTTTTGTCATAGTTACTCTGATAGGGGAATTGATCTCTCAACGCAGTTTTGCAACAACTTTACTTGTGTTTATTTAATACCTTTTTGTTTTATTCTTGGAAGTGATTGTAAGATGTAGAACAAAATTCAATCTAGGCAACTTTGCCGAGGTGATCAATTTCTTGTGGGTCTCCTCTTTTCCCTGTTGCCAATATCATGTTTGGTTGGCCTAGGCAGCCTAGGGTGATACCATTTATATGGATTACACCAATTGCGTAAGGGAACCAACATTTTCTCTAAAAGCTACGATAAGTAGGTATAACCTTTGTATTTTTTTTATCAAACTATCTTAAAGTTGGTGTTGCCTGTGTAAGGTGTGGAATAGACATTTTTTCGGGGAGGCAACTTTGCCGAGGTGATCATTTTCTTGCGATCTCCTCTTTTCCCTGTTGCCAATATTTTTGTTGGTCATGCTAGGCTGCATTAGGGTGATACATCTTTTTTTGGATTATACCTATTGCCTATGTGGACCTACATGTTTTTTTAAAACTGCCTTATGATTGTTTTTGTCAAACTACCTTAAAGTTGGTGTTACCCTGTTTAAGATGTGGAATAGACATTTGTAGAGGAGCAACTTTGCCGAGGTGATCATTTTCTTGCGATATCCTCTTTTCCCTGTTGCCAAATTTTAGTTGTTCATGCTAGGCTGCATTAGGTTGATACATCTTTTTTTGGGTTGTACCTATTACCTAAGCGGACCTAAATTTGCTTGAAAACTATCGTAAAGTTGGTGTTGCCCTGTGTAAGATGTAGAATAGACATTTTTGAGGAGGCACCTTTGCCAAGGTGATCATTTTCTTGCGATCTCCTCTTTTCCCTGTTGCCAATATTTTAGTTGGTCATGCTAGGCTGCATTAGGGCGATACATCTTTTTTTTTTGGATTGTACCTATTGCCTAAGCGGACCTACATGTCCTTTAAAACTACCTTGAAGTTGGTGTTGCCCTGTGTAAGATGTAGAATATACATTGGGCGAGTCTATATATACCAAGCAATCTACTAAATCCATCAATTTTTTATTTTTTTTATCATTTCTTATCGTTATGTAATCATTATGTCTTTTGCTTTTTTTTATAATTAAGTATTAATTATTTATTTTTTTAATTTTTGTTATCTTTTTTACTTATTTAATTATACATACATATAAAATTTTATATTTTATGTTGTTTAATAATGTTTTTAAGTCAGCAACTGTGTCAAATTATTTTAAAAGTTTCGATGTTTGAATAATTTTATATTTATGTTGCAAATTATTTACGTAATTGCCCACGACTCCCTTGGTATGCCGTAAGCAGACTTCTTTGACGGTTACAATTCGTCGAGCGGTTGTAGGGATGGGCATGAGTCGGGTCGGGTCGGGTTTTTGGACTACCCTACTTGACCCGAGAAGAAAGGTTACTCCACCCGTAACCCGACCCGATCCGAAGAAATTATAATTTCACCCGACCCGACCCGAAAAACAATTTAAAAAACCCGACCCGACCTGTCCCGATTTAATTTTTTACTTATTAAAACCCACAAATTTTTTAATTTAAAATATAAAAAATATCTAATATAATAGTTATAAACAACGTCCACTATGATTGGAGTGCCAATGCCACTCAGGTTTGGTGCTGGCGTGTTTCCCACACTTGGGCCTTCACTTGCTTTTTTATTATTTTCAATGTTTGACTTGGTAGTTTTAGTAAAAGTGGGGGTTGACTTGGTAGCTTTAGTAGTGCCCAATTTAGTAGTGCCCAAAGAAGAGATCGCAAGAAAATAATCTCCAAGAAAATAATCTCCTCGGCAAAGTTGCTTCCTCAAAAATGTATAGGGCTACTAAAGCTACCAAGTCAACCCCCACTTTTACTAAAGCTACCAATTGAAAATAATAAAAAAACAAGTGATGGGTGGCATTGGCATTCCAACCATAGTGGACGTGGTTTCCAACTATTATATTAGGTTTTTTTATATTTTAAATTAAAAAATTTGTAGGTTTTAATAAGTAAAAAATTAAATCGGGTCGGGTTTTTTTAATTGTCTTTCGGGTCGAGTCGGGTGAAATTATAATTTCGTCGGGTCGGGTAGGGTGGTCCAAAAACCCGACCCATGCCCATCCCTACCGCTGATATCAACCGCTCGACGAATCGTAGCCGTCAAAGAAATCTGCTTACGGCCTGCCAAGGGAGTCGTGAGCAATTACGTAAATAATTTGCAACATAAATATAAAATTATTCAAACATTGAAACTTTTAAAATAATTTGGCACAGTTGCTGATTTAAAAACATAAATATTAAACAACTTAAAATTATATATGTATGTATGTATAATTAAATAAGTAAAAAAGATAACAAAAATTAAAAAAAAAATTAGTACTTAATTATAAAAAATAGAAGCAAAAGACATAATGCTAAAAAAATTAAAAAGTTGATGGGTTTAGTAGATTGCTTGGTATATTTAGACTCACCACTCTTATTTTCCTTGTTGTCAATATTTTAGTGTCATTCTTTTTGTTGCATTAGGGTGATACATCTTTTTTGGATTATACCAATTTATGTGGGCCAACATGTTCTTTAAAACTACCTTATTATTGTTTTTATTCAACAACCTTAAAGTTGGTGGTACCCTTGTGTAAGATGTCAATAGACATGTTGGGGAGGCAACTTTGCCGAGGTGATCATTTTCTTGTGATCTCCTCTTTTCCCTGTTGCCAATATTTTAGTTGGTCATGCTTCGCTGTGTTAGGGTGATAACATTTTTTTTGGATTATACCAATTGCCTAAGTGGACCAAATATTCTTTAAAAGTACCATGAATTGGTGTTACCCTTATGATTGTTTTGTAAGTGTTGCAAAGCTCTTGTTTTTATACACAAATTATTTTTAATAACTGTTGCAGCAACTTGCTGATATAAACTTTTGTCTTTTCCCCTACTATGGTGGCTGGGGAGGTGTGGTTCAAGGTTCACTCGATTTCTATACGATGAATATAACATTGGACTATGGATTCAGTTCCAATGTTGCTTCTTTTTGTCATAGTTACACTGATAGAGTATCGTTTATTCTTTGTGCCACACACTCGACAATCCAAGTCAACCACCCAAACCAATTGCTGCAGTGGATTGGAAACTCATGAGTTCCATCTTTTTCCTTTTTTTTTATTTGTAAAATCTATATACCATAGTTTTTAAAAGCTATGGAAAAACATCCAAGTGAGGTTTGCCATGTTTACTGTGACTAGGGAAAATATTTTTAATTGTTTCTGCTCTATATGGATTGCTTTTCTATGAATTTGGTACTGCTTTCCTTTTTTAAAATCTCCTTTTCCACTTATTTAATATATTCTTTATTGTATTTAATTTTTTTTGATTGTGATTTAATGGCAGAATAAAGATGTAACAGAAGCAATTCAGAAGGTAGCTGCAGCTTATGATCGCAAAATTGTTGAAGGTGTTCTTAGCCATCAATTGAAGCAGTTTGTGATAGATGGGAACAAAGTTGTACTAAGTGTCTCCAATCCGGTACAAGAGTTGATGATGCAGAGTTCTGAGGAGAACGAGGTTTATGCAGTAGATATAGTTGCAAGCACAGGTGAAGGCAAGGTATTGTTTTTTCTCTTCTTATAGCTTTAATATGTTTATGTTATATTAATTATCCTCAAGATTTTTTCGTATTTATATTTCAGCCAAAGCTGTTAGATGAGAAGCAGACGTCTATTTATAAGAGAGCCGTTGATAAGAATTATCATCTAAAGATGAAGACCTCCAGATTTATTTTCAGTGAGATAAATCAGAAATTTCCCATCCTGCCATTCACTGCTCGGTCTGTGATTTTTTTGCCTTTGTTCTATAAGTATGTATTCACAATTATCTATGATGTTTAATCAGTTTGTGGATTTTCAGGGCATTGGAAGAGAAAAGAGCTCGACTAGGTTTAGTGGAATGTGTGAATCATGATCTCTTGCAGCCATATCCCGTTCTTCATGAGAAGCCTGCTACGATTTCATAGCGAAAATCTTGTTTAATAATACGAGGACTGAGGTGATATTACCTTGTTAATGCCATCATATATCACAATGAGTTTGATATGGTCACCATGTTTAATTGTGCAGGTGATTATGTTGCTCGAATAAAGTTTACTGTGTTGCTAATGCCTAACGGATCAGATCGGATAACGTCCCATCCTCTGCAGGAGCTGCAGCCTACCAAGGCAATAGATGATCCTGAAATCAAGGCATGGCTAGCTTTGGGCACAAAGACAGAGAAAAAAGGTGGTGGGAAGAAGAAGAAAGGTATGTATGCAAGGGATAAAAATAACATGGTTTATGCATGATTTGCCCTATCGAATTCCTTTTGATGTATTGAAATTGAATATACCTGTTACTACAGGAAAAAGGGTGATAAAGCCGATGAATCGACTGAGGCAGAAGCTGGAACTGAGCCTATGCAACAGCAGATGGAGGATCATGATTTTAAGAAATGTACTCGTGTTCTATTCTCTTTTTCCCCCCTCAATTCTGGTACAATGTTCACTTGTATGATAATGTGGTTGTTTATTGAGTTATAATTTAACATCATATGATTATGGCACATTAATCCCCGATGGTGTTCTCACAGGTCACTGTTATAGTTGGAGAAGAAGGCGAAGAGCGAAGGAACGAGCAGCATTTGGGAATGGAGAAAGGAGGATTAGGGATTTTGGAGAAAGGAGGATTAGGGATTTTGGAGAAAGAAGGGTTAGGGATTCGGGAGAGTAAATTGGAAATTAAAATCAGAAAAGGAATTGAAAAACGAGGGGATTTGGACTTATTTGATGAAGTGGAGGTGGGCCAAGGGAGATTGGTGTGAGTTGGAGCGGCCCAATCAATTGGCCTAATACCTGGACAGTAGAAGGAATCAGTTTGTTAGCATATAGTTATGGAATATTACCAGCTAGCATTACTAGATTTACCCGTACAAAATTGTAACTAAATAATACCTTGTGTAGAACACATTTCTTTTCTATGATTGAAATGAATGAGAACTTCCTTTCTGTAATCCCTTTTCTTCTTCTTCTATAACCTCTCTTCTTTGATAATTTATTCTCTTTTATCCTCAATCCACAACAATTGTTATCGAGAGCCTCGGTTCTGGCAAGCGGTGGGCATGTTAAAGAAGAATCAGAACATGACGGAAGCTGATCTATCAGGCCTACAAAAACAGATTGAGGAATTAACAACATTAGTGAAGCAAGGACATGATGAGACTAATCCACTTAAGTGGTGGGAAACACAAGAAAACAGAATCACAGCATTGGAGTCAAGGATAGCTACTAATCAAGGCTATGTTGAAGAGTTGCTAAAGATTCTAACAGGCAGAATGGGAGAGCAAGAACAGGCTGATGGTGAACAGGTACAAACTCCTAATGCTTCTAAACATGGAGAGAAAAGTCTTGTTTTGGCAACTGTGGTAAAGGACAAATCCATATTTACTTATAAAACAGATGAGCCTGGGATATTAAGAACTAAACCTGATGATTGTCTAGCTCTTAAGAATAGTTCTAGACATGAAAATCTTAAGGGTAAAAATAGTGAATCTAGTCCCATTCTAATAGGTCAGGAAACAGAGAAAAAAAGCTCAGGGGATTCATTTAATAGCTCGAGTACTATGTGGCATAGACCTAAAATAGAGCTACTATGTGGCATAGACCTAGGGGATGGATTCAGAAATGTTTGAAATATTTTTCCATTTGTGGTGTTCTTGTTGAGCAGAGAGTAGAGGTAGCTACTATGTATTTGACAGGCAAGGCTGAAATATGGTTTGATGGGTATATTATGTAAAAACACCATGTCACATGGCATGAATTTGAAGTTGATCTCTGTCACAGATTCAGTGACATATCTTTTTCTGATATTGTAGAGGAGTTCACTAAATTGACTCAGAAAGGGACTGTAGAGGATTATCAGGAGAAGTTTGAGAAGTTACAACCTCATATGCTCTTGCAGAATCCTACTTTGACTGAGGAGTTTTTTGTGTCACTTTTTATTAGTGGACTCATAGATGATATTAAGCATAGGGTTAAAGCTTTAGATCCTAAGAATTTGTCTGAAGCATGTAAGCAAGCTAAACTCTATGAACTATATGTGGAGTTTGAAAACAGAAGGTTGAGGCCTTCTTTTAAGTCCCCACCCTACCCTAACCCCATTACTGTTTCAAAAACATCTTCACTGCCAGTGACTACCAAACCTACAACAGCATCAACTCCTAAACAAAATCTTATTGAGTACAGAAGACAGAACAATCTTTGTTTTAAATGTGGTGAAAAATATCTCCCAGGTCATCAATGCAAAAATAGACAATTGAACATGATTACTGAGGAAATTGGCACTTCTCCAGTAGAATTTTTACCTACAGATTCAGATCAGTCGCCACAGGCAGAAGAAGAAACTTTGGAAATCTCTATGAATGCAATTACTGATTCTATTGGTCATACTACATTGAGAATCCAAGGCATTATACAAGGAAAATCATTAAGTATCCTAATTGATAGTGGCAGTACACACAGTTTCTTGACTCCTAAATGGGCTGATGTTGGCATTCAAATTACGACCCCTCATCCTTTGGCCATTACTGTGGCTAATGGCCAACAACTATTCAGTACTGCTAGATGCAATCAAGTACAGTGGCAAATGCAGGGACATACTTTTTTGCATGATTTTAGATTGCTTAAACTGGGTGAAAGTGACATGGTTTTAGGAGTGGATTGAATGAAGTTATTTAGTCCAATACTAATGGACTTCAATAATATGACTTTGAGTTTTGATCATGAGGGGAAACAAATTTGTATTCAAGGACAACAGTCTTCAAATGAATTACAACAAATTTCAGGGGCTACATTACTAAAAATGAGTGTAGGGGATTCTGATATTATGGGCCATATTGTCATATTGACTATGGCATGAGCTTCTTCTTCTATTCCTATGGAACTCCAACATGTATTGGAAAAATATAGTTCAGTTTTTGCTGAACTTGAAGGCCTACCTCCACAGAGGTCTCATGATCATTCTATTCCACTTAAACCTAATGCCACACCAGTTAATCTAAGGCCTTACAGATTTCCTCACAATTAGAAGACTGAGGTTGAGAAACAGATATCTACAATGCTTTCTTCTTCTGTCATTCAACCTAGCAGCAACCCCTTTGCCTCTCCTTGCCTTCTTATTAAAAAGAATGATGGAACTTGGAGGTTTTGTGTGGATTACAGACAACTAAATAGTCTAACTATTAAGGATAAGTTTCCTACTCCTATAGTGAAAGATTTGTTGGATGAGCTACATGGGGTTGTATACTTTTCAAAAATTGATTTGAGGTCAGGCTATTGGCAGATTCGAATTAAACCAGAAGATATCTATAAGACTGCATTCAGAACACATCAAGGCCATTATGAATTTAAGGTAATGTCTTTTGGCCTTACTAATGCTCTTGCTACATTTCAGGCCCTTATGAATGAATTATTTAATTATTTCCTTAGAAAATTTGTGTTGGTTTTCTTTGATGATATCTTGGTGTACAATAGCAGTATGACAAACCATGTTGAACATTTAAAATTAGTTTTGGAAGTTTTGCAAAAGAACCAATTATTTGCAAAACTTTCCAAATGTTTTTTGGGCAGACTAAAGTGGAGTATTTAGGCCATATAATATCTGCTGCAGGTGTGTCTACAGACCCTAGTAAGGTGGAAGCTATACATAATTGGCCCAAGCCTAAATCCCTTAAATCTCTTCGAGGATTTCTTGGTCTGACAGGGTGTTACAAGCGATTTATTAAGAATTATGGCATTATTAGCAGACCATTGACACAGATGTTAAAAAATGATGGGTTTCAATGGAATTCTACTACTTATTCTGCTTTTGAGGATCTTAAAAAAGCTATGTCTTCTGCTCCAATTTTAGCACTACCAGATTTTGCTAAGACTTTTTATCTAGAGACAGATGCTAGTTCTGGGGGTATAAGGGTTGTTCTTTCATAGGAGGGAAGACCTATTGCTTATTTAAGTAAAGCTTTAAGTCCTAGACACTCAACTCTATCTATTTATGAAAGAGAATATATGGCTATTCTATTGGCTGTTTCTAAATGGAGGCATTATCTGGAGAGTAGGCCATTTGTTATTAAAACAAATCATGAACCATTAAAATTTTTGTTGGAGCAGAAATTAACTACCACTATTCAGAAGAAAGGTTTGACCAAGTTATTGGGATTAGACTATACTATTCAATATAGAAAAGGAAAATCAAATGTAGTTGCTGATGCTTTATCCAGAACATGGGAAGATCAAGTTCATTGTTTGGCTATGGGAGTAACTGTTTTGGTTCCTACTTGGATTCAAGAGATTGAAGACAGTTATAAGAATGATTCTATAGCTCAAAATTGGATTTCCATTTTAACTATTAATCCTGCTGCTGACAATAAATAGAAATATTTTAAAGTTGTTCTTATATATGATGGGAGAGTTTATATTGGAGTTAATGGAAGCCTTAGGTTGAAAGTTATACAGACTTTGCATGATTCTCCTCAAGGAGGACATTCTGGGGCACAGGCTACATATAATAGGATTAGGTCAAATTTTTATTGGCCAAATCTTAAAGCTATGGTTGCTACCTATGTGAGATGTTGTGAAGTTTGCCAGCAAACTAAAGTGGAACATGTAGCAAAACCTGGTTTGCTACAACCTCTGTCTGTTCCTAATCAAGCCTGGGAAATCATTACCATGGATTTCATTGAAGGATTGCCTATTTCCTTCAAGAAAAACTGTATTTTGGTAATTGTGGATAAATTCACCAAATACAGCCATTTTCTACCTCTATTTCATCTTTATTCTGCAGCAGAGGTTGCTAAGCTCTACCTGGACAGTGTTTATAAACTACATGGCCAGCCTAAAATGGCCATTGCTGACAGAGATAAGACCTTTACTAGTTTGTTTTGGAAAGAATTGATGAAACAATTGGGTACAAGGACACTGTTCAGCACTGCTTATCATCCTGAAATGGATGGACAAACAGAGAGGGTCAACCAGTGTTTAGAATAATATTTAAGGGGCATTTGTTTTTATCAGCCTAAATATTGGGCTAAATGGCTACCTCAGGCAGAGTGGTGGTACAACACCACTTACCATACAGCTTTGAAATTGACTCCTTTTCAGGCTTTATATGGCTACAAACCACCTATTATCGGTTGCCCAACAGATACTACAGTTCAGTCAGTTAGTGAAATTATGTCTAACAGGGAGCATATAAGGCAGTTAGTCAAGCATCAATTAGAATTAGCCAGTAACAGGATGAAACAACAGGCTGATAAAAGTAAAACAAAAAGGGTTTTTCAAATTGGAGAATTGGTGTACCTGAAGTTGCAGCCATATAAACAATCTTCGATTGCCCTGCGGAAAAATCTTAAGTTAACAGCAAAATATTTTGGACCATACAAAATACTCGAAAAAATAGGTGAAGTAGCTTATCGACTGGAATTACCTGAGTCTTCCAGACTCCACCCTGTATTTCATGTCAGTCTTCTGAAGAGATTCATCGGGGATTCATCAGTTACTGCTACAGATCCTCCTGCCATAGATAAAGATGGTCAGTTGCAAATAAAACCCTTGAACACTTTGGGAAAACGAATCGTAAATAGAAATGGAAAACCAGTCACTCAGTTGTTGATTCGATGACAAAACTTGGATGAATCGAATAATACTTGGGAAGATTATTCGTTTCTGCGTGGCCAGTTTCCTGAGTTTGATCCTTGGGGACAAGGCTCGTCTCGTGGGGCGGGTATTATTATAGTTGGAGAAGAAGGCGAAGAGCGAAAGAACGAACAGCATTTGGGAATGGAGAAAGGAGGATTAGGGATTTTGGAGAAAGAAGGGTTAGGGATTCGGGAGAGTAAATTGGGAATTAAAATCAGAAAAGGAATTGAAAAACGAGGGGATTTGGAGTTATCTGATGAAGTGGAGGTGGACCAAGGGAGATTGGTGTGAGTTGGAGCGGCCCAGTCAATTGGCCCAATACATGGATAGCAGAAGGAATCAGTTTGTTAGCATATAGTTATGGAATATTGCCAGCTGGCATTACTAGATTTACCTGTACAAAATTGTAACTAAATAATACCTTGTGTAGAGCACATTTCTTTTCTATAATTGAAATGAATGAGAACTTCCTTTCTGTAATCCCTTTTCTTCTTCTTCGATAATTTCTTTTTCTCTTATCCTCAATCCACAACAGTCACATGATCATTGTTTTCTGCGTCTTATCCAACTGATTAGAGTGAAGCCAATAACTTGTGTGGGTTTAAATACGATTCCTTTAAAATACTACTACTAGTTCCAACTTTATAGGGTATCCCAAAAAAAATTTCATCAGCGGCATCATCTTTAATACATTGTGTACAACGGTCACCAGTAGGGATGGCAAATGGGTATAATTTCGTGGATTTCGCACCGTACCCGTTCCAATTGGGATGAGGATGGGTATAATTTTAGTGGGTAGTGGGTGGGTAGTGTGCTGGTGATGAGTTTGAGACCTTATCCACCCCGCATCTGCCCGTCCCATATTCGTCCTCCCACTAAATACCCATTAAATTTTAGACAATTATAAATTTAGGTATAATTTTAGGATTCGTCATTTATGTGTGCCAAAGAACAAAAATATTATGTATTTTTCATTTATATTTCTAGGCTTTAATTATGTCTTTTATTATGGTGTTTTATGTACTTTAAGATCTATGTTAACACTTAACTCATATAATCTTTGGTTTATTTTATTATGTTTCTTAATGGACGTGTTTGTTTTATGTTTGTTGCTTATGTATAATTTAAGGTTGTTGTTAGACGGGTCTAATCGAGTACGTCTCCAGTTGGGTAGTGGGTGTGGGAATGAATTTGAAAATGTATCAGCAGAGGCGGGTGTGGATTTAAATTTTTTTACCTATCATGGGAGGTGGACGGGTGGTGAATTTGAAAATATTAGGTTGGTATGAGGATGGGGAGGGGGTATCCGCACTCGACCCGCCCGTTTGCTATATTTAGTCACCAGATGAACTCTTTTGGTGCTAGGGCACTGACTATCTCTGTCTCCATCTTGATGATATTCAAACATAAACCGCTTTCAGAAGAAGCCATTCTCCGACAACATGTCGTTCTCCGTGAGTAGAGAACCTTTCTTATTATAAACTGGAAATGTAAATGATTAAAATATTGTAAATCAATAAATTAAGTAAAGATGAATGAATATAGGTAATGCCGGGTCCAGATTTGACACATCTGTCATCCAACTCGACTCGAATATAGAGATGTTTCACCTGTCTTGAAACTTGACTTAATTTTTTTTTAATTTTTTAGATAAAACTTGTACTTGATTCAAATATATACACATAATGTTTTTATTAGATAAAATAAAAATGTAATTGTAAAAATAAAGACCAAGTGATAACCATATTATTATCTTGGGTTGAATTAAAGTCAAATATTTTACCAACAATAAGTTGATCCAGTTCGATGAGGTACTAAGGCTTAGTTTGTTTTCACTGTGCAACCTCTTCAAACCTCTTATGTCTGAGCCGCGCAGACCACGCGCAGACATTAGGCTTCGCAGACCGTTTGTTTTTTAGAAGACAGAAGCTCTTCAAACGTCTGCGCGGGCTCTTCTTGGTGCAGACATGGTTTTATGTCTTCAAATGTATGCGGGAAAATTAAAATCATTTAAATCTATTTTAAAATATATATTGATTAATTTTAAAATATGGATTGATTTATTTTAAAATATGGATTGATTTATTTTAAAATATGAAAAAAGTTATTTTAAAATATGGATTGATTTATTTTAAAATATGGAAAATTTTATTTTAAAATATGGATTGATTTATTTTAAAATATGGAAAAATTTATTTTAAAATATGGATTGATTTATTTTAAAATATGGATTGATTTATTTTAAAATATGAAAAATTTTATTTTAAAATATGAATTGATTTATTTTAAAATATGGATTGATTTATTTTAAAATATGGATTGATTTATTTTAAAATATGGATTTATTTATTTTAAAATATGGAAAATTTTATTTTAAAATATGGAAAAAATATATTTTAAAATATGGAAAAATTTATTTTAAAATATGAAAAAATTTATTTTAAAATATGGATTGATTTATTTTAAAATATGAAAAAATTTATTTTAAAATATGGATTAATTTATTTTAAAATATGAAAAAATTTATTTTAAAATATGGATTGATTTATTTTAAAATATAGATGATTTATTTTAAAATATGGATTGATTATTTTAAATATGGATTGATTTATTTTAAATATGAAATGATTATTTTAAAATATGAATTGATTTATTTTAAAATATGGATTGATTTTATTTTAAAATATGGATTGATTTATTTTAAATATGGATTGATTTATTTAAAATATGGAAAAGTTTATTTAATATGAATTGATTTATTTTAAAATATGAAAAAATTATTTTAAAATATGGATTGATTTATTTTAAAATATGGAAATTTTATTTTAAAATATGGATGATTGATTTTAAAATATAAAAATTTTATTTTAAAATATGAATTGATTTATTTTAAAATATGGAAATATTTATTTTAAAATATGGATTGATTTATTTTAAAATATGAATTGATTTATTTTAAAATATGGATTGATTTATTTTAAAATATGAAAAAAATATTTAAAATATGAATTGATTTTTTTAAAGTATGAAAAATTTATTTAAAATATGGATTGATCTATTTAAAATATGGATTGATTTATTTTAAATATAAATTGATTTATTTTAAAAAATTATTATTGTAGTTATATGGATTATTAAATTTCAGTATTATAAACTAATTATTTAAATTTCAGTATTGTAAAACTTTTTTAAGTTTAAAAAATTAATTTATTTTATATTTCGGTTTATTTTAGCAGCCTGCAGACGTTAAGAACCAAACAGTCTTCTTCTTGCAGACTGCAGACTTCTGGTCTACCTCTTCTGCTGCAGATGTGGTCCGCAGGCTACAAGCTTTTTACCTCTTCAAAAACAAACATCACATAAGTCCTTTAAGTAGGGTCAAAGGTTCGAATTCTGAGTTGGAAGGGTCATCTCTCGATCTGGATTAACCGATTAATAGATCGGATACCAATGATTAATTAAAAATTAAAATATTTTGATTAATTGGATAATTAATTTGATATCAATTTAGTCAGCGGTTAATTTTTTTAAATTCTGTTGTTCGTTAATTAACCGTCCACCCGCCGGTAGCCATTTAACAATGGACGGGAGTAGTCGAGTCTTACTTGATTTCTTTCATTTCGTTCTTTATATTTACTTCACTATATATATATGATTCACTTCCCAACATAAGCAGCAACACCAAACAATGGCCACCACCATCACTGCTAAAAACGATCCAGAAGATCACAACAGAGAAGACGAAGAGAACGTTCCCGCCGCCATCGATGAGGACACCGGCGAAGAAGACGAGGATCCTTTGCTCGATCTGTTCGCATTTTTACCTTTCTCTCTCTCTCTCTCTCTACTGTTTCCGCTATTATTATTTTTTCTTGACAGTTTGTTTTCGATCCTTCTTTAATCGGTGAAAAACGATTGAACGTAGGAAGGCGAAGCTGTACCGATTCGATAAGGAAGGGAACCAATGGAAAGAGAGAGGAGCAGGAAACGTGAAGCTTCTGAAGCACAGAAGCAATGGCGAGGTTCGGCTCGTCATGCGCCAGTCTAAGACCCTCGAGATCTGAGCAAATCATTTCGGCCCTTTCTTTTATTTCATCCTTATCCTCTTCGCCTCACCTGATTTCGAAATATTGATCTAAATAGAAGTTCATTCAAATAGTAACTTGAAAGTATGTATAATCTTGTTAAATTATGGTTTCAGTTGTTACCGACGATGACTCTGCAAGAACATTCTGAAATTGTACATCAGGCGTTGGCGCGCACTTGATTTTGCTGATGGGTAATGGAAGAAGAGATGTTCTGCATTAGATTTGCTTTTGTTGAGGGTAAGCCCTTTTTTACTTCATCTTGGTTGCTTCTAGGCAATTGCTTTTGTTTGCTCTTGGTTGCTAGCAATTGCCCTTTTTTAACCTAAATTTTTAAATTTTTTCAAAACCATACCTAACGTTAGTTTTTATTTTATTTTAGTAACCGTCGTTAAAAACTTAACGCGTTTAGTACCTAAACTATTAATTTTGATCCATTTTAGTACTTAAACTTTCAAATTTTTAAAACTAAATGTTAAATTTTGAACAAGGTACTAAATGAAATGAAAACTAAAGTTTTAATGTGGATGCTAAAATGAAACAAAAACTAAACTTTAAGTATAATTTTGAAAAAAATAAAAGTTTAGGTATTAAAATGGAGTAAAACTGATAGTTTAGATACTAAAAGTGTACTTTGCCCTTTTTTTAAGTTATCCATGTTCTTTTTGGTGTGTGTAGATATTAAATTATATTCTAAATCCTCATATTCTAACTCGAAAAACAGAAATGACATGAACTTAAATATTCAAAACACATATTCTAAATCTTAATTAATATGATCTAGGATCGTTCGACTCAAAATTAACCCGACCCATAACTTACTTTACAGGTCTAATTTGGATACAAGGGACATCCCCCTCCCCCTCTCCCAAAAAAAAAAAAAACAAGTGTTCCAAATTTAGGAAATGATCACATGCAACAATCTTAATATATGGTTAAAAAAATGTGTTATCGGTTGTAAAAAAATTATCGAAAACATTATTATTTCTACAGATTTCGTTATTATTAGACATTTTACCGTTTTGTTATTTTTCTATCGGTTTTGTTATGTTGGTACTTTACCGAAATATTAAAAGACATTGATATTTTAAGTAGAAATAATAATGTTTTAAGTAATTTTTTACCCGTTACGTTTTTTTATTGTATATTAAAGTGATGTACGGTAGAATTTCTCTAAATTTGAGTTCTGACATGTTTGATAAATCCTTAAATTATGTACAATCGTAGAAAGTGTGGGAAAACCGCATGTGCGCGCAATTATAAAGTTCAATTAAAAAACATGTGGGGAAACTCAGTGAAGTCGGGTGATATTGACGTGTTCAAATTTGGAGATGGTTGAAGAGATAGCTGGAAGTCAAGGAAAGAAAGAAGAAACAAAGATGCCACAGTCACTGCTACTGTCCTTGGGATGGGAAAAAGGTAGAAAATGCAGCCCCCCGAGCACAAGGAAGATTCAGCCTGGTACAAATTTAGCCTAGACCTGCATCCATACAATACCGAATGAAGTTCACATCATTTACAATAGAGTATTTCCACACAGGGATCAGAGTTTACGTGAAATTATAGCAAATTGGCTTACTGTTCTTCATTTAATTCTGAGGGCTGTTCATTTGGTTTTGGGGATAATCATTGAGACTTTATATTTGGCTTATGTGGATTAGTGGTGTGATATTTGTTTCCCTGTTGAAATGTGAACCTTCCGGTAATTGACTGACGCCGTTATCAATAATTACTTTCGTCCTTATTTTATTAAACATTTGATCTTAATTCATTTGGGTCAAAATAATTGATCTTAATTCATTTTGGGTCAAAATAAATAAAATTGTTCGTAAACTAATAATTATTTGTGATTGGCGTGTCAAATCTTTTATCAAAAACCAATTATATAACACGTTGTATGTTAATAATAATGACCAATGAACTCACGATAATCAAAATTTTTTTTGATGAAACAAACATTGAATGTGTTTTGAGCCGAAAGAGTGAATTAAAAGTTTAAGAACCAACTATCGTCAACAACTGATGACGATCAACAGGGATTGACAACATGATAAGTGACAACCAACAAGACCGGTCTTGAGCATAGGCGAGAGGGCGACCGCCTAAGGCCCAGGTTAAGGACTCATTTTTAAAATTATTTTTAAGTTTAATAATTAAAAAATATTTTTAAATATCATTTTTTTATTTCAAACACTCGAAAACATGATAATCCAATGGGTCTTAATAATTAAAAAATATTTTTAAACATCATTTTTTATTTAAAAAACTCAAAAACATGGTAATCCAATGAGCTCCGTTTTGATGATTGGGAGGAGAACCAAGTGTGGGTCCTCACTTATCTTCTTGTCATCACGTCCTGGCCAAGAGCCCTTAAAATGTCAGGACCGGGCCTGACAACCAACAACGGAGACTTTGATCAAATTGACATTTTATATAAGTTTAAGGTCAAAATAATATTTCATGTAAAGTTCAAGATCAAATCAGTACTATATCTAAACTTTAATGGTCAAATTAAAAGTCAACTTTTTTACTAATGTCACAAAATTAACAAGAGTTAACAATTTAGTGATCGAAATGTAACAATCAAGAGCATAAGTGACCAAAATTTAATAAATCGACATTAGTTATTTAATTCCCAACCCATTTTCCCCCAAGAAAAATTTAATTTACAGACTCAAAAGACTTTTCCCATGAACTCAATGCCCTGAAAGGCAGTAAAGAATCAGCAAAGCTATTTACAGAGTCCAACTGCTGGGAAGCAAATGAGGCCAAATTTAACAACATGAAAGAAATCAACAACTCACCATATGCAGGCACCCCATAGCAGAAACTTATAAAAGAATCCAAAACCCACCCAAGAAAAGCAAAACCATGAATGTCTCCTGGAATAAGAAAAAGGGAGAGCATAATTAGATGCACACATTTCATCTCATGAACTCGCTAGAAACTCGAGTAAAATACCTACCCACCCTACACTCCAAACAATTCGGCTTATTATACAAATTGGTACCTGGTCCTGATGTGGCACCTCAACAACCAATCGGATTGTGACCATGGCATTTAATGATGTCAGCATTTCAACCATATGAGCAACCTAATCGGTTGTTGAAGTGACAAGGCAATATTTGTACCGGTTTGAGAAATTTTTTTCCAAGTCAGGTACCAATTTGAGACAAAAAATTGTTAAAAGAGCACCAACTTAGAAATAGTCAAATTCAGGCATCAATTTTGTATAATAAGCCAAAGAATTCAATGCAGATGAGGTTATTGAAGATCATGGCTATTTAAGAAGATTAGAAATCTTACCCAAAATAGTTTTCTTGAGTCTTTGATAAAATAAAAATAACATCCCAGAATATAGGACCTCAGTTGATAAAAGGAATTTTGGGCTTGCCTATGGCATTTCAGCGCCTGCTTCAATTGTGCAAAAGCTGCAGGATGGATACTGCTCATAGCTGAATTAACGACTCCCCGTGAACCGAAGCATGTTTGAAGGTTTTCTCGCACCGTTTTCCAATGGCATTTGGTTGATAGGGTCTGAGAGCTTGATCTGAATGATGGCAAGACCAATCCATCATCAATATTAACTAAACAGACATACAACGTTGTGAATGATTTAACTAAAGAATTTTAACCTGTCTTCTCCTTAACTCCTACTCGGAAGGAATCCCTCACCATCAGACCTGCTAGAGCTCATGGCATCGCTGCTGCAATTTATTAGCAAAAAATTAAGAATGAAAACAATTAGGAATCTCCACCAAACAAAAGTTTACAATACAATGGTATTTGGTGTATTACCTTGACACTTCCTCGGCTAAATCATCAGTCCCTCCCAAAATTACACTGGTGCAGACACTGCATAAAGTTGATCATCATAGCAATGATTAAATCTTATCCAATGCTCGGTTGCGCATATCATCAAATCAAAATGAGCTTGTACCTAACATCTGATCAAGTTTGTCCAGAACTTGAGGCAGCCTTATAGTCAAAATTATGGAAAGTGCAAGGGCAAATATTTTCTTTGGGGATAAGATACATTGTCTACCTGTTTAAGCATGCAAAGATATAAAGGGAAAAAAAATTAACTTGAAGAAGCTTGCCAGATCAACTCGAGTTATCAATTTCACAATCCTAACAACCTCTAGATGTAAAAAAATAGAAAATAAAAGCAGTTTTTTATTTCTTAGATTCTTCCCGAGTCAAGACATCAAACCAACCGACCATCATTTTCTACTTTGTAAGGATACATTTCAATAGCTACACCAGTCTGCTGCAATAGTGTCAAGATAGGTGGTATTCATCACCAGAATCCTTGCTAGTATGGAAGCTGCAGATGCCTTAACGGCTGTCTTTGAAGGATCACCGTCGTCGTCTCCTCCACTCAAGCAAACAACAACTAATTTCTGCCAATTTTACAAGGCAGAGCAAGAATCAGATGTCACGATAATGTATATAGCACAGTAAAAAAACTATAAACAGGGGTAGCACTACAAAATAGCAAAAGATGAACAATTACTACAACTGATTGAGTCTCTCAGATCCAATACAGTTTCTAATGATTTTAAACCTCCATGCTCGTCAGTGAACAATTCTATTATTTGATCAAACAATTAGTTTGCTCTTTTAGCAATTTAAGGAACAGTCATCCTCTTATTAACTTTTAGCAACTTAAGGATGCAAAGCCCCGCGGTAAATACTCATTTCATATGCACAAACTAAACCACCCAGCTTCTCATGTATTATTCCACCAGATATGTGCTGACTGCAACTTTTATGAGTATATTTGAGTAAGTTTCCTCTTTCCAGAACCCTCCACTACAATTACATCATATGTCATAAAATGTGAACTACTGATCTCTTAAAGCATACCTGATAAGATACAAGTGCATTCTCTATAAAACATGAACGTATGATACGCAATGGTTTCACATTATTGGATGTAGTGGTTGTACTTGTAGGCATGACAGGAAGTAGGACAGTTAGCACACAATATTTCCCAAGATAGAACACAATTGACAACCTTGTTAAGGAAATAAAAGGCTGCAAGAATACATACACAAAGTGTGCTTAGGTCATGTTTGTATTCATTATTAAACCTTTTTCCACGGATATTATGTGGGGGAAATCAGTACACACAAACTGCTACCGGCTTCTTCAAAATTCAGCCTATTTTTGTGACGTCTCTGCCCTGAAAATTTACAATATGATACCTAAATCAAAATGTCAACGACAGGAGAGTTGAAAGCAGCCCTCTATCATTAAGGTTTCCAACAATAAGATCTAGAAGTTTAGCCACGCTGGAAGCATGCATATAAGAAATTCTCTTTCACCCAAAATGATATAACCTTCGTAATGTCAACAGCAAGTGCAAGCATAATAAGATCAAATAGGATCAAGAAAAAGAGAGATTGGTGGGTGGGTGAGCATAAACAATGATTTATGACCATATAGTAGCCTAAAGCACCAAATGCAACATTAGACAATCCAAGACTATACAAGCCTACACTTTTCTTACAGGAGCCTCTGAAAACCTACTTTCTTAATGAACCACTACAGAAAAGGGAATGAAAGCTCTGACCTAATACAGACAGAAATGATTAAAAAAGCCTAACCTGTAACTGGTCAAAATTTCTTTCCAATATTTCCACAAGACATGGGAAATATGATAAGAGTTGAGGAACCATTGCAGGTGCATGAGAAAGTGTAGCCTCCCACAACTGCAGATAAGAGAACATTAAGCACAAGTTATTTATTGTAAATGCAACCATATAAATAATCAAAGTTTCGGTCAATAGTCTTACCAGCATGCTATCCTCCAGAAGATTGAGTTCATCTGGGCCATTTATATCAATCCCCTTTTGAAGAATGGGCAGAAGCATTGCATAACAACTGGGTGATTGATATCCAAGTGCAACAACAAAGTTCCGCAAAGCAATAAGAAGCTGTATCTGTAGAAGGTTTTCACCAGAAGATTTCTCCCAAACCTTTTCATATTCAAAGGCTAAAGCAAATTAGAACATATATTTTAAATGAGCACATGATCCGTACAGTCTGTAGCATGTGTAACAAAGTTAACTATAACTCATTTATGCTCAAAACTTTGCTTGGCGGTCCAGTTATAATTTTATTGTTCTAATAACTACAACTCCCTTGATCCCTTCATCCATTAAATTTGTCACTTTCTGGCTTTCGGTGGTCAATTTTTTTTAAAATACTGACCATAATTATTTAAAAAAAACTACTTGATTGGAGGTTTTTAAAATACATTTTCTCAATAATAAATTTTAAATAATGAGTCAAAGTAAAAAAAAAATTGACCAAACAAAGTCAATAAGTGACAATTTTAGTGGGATGGAGGGATTATTAATCACGCATGACGGGAAATTTTGCCCTAAGTTTCAAACAATTTTTAAAATTGTAATTATCTCATTTAGTAAAAGGGTTCCCTATTAAGAACTCCTTGCACATATATTGTCAACAACCAAGCATATGAAACTTTCAGAGAAGTATGGCAACAATACCTTCTGGAAAACTGCATCAAGTTGTTAGCATATGGGATGACTTCATTGATGTGGCCATGAAGAACAGAAATCAAATTTAAAACCTGACCTGAAATTTATGTGAAAAGCAGAAAAATGTGAATTAAATGTCAGGATACAAAGTTGCATATACAAGTGCATTTAAGCTTACAACCAAACAAAGATTCATTTAAATCTAGACAGACTCCCAATGCCAGAATTTGAATCTCATATTTGAGAATCTATATTACTAAAACAAATCGCGACAAATATGATCTGAAGTAGGAACCTTGGTTGTAAACACAGAGGTGCAAAGGAGAAGTCGATCGCCTTTCGTAGGCGAGGCGCATTTTTTATACTTAAAAAAATTATAAATTAATTCTACAGCACTGATCTCTTCTCCACAGTCTTTTGTTTTACCATTGTGTCCCACTCAAGAACCAAGACCCATTTTTATAATTCAAGACCTGGTTTTAAAAGTATTTCAACACATAGTTAGGGTTATTCTAATATTTTAATAATTAAACCATTATTTTATTTATTTCTAAATGATATAATTTAATTTTATTATCAATTTAAAATCTTCATATAACTAAATTATTATAAAAATTAATTTTATATTAATAAAATGTATTAAATAAATATTATTAAATTTAGTATTTTATTATTTTAAAATAGTTATATATTATTAAATTAATTAATTAAAAAACATAAAGATATTATAAAAACAGTGTATTTTTAAATAAAAACAGTAGAAAAAACTGTAACGGGCTTGTTATAAATAAATAAATATTAGAGTTGTGTTATATATTTGGGCTATAGATTTGGGCTATAGATTTGGGCTTATTATTAGGTAAACTTATATGTGGTCGGGTTAGGCTTAAGGGAATGAAAATGTGATAGTTTTCTGCCGTTCTCTCTGACCCTTTTTCGATCGTTCTCTTTACCCTTTCATTGACCTAATGAATTGCGTCTTCTACCCATTCTTGAACCAATTCAGGGTGGTGTTTATAAACGACATATTGGTGTGCTCCCTATCAGAGGACGAACATGATCAACATTTTTGTATTGTTCTCTAGACCCTTAGAGACATACAGTTGTATGTAAAATTCGAAAAGTGCGAATTTTAGCTATTAGATGTGGCATTCTTGGGTCATGTTGTTTTAGCCGATGGCATCAAAGTCGACCATCATAAAATTTGGGTTATAGTTTAGTGGGAGCCCCCTAAGAATGTGTCAGAGGTGTGTAGTTTCCTCATGTTAGTCAGGTATTATCGTTAGTTTTTTTAGGGTTTCTAGATAATAGAAGTATCGTTAACCAAATTGCTTCAAAATGAAGTTCCCTTTATTTGGGATGAAAGGTGACATAATAGCTTTGACAGTTAAAGGTCATATTGACCCAAGCCCTAGTGTTGATCAAACCAGAGCCGGGTAAGGACTTTATAATTTTCAGGGATACTTTTTTGAATGGACTTTGATGCGTCTTTATACAAGAGGGTAAAGTTGTAGCTTATGTGTCACATCAAATTAAGCCTTATGAGTGTAATTACCCTACCAAGACCTTGAACTAACAACAATAGTGTTCGCTTTGAAGATTTGGTGACACTATCTTTTTAGTGAGAAGTGTCATATCTTCACCGATCAAAGAGGGTAAAGTTATTTTGGACTTTGAATTATTTTTGAAAATTTTGATCAAGTCCAAAATCAATTTTACAAATATTTGTTATATCAAAATATAAGTTCAACAACCTCCCTTTTTTATATAACAAAACTTCCTTGAAAATTTGTTTTTGATAAAAGCTACCCTTTAGAAAAATCTATTTGGAAAAAAATCTATTTATAAAAAAATATATTTATAAAAAAAATATTTAAACTCCCCCTTTTTCTTTGAGAAATTTAATTTTTCAAACCTATATTTCTCTCTCTTTTTGTTATATAAAAAAAATTCAAACTTTAAAGGTGCAAAATAACATGGAGAGTAAGTAGAAATTTTATAATTAAAAATCATTTGAAAAATCAAAGCCCATCTTTAACAAATGCATTCCAAAAACAAATTTTGGTTCAAAAACTTTGACACTTTAAAGAATATTGAATTTCAATAAGATAAGAGAGAAGCACATTAGTAGCACATGAAATTCAATAAATCCAAGTCTAAACTACTTATGCAGTATAATATGAGACATTAAAGTTCATATGCATAAAGTTATTCAAAAATTATTCATTTGAAAAATTGATATCAATTGCTAGAGAGATATCATTTGTGATAAAATCACATGCATAAACATTCTAATTTAGGTCAAAAAAAGAAAAATCTCTTTAAAACATGAAAAATAAATTTGACCAAAAATCATTATGATGAACAAGAAATTTATGAAAAATCATTAAAAGATTTAAAATGTTCACAATAACACATTTTAACATACATGAGATTAAAAAATAACTCATCTTTGTTAAAAAAACCTCATGCATACATAAACAAATAGGCAATCAATATTGTAAAATCAAAAACATTAAGTTTAGATGTTACCCATTCCTCATCTTGTGTGGCTAGAGCATTTAAATTATTCACTTTGTCACTATTACTCCTACAAACCTATAAGAGACATTTATTTGGATTTTGGTATGCAAATTGCTTTGGATCCTTGATGTTAGTGCTAATGTCCCTGTTTCCTTACAAACCCATACTTGCCTAATTTTAAAATGTTTTTCAAGTTTTAAAGGAGAAGTAAGTTCCACGTGACCAAGAAAATGGAAATGTGAGCATTTTGTCATTTTTAAGCATGATGAATTGTTTTGAAAAATTAATTCTTTTCTTTTGTTAAGCTTTCAATCTTAACTTTCAAATCAAAGTTTTCTTTTCTAAATCATTGATTTTGATTTTGAAAGCTCAAAATCATTTTCAAATTTCATTTTGTTTTCCAAAATCAACTTTTTCTTCACAATCAAATCATTTTCAACTTTAAAATTTGAAATTAATTTTTATATTTAGAATTCGTGGTCTCAAATTCCAAATACAACTCATCATAGGCATCTTGTAACTCTTTAAATGAATAACAATTTAAATCACAAGAGTTAGAAGTTGCCAGTGAATCTTCTTCGATGGCCATGAGGCATAGATTGGCCACTTCATCATCATCAGAGTTATCTTCATCACTCCAAGCTGCCACAAATGCCTTCTTTTTGCTAGATCTCTTCTTCTTTATGAGAGAACATTTATACTTAGGGTATTGGTCCCCAGTCCCTGTCCCCGTTTAAAAAACCCATACCCGTCACCGCCTAAAAAACTGTGGGGATTTAAAAGGTGTTGAGTTAATCGATCGATGGAATTAGCCAAGAGGGGGGTGAATTGGCAATTAAAAATTCGGTGGAAGCTTTTGCAGAAAATTGAAAAGATTTGCACAGCGATTAGAGTGGTTCGACTTTCTCAATCAAAGTCTACGTCCACTACCTTAGCTATCCACACTAAGGATTTTCCAACAAATTCACTAATTTGTTCTTTCTTTGAGGCCAAAGAGATAACCTTACAATACCCTCAAGAATATACCCCAATTCTTGAGAACACTCTTTTCCAAAGAGAAGATACAAATTGCAAACTTACAAGGAAAACCTCACAAGGTAAGATGTTTGCACAATTCTAGAACAAGAAAAGAACACTCAAAGATAATTACAAATGAGCACAAATGGTGTTCTTGAAAGCAAAATGAATATTGAAAGGAAAATTGGCTTGATTTGCACAAACTTGGTGTTTGATGCTTTCTCTCTTGTTCTCTATGATTTCTTGTTGATCAAGGGCTTCAGAACTTGTTTAAATACACCTGAATCACTTCTGAATGTTGGGGATGATTAGTGAGATCATATAGCCGTTAAGTGTGAAAGCAATTAATTTTTCTAGGTGGAGCGTCTCATGCATCGATGCATGATCAAGGATGCATCAGTGCATTCGTGTAAAATTCAAATATTTGATCGTTGGACACTTAGTGCATCGGTGCACTAAGGATGCATCGATGCATAAAATGCATTCGATGTTTGAAAAATAGCCTGATGCATCGATGCATGGAGAATGCATCGATGCATGCCTTTGAAAAACTGATTTAAGGCTTGATTTTGGTTCAAAATACTTTGTGAAAATTGTTTCAAAAATAGTTTAAGTACAAATCACAATTTTTACACATTTAGTAAGGATTAAATTGATCTTGAAAAACTTGGAGTAATAATTGATATTCGATTAATTGAATCGAATATAATTTGTAAAAATCATTTGTAAAATCTTAAAATTCATTTAACTTAATTTGTTATATCGAAATATCAAAAAAAATGTTTTCAACAATCTCCCCCTTTTTGATATAACAAAACATTTGAGTAATTTTAAGATTTATTTAAGAAATTATTTTTTGAAATTGATTTTGAAAAACTTACTCCCCCTTACTATAGCACATCAAAAACTTACTCCCCCTTACTATAGCACATCTTAAATTTTCTCCCCCTTTTTGTTAAATCAAAAGACTCTATAAAACGTTAGCCAATTGATTTTAATAATAGCTGCTAAGATCACAATCAAAAGAGAGATTAGCCATTAGTTTTCATAAACAATATTCATAATAAAATGTGAAATGGCATAATTGGTCATAAATTTCTAATGATGCAAAATTAATAAACAGAAAGCGTTAAAATGTCAAACCAAATATATATAATAAGTTCAAGCATCCTCAAACAAACATCCAACAACTAATCAAGTTCAAAGTACCAAACAAAGCACAAAAATCAAAATCAATCCAAGTTTTAAAAACAAGAAAACATGACAAGCAAGTCTACTCCATCGGAGGATCGGGAGGAGGAGGATAATGAGCTCAAACTTCAAGAGTCAGAGCATCCATACGATCACGCATCTCCCTCTGAAACTCAGAAATCGTAGACTCAATGGAGGCAAAACGTAATCAAACGACTCTAGAAAAGATCGGAAATAAGGTGGCGTTTGATCATCTTGCCGAGCTGGTACTTCCTCGTCAATATCTCTCATAAGCCTTTGAAGCTCTGGATCATCATCAGCGTCAGATGCTGGAGGAGGAGGAGGAGCACGAGAAGAACTAGGAGCAGCTCGTGAAGAACTAGCTCCCGGGGTTTGCTTACCGGGTCGAAAAGACCATAGTCCGGTGTTCTCATCCAATTTCCAATCCGATTTCTTTAAGGATGTGATATTGATTGGGTTTTGGAGCGGGATAGGATTGTCAAGGAGACATCTAGGCCGAGTTTGATAAACAAATTGCTTAGTAGACAACCATAAGGTAGGGTTTCTACATGCTTTGAGGGAATGATGTTTATGATATCGACAAGCGCTAAAGACAATATGTGGAAAATTGATTTTCTTTTGTTCTTTATACAGTGCATCCACCATAAGTCTGTAGTACGTAGTGTGGAGTACCGACCTGCGGATGGTCTAAACCACCAAGAGATCATTAAGTGAAGAAATCGATCGTGGTGAGACCTAAAGGTACTGACACTAGCATTAGGGAGATATGGATATTCCACATCTTCCTTCTCATTAAATAAACCCTCGTCATCTAAACCAAAATGAGATGCGATAGATTCAGAAGTAATAGTGATATATTGTCCTAAAAGATAGGATCTAATCGCTATAGTACCGCACTGAGTTGTGTTCTGAATACAAACCGCATTGGAATAAAAGATGCGGACAAGTTGGTGAAAGACGATGGGTTGAAGAGAAAATAGTTTATCAAACTTCCATCGGCGAAGAATTGAGAGGTATTCAAATTCAAGTTTTATCATAGCTTGTAGAGAAGGAATACGCTCTTCCCTAATACGATGGATTGGAAGGAGTTCATGTACCTAGAGTACAATTCATCCCTACGGTTTTCAGGCATGTTAAAACAAGTACTAATGAGGGATGATGAAATATTGGATGGATTTTGAGGTCTAGGAGCGGGAGGACGATTTTGGTGAGACCGACTCGAGGATGACCTAGGGCGTTTGGGATTAGACATGGTTAGGGAAATCGGAAAAAAAATATCACCTTCAATTTAAAAACACATGTATGCACAAAAATCAATCCCAAAACTCAAATGAGTCTTCAATAATTCAAGGTTCTTTAACATAATCCTAATGGGCAAAGTTTTGAAAACTATTTTAAAATAATATCATAATATGTATAGTTTTCATGAAAATAACACAATTAAATCAAAACTATCACTTAATTTTATTTTATTTTAATTCAAAATTTTAATTTTGAAAAATTATGTGTTTTTGATGAAATTCGTTGTAGAAACTAGTTTAGAATCATCATATAACCAATGCCCGATAATTATTTCAAACTAGAACTAATCTAAACGAGTCCTAAGTTCAAAAATTAATAAAATAGAGTTTTTGAAAAATTACCTTGAAAAATTTGGATTGAGGGGAATGTGGAGATGTTTTGAGCGATTTAATGATTGTAGCAGGTTTGTAGGATAAAAATCTTGAAGAATCCGATGATTTCCCGAAGATTTTGAGCAAAAAATAGAGATTTGAGGGAGAGGGGGACGAATGGCCATGTATTTAGTGTTTTAGGTTTTGAGAAAAAATGAAGAAGATGAAGCATTTTAACCTAAAACCCGACGGATGCATCGATGCATGGTCTTATGCATCGATGCATATTCAATGCATGCATTGGTGCATCATGCGGATGTATCGATGCACATTCAAAGGGATGTATTGATGCATTATTAAGTGCATCGGTGCATTAAGCACAAAAATGTCAAAAGAAAAATTGTTTCAAACGCTTAAAATGCTAAATTAATAGGCTCTAGTGGTGTTGGCAACTCATATATCAAAAATTAATTATGTTCAATCAATTAAATTAATCTTTAAACATTATTTGAACATAAAATTAATTTTCACTAAGAATCATAAACTCCCCCTAACTAATAGGAAGAATGCAATCAAAAATTATTATTATAAGCATTTTTCAGTATTTATTAAAAGTGCTAAATTATTTTAAACACTAAGTGAAGATAGGTCAGTTAAACCTAATTCTCTTCTAAGTTTCCAAAACCTTTTCTTTTGAAAAACCTTTTTCAATTAAAAAATTTGACAATCTTTCATACCAAGCTCTAGGAGCTTGTTTTAAACCATAAAGAGCTTTTGTCAATTTAAGAACATGATCTGGAAATTTTGAATCTTCAAAACTTGGAGGTTGTTCCACATACACTTCTTCTTTTATAAAACCATTTAAAAATGCACTTTTAACATCCATTTGATATAATTTAAATTCATGAAAACATGCAAATGCTAATAGCATTCTAATTGCTTCCATCCTAGCTACGGGAGCGTATGTTTCATCATAGTCTATGCCCTCTTCTTGAGTATACCCTTGAGCAACAAGTCTAGCCTTGTTTCTCACTATATTACCACTCTCATCAAGCTTATTCCTAAATACCCATCTAGTACCTACAGTAGATTTATTACTAGGTCTTTCAACTAATGTCCATACTTTACTTCTCTCAAATTGATTTAACTCTTCTTGCATAGCCAAAATCCAATGTTCATCATTTAATGCTTCTTTAATATTCTTAGGCTCTATGCATGAGATAAATGCAACATAATTACAAATATTTCTAAGAGAAGATCGAGTTGTTACCCCTTTGATGGATCACCTATAATTTCACCATCCTTGACATAGTTGTACTCTCTTGGATAAGATACTTCCCTTTCTTCAATGGTTGGATTCTTAAGAGGATCATGAGTTTCCTCATTTTTCGTTTCTTCCTTTGATGATGGTTCTCCAACTTCATGTCTAACGTCATTTGTATTTATAACACCTACATCATCATTCACACAAGAATCCTTCCTCGGAAGGGGATTATCATCGAAAACAACATGTATAGACTCTTCTACAACTAAAGTTCTTTTATTAAATACATGATAGGCTTTAGAATTTAAGGAATAACCCAGAAAAATTCCTTCATCACTTTTAGCATCAAATTTGCCAAGGTTTTCTTTACCGTTGTTTAAAACAAAACATTTACATCCAAAAGGATGAAAATTACTAATGTTAGGCTTTTTATTTTTGAAAATTTCATATGGAGTTTTCTTTAAAATTGGCCTAATCATTACTCGATTTACAACATAACAAGCAGTATTTGTGGCTTCCGCCCAAAAATATTTTGGCAAATTATTTTCACAAAGCATGGTTCTAGCCATTTCTTCTAAAGTTCGATTTTTCCTCTCAACAACTCCATTTTGTTGAGGGGTTCTAGGTGCTGAAAAATTATGACTAATACCATTAGAATTACAAAATTCAATAAATCCAAGATTTTCAAATTCAGTGCCATGATCACTCCTAACACTAGTTATAGAGTAACCCTTTTCATTTTGGATTATTTTTTAAAATGTGATGAACTGTTCTAATGCTTCATCTTTAGTACTTAAAAATAGAACCCAAGTATATCTAGAATAGTCATCTACCAAGACAAATGCATATTGTTTTCCACCCAAGCTAGTAGTCCTAGTTGGCCCAAAAAGATATACATGGATCAATTGTAATACTCTACTAGTTGATACGTCATTAATGGATTTAAAAGAAACACGCTTTTGTTTTCCTTTAGCACAAGCATCACAGATTTTATCATTATCAAATTTAAGCTTAGGCAACCCTCGAACTAAATCACCTTGAATTAGCCGTTGCAAAACACTCATACTAGCATGTCCTAGTCTCCTATGCCATAACCAACTATCATGTTCATCTTTAGCAACTAGGCATAAATTAGTCATATCAAAAGAATCTAAATGCACCATGTAAATGTTCCCTATTCTATGACCAACAAGCATAATCTGATTAGATGCAATGTCAATGACTTTACAACCATTAATTTCAAATAGACATTGAATCCTTTATCGCATAATTGACTAATACTCAATAGATTATGCTTAATCCATTCACATATAAAACATTCTTAATTTGTATGGAAGAGGTATTACCTATTGTACCAATACCTTCAATGTGACCTTTTGAATTGTCTCCAAAAGTCACTTCTCCTCCATTTTTGGCGTTAAGCTCAATGAACCGGCTTTTGTCTCTGGTCATATATCTTGAGCATCCACTATCAAGGTACCATGAATTTGAATTTGTTTCCCGTGCCTTGTAGCAATGCTCCTTTCCCTACAAACATAGATTAACTTTTGATTTTTGGTACCCAAATTCTTTTGGGTCCATATTCATTAGTTTCCAAAATCCTAGTCCCCTTAGGTATCCATTTGTGTAGGATATTTTTATCTTAGTAGTAATGAGTTCTTTAGGAACCCACATACTTCTAACGATTTTTCTATTAGAGGTTCTTTGGGGACCTCTATGATTGTAGTTTCTAAAACTTTTTCTAACAAAGTTGGATTTGAATTTCCACCTTTTTCAAAATGTTTTGTTCCAACTTTATCAAAAGAAGTTTTAAGATCATCAATTTTCTTTTGATGATCATCATTGATCTTTGAAAGTAAATTTTGCAAATCTAAATTTTTCTTTTCAAACTCTTCTAGTTTGATTTGCAAGTCTTTGATTTTACTTTCAAGATCGTTGTTGGTTTTGGATATGAGTTAGTTTTCATTTTCAATTTGAAACATCATTTTTATATTTTAAAAATAATTTCTCATAATCCGAAGCCAACCCATTATATTCCTCTAATAACTCATCATAGGATAAATCATCAAATCGGATGAGTTAGAGGTTACCTTAGAATCTTCCCCAAATGCCATCAAGCACAAGTTAGCTACTTCTTGTTCCTCTCATCGGAACTTTCTTCATCGCTCCATGTAGCCACATGAGCCTTATGCTTATTCTTTGATTAACCCTTTTTCTTCAATTGTGGGCAATCATATTTAACATGCCCTGCTTTTTGCATTCGTAGCAAATGATTGGGTCATTCTCTTTCGGTTCATTTTTGAGGCCTTCATTTCGTTTGAATTTTCTTCCTCGATAAGGTCTCATCATTTTTCTGAACCGTTTGGCAAACAATACCATTTCCTCGTCATCGTCATCGTATTCGAATCACTCTCATCTTTTGTGGATTTGAGAGCAACTCCAATGTTTTTCTTCTTCTCCTTCTCCTTTGGTGTCTCGTCAATTTTGTCGAGGTCCACTCATCTTCGAGCATCATTTCATGAGTGAGGAGTGACCCAAATTAGCTCTTCAAGAGTTAAGGACGTTAAGTCCTTAGACTCGATGATTGCCGTCTTCTTGATTGCCACGATTTTGGGAGGGAGTAGACTAACTTCCTCACAAGCTTTTCATTTGAAATGATCTCTCCATACGATTTGAGACCATTGACAATCGTTGAAAATCTATCCGTCATAGCTTTGATATCTTCATTTGGTTTCATCCTGAAATTTTCATAGCTATGCGTTAGAATACTAATTTTAGATTTCTTTACCTCATCGGTACCTTCATGAGTGACTTGAAGTTTGTCTCATATTTCTTTGGCGGTTGTACACGATGAAACTCTTCCGTATTCAACTGGTCCAAGAGCACAAAAAATGATATGGATGGCTTTGGAGTTGAGCTGGAACATTCTTGTCTCTCCTTCACTCCACAACCTTGGATGAGTGAGAGGTTTGATGTATCCTTCTTCTACAGCATTCCATGTTCCCATGTCACTTGCTTGAATGAAGTACATCATTCTATTCTTTCAATAGGCATAGTTAGCTCCATTGAAGAAAGGAGGCTTGTTGACGGGCATCGAATCGAGACCGGAATCGAAGTTTGAAGCGGAGGCCATTGATGACTTTGATAATCGATATAACTCTTCCCGAATCGACTCAAGAGGCGATTAAACCTTCAAATGAGTTAGGCTCTGATACCAATTGTTGAGTTAATCGATCGACGAAATTAGCCAAAAAGGGGGTGAATTGACAATTAAAAATTCGGTGGAAGCTTTTGCAGAAAATTGAAAAGATTTGCACAGCGATTTAGAGTGGTTCGACTTTCTCAATCAAAGTCTACGTCCACTACCTTAGCTATCCACACTAAGGATTTTCCAACAAATTCACTAATTTGTTCTTTCTTTAGAGGCCAAAGAGATAACCTTACAATACCCTCAAGAATATACCCCAATTCTTGAGAACACTCTTTTCCCAAAGAGAATATTACAAATTTGCAAACTTACAAGGAAAACCTCACAAGGTAAGATGTTTGCACAATTCTAGAACAAGAAAAGAACACTCAAAATAATTACAAATGAGCACAAATGGTGTTCTTGAAAGCAAAATGAATATTGAAAGGAAAATTGGCTTGATTTGCACAAACTTGGTGTTTGATGCTTTCTCTCTTGTTTCTCTATGATTTCTTGTTGATCAAGGGCTTCAGAACTTGTTTAAATACACCTTGAATCACTTCTGAACGTTGGGGATGATTAGTGAAGATCATATAGCCGTTTAAGTGTGAAAGCAATTAATTTTTCTAGGTGGAGCGTCTCATGCATCGATGCATGATCAAGGATGCATCGGTGCATTCGTGTAAAATTCAAATATTTTGACCGTTGGGACACTTAGTGCATCGGTGCACTAAGGATGCATCGATGCATAAAATGCATTCGATGTTGGAAAAATAGCCTGATGCATCGATGCATGGAGAATGCATCGGTGCATGCCTTTGAAAAACTGATTTAAGGCTTGATTTTGGTTCAAAATACTTTGTGAAAATTGTTTCAAAAATAGTTTAAGTACAAATCACAATTTTTACACATTTAGTAAGGATTAAAATTGACTTGAAAAACTTGGAGTAATAATTTGATATTCGATTAATTGAATATAATATAATTTGTAAAATCATTTGTAAAATCTTAAAATTCATTTAACTTAATTTGTTATATCGAAATATCAAAAAAAATGTTTTCAACAAAAGGGAATCCCTATCAGGTAATCGGGGAAAACCGCAGGGAAACGAGTATCCCCGTTTAGCATAAACGGTTATTTAAACGGGTATCGGGCCGGGTATATATATATTTAAATTAATATAAATATATATATATATATATATAATTTAAATTAAATTAAATTAAATAATATTATATATATATATATATAATAATTATTTTTAATATTTATCGGGCTGGGTAATCGGAACGGGGATTACTAAACACGTCACCATCACCGTCCCTGTCCTCGTTTAGCATAAATAGTTTTTTCTCGTCCCCATTTATCATCCCCGAACCCAACTCGTTTAATTCGGTTTTCGGTTTTCCCCATCGAGTTGGGGTTTTTTTGCCATTCCTATTTATACTTGACATATCACATCTTTTGGTACTCAAAGTACAGCTGGGGACCTTTCTTCTTACTTGATTCATGCATCACTTATTTTCCTTTGGGAGACATGAATTTTGTGAATATTTTGAAGAGTTTGGCCATCTCTTCTTCTTTATCATCTTCTTCACTTGAGGTACTTTCATTTTGAATAGAGGATTTCAAGGTTTCTTTCTTTTCTCTTTTCTTATTTTCTTCTTGTTCTTTCTCCTTTTCCATCATCTCATGAGTAAAAATGGAGCCAATAAGTCCATCAAGAAATAGAGACTTTAAGTTCTTCGCTTCAATGATCGTTGTCTTCTTCGATTGCCATGATTTTGAAAAATGATATATCATCTTCCTAACAAGCTTCTCATTAGGGATGATATCTCCATATCTCTTGAGACCATTGACAATCATAAAAAATCTATTCGTCATAGCTTTGAAGTCTTCATCCAATTTCATCTTGAAATTCTCGCAACTATGGTAAAGAAGGCCAATTTTTGTTTCACTAACTTTATCAGTTCATTCATAAGTGACTTTGAGCTTGTCCAAATCTCCTCGGCATTTGAACAAGAGAAGACTCTTCCATATTCATCTGGGCCTAGTGCATAAAACAAAATATGCATGGCCTTAGCATTGAATCGGAACTCTTTATTCTATATTTCACTACATTCCGCCATAGCTCTAGTTGGAGTAGAATGACCCATTAGAATAGAGTTCCAAACATCTAGATCGGTGGCTTGAATGAAGAGCATCATCATATTTTTTCTAATATGCATAATTTGCTCCATTGAAATAGGGTGACTTGTTGATTGGTTAAGAATCTTCGATGTAGTAAGTGTCAGAGGAAAAATCCATCTTCTCGATTGAGTCAGAATTTGATAGAGCTCTTCTAGGATCTTCACAAAGTTGTTAAACCGTCGATTATGACCCGCTCTGATACCAATTGTTGGGCTCAATCGATCAATCGAAAACCACCAAAATGGGGTGAATTGACCTTTAAAAATCTCTAATTTTTCAAGGCTAAACTATAATCACTCCATTTTTACAAAGGATAAGAAATATAAATAAGAAACCTAACAAGGTATGTGTTTACAAATATTTAAGCTCATAAGAATAAAAACAAAATATATTCAATTAAGCTCTATACACTTATATACAATAGAAAAATGAAGGAAATAGGAATAAAAACTTTTTCCTCTTGATCTATAAGCTTGGATAGGTGTAGTAACATTCTTCAAGTGTCCTTGGAGTGTTTTTATTGAGTGAAATGAGTTGTTAGCCGTTTATGACCGTTGGAGATGAGTTACAATCGTTGGAAAGCTTTAAAAATATACAATAAATGCCACATGCACATGCGGTTTCGAAACTTTGTGAAAGTATCAAAACTTTTAAACACGTTGTTCTTGAAAGTCTCGATATTTTGATGAAAGTTTTGAAACTCTTACTTAAAAATATGATCGTTGAAGAAAATCGAGCCGTTAAAACAAATTTTGGGTGCAAAGTTTCAAAATTTTTGTAAAGTTTCAAAACTCTTAATAAAAGTTTCAAAAACTCTTACAAAGTTTCCAAACTATAAACACTACCCATATATAAACAGTGTCATGAACAGTGTCAAATAGTGACTAAATAGTGTTTTCATATTTAAAAAACTTTAAACAAATTTTAAACATATTTTAATTAACTCAAAAATATTTCATATATATAAAGCAATTTAAGAACACATATTTTTCAAGTTAAAAAATTTTTTGATCAAGTCCAAAATCAATTTTACAAATATTTGTTATATCAAAATATAAATTCAACAAAAAACATATACCACAAGGATAATTTGATAAAATGTACAGTCAAGTAATCTTATATTCTTCCAACTAAACATTGTAATTTTCGTTCCTGCTATACAAACCAAACAAGGTAATACAACATTCTCATAGTAATTTTACATTTCAATAATATTATTTCCAAAGGTAATCTTACATTCTGTGAACTAAATGCCCCTTGAGATACTAGATTCGGGCGTTTGTATTGTATGTACATTGTTAACGGTTTAAAAAAATTATGATCAGATACTATTTTGTAATTATCTTAAACTATTAAAAAATCATATTCATTAAAAAAACATTTAAAAATAAATGTTTAAATTATATTTTTTTATTTAAATATTTAACTTTTTTATGATTAGTATGTAGTAATTATAAAGCAATATATGTTTAAAAGACTCAAGTCTCAATCATTTAACAATGGATGTTCAAACCCTCCTATTGTTGCCGTGTTCGAACTTAGAACATCTAAAAATAACAACTAACCCTCAACCACTAAAATTATTTAATTCATATAAGTATTTAACTTTTATAATAAAATATACGTCTACTTTTTTATTTTTTACTCATTTTCAAGTCACCTCCTATATCAAAAAATGGTTAAACCAAGGTGTCTAGACTTTAAATATTTATTTTGATTAAAAATGTTAGAAAATCAAAATAAAATAAACGATAAAATATACAAATAATCACTAAATTATTTTTAAAACATTTTTTTTGGATATTAAACTTATAAAAAATATAAAATAAATATTGTTAATAACACTAACATCGGGCTCATTGAACTTATCCACTTAAGCTAAAAACAATCCATATACTCTCTCTATTTTTCAGGTGATATCAATAACATATAATGTAAAACATTAGTGGTATATAACAAAATCCTTCGACTCTTTAAGAGTGAAAAACCAATTATCAAAGCTCTCAATTTACTTTTCATTTCAGCAACAGTGGTCACAATAAAGAACAAAACGGTGAAAAAAGAAAGGAAGAATAAGAGAAGTAATAGATCTCAACTGAAAACCACTTTGTCATTGTGGGATTGCCATTAAAAATAAAATTGGCTTGGATTGATGGAAATTCAGGGACAATATTATTCAACTGCAAAAACCATGCTTCATCAAGCATAAAATTTATATATGTACAAGAATGGATCTGATCAGATTTAGTTCGAATTTTAATAAAAAAACTGCATAAGATTTATAAAAACTCCAAAATCATAATCCATAATCCTTAAACCTTAATCTTAAACTCAAACACTAACTCCCTAACATTGCATATCATTCATTCGATCTTACTCGTAAAATCTTCAACTCCAGCAGCATTGTAACACTTACTCGATAAGTTCAACTACAAAATATCTTAAACATACACACAAACACAAGAAGATAGTATTCAATTACACAATATAAAATTTTCATTTCCAATCATCAAGCAATCTAAAAAATGAGAATTTTAAAATTTACATCATCTCAACCGATACTAACTCATTCAATGATTTTAAATCAATGCAAAACATTTAACTTTTTATATTGGATTAATGCAATTTTCCAGAGTAGTTGGACGAAAGAAAATCAAATACTAAGATTAACTCCCTTTTTTTCCGATGAATGTATTATCTTTCCCATTGTTAATCTCAACATTTAAGTTCTATCCTTCCAACGATACAAAAAATAAATAAATAAATTAGTTTTACACTATATAATTGGATTCTACCCTCTCTCTCTCTCTCTCTATATATATATATATATATATATATATATATATATATATATATTCAACATTCTTCTATCACAACTCTTCTTGCAAACAGGACTGAATAGCAAAAAGAAAATTGCTCCATCAAGCAAATTCTAATCACTGAATATTTTTAATCACCAAATCAAAAACATAGTAAGTAAATAGTAATAATTTGATAAAAACCTATTCACTGTTCTCGACAATGAAACAACCACGGCATGATTAATACCGAATTGAAAGACGATAGAAACAAAAACTGAGCTTGAATCTAAAAATAAAAATGGCAGATAACATAACCCTAAAAGCACGCCAAAATAAGCTAAGAAGTTGAGGAACCTCGTAGAACAAGGCCGATCGTTCCGCCTACTTGGATCTCTGTCTCATCTTTCGGCGCTTCCTCTTCAGCCTTCTCATGCGCTTCTTCTTCCACTGTTTACAGATCATAAGAGATTTCAAAACAAACTAAGAAATTATAGAACTATTGTAAGAAATAGAGACAAATTGAATCAAGAAGGGAACAGTTTGCATTTCACGAAGTACCTTGGCTCTCATGGCGGTGAGATGAAAGAAAACTTGCTGCCTCCTTTTCCTGGGTTACTCGTTGAACCCTAACTTGATATGTAAAGGCGGCAAGAAATGGCTGGAAGAGATTTTACCATCTATACCATTATATAACCTATTAAGCCCTAGCTGGAGTCCAGTATGACCCGATCCATATTCACAATGTTGGGTTGCTCTTTACAAAAGGCCCAATTTGAACATAAATAAAAGGGTAAACTATATCACATATCAATGAACTTTTTAGGTGTGTGTCATTTATATCATTAAATTTCTATTTTTCTAATTATAGTATTGAACTCTAATTCTAAATTTAATTGTGTTATTAGGTCATTAAAATCTAAAAATATGATGATATAGACAAAACAATATCGTTTTGGTGTGAGAGTTAATTCTTAAAACGACATCAATTCAGGCACTAGACTTTAGAGATATATTAATTTTGCTATTAAAGTTTTAAACATTTCTATTTTTAGCATTTATTTTTTGGCCACCGTAAGCAATCAATCCCCCCTCGTCGGTTGTTTTTATAGTAAAATTGATATCAAAATATTCACATTTCACTCATCTCTTTTTTTCTTAAAATTAGTTTTACACAAAACTTATTTAAAGTTTGTTGTACTAATATTTCGATCTCATCCAATAACTCTCATCTCTTCCAATCAATTTTTTGAGAGTTGACAATTATAATAGTTTTTTCGATCTTCAAGAGTGATTACAATATAGTATATGTTTGAATTTAACAATGAACGCTCAAATGTCCCTATAGATAATATACTCAAACATAAAATCTCTAGAGATAACAATAGTTCATTTAATCATTAAAGTTGTTTCGTTCGTACCGCGTACCGTTCTTTTTGCATATAAATACAAATAGAAGGTTCATTTTTACTGATAATGGTGGAGGGAATGTTTGGGCCCCTTTGTATTCGATTAAGGTACGACAATATAAGTTAGGCGGGTTAATTATTTAGTCCAATATGACACCAAATACTTCATTTTGAGAACTACAACATTTGTTATTAGGGTGTGCATTTTCGATACGGAAATTATCCGATTTGAAATTTCGGATCACTAAAATTATGATCCGTATCTGATCTGAAAAAATCAGATATCCGAAATTTTGGATCAGATAATCAGATATTCAGTCTAAATATAAACTTTAATTTAATAAAAAATAAATTTAAATCTAATATTTTATAACTTTATATAATATATTTTATACCTCCAATATATATTTATAAAAATATATCTAAATAAATTTAAGGCTTGAAAAATATAATTTAGAGTCTAAATAATTTAAAAGTTTTTAAAAAAATTGGGGGGGAAAACATATGCTGGCGGGAGCAGGAGCAGAGGCGCTGGAGGGGGGTGGGGCGCGCGCTGGGGGGTTTTTTTTTTTTTTTGGGTGCTTGCCTGCTGGGGCTGAACTGTGCAGTGGCAGGGGATGGTATTGTTGGGCCCAAATAAATCATTTAAAGTCTCATTTTTTTGGATTTTTGGATAATTCGAAACTGAAATTTTACCGATCCATATTCGATTCATTATCTAATTTTTATCTGATATATGATCCGAATTATCCGAAAGTTAAAGAACGAATCGGATATCCAAATTTTTGGATCGGATCAACTAATTAATGGATCATATTGAATTTTTTTGTACACCCCTATTTATTTATTACAGTGACTTGGAACTCGTAACATGGGCATGACGAGTTTCAATGAAATATATATTTTTATTGAAACTTATCATTCCAACGTGACAAGTTTACCATACACTATAGTATTTGTCGTGGATCCCAAATTAATTATGAAGAATGCCTAAAAGGCCATTTTTTCGCCTACCCTATTGGAAAAATTTTATAGCTCATCCACCAAGTAATAATAACAATAAATACATATGCAATAGTCGCTAAAGATGAAGCTCCAAGCTAAAAGGGTTGCATGCATATACAGTGGCAGATGCATATGGAGGTTAGGGTGGACACGTGGAATCCAAATTTATTTACGTTAGTTGTTTATTTTATTAAAAGTGTTTACCTTAAAATTTTATTTATGTACACTTTATACGAAATTTTTTAATTATTAGTACATATGTGTTCACCTTAAAAAATATTTATAGATCTATCATTATGCATGTACAAAGCTTAGTTATCCAACTGGTGGGTTAAACAACTTTAACGTGAGGCTAAACTACAGGAAGAAGAAGACGATACACAAATAAACCAAGAGCTGATGTCCAATTATTCTACCGGGAACTCTCAAATCAATTATAGTGTTTTAGCTGCATGACAGCATGAGTGCTTGGAACTCAGTGTACCGGGATCAACTACTCAATCATCTGAACCGGCCGAAGAGTTTCTTGAACTTTGGGTTTGAGTTTGATAGTCGAACCTACAATGTTTTACTTCGGGTAAATTTCACCAAGGATCCTAAAATTTGAGTAATTTTCTTTTTTCACTATAAGTTTGAGTAATTTATTAAATTCAGATTAAATATTCATTCTTATTCAATGTCTCGATCTCTGTGTGAACTTCCTCGATTACAAATATTAACATGTATCATCAATAAATTATATCAAATAGAAACAGCATAATCATTAATAATGTTCAAGCATATTAAAAGATTAAAATCACAGTTTAATCGATAAGCACACACAAAAAGAGGAAATATATGGGGCATGCGTGTTTTCAGACGGGTCCTACTCCTCCATCATCTTTCGTACACGTTTCCCTCTTTACTCAAAAAAACCTGAAGCAACAGTTAGCCCAGTGGCTACTCTAACAAGTTAAAATCGTATCAATCTCGGTAACATACGGAGGACAGTAAAATCAGAGACCATCATCGTCGTCGTATGTTTTTCTACTCCAGATAAGTAACCCTTTTTCCTGCTGTCAATCAAACGGCAAATCCAAAGGTTACCAGCTTCTGTCCCTGCACACTGTACAACTCATGGTTTTATCTTCTTTTGATATGGTTTTGGTTAACAAGTCCAGTCAAATGCGTGACTGATGTGCTTGGACATGGAAAAAAGCTGGGTGTTTCAATCCAACAAGTAAGAATAATTAGTGATCTATCTAACCACCCCCCCACAACGCGAAAAACGGGAACTCACATGTGCTGTTGCTTGCCTTTGCCTATCTTATTTTCCCAGCTTTATCGATCGTTTTCTTTATTTATATTTTATCGATCGTTTTCTTTATTTATATTTTGGTTGTGTTTTACTGAAGCTTCAGTTTCTTCATTTATGACTGATGTGTAATTGTAAGCATCCCGGAGCAAGTGATGGCCGGTAGGACCTGGGGAAGTGTGAACGAAACTGGATGTTTGTGAGGGTTTCGTTTGTTTAACCAAACATCAGAGGTGATTTAGGGTGTCATGCAGACGTTAGAGACAAGTCACGAAGTGCACACTGATTTAACGACGTATGCTGATGGTAATATTTAGGTTATAATAATTATAATTGATTCATTCATTATGATTTAGACGAAAAATTGTAATTAATAGATTTTGTATTGATGATGATCGATAAAAGATGATAGGGTTATAGATGGTTCGTATTGTCTAATTAATCAGATTTAAAATGTTTCAAAAAGATTTGAAAATGAGAAGTTTACTTTTTTTAATCTTGAATTATGGTTATATAATGACTCTTAATATCGGTGTTAAGCCTTTCATCGTGATTGTTATTAGCATAGGGTCATGCTTAATAAATGTGTAATTAATGGTATATATAATTTTGACAGATTTAATGAATCTACTAAAGTTATAAGTGGGTCGAGACTTCTCAAGAGATGCAAGGGCCTAAGACCCTACGTTGGATTAGGTTAGGTTTTTTGTCAACCTTACTCGATAAAATTATATCATTCATCCAAAATTTAATTCGACCCAAATTTAGGGCGACTTCATTTGACTCGAAGCTCAATCCATCTTTGAAATAAAACTCACATTGAAAAAATAATATGAAAATGATTACTATTACAATTACCCCTAAATATATAAAGTATAATCATATTTTTTTTAAGTCGGGTTAAATCAAATTCTTTTGTCTTAAATTCCACCTAAACTTATACTTGAAAAACTCAAACCTAAACCAATTTTTCATTTAAGAAATCCCAACTTAATAAAATTAAATCAAATCAGAATACATTTAGATCTCGTGCTCATCCCTTCAATATATAAAAGTGATAAAAGAGTAGGTTTTCTTCATATTTTTTTTCCTTTTCGAGCTCTTTCATAAAAAATAAAGAGTAGGTTTTATTCTTATATTTTTTCTTTTCGAGCTCTTTCTTCAAGAATGTTTTAGGCCATTAGCTCTGATATATCTTCTTGGTGTATCATTCAATTTGGTGATGTATAGTAACTATATACATTAACTCAAATTTGACGGGTTCCAATTCCATTCCATTTGCTAGATCGAGTTTCCTTAAAAAAAATCAAATATAGGTCGAGTAGTTTCAAATTATAAAAGTTATGTTAAAGTCGGATTGGATTCAAATTTACGCTAAAATTATATGATCTATATGACCCAAAAAATATAATTTTACTTTATATATTTAAAGATAATTGCAATTATAATTTTCTATGTATTATTTTTTAATAAATTTTTTATTTTATTGATAAATTTTTTTTCTACATATTATTTCGAGTCAATAAAAAATATATAATATTTAAATCAGATCGAGTTTAAATCGAAAAGCCGATTCATGTCGGTCCCTGTATATACACTTCACCTTAAAAGGATTCTACTGTATCCCCCGAACCATCTGGTTTCCATGGAAAGGTCTTGGTTTCCAGCATCAAACAAATTTCCTCGAAAATTCCCTTGAAAAGAGGAGCTGAGCTTGAAATGACTGGCCGCTACCTATCTTTTCTTTTCTACTCAAAAGAAGAAGAAAAAACCATGAACAGTTGTTTTCTTTCAGCAAACAGTGAGTAACCTTGGGAAAAAGCCATGGTCCGTACAGTTTCTTTGGGGTATTGGATTTAGATTTTAGGCACATCTGCGACCATGATACATCCACTTCGATTTTAGATTTCAGACAAGGGTCCCCCCGGATCCCGCTTGCCTTGTCCACCACCTGACCCTCACCCTTTGCAAAACAAATAATATTTTTTGGGGTAACATATCTTTTTCTCCATGTGTTTTCCCAGGTTTTCAGTCTGGTCCTTGTATAACTTTAGTGTTTATGAACGTATTGATATATATATATCATTTTATTTCGTTGTTGTAATCATTTTAAAAAAATTAAAGATTAAGAAAATAAAAATTCTTTGAAAAATTGAATAAAATCTTAATTTTTTCTTAAAAATTCAATAAATTTTCTAACGAAAGAAATTCTTTTAAATTTTTCTTTTTTTATATAATTTATACTTTTAATGATTTTATAAAAATAAACTTAATTAAGCATATTTACTATTATATAAAAATAAAAGTTTAAAAGGGCCAGAAGCAGTCAAACTTTTGAAAGAAATCAATTAACCTCTTTAATTTTTTAACCTAATTAAGGCCCTAAATTTCAAAATTTTATCAGTTCGCTCTTTTGATCAACATTGATACTTAAATTTAACAATTTTTATTGATTAGTTGGTGTCACATGTTATATTATTGTGTTGTCAAGTGGCACTTCTATAAATTTATTAATTTTTAATATATACATATATATTTTTAAAAAATATTTTTTAAAAATAAATACCACGTGATTGAATCAAAGTGTACAATGTGACGGTATATATTAGGAAAAAATGATATACTTGATGGTCAAAATCAGTCAAAAGATTTAATTGATTCAATTTATAGATTAGAGAATTTAATTAATTTAATTTTACAATCTGAAGGTTCAATTGGTTGTAAAATAATTTTGGAAGATTAACTGATTATTTTTCAAAAGTTTAATAGTTTCATGCAGTCTTAAGAGATTAGAACATAAATTCTAAAATTTTGTTTTTTTGTTTTGTATTTTTTTTATAAATTTTAATATTTTTTACCTTTTAATTTTTTTTTATTATACGTGACATGTTCTAATTAGTTTACATAATTTATTTTAATGGCAAACTTCAATGATATAAAGTGATAAACAAAATGATTGTATAAGGCTAATTTTTTAGAGAAAAAACTATGTGGACCAAAATGAAAATTTAGGTAGTTAACAGGGAATAAGATGTATTAAGCCAATTTGTAAGTGAATCGGTGAGTTAGTGTGGGGGTCCTAGCTAGTTGGGTCAGGTAAGAAGCTAGGGCAAAGGCAAAGCAAATCCCTTTTGCGTAGGTGGCTTTCCATGCTGACTCTAGGCCCCCATGGCTTAAACAAACACCCGTATCCTACGCCATAGATCGGCTGACCCACATCACGACAATTTTCCACGTATTTTTCCTCCATTCAAATCAAGCCACCTGCATTATTTAATTTAAATTTATATACAATGACAAAAAATAATGTTAATTTTTTTTAAACAATACCAAATGAATTTTATTAATAAAATGAATGAATCAAAATTACAATGTATCTAAAGAGAAAATTAGAGCCGATAGTCGTAAAAATATTTATACGTAAAACTAAAATATTAAACTTAAAGATGCAAAGAGAAGGAAACCTTTCAAACATCAAAACAATCCAGTAACCTTCATAAAACTTATTATCTCCGTCGAACGTGACGCTTTACGATGTGATAAATGAGTAGTGAGCGAACCACAATTTGACAGGCTGTTTCGTTACACAATTTTAATTATATCAACAAACAACTATTTACTAAATAGGGGATCTAACAATATATAACCACCGATAAGTTAATAAGAAAATCTTACCAGGAACCATAAGGAATCTTCCTCAATAGCAGAGAAAAACGTGTTATAAAGAAATTTTTTTTTTATTTAAAAGTGAAAAAACTCAAGAAAACAAAAACAAAAAACGTAATATGAAAAAGAATAAGAAAATAATAATCACCGTTGGTCGTAACTAATATTAATAAGATTAGTGCCGTCGTCGACTAAAAAAAAAAAAGAAAACGACACAAGAATATCGAGAGAAAAAATTAAGTTAAAAAAAGACAACACATAAAATATAATGTTAATGTTAATAATTTATTAAATAATCATCTTACGTTTTTTTAAAATATTTTAGTTTTTAATTAAATAATCATTAACTAACTAAGGGTTAATATTTTTTTGTTGATGTAGCAAGGTTTATATGTTCAAAATGCTTACATAAAGTATTCCACATGTACGCAAATATTATCATATCACCAAAAGATATTCACATTTAGTAAATTATCAATTTTTATCTAATTTTAAATCATTGTATCCTAAAAAATGTTAGAGGTTAAAATATTGAAAATAATATAAAAATTAAAAAAATTATTTAATTAAATGTGAAAGATTTTTTTGTCATTACGCCTTTAATTTACTCGCTCTATTTATATACTCATGTGTGAAGAATGGAGGACCCCTACCCAATCTTTGAAGGCCGATTGAGTCACAGGTGGTGCAGCTATAGTTTTGCTAATGGGTTACTTTCCCTCTACCACGAACTTCAGCTCATCATTCATCGATGCGTCGTCGCCTTCTTCGTATTCTTTGACAACCAGCAGCAAAGAGAAGATGATCAAGGTAAGCAGAAAGGGCAAAGGAGCCGTTAAGCTATCGACCGATCCGCAAAGCGTGGCGGCTAGAGAGAGGAGGCACCGTATAAGCGACCGGTTCAAGATCTTGCAGAGCATGGTTCCCGGCGGGACGAAGATGGACACCGCCTCAATGCTCGATGAAGCCATCCATTACGTGAAGTTCCTCAAGACTCAGATATGGCTTCATCAAGCCATGATCAATGAGTGCTCGTCTCTCTTCGTTCCGGCCGGATCATTTCCGGTTGAAGCGAACGTTTACCCGTCGTTAAACCCTAGTGATCTAAACCCTGCTGTGCAGCAATCACAGGAGCTGCCATTGCCGGGTTCTTGCTTCCAGGGTCAATACCAACAAAACTTGCCTTATGATGTGTTCATGAATCATCATCAATAACTTGATCATCTCGTTTTAATGTTCTCAAAAGATCGTGCTTAGGTGTATATATATATATATATATATATATATATGTGTGTGTGTGTGTGAATCATGATTAAATATTGTAACAAAGTTCAATGATGTAGCTTGTACCCATCAAGGAAGGAATTTGCATGTATTCTGTATTCATAATCTCTTCTTGAGTGAACTTTCATTAAAATCCAGTGTACTTCTTGGATTCGATGATAAAGTGAAACACGTGAACAAGAACGCGCATATCATTCTCAAACGAGATCATTTAAGAAAAAGAAGGAAAAGTTGCCATGCACGTACTCAATTGTTATACATATTTTACACATGTATATCGTTGTATTTCTTTTAGATTTTCTCTTTAAGTAATACTTATATTGTTATTTTTTGTTTATTAAATTTTGAATCCTTTGAAATTTCATATCCTTTAGTTGTAACAGCCTAGACACGATTGGACCTAAGATACTACATTGGGCTACTGAGGTAACACTTTTTGTAAAATCTACTCATTCTCTTTTAAACATATAATCAATGGTATCATAATTAAAAGCATACATAACTGATATAAAAACATTTTATAAAACGGAGTTCCATGACACATAATTTAAAATAAAATAATACATTTGGAGGTTTACAACTTTAATACATAAGTAAGGTTTTATGAATACACATGTCCACTAAAGCTACAGACAATACTATGAAGGAGATACTAGAAGTTCGACTACAACGGTGCTCCATGAACTACTCCAGCTGCTAACCTGCTAATGGAAAACATCCGAAGACTGAGCTTACAAAGTCCAACAGTATAATCACTAATCCAGAGCAACATTTAGAGTTTCATAAATATAAACATGCTCAAGATTAGGCATTAAGCAGTAGGCACATACCTGATCTTGATCAAGTACTACCTACTTAAAGCTTAACTGGTTTGCCATTAAAATAGGGGTCTCACGCTTCTCTTAGTCCTCGAACAAGGGCCTCGCCATGAGCACGCCTCTATCAGGTCTCTATTCAGACCAACTGCCACTCTAACTCGATTGTGTACTATCTATGTAACACCCTAGGCCCATATGACACACAATCGACCGGTTAGGATGCTACACGGAGGCACCGAAGTGGCTAACCAACTTCTTTCTCAATTCTTAAATTTTAAAATGATCATTTTAATAAAAAAAACATACATAATAAAATATAATTTAAACTTTACACTAGGGAGCTCCCAAAATAAATATTTACATTCAAAATATTACAGACCAACTTTTAAACACTATACGACTCAACTTTATAACAGGGTTTATAAATATACATGCCCTTAAAAAACTTGAGACGTATTCAGCTCTACTCGGGTCTAGACCTTGATCGCTCTCAGACTCATCAACTACTCCACCTAATATGCGTAAGGAAACAAATTCCAAAAGCTAAGCTAACTAGCTCAGTGCCACAATAACAACTAAATCATATTAACTGTGTATCACTGAAAGGCTCAAGCCATCAAGTTTACTGCTTTACTTTAGTGAGTATACTTATATACTCACTCTCTACTCTATGGTAGACATCATGGTGTGGCTGATAGTTCTGTAACTCGGAGCTCACACATCCCTCTAGTTTACCGAGGATGATGCCCCTGGAATCTCTGTATCAGACACCACACCCTCGACTAACCCACCCATTGCGAGTGTTAGGCCTTCGCCTTAGTTAGTCAGCTTAAAGTGCTCCACACACTCCCTAAGGATATGTCCAGATTGAATCTATACTTTCGACACTGCTAGTTTTTTTAAAAGAACTCAGGTGTGTTGATCGTTTCTCGAGCATTCAAACAAGGTTAGTCTTATTTCACCATACTTTATCTAGTTTCTACGTTTGAATTAACATTGCTATTGTTCTCAAATATAGTCTTATTTGAGAGAAATTAGAGCATTTGGGAAACCTCAGCTCATCGAGCCATTCTTCATCTAAAAATACTCGTGGATATCTATACTGACACTTCAATATCAATACTAAACCCTTGGTATCGATACCCACATGCTGGTATCGATACCCTTCAACTGCTATAGGCTACTTGGTTTAGGTAGTATCGATACTCAACCTAGAGTACAAATACTACAATGTTGGGGTATCGATACTTACCTGAGTATACTAAATTTAGGTTCGATGTTTTCAAAAATGCCTCAGTATAGATACTAACCACCTGGGTACCGATACTGGATCCCGAGTATTGATAGTGCCCTTATAACATGTTGGTTCTAGTCTCAAAGAATAGTATCAGTACTGTTCTTCCAGTACCGATACTGACGAACCCAAAATACCCCGCTTGGGCACAAAATTACCACCTGAACTCCCTAATTACCCTAACTTGAGGTTTCCCAATTAGTTATTAAGTCTTATATGATTATAGGGGTCATAAATAAGGCTCTTGAACATGCTAATTACATCAAACATAAAATCTACCATGAATTTCATCAATAAGCTTCATAACTTACTCTCAACTTAGAACTCATTTCTAATGACCCACAATCAATATGAGGAAGTTGTGAGTGTGTTATCTGGCTTCCTTGGCTGCTAAATCTCATCTTGAAACAACTAGGATTATCATTTTCTTTACTCCTTACCTTTAAACTTTCTCCCACCTTTCTAGCTAAATAAAGGTAATAAAAAGGGTTTACTAACTTATCTAAGACTTTAAAAAGGTTAAGGTTACTCCAAACAACTCAAATTTACTATAATAAACTTGAATCCTTTGATTCCCTTAACTTTTCTTAAAAACCCATTTTCTAAAACCAACATAAAAACTTGAGATTAAGGGCTTAAAATGAAGCTTGATGGGTGAGGATTATGGTTAGTACCTTGGTTTAATTAACTAGGCTTGGATTTTGAAAAGCTTTATCTTTTAAGCTTTCTCATGGGAAGGAAATGAAGAGAAAAAAGGGAAAATGGTTTGATGGGTAAGGTTTCACGTGAAATTCTTTAAATATAAGGGGTTTCTATCCTTTAAAATCGGTTATGGGTAAATTACTAATTTGGTCTCTCTTCTTTAAAACCCATACTAAAGTCCAACTTAACCTTAACTCTTGGGCCAAACTTAAGCCAATACCCTTATAAACTGGTCTAAACTGGTCTAGAAAATCTAATGGTCTCAACTTATAGGTATGAGGTTGACCCGAGATTTGGGTTATTACAATCTATATGCAATGCCAACCCACCACTCGTGAGTGTTAGGCCTTGCACCCAAATTAGCCATCGAAGAGCCTCACACACCCACTGTGGTATATCTAGGTAAAAACATCACACCTGCCAACCCGCCCCTTGTGTGTGTTAAGTCTTGCGCCCAAATAGTTAGCCGTAAAAAGTTCTTCACACACTTACTTCAGGTGTTCTCGGATATCCAATACCATTAGACGATCATTATCTTCTGAACTGGATCAGATGTAACTATACATGCATGCCTAAGGCTCAGAGACTATACGACACTGACATCGCTAATTAACTCCACGTGAGTGTTCGAGCCTCGCGCCCTCACTAGCTCCTAAAGTTCCTCACGCGCTTGCAATGCCATACTAGGGCAACTAAGGTAACCTAGGTATACCCTAGTACAACTAAATTCACTGACGTGGGATCATCCTCACTCTGTATGTTATCTCGCTTGTTCTCTTGCTTACAATGTTATGTGCAGGCTTAATGGTTTTTCACTGCTATTATATACTAGGTTCTTTTATTCGGGTCGTTCGATACCTAAGGTCATTTTAGTAATTCTCTATTTTTAACGAAACCTCTACACGTTCTCAAGGTTTTACGATGATTTCTGTGTTACTAATCACTAGCTATAATATTAACTAGCTCAATACCTAACTTGGTTCAACTTTAAGTAGCGACACCCTGATTGCTCTTATTGGATTTCCTTTCAATACCTTTTAGATTGAAAGAACGACTTACCTCATAGGTTTACTAACATTCTCGAAGCTCATGTTTTATGCTATTTTTGAAACTGACTTGCATATTGTATTGATCGTCAGTACACTACTCTGCAATAATCCTCATTCTCAACCATTTTTATATGTGCTCGATTTAAGAAATTTGAACACATTGTGCGTACTAAAGTACTTCGGTTGCAACCCACTCCTACGAGTGCATTTAGGCTCTCCTTGGCTTTTTTCATCCCCCACAAACTATGTTTTACTAATTCGGATCATCCCTAGTTCTTACGAGCCTTAACAGGGTCAAATCATATATTCCAAAGTGAGTAGTATCTATACTCTACTTGTAGTATCGATACCCTAAGGTCAAATATCGATACCCCTATGAGTATTGGTACCAAAAATGCATTCTGTTGAAAAAATAGGGCCTCAATATCGATACTGTCACCCTGAGTATCGATATTGTCACCCTGAGTATCGATATTGTCACCCTGAGTATAGATACTCTCCCTGGCAGTATCGATACTCTTAGCTTAAAACCCTAATTTTATCCCTAAATTAACCAATATCGATATTGTTTATCCTAGTATCTATACTCAAACCCCAAAATAGATATTTTAAGCTCGAGAAACACTAAAAAAATCATCCCAAAAGACTTGGTTTGGTTGTTAAACTTATTTTAAAGCTTTAGTAAGTTGTTTGGGGTCTTTAAGTAGCATAAAAATGTCTTTTAAACCTCTAAAATGTGATTTGATCTTAATATCAAATTTAAATCCTAAAATTCTTAAATACTCAAATCTTAGCAATCTCTTTAAGTTTATGAAATCTTAACATTCCAAAGGATTAGAAATATAATATATTGCTGTTAAAAACTGAAATGAAGCCTCTTGATTAGACAACTCATTTCCTTGGTGATTTTGATGAAAACTCCCACTTTTCTCTTTATCTATAATGTAATACCCCAAAAAATTTGACCAATAACTAAAATGTAGTTTTGAAAGTTTAGTGGCTAAAGTATAAACTTTGAAAAGTATAGGGACTGAAATTTGTAATTTTTAAAAGTTATATATTTTAGCCCGTAAATGAACAGTTTGGCCAAAAACAAGGATTTTAGTGGGAATCATATTTTCGGTACGAGATTTGTGTTAAAGGCTATAAAGTGGTAAAGTTCGGTATTAAATCGGATAATCATATCGAATCAAAATGTCAAAAAAATGTGAAGGATGCTAGATAAAGGTTGGAAATATTATTTATATATCTTAGAAAAGTGAAATTTAACATAGATCAATGGAATTAAGGTTGATTTTCCATGTTAAGTCAAAATTTTGGAATTACGTGACTAAATTGCAAATTTCAAAAAATTACAAGGACAAACATGAAAAATTAGAATTAAGATATTTTCTAAATTTGATGAGGTAAGGGATAATGTCATGGACTGGCATGGGTGTAATTTTGGGAATTCATTAATGGTAAGTTAGTCTTTTGGCCTAAAATGATAAAAAAAAAATAGTTATAATTGATTTTTTTAAGGGTTAAAGTAGCAGATTTTTTTTAGAATGCTCGTGAACTTCTCTTCTCTCCTCCAGCAGGTTGCTGAAACCCATAGCCAAGGTAAGCAAATTTATTTTCTTCCATTTTTGACCAAATTTAGTGAGTTTCGGGACTAAAACGTGAAATAAGAAATTCACCTACACTAATTTCTCTATAAGATGGTGTAATTAATTCTTGGTTTCATGTTTGAATGGTGGTAGTGGGTGATTTATGTGGATGAAGGGGAAGTGTGATTTTTATGATTAAAGATTGATTCTTGATATTAGAAGTGTTGTAAGAATTGATGAAGAACCTAAGGATGCAAATTAATGAAAACAGTTTAGATTTTGAATTTGGAAGTGAGTTTGAAAATTCACTAGAAATTCTATAAAAATTATTTGGAGGTTATTTTTATATATTATGTTCTTATATCAATCTAGTTTTGTTTAAAACAAATGGGGATCAATTTCAAGGTGTATAAAAAAAAGATATGAATTTTTAACCGAGGAAAGGTCAGAAAAATGGACAGCAGATTCTTCATAAAACAGATTCTGTCAGTCAACTTTGAAAATTCACCATAAATTGTACATAATTGAATTAGAAAGAGTTATTTATATATATAGATTCGTATTCGAGTCTAGTTTTCAACGGAAGAAACGGAATTAAATTTAAGTGAGTGTATTAATACATAATATTGATTCTTTAAAGGTAGTGCAAGTTGTATGAATATGGAAACTTTAGAATTTAAGTTGAAATGGATTAGACGATGAAGAGTAATTTTTAAATGTAAAACTACCATTTGGGTGAGTTAGAATAATTCTGGAAATTTTGAAAAGTTTGCTGATTTTTGGAGTTTAAGTATTAAGTTGGGATTGAATTTCAAGTTATCAAGTTGTAAGGTTGAAGTATTGATTTGAACTTTTATTTTAGTTGCTATAAATTTTATATTTAATGGGAAATGGTCATAATAGTGAAGAGCTATTATGAAATTAAAGGAAAAGTTGAGTTTAATTCTGGAAAGAATTTAAAATATGTGGTTTGATTTTATAATTGGTAAAAGTTGAAGATCATGTTGGGAATAATTATTTGTGGAATTGAATAAGGGGGTGTTTGGTTCAAGGATTGTACGATTCCCATGGGATGGGAATCCCACATTCCCATGTTTGGTTGGCCGGGAATCTCATTCTCGGTAATGTTTTATTACCAATAGTAGATTTTTTGAGGTATATTACCGGGAAATGTCATTACCTCCCTTCCCTTAGGTATTGTAACATTACCGGCATTTTGGACTAAAATGCCCTTAAATTTTTATTTTTTTTTCAAAAATATCATTCTTCTATCATTGAATAATAAAAATTCTACGAAGGTTAAATTACAAATTTATCCTTAAATTATTTTAGATTTACAAAAAAATCTATAATTAAAATTTTATATGAAGTTCAGGGGTTAAATTTTTTTTACCCTTTCATTAAACCTTTTTTATATTTTTAATTTTGTAAAAAAATTATATAAATATTATAATTTAATTTTTTAAAGAAAATATATAAATATTTTACAATTTGTAATATTATACAAATATATAATAAGGACAATTTGGTCAAATATACATTCCAATAATCTTTTATTCTTTTAACCAAACTCGGTAATCTTACATTCCTGCTAAACCAACCAAACACAAAATAAAACATTCCCAGTAATCCTATTCCCTGGTAATCTTACATTCCCACTGGTAATCTTACATTCCCACTGGTAATCTTACATTCCGTGAACCAAACGCACCCTAAGTGTTTTGAGAAATTTGAAGTTATAATGGAGTTATGAGTTAGGTTGATATCGATTTAGTTATCGATTTTATTTTATAGATTCTCAAATGTAAAAAATGAGTTTATGTTAGAACGACACTAATATGTAGTTTAAACATTTTGTGTTATAATTTGGTATTGTCAGATTACAATAAAAATAGCAATCCGAACAAACTGAAAGGAAATGACAAAGCTTGTGACTAGTATTATTGTATACAAGTTCTTAAGTGAGGCAAAGGTGAGTGCAATTTATTTATTTAATTAGTTTGATTGAGGACGACTTGCGATAAGTCAGTCTCACCTTGTTTATTTCAAAGATATGAATTACGTTTTGATTATGAAATTATGTTATATCCATAATTTCTTTAATAAGTTTTATGAAAGTTTTTGGACATGAACTGTCCATGTCACATTTTAAGAATGTGAATTAAATATATTTTCGACTCTGATATGATGTTTATCAAATGGTTAAGAAATGAACTAAAAGCCCAATGTATGTTATATTGAGAGTCAAATGTACAATTGGCATGCCATGAGGTGGAGTGATTATCTGTTCTGTTTATGATATACTGTGGTGTACCGGAGTGTACACTAGTATATATTCTGATCTGAATGCACTTGGTGTGCATATTGTTATTTCCGATGTGATAGCAGTGTGTGTGCTTATCTGTTCCGACTCTAATGATCTGAGATCTGTATTGCATACTCGTCTGACTCACGTACCTTATATTCTCTTAAAATATACTTTGGGCTATAAAAATGAAATAAGAAAGTTCTGAAAAGTGTCTGACTACAAAGAATTATGAACTGATTATTATGTCTGATCTGATTATTTATGATCTTGTGAAAATTATCAGATGATTATTTTCAGGTTTATTATAAAGTTCAACATGAGATATCTGGTTTAAATGTTCTGAAGAATTTCAGTCTGTTTTATTTTAATGATTTTATATATTTTGATATTTTATTTAATTATTCTCACCTTTAGTATTACTGCCTCACTAAGTTATACTTAGCGCGTGATGATTTTCATGCGTAGGTTCTAGTAAGGATAAGTACGATCAGTAAGGAGCTATCGGAGCATCTTTTGGAAAGACATACATATCATCAGTATCAGTAAGACATCTATGATGTTTCTTTTGACTTATAGTGGCATGTATAATTATGTCAATAGTTTCTAATTATCGTATTTATTTTAAATAAATTGTAATAGTAAACTAGAACTATTTTAGTTTATTTTACTTAGTTTAGTTTATTTTAAATAATTATGTCAATAGTTTCTAATTATCGTATTTATTTTAAGACATACATTATTATGTTTTTAAAAGGTTTTACGAAAAAACATGGTTTAGTAAAATTACTGAATAAATAATGAATTTATTTTCCTGTAATAAAGAAATAAATTATAATATGAAATATACTTTAAAATAGATTTTTAAAGATAGAACAAGAGTATTTTCAAAGAAACAAATTTTTACGGAAATTTCAGTTCAGTAAATATTTTCAGTTTGATGTGACATCTTTAACTCGTATATCGAGACATATACGGGTTAAGGGTGTTACATTTATTGGTATCACAACTACAGATTTAGCCGATTCTCGGTCTAAACTGAGCCTATAATATGTCGAAAATATACACATGCCACTAGGATGTCGAAATTACTAATATGGTATGGTATGATGATTTTATTTATGATGCTGCTCCTTACTAATGTAAATTTGTGCTTTTGTTTAGATGTCGGGTTCAGAAGGCATAAGACAGGCCACCGAACAAGAGGTTCCCGAGGGAACTGGTAGTGGGAGTAGTAACGAAGTAAAGCGTGTACCTCAACGTCAGGGAGAGCATGTACATCAAGGAGTACCCGCTCCAGATCAGGGAACTTTCTTACAAGCTCTAGAGGCTATACTGGCTCGTTATCAGCCGGCAGTAACACCTCCTCTTCCTCTTCCTCCGCCTCCACCTCTTCCTCCAGTTTCGAGAATATCGGTTCTGAAAGAATTAAAAAGTTTAGGAGCTGTAAAGTTTAAAAGCGAAGCAAACGAAGGCCCAGTAGAAGTAGATATGTGGTTGAATGATGTGAAAATAATGTTGGACAGTCTTCACTGTTCCGATGATGAAAGATTGGATGGAGTAGTTTCATTATTACGAGGTCAGGCTTATATATGGTGGACGAACGTGACGACACGTGTTCCTCCAGATCAGATCATATGGTGGTTTTTCTTAGAAGCATTTCAGAAGAAACATATTGGAGAGCAGTTTATTACTCAGATTAAGCATGATTTCTTTAATCTAATTCAGGGTGGTAAATCGGTGTACGAGTATGAATGTGAGTTTAATAAACTTGCTCGATATGCCTTAGAGATGATTCCCACTGAAAGAGACATATGTCAGAAATTTATTCGAGGTCTTCGTCCCAGACTCAAGGAACTTCTGTTGGCTGCGAACTTGACCACTTTTCAAGAAGTAGTGAACAAAGCAAAAGATTTGGAAATGGCACAAAATGAGAATCTTCTGATAGAGCAGAGACGACATTCTAAAAGATCTGGAGCATCATCATCTTTTCAGTCTAAAAGAGGTCGAGGTTCCGGTTATCGATATCAAAATAAAACTGAAAGTGGTGCTTCTAGTCGTAAAGGATTTGAGGCAAAAGAAAAAGGCCGACAGACTCATATGACAGTTTCAGGAGCCAGTAGATCAGCTCGATCACAGGATCAGATATTTCCATGTCAGTATTGCGGTAAAAATCACCCTGGAGTTTGTAGAATGAAGACTGGAGCTTGTTTCCGTTGTGGAGATACCAATAACTTTATCAGAGATTGCCCTTTAATTGGGGAGATATCAGTGCAGACAGAAAGGTCTGTAGCAGTATCTCAGAGAGGCGGTAGAGGCAGAGGTAGAGAGAGGGGATATTCTGAGACAGCCTCCAAGTCGACATTCGTTCTCCAGTGAGAATTTATAACATCAAGACTAATGATGATCGTGACGACCCAGAGATCATAGCAGATACTTTCTATCTTTATGATGAGCCTGTATTTGTTTTGATTGATCCGAATTTTACGCGTTCTTATGTTAGTTCAGAATTAGTTAAAAATAAGAATATTCCATTAGAACCCATCAATAGTGATATGATAGCTATAAATCCACTGGGTCATAGTGCTAGAGTCACAAGGATTAGCATAAATTGTCCGCTAAAGATTCAAGGGGTTATATTCCCTGCAAATCTTTTGGAGTTACCGTTTGATGAGTTTGAGATTATATTGGGCATGGATTGGTTATCTCGGCATTATGGTTGGGTAGATTGTCGCATGAAGCGATTATTTATAAAGGATGTAGAGGGTACCAAGATAATAGTAATTGGAGAAAAAGCGGGGTCTTTGCCTAATGTAATATCAGCCTTTACGACAATGAAAATAATAAAAAAAGGTTGCACATCTTTCTTAGCAAATGTGCTCGATACCCGGACATTTGAAATTCGATTAGAGAATATTCCGACAGTTCGAGAATTTTCAGATGTATTTCCTGATAATTTACCCGGATTACCTCCTGATCAAGAAGTGGAGTTTAAAATTGAAGTTTTCCCGGGTACATCTCTTATTTCAATGGCTCCATATAGGATGGCTCCAACGGAACTCAGAGAACTAAAGGCGCAATTACAAGAGCTATTAATCGAGGTTTTATTGGACCGAGTGTATCTCCTTGGGGTGCACCACTACTTTTTGATAAAAAGAAAGATGGCTCGATGTGATTATGTATAGATTATCGTAAACTGAATAAGGTGACGGTGAAGAATAAATACCCTCTTCCGAGGATCGATGATCTGTTTGATCAGCTCAAGGGTGCTTCAGTATTTTCGAAAATTGATCTTCGATCAGCGTATCATCAGCTAAAGATAAAAGAGGAAGATTTTCCAAAGACGGCTTTCAGAACTCGATATGGTCATTATGAGTTTGTTGTGATGCCGTTTGGACTAACCAATGCTCCAACAACATTTATGGATTTGATGAATCGAGTCTTTCAGTCCTATTTGGATCAATTTATGGTTGTGTTCATTGATGATATTTTGGTGTATTCTAAGACTATGAAAGAGCACGACACACATCTCCGTATCGTACTTCAGACATTACGAGATAAAAAGTTATATGCTAAATTATCAAAATATGAATTTTGGCTGTCAGAGGCCGTCTTTCTAGGTCACGTGATTTCAGAAGAAGGAATTAGAGTAGATCCTAAGAAAGTACAAGCGGTAGTAGAGTGGAAACCTCTAAAAAATGTTTCTAAAGTCTGAAGTTTCTTGGGGTTAGTTGGATATTAACGGAGATTTGTGAAGAATTTTTCAATAATTGCATCTCCACTTACCAAACTACTTCAAAAGGATGTATCATTCTTCTGGAATAAAAAGTGTCAAGAAAGTTTTGAGAAGCTTAAAAAGATTCTGATTGAGGCACCGGTATTAGTACAACCAGAGTCAGGAAAAGATTATGTAATCTACAGTGATGCATCCCATAATGGTTTGGGATGTGTTTTAATGCAAGAAGGTAAAGTGGTAGCCTATGCTTCAAGGCAGTTAAAGACGCACGAACGGAATTATCTGACACATGATTTGGAGCTAGCAGCTGTAGTGTTTGCTATAAAAATATGGCGCCACTATTTATATGGTGAGCGATGCTATATTTATACAGATCATAAGAGTTTAAAATATTTGCTCACTCAGAAAGAGTTAAATCTAAGACAAAGAAGATGGATTGGGCTTCTCAAAGACTATGATGTGATTATTGATTATCATCCTGGGAAGGCTAATGTGGTAGCTGACGCACTTAGCCGAAAAACCTTTGCTGCTATGAGAGCGTTAGATGCACGACTATCAATGGAAGATGATGATGCATTGATTGTAGAATTGAGATTGAGACCTGCCCTATTGGATCTTATCAAAGATCTTCAGAATAAAGATAATAAGTGTTTAGATAGAATGAAGCAAGCAAAGAAAGGAGAAATGACGTATTTTGAAATTAAGTCTGATGGATGTTTGTATTATCGGAATCGAATTTACATACCGATGATGAAGAACTGAAGAAAGATCTTCTTTCTGAAGCTCATTATAGTCCTTTGACTATGCATCTAGGAGGAAACAAAATGTATCAAGATTTAAAGAGTCGGTATTGGTGGGCAGGTATGAAAAGAGCTATCACTGAGTTTGTTTCTAAATGTCTAACCTGTCAGCAGGTAAAAGTAGAACATCAAGTACCTTCGGGGTTGTTGCAACCTATCTCAATTCCTCGATGGAAATGGGAACGAGTTACCATGGATTTTGTGACAGGTTTACCTTTGACACCTAGTAAGAAAGATTCGATCTGGGTGATAGTGGATAGATTGACAAAGACAACACACTTTATCCCAGTTCGAGAAGATTATTCTATGAACAAGTATGTGGAGTTATATATCAGAGAAATAGTACGACTTCATGGAGTACCCATTTCGACAGTTTTCGATAGAGATCCGAGATAAACTTCGAGATTTTGGAAGTCTTTGCATGAGGCATTGGGAACCAGACTAAATTTCAGCACATCTTATCATCCTCAGACAGATGGTCAATCTGAAAGAACTATTCAGATACTTGAAGATATGCTAAGGGCGTGTGTTATTGATTTTAAAGGATCGTGGGAAAAGTATTTGCCTTTAGCAGAGTTTGCTTATAATAACATTATCAATCAAGTATCAAAATGGCTCCTTTTGAAGCACTGTATGGAAGAAATGTCGAACACCACTGAATTGGTACGAATTAAAAGATCGATATGTAATTGGTCCAGATCTAATTAAGGAGATGGAAGACAAAGTGAAAGTAATCCAAGATAATCTCAAGATAGCAGTTGATAGACAGAAATCTTATGTTGATTTAAAAAGAAAATAGATTGAATATCAAGTGGGTGATAAGGTATTTCTTAAGGTGTCACCTTGGAAAAAGATTCTAAGATTTGGACGAAAAGGGAAATTGAGTCCAAGATTTATCGGGCCATATGAGATTGTAAAGAGAGTTGGACCAGTAGCTTATTAGTTGGCGTTACCTTCAGAGATGGACGAGATTCATAATGTATTTCATGTATCAATGCTTCGAAGATATCGATCAGATCTTTCACATGTAGTTACACGGGAGGAAATTGAGATTCAGCCAGATTTATCATACGAAGAGGAGCCAGTAAAGATTTTAGCACATGAAGTCAAAGAACTAAGAAATAAGATGATTCCATTAGCAAAAGTACTTTGGCGAAACCATAAAGTTGAGGAATCAACTTGGGAACGAGAAGAAGAGATGAAGAAAAAGTTTCCTCATCTATTTAATTCAGGTATGTAAATACATATGAAAAATTCGAAGACGAATTTTATTTAAGGGGGGAGGAATTGTAATACCCCAAAAAATTTGACCAGTGACTAAAATGTATGTTTTAAAAGTTTAGTGGCTAAAGTATAAACTTTAAAAAGTGTAGGGACTAAAATTTTTAATTTTTAAAAGTTATATATTTTAGCCCGTAAATGAACAGTTTTTCCGAAAACAAGGATTTTAGTGGGAATCATATTTTCAGTACGAGATTTGTGTTAAAGGCTATAAAGTGGTAAAGTTCGGTATTAAATCGGATAATCAAATCGAATCAAAATTTCACAAAAATTTGAATGATGCTAGATAAAGGTTGGAAATATTATTTATATATTTTAGAAAAGTGAAATTTAACATGGATCAATGGAATTAAGGTCGATTTTCCATGCTAAGTCAAAATTTTGGAATTAGGTGATTAAATTGCAAATTTCAAAAATTACAAGGACAAATATGAAAAATTAGAATTAAGATATTTTCTAAATTTGATGAGGTAAGGGATGATGTCATGGACTGGCATGGGTGTAATTTTGGGAATTCATTAATGATAAGTTAGTCTTTTGGCCTAAAATGATAAAAAAAATAGTTATAATTGATTTTTTTAAGGGTTAAAGTAGGAGATTTTTTTAGAATGCTCGTGAACTTCTATTCTCTCCTCCAGCAGGTTGCTGAAACCCATAGCCAAGTAAGAAAATTTATTTTCTTCTATTTTGACCAAATTTAGTGAGTTTTGGGACTAAAACGTGAAATAAGAAATTCACCTACACTAATTTCTCTATAAGATGGTGTAATTAATTCTTGGTTTCATGTTTGAATGGTGGTAGTGGGTGATTTATGTGGATGAAGGGGAAGTGTGGTTTTTATGATTAAAGATTGATTCTTGATATTAGAAGTGTTGTAAGAATTGATGAAGAACCAAAGGATGCAAATTAATGAAAATAGTTTAGATTTTGAATTTGGAAGTGAGTTTGAAAATTCACTAGAAATTCTATAAAAATTATTTGGAGGTTATTTTTATCTATTATGTTCTTATATCAATCTAGTTTTGTTTAAAATAAACGGGGATCAATTTCAAGGTGTATAAAAAATTTATGAATTTTTAACCGAGGAAAGGTCAGAAAAGCGAGCAGCAGATTCTGCATAAAACAGATTCTGTCAGTCAACTTTGAAAATTCACCATAAATTGTACAGATTGAATTAGAAAGAGTTATTTATATGGATAGATTCGTATTCGAGTCTAGTTTTTAACGGAAGAAACGTAATTAAATTTCAGTGAGTGTATCAATATAGATTATTGATTCTTTAAAGGTAGTGCAAGTTGTCTGAATATGGAAACTTTAGAATTTAAGTTGAAATGGATTAGAAGATGAAGAGTAATTTTTAAATGTAAAAGTACCATTTGAGTGAGTTAGAATAATTCTGGAAATTTTGGAAAGTTTGCTGATTTTTGGAGTTTAAGTATTAAGTTGGGATTGAATTTCAAGTTATCAAGTTGTAAGGTTGAAGTATTGATTTGAACTTTTATTTTAGTTGCTGGAAATTTTATATATTTAATGGGAAATGGTCATAATAGTGAAGAGCTATTATGAAATTAAAGGAAAAGTTGAGTTTAATTCTGGAAAGAATTTAAAATATGTGGTTTGATTTTATAATTGGTAAAAGTTGAAGATCATGTTGGGAATAATTATTTGTGGAATTGAATAAGTGTTTTGAGAAATTTGAAGTTATAATGGAGTTATGAGTTAGGTTGACATCGATTTAGTTATCGATTTTATTTTATAGATTCTCAAATGTAAAAAATGAGCTTATGTTAGAACGATACTAATATGCAGTTTAAACATTCTGTGTTATAATTTGGTATTGTCAGATTACAATAAAACTAACAATCCGAACAATCTGAAAGGAAAGGACAAAGCTTGTGACTAGTATTATCGTATACAAGTTCTTAAGTGAGGCAAAGGTGATTGCAATTTATTTATTTAATTATTTTGATCGAGGACGACTTGCGATAAGTCAACCTCACCTTGTTTATTTCAAAGATATGAATTATGTTTTGATTATGAAATTATATCCATAATTTCTTTAATAAGTTTTATGAAAGTTTTTGGACATGAACTGTCCATGTCACATTTTAAGAATGTGAATTAAATATATTTTCGACTCTGATATGATGTTTATCAAATGGTTAAGAAATGAACTAAAAGCCCAATGTATGCTATATTGAGAGTCAAAGGTACAATTGGCATGCCATGAGGTGGAGTGATTATCTGTTCTGATTCTGATATATTATGGTGTACCGGAGTGTACACTAGTATATATATTCTGATCTGAATGCACTTGGTATGCATATTGTTATTTCCGATGTGATAGCAGTGTGTGTGCTTATCTGTTCCGACTCTAATGATCTTAGATCTGTATTGCGCACACTCGTCTGACTCACGTACCTTATATTCTCTTAAAATATACTTTGGGCTATAAAAATGAAATAAGAAAGTTCTGAAAAGTGTCTGACTACAAAGAATTATGAACTGATTATTTTGTCTGATCTGATTATTTATGATCTTGTGAAAATTATCAGATGATTATTTTCAGGTTTATTATAAAGTTCAACATGAGATATCTGGTTTGAATGTTCTGAAGAATTTCAGTTTGTTTTATTTTAATGATTTTATATATTTTGATATTTTATTTAATTATTCTCACCTTTAGTATAACTGCCTCACTAAGTTATACTTAACGCGTGATGATTTTCATGCGTAGGTTCTAGTAAAGATAAGTACGATCAGTAAGGAGCTATCAGAGCATCTTTTGGAAAGACATACGTATCATCAATATCAGTAAGACATATATGATGTTTCTTTTGACTTATAGTGGCATGTATAATTATGTCAATAGTTTCTAATTATCGTATTTATTTTAAATAAATTGTAATAGTAAACTAGAACTATTTTAGTTTAGTTTTATTGGTAACTATGCATGACAAGAATTTATTACATTATTATGTTTTTAAAAGGTTTTACGAAAAAACATGGTTTAGTAAAATTACTGAATAAATAATGAATTTATTTTCCTGTAATAAAGAAATAAATTATAATCTGAAATATACTTTAAAATAGATTTTTAAAGTTAGAACAAGAGTATTTTCAAAGAAACAAATTTTTACGAAAATTTTAGTTCAGTAAATATTTTCAGTTTGATGTGATATCTTTAACTCGTATATCGAGACATATACGAGTTAAGGGTGTTACTTATAAAACCCAGGAATTGATTCACTAAAACGATTTTGATGGAGGAAATATGAACGAAAATGGAGCATGAAAAGGTTTAAACTCTTACCTTAGCTAAATCCTTAGAGAGGAGAAAAAAAAGAAGAAAGAAAATGGAGAAATGAGGAGAATGAAATGATATATATAAAGGCTTCAACTTCAGAAAATGGGTAAATAACACTTTTGATCCTTCTTCATATTTATACTAATTAAAAAATCTCCTTTTTAAGATTAATTGGGCCCGAACCTGACCCAATTAAACCCAACGACTTAATTTATAAAATTCACGGGATCCACTTATGTCTCAAGTAAAATCGAAACTACTAGTCCAGAATCTGGGGTGTTATATTAGTAAACTATAGTGTATTGATAGCGATTTATGTAAATGTGCTCTAGGGTGGATAAATGTTCACCTTAAAATTTAAAACTTTGTTATGTTATTGTCCATTTTATATCCACCCCAAAGTTTTATTTATGCTTACCTCATATAAAAAGTGTTATTAATATACACGTATTATCTGAAACATATTTTCAGATCCATCACTGTTTATTGACGTGACTATTGATAGATTATGCGATTTACCATAGATAAATCTATTATCTGAAAGTTAAATCTATTTGTAATGTCAATCTACGTATATTTATAATTACCTTGAATTTGATATTTGTATTAAAGGTAAGTGTATATATTATCTTGTAAGGCTGAAGAAAGAGATTCCTTCCTACTATATGATTCATCTTTTACAGCTTATCTATTGATCAATACGTCTATGTTTATTCACCACAATTATAAGAAATTATCCCTCATAAACTACCACAATCTCATTTATACCAATATATATATATATATATATATATATATAGAGAGAGAGAGAGAGAGAGAGAGAGGTGTTTCTTCTGGTAAAGATAAAGCTTTTAACTAAACTTTTACTTTTGAATTGTCCGAGATTGTTAACCCAAGGAGGCCGTGCCGGGCTTTGCTTAAGGGTCCCTTCTATTTCCTTTTATACTTTTTCTTTTTGGTGCTTTTATAAGTTCTAATCTATCTTTTGTATTTTCTTTTCTGAAAAGAACAGTCAAATTTGAAGATATATCTCATGCAAAGTTGCCAACAGGTCATAATTTAAGCTAAAAAATTCAAATTTTATAATCCTATATACAACAATGGTAATAACAAGAATAATACAAGTTATGTATCGTTCTTCTAATCTCTATTTTTAAAATTAAAGTCAATTTCTATAAAAAAAAATTTGTGTATATGTAGATTTAATATCTTATTTTAAATTTGGGTAAATAACAAAAATTGTCCCCCGACTATAGGATTTTTTTGTTGAGTTTTTTTACTATTAAAAGTTACAAAATGACTCATTGATTATACAGTATTGCTTTGTTGAGTCTTTTAATTATTAAAAAAATATAAAATAGTCACTTGATTTTTCACATGTTCCAAACTCGTCCATTTTCGTTAAAAAATTGGCAGCCTTATGAACTGGACGTTAACATGCTCACTGAGATACGATAAAATCTAATCTCATAAATGTTTAAGTTATATTTTGTGGAACGAGTCTTTGTTTATATTATGTTGGTGAGACAATGCTTTATACATTATGACGTCGAACCAATGCTTTAAAGCAATGCTGGAGCCAATAGACATCATTAACATATGATTTTATCATGTCTCAATCGGTATGCTAACATCCAACTCAGACAACGGTTAATTTTTTTAACGGAAAAGAATGAGTTTGGAACATATGAGTAGTTGGGTAACTATTTTTTAACTTTTAATAATTAGGGACCCAACAATACAACACCCTACAATCAAGAGATCATTTTGTAATTTTTAATAATCGAAAGATTTAACAATACAATGTCCCATTGTGGAATGACCCTTTCTTCCCTTTTAATAATCGGATGAGTTAAAACATGAATTTTAATTCTATAAAAGTGAAATGAGTTCAAAGTTTACTGATTGATATTGTTTGTTCATATTAACAAGAATTTGTCAAGCTGTTTTATTTCTGCTAAAAAACTCACATACGTCTCATGCCATTATAGTTTTAACTTTTAACCTGGTAGTTTGTATATTCTATTACGTTGAGGATTCATGATTCACTATGGAGGTTATCGTTTATAACTTGAAACAGATATTCTTGCTTTCTGCTTTGTTCAATGTTGAATTCTTCTGGGTGATTGTTTCTTAGTAATCTTTTATATATGAAGTGATAATTCTTCCCATTATTGGGTGTAGAGGTGGTGATTAATGAGGTTTATGAATCATGGTTATATAGATTGATGAGTATGGATTTTTCTGTGAATGATGCAAAATTATGATAAGTAGAATCGCTTTTGTTGAAAATTCTTTCTTGAATGGTGCAAACAGTGGAAATGAGACGGACCTATAACCATATGATCAAAGAATTGGTAAATGTCTTACAATTATTTTTTTCATTTCTACGAATTCTAGTTATCATGATTGAAGGTTTAAGTGTTCTTCTCTCCTCAGCAGCAATTATGTTTTAGTCACGTACACGGTGCAACGGACGGAGGATAGGGGAAAGTTCTATTTGTTGCCATACAATTTGTGGTTTCTATGCTTTTCTCTCTTTCTAATTGGTTGTCAAAAGATATGGATAACCCAAGTTAAGATTCAGGACATTATCTTTAGGAAAATTAATATTATGCAAAGAGAGGGATCATTTTGTTTTCGGGGCATAATGTTACGGCGTCAGCAATTCTAGAAGAAGTTAAGAACTGTATCATACATTTACTTGAACAAATTAAAATATACAATTGTGCAGGATCTTCTCTATTTTGCCTATATGAGAAGGATTTTTTTTTTACTTTTTGCTTAGCCTTTCAGGTACAAGTGTAACCTACTTGCTGTTGCACCCTCAATTTTATGTGATGTTACAAAGGGAACTTGGTTCGTTAGCTTACATATTCGAACCATGTTTGTCTTAGGGGGTGAATGAGCAGCTGGCGTATGCCATGGTAAGTTAATGACTACTGCCATGACTGTTTTCCCAGTGACCTAAACTCCTCGGTAGACATGATTTCTCTTTAATTTCTTGGCATCAATAGGGTTGATTGGCAATATTACTGTGAGGGTATGATAGAAATCAGGTTTATAATTGAAATACTTGTAGTTTGTAGATTCAAGTGCAGGTCAGATATGATGGTGGTGGAGAGATGGATGATATCTGGATAAGAGATGACAGTGAGGCGAAAATATGGTTCTAGCTCAGTGTCCATGGCCCCGGTGTACCTAATATTGCAGTGGTTGCGACGCTTAATTGATGTGGATAATCTGTTTCTACCTTTCCTGTGGGAAAAGTAAAATGATTAACCGAATTGAGACGAATCATACTTGCCAATGCCAAACATCGATGGACAGGTCTGATTAATCAACTAAAGTTAGGTTTGGTCATGTATTGAACAGAAGCTAAAGAATTTTGATTGAACAATAATAAATTCTGTATCAAAGAGTAATCCCTCCTAGATGATCAAACATGTTAACGGGAGGATTGAGGAGGAACATATGTATTCGACATGCCGTCTGCAATTGCTTGAACCTTGAGGTGTTCATCAAATTAACCATAGAACCATATATGATAATTTCATCTTACACAACTCGAACAGAAACACCCTAGTGACAGTTGAACCTTTGTTTACTTAGGGTAAAATATACCGGTAAATCTTGAACTTTTAGGGTGTTTGTAATTTGGTCATTTAACTTTTAAAATTTACAATAAAATTTTATCTATGGTTATTGCCGTTAAGAAAAATTGACATCACATTAAAGTTTATTTATTTTTTAATTTAATTTCCTTAAAAAAAATTACAAGTTTCCAAACTGAAATTCGTCACAAAGGTTGAGTTTTCTATGAAAAGAGTAGTCGTCGGCTAATCCCAGCGATGGAGAAGTTTTGTTTGATGGAAAGATTAAATAGTCTAGTTTCAAGTCAAACAGCTGATTAATAACGATAAAACATAAAATATCAGGTCTTAGTTCGGTTGAGATTTGAGGAGATTGAAAGATTTTGCGGCGAGTTCGAATCAACGGAAAAGAAGAGAAAAAAGGATATTAGTAATTTGTGGACCGAAAAAATTATCAAACAACGATAGAAATTATGATGAAAGGAGGTGTTAGTTTGATACTTTTAGTTGGTCTCAAGTGAATCTAAACAGAGATATTGAGAAAGAAAAAGGAAAAAAAAAACATCTAACGTGACATGATCAAAAGAATGGTAGATAGTGACAACACGTGATCCGAGCGATAATCATCAATTTGAAAGGCAAATTTTGAAATTTAAAATTTCTTTAGGGTTATTGAAACTTTAACTTCAGTTTTTTAATATAAGCTGACGACTATAACCATAATAATAGCGAATTAAAAGCTGTAAATTTTAAAATTTGGTGATTAAAATATAAGTACTTTAAAAGTTTAGGGATTACTAATAGAATTAACCCCTTATCAAATCGATTAAAGACGAATGATAATTTTCAGCGTAAACTACTCGTTTAGTATCTAAACTATCAATTTTAATCTATTTTAATATCTAAACTTTCAAAATCATACATAACATTTAATTTTTGTTTCATTTTAGTATCTGCCATTAGGGATGGGCATGTGGCGAGGCGAGGTGTTTTTTGGCCGCCTCGACCCAAAAATATACATCTAAAACCTGAACACGCACCACCCGATGAATTTTAAGTTTTTTCCCGTCTCGATTATAAAACCAAAATCTCGACCCCGTCTCGATTAATATTTTAAAATAATTCAAAACATATATTTTATAATAATATATTTATAATTATTTATTATATTTTAAACGGTTAAATTAATATATTTTATAATAATATTTTATATTTAATAATTAAATAATATATTTAATAATATAAAAATTAAAATTCTTAATATATATATATATATATCAGGTCAATATTTTTCACCTTAAATCTGGCCCTGTCCTGCCCTGAAATTATATACTATATAACCCACCCCTCGAGCCCCAAAATTTTAAAAAGAAATGCCCCTATAGGGTCGGGTGGGAATCCGTCGGGTTCGAGCATTTTGACAATCCCTACCCACCGTTAAAAACTTAATGCGTTTAATATCTAAACTTTCATTAAAAAGAACTTAACGTTAAGTTTTTAAAGAGTATTAAAATGAAACAAAAACTAAACGTTAGGTATGATTTTGAAAAAATTAAAAGTTTAAGTACTAAAGTGGATAAAAACTGATAGTTTAATTATTAAATACATAATTTACCCTATTTTTTAATCGAATACGGAACTTCATTATCTTGCAGTGTATAATTCAATAGACCACCCCCAAATATACTTAGATGGAGTTTTAAAACGACACCGTTGGAAACATTGGGCTGATGAAAACGGATTTTTGACGTTAGAACTGGGCCTAGTTTTACAGTCCCAGCCTTCTATCCTACTAACTTCCAATGCTTATTTATATATTCTTGCCGCCGTTGTCGTCATCTTCAATCGCGTAAATTGCAATTCTCTTATTATAATAGTCGATTTGCCTCCTCCCGTCTTATTGGGTAAATCAATAGTCAAATACTCCAAGCTTCTGTTGTTCCCAAATGAGAAATCCCAACACCAAAAGCGAAGAAACATCCCACTGTGAGGCAAGACCAGGAGGGATGCTGGTCCAGCGGAGAGACACCATGAAAGCGACGACGCTATTTATCAAAACCACGATCATGGACCTGCGTCGGCATCCTCTGGCGGGCCCACTCATGGCCCGGGCCAGCACCAGCTCCATGCCCCTGTCCCCGCCCATTCTGCTTTAGGTATTTTCCTTGTACCTTCTTGGTTCTTTACAGCAGCACATAGAGCCAAAAATTAAAAAATAAAAGTTATATACTTTTTCTATTTGGGATAATTAGTATATTCGTTTCGTGATGTATTCGCGTGTTAATTGTTCCTGCGGGATTTAATTGTAGCTTTTGTGATGTGGATAACGAATGAAGAGTAATTAGGGTTTTGTCGTTTGTTTTATGCCTTTCTTATGGGTCTCGGCGTTTCAACTCCTAAAGCACCTTCTGGTATTATTTGTTTTCATTCCTATTCCTTTTATTATGTTGGTAAACGGTTTTTAGGTTTGTGTGAACTTAAAAATTAGTTGTCGTTTGCTCCTATGATTATTTTGATTGTTTGATGGTTGTTTTCATCAACTTGGTAGAGAAATATTTAATTTCCTGTTATGAACTGTAATCTATCTACTATGCTTGGTATTTGGTAATCCAGCAAACAATGATAATAAGGTTGAAGAGATGAAGGAAAGTGAAGAAATGTCGAAGGCCTTTGAGGCGGTTGCTGGAGTCAGAAAAGAAGTCGACAAGCTGTCCGAAAGAGTGAGTTTCTCTGCGTGTTATACTCGTTAGTATGGAGTAACTTATGGGGAAGCCTTCTACTCCATCAATGCTTAAATTGAATTATCTCTATCTTTTCTGGGTTCTTTTGGATAGGTTGCTGCTTTAGAAGTGGTCGTGAACAGTGGGACAAAGGTTGCAAATGAGGAATTTGATGTATCGGCAGAGCTACTCATGAGGGAGCTGTTGAAATTGGACGGGATCGAGGCTGAGGGAGAAGCGAAGTTACAGAGGAAGGCCGAGGTTTGTATTGTAGGCACTGAGGTTTACTAAAATCTGTTCGTGGACAATTTTTGCATATTGCATCGTAGTTCTTTTGTTTCCGCTTATTAATTACATCGTTTGTGATATAAATAAACCTTAAACAATGCCTTGGAAGGTTTGAATTTAAACAGAGTTTTTGAGATTGATAAATTATAGTCCTTAGGGAGAGCATCGATTATTTGCTTATATTCCTTTATCTAAGGTTAGTTGTTTAACTGTATTAGCTGTTGTTGGAAAGGAGTTTGAAATGCTATGACCATTTAGAGTTCTTACCTATTTGAGGGGAATCAACTTGATCCTTACTCCGACTTATTTGGTTATTGGGATATGGATAGTGTAAGTCTCAACTTTTGAATTTTAATACCTGCCAAAGGCTATGCTACATGAGAAAAGAAATATAGAACTGCTGTTGTTTGATATTCTTCAAATTGCCAATGGAATATATCGAGTCCTCGGTTCCTTGTGGTATTCTCTTCTGGGATTTCCTTTTGTGGCCTCGATGTCATTTTTGCACCTCCTATAAGTAGAATACTGCTAGTTGTCCTTGGAATCCTTTTGTTGGTGGTGCTGGAACTTGCTACTTCCCATAATAATCAAGCACTGGCAAACCCGCTAGTTGAAGGATGTTTTTTGCTATAATCTTGTTCTCTATCATGTTAACCTTGACGTAAGAGTGTACTCATGGCAATATACTATTCATGCCTCAAGTCTAGCAGAGCATCATCTCTTGCTTTCTGCTAAAAGAGAAAAGGGTTTTATGCACTTTGTAGATTAGGCAATGTAGGGTGGAATTATGTTTCAAGCATTAGAAATTGCAAGCTTTGTATCTAGCCGATAAATTATTGTAGATGCTAAAGTACTCTATGCTGTTGTAACAACTAATTACACCCTTTGATCAGGTACGGCGTGTCCAAAACTTCCACGACACGCTCGACAAATTAAAGACGAGAAATTCAAATCCTTTTATCGACAAACATAATGCCGTAAAAGTCGCAACAAATTGGGAGACTTTCGACTCCGGGATGGGAAGCTTGACTGCCCCTCCGCCTACGTCGTCTTCAACAAATGTAACACGGGATTGGGAACGGTTTGATGATTAGTTCATATTTGCACTAGATGGAGACATTGACTGCCTCTCTATCCACGTCCTCTTGGATTTGATTAGTTAATATTTGCCTAAATTCTTGTGGAACATGATATATTAGGTTTCTTTGTAATAGTTTTGGTGCTACATTTATTTTTTTCAAGGCCAAGCGGAATTATCTTCTGCTTGAAAGACGTCTTGATTATTAAAAGGCTCGGATGTATTATTATACTATTCAATAATTGAACTGCTTAGGCAGGTACTTGGCCTTGAACAAGTGACTCGAGATGCTTGAACCTGGACTGATTAGGATCCCAAATGGTTTAAACCTCTAAAAGGAACTTAACTTATAAATAACCAAACTACATACCGAAAATTTGAATTTATTATATTCTCAAAATTACTTATATAGTACAAGCACTTAAAAGCTTAACTGAAACATACTATCAAACTTTATATATATATATATATATTTGTTTATCAATGGTAATATAAAACTACTGAATTCTTAACACAAAGCCCAGTGGAAATTTTTAATTAAGACTTTAAGAGTGGGTTTTCATATATAAAATTTATATTGTTTTTAAATATTAGTCAACATTGATGTGCTTTGGCTATTGAAGAATGAAGATTGGAAACATGATGAAGTACTGCTCAAAAGTCATGCATGATTCCAGCAATGAAAGCCACATGGGTGTTAAATCCCCAAAAGTGGGGTCAATCTGGTCATTTTGCTCAGGGTAAACCGTGACTTTAAGCAAGAAGAAAAACAGGTGAAAAGGACGAGCATTAACGTCTCTTTCGTACGGATTCACTAATATGCTGATATTACTAATGAAGCAGCTTTCTGGATACCCCATCACATTAACTTCAACAGTGAAGTACTGCACAAGGATATGGTTAGGGCTGATCATATCATAGGTGTGTGTATATATATAATCTTTATTTTTTTAATTAGTTGGGTGTATAAGTTGTAAATATTTGAAATATTTTTAATTATTTAATAATAAATATTTATATACATCTGTAAATATCGTACTCGAATTCAAAAATTCGAGGGATAATCATAATCTTTTAATCATTAAACTACGAGATCGCTTGATACGTGCTATGATAATCTTATTGATAAAATAGATACATAATTGAAAAATATATAAGAAAAGGTATTATAGTAAATATCCTAAAATTATAAAAGATTAATTATGCGATTGCTGCTAAATTAGATTATATTTTTTTTTATCTCGAACCTGAATTGATTTGATCAATCTTTTTTTTTAAAATTAACTTAAACTCGAGTTTTAAAAGAGATTTGACTTTATCAGATTAAAAACTACTTATTAGGTTTAGATCAGATGTCCATCTCTTAGATCTCTAGACATGGTCAAACTATCAGCCTAGCTGAATTTATGAACATAGACGTGGCTCTTTGGCAGCAACCGTGAACCACCACGGAGAATCATCCCACAACTGCTCTTTTAATAAAACATCCAACCCGAGTCTTTCTACTTTCTAGACCTTGTAACTTTTGTTGGTGGGTAGACTCGATGTGGAACAAGTGATGAGAATAATGAAACCAAGACATAAACGAAACATAAATGAGAAGACAGTTTTTGTCCGATCGCCTACCTGTTGTAGCCAACTGCATTTCCTGTGAAGAATCATCATTGTTACCCACCGAATGCTGCCCGAAAGCATTCCCATTACTATTGCAGCCCACGATTGCACCAATCCTGCGCCAAACAAAACTAAATAAAATCAAACGAGTTTCCCAAAAATGTATTCGTGGTTTAGGTTTATAAAAATTTAAGTATGCAAAAGGTTATCGATTATAAAATATTGTTCTGTTGAAATTTTCAGCTATTAAAAATTATAAAATAATCATTCAATTATTCATATGTTTTAAATTCGTTTTTTTCTGTTAGACATTGATGATCGGTCGTTTGAGATGAACGTTAACATATTGATCGTGATATAATAAATTTATATTTTAATGATGTCTACATATGAATGAGCATTAGACTCAAACTCGATGGGTTTCAGCTTGATTGAGTCAGGTTTTTTAAACAAATTTAAGTTTGGGTCATATTTAGGTTTAGGGTAAAAAATATTTTATCCAAACCAACCAAAAAAATAATGTAAATTTACCTTATACATTTAGGGATAATTACAATAATAACTCTTTATATATTATTATTTTTAATTAGATCCTTATTTTTATTGAATAAAAATACATTTTTTTATAAATATACTTCTATTTATTTCAGGTTGGAAAGGGTCTAGTTCATGTTTTATCTAAAAAAAAGGGTCAAGTTCAAGTCGAGTGAAGTCACCCCTAAATTCGAGTTCGATCGGGTTCCAGGTGGAAGATATATATTTTCATATCGAATCGGGTAAGGTTAACCGAAAACCTGACCCAACCCATGATCATCTCTATGTCTACATGCACCATTATTGTTTTCCAGTATTAACTTGACAACGTAATATAAACGGATACTCAATCCACAAAATACAGCTTTAATGATTATAAGATCAAATTTTATCATATCTCAGTCAACAGACCAACGTTTAGCTCAGACGACCATCAATCTTTTAACGGTAAAAGATGAATTTGAAATATATTAATATTTTTTATAATCATTTTAAAACTTTTAATAGTCGAATAATTCAATAAAGTAGGTTAATACTTGAGGGACTATTTGTGTCCTTAACTCAAAAATTTACAATCGGACCTGCTCCCGGAGTCATGCAAACGAGGCCTGTCATCATTCCCTGAACAGCTCCGATCACCGAAGGTTTCCCGAAGAAGATAACGTCGAGAGATGTCCAGACCAGAAGACTGGTCGCCGCACAAACGTTCGTGTTGAGCACTGCCATCGAAGCGTCGATATTCCCTTCATAAGGTGCTACGCCGTTCAATCCCGACCATCCCATCAATAATAAACCTGCACCCGCAAGCATCAGCAGAACATTGGTCGTGGAATCGTTCTCTGTCGCTCTTTAGTCTCGGTCCAACCTGTTTCGGTTTTTTACCGGTGTCGTAAAAGCCTCGAAATTTGATAAATAATACTACAAGCGAATAGACAATAGTTTGATTCATGTTTACCCAGTACGCCGCCGTGAGACTGGCGATGCCGGAGGAGAGGTAAATAACGTAGCCGCCGGAGTAATCAATAACACCCCAGTGATAGAGAAAGCCTCCTCCCCAAAGACTAAAAGTTCCGACCGTGTACGAAAATATAAGCCAAAGTGGCACGAAAGCCATCCAGGCCCTAATATCCATTCGGCCGAGGACTGAACCAGCTAGCAGAATAAGAGTGATGGCGGCGAAAGTGAATTGGAAATATACGAGTTAAGCCATGGGAAAGAAAGGCTCCGTCGTCTCGTGGCTGCGGTCGGAAACCCTGTTCCAGCTCTCGGGCACTTGGCTCGGCTGATAAGGTACTTTTGGCCTAGAGCCGGTGCACCTTTACCCCAGAAAGGGAGGAGCTCATCCCCGAAGGCCATACGGTAGCATAAAAGAACCCAACAAATGAGGACGGCGGCGAAGGCGTAAAGATCCATGAAGGCGGAGTTGACGGCCCATTTCTTCTTGACGATGCTTGCATAGAGGATTAAGAGTCCCGGCATGCTCTGAATTCCGACGATTGTGGAAGCTGTCATTTGCCATGCATTGTCTCCTTCGTTTAGCCATGGTGGCACAGATGGGGCGCTTTCGTTTGCCGTGTAGGCTATATCCATGGCTAAACCAAGAACGTGATCAGATGCATTGTGAGCAATATTCTTTTTCCTTTGTAAGTTCTTAGGAAGGTTCGTGTGAAAGAATTTTGTTTTATTTTTGCAATTCAACTTTCTTTTCGCTCTTAATTTGAGCATTACTTTTTAAATTTTTTTAATCTAATCATTGAATTTTAGAAAAAAATTTTGTTTGGTTCTTCAACGGTTAATCTCACTAACTTTGTGTTGATTTTACTTTTCTTTTATTAATTTTTTTGTTATATAGGTGTCAACTTAGATTTCGATCACTGCTCGTCGTGGTCATATAAGGATCATGCATTTCTTGGTTTCAATCTATTATTCTTACCACCATAATAACTTATTAGGAATACTTTTTTGAACAATACCAACTCAATTTCATTAATAAAAACAAATAAAGAAATTAGAATTACAACGCACCAATCGTAGAGAGAAAAGTAGGGATAAAATATTAAACTCAAAGAAGCGAATAGACACTAAGATCAAAGAAGATGTTGATGGACGAGTTGTGCTCGAAATTTGAACAGATATAAAGAAAAAAAATTATGTTTTATATGGATTCAAATTTTCACTTTTTAAAGTTGGGTCAGATTAATTTTTTTTTATAATTTTTGTATATTATCTAAATAAGCATAAACGTGCTAAAGAAAAGACATCCAACAAATATTTAAGATACCCTAAAAGCAAATATCCCATCTAATACAAAGCCTCCTATTTACATCATCTCTACTATCTATGACCCTACTAGTAAGCTTAACACAAACAATCTCTTTTATGACGTCTAAAATCATTTATTGCTTCTTAATATTACCCTAAAATCTTCTATTACTCTCCTCCCATACACAATAAATAAATGTATTCTTAATAATCTAAACTTTTTATATATCTTATTAGTTAATTCTTGGTAGATTATCATAGAAAATATAAAAAAATTTAAAATATGTAATCTAAACAGTTAAGATGAGTGATTATCGCCCATCGTCCCTCCTCGATCCATTCATATATTAAAATATATTATTATATTAATAATTATCTTAACTTTATACTATTAAATTGAATAAATTAATATTTATTTTAAATAGGTAATCTAAACAGTTAAGATGAGTGATTGTCGCCCATTGTCCCTCCTCGATCCATTCATATATTAAAATATATTATTATATTAAAAATTATCTTAACTTTATACTATTAAATTGAATAAATTAATATTAATTTTAAATAATTTTCTATTTAAAAATAATATGAAAAAACAATATATTAAACAAAATTGGTTGAATTAGATAATAAAATAAAATTTAAATTTTATCATGATATGGGTTAGGATCCACTTACACAAATGCAAACTCTTTAGTTTTACACATGAGTAAAAATAGATGGATTAGATTGACTTTTTTTCCAGTGAATATCTTCACGTTTCCTACTTTTAATCTTAGTCATCTATTTTCATTCATCAAACAGTTCTAAATCTGTGTAAAACTAAAAGACTTTTATATTTTGATAATTAAATTTTAGTTTAATACAAAAATAAGTGTCCAGATTATGTCTCGAAAAACGTTTTAGTACTTAAAGAATTTTTCGTTAAAAATTGATGCCTAACATTTTCTCAGTTAAATTTTTAAGTGTCTACCATTATATTTTCTAATTTTTTACTAATAAAAATATTATTTTTAAAAAAGAAAAAGAAAAAGAAAAAAATTTAAAAATTTAATTTATTTATAAAAAACTCAATTTTTCACTGAAATTATAAAAAACCTAAAAAATTAAAATTTCTCATTTTAACTCCATTATAACCGTCATCGGTTATCTTCGACAATCATCGTCATCACCGAATGATTGAGCTTTGATCGAAATTGCACGATTGTTCGAATGGTGGTGGCGATATGGCTTATGGAACTCGGAATCGGTTTGAATCGACGAAGAACGACAATGATCCGACGAACCTTTGAACGCTTCTCCACGGAAAAAGGTGACAAATTACGGCAAAAGGGAAAGGGGATCAACATCAGTGCTGATGACGGTGACAGTGACTGTCACGACTGACTGGCTAGCGGCTAGGGAAAGGGGAATGGAGAAGGTGGAAAATAGAAGGCAGGGGAGGGGAAATAGTTGTTTGTTTGTTTTATATAAATTCTTAAAATTATTAGAAATGTGTCACATGTCGCTTAACGAAGATTTTTAACGTCGGTTAACGGTCGGATACCTAAAATTGTAACGTTAAAAACATTAGACATTTATTTTTAGAGAAAAATTCATTAGACACTATAACATTTTTCGAGATATAGTTTTGACACTTGCTTTTGTATTAAGCCTTAAATTTTTAGTGTCATTTTAATTAAAAATTAAAATAATAATATTTTAATAATTTAATCGAGATTTAACGGTCTAGACTTATGTTTAAAAAGTGGACACAATGAAAAAGTTGAAAATTGTTCGAGAATTATTGTAGCTATAAAAAATTATATAAATTTTTAAAGATAAATTACACATTTAGTACTCTAATTATTAATTTTATTACATTTTGTTACCTAATTCTTGTTTTAAAACTATACGTAATGTTATGTTTTGGTCTCACTTTGCCCACACATCGTTGAAAAATTAATAGACCTACAAACGTTATATTTTTTTATTTCTTCAATGATGACACGACATTACCTTATGGTAGCACATCAATATCATTGTTAATTTTTTTAATAATGAGTGATCAAAATAAAATTAAAATTAAATGCTAAGTACGATTTAAAAATAAAAACAATTAAATAGTCAAAATAAAATAAAAATAATAGTTAGAGGAGTATGATTAATGTTGATGCTTTTCTATCATTTGTTGAATGATTTACAATGTTCATCAAAACTACCAAAAAAAAAGGAAGTTAACTGAATCACTTAACAAATCAAAATTATTTCAACATTTATCGTAGTTACGAGAACATTAGACAACTTTCTCAAAGATTAAGTTCCCCAAATTTTCACAACTTTTTTCATTAATTTTTTAATAGCCTATTACGATTACAAGGTAATACCTATTTATAATCTTTTTTAATTACTGACAACGAACATATATTCTACAGACATAAATATTTGAACCTATAATCTTTGAAGAAATTAACGTTCCCTTTAACTATTGAAATTAGACACCAAACATTGATTGATCGATTGATATTTAACATATTTATTTAACTATTGTTTCAGGTTAAACATTTAAAATGATAATATTAAAAACATTAATTATAAATATTAGCTGAAAAATTTAGATACATAAATATAAAAAATATATAATTTAAATAACTTTTTATACTAAACCAAAGTTATATATATCAATGGGTGTCCCTTGTTCCCATATGTAATGGAGTAAGGAGGAGGTAAGATAGTAGAATGCCTCTAACACTAGGTTGAGAGCAACTTCCGTAGGAGATCTCCAAATTATAAAATACCCTCCATGAGATTCGATCCCACGACCTCAAAATTAAGAACCTTGTGCTCTACCAACTGAGACCATCCAATAAATATATAATTGGATGGAGGACTGAAATTACGATATATCATCAGTCCTATCACCGACTGATAACAAAAAAGATTCGAAATGTCTCCACAAATTAAATTAAACACAACTTGGAGTAATACAAGGAAAGGTTGAACAGATGAGACGCTTGGGGGGTACCACATTATTAAGACATCCGCATCTTTTGTGTGAGTATATTATCGAATAGTTATTTTTTATAAATAAATTTAAAACTAAAATATACAAATGATTCTCGATTATATGTTATTACTTTTGTAAGTCTCTCATGACTTATAAAATTTATGAAATGGTCATTTGATGTTATTTTATTGAATCATTTGACTACTAAAAGTCATAAAATTGTCATATGACTATCCATGTGTTCCAAATTCGTCATTTTCTATTAAAAAATTAATGGTAGCATGAGCTGGATGGTTACATGATGATTATGATATGATAAAATATAATCCCAAAATCTCAAACGACTATTGTATTGAACTCAACATATTAACGTTTAGCTAGACTAGTATCATTTTTTTTAATAAAAAATGACGAATTTGAAATACATGAATAATCAGATGACCATGTTGTAACTGTAATTATCGAGAGACTCAATAGAGTAACACCATATAATTGAGGGACTATTTTGTAATTTTTAACAGTTGAGGAACTTAACGCAATACCCTATAATTGAGGGACTATTTATGTATTTTACCATAAGTTTAAATTGAAAACGATTTTGTTGTGTTAATTATATTTGTAAAAAGTAGACTATAAATTTTAGAATAAACTCATGAGTATTATTTTGATTATACACTACTTTGTTCGAAGTTCAAATTATATATTTATAGAACTAAAGAGTAAATATAATATAAAAACTTTTATTTGAACAATTTTAAAACTCACAATTTTTTTTAAATAGAAAGAAAACATAAGCCAAAGAATAATGTCACGGGGCTAGACTGCTGCTAGCAAGCTCGTGCGGACTTAGACGTTTTCAAGTTCGAAAATCGACTAAGTAACCCAAACCTTCACTAAGCAAGAAAGTTAGAACGTTGCAAAAACAAAAGAAATGGTGAAAGATAATGGGATGGGCGTACAAAGGAAAAAAGAGAGAGTTTTGAGTGAATGCTAACTTGTATTCCTCAATCTGAAGTGTGTAAATGAGGTGAGGGTGAGCCTTCTTTTATAGTTGGAGCCCCTTACAATCAACGGTTAAGATTAGAATACATCAACGTTCAAGATGAGAGCCATACTTTATCTACAAGCTAAAAACAAGGGATAATTTGTAGGAATTATTTCTAAGATAATTTCAAATAATTATCATGCCTTATCACACTCCAAGGTGGATGAGCCACCTCTCCCGGGTCTTCTAGAAGGCCCAAAACGTGACAAAGATAGTCTCTAGCATCATTGAACGAATTGGGCTCAGTTATGGGCTGACGGTCCGTGATATTCTCCCCCACTAGTTCTAGCGACGCCCTCGTTGTGCGGCTAGAGTGAAACTGGTATATTTTATCTCGGAATTGCCATAGGACTTTGGAAGGTTCCCAACTTCTCTCACTCTCGGGAAGTCCCTTCCACCGAACAAGGTATTTATACCTTTGTCGTTATCTCACTCGATGAATGGATCTCTTAGCGTGGATGGCTTATATTTCTTTCTCGTAAGTCCCAACTGGCACTCGGTGTGACTTGCCTCGATCTAGCTCCTCCTCATCCTGATGGTACGGCTTCAACAAACTCACATAGAACACATGATGAGCTCGGATGATCGAAGGCAACTCCAATCTGAAGGCCATAGAGCCTACCCGCTTCACAACTTTAAACGACCCCTTGTATCTTCGCACAAGCCCTTTGTGATATGGGTTGCACAAGATCCTACTTAATTTGGCAAGGACTAGGTCGTCAACCTAAAAATTTACATTCTGACACTTTCAATCCGCCCACTTCTTGGTTCACTTCGCTAATTCATGTTGTTCTTGCCATTTCTTGGCAAATTGGTATGCTGTTGGATTTGACCCCTTTTACCCGATCACAACTGTATTTGGTGTGAGTGGCTGCTGCCCGATAACAATCTCAAATGGACTATGATTTTTCGCTTCACTCCTCTGCAAATTGTAGGAAAACTGAGCTATATCCAACAATTTTGACCAGTCACGTTATGTGGCACTCACATAGTGCCTCAAGTAAATCTCTACGAGTGCATTCACTGTCTCGGTCTACCCATCAGTCTGTGGATGAACACTCGTCGAGAAGTTCAAGCTTGACCCCATCAACTTGAACAACTCCTTCCAGAACCTCTCAGTAAACCTCGTGTCCCGATCACTGATAATTATCTTTGGGACACCCTAATATTTCACCACGTACTTGAGAAATAGATGGACTACCTCCTCGGCTGGGCATACTTTGGATGCTGGAATAAAGGTTTCATACTTGGAAAATCTATCAACCACGACCAAGATGCTAGAAAAGCCATCGAAAATAGGCAAACCGACAATGAAATCCATGGAAAGGCTTTCCTATGGTCTTTCGAGGATTGACAGAGACTGCAACAACCCAGCTGGTCTCCTCTGCTTTACCTTGTCTTGTTGGCACACAAGATAAGTCTTCACATAGGAATCAACATCATTGCCCATGTGCGACCAATAAAGTGTTCCACTATCAAGGCCAAAGTTTGGTTGATCCCCGAATGTCCCATCCACTTGGAATCATGACATTCCTTCATGAGCTCCTTTCGTAATCCTTCAAATTGTGGCACATAGAGGTGGTGCCCTCGAGCATACAACAAGCCTCCATCGAGCTAAAACTTTTGAGTATTGCCCACATTGGCAAGCTCAATCAATAAAATGACCATCGAATCATGTGATAACTATTCTTTGATGCGCTTTCATATCCGTCCCGTTGGCAAACTCACAAGCTCCATGTCATACATTCGACTTAAGGCATCAGCCACATAATTCATTTTCCTTGGTTTGTGCTCCAAGGAGCCTACTTCGGTGACAACTTCTTCTGGGTTAAGAAGTAATTATTGGCAACATTGTCTGTAAACACCATGAACTTAAACCCAAGCAAATAATGTCGCCATGTGCGTAAACAGTGCACAACTGCAGTTATCTATTTCTCATGAACCATGTATCTCCTTTCAGTCTCATTGAGCTTTCGGCTTTCATAAGCAATCAGATACTCTTCTTGCATCAGGACCCACCAATAGCAACGTCGGATACATTGGTGAATACCTCAAATGGCTTGGTGTGATCTGGCAACACCAAAACTGGCTTGCTTACCATAACAAACTTGATTTCGTCAAAGACACTTTGACACTTCGGGCCCCAATCCCACACCTTATATTTCTTCAATAACTCGATGAATGGGGCGTCGATTTTTTAGTAACCCTTGACAAACCTCCGGTAATAGTTGGCCAACCCTAGGAATGACATCAGCTCCGTCACCTTAGTTGGAACCTCTTATTCATCAATGACTCGAATTTTATCCCTATCAATCTATATCTTACCACCTCCAACAATATGGCCAAGGAAATGAACCTCGTTTTTTGGCAAATGACCAATTCTCTTTTTTAACAAAGAGCACATTCTCTCGCAAAACTAGGAACACTTGCCTCAAGTGTTCAACATGCTCCTCCAATGTCTTTTTATCGATAACGATGTTGTAACATCCTCAATACCGGGTTAGTGATCAAATTGTAAAGTTTCAGAATTTGATGACTAAAGTAGAAGAATGAAATAATTCAATGATTATTTGAATATATATTGAAGGTTATTTAGTAATTATTAAAGGAAATTAAGGGTTAAATGGTCATTTGATCATTCAAGGAATGATATACACGTGAAAAGGGGAGAGAACTCTCCAGAGTGCTCTTCTCCTTTCTTCTTCTTCATACTTGGGGGAGCAAGCCAAAGGTAAGTTTCTTTGTTTGTAAATGAATTGTTGATTTTAAGGTTGGGTTTTGATTATTAGATGATAACTAAGCTTAAGGAAAGCTTAAATCATCTTAAAAACAAAGGATGGAGGGGTTAAGAGAGATTAAAGATTTGGAGTTTTTATATGAAATTTTGGAAAGGAATTGATAAGTAGAATTTGAAGTTAAATTTGACTTGTCAATAGTTAAATTAAGAGATTTGGAGTGATATAATTGGATTTAGAACATATTAAAAATTTGGTATGATTTTTGAATCTCATATGGAAGATAGGATTTTGAGGTTTAAGATGAAATAAATGAATATATATTGGGTTAAGTATGTGTACTAGAGTTAAGAATGAAAAGGGGATGATATATGAAGTGTTTGAGAGGAAATGAAGTAATTTTCGGGTTGAAAATATGATTTCTGGGCAAGGGGAATCGGTACCCATTCAAGGGAACCGATACCCCTTCAAACGACAGAATTCCAGAATGTCTTGAGGGAATCGATACCCCCATGGTAGGGAACCGATTCCCCCTAAAGAAAAATGTTAATATTGGTTTAATAAGTTCGTTTAAGTTGCTAGTATTCAATTACAAGTGTAGGTATCTAATGATTACCTCGAAATGTACATTTATGTAGATTCTACGCATAAAGAATTCCGGAACGTTTGGCAAGTAAGATCGATCAAGGGGAAAGATAAGAGATTGGAATTGACTAGTGAGACCAGGTGAGTGCATATTAATTAGTTTATGGTGCTAAATGGAAACAGGACTTGCGACAAGTCTATTTCCTCTGTTAGAATGCATGAATATATGATTATACGTATATGAATGACATGAATTGTATGTATGCATGATTATATGTGTTAACATGCTTTTGAATGTAATGTTACGAGAAGTATGTGCTATGTAATGTATATATGAACATGTGAACTGAACTATGTGACTGCATGAGAAAGATATGAGCCATACGACATGATATATGTGAACATGAGAAAACAAAGTATAAGATATGAACTATGTGATCCTATGAGAATATGAAAAGAAGCTATGTGACTACATGTATGTGAAAGAAGCTATGAGCTTATATGGCATGTGATATGAAAGTGTATATGTGAAATGATATGAAATATATATGTGAAAACAAGTATATGTTATGAGATAAGATCTATGTGATTACATGTAACATATGATTAGATATATGTTTACACGTACATGTGATACGTGACTGAAAAGAAAAGCTATGTGGTTATAAGAGAAAGATATGAATAAGTAATGTGAACTGTTATAAATGATAATGCCCATGTTATGTGATATGAGAGCTAGGGGTATAGTTGGCATGCCAAGGGTCGAGGGTTTACCTATGTTCTTCGGGACATATGGACTGTTTACCTATGTTCTTCGGGACATATGGACTGTTTACCTATGTTCTTCGGAACATACGGACTGTTTACCTATGTCCTTCGGGACATATGGACTGATTACCTAGGTTCTTCGGAATCTATGGACTGGTCCTTCGGGACATTGATCGAGCTGTGGTGACAGCATATGTGTGCACAACCTCAATGTACTCACATACCTTAAGTTCTCACTAGTGTATGGGCTAATAAAGTGATTAAATAAGCATACTGAATGTGATATGTATACGATGGGGTTATAAGTGGTTTGAAATGTGTTACGTGAACCATATGATGTTGTGTGTGTATAGTGTTTGATTGAAAAGGTTAACAATAAAAGTATGTGATTACATGATAAACTGTTAATGATGAATTATGTGTCTGTATGTATTTACTGTAATTAATTTGATATGATTTTATATGATACGAAGAATGCATGGAATTGGTATAACATGATAGAACAGAACATGCATGTATTGATATATGTTATGAAGTGCATTGTAAGTCGTTATGCCTCACTAAGTCTTCGACTTAGCGTGTGATTGTTTCACACGTAGGTTTCGAGAAGAGGAAAGGGTAATGCGGAGCAAGACAGGTCAGTTTTCCTTACCAAATGTCAGATCAGAAAATGTATGTACTGTTTACAGAGTGTAGTTGGCATGTAGTCTAAAGATATAAATGGTATGAACTCTGATATCTGTTGTAAACGTTTTGAAATAATTTAAATGTTATCAAAGTTTTTAAATTACCCACTATTTTATACGAATGAATGTTTAAAAAGTCAATGTGACACTTCGGACTCGTATCCGGGTCGGATACGGGTTGGGGGTGTTACATTTAATGGTATCAGAGCTAAGGTTTAGCCGATTCTCGGCATAAACCGAAGTCCAAAGTGTCATAAAAGGTGTACATGCCAACATAGATTGAAAAATTTCTGATCTGATTGTGTAAGGAGTATGTTGTCTTGCTAATAGAATAAGAATAGTTTAATACAGTAGAAATCCGATCGTGATAATTTCAAAGTAAGTGAAAGGTGATATTCCTGATTGTGATAGCTATTCACTTGCCCTGGCCAGGCAGGATGAAGAGTGGACACCTCAAGAAATGCCTAGTAAGATCAAAAGTTGATTTCAGAAAGCTGAAATCATATCTGAATAATGATAGAAAGTTTTCATCGTTTGGAATCGGAAAAACGATATAGAGTTATTATGTGGATAAGATAGAATATGGTGAACGGGTGTCACCATAAGAATGTTAAAAAGATCTAAGGATGTGATGAGTACGTATAGAAGAACTTAAGGATAAGTGCATCAGTGACAAGTGTATAAGATGTATAAAGTCAGAGTTTATGAGTTTGAAACGAAGTGATAGTATTGTGCATAAACAAGAGTATGTTTATGATAAGGGTTTGCAGTTTAGATGGAAAGAGTTAGCGTTGGCTAACTAGAGTATGTAAAAATGTACTGGATTATAAGATTATAAGATATTGTCAGGATATGATAACCAGATCTGCAATGGATCTGGATATAGTTGCATATTTGGATTATAGTAATGTGGTATAGTAAAGGAAAAGGAAGTAAGAATTTGTATATTTAAGTAAAGCTGAGGATTGATAAGAAGAGTTTGAGAATGTGTATATCGATGATCAGATTATAGGACACAGGAAGTCAGAATGTTGAGTTTGAGTAAAAGAAATTTCAGGATGTATGAGAATAGAAGTGAAATTGATAAGTTGAGTAAGCGAATGTTAAGATAATTTAGATTGGAAAGAATGTATATGATTGGTATAAGAGGGCTTGTGCCCTAGACTGACCAAAGTTATTATCTAGCTGTCAGAGTAAAGGTGCTAGAGTTATAAGATTGGAGGAAAGATAAAGTTGAGTTAATTGATTATGATATGAATTTGAATATAATTGTATATTCTGAGCAGATAGCTATAATGTAGAAACAGAGATAAGTATTTGCATGGAACCTTCAGGAAGGAAAATACAAGTATAAGAAATGAAAGGGATTGATTTAAAAGAATCAGATACGATAAATATGGAAGTACAGAGGACAGTTTTGATATAGAGTGATGAGATGAATGTTATTGTCAACGTGATGAGTGACAATATATGGAATTTTAGAAAGGTCAAAGGAAAAATGCATAATCGAATGAGAGAAAAGACAACAATGGATTGGTATTACTGGTTATTGCTTATATGATAAACAACAGAAGATGAAGGTATAAACAAAAAGATAGTCGAAAAACTATGGGATTGAAAAGTAAGTTTCTGATGATGACAAGAAAGAGTAAGTCAGGGAAGCAACATAAGAACATTAGAAGATATGTTCCTATTAAGATGTGCAGTGAAAATTCGAGGACGAATTTTCTTATAAGGAGGGGAGATTTGTAACATCCTCAATACCGGGTTAGTGATCAAATTGTAAAGTTTCAGAATTTGATGACTAAAGTAGAAGAATGAAATAATTCAATGATTATTTGAATATATATTGAAGGTTATTTAGTAATTATTAAAGGAAATTAAGGGTTAAATGGTCATTTGATCATTCAAGGAATGATATACACGTGAAAAGGGGAGAGAACTCTCCAGAGTGCTCTTCTCCTTTCTTCTTCTTCATACGTGGGGAGTAAGCCAAAGGTAAGTTTCTTTGTTTGTAAATGAATTGTTGATTTTAAGGTTGGGTTTTTTATTAGATGATAATTAAGCTTAAGGAAAGCTTAAATCATCTTAAAAACAAAGGATGGAGGGGTTAAGAGAGATTAAAGATTTGGAGTTTTTATATGAAATTTTGGAAAGGAATTGATAAGTAGAATTTGAAGTTAAATTTGACTTGTCAATAGTTAAATTAAGAGATTTGGAGTGATATAATTGGATTTAGAACATATTGAAAATTTGGTATGATTTTTGAATCTCATATGGAAGATAGGATTTTGAGGTTTAAGATGAAATAATGAATATAGATTGGGTTAAGTATGTGTACTAGAGTTAAGAATGAAAGGGGATGATATATGAAGTGTTTGAGAGGAAATGAAGTAATTTTCGGGTTGAAAATATGATTTCTGGGCAAGGGGAATCGGTACCCATTCAAGGGGAACCGATACCCCTTCAAACGACAGAATTCCAGAATGTCTTGAGGGAATCGATACCCCCATGGTAGGGAACCGATTCCCCCTAAAGAAAAATGTTAATATTGGTTTAATAAGTTCGTTTAAGTTGCTAGTATTCAATTACAAGGTGTAGGTATCTAATGATTACCTCGAAATGTACATTTATGTAGATTCTACGCATAAAGAATTCCGGAACGTTTGGCAAGTAAGATCGATCAAGGGGAAAGATAAGAGATTGGAATTGACTAGTGAGACCAGGTGAGTGCATATTAATTAGTTTATGGTGCTAAATGAAACAGGACTTGCGACAAGTCTATTTCCTCTGTTAGAATGCATGAATATATGATTATACGTATATGAATGACATGAATTGTATGTATGCATGATTATATGTGTTAACATGCTTTTGAATGTAATGTTACGAGAAGTATGTGCTATGTAATGTATATATATGAACATATGTGAAACTGAACTATGTGACTGCATGAGAAAGATATGAGCCATACGACATGATATATGTGAACATGAGAAAACAAAGTATAAGATATGAACTATGTGATCCTATGAGAATATGAAAAGAAGCTATGTGACTACATGTATATGTGAAAGAAGCTATGAGCTTATATGACATGTGATATGAAAGTGTATATGTGAAATGATATGAAATATATATGTGAAAACAAGTATATGTTATGAGATAAGATCTATGTGATTACATGTAACATATGATATTAGATATATGTTTACACGTACATGTGATACGTGACTGAAAAGAAAAGCTATGTGGTTATAAGAGAAAGAATATGAATAAGTAATGTGAACTGTTATAAATGATAATGCCCATGTTATGTGATATGAGAGCTAGGGGTATAGTTGGCATGCCAAGGGTCGAGGGTTTACCTATGTTCTTCGGGACATATGGACTGTTTACCTATGTTCTTCGGGACATATGGACTGTTTACCTATGTTCTTCGGAACATACGGACTGTTTACCTATGTCCTTCGGGACATATGGACTGATTACCTAGGTTCTTCGGAATCTATGGACTGGTCCTTCGGGACATTGATCGAGCTGTGGTGACAGCATATGTGTGCACAACCTCAATGTACTCACATACCTTAAGTTCTCACTAGTGTACATGGGCTAATAAAGTGATTAAACAAGCATACTGAATGTGATATGTATACGATGGGGTTATAAGTGGTTTGAAATGTGTTACGTGAACCATATGATGTTGTGTGTGTATAGTGTTTGATTGAAAAGGTTAACAATAAAAGTATGTGATTACATGATAAACTGTTAATGATGAATTATGTGTCTGTATGTATTTACTGTAATTAATCTGATATGATTTTATATGATACGAAGAATGCATGGAATTGGTATAACATGATAGAACAGAACATGCATGTATTGATATATGTTATGAAGTGCATTGTAAGTCGTTATGCCTCACTAAGTCTTCGACTTAGCGTGTGATTGTTTCACACGTAGGTTTCGAGAAGAGGAAAGGGTAATGCGGAGCAAGACAGGTCAGTTTTCCTTACCAAATGTCAGATCAGAAAATGTATGTACTGTTTACAGAGTGTAGTTGGCATGTAGTCTAAAGATATAAATGGTATGAACTCTGATATCTGTTGTAAACGTTTTGAAATAATTTAAATGTTATCAAAGTTTTTAAATTACCCACTATTTTATACGAATGAATGTTTAAAAAGTCAATGTGACACTTCGGACTCGTATCCGGGTCGGATACGGGTTGGGGGTGTTACAGATGTCGTCAAGGTAAACTATAATAAATCGATCTAAAAAGGGTTGCAACACCTTGTTCATCAGGGTACAGAAAGTGGCAGGAGCATTCGTGAGGCCAAAGGGCATCACAAGGTACTCATAGGAACCGTACCTAGTCACGCAGGATGTCTTTAGTTCATCTCTCTATGCTATCTTGACTTGGTAATAGCCTGATCGCAAATTCAACTTAGTGAACCATCTTGCACCACCAAGCTGATCAAACAAGTTTGCAATGAGAGGAATTGGGTACTTGTTATTCGCTTTCAGCTTATTCAAAGCCCAATAATTGATGTACATTCGCAAAGATCAATCATGCTTCTTTTGAAATAGCATCGGTGCACCATAGGGGGACTTGGATGGTCAGATGTATCTAGTATCAAGGATATCCTTCAACTGTCAGCACATCTCCTCTAACTTGGGCGGAGCCATTCGGTAAGGGGCTCGAGCGGGTGGCTCCACATTTGGCGCAAGCTCAATCTTATGATCAACCTCCCTTTTTGGAGGAAACTTCTTCGACAAATCAGCAGACATCGCATCTTTGAATTCTACCAAAATGTGACTCACTACGTCAGGAACTTCCTTGGTTGTGGCTAGCTTATCACACACCAATACATCCAAGAAGGTCAACTCCTCCTTGTGCACCGCCTTCTAGAATTGAATTGCGGATAAAATTTTGGCCTCTACTACGGACCCTCGGTGTAACATCCAAATTATCGGGTCAGTAACTAAAATGTAAGAATTGTAAACTCAGTGGTTGAATTAGAATAATTTGATAAATTCAAATATTTATGGTGGAATTTATGTGTAGGGACTTGATGGAAATTTTACTTTTATGGAGAGGACAATGTGGTATTTTCTTATTAAAAGATAATTATCTCCTTTATTTAGGGGATAAGCACGTGGATTGGAGTTATCTTGAAGCCTTTCTTTCTTTCTTTATTTATTCTTCTTCTTACCGTGCACCTTTCCACTCCCAAAGGTAAGATTATGAAAATTGTTGTTTTCTTTAAATTTTGGGGTTAGTTTTGTTGCTTAAGTGCTATATAAGCTTAAGGAAAGCTGGTATAGTAGTAAAACAACAAGAGAAATAAATTAGAGATGAAATTGTAAAATGGGTTTAGAAATGAAATTTTGATATGGAGTAGCTTTTGAAGTTTTAATGAGATATTTGACTTGTCAATGAGCTAATTAAAAGGTTAGGAGTATTAGAAATGATTAATAGCTTGGTTGAAAACATGGTAAGATTTTTAGATGTAAGTGTTTTAGTGAGATTTTGTTTGTTAGGGAGTAGTAAATGAGGACAGGTTGGTTTGAAAGTATATGGGTGAATTTAGAGTATTAAGGTGTGATGAATAAAAGAGATTTAGGAGGTTTTTGGATTATTTTCGAAGTGAAAATAGCCATTATGGGCTTCGAGTATCGGTACCGTTAGAACATTAATGATACTTCAAGGGATAAATATGTGTATTTCTTAAGGGTAGTATTGATACCAGTTGAAGAGGGTATCGATACGAACTCAGTATGACATGTTAATTAAGGGATAAATTAACAGTAGTCTGAGATATGATAGTCATTTGAGATTATGAGATCGCATTTTTTCATATATTAGTCAGTATGTTAACGTACAACTCACAATAACATCAAAATTTTAACAGAAAATGGCAAGTTTGGAACATAATGAATAATCGAGTGACTATTTTGTAACTTTTAATAGTTGAGGGATTCAATAAAGCAAATCCTTATAGTTTGGGATCATTTTGTAACATTTAATAATCAAGGGACTCGATAAAACATTATCCTATAGTTGGGACCATTTGTGTACTTGACCCTTTTTAAAATTAATATTTATTTTTTTATTTTCAATTAAGTCATAAATTAAAAAAGATATTTAATTTAAATATAATAATTTAGTAATCAATCAGATTATATTACATGATATTTAATAATGTTATCATTTTAATCGTTTAGTGCCATACGATCAATTAAGTTAATTCAATCGATTATTGAAATATTTCCTCAATACATATATAATTTAAAGAAAAGTTAAATTCAAATAATAATTAAAGAAAAGTTAAATTCCCTTAGTGTCTCATTGGCCACATTTATTTATTTATTTCCCTCAGCCTAAAATCTCTACCATTGAAGATATTATTCAATTCCCCATATGACTCCTCCTCCTTCTCCTCCGGTATCGTCTTCCATGGCGGCCTCCGGTGATCCTCGACAAGTAGACGATCACCTCCTCCTCTCTCACGACAGAAACTTCGCCTTGCACGGCGAGATTATGATGCTTGTTTTGCTCCTTCTATTCGCCGCCTTTCTTTCCTTTCTGATCTTCCTCTTCTACACGAGGTGCTCTCGATGTGATCCGAATGACCAAGATTATTCGTCGTCGGAGCCGGCGTCTCCGAATAAGTTCACCTTCGTCCAGAACAAGACCCAATTCCAGAGGTGTGGATGATGGCAGAGGATAAATTTGCTTGTAGGTGGCGGTCGGATAGCAGAGTGGTGGAGCAGGTTTGATGTCCAAAAATAATCTTAGCTTTAAAATGTAGCAGACATTTTTTTTTCTATGCAATATAACACCACGAGATTTTATATGTATTTGTTGTCATTTTCGCTCTTTGAAATATCGATAAAAGCCGGGTAATTAAACCGGACTGCATTCATGATATAAAAAAGTGAATAAAAAATGATAGAGAAAAAGTGAATTAAAAGTTTGGGATCCAATGGCCACTGTCAAGGACAATCGATGGTAGTGAATGAGACCGGTAATGGAGACTTTGAATGAATTTTGGGGGTGAGAGTTTTTGGATTTTTTTTTTGAAGAATATGATAATGGATTTAATTATAAATTAATTATTTTGACTAATGTGTGAAATTATGTAAATAACCGGAGCACGAATAGATAATTTGAGTCACTTTTGTTTGTCTTTTATCAAAACTGTCGCACAACCAAAAGTCCATGCCACGGACTAATTTTCTCACTGTTCAGAACATTGCCGACTAAAACTTCATTATACATCCCTTTAATACGGCCCACTAAGCAACATCTTCTCCAAACACTGTCTGCTTTCAGAATGTAGATAGTCTTTGACAAATTATCACCTGATTCAACAGCCACACATTGAATTTCATCCACAATATTGACCAATTCCTCAGACGCTTCAGCAACTTTACCTCTACCACCCTGTTCTGTTGAACGCTTTGTATAACATGGCTCTGCTTGATCCAACAAAGCTTCTTTAAACGTCCTCACTCCTTTGAGACTCGCAATCTTCCCACTCCGCCGCTGATTGTCCACCCGACTTGGCAAAGCTTCTTTAACAGACCTTGCTCATCTGAGATTCACATTCATCACACTCCGACGCTGATCATCCACCCGATTTGGTTGGCCTTTATTTTTCCCAAACGACAGATAGACTCTATGGTTAGACCGTCTATTACTCTCCGTGACCCTTTCTCGACTGCATCAAATACTTCTTCACGATTCTTAAACCTCACAAACGCAAACGTGCTTTTCTTACGCCATCTTTTCCTGTTATTGTATGCAACGAACACATCCAGTACGGTGCCGAAAACTTGAAAGATTTCACCCAACGCTCTCGGGTGTACTCTTTTGCTCACATTATCCACAAAAACGGTGAATCCACAGCGCCACTGATCGATCGGGTTTACCTGAGTGGAAGGTCTTCTTCGAGTCTTTTTGTCTCCCATGGTATTCAAAACAAACATTCGCATATGTGATTAGAGTATTTTTCGAAATTAAATTTATTATCGTATAATAGATCGGATACCAATGATTAATTCAAAAAAAATTGTTGTCGTATAACAGATAATACAGGCTGAATTTAAACATTTTTTGATAGGTTCATCAGCAGACAACATATTTAATCAATATTAATATAAAATTAAATCTAGTTTGTTTTTCTATTGAATTTTCACAGATCAATCTAGACGCCTTTGGGGTTAGACTCATCAGCAGATAACTTTTTTAATCAGCATTATTAGAGGATTAAATCTAGCTTATTTATCTGTTTCATAACAATTTTATGGCAATAGCTGTAACAGCTGCATGGATTAAGCCTGAGTTATTGCTATGTGTATGTGAATAGAGCCTATAAATACATAACATTTCTCACTTTTTTATCATCCAACTTACAAACAAAATCTTTTCCCTCTACGAAATCCTTTTTCCTTTAAAGCTTTTCGAAGCTATAATTTTTCAGAGCTAAGAGAAGAGTAGTACCACCGTCAGTCCACTCCTATTTTGGGTGTACGATTATTCGGAGCTACCACGTTAACCTCGGAAAACGATCCCCTACTGCAGCGATTACACACATCGAGGTGAAATTGTTTCTAAGATTGACATGTAGTGATTAGTACCACTACACGATTATGTGTTTACGGTTTGTTTTGTTTTTAATTATTCAGTTAGTGCTAATGATATCATTTTGCAATATATTTTCTAACATGACTCATATGAGTTGCAAGGAAATTACTTTCTCAATTAGGGTAGAATGAACATTTCACAAGAAAGACGACCAGACCACCTAATGTCAATGTCTTATGGATTGGTACTTTACTAAGATTGACGTTCAAACTACATATAATTTAGACCTAAAGAAGCTGGATCTTTCATACATCTTTCCAAAAACGTCGAATGAACTGTCATCTACCTACATTCACTATTCATTTCACCCTAGTTAAGAAAATAAATTCTCCAACGTTACATACAAACTATTTTTTCTAGACCATTATCCCATCAAATTTGCCCCTTTTCTCTAATATTGTGCTCTTGTTTCAAAGAATCACCTGAACTAGTTTATTGCCAACAAGACTTGTCTTGTTCTATTTTTGTCAGCAAGATTAGTATGAACCTAGAACTGTGTAGCCTGTCTCTTTTTCAACATAACTTTGAACGGAGCTGATAATGTGAAGGAAACAACAGAGAATCACACTACATATAAAAACAAAAAGTTATTATCATCGATTAGTGTAATATTGTTACAATTGGACAACAAGAAAAACCCTTTCCTCTACCTAGGATAAGTACCTCAAGATCTCACTTAGAATTCTCCCCATTCATATAGTCAGATCAAGAGTACTTACCCTTCTTCCAAACCCCCTACTACTATCTTCTCCTTCCAATCTGCTAACCTTTGGTGGCGGTGGCGAGCACAACGATAGTGATAAGTCACGTCCTACATCGTCATCCTCCACGCATCTCCGCCGCTCCTCATTCAGCAATGTTAGTCGTAATGATAGATCCAAGTCGAGGTTGTTGTCCGATATCGGTTTTTTCATCGCCTTACGCTCATGTGCGGTGTTCCGGATAAAACTTGTCTCGTCTTCTACTTTGGGTTGAGTACTTGGCTGAGTAAGGAACGATGGAAATTCTTTCTTCAATACATTGAAAGGGGAAGCATAATTGATCGTCCAATTACTTCTAAAGATCCTATCCGTCACGGTTCCATGCAATCCCGGTCTTCGTTCATCGATGAAACTACGGCTCGTATAAGGATTACGCATTGAGAACTGTCGGCCATTCCAAGAAGCATCACCGTATCTTGAAAAACAAGCAAAAATGTGGGTTTAAACTACAATAGTACGTACGCGCATTTATTGGTTCTTGATTAATTTTAGTACCTGAAAGTGTTAGAATTATATCTTTGGTGATGATTCTTATAGCCTTGCAGCATGGGAAGTTGGTTGAAGTTATAAATATTTCGATCTCCACTTTCCACAAGATGCCTATGACCATTCGCGGCTGCCATATGTTAAGGTATATGCATTAGAGAAGACCATTGATCGAAATTCGAAACCCTAATTGAAACTACATACGTACCTTGTCTTGGATCATCAATCTTCTTGCTTCTATACATCTGAAGAAAAATTAGTCCCCAAAGTTGATGGAAAAGATTGTTAGAACAAAATATATCAAAGGGTTGTCTCTTATTAATCCTATTATCAAATCTATAAATAAATGAATCACAACCTGTAGGTGGCTCTTGACATGAGCGATGCTAAGTCCTTTTATGTTCATCAGCTGAAGAACCAACTTCGGAGTAGCTCCTGCATCGAAGTGAGAGATTAAAAAAGAAATTGCAGACAAATTGAGATGATACTAGAGAGCAGGGTTTCAAAAAAACGGTCCGCGACCGCGACTTCGGCCGCGATATAGCGGTTTCGCCGCTGTCCGAGCTACCCGCGACGACCGCAATCACGGTAAATCCGAAATAACCAAAAACGCGACCGCGAGCGCGATTTAAACCCTATTAGAGAGATCAACGATGAAGTCTCACTGTCTTGTCCACCGAGTCGGTCGACGGCGCGAATGAAGCGAAGATGGAGGTCCGGTGTCCATCGGAGCCTCGGCGTCCTGGATCTGACATAAGGCCTAACGGATGGCTTCTTATCGTTCTCTTCCACCGTGCTGTTGCTCGAGCTTCCTACATTTCTAGGCTTGCTTTCACGGTCGTTGTCTTCGGGCCGAGGGCGGTTTTGTTTAGATGGGGTTGTTGTTGTCTTTGAGCATTCGGTGCTGCTATTTCTCTCCATCTTGATTTTATCCAAGCATAGGAATCATAGCATGAAATTTGGAGGGCTGTAAAATCCCAATAATTTGTAATTGCTTTAGCTTTCTTGGTGGATCAACGTGAACTCGATTTTGATATTCTTGTAAGGGCAAGACGGAGAGAAAACTGGCTTCAAACAGATCTCTGAACAGATTGGAAAACCCTAGATCTTGACAGGGAAGACAGACAAACCTGTTTCTCTCTTGGGATTGGGACTAGTAAACAATAATATTTACTTATGGTATTGTATTCATCCATGCATGCACATATAATACATGCATGCATGGATGTATGGATGAATGGATGTCAAATCATGCATTGAAGATATGGAACCAGGGATAAGTTAGTAATTTGGCATGGAATTAGAGATTCTCACCCTACTATTGTAAGAAAATTTATCAGACCTCGAGTTTAGTTTGTCGGAATTAAAAATCGAACACTATTTACTTCAAAGTGGACTTTTGTTCGTATTAATTTTGTCACCAGGCTAAGTGTAATAAAAGAATTTTGCGTGACTCAAGATGGCGGCCTTGTTGACATTGTTCCCCGTCCAACCTATAATGATTATTTTATTATTCTACGAAGAATATAATATCGAAATGAAATAAAAAATTTTACGTGAAAGTTGAGATAAAATTTAAAAGTTTTAACGGCGAAATACAAAAAAGAATAAAGCGAAAGATGATTTTTATTCGTATTAAAAATTCGATTCTATTTTAAGGCCAAGAAATGAGTCACGTTATGAGTTAAAGGGCGAGGGATGGGAAGCATGCTAAGCTGATGCAGACCCAAACTCAGAAGAAAAAAAAAAAGATTAAGAAATTGCCTTCCCAACGGGAATCACGGGCTTTGCTCCACCCCCTCCTCCTCGGACAGCTCATTGATCGAACCACTATTTTTATATATATTCTATAGGTTTAGAGATAATTATAATATTTTTATTTTTATCATATCGATCAAAAATATTATATTTATCGATATATATATTAATTGTTTCTATTATAATATTAATTTTGTAAATATGATAGTTCTAAACAGTTCAATTAAGATAATATTTTGTTTTGTAATTGTTATATCACTTTCTAATCTCTTTTGTAAGATTAATCTCTGAACACGAGGACTCAAAGTCTTTGTACTTCTCAAGAAATCGTGACCTCTTTCACATGACCTTTGGTATATTATATGTTAGAATCAAAATCTATTAGGTCAGTTAGCCTATAAATAATCCTACACTTGAAATCAATACTCAAATTCATTATAAAACTTATTGATCAAAACCGAGAGAAAGATCTGAAACCTCTTTCTTGACGCATTTTTCTTCGTGCTCCTCAAGAAAATAGAAGACTCATAAATCAATCAATGATTGTTTGAACTCCCAACAAACAACCCACGCAATTCAAATGTTACCATCAATAGTAATACGAGTGAATTATTTCATATTAGTTGAAAAAAAGGTTTATAAGAGAGTATTTACAGTATTTTTTCTTGTCCTTATTGAATAATTGAAAAGTCTAACATACATGTGTCGTCGTTGTTCATCCAATTCGGTGTTGTTTGTGTTTGTATCTTCGACATGTATCACACACATTTTTTTTAAGAAAATTATTTTTATTTAAAATTTTCAAACAATAAATATTTTTTTCAGTATTTTTAAAGTCTTATTGTTTAGTCTCGAAAATAATGTTCATTTTACGATTACATCGATCAAGACGAATTTATTTGTTAAATAATGATTCTTATTCACTTTATATTTTTATCAATGTTGACCTATTTTATAATAGTACATTTCCAATAACCTTATCGCTCACGATGAGTGTTAATATTTCAACTAGCTAGAAAGAAGTGAAGTCGTTAGTTTTTACATCAACATGCAAATTAACTACAAAGTAATAGAATTTTAGTGTATTATATATATATATATATATAATATTTTTATATTATTTATATTTAAAATTTACAAGGAGAAACAGCTTTAAGACGATGGAGAACAGCAATACACACCAGAAAATTAAAACAAATGAGGGTGAAGTTTAGTCAAATTTATGCTATTTTCTTTTCTTATCGTTTAGTATCTGCCTAATATCATATATTATTCGTATAGTACTATATGGTTTAAGGCTTGCATGAGAATTCGTGTGCCTGTTAATGCGGATCTGCCATTACTTGAGATCTGAGAATGAGGTATGTCTGTCTTCTTATGCATATTAATTTATGGCATGGTCATGGGATGCCATATGATGATGATGATGATGACCAACATCCCACCATATACTTCTCAAATAATTCAACCCAAGGAAATTCCGTCAAGTTTATTTGAAGGAAGCTTCACGACATATTCTCGAGTAATAATTTCATAAATGTCGATATTAATATTATTCGACTTAGGGTTTAAATAAATATTTTATTTGGTAGGTGAAACTGTATACATATTGTCATCTCAATATTTTATAAATTAATGCATGGTAGTACAGGCTATGATGATAAGCAAATTTATTAAATATTCGAATGATGATAGCATAGAATATAAGAGCAGGAAGACCGATGTTTTCAACAAACCCATTACCCTAAACTTTAGTAATTTTATTTTTATAACCAATTTTATTGTTAAATACTCATTTAAATATTTGTAAAATATTTTTAAAGTTTATGGTTATTTTTTTTAATAATATTTAGAATTTCAACTTATACAAATGTGTATTTTTTATTCGATTTTATGAAATTTGAGACTAATTTTTAAATTTATGTTCAATTTTAATTATAAATGTTTATAATGTAAAGGTGTGGATTTATATTGCAATGCTATTTAATAAATCAAATATCATATAAAATTATAAAATATATTTATAATTTTATTTTTTAAAGAAGTATTTTGAGGATAAGTATTGATGAGAGTATAAAAGAATCAAAAAATTGATGGAATAAATAAATTGCAAAAAATATTACAGTAAAAAAACCAAATCGAATAAAATATAAAGTTGAGATACTAAATTGAGAAAATAATAAAATTATTGTTAGAAATAAGAATTGAAGTTACATGAATGTTCTATAGTGGTAGAAGAGCATGCCATTTAAATTTGGTTAAAAGTAAACTTAATAAGGAGGAGGAATTACGTGTAAGTATTTGATCGAGTCGAGTTAAATCAAGTTTAAAATTTAAGTTAGTCGAGTTGACGGATCACACTTTATCGTTCAAACGTTACTTCAATTTTTCCAAGTTGAGTCAAATGTATGAAATTCAAGAAGTCAAATTGATTTTTTTAACCGAATCGAATTTTGCTCGTAATTCATAGGGTATAGAATTATGAATTTTAATGAACCAACTAATAACATATCATTATAAATTAGTGATCAACTGAACTTATTTTTTTCATAACATTAATTTTGCCTTTTATTTAGAGGTCAAGCTTTGACATAAGCCTCATTTCATTAATTGCAATTAGTATTATAATAATAGCATGGGTCTTTGTCGGGTGGGTTTACCTAATAATTCATATGGTATGCAAATATTTTATCAGTATATTCTTCACATACATACGTATGCATGGTTGGGAAATCATATGATAGAATAACAAAAAGTATATAAATTTAATTTTCATCAAAGGAGTATAAAATGTCAAAGGATACCAATATATTTGTATTTTGTGGTTTCCATAATATGTAACATATTGCCCTACACTTTGGGTTCGCTTGTACACACCTCTAAACTTTAATTATTTAAATGGACTAATAAATTTTGAGGATTAAATTGAAGGGTAACTATATGCACGGTCACTTATGTTTGTGTTTTGTCCACTTTTGGTCACTGATTTCAAAAAACATAAGATATAATTACTTTTGTTTTTATTTAATTAAGATATGACCACTTTCGTTTTTATTTATTTAAGATGTGATCACCCCAAGTTAACTGTCGTTAACATCAATTAAATATTTTGATATAATCACACATTTGATCCATGTTATTTACATATTCTCTCAATCTAGTCATACTTTTAATAAATTTAATCCTCCAATTGAATAATGTCACATGTCATGCCACGTAGGGATGTTAAAAAATATCTAACCCGATTAACCATACCCGTCGACCCGCCAACCCAATTAAAAAATATTGGGTATTTATAATAAAAATTCCTAATTTTATGGATTGGGTACTTGGCCACTATTTTTTCGGGCATCTGAGTCTGGCCTGGGTCACAAAATGTTTCTTAACCGGGTACCTGTTGACTCGATACTCGATTTATTATACATATTTTTATTTTTTATTTTTATTTTATATTAAATTTTTATTCATAATTCTCAAATTATTTCACTCTAGCATTCTAAAATCCTAATTTCTTAAATTGACACCATAACGTTCTAAATTCTTAATTTCTTAAATTATTTCACATTAATGTTCTAAATTATTTTTTAAAATATTTATTTTAACTTCAAAACATTTGAAATTTAATTTAATTTATTTATTTTATTTTTTTAATAAATTTATTTTATTTATTTAATTTGAATTTTTAAATTTTATGTGTGGATTATATATATATATATATATATTATAGACTTTTAAATTTTAGAATTTTAGAATTATATATATATTTTTAAAAATAATATAATTTAAAGAAAAAATAAAAAAGTTATGAACAAGGTACATGTGACTCAGATTATATATAATATAATTTTATATATATTAACTTAAAAATATTTTTATATTAACTTATTAAATATATTTTTATTATTAAGTTATTTAAAAATATTTTATTTTTTCATTTAAAAATATATAATTTATTTTAATTTATTAAAAATATAACTAAATTGAGAGAATGTATAAAAAACAGAGATAAAATGTGTGATTTTATCAAAATATTTAACTGATGTTAACGGTAGTTAACTCGGAGTGGCCACATCTTAATTAAATAAAAACTAAAATGACTGTATCTTATATTTTTTGAAATTAGTGACTAAAAGTGGACAAAACACAAACATAAATGATTATATGTGTAGTTAACCCTAAATTAAATTATGCTAGTTGATTTCATAATTAGTACGCTTTTAATAATTTATTTATTAGTACGCTTTTAATAATTTATTTATGAGATTTATTTTAATAATTTAATACATATGTATATATATATATATATATATGCTTGTGTGCAATAATCTCACACACAATATATAAAAGACTGTGCACTTCAAATCCTCAAAACTTTATTTTATTTCAATTTATTAGGGTAAATGAATTTTATTCAACATTTATAATATTCTTAATATTATATTAATTTAAATAAATATCTTAATTCATTAAAAAAACTAGTCTATCTAGGGGTGAGCAAAACTCAATTTGAGTCAAAAAATTGAACTTTTTTTTTCAATTTCGAGTTATTCGAGTGGAGTTATTTGAGTCAGCTCAAATTATAATTTCAGTTATTGAGTTTGAGTCGAGTTAAAATTTTGAAATTTCGAGTTACTCGAAAAATCAAAAATTTGAATCAATATTTTGACAGTTTTACAATTTAGTCCCTGATTTTATTATTCCTTTAATTCCTCCTTCATTTTAAGTATAATTTTTACCAAATTTAAACCACATGCTCCTAAATCATCTTAGAATACATATGTACTTTCAATTCCTCTTTTTGATAATTTTTTTTCAATTTTTCAATTTAGTCCCTATTAATTTACTTATTTCTTCAATTCCTCCTTTATTTCAAGTCTATTATTTTTTTTTACCAAATTTGAACTACATGCTCCTAAACTATCTTAAAATACATATGTGCTTTCAATGCCCCTTTATGATAACAAATTTTCTTTTTTTCAATTTAGTCCCTTATTTTTTTTCATAATTTCCGTATTTCTTCAATCATCCTTTATTTCAAGTCCATTTTTTTTACAAAATTTGAACCACATGCTCCTAAACCATTGTCTAATACATATGTACTTTCAATTCCTCTTTTTGATAATAAATTTTCTATTTTTCAATCAATTTTTCGTAATTTTCTTATTTCTTCAATTCATCCTTTATTTCAAGTCCATTTTTTTTTACCAAATTTGAACCACATGCTCATATACCACAATAGAATACTTATATAACTTCAATTCTTACTTTTTTTTTAATAAAAATGTTCTCTCTCTTTTTATTTAGTCCCTTTACTTTACATTTTACTATATTTGATCTTTTGACTACAATTGTTTCCAAATTATTTCTTCCCACCAATTTCTTAACTCCTTGCCATAATACTATAAATAATTATAACAAAATTAATATAAAAACTCGAATAACTCAATTTTTTTTACTCAAATCGAACGAATACTCACCCCTAAGTCTATCTATAATTTTTTTCCTTTTTGGTCAAAGGCTATCAGCCTATCATCAATTTAATTTTTAAATTTCACTGTAATTTAAAAGTTCGTTGGTAAAATAAAATACAATATTTCCTGTCCCTCCTAAACGGGCTACACTTGCGGAAGCCCACGGGCCCAAAAAGATTCCCGAAATAATTCAAACGACACGCGGGAAGAGCGTCGCACGTGGGAGATTTAAAAAACCTAGGATTTTGGGGGGCGACGGGCAGGAGTTTCCCGTTCCTCTTCAATGTGCTTGTGTTTTCATTATAAATGGGCACGGGTTAGGTTTAGATCAGGTTTTGGTCAATTTATTTCGATTAAAAAAATTTATATCTTCTACTTAATACCTAACTTGATCCGATAAATTTTTTTTATATTATCCATCTAAGTTAAATTCGACTTGATTTTTTGAGATAAAATATGAATTCTTTTTAAAATAATATATTTATTAAAAATATTATTTTTATTCATAAAAATAAAGATTTAATTGAAAAAATAATATGCAGATGATTATTATCGTAATTATCCCTAAATATATAGATAAAATTATATTTTTATAAGTCAGGACAAGTCGAATAATTTTAACTTAAACTCGAATCCGGATCTATCATAACCTCTAAACACTCTGATCCGATCCGATCCATTGCAAACACGAATTAAAAAAAAATCTCGACCTGTCGTTCGGGTCCATGTCCATCTCTAGTTTTCACATCCCGCTTCCTCCCATCGTTCGAAATTGATCTATATAAATACCTGAAATCATCCAATCCAATTTCTTCAAAATCTATTTCTTAGCCGATAAGAATCCTCAATTCTCTCTGCCACTCCAGTGTGCTTATCTCGAAATCCCTCTTGTTCATTGCAGATTTATTCGAGGTATATCAATCTTTGCTTCGAGTTCGTCTGTTCCTTTTCGTATCTGTTTTAGTGTCAGATCTATGGTTCTTTACTTGCACTTCAGTGGGTTTTTGTTAGGGTTTTGGTTTTCTGCTTTTAAAAAAATTGCTGTCGTTTTCTCTTGTTTTTTTTTCAAATATGTAGATCTCCGTTTGCTTGTTCTTTTTTGTTTGATTTTCGTTTACTAATTATATTTTTAGTTCGTTATGTTTTTTTTTCTGTTTGATTGATCATCCTATTTGTAAACGTATAAGACTATGGCTTTTGTATTATGCTCTAATTCTTTCTTCTTTGCTTAGCATATAACAATATCGTTGTGAGGGGTTGTGAATGGGAAAATATACTTTAAACATAGAAGTTACTGCATGCTTTTAAAATTTGAACATTCTTTATTAAGCAAAGGGGTTTAATTGCGTTTTAGTGGAAATCATGGTTTCGCTGTTTCAGCATAGTTTTCACTGTTTACCTATCAATGGCATTGGTATTCGACTCTATTTTCGGCTCAGTAAAATGTTGATCTTTGTTTGTTGGGTTACTTGTGTGGTTTTGATATGTCCGTTCCTTCAAGATCTCCTCCAAGGCTCCAACAATGCTAATTACTTTTGGACTTTTTGACATTGTTCAATTATAACCTGATGCAATCTCTTTTAATGGATTTTTATCCTGGTCGACAATGCTGATTAGTGTTTTATGTTCTCAATTGCAGTGTAGTTAAAATGGCCATGGAGATCACTCAATTTCTGTTGGCTGCCCAATCGGCAGATGCAAAAATTCGGACAGATGCAGAGGCTAGTTTGAGGCAGTTTCAAGAACAGAACATACCTGTTTTCCTTCTTTCATTGTCAGTTGAGCTTTCAAATGACGAAAAACCTGTTGAGTCCCGTAGATTGGCTGGTATTGTGTTTAAGAATTCATTAGATGCCAAAGATGCTATTAGGAAGGAACAACTTGTTCAACAATGGATGGCAATTCATGTTTCTATTAAGTCTCAAATCAAAGACTTTCTCTTGAAAACTCTTGCCTCATCTGTTCCTGAGGCCAGGCACACTTCTTCTCAAGTTATTGCAAAAATTGCTTCAATTGAGGTTCCTCGAAAGCAGTGGCCTGAACTGATTGGGTCATTGCTTAACAATATGACCCAGCAAGACAAGCCTGCTTCCCTGAAACAAGCTACCTTGGAAACACTGGGATATGTTTGTGAAGAGATATCTCATCAGGACCTTGTTCAAGATGAAGTCAATGCTGTTCTCACTGCTGTTGTCCAAGGGATGAACCTAGCTGACCATGGGCCTGAGGTTCGGCTTGCAGCAACCAGGGCTTTGTATAATGCTTTAGAGTTTGCACAGACCAACTTTGAGAACGAGATGGAGCGGAATTACATTATGAAGGTTGTTTGTGACACTGCCATGTCCAAAGAGGTGGAAATCAGGCAGGCTGCTTTTGAGTGCCTTGTTGCAATAGCATCAGCATACTATGAGGTGCTTGAGCCTTACATGCAAACCCTATTTCAGCTGACGTCAAATGCTGTAAAAGGCGATGAAGAGACTGTTGCTCTCCATGCAATTGAGTTCTGGAGCTCTATCTGTGATGAAGAGATTGAACTTCAGGAGTTTGAGAATCCTGAAAGTGGTGACTCTGGACCTCCCCATTCTAGTTTCATAGAGAAGGCTTTGTTGTCTCTTGTTCCTCTGTTGTTGGAAACTTTGCTGAAGCAGGAAGAGGATCAAGACCAGGATGATACAGTATGGAACATATCAATGGCAGGTGGGACTTGTCTGGGTCTTGTTGCTAGAACGGTTGGGGATGTGATAGTGCCTCTTGTGATGCCATTTGTGGAATCTAACATTGTGAAGCCAGATTGGCGTAGTAGAGAGGCTGCCACTTATGCATTTGGGTCTATTCTTGAAGGTCCAACTGTTGATAAGCTCTTCCCTTTGGTACAGTTGGGTCTGGAGTTTTTGCTTAATGCCATGGAGGATGGGAACAACCATGTGAAGGACTCCACTGCTTGGACTCTTAGTCGCATTTTTGAGTTCCTTCACAGTCCAGCTAACGGTTGTTCCATCATTTCTCCTGAGGATCTCAAACGAGTTCTTGGTGTGTTGTTGGAGAGCATTAAGGATGCTCCCAATGTAGCTGAGAAAGTTTGTGGGGCAATCTATTACCTTGTCCAAGGCTATGAGGATGCAGGACCAAGCTCCTCTCTTCTTTCACCATATCTCACTGACATAATTAGTTGTCTAATTGCAACTGCTGATCGGACAGATGGTAGTGACTCCAAGCTCAGGTCTTCTGCTTGTGAAACCTTGAACGAAGTTGTGAGATGTTCCAACATTGTGGAAACATCTTCCATCATAGCACATCTATTACCGGTCATTACGAATAAGTTGGGCCAGACCATGGGAATTCAGATTGTCTCATCAGATGATAGAGAAAAGCAAGGGGATTTGCAAGCCCGTCTTTGTGGTGTTTTGCAGGTCATCATCCAGAAACTTAGCAGCACAGATGAAACCAAACCCATAATACATCAGGCTGCTGATCAGATCATGCTTCTGTTCCTCAAAGTATTTGGTTGCCATAGATCCACTGTTCACGAGGAAGCAATGCTTGCAATAGGTTCTCTTGCTTATGCGACTGGTTCTCAGTTTGAGAAGTATATGCCCGAGTTCTATAAGTATCTTGAGATGGGATTGCAGAATTTTGAGGAATACCAGGTTTGTGGAATCACAGTTGGGGTTGTTGGTGATATCTGCCGTGCCTTGGATGACAAGATCTTACCTTATTGTGATGGGATCATGGGTCTTCTTCTGAAGGATCTCGGTAGTTCAGAACTTCATAGGTCTGTAAAGCCTCCCATATTCTCTTGTTTCGGGGACATCGCTCTCGCTATTGGGGAGCACTTTGAGAAGTATGTCCCCTATGCCTTACCGATGATGCAGGGAGCAGCCGAAATCTGTGCTAAGATGGAGACTGCCGATGAGGAGATGATGGATTACGGCAACCAGCTCAGACGTAGTGTTTTTGAAGCTTATTCCGGTATCCTTCAAGGTTTTAAGAGTGTGAAACCTGATGTGATGGTGCCCTATGCTCAGCATCTTTTGAAGTTCATAGAAGTGGTTTTTAGAGACAGCCAAAGGTAGATTATATTCTTTATTATTTCCTCTTCAGTACGTCGATGCTTAGCCTTTGTTATTATCCATCTAAATACTTTTCTTTTCGTGCATTGCAGGGATGAAAGTGTGACGAAAGCTGCGGTTGCTGTTATGGGCGATCTGGCAGACGCTCTTGGTTCCAACATTAAACATATGTTTCAAGACTGCTTATTTTATAATGAATTTATCTGCGAATGCCTCCGATCCGACGATGAACAGCTCAATGAGACGGCAGATTGGACGCAGTGTATGATTCAACGTGTGATGGAGTTATGAGCTGAATTTATGGTCGTTATATCGGCCCGTCTTTTTTGTTTGCTATAAAGCTTCTTTCGTTCGAGTTCTGGTAAAGTTTTATTTTTGAAAGGCAGGGAGCCGAAAGGGTAGCTGTCCATTATTATTACGAATTTGTCGAGGGTTTTCTTAATCCTCATGTGATCTGGCATTTATGGTGAAGGTGGTCAAACAGTTTATGTAATGCATCCCCTAAATCGGTCATTTGTTGAGATAATTTCCCGTCTCTTTTTCACTCAGCTTTTTAATTTCTCAATAAACCGAACCAAATGGATTTTTACGTGATTAATTAACTTTTTATTAGGTTAATTAAACAGACAGAGAAGAACACGTTGACTACTAATATAATCTGCACAGGTAATTTCATCTGCTGCTTCTTCCTTATATTTATATTATATGTTGATGATGACAAGGATTTTTTATATATATATAATTGTAACGTTAACCAAGGTTATCTTCCCCATTAAGTGAAAGCTACATTTAACCATGAAAAGGAATGAATAGTTTGCGTAACTAAATCTCTTCATTAAAAAATTCATAAAATTAAGGATTAAATAAAGAATTTCCATGAAGTAGAACCTCTTAAGAAGCTGCCAATTAAGGAAGACGACCCAACAGGGAACCTTGAATTTGATTGGAAATTTGGATTAATATTATATGTATAATATATATATATATATGCCAAAATGACTCTTCATCTCTACCTACTATTTATATATTCTCACAAATTTATCCCATCATCGAGAGCTCAAAGCAAAAACAATATACCAGGAAGATGATGCAATCAGAAAACTTACCCCTTTCATGGCCGTTCGACGGTTTGATGGATTCGAGTATCAATCACTTGGATTCCTCTGAGATTTCCTCCGTTTCTGATTTCGATAGGATGTTGTTCGATGAGATTTTCCGGCATCCGGCCTATGATTTTGATGATCAGGTTCAGGTCACAGTGCCATGGGAGGAATTTTCAGTCCCTTTGGTGGGGCTTGATTCTATGTTGACTGATGCTGTTGGTGAAGAAAGGCAAGATGTATGGAGTCCTTGTCTGTCGAGCGAGGCATCGATCAGCATGACGACAGAGCAATCGTCGCTTGCTATGCCGTACCTAGGAGAAGCCATGATGGAAACTGATAACCAGTTGGCCCTATTTCATCTGTTCACTGCTTACGGAGAAGCTAAAGAGAATAACCAGACAGAGCTTGCTGAGGTGATCTTACGGAGTGTGAGCGAGAAAGCTAGTCCGGTCGGCGAAACCTTGGAACGTATCGCATTCAATTTATCGTCTCAAGATGTTCGAAACCAAAGAGATTATCTACTGCAAAAGTCTTCCGGGAACTTTGAGGTTGCCTTCAAGGCTTTCTATCAGATATTCCCCTATGGGAGGTTTGCTCATTTTGCTGCTAACTCAGCAATCCTCGATGCCATGCCGAACAATTCGGATCCGCTACATATTGTCGATTTCGACATTGGATCGGGGATTCAATGGCCTCCGTTGATCGAGGCCATGGCAATGCAACACAAGACAGTGAGGCTTACATCAATAAGATGGGGAGAGGAAGGCTATGGTCACTCTCCTTGGAGGTTCAACGACACGAAATTGCAACTTTGCCACCATGCTAGGTCCTTCGGCCTAAACTTGAAACTCGAAGAGATGGGAATCGAAGACTTGGCAAACGAGCTCGACGGAATGAAGAAACGAGGCGGTAGCAGAGAATGGTTGGCCTTCAATTGCATGGTGGGACTCCCACACATGGGCGAAAACAAGAACCGGAAGCTCGTGAACTCGTTCCTCGCTGTAGCCAAACAACTACTGGCAAGAAACAGGGGAATCATAACACTTGGTGATGGAGATGCTTGTGAAAAACTGAAAGATTGTTCCGGATTCGGGGCGTTCTTCGATGGACAATTGAGTCACTACCGAGCTATTACGGAGTCTATGGAATCCGACATCGCGAAGCACTTGGTCCAAGCAAGAATGGCAATGGAGTGCCTGTTCATAGGGCCTAATATCTGTGCCCAAGCTTGGTTCCAAAAGTGGGAACAGGTGAATGAAACTCGCCGTTTCGAGGCAACGACGATGGAAGGTCTGAAGGTGAGCAGAGAGAGATTAACGGAAGCTAAAGAAATGGTGAGTGGAAGGGAAAATTCATATGAGGTGAGAATTGGAGGGAATTCTGGGAATGAATTGGCCTTGGCGTGGAGAGGAAATGCATTAGTCAAGGTCTCTTGCTGGAGAAATTAAAGCTATTTTTTTTCATACATAGAAGGATTAATCATGTGAAAATAGTGAACACAATGAAAACTAGTAATGATTAGTTGTTTTTCTGTTCAATAATTGTTTATTGGTTACTGAATATACAAGTACATGCAAACAGAAGGTCTAATTATGCCTTTAATTATTGTCAAATAAACAGGCACTAACTGCTTCTGGTTCCATAACAAATCATAAGAACCATTAGTACATCACATAATGGTAGGCAAATGATCATGATCACAATACAATATGAATTCATACAGGCTGCTTCTACTTCCCTCCATTGTGGGATCTTTTGGAAATCGCAGATTTCTCTTCAGTTGCATTTAGAGAACGCGACAGGCAGGCCTTTACCCAAGATTTGTCTTTGTAAGCATTGCAGACATAGGCTATAAAGTTCTCGTATTGCTGTTTTCAGAGGGTCGGATCAGACAAACAAAAGGGTTTTGGATGTAACAGGAAACAGGAAAAGAGAGAGAGAGAGAGAGATGAGAGACTAACATCATAAAGAGGTTGATTATTCACAGTCACCCAGGGAACATATGAATGTTTTGGATGTAAATCATCAGTTTCAGTAGCGTACCGCAGTAAAAGCTGCATTCACATTCAACTGGTGTTAGTGATGGCATGTTTGAGAAAAAACAACCCCATCACATTAAATGAAACTCAACTACTTTCTCATGTGTTTGATGGGAAAATTTGGGGGCGTTGTTTAATTAAAACTGCAGAAAACTGTTGTGTGATTGATGGGTCTAGATCTATTTTGATTATGAAACATCATGTTCCAGGTAGAAGAAGCTTGCCTTTCTTCCGTATCCGCTGTCGTAGCAGTTCTTGATGAGTTTCTGGTCCATTCCTAATGTGGAAGAGCAGGTTTTCCAGACGGCATCGGTACCGTCGGGGCCTTGATTTTCGACGCAGTAGATGAAGTTGAAATGCTTTCTCTGCGGTATTAAATACAGAGTTAATGAGAAGTAATGGATACACCTACTTTCTCCGTGGCAAGTGGTGATCAAATCATTTGCTGGAGTACTTTTCCTTTGAAATTAAGAGATTCGTTTTCTAGTTCCTGACCAGTTTAAGTAATCTACTTGCTTCTTGTGCTGAAAGGAAACGATTTGGGTGATGAGAAAGGTGACTTACCGGATCAGGCCAGATGTTGATGGCGCAAGCATGTATGGTGTTGAGGTAACATTCATCTTCTCCGTGCTTGATTTGTAAACATAAACAAATAAAACGTGTTAAAATTACGAAGCAATGAAACTTCGGGATCGATGTTATGGAAGTAACAAAACTCAACCTGGCAAATGATGGTCTTGTTAGTTTTTACATATTCTGCATTGCCCCATGGAACCAGCCTGAGATTGATAATGTTAAGAAGATCGGTGTTGAAGACCTTCACGAGTCGACTTACGATGAAACTCCGGCAGTATGGGCATAGAGCCTCGTAATAAAGAGACAAACTAGCTTTTTTAAATCTGATGTGAGATTGAGCTTCGGTGACATTGTTTTCTGGAGAAGAATTAGATGGATAAATGAAGATGACAAGCAGAGAAAGGAGAAGAAAAGAGAGTAACCTAGAAGAAGCCATTACTTTGTGAAAACACTCAAAAGTTCCCTTATTTTGTAGGGTTATAAACACTCAAACACCTACGTATATAGTTGCACATATATATATATATGTTGGGAAATAAACGAGTAAACAAGTAATTTCCCTATAACCAGATTAGTAAGAATGCGAAATAAAAGCGAAAAAATAATACTCGAAAATTGATAACGGAGTTCATCCAATTGTGCTTACGTCTCCGGACTGCTGCAGATCTTTTACTAAGAGAGAAAATTTACAGGTGTTTACAAAACACTCACTAATCACAAGAAACTCTCTAGTATTGGGAGAAAAAAATGATTTGAGATTTTGGGATTATTTTGAAGCTAAATGAGCTAGGGTATTTATAGTTGAAACTTAGGGACTAATCTTTGAAAATACCCTAAAGTGCAATGACTAAAGTGAATTTACCCATTCCTATTTTCAACAAACATCTACCAAACTTTACCAAACTTTGAAACTAACTTTTAATAATCTCCCACTTGAAGACTGATTTTAATCTGTCTTCACACCTCGATTAATGCAACAGTATTTCTAGTCTTGTTATTCTAGCATGCCAACTGAAGTTGAACACAACTTCAGTTTGTCTGTAGTCACCGTCTTTGTCAACATGTCTGCCGGATTTTGAGCTCCACTAATATTTTCAAGTTTCAAAATCCCATCTTCCAGAAGAGATCGGATAAAATGATATCTCAATTGTATGTGCTTCGTCCTGGAATGAAAAGACGGATTCTTTGCTAGATGGATAGCACTTTGACTGTCGCAATACAAGACATTGTTTCCTTGTTTCTTGCCTAACTCTTCCAAGAAACTTTGGAGCCAAACCATCTCCTTGCTAGCTTCCGTAACAGCGACATATTCTGCTTTAGTTGTGGAAAGAGCAACTATCTTCTGTAGTTGAGAAACCCAACTCACTGCAGTTCCTCCTAGAGTATAGACATACCCTATAGTGCTCCTTCTGATGTCAATATTTCTGGCTAAGTCAGCATCTACATAGTCTGTCAGTATCGTATCTCCACCTTTGAAACAAAGTGCTTTATTTGTAGTACCCCGCAGATATCTGAGGATCCATTTGACTGCTTCCCAGTGTACCTTGCCCGGATTATTCATGTACCTGCTAACAACTCCCACTGCTTGAGTAATATCTGGTCTGGTACAAACCTTGAAATTATATTAGACTTCCAATTGCTGAGGCATACGGTACCTTCACCATGTGTGCACGTTCTTCCTCCGTATTTGGTGACTGTTCTTTGGAGAGTCTAAAATGAACACATAAAGGTGTACTTACTGGTTTAGTATCTTGCATGATGAACCTGGAGAGTATTTTGTTGATCTACTCAGCCTGTGATAACATCAAAGTCCCCGACTTTGTGTCTCTCTTGATCCTCATCCCAAGAATCTGCTTTGCAGCGCCTAGATCCTTCATAGCAAACTGCTTCGACAATTTTTGCTTCAAGTGTATAATCTCTTGCATATTTGAGCCTGCAATGAGCATGTCATCAACGTACAACAATAAAATAACGAAGCTATTGTCAAACCTCTTGATGTAGCAACAATGATCTGCTTGGCATCTGGTAAAACCACTGCTACCCATGAAGCTATCGAACTTCTTGTACCACTGTCTAGGAGCTTGTTTTAAACCATTCAAGCTCTTCTTCAACCTGCATACCAGGTTTTTCTTGCCTGCCTCTGTGATGACTGCCTCATATATATTTCTTCCTCCAAATCACCATGAAGGAAAGCTGTCTTTACATCTAACTGCTCAAGATGTAAATTCTCTACGGCTACAATTTTCAATACTAGTCTAATTGTAGACAGCTTCACGACTGGAGAGAAAATTTCATTGTAGTCAATACCTTCTTTTTGTTGAAAACCTTTGACAACCAATCTCGCTTTGTAGCGTTTGCTCCCATCGTGCTCTTCCTTGATCCTGTAAATCCACTTGTTGTGGAGCACTTTCTTGCCTGGTGGTAATTCAGCTAATTCCCACGTCTGATTTGACATAAGCGAGTCAATCTCATCTTTCATGGAAAACTCCCACTTGACTGAATCCTCCACTTGCATTGCTTCATCATAGCACTCTGGTTCACCATTGTTTGTCAACAATAAGTAGTGCAAAGAAGGAGAATACCGTTGGGTTGGTTTAGGAATTCTGGGGGAGCATCTTAGTTCTGGTGTGCCTGGTTCTTCTTGAACTACTTCAGGATTGATCTGAACATCATTTCTAGAAATCTCCTCGAACTCAGTAAATTCCTTTGTTTCAGCTTCGGTATTGGAGCTACTTGATTCTACAGTTGACCTGTCTTTGTACATCACATTCTCATTGAAAATGACATCTCTGCTTCTGATGATCTTTCGATTTTCGTAGTCCCAAAATCGATAACCGAACTCATCACCGCCATAACCAACAAAGGCACATTTGTTGGACTTAGCATCAAGTTTACTTCTTTTAGCAGAGTCTATGTATACATAAGAAATACAACCAAACACTCTTAAGTGTGAAAGGTTTATTTATTTATTTCTCCAAACTTTCTCTGGTATTCTGCCATCCAAAGGAACTGAGGGCCCATGGTTGATCAGGTAAGCTGCAGTGTTGATAGCTTCAGCCCATAGAAATTTGGGCAATCCGGCATGTATCCTCATGCTTCTGGCATGTTCATTCAGAGTTCTGTTTATGCGCTTTGCTATGCCATTCTGTTGCGGTGTCATGGGAACTGTTGTCTCTATCTTGATCCCATTGTTTGCGCAAAATTCTCTGAATCTATGATTTTTGTACTCTCATCCATTATCAGACCTCAACCGCTTGACTTTCAGACCAGTCTCATTTTTCACCATGACCTTCCATTTTCTGAATGTATCAAAGACTTCTGATTTTTTCTTCAGAAAATAAACCCACACCTTCCTTGTAGAATCATCGATGAAGGTGACATAATATAATGAGCATGCAAGAGATGAAACTGGAGATGATCCCCATACATCAGTATGAACCAACTCTAACTTTTCAGCCTTGGGTGTCTTACCAATCTTTGCAAAACTAACTTTCTTTTGTTTGCCAAAGATGCAATCCTCGCACAGCCCGACATCTACATTTTTTAGATCCGACAGCTTCCCTTTTGACAAAAGTGTCTTCATCCCTTTCTCGCTTATATGGCCAAGCCTTTGATGCCATAGGTTTGATTTTCCATCAGCATCTGCTACTGCAATGATATTCTCTAAGTTTGAGGTTACATAGAGAGTACCAGTCTTCTTACCACGAGCAATGACGAGTGCTCCTTTTGTAATCTTCCATTCACAGCCTGAAAAGGCTGTACTATAACCTTCTCCATTAAGGTGTCCTACGGAAATCAAATTTTTTTTTAGGCCAGGAATATGTCTCACACCTTTCAGCGTCCAGGTGGTCTGGTTTGGCAGCTTTAGTTAGATGTCTCCTCTTCCGATGATCTTCAAGGTTTCATCATCAACTAGATGAACCTTCCCAAAATCACCACTAGCATAGTTCTCCATGATTTCTCGGCATGGGGTGGAGTGAAAAGATGACCCTGAATCCAAGATCCATGATTCAATCGGACTGTTGACGCTTAGAATCATGGCATCACCTGTCTCCTCTGTCATGTTGGTAGATTCTTATACGTCGGTATTTTTCTTCGGTGCTCGGCAATCTCTTTTAAAGTGACCCTTCTTACCGCAATTATAACAGTTAAAATCTTTCTTCCCTGTTCTTAATTTTTCCCTTCTGGATTTGGATCTGCCACAATTTGAATTTCTTTCTGAAGTTCTCCCTCTGGACTTCGTATGCAAGGCTGAGGAGATTGATACTTCACTCGATTCTCTCCGTTAATTTCTTCGCTCAATACCAGATCCAAACATCGTCGAATTTTAATTTGTTGTAACAGTAGCATTCCAACTGTCTAGTAGAGATGATAAGAGAATTAAAGCTCGAACTTCATCATCGAATTCAATTTCCACGGAACTCAACTGGGTTGTGATTGTGTTGAGTTCATTTAGGTGTTGAGCCACTGATGCCCCTTCCGCTATCCGCAAATTGAATAATCGCCTCATCAAGTGAACTTTGTTTGAGGCTGATGGCTTCTCATACATACTAGAGAGAGCCGCCATAAGACCCGCCGTGGTCTTTTCCTTTGCTATGTTGAAAGCAACATTGCGGGATAACGTCAGTTGGATAACTCCGAGGGCTTGTCTGTCGAGAAGAGCCCAGTTTTCATTCTTCATGCCCTCTGGTTGCTTTCCTGAGAGAGGTTGATATAGATTTTTCTGGTACATAAAATCTTCAATCTGCATCTTCCAAAAGCCAAAGTCTGCACCATCGAACTTTTCAATTTTCACCTTCCCTTCGTCTGCAGCCATTGCTCCCACTCGAATCTGGCTTTGTTTGGATCGTTTATGACAATTCTTGCGAACCACCATGTATTAGAACACCTCCGTCGACAAATTTGTATCGTCGATAAAATTTTTACAATTCACGAAATTCACTATTCATGTGAATAGTAATGAATTGTAACCTCGTAAAAATTGATAAAATTTACAACCAAAAGCTCTGATACCAGTTGTTGGAAAATAAACGAGTAAACAAGTAATTTCCCTATAACCAGATTAGTAAGAATGCAAAATAAAAGCGGAAAAATAATACCCGAAAATTGATAACGGAGTTCAGCCAATTGTGCTTACGTCTCCGGACTGCTGCATATCTTTTACTAAGAGAGAAAATTTATAGGTGTTTACAAAACACTCACTAATCACAAGAAACTCTCTAGTATTGGGAGAAATAAATGATTTAGGATTTTGGGATTATTTGAAGCTAAATGAGCTAGGGTATTTATAGTTGAAACTTATGGACTAATCTTTGAAAATACCCTAAAGTGCAATGACTAAAGTGAATTTACCCATTCCTATTTTCAACAAACATCTACCAAACTTTGAAACTAAGTTTTAACATATATATATATATATATATATCCCACAATGGTTATGGTTCTCCAATTTATATATTTAGTTCCAATATCCACACAGACATAAAACAAAAGGATGTTGATTTTTCATTCATAGAATCAGCTGTTACAAGTCTCATATAATGATAACTAGCAGCTGGTTTTATTACAGTTTGTGGATGGTGAATGGTGAAGTAGCTGCATTGGACAAAGCAGAAGCTAAGGCCTCTTTTAAGATCTATTTCAAGTTCGTGAAAATTCACTAGCATAGCAGCCTGGACGGATATTTTTTGTGATCTCATCGGGGGGTCGAGCCGACTCCGATGATTGTGTTTTGCAAGCCTCTGGTTTAGGATCTCCTTGATAAGCATCACAGACATATTCCACAAAATTCTCAAAGTCCTGCAACATGAAATAAACATTCAAGTTACCTGTCACAAAAGTTACTTCAAAGTCGCACAGAGTGGAACTCACATCTTTGAGTGCATGATTATTCACCACCACCCATGGAACATATTCATGAGGTGGATTGAGATTCACAGTCTCGTTACGTATCGTAGCAGAAGCTATCAAACATTAATTTGCATGCAATTCAGTGTTAAAGGAAGAATGACATGATTAAACGAAGTGAAGCAAGATATACAACCAACCTTGATTCCAAGTCCAGTAGAGTAGCACTTGTTTATCATATCTGCTCTCAATCCCAGCTGATCACTGCAATTTCTCCACTTTGCTTCTTTGCTGTTAACAGATACATTTAACCTTTGTTCCTCCGTGCAGCGAACGAAATCGAAGTGCGTTTTCTGAACCACAGTAAAGCAATTAAACACTAGTCCGAGACGAATCAAAATCCAAATACTTTTGGCTAGTAGAAATTACCACATCATGCCACAAGTGGATGACACAACTATCTATAGCATTTAAGTAGCATTCATCTTCTCCATGCTACATATTGTTACAAAAGATTAAACTTCTTTAATCATGAGAATACATGAAAATGAAGAATGGAGTTCTAACTTGGCAACGGATCCTATCGCCAACAACGTCGGCATTGCCCAAGGGATCAACCTTAGATTGACAATGGTATACATATCAGTTTGGAAGACCTTAACAAGGTTATTCGAGATAAAAGAGGCACATTATGGGCTTAAAGTTTCATAGTACAGTGACAAAGTAACACGATCATGATCTAAAGAGGAAAGAGACGGAGAAATATGTTAGAAATCAAACTCATAAGGAAAGAATTGTGTAGAACCTACAACAAAGTTGAAAAGTCAAAAAAGATGACTATAAAGCAAAGGAAATATACAAGTTGCATGGATACACAAATAACCACGTGGATATGAAAGGTGAAAGAAACAAATGAAATGCTTAGTTGTGAAGGAATTTAAGGCGGTGGATTGAAGCAAATTCAAGGAGAGAAATTGAGAAACATCCATCCAGAGCATAAAATTAGACGATTTATTACTTCTATAAGTATATGTGTTGATAGCTATAGTTTATATGAATACATATGAGATGGAATATGATTGAAAGCTTAGAAAAGCTAGAGAAAATTTGAGAGAGCTTAACAAAACTTAGAATAACGAGGTTGTGTTTGTAAACTAACTGCAGCTAGTGTTGTAGTGTTGTGATATTGGGGTAACGTCGTTGTAACATATTTTGCTTCGTATCAATAATAGTTCGAGTTATAAATTACCGAGAGCACACATACGCTTCCAACAAGTGGTATCTAGAGCTTGGCTCGAGTTTAACGTGGTAGAGAAGATGGCCAACATGATTCAACCTCAAATCCCAAAATTGACAAAGACAAATTATGGTAATTGGAGCATTCAAATGAAGGCGTTACTAGGCTCCCAACATTGTCGGGATATCATCGAAGATGGTTACATCGAGCCTGAAAATGCAGTAGCAGAAGCAGTCCTGACCAATGATGAAAAAAATGTATTGAAAGAATCCCAGGAAACAAAATAAAAGAGCGTTGTTCTTTTTTTTCAAGGAGTAGACGAATCTACCTTTGCAAAAAATTTCTAATGCAAAAACCGCAAAACAACCGTGGGAGATTTTGCAAAAATCTCTACAAGGTGTCGAAAAAACAAAGAAGAATACATAGCCGCAGCAGCGTGCACTTGCCAAGAAATGAAGCATCGATTGGAGATGACAAGTGGAGAAAAGATCGAAATGGAAAATCAAGTCTGAGGGGGAGTGTTAGAAATTAAACTTGATAAGGAAAGAATAGTGTAGAACCTACAACAAAGTTGAAAAGTCAAAAAAGATGGATATAAAGCAAAGGAAATATACAAGTTGCATGGATACACAAATAACCATGTGGATATGAAAGGTGAAAGAAACAAATAAATTGCTTAGTTGTAAAGGAATTTAAGGCAGTGAATTGAAGCAAATTAAAGGAGAGAAATTGAGAAGCATCCTGAGCATAAAATTAGGCGGTTTATTATTCCTATAAATATATATGTTGATAGCTTTAGTTTATATGAATACATATGAGATGGAATATGATTGAAAGCTTAGAAAAGCTAGAGAGAATTTGAGAGAGGTTAGCAAAGCTTAGAATAGCGAGGTTGTGTTTGTAAATTAGCCGCAACTCGTGTTGTAGTGTTGTGATATTGGGGTAACATCGTTGTAACATCTTTTTGCTTCGTATCAATAATAGTTCGAGTTATAAATTACCGAGAGCCCACCTACGCTTCCAACAAAATAAACATGAAAGGAAAAGCTGCCAGAACAAAGAAGATCAAAGGTCGAAGATAACCCATGATTTTTAAGAGCTTTTTTGCACAATGATGAATCTTCAGTATTCGTGGGTCTTTATAGTTGAGAATTGGGATGATGACCTTAGTGTTCTTTCACTTTCAGTGAACCATGTAACAAGTAGGGATGACAACTCAACCTGAACCTGACGGGTTCCGACTCGATCGGGTCGGATTTTTTTAAAAAAAAATTCAGGTTCGGTCAGGTTTAGGGTGGAAAAAACCTGACCCGAAAAATATATATAATTTTACCCTATATATTTAGGGATAATTATAATAATACCCTCTATATATAATTTTGTTCAATTAAGTCATTGTTTTTATTGAATAAAAATATATTTTTTTATTATTTCGGGTCGAGTCAGGTCGGGTCGATTTCTAAGTCATATATTCAGGTCGAGTCGGGTCGGGTGAAACCTTAATTTTGTCAGGTCGGTTGAGTCACGGGTGGAGAACCCTTTCTTCTCGGATCGGGTCAGATTTTTTGGTCGGTGGCCCAAAAACCCGACCCGACCCATTGCCATCCCTAGTAACAAGAGGGGACCTAGTTGACAGAGACAACCAATATTTTATATACCTAATACATGTTTGGATCACATGCAATGAGTTACGTGTTGATGATGAGATTTACATATTTTAGACATGGGATTACCTTATTTACCATGATTCAACTCTACAAGCAATTGCTTATAATGGCTTTTTGCTTCCTGTAAAATGCATCAAATTGTTGAAACTCTTTTCTTCAACATCTGGATATGATGCTAGTTGCCTACATATTTGTTTATAGGTAAAAAAAAATTTAGAATGGTTATAGACTATACATTCTATTCTTTTGTTTTGGATGGAGAGTTGCAGCTAGTGACTAAATTGCCCTTAGTATGAAAGCCTTCTTTTTTTGTGAGGAAGAAGGGTGAACATAGAGATATTGGATTCCAATGTCCCCTCTCGGTCTACATCGAGAGGCTTTATAATAACCTTAGTGTTGGTGTCGATGTAGGTCTATGATAAGTACTTGTTGGTTGATAGAATAGACAGACTTATTTGATGATCAATTTTGATGAATCACGTGGGACTTATTAAAAAAAATCATATCAAAAGATTGTGATTTCTTGAGAGATATAACAGTTCGAATGTTGTGTGTTCAAAGATATTCATCCGAAATCTCTATTACAAAAAAGTTCACCAGAAATCTTGATGTACAGAGTAACAAAGATTAAAAAAAAATTGTGTGTGTATGTATGTAGTGTTGAGCAGGGACGGAGCCAGAACTAAATCTCAACAGAAGTCGAATCTTTTTAACAACTTTAAGTTATATATTTAATTTTACCTTTATTATTTGTTATTTCAAAAAAAATGATAACATCAAATATGCATAGTTCTATATTTATATGAAATTAAAAATTTAAAAATAAAAAATACGATTTTAAAAAGTGCAAAATACATAACTATCACATAATCACAATAAAACGCGTCGTTCCTTCAAATCTCGAAATGCATCAACGAGCGATGTTGTACTAAAGCTCCTTGCAATATCTCTTTCAATGTTGATAAGCATGCAACTCTAAAATTTCATCCTCCATTTTGTTGCGAAGTGTTGTCTTGGTGATATTCATTGTAGAAAAAACTCTTTCAGTACTTGCTGTAGAAACTGAGAGAGTCCATAGAAGTTTTACCGTTTGGAATATATATGGATAAGTGTTCACTTTCTTAGTATCCACCAACCACTGACTTAGGTCAGAGATTGTCAACAATTTTCTTAGACCTAAATTCCAAGATAACTCCACCTCATAATGACGCAATATCGTTCGTAAATCATTCTTTTCAACTTCACTGAAATCCTCCGGATAAAATTTATTCACAAGATTGTAAACATCTTCAACCTTGAAAAATTTGTCACCATCTCTTGGCTCCAAATCACAACCAAGAGTTAATAACTCTATCGACTTCTCATTAAATCTATTGTTTAACTCTTGTAGTTGAACATCAACTATAGCATAAAACATTTATACTCGATAATGATGTTCAACTGTAAAATGATCTTGTTAGCGACGAGCGCGACCTCCTATTTCTCTATAAATAGAACTCATATTTTGGATATTTATGTTGCGACTTTCACAAAATGAGGTAACATCCATAAAAATATTATTCCATCCATGATCTCTAAATTTCTGCAAAAGTATCTTTGAACTCTCAACAAGATGTAGTGAATTCAAAATATACTGAGATTTTCGTTGTAATGATTGAGAAAGTGAATCAGTGATTTCTAATATTTTTTTAATAAGATGTAAAACGAAGACAAAATCAAAGGAAGTCAAAGTCTCTAAAGTTGTCGCCGCTTCTCCACGTTCATAAGATGTACTTCCTTCATCAATGGGTTTATATAACACAACACAAGTGGCACTAAACATTTTTATCAAACTTGAAATTGATGTCAAGTAAGAATCCCATCGAGTATCACCCGCCCTCTGCAAATTACTTTTTTGATTCAAACCAGTTCCAGTTTCAAATTGTTCTTCTTCAATCAAATGATTTATCTCTTCAGAATAAACATTTTTTAGTTCATCGATGCGCTTATATGAGACAAGAACAACATTGATAATAAAGAATAACTTGTAAAAAAATGATAAACATGTATGACCTCTTTCGCTACAGTTACTAGTGGCAACTATAAGCAATGGGCAAAACAATGCACGTTGTAAGCAAAGTGACACTCATTGTTAACTAATACTTGTAACCCATTTCACTTTCCCCACATGTTACTTGAACCGTCACTCCCCCTTAACCTCCTTTCAATATAAACAACACTTGCCGGTTCCATCAACTCTTGATTAAGAATACCCTATTCGATCTTAAAAGAAACCAGGCAAGCTGGAAGATGTTGTGCCTGAAGCAGTAAATCCCAGGGTAGACGATGAAGAAAGACAAAACCCAGTAGCTGAAGAACAACAAGGGGAAGAGAAAACTAATGGCGTTGATGGGGGAAGACCGAACTAAACAAATTGAGAAAGAGACGATGAGTGCAAGTGCAGAGAGGAAAAATCAAGACAAGGGCGGTGGACTTTTGATCATATAGTTTCAAATCTGGTCAGTCCAAGTATCGGAAGCAACAGTGCCCAAGTAAAAGTTTAAGCTTTTCATGACACAGCTACAAGTGAAAACGAATCAGGAGGCGGCGGCAGCGAGGGGTTTATCAGTAAGAAACAATTAACATTGCTAAAAGGATTCAAATCCCTGATCTTATTTAAATGATTCCAACTCATCAAATTTCTAATTTTAATATCGGAGGAGCTCTACATTCTAGTGATGGTTCTTGGCTTCCAATTTTCACCATTTCGTTGGTATCACCGCCCTCTTACAAGCTGAAATTTGGGGTATATTCCATGCAACTACTAACATCATGCTGCTATTAGTAAGGGATGTGTTAGGCCCTCCATATACAAAATTTATTACGGGTTAGCCAAGTTTAAGACTCTTTCGAGGGATGTAAACGAGTGGAGTCCAGTTCGAATATTATTAAGTTAGACTATATTTGAAAACTTAAAAATAGAGTTCGACTCGACTTAAAAATTCACAAGTCTACAATTTTCAAGCTCCACCCGAACTCGAAATTATCAATTAAAACTTGTATAAGCTCAAAAAAGCTCTAAATAAAAAAAATTCTTAAACTTAACTCAATTAAAACTCAAACTTGAACCTTAAATACATGAAAATTTTATAATGTATTTTTTAAATATCAATAAATAAATGTTAATATTATTAATAATTTATTTTGTAAAAAACAAAATCTTAATATATTATATTTTCGAGTTGTTTGCGAGTTTTTCAAGTCGAGTATCAAGTAGCTCGTTTCAGCTCATTAAGAGCTCGAGCTCGAGTATTTATTAAGCTTTGGTTGAGTCGATCTCGAATAGCTCACGATCTGTCTCGTTTCATTTATGGTCCTACCTCTTTCTATTAAAAAAAGGGTAAACTACGCCAATAGTCACTAATGTTTGGGTAAGTATTTGTTTTCTCAATTGATGTTTGAAAAGTCACAAATCGATCACTAATGTTATCGCTTGTTACAAAAGTCACTATTTTTTAATCGTCGTTAACAAATAGTTACTACAGTAACGGAATGATAACGTGACATGTTAAACCAACTAACTCAGCATGTTTGACCAACCGTTTGACTCTTCTTTCTTCTTCTTTTTCCTCCCATTAACCATTGTCCGTAAAATCAAGCCCAAGCAGGGACGTGGCTGAGCCGGCGTGAACTGCGCGACGATGCAGGGCCCCCACAAAAATAGGGCCCCCAAAATACTGCTATAAAGAAACATACATTTGGCCTTTGGGAACACGAAAACATAACCTTTTTAATATATTTGGTGTAATACAGTTGTATTAATACTTTGCTATTGTTACTAATGCTTTGCATGTGATTTCAACGGCCCAGTTACTAATGCTTTGCTATTGTTCCAGCTTTTCAACAGTTCTGCATGTGATTTCCAGTTTTTCAACTGCTTTGCATGTGATTTCCAGCTTTTTCAATTATAATATTACTTAAAAAAGGCAAAAATGCATGTTTCCTTCTTATTATTCCACACACTTCGATTCTTCTTTCTTAATTCCTGCATATTTTCCCAAATTCAATCTCTTTAATAATTTCAATTTTGAGAAATTGAATATTCCATTTCCAGGAGAAATTAAAGAGATGGGTATTACTTATTTTCAATTTAATGGTTCAACCTTTTTTTCTTAGTTTAAATTAGTTCTTATTATTGTATTTAAATTGCAGATTTGATGATGTCAATTTGAGGAGAGTTGCCGAGTTGGAGTAGATGACATGCCAAATTGGAAGTTGAACTCAGAACTCTGGTGCTATCTTATCTCACTCTGATTTGTTTTTGATTTGTGTTAATTTTGTTCAATATGATTCGAAAATATCAATCTGGATATAAAAAGTGTCAAAAAACTAAAATAGTAGAACAATTAATTTAGTCTCAAAAAGGTGCTTTGGATAAGTTTTTTAAAAAAGGATACCCAAATAGAGGAAAATAATGTTAATTCTCACTCTCAGGAATTAAATGGAACTAATGTCGATGGCGAGAATGTTGAAGAAGAGGAAATTGTGGATGGTGTTGTTAATAAGAAGAATGCCAATATTCCCATAATTCTGAACAAAATGTGGACCATAATTCTGATCATACTAACCGCAATGCTAAACAAAATGAATCTGTTTATGTTGACATATATGATCCAAGAAAATGGGATTCTCTTGAGTCTAAATTGATTGACATTTTGGCTGTAAATGGCCCTAAAAGAGACTTGAGCATTGTGAAAGGCCCCAAAGACAAATTTTCTCATAGATTTTCTTCAACCTTTTATACAAGATATTTGTCGAATGGCGAAACTTGTGATAGGGAATGGCTTGTTTATTCGAAAGAACTCGACAAAGTGTTTTGTTTTTGTTGTAAGATTTTTAAAAAAGGTCTTGGTCCTAGGATAGGTAATTTAATAAACGAAGGATATAATAATTGGATGCATCTTAGTACCAGAGTTACAGAACATGAAACAAGTATTGACCATGTACTAAACATGGCAACTTGGTGTGAACTTAGGCATAGGCTGCAACAAAATGAAACAATTGATAAAGTTGCTCAAGAACAATTCAAGAAAGAAAAAGAGTATTTAAAAAATGTAATTATTAGAATTATTGTTATTGTGAAGTATCTTGCTAAAAATAACCTAGCATTTCGGGGGGGGATGGAAAATTATATCAAAAGAGCAATGGGAATTTTTTGGGTTTGATAGAAATGTTGGTTGAGTTGATCCTGTAGTGATCGAACATGTTCAACGTATTACTAGTGGTAAGATTCATTACCATTATCTAAGTAATGACATTCAAAACGAGTTGACACTTTTGCTTTCCTCCAAGATTAGATCTATTATTATCAATAGAATAAAAGAAGCTAGATATTTTTTTGTGATGTTAGATTGCACACCATATGCTAGTCACCAGGAACAAATGACTCTAATTATAAGGTGTGTTGATGGTTCTTCTAATACTTTTAAAATTGAAGAATTTTTTATCGAGTTCTTACAAGTTAATGATACAACTGGCCAAGGACTTTTTAAAGTGTTAGAAGATGTGCTTAAATCCCATGATCTTGATATATATAATATTAAAGGTCAAGGATATGATAATGGGTCTAATATGAAAGGTAAACATCAATGTGTGCAAAAAAGACTATTAGATTTGAATCCTAGAGCTTTTTATACTCCATATGATTGTCATAGTCTTAATTTGGTTTTGTGTGACATTGCAAACACTTCAAATAAAGCAAGGGACTTTTTTGGATTAGTTCAACGCATATATACTATATTTGCTCGTTCAACAAAGAGGTGGGATATTTTAAAACATTATGTGAAAGAGTATACTCCCAAATCACTGTCAGCCACACGTTGGGAAAGTCGAATTGATAGTATCACAGCAATAAGATTTCAAATTATTGAATTAAGGGAAGCCTTACTTGAAGTAGCTACTGTTGATATTGATTCTAAAACTCAGAGTGAAGCAAAATCTTTAGCAACTAATGAGCTTGGTAGTTTTGAGTTTTTACTATCTACAATCATTTGGTATGATATTTTATCTGTTGTGAACAAGGTTAGCAAATATCTACAGTCAAAAAATATGGTGATTGATATTGCTATGTGTGAGATAAAAGGATTGATTTCTTTTTTCAGAAATTATAGAGATGTTGGACTTTCAAATGCCATGGACCGTGCAAAAAAAATAGCCATTGAAAATTGGAGTCAACCCTATCTTTCCTCAAAGGCATATAATACGTAAAAAAGACAAATTGATGAGGTTGATAGTGAGGAGACATCATTATCTCCAGAGGAATAATTTAGAATTCAATATTTTATCTACATTGTTGATCAAGCTATTTCATCATTGGAAAAAAGGTTTGAACAATATGAATTATATGAGTGTTTTTGGATTTTTGTTTACTTCTGAAAATTTGCAATCAATGGATGACATTAAACTCCAATCATGTTGTAGTCACTTTGAAAATGCACTTAGGAGAGGTGAGTTTTCTGATTGTCATGGAAATGATCTTTTTACTGAGTTAAAATTGCTTAGAGAGATGTTACCTAAGGAAAAGATGGGAGCAATGAATATATTAAGGTTCTTGAAACGCTTCAATTACTTTCCAAATGTCACAATTGCATACAGAATTTTATTGACTATACCTGTTATTGTTGCTTCTGCAGAGAGGAGTTTTTCAAAGCTAAAGTTGCTCAAGTCATACTTAAGGACAAACATGACACAAGAAAGACTAAATGGACTTGCTTTAATATCTATTGAGAGTGATATTTTGGAAGACGTTGATATTGAAACTTTTATAGATGATTTTGTTTCAAAGAATGTAATACGAGTATCACGTTTTAAGTGAATTTGTAAGTTGTATTTTTTTTATGGATGTGATGTAATTGATGATTTGAAATTACTATCTTAAGTTAATGAAATTAGTCATTTATTATTTTAGAAAAATAATTTCTAGATCTAAGGGCCCCTTTACAAGAATTTGCTCAGGGCCTCCAACAACCTAGCCACGGCCTTGGTTGCAAGGTACAATTCCCCTGTTTATAATTTTCTCGGGTTCTGTTTGGTAGTCGAGAAAATGAAGATTATAATTTGAACCAGTTTTTTGTTTAATTACGTATGAATGCAGATTGTTGGAACATCAAAGAGTATACAACATCAGTTGCACATGGGCATGACATTAGACTCTGAGGATTCATACAACATCAGTTACACATGGGCATGACATTATACTATTAGTCCTAGTTCAGTTAGTATTACACGTTTAAAAAAAATCCGACATTGACACACTATATATAATATTGTGTACATTATATGATATATGTATAGGAGCAGCAAAACATAGAAGTGAAAAATGATAATAATAATAATAATAAGCTACTTGGAATGCTTAGATTTTAAAGATAAATTTGGGTTTATACTTTTGGTTAGGGAAAGACTAGGAGCAGTTGAAACATGAAAAAAAAATAAGAAGACACCAGGTGGCTGTCATGGTTTTGTCTTTACTTTTGATGTTATCTTTTTGTCACTGTGTTTTTTCTTGCATAGTTTTGTCTGAAATGGTCGTGGGTGGTTAATGGGAGGAGGACGAAGAAGATGAAAAAGAAGAAAAAGAGTCAAATGGTCGGTCAAACATACCGAGTAAGTTGATTTAACGTGCCACGTCAGTATTCCGTTACTGCAGTAACGATTGTTAACGGCTGTTAACATTGAGTGACCATTTTGTAACAAACGATAACATTAATGATCGATTTGTGACATTTCAAACATCAGTGGTGAAAACAAACACTTATCCAAATATTAGTGACCATTGACGTAGTTAAAAAATTCAATATTATATATAAAAAAACATATAATGAAATATATTAATATATTAATAATTTAATATTAACACATTACATTATATTTATACATATATAAATAAATACCTTAAATATATATTTATGAAACTGATTAAGTGACGTTAATGATTTAAGAGTCATTGCTCTTCTTAGAGATCATGGGTTCAAGTTGTTATGTATGAAGAGTGTAGTACCTTACAATCACTCTAATCTATTAAACAAAAGATTTATTTGAAAAATATATAAACTTCACGTGACAAAACCATAATCTAACAGTATTAATATCTCATAAATAACTGTTAAGATTTAATAATCATATTAAAGAAAAATAATCAAACTTACTCAAATGATTAATTGATTTAATTTATTAGTTTATAGATTTAATTGAGTGTAAAATATTCAGAGAATTAACTGATATTTTTCATAAGTTTGAAGGCTTCATGTATTCTTGAATCCTTATTTATTTATTTTTCAAAATTTTAATAAATCATCTTATAAATCCAAACTATTTAAAAATTAATTTTACTTTAAAATTAAATACTAGCAATAATAATTCAATGAAATATAAATAAATATTATAATCTTATATCATAATCAAATTAATCAAACAAAATAATCCCAATTCATATTTGGATCGATAACCCTATAATGCCCTCACCCTATTAATATATCCAGTTCTTAGGGTTTCTTGTCTTTAACCTCTACCAAGACACAGACTTTGAGCAAAGCGGCCTCATTTCTCCAAGATGGTCAGTTTCTTCTGGTTTTCCAACTTTGATTCACTTAGCATTTCTTGATTTCTTTTTTATTCTTTGATAAGTTATTTGAATTTCATTTTTTTTCTGTTTTGATTGTTTAATCACTGTTGTTTTACGTATTGAGCTAGCTTTATTAACAAATGAAAAGTGGTCTACCTTCATTGATTTGGGACATTTATGATTTCTGGGTTTCCTGTGCGTCCCACTGTTCATTTATAGTATCGGGCATTTGGCTGTATGTGTTTTGGGTGGTGCCATTGATCTGAATAGTTGGGATCTAGCTAATTCTTAGCTTGATTAGCGTTTGATATATAATGGAGCCTTAGATTTTCACGCTCTACCTTCATTGTTCTCTGTTTGACACGGCTAGACAATTTGATATCTTGTACATTACAATTTCATTTACAATATTTTTTTCTTGGTTGTATATTGCAGGCTAGAGGGTTGAAGAAACATTTGAAGAGGCTCAATGCCCCTAGGCATTGGATGCTTGACAAGCTTGGCGGTGCTTTTGTATGTTATCTTCTTTATCCCTTCAATTCCATACGACTTTGCTATTTTACTTTAGTCCTTTCAGTTCTCTTTTTTTGCACAATTAACCTTCTTGATTCATGTATTAAGGTTCTATTTTTTCATCTTTGTAGGCCCCCAAGCCATCGTCTGGTCCCCACAAGTCTAGGGAATGCTTGCCGTTGATCCTTATTCTGCGAAACCGATTGAAGTATGCTCTCACCTATAGAGAAGTCATTGCTATTCTCATGCAGAGGCATGTTATGGTCGATGGAAAGGTTAGGACTGATAAGACCTATCCTGCTGGTTTCATGGGTATGTTTACTTTCTCTTTGCTTCTTGGGCTTAGTTTGTCGTATGCTTGTAAACAAACCGAACTTACACGAACGGAGGTATGTTCATGTTCGTTCATTTAATAAATAAACGAACATAAACAAACAAATTTTTTTTTGTTCATGTTTGTTTATTAAGGAATATAACTTGTTCATGTTCGTTCATTTAATAAATAAACGAACACGAACATAAACGTTGGAGACCCTACCTAGGGGTGTAAACGAGCCGAGTCGAGCTCGAGTATTGTTGAGCTCGACTCGAACTCGAAAACTTTCAAAGTCAACTCGACTCGAAAAATCGCGAGCTTAAAATTATTAAGCTCGACTCGAACTCGAAATATAATATTAAAACTCGACTCGAACTCGAAAAGGCTCGAACTCAAAAAAAATTTAAGAGCTCGATTAAAACGCGTTAAAGAACTTCTCAACCTATGGAATAAGGCCTCACCATTATTGGGTTCTTGAGTTCAAAGTAAGCTGACTTGAGTTGTTGGTTGATCACTATTTACTTGTAAATTCGAATACTCCATTATATATGAAAGAAAAGAAGATTATTTGAGTAGAAGAAATGATGCTTAATACTTAAAATCCCTTCCGGAATCCATCACCTTTGGACTTGGTTTCGAAAGCAACCGGTTTCTGGGACTCCTCTTTGCTCATCGGATAACCAGCTGATGGCGCAGTCACATAGGGTTCCGGCGCAGTGGATGTTGACGGTGCTGGGTATGCAGCTTATGGATCGTTCAAAAAGAACTAAACCATGTTAAATATTGTTGGGTTTTCCAAATAAAATTAGGTTAATTAAGGAGTTGGTCATCAGAATATCATATTAGTTAATATTTTTAAGATACTTACAAATTGGTCACCAAAATTGATTTAAGAATATTGGGTTAAACATAAATGAATGAACATAAACAAACATAACCGAACGAACACGAATGTAAATGAACGAACGAGACCTATGTTCATATTCGTTCATTTAATAAATAAACGCACATAAACGAACTTCCCGCCGCACGGTTCATGAACGTTTAGTTCATTTTAAGGTTTAGTTCATTTTAAGGCCTAGTTTGTCGGTTTTGATCATTTTGTGTTCTCATTATACAAAGTATTTAGTTGAATGAAATACTTCGGTTTGGTTACCCTGTTTTCACATGACATCGGAATCATATGATCAAATCCTTGTGAGCGCTAGTCTGAATGATTGACGGTTCTGTTTTAGTTTTATGGAATACATTCTTAGATCTTGTAATTAAGCACTGTTTTGTTCCTAATTAGCTTTGAAAGCTACATTTTTCATGATATGTCTCCTTCTCTGCTTTTCTAAAATTACTCTCTTCTGATATTACCCAACTATGCTTTACTATCTTCTGCCAGATGTTGTGTCCATTCCTAAAACAAACGAGGACTTCCGTCTGCTTTATGACACCAAAGGACGTTTCCGTCTCCATGCTATCACTGGTGATGAAACCAAGGTTTGAATACTCGTATACTGTTTGATCTGCTAGTTATCACATTTGTACATAAGTACTCAAGTTTTCCAGCTTCACCCTTGTAATAACAGTTTGCATTCTGCAGTTCAAGCTCTGCAAAGTTCGGTCCGTCCAGTTTGGCCAGAAAGGTATCCCATACCTAAATACATATGATGGGCGTACTATCCGTTACCCTGATCCCTTGATCAAGGCTAACGACACCATCAAGCTAGATCTTGAAAGCAACAAAATTGTTGATTTCATCAAGTTTGATGTTGGGAATGTTGTCATGGTCACTGGAGGGAGGAACAGAGGGCGAGTTGGAGTAATTAAGAACAGGGAGAAACACAAGGGTAGCTTTGAGACGATCCATGTTCAAGATGCTGCTGGGCATGAGTTTGCAACTCGTCTCGGTAACGTCTTTACCATCGGAAAAGGAACAAAGCCATGGGTGTCCCTACCTAAGGGCAAGGGTATCAAGTTATCGATCATTGAGGAAGCCAGGAAGAGGCTTGCAGCCCAAAATGCTGCTTAAAATTTCTGCATAAGATATCCAGACTGCAGTATTTATTCTAAAGATGCTAGAGTTGTTTTACTTCCTGCGATTTAAGTCTCTCTGTTTGGTGTTGTTACTGACATACCGGGCCTCAAGTTACTGAACACTTGGATTTTTTCTTGAATATGAATTCTTTTAGTTGGCCATTCGATATCTTCTTCAGGCTGTTGATTCATTGATGAGTCAATTTGAGAAGATTTATTTGAGTTCCTTGGGAAATGCAAATGTTCATTCAACACTAGGCTTATGCACTCAAGTGAGTCTACTAGTTAGTAGTTTCTGCTAATATTTATTAGCAAGAACAGATCAAAGTAAAATGAAAATGGGATGATGATACAAGTAGCGATGAGTATTTTACCTGAACGAGTTTTGACCCGACTTTACAGGGTTGTTTTTTTACTAACTGTAGAGATAAATTACAATAGGTGTACTTTAACCTATTACAATAGGAGATTTATATGGTCCATTAAGCCTTGTTAACAAATTAACCAAAGTGTAACTACCTAATAACAAAATAATAAATATTAACAAGCTCTATTAACAATCTAACAGGTGAAGAGGTATTATATTTGGGTAGGTCAAAAATAAATCCGACCCATGATCATCCTAGATACTCAAAAGGAGCATACATGTGAAAAAAAAGTCGATAGGTTGTAATGGATAGCAGTTAAGAGACTGGTGTACCTGAATGCTTGCAAAGCACGTGCTTCATTCTTCTTTCTTAGGATAACGCCAAGCAGAATAAAAAATTAAAGTGACGCCAAATGCCAAGAGTATCCAATGACACCATGCTGCTTCTAACTAGTCTTCTTCAATTACCTTAAACTAATGCTCAAGTAAAACTCATGACTTCATTTTAGTTTTGTTCAATTAATTATAATGCATTATGTGATAAACCCCATTTCAAAATGCTGGAAGAAAATCCAACGAACCGTCTGAGCATGGCCCCAACGCCCCCTTACCTTCCATGTATTTTAATTCAGAATCTTCGGTCATGAGCATACATGGTAAATGCAAAATCCAAAACACCTTTGCCTACTCACTCTTGGTTTCTTTTCATTAGCAACACAATTTTTTCACTTGTTTTTTTACCCCAATTATTAGGACCAAAGCACATCTCTATTATTTGTGATTTTCAATTGATAAAATTAAGGGTGTAAATGGATAGTGAGTTCGATGAACCGTTCGTATAACGTTTATTTATGTATGTTTTTAAGTTGAATAAATGAGTATGAACATAAATTTTATGTTCATTTAACTAACAAATGAACATGAATATAGGTGTATTCGGTTTGTTTATGTTCACAAACAAGTTTGTTTGTTGGCTCGTTGATAAGCTTGGCTTGTTTATCGACTCCTTTATAAGACCATTTGCTTTGTTCTCATTTTCTTTTTATGTTTTTATATCTTAAATATTAGTGAAAGTGTGGACTAAATTGAACATAAGATGAATTTTAGAGTTCAAACTGTGAAGTCTGAGGAACTTAAGGACTAGTGGCATAATTTCACCATTTTTCTTTGACTCGCGAATAAAAGGATAAAAAGAGTGTTAGTTGGCGAACATAAACGTAATTTTTTTTATCAAATTAAGGTGATTAGAAAGTAGTATATGTTCTAAATACTCTCAACCATTTGACAATGAATACTCAATCACCCCACTGTAATCGTTGGTGCTCGAACCCGTGACCTCTAGAAACAACAACGATTCCTTTAAACATTAAATGAACATATTCGCAAACGAACACAATCACCTTTAAAAATAAATAAATGAAAACGATACTGAAAATTTAAACGAATACGAAATAAATACGAACACATTCAAAAATAAATAAATAAACAAAAACAATTAGTGATTCAAAATCGATTCATTTACGCCCGTGATAAAAGTGTTGATCGTGCCGCATTTGTTACTTCACGGTACAATTTTTATACTTTGAGACCATGTATTCTTCTTGATAATTGTCGTTTTCTTGCACGCCTGATTCATATAGATGTTTTGCTCGCCATTAGTTTAATCGGTTGAAATTTAGAAATGGAAGCACTCAAATACAGGATGTAATTAGGCGAGGCGGGGCGGGTGGAGGTGGTCGCCTCTTTAAAAATCTAAAATTATTATATATCTTATTTTTTTATGCATTTTTTATTTAAAATTTAATTTTGTCTCAATAAAATTTTATAAGTTTAAGTCTGTCCCTTTAACATAAAATATTACATCCGAACCTCCTCAAATACATGTATTATATATATATTGTGGGAAAGAAAGAGAAGCTGCTTGAAGAATCAAAGATGGAGAAGTGGAGAGGATGGCTTCGCTTTAAACGTTCGCTTGTTTTTCCGATGAAATTTATTGTTTTAAAGGTCAAAGTGCGTCTCAGGCCAAAGGCTCAAGGTAAATCTCCTTTTTTTACTTTCTGTTTAGGCACTTGAATGCATACGAGTTAAAGCTATTGGATTCTATTTCTATGCTGATATCACGGCAATAATGGCAGAGAAAAGGCAAGGGCTGCTAGGCCTTTACAAGGACATGGAGTGTTGCGGCGAATACGAAGATATTCAAGTGATGTGGAATATGATTCATTCGTCTCGCCCGTCGTCGACTGCCCACGAAACACGAAGAAGCAAAAAGGCTTTCTATCGGAGATTCAGTTTCTGTTTTAAGGGCTTTGATGAAGGCCTTCTGTCATAATCTGGCTACCGGAAAGTTACTCTCGTTTTCTCGGGACGCCTCGTGTCGTCGTCGTGAACACCGGCCTGTATTGTTCGCTTGCGACTCGGGAGCTCTTTCGGTAACAATGATAATGGTACTAGTGTTGTGAAGTGGACTCCTATATGTAGGATGTTCTGCGTTTGTGAACCTTCAAGTTACAACGCCTTCTAGTGACCATACGAAGCGAACAATACCGACTTACGGGTACTATGTCGGCGCGACGTTTCCCGGAGAAACGAGAGTAGCTTGCCGGTTGACGGGCCGTGACATTTTTCATGAAGACTAAAGTACAGGTAATGAGAGCTAAGTTGCAGACTTAATCATCTTGATCCAAAGTTTCAAAACATTCAGCATTGTATGCATCAAGAAATATTAGTATTACATTGTGCAGGCTTAAAAGGTTTGAGTCTACCACACCATACATATTTCAATCCATATTTTATCTATTATCTATACGATAATTAATTTTTTTGATTGAATTAGTCCATCGATTAATCGAACATCAATTTAATTAGATTTGACCCTTTAAAGGTCTTCTATATAAGGGATGATCATTCGAAAGAATCAAATAAAAGATCAATCTTTTCAAATCGAGTCAAACAAGGATTATGTTATACACACGAATGTTGATTACGTTCCATGAGGGTGTCTTGAGCACTATTTTTTCTGAACAACATTTGCAAGTAGCTCACTTTGAACATCAATTTCTCATTTATCACTCAACCGTTTTGAACATATTATATATCGTTTTAAAGGTTTCATGAAGTAAAGTATAAGACAATAATTTATTATTCAAACTTCTAATTTTACCAATAAAATAATATGCTCAAAATTTAAAAATATCCATTATTTTCCAACAACATCAATGTTTTTTCTTTATTATACATGATGATCTTTAATTAAGTAACATCGGCTATATTTTAACAATAACAATAGTGAGACAAAATATTAAATAAAATAACAATATTTTAAGAAAACTTAGAATAATATTAAAGTACAAGAAAATAAGATATTAAGTCAACAAAACAACATTGGAACATTAAACTAACTAACCTTCATGTAAATGGTTCCATCAGGCTCGACATGCCATCCAACCTCTTCATAGAGAGCTTTCAACGGATCATTGGTGTCGTAATACCCGTGGCCGGAGATGGATCGAAGAGAACGGTTGGCAGCAGTCGTTTCCTGAAATTTTAAATTATTACAAATTTTAGATATATTTTTTTTATATTTTCCATTGCTAATATATTTTCATACCTTGAAATTTTATCATAAACTCATCTTCTTCTAAAATTTTAAAAGTTCACCCATGATAAATCATACGATCATCTTTATATGTGGGCTGACATAATACTTTCTTTAATCCTTGCAAATATTTTGTGAGAATTTCTATATATATATATATATATATAATGTATTCTTTAAAATATATTCGATCTGATCTATTCTAAATTTGATATATCTTTTAAATTGACCAAATTTAAATATAGATCTTAAAAATTTTAAGAGAGGACAATCACAATTTTAAAAATTTATGGTTTATCAATCAAAACTTAAACTTGCAATTTTTAATTAAATTCGGACTCGAAAAAAATATTTTATTTTAACTTGGGGAGAATTTTATAACCTTTTTTAGGGTGTGTTTGGTTCACGGAATGAAAGATTACCAGTGGGAATAAGATTACTGAAAATGTTATATTTTGTGTTTGGTTCATTTAGCAGGAATGTAAGATTACAGTGTTTGGTTAAAGAAATAAAAGATTATTGGAATGTATATTTTACCAAATTGTCCTTATTATATATTTATTTTTTTATCAAGTTGAATTCTACTATAATATTACTATAATTAATTTATATATTTTCCTTAAAATTTTAAATTCATAAAATTTATATAATTTTTTTTACAAAATTGAAAAGATAAATAGGTTTAATGAAATGGTAAAATTTTATTTTAACCCTAAACTTCATATAAAATTCTAATTATGGACTTTTTTTGTAAATCTAAAATAGTTTAAGGATAAATTTATAATTTAACTTTCGTAGATTTGTTTTATTCAACGACAGAATAAAGATATTTTTGAAAAAAAATTAAGGGCATGTTAGTCCAAAACGCGATTAATCCAACAATACCTAAGAAAATGGGCTATTCACATTCCTGGTAATATACCCCCAAAATACCACTGTTGGTAATAAAAGATTACTGAGGAATAGGATTACTGGCCAACCAAACGGGGGAATGACATTCCATTTCCCCGATAATCTAATATGACGTGAACCAAACACGCCCTTAAAATGATACATTACGTGTGTGTGTATATATATATATATATAACCTTCAACGCGATTAGAGATCATGTTCAACCTTATCTTTACTCGAAGCCTGAGCCTTTTGAATGGCTTGAGCCTTTCCAATGGCTAGAGTGATCATCGTATCAAATTCAGATGCTAAAGTTTTTGTTTCCCTGAAAAATTCTTTGTTGAACACAACATCGTGATCTATTAGTCTGGAACTCGACATCATTTCGAGTTTCTGTTTGAGCGTCGCATAAAAAAGTTGTTTTTCGTCTTCAAGGGATACTTGGATAACGACGTTTCCGACGACGAAGAACCTTTACTTTTCGTAGGCTTCATTGAACTCGATCCTAACGAGTTTATTATTTGTAACGTTACGATCTACTACTCTCTGGTGTACCAGACCCTCGATGATGGTTTCGAAAACTAAATAGAACAATACTCTCTCTTTATTGGTGGGAAGTTCCCTTTGAACCTCGTCGTCTTCTGAACCTACCGCAGATTGAATCGAAAGGATCAAAGCCAATGAGAATTTAACAAATGAAAACTTCACCATCTTGTTTTAAGCTAAAGAAAAAAAAACAAGAATTTTCTTATAGTGATTCATGTAGATGGGAATTGTAACATCCTGAAATTCATGTCAGTGACTAAAATGATTTTTTTTAAATTTGGGGATCAATTGAGGAAAATTTAAAAGTTCAAGGATTTAAATAAGAATATTTCAGTATTAGATGAAAGGGTAAATATGAAAGGATTATAAGGGCATTATGGTAATTTAGCTTAAAGGATATTTTCCTCCCTTTTATAAGCATGAAACACGTGGGTTGGAGAGTTATCTGGAACTCTTCTTTTTCTTATTTCTTTCTTCTTCCCGTGTGTTCATGCTAAGCCTCAAAGGTGAGTTTTAATTTGGTTGGTTAATTCTTGAATATTTGAGTTGAGTTTTATTCTTTGAGTGTTATATAAGCTTAAGGAAAGCTTATATAAGCTTAAAACATTAAGAAAAAAGAATTAGAAAGGAAATTTGATTAAGGGTTTAGAAATGAATTCTAGATATAATGAGGTTTTTGAAGTTTTATTGATGAATTTTACTTGTCAAGGGTATAATTAAGAAGTTAAAGGTGATATAAATGAATTTAGAACATATGAAAAATTTGATGAAATTCTTTGATTCAAGAATTATGGTTGGTTATGAGGAATGGTGAAGTGTTATAGTGTTATAAGAATGTATAGATAAGTTTAAGGCATAAGAAGGACTTAACAAGTAAAATTTGGGGCAAAGTGTTAAATTTTCGTGTTGAAAATGGCCATTCTGGGCCTAGTGTATCGGTACACTTAGGAGAATTACCGATATATCATGAGTTGATTATGTGTGATTGTATGAGTGTGTATCGGTACGCTGAGGAGTGTATCGATATCCTCAAAACATCGAATGTCATTTGTGTATTGGTACACTGAGTAGTGTATCGATACATTCAAAACATCGAGTACAATTTGTGTATCGGTACACTGGGGAGTGTATTGATACTCCCAAGTAGGAAATGAAATATAGGGTTCTTGTATATCAAGATATTATGATTTGATATAATTGAGATGAGATTGATATTAATTCTAGATTGTTTGTGTTGTGACTAAACGCAAGTGAATTTCCAGTTAGCTTGGTAATTCAAACATCGACATTCATTAAATTTCGTATTCGTGTAGATATCGATCAGAAGCAAAGTTCTGATAGGTCGTCAGAATAAGATTCGCAAGAGAGAACAAGAGCTTACTAGTGTTCATTGAGACCCAAGTGAGTACATTTTTTAAGATTGGGTTATGTAAGGGAATTAAGACTTGTGATAAGTTTAATTCTGATTGTACGCTATATGGATATTGGAATATAAGCATGTAGTGTAATGATGTAGATGTATAGGAATAAAGGTATGTGATTTATATGAATATATGATAGCATGAGTTGAGGTATGATTAGGATTGTTTACTATATGAATGTGCCTTGCTTGTATTACATGTTATGTGATATACATTTATGTGATAATGGTCTATGAAACAATACAAAAATGTTACTTATGTTATTTGATAATAAGTTATAAGATTACATGCATGTGTAATATAAATTATAAGATGAGAAAATATGTGTTTATATGTATATGAGAAGATGTAATAACATGAAACAAGCCAAGTGATATGTGAATATGAAATCATATGAAAACATGACACGAGCTACGTGATGACATGTGATGTAAATACAAGAACTTGTGATATGACATATGTGATAAGAAGTCTTGAGCTTATGTGTATATGATATGAATATGTGGAAATGTGTTAATATTATAATAATGTCCATGTTATGTGTATGAGAGCTAGGGGTATAGTTGTCATGCCAAGAGTTGAGGGTTCTACGTGGTCCTCCGCCTCTTCCCGATCCTTCTATGGACGAGTAGATTTTGTTTTGGTTTTGGGATCGTCTTTGAACTTTAATTTTAATTGTTAAAACATTTTGGATTGTCTTTCTTTGCTTGTTGGATGTTTGTTTAATGGATATTTGAAATTTTATTTTATATATATTTTGGTTTGTTTCAATATATGCACCATTTACTTTTTAGTTGAAATATGTCCAATTTACCATTTCACATTTTATTATGAATATTGATTATGAAACTAATGGCTAATATCTCTTTTGATTGTGATCTTAGCAGCTTAAGCTATATATATATATATATATTTAATCAATTGGCTATATTTTTAAATTACTTGTTTAAAACGTTTTGAAGCTTTTTGATTTAACAAAAAGGGGGAGAAATGTTAAGTGTTGAAATGTTTTTAAAGGGGAGAAGTGTTATAGTAAGGGGGAGTAATTTTTCAAAATTGATTTCAAATTTTTAGAAAATCTTAAATTAACACAAGTGTTTTGTTATATCAAAAAGGGAGATTGTTGAAAACATTTTTGTTTCGATATAACAAATTAGTTTAAATGAATTTTAAGATTTTACAAATGATTTTCTAAAGTATATTCGATTTGTTGAGTTAATCGATCGACGGAATTAGCCAAGAGGGGGTGAATTGGCAATTAAAAATTCGGTGGAAGCTTTTGCAGAAAATTGAAAAGATTTGCACAGCAATTTAGAGTGGTTCGACTTTCTCAATCAAAGTCTACGTCCACTACCTTAGCTATCCACACTAAGGATTTTCCAACAAATTCACTAATTTGTTCTTTCTTTTGAGGCCAAAGAGATAACCTTACAATACCCTCAAGAATATACCCCAATTCTTGAGAACACTCTTTTTCCCAAAGAGAAGATTACAAATTTGCAAACTTACAAGAAAACCTCACAAGGTAAGATGTTTGCACAATTCTAGAACAAGAAAAGAACACTCAAAGATGATTACAAATAAGCACAATATGTGTTCTTGAAAGCAAAATGAATATTGCAGAAGAATTGGCTTGATTTGCACAAACTTTGTGTTTGATGCTTTCTCTCTTGTTTCTCTATGATTTCTTGTTGATCAAGGGCTTCAGAACTTGTTTAAATACACCTTGAATCACTTCTGAACGTTGGTGATAATTAGTGGAGTCAATAGAGCCGTTCAAGTGTGAAAACAATTAATTTTTCTGGGTGGAGCGTCTCATGCATCGATGCATGATGGAGGATGCATCGGTGCATCAGTGTAAAATTCAAATATTTTGACCGTTGGAACACTTGATGCATCGGTGCACCAAGTGTGCATCGATGCATGAAATGCATTCGATGTTTGAAAATAGCCTGAGTGCATCGATGCATGGCTTGTGCATCGATGCATCAAATGCATTCGATGTTTTGAAAATATTCAGAGTGCATCGATGCATGGAGAATGCATCGGTGCATGGAATGCATTCGATGTTTCAATTAATTCACTAATGCATCGATGCATGGTTGATGCATCGGTGCATCACCTCAAATAATTGAATTTAGGCTTTGATTTTGGTTCAAAATACTTTGTGAAATTTGTTTTAAAAATAGTTTAAGTACAAATCACAATTTTACACATTTAGTAAGGTTCAAAATTGATCTTGAAAAACTTGGAGTAATAATTTGATATTCGGTTAATTGAATCGAATATAAAATTGTAAAATCATTTGTAAAATCTTAAAATTCATTTAACTTAATTTGTTATATCGAAATATCAAAAATGTTTTCAACACGATTCAATTAATCGAATATCAAATTATTACTCCAAGTCTTTTAAGATCAATTTCAAACCTTACTAAATGTGTAAAATTGTGTTTTATACTTAATATATTTTTGAAATAATTTTCACAAAGTATTTTGAACTAAAATCAAGCCTAAAATCAATTTTTCAGAGTGATGCACCGATGCACCAATCCATGCATCGATGCACCATGAATTAAATTGAACATCGAATGCATTTTATGCATCGATGCACATACCATGCACCGATGCACTGAGGATTTTATGAAAACATCGAATGCATTTGATGCATCGATGCACCAGCCATGCATCGATGCACCAGCCATGCATCGATGCACTCTGGCTATTTTGAAACATCGAATGCACTTGATGCATCGATGCACCTAGGGTATGCATCGATGCATGAGACGCTTCCAACTGAATTTATTAATTGTTTTCACACTTAAACGGCTCTATTGACTCCACTAATCATCCCCAACGTTCAGAATCATTTGAAGGTGTATTTAAACAAGCTTAGAAGCCATTGATCAATAACAAGAAACATCAAGCAACTAGAATCAAGAGAGAATCAAAGAGAAAAGCATCAAACCTCAAGTTTGAGCATTTCAAGCCTATTTTTCATTCAATATTCATTTTGCTTTCAAGAACACTTATTGTGCTCAATTGTATTCATTCTTGAGTGTTCTTTTCTTTGTTCTAGAATTGTACAAACAATCTACCTTGTGAGGATTTCCTTATAAGTTTGCAAATTTGTATTGTTCTCTTTGGGAGAGAGTGTTCTCAAGAATTTGGAGTATAATTCTTAAGGGTTTGTAAGGTTACTCTTTGTCCTCAAAAGAAAGATAAATTAGTGAATTTGTGGAAAATCCTTAGTGTGGATAGCTAAGGTAGTGGACGTAGACTTTGGTTGAGAAAGTCGAACCACTCTAAATCGTTGTGCAATTACTTTCAATTTTCTGCAAAAGCTTCTACCAAAATTTTAATTGCCAATTCACCCCCTCTTGGCCGATTCCATCGATCGATTAACTTAACAGAACTAATTACCGAATTATTCTTATCGTGAATATACAAATTTTTATAATTCAATCTGCCAACTTTAAAAAGAATTAGGGTAAACTACATGGGAGACCAATTTAGTCACTATTTTAATTCAATCAAATAAATTTAACTATCCAATTAGAACATGACACATGTCAATACATGATTGGAAGGTTTTATTTATGAATTTTAAATTATTTAATTAACCGATTTTTTAACCAATCAAGTGGTGACACGTGTCACCACCCAATTGAAATGGAAAATAGGAAAACAAAAATGCACCCAATGATATTATTAGAACTTGTCTATAAGAGGAGTAACCAAGCGCCGAAACCGTTGGGACAAAGCTCCCCAATGGATATAATTACAACAATTTGTATTTGACTTGTAAAAGTTTCTTTAACCGTTAATCGAACCGAAATTTATCTGAAAATTATTAACCGAACCAAATTAACTGTTGGTTAATAATTATCAAATAAATTTTGGTTTGATAACGATCAAATAATTTCGATTCGATTAATGTTAAAGAAAAAAATTGGTTAATTTGGTTCGGTTAATAATTTTCAAATAAATTTTGGTTCGATTAACAGTCAAATAATTTCGGTTCGATTAATGTTAAAGAAAAAATATCGGTTAATTGGGTTCGGTTAATAATTTTCAAATAAATTTTGGTTCGATTAACGGTTAAGGAAAAAATAATTTATTTTATTCGGTTAATAATTTTCAAATAAATTTCGATTCGATTAATGGTCAAATAATTTCGGTTCGATTAATGGTTAAAGAAAAACAATCGGTTGATTTGGTTCGGTTAATAATTTTCAAATAAATTTCGGTTCGATTAAAGGTTAAAGAAAATAATTTATTTTATTCGGTTAATAATTTTCAAATAAATTTGGGTTCGATTAACGGTCAAATAATTTTGGTTCGGTTAATGGTTAAAGAAAAAAATTCGGTTAATAATTTTCAAATAATTTTGGTTCGATTAACGGTCAAATAATTTTGGTTCGATTAATGTTAAAGAAAAAAATTCGATTAATTTGGTTCGGTTAATAATTTTCAAATAAATTTCGGTTCGATTAACGGTCAAATAATTTTAGTTCGATTAATGTTAAAAAATCGGTTAATTTGGTTCGGTTAATAATTTTCAAATAAATTTCGGTTCGATTAACGATCAAATAATTTCAGTTTGATTATTGTTAAAGAAAAAAAATTCGGTTAATTTGGTTCGGTTAATAATTTTCAAATAAATTTCGATTCGATTAACGATTAAAGAAACTTTTACAAGTCAAATACAAATTGTTGTAAATTAAAATCATTGGGGAGCTTTGTCCCAATGGTTTGGATGTCTGGTTACTCATCCTATAGACGCAAGTTTGAATCTCCTTGGGTGCATCTTTGTTTTCCTATTTTCCATTTCAATTGGGTGGTGACACGTGTCACCACCTAATTGGTTAAAACATCAATTAATTAAATAATTTAAAATTCATAAATAAAACATTCCAATCATGTATTGACATGTGTTATGTTCTAATTGGATAGTTAAATTTATTTAATTATATTAAAATAGTGACTAAAATGATAGAATATGTAAATATTAAGGACCAAATATAGAATTATGTCAATTTTATTAACGAACACGTCACCAAGTCTGTTAAAATTAACGGTGTTGTGGTCTGATTGAATCAATTAAAAAGTTTGATGGTCGAATTGAGATAAAAAATAGTTCGGTGGCAAGATTAATTAATGATCATAGTTTGGTGGTCTCCCGTGTAGTTTACCCAAAGAATTAATATCGAATTAATATTTAACGTTTAGGTCAACAGTTAAATTTATGTAAGAATTTAATTGATACAATTATAATAATTTATAACATAATTAAAATATTTTAAAGTTTAATATCGATTTCAAATCAGATCAAAATCAGAATTCAGAGAAGAGATCAAAAACACCCTAACGAGCAAAGCAGCGTACATCAGCCAAGGAGCTAATCAAATGGAAAATCAACAAAAAGGCTGCCCTAAGGGATATATCAAAACAACCCGTTTTTGCCGATATCCATCTATCATTTTCATCAAGATTTTAAGTAGCGATATACTATCTTAATAACGACTGTTATATAACGATAATGATATTACCTAAAATCGTTATTGTACGATCGTGAATCGTAATACTAAAACAATTACAGTAGCATCCGTTATATTCACATACGAGACTAAAAATATGATCACAACCACAATTTAATCTTGATTTCCGCCCCCCATTTCTTCTCTGAAACACTCTTACATTGATCGTGTCTTGTGTGTAGTGGAGCAAGTTAAAAATAGTAAAAGTATTTACAAGGAAACCATGTTCATGTGCAAGAGTCTGCCCTAAAACAAAATAATCTTTCCTCCAACAACAAAAAAACATGTATTTAATGAATCATATGCAATATATTCGATTCATTCATGTATGTATATCAATTACGCGTATATATATTAAAAAATCACCAACTACAGAGTAGACGGTGAATTCTTTTCCTATTTTCTTGACCATACATATATATGTGTGTGCGCAGGAAACAAGAAAGAACAAAACCTTTCCTATAGTTATATATATATATATATATATATATATATATATATAATTAACATTGTTGTTTACCCATAGCTTAGAAATTTGGAAGGGAGAGTGATAGCATCCAATCAACACCATGGGAATGAGCTAGCCCTAGTGACAAGAAGGCTTCTTCTGGTGCAACACTTCCATGGTGATTACATGTGCAGTAATCTTTATCGTCTTTCGATCGACCGATATCCTCGACCACGGCTAGGCGGCTTGAGTGAGCCATAGAACCGGCCAGTATTGATTCCGCTTTCTGCAACACGTTGAAAGAAAAATTGTTGTGATGAGCGGAAGAAAAGTACAAACAAAACAACAATGGAAAGCATTAACGAAACTGGCCTTCCTGTAAACGGTTCCATCGGGCTCAACATGTCAACCAGCCTCTTCACAAAGAGCTTTGAGCAGATCATTGGTATCGGCGTGCTTGGGAAGGTTGTAGTTGCCGTGATCCCTGAGGCCGGCGAATATCTTGTGAGCCACGGCACGGCGCCTCCGCTCCCTTTGCTTGTTCTTTTGCCGCTCGTCGTCGGAGGGGAAGCGGTAACTGATCACCGTTCTTCCGTTTTTGGTGTTTCTGTGAACTACCCATGGCCCTCTACTCTTCTTGATGCAGCCTCTCAGTGTAGTAGTAGCAGTCTTTGTCTTTTCGCCTCCCAATGCCATGGCTTTCCCTTTGGTTTCTCCCTCAATCTGCTTTGATATAAATAGAAAATGGTTGGAACAAATGGCAGAGGTTAGAGAAGACCACAATTATAGTGTGTACGTACTATAGGGTGTATGTACCATGAGAGACAACATAATGACAATTTAAAGCATTATTCTAGAACCTGCAGGCATACGGTAGCTATATTACATCAAATTTTAACGTAATTTAAGAAGTTATACAATCGATAATAATTCCGTTTACTACTAATAATGTTATATGAGTTTTTTATAGTAAATTTTTAGGTTATAACCACGATAAGCATGATGAAATTTACATGAGATGTTATAATTGACAATTTATAATTTGTTTCGATTACAACTACTTGCAATTTTTAATCCTATATTATTCAATTACATACTGTTATAAGAATCACTGATCATAAACATTATAAGGATAAGATTAACCGTTTGTATATGCGTTGGTTTTCTCTTACAAAAGAAAAGACATTGATTCTTCCTGTTCTCATGCAGAACATGTAGGGTTTATCTAGAAAAGTAAAAACACTTTCAACATATGATTGTCTTTCAGCGCAGCCAGGGACGGTCAAAAAGCAGGAAATCACCGAGGGACATAATAAGGTACATAACCTCCATTATAAGCCCTTCATCCACAGCCGTTGATCTAAGAAAATATATATATATATATACTACATTCTTTCTTACTTTCACAGTTCACTATGCATGTATCTGTATTACACACACATAAAAATAAATTATTTTATTAAAAATTAATGATATTTTTTAAATATTAAAAGACAACGATCTAAATTACTTGTAAGGCATAGAAATAATTCATTTCTTAATTTAATTTTTATTGAAAATAGATTTATTTAATTAAACAATTTTAAGCCCAAGTTCATGTTTTTATCATGTAAGGACAGCACAATAGCTACTATACATGGTATGAATACTTACATATAATATAATATAATATAATATAATATATATATAATATATATAATATAATATAATATAATATAATATAATATATATAATATAATATAATATATATAATATATATATATAATATAATATAATATATAATATATATAATATATAATATAATATAATATAATGTGAGGGAATCAATCAAGTACTAACAGTTCACTGTGGATGGAATAAAAGTACTGCACAGAACCTATACTAATGGAGTCAATTTTACCCAAATATATCTTACGCTCAACTTTTACCAAAATAACACATCTAAGTGTTTTTATTTCTGAAAATAGCACTTACTCAGGTCGTATAAAGTAAATATATTACCACATGGACGAGCCTTGTAAAAAATTTACTCTTATATGATAGTCTATCTAGATGAAAATTAGGGGTGTTCAAATTCGGGTATCCTGTTTTGATACCCGAGTTTTTGGGTATTTTAGTTTTCAACCTATGTTTCGACCCGAATATTGTATGTACCTGTAATTCGGATAATCATATATCTAGTTTTTTATCATTTTCTAATTATTATTATTTTTTAAAAAAAAATAAAACTTATATTATTAAAAAAATATTATATTAATTATTAAACATACGACTATTGAGTGGGTGGGATTATTTTAAAATTTTATTAGTTTAATTTAAAATATAAATTATTAATAATTAACTATGTAATATTAATATATATATATATATATATATATATATATATATATAAATAAATGTAATCTGATATTCGAGTAACTAGGTACCCGAAAAAATATAATTTTGTGATCCAAACCTAAACCGAAAAATATTGAGTCGAGTACTCGGCCCGATCTAGTATTTTTTTAAGAAAATACTCGGGTTTTTAGTTCGGATCGTAGGGTCAAATATTTTTAAACACTCCTAATCCAGATGGTGTAAATATCTCATAACTAGTTATAGCAACGTATCGGGTTAAGTTAAGTTTTTTATAAACTAGATCTGACTAAAAAAATATGTATCATTTACTTGAGTTACACTCGACATGATAAAAAAACATATTTCTTCTCTCCAAATTCGACCTTTCACCAATACTTGACTCAGCCCAGCCCCACCCATATATAAAACTCAATTGAACCCCATTTTTTTTTATAAAAAAAAAAATAATCCCATCAGATTGGATAGGATCAAAATTCGCAAGTTTTGGATAAGACTAAAATTCGTAAGTTTCGAGTAAAATTATTAGCGCTACTCATAACTCCCCCTCAATTCTTCCAATGCTAATTCTCTTAATTAATAAATTTAAAATATCCACGTATTTATTTTATTTAAAATAATTTTCTATCTAATTAAAATTCTTTATCTAAATAATGAGTTGAAAAAGTTTTCAAAAAATATCAACATTTTAGTTGAAATGATTATAGGTGTTAACAATTTAGATTAATAAATAACACTACAAAATTGCAAAAACACCTCTTGAGTTTCTTTCAATTTCACGTTTAGGCAAAATGGCTAGGGATGGTAACGGGCCGGGTTCGGCCGAGTATTGGTCCCCGTCCTCGTTTAAAAAATCAGTATCCGTTCCCGCTTAAAAATATCGCGGGAATTTAAACGGTGATCCTGGGTAATCGGGAAAAATCGCAGGGAAACGGGTATCCCCGTTTAGTATTAACGGTTATTTAAACGGGTATCGGACCGGGTATCGGGTCGGGTATATATATTTAAATTAAATATATAAATATTATATATATATATTAATTTAAATTAAATTTATTAATATTATATATATATATATAATTATTTTTAATATTTATCAGGCCGGGTAATCGGATAATCAGGGCGGGGATTACCAAACCCGTCCCCGTCCCCGTTTAACATAAACAGTTTTTTCCCGTCCCCGTTTAGCATAAACGATTTTTTCCCGTCCCCATTTAATTCGGTTTTCATTTTTTTTCGTCGGATTCGAATTTTTTTGCCATCCCTAAAATTAGCCTTTCTCTTAAAAAAAATAATCCTTGGTAATTTAGAAAATGAACAATTAAAGACAACTAAGTATAACTTGATTAGAGAGATTATGGTTGACTCGGGTCAACGCTAATCTATATAGATTTCTTTATGGCTGATTGCAATAGACTTTCTCAATTTATGATCTATGCTTTAAATTGGTTCAAAACGGCCCATTTATGTTTTCAAAATATATAAACATTATTAATACATTAAATTAATTAGTTTCTCCGTAAATTGTTTCCATTTGGTACGTCAAAGAGAAACATCAATGGTTTCTCTCTCAATCTGCTTTAATATAAATAGAAGATGATTGGGACAATGGCAGAGGTTAGAGAACACCACAATTATAATGGCTAAACTCACGATATAATGCTTTGGAAATAAATAATTCACGAAATAACGTTCTCCCAAGATTAATTGATGAAGTAGGATGAATTACACAGTTGGCCGTAGGTTGCCATGCCTTCCGGGCGACCTACGACGTGGCTTCCGACGAGGATCGTGTCGTGCATGGGACATGCACAACCCAACCATAGGTCGCCAAGCACTCCAAGCGACCTACAAGGTCGCCATGCACTCCTAGCGACCTTGTAGGTCGCCAAGCAATCCCGGCGACCAAGATGGTAGGTCGCCATGTACGCCCAACGACCTTATAGGTCGCCATGCACGCCGGCGTCCAACGTTGGGCCATGCAGGATAGGTAGCCATACAATCCTCTCCACTTGCAGCTGCTCAGGAGAACCTATTCCTCTTGCTCCTCGCGTGATTCCTCTTACATCTGCTCAGGAGACTCATGCATGCAGCTGTAATAGTTGTATTATTGCAGCATGATTTGAGCTGCAAAGTGTCATAGCTTCGTGCCCTAGCTTCGAGCCATAGCTGCTCCCTCATGCCATAGCTTCGAGACTGTTCACTCTTGTTATCATAGCTGTATTGGTGCAGCATAAAATCAGTTGTTGCATGCAGTAATTAGTGTTGTATTATTGCAGCGTTCAACGGTTGAAAAATTTACAGCCTTCAACGTGAATTATACAGCTCAAATTGATTGCAGCTTACCAACCTGTAGATGCTTAATTTGTCTGGGCCTATATCATGGGCAAATGAAAGTAGTTTTTAGGAGTTAAAAACTAGAAAAAAGATAATGGGGAAATAACTACCAGAAACGTGGGACATTTAACCACTAAAAAACGAGAGCATTAGGGAGCAAGGAATCGAGAGTAGAATAAAAAACCTTCCTTATCGTTTCTTTTGACAGAAAATAGCAACAAACAGAAAATATTGTATTGTTTTTTTCATTTGAAGATCAAAGAGGAATTCCTTCCTTTCGGTGAACCAGAGCAATACAAAGAGAAATTCAATTCATACAAGGTTTTTATTCGTTGTTATTTACATTAATTTTTTATCTGTTCTTCAATTGTTTTAATTATTATTATTATTATTATTATTATTATTATTTTGTTTGTGCAAATCTAAAAATCTGAAAATAGAAGTAGATACCTTCGGTATAGCTTTGTTGTTGAAATTGAATGGATCATAGACTCTAGAGTTCCACTGTCGAGGTGATAGATCGCCGAAGTTGGGTAGGATTACCATGAGTGATTTGAGTCCTTGCATGTCATTTTTTGGGTCATGGGTTATCATCTATCGGGGTTTCAAAAAAATAAAAAAATAAAAATAGAAATCAATAAGGTTTAAAACTTACCGTAATGTTTGAGCATCACACCATTGTTGAACGGTTGAGCATAGCACGAGAGAAGATAAAGGTCATCGGGGAGAGTGAATAGCCGAGAAGTCAAGGAGATTTAGGGGCCATTTATGAGTGTTTGGTGATGTCAATACTGGATCGGGATTCTGGGAAGTTATTTGAACACTTTGGGGTTATTAGGCTCGGTCTTGGTCTCATCGAATCACCAAAGAAGGCAACCGGAGTGTGGGTCTTGGCTATTTTCTGGTTATGGGGTTTCGGTGACAAGAAGGTGAGGAGATTGGAGAGGGAAGAGATTTAGCAGCTGGTCTTTTTTTTATGTTAGGTTGCGTGAGGAAGAAAGAGGGTTAGAGAGTTGAGAGTGATGGAGATAACGGTGAGGGATCTGTTAGGTTATCAGGGTTCAAGGAGATGAGTGGTCGAGAGATGGTTGTGTGAGTTTGTGAGTTAGAAGAGAGGAGTAGCCGAGAGGGAGAGTGAATAAGGGGTGAGAACTGCGCATGGAGAGGGAGAAGAAGGGAGCATTGCGGCGCTGAGGGTTACAAATGAAGCTAGGGTTAAGATTTTTAGACCTAAGTGTTATATATATTAGATTACTAAAACGGTGTCGTATGGATGTTTAAGGATCTTGTTTTACGCGTGGTTATGTACCGTTTGAGCCATTTAACTTTTCACCAATACTTGACTCAGCCCAGCCCCACCCATATATAAAACTCAATTGAGCCCCAATTTTTTTTATAAAAAAAAAATAATCCCATCAGATTGGATAGGATCAAAATTCGCAAGTTTTGGATAAGACTAAAATTCGTAAGTTTCGAGTAAAATTATTAGCGCTACTCATAACTCCCCCTCAATTCTTCCAATGCTAATTCTCTTAATTAATAAATTTAAAATATCCACGTATTTATTTTATTTAAAATAATTTTCTATCTAATTAAAATTCTTTATCTAAATAATGAGTTGAAAAAGTTTTCAAAAAATATCAACATTTTAGTTGAAATGATTATAGGTGTTAACAATTTAGATTAATAAATAACACTACAAAATGGCAAAAACACCTCTTGAGTTTCGTTCAATTTCACGTTTAGGCAAAATGGCTAGGGATGGTAACGGGCCGGGTTCGGGCCGGGTATTGGTCCCCGTCCCCGTTTAAAAAATCAATATCCGTTCCCGCTTAAAATATCGCGGGGATTTAAACGGTGATCCTGGGTAATCGGGAAAAATCGCAGGGAAACGGGTATCCCCGTTTAGTATTAACGGTTATTTAAACGGGTATCGGACCAGGTATCGGGTCGGGTATATATATTTAAATTAAATATATAAATATTATATATATATATATTAATTTAAATTAAATTTATTAATATTATATATATATATATATATAATTATTTTTAATATTTATCAGGCCGGGTAATCGGATAATCAGGGTGGGGATTACCAAACCCGTCCCCGTTTAACATAAACAGTTTTTTCTCGTCCCCATTTAGCATAAACGATTTTTCCCCGTCCCCATTTAATTCGGTTTTCATTTTTTTTCGTCGGATTCGAATTTTTTTTGCCATTCCTAAAATTAGCCTTTCTCTTAAAAAAATAATCCTTGGTAATTTAGAAAATGAACAATTAAAGACAACTAAGTATAACTTGATTAGAGAGATTATGGTTGACTCGGGTCAACGCTAATCTATATAGATTTCTTTATGGCTGATTGCAATAGACTTTCTCAATTTATGATCTATGCTTTAAATTGGTTCAAAACGGCCCATTTATGTTTTCAAAATATAAACATTATTAATACATTAAATTAATTAGTTTCTCCGTAAATTGTTTCCATTTGGTACGTCAAAGAGAAACAACAATTGGTTTTTCTCTCAATCTGCTTTAATATAAGGGTAAAGTATAGTAATGGTCACTGAACATTTCAGAAGCTTGCATTTAGGTCCCCCAACATTTAAAACTTGCAATACAGTCCCCAACATTTATTCCGTTTGCAATATGGTCCCCAACTTAAACCACAGTTAGAAAATTAGAATAAATTATATAAATGGTCATTGAACTTTTCAGTCACTTGAATTTAGGTCCCCCAACTTTTAAAACTTGCAAAACAATCATCAATTTCATTCTAAACCCCAATTTCCAAAGTAATTCAATTTTATTCTAAACCCTAAATTCCAAAATACTTAAATTAAATTCAATTATGTCAAAGTTATTATTATTTAATTTCATCTTATTTCATGTGATACGTATTTTTTTATATAAATATAATAGTATAATTCTTATCTGTTGAAGAAATTTTTTAATTAAAAAAAGTAGTTAGGATATAAAAGATGTTGAAAATAATTCAAATTTTAAATTTATAAAATGTTATTTTGACGTATAAATAAAAGTGTAAACTACTCGATTGACAACTTAACTATCTAGCCCTTTTTACTTTTGTCATCGATCTTTTAAATTTATCAATCATACCACATAATTATTTAACTGTTTCAACTAAGCCACTAGTCGTTACCAATTGATAAAAATGATGATGTGGCAGTTAAAAGGAATTGACATTATTATACATTCAGTCTTTATTATTTATATAATCAATTTGGTCCTAAATTAAATAAAATTTAATAAATTAATCATTTAATTAGGATCTGACATGTGTTAGCACATGATCATGACACGTGTCATTGGTGACACGTGTTACCACCTAATTATTTATATATGCTATCAATTTGGTCCTAAATTAAATAAAATTTAATAAATTAATCATTTAATCAGGATCTGACATGTGTTAACACATGATCATGATATGTGTTATTGGTGACACATGTCACCTCCTAATTAGAAGAAAATTAAGTTACAAAGAAGTAAAATTTGGGTCTTGGGCAGACTCAAACCTGAGTCACGCAAATGAAAGATATAGGATGGAGCCACTAAGCTAACACCATCGTTTGTGTTAAGAGATATACAATAATACATATACTAATAGTATGACCAATGCCAGAAAAAAAAGAATATAATGTAAAATGGAAATAATGAGATTTGAACTTCGGCAAAAAAATTGAAAGCAATAATGATGGGAAAATATTATATTTTTACAATAAAAAATATTATATTTGATAAATTGTTTGATAGATTTAATATATTTTTTAAATATTAGTTGATACAATATTTTAAAAGAATAAATTTAAGATTTATATATTTTTAAACTAAATTTAATAATTATATTTTTCATATTTATAATTCATGATTATATATAATCTTAAGTTGAGTATTTCTAATATAATTAATAATTTTAATTTCTTATTAAAAATAAAATATTCAAAAAATATAAATGATTCATACATTAATATATGAATATATTTTTTATTTATACATCTAAATATAAATATACATTTATATAAATATATTTTTATTCGTTGTGTCTGTGCCTTGAACTCTTTCTTCAAGCCTATATTACCTTAAATTGAAGTATTTTAGAATTTAATTGAAGTATTTTAGAATTTAGGGTTTAGAATAAAATTGAATTACTTTGGAAATTGGGGTTTAGAATGAAATTGATGACTGTTTTGCAAGTTTTAAAAGTTGGGGGACCGAAATTCAAGTGACTGAAAAGTTCAATGACTGTATTGCAAGTTTTAAATGTTGGGGGACCTAAATGCAAGTTTCAGAAATGTTCAGTGACCATTACTATACTTTACCCTTAATATAAATAGAAGATGATTGGGACAATGACAGAGGTTAGAGAACACCACAATTATAATTGTACCTACTATATAGGGTGTACCCTGAGGAACAGAAATCCCCTGCCCCTCTTTTGTGTCCTTATTTTTTCTCCTTAGGGGTGTTTGGTTCAAATATTGTGGGATTTCTAGGAGATGGAAATCCCACATCCCCATGTTTGGTAGGCCGAAAATCTCATTCCCGGTAATGTTTTATTACCAATAGTAGATTTTTTGAGATATATTACCGGGAATGTCATTACCTCCCTTCCCTTAGGTATTGTAACATTATCGGCGTTTTGGACTAAAATGCCTTAAATTATTAATTTTTTTCAAAAATATCATTCTTCTGTCATTGAATAATAAAAATTCTATGAAGGTTAAATTACAAATTTATCCTTAAATTATTTTAAATTTACAAAAAAAAATCTATAATTAAAATTTTATATAAAGTTTAGGGGTTAAATTTTTTTTACCCTTTCATTAAACCTTTTTTATATTTTTAATTTTGTAAAAAAATTATATAAATATTATGAATTTATTTTTTTAAAGAAAATATATAAATATTTTACAATTTGTAATATTATACAAATATATAATAAGGACATATTGGTCAAATATACATTCCAATAATCTTTTATTCCTTTAACCAAACACGGTAATCTTACATTCCTGCTAAACCAACCAAACACAAAATACAACATTCCCAGTAATCATATTCCCTGGTAATCTTTTATTCCCACTTGTAATCTTACATTCCGTGAACCAAATGCACCCTTAGGGTTTGTTTGGTTCATGAAATGTAAGATTATTAGTTAGAATAAAATATTACCAGTGAGAATAAAATATTATTAGGGAATAAGATTACTGAGAATATTGTATTTTGTGTTTGATTGGTTTAGCAGGAATGTAATATTAATGTGTTTGGTTAAAGGAATAAAAGATTATTGAAATGTATATTTGACCAAATTATCATTATTATATATTTGTTTTTTAACAAGTTGGAAAATATTTATATATTTTCTTTAAAAAAATTTAAATTCATAAAATTTATATAATTTTTTTACAAAATTAAAAATATAAAAATGTTTAATGAAATGGTAAAATTATATTTTAACCCCTGAACTTCATATAAAATTTTAATTATATATATATTTTTTGTAAATCTAAAATAGTTTAAGGATAAATTTGTAATTTAACTTTCGTAGAATTTTTATTATTCAATTACAAAATAAAGATATTTTTTAAAGAAAAAAATTTAAGGGCATTTTAGTCCAAAACGCTGGTAATCTAACAATACCTAAGGAAAGAGAGGTAATGACATTCCCGGTAATATACAAAACAAATCAGTATTGATAATGTAAGATTACCGGGAATGACATTCCCGGCCAACCAAACGGGGGAATGTGGATTACATTCCCATGAGAATCGCACATTCCCCCAGCCAAACACACCCTTAATATAATATTATGACACATGTTATTTCCAATAAACTGTATTATTATACGTATAGGGTCTATTTATTTCCCTGAAAACGTTTACCGAAAAATATTTTTCGTGAAATGAATTATATTTTCCAAAAAATGTTTTCTAGAAAACGTTTTACGATGCTTTAAATATGTTGTTTAAACTCTTTTTCTACTAGTTGATGAATTTTTTAAAAATTATTTATTACATATATTAAATACAATAAATAATATTATTTATCATAAAATTTAATATTATTATTATTTAAATATTAAAATAATTTATTTATTATTTTTATAATTTTATTAATAAAAATATTAATATTGGTATATTTTATTGAAATAAAAATATTATAAATTATATTAATTATTTATTAAAGTAATAGTGTTATATTATATTTTAAAAATATTAATTAGTATATTTTAAATATATTTATTAAAATATTATTAGATTATTATATATTAATATTAAATATAAATATATTATTCATTATTAATAATTTAATAATATTATTTCTATGATTAATAAATAAGATAAATTTTATTAATAATTTATTATATATTATTAAAATAAAAATATAATATCTTATATTATTATAATATAATTGATTATTTTAATATAATATTAAAATTATAAAATTATATTATTAGAAATATTAATAAATATAATTTAAATATGTCAATAATTAATATTTTGATTAAAATGATATTAAAATATTTTATTACTATTAAATTCATAAAATAAAATTATTTTAAGTATTTATTTTTTTGAAGTGAAAAGTTTGGAAAATGACTTACTGAAAATCAAACCGTAAATCATTTTCCAGAAAACACAAAAGAAATTATGTTGATCAAGAAAATATTTTACACTGACCAACCAGTTTTCCTCCAACCAAATACCGGAAAATATTTTTCGAAAAACGTTTTACGTGAAACAAATGTACCCTAAGTTTTGTTTGTTTTAGTATTAAAGATTTGATGTTTTCATTTTTTTTATTAAATTACAATTAATATCTGAACTTTAATTTAAGTTTTAATTATATAAAATAATAATAACAATAAATAAAATCAAATAAAGTGATCGTAACATTTTATAATTTATATGAAATTTTTTAAGTTTCAATTGTATAAGTGTTGAAAAGTTAATAAAAAAAATCAAGTACAATGATAATATTTTTTTATAATTTATGTATAATGTACAAGATAAAATAAAATAAAACTTTGATTATTATAATAATAAAATCTTATATTTTTTTCTTTGTGATTATAATAAAATATATTTTATTTATCCTGTTTATATCATATAATTACAAATATAATTATTGCTATATTTAACTTTTAATACTTTTTATTAATTTTCAAATATTTATACAATTGAAACTTAATTTTTTTTCATATAACATATTATAATTAGTATGAATCAAATGACATCGGTGATTAAAAAATTGTTGTTATTCTTTAAGGTTCCGAATTTGAGCATCGCTTCTGCAGTAGTATAAATGCTCATTATCAAATAGATAGGAGTCTTTAAACATATAATACATTATATTCACTTCAAATTTATTAAAAATTATATTATAACTAACATCAAATAAAATAAAATTAATATAAATAAAATGCATTATATTTAAAATATATATACATTATAAAAATGTTACAATCATTTGATTTTTTTTATTTAATTAAAACTTAAAATATATTTTAAAATATTAATTGCAACTTAATATAAAGGAAATAAAGAAAAACACCAAATCTTTAATATTAAAATAAACAAAACTTAAAACAATTTATTCAAAAGAACACGTGTCAAAATATTAGACTAAGCGACAGGATAGGGGCATAAAAGAGGGGCAGGGGATTTGTACTCATGAGCACAGATTGATGACCCTTTAAAGCATTATTCTCGAACCTGCAGGCGTACGGAGTTATTTTGTGCAGCAGAAACCTAAAGCTAATCTTAAACTGTTTTAATCTAAAATATTATCATGTTTATCCTAGAAAATTATATAATTAATAATAATTTTAATTATAATATATAATATTATATTATGATGAATTTTAATTTACTTTAAAAAGTTATATGATTAATAATAATTTCGATTACTATCGAAAATATAATATTAATTTATTGATAATAAATTTTTAAATTACAACTAAAATAATTATGTAGTTTACGCGATATATTGTTGATAACATAATACTTTTAGATTCAACCTAAGATGTTATCTAATTTACTCTAACAAATTATACAAATTATAAATTTTTCGATTATAACTCATTATAATTTTTTAATCTTGTATTAATAAATTATATAATGTTATAAGTACGGGTGCTAAAAAATATCCGACCTGGTTGACCCGACCCGTTGACACGTCTATCCAATTTAAAAATATTGGGTATTTATATTGAAAATACTTGATTTTCCGAGTTAGGTACCCGACCCGCTAAATTTTTTGGATTTTTGTGTCGGGCCCGGGTCACAAAATCTTGCTTAATCGGGTACCCATCGACCCGGTACCCGGTTTATTATATATATTTTCTTATTTTTTTAATTTTTATTTATAATTCTCAAATTATTTCACTCTAACGTTCTAAATTTCTAATTTATTAAATTTTGTCACCATAATATTCGAAATTCATAATTTCTTAAATTATTTCACATTAACATTATAAATTGTTTTAACTTCGAAACATTTGAAATTAATTATATTTTTTATTTTAATTTTTAATAAAATTTCTTTCAATTATGTAATTTTAAACTTAATATGTGGATTATATATTATAAACCTTTAAATTTTTAATTTTCAACTTTTTATATATATTTAAAAATAATATATTTTTTAAAAAATAAAAAAATATTATAAACTGAATATCTGTGACCCGAATTTTACGAGTACCCAACTTAAGAATAGCAGATGTAATGAGCCGGGTCACGACCCAACTTTATACGACCGAAATAAGTGTTATTTTTAGAAACAAAAACTCTTAGGAGTGTTATTTTACTCTAATTATTTGTTCAATTAAATTTATATTTTATTGAATAAAAATAATATTTTTTAATAAATATATTATTTTGAGTCGGGTTTGAATTTTATTTTAAAATAATGGGTAGGGTTCGGATTGGGTGGATGATGTATAATTTTTGTGTTGGGTATGTTCAAATTTTATCTCAAAAAGACTGGTCGGGTTCGGGTTGGGTAGAAGATGTGTATTTTTCGGATTGGGTTCGCGTCGAACGGAGAATGTATAATTTTCAGGTTGGGTCGAGTGGACCGAAAATCTAACATGACCCGATCGATGTACATTCAATTATATTCTATCACTTTTTTTGTTAATATTTAAAAATAATTGAGTGATCTGATCGACTTAATTTATATATATTCATTTTCTAATAATTATTTTTATATTATTAGTTAAATAGTTGAGTGACTTGGTTGATAAAATTATATATATATTAAATTATTTTAACTACTATATCAGTTTCTCTGTTAAATATTAACTACAAAATTAAATTATTTTAAATTATTTAAATAGTTGAGCGACCTGATTGACTTAATTTATATATTTATTTTTAGTAATTATTTTTATATTAAATTATTTAAATAGTTGAGTGACCTGATTGATAAAATTTTATAAATTAAATTAATGGTACTCGTCGTTAGTGATACTCAACACTGTTCGTCCATTGTAGAAGAATCATCCTATCCTCTTAATGATAGAAAAATGAATTGAAAATGATAACAAAGGGATTCGAACCTAGGATTATAAAAATGGATGAATCAACTATAATCATTAAGCCAAATCACATACTTAGAGAAAATTTTGAGTATGTTTTATATATTAGTTTTTCTTAATTTAATATTATATATATTTATTAATTATAATTTAATATTTATTAAAAAAATTATATTAAATTATATTTATAATTTATATATTAAGAATTAAGAATTATTTCTTCTATTAAATTATATTACTCCAGTAAATTATAATTTATTATATATAATATATATATTGTTCAATTATAATTAATAAATATATAATATTTATTTATGAAACAAAATAAGATGTAAAACGTGCTAAATTTTTCTCTAAGTATGTGATTTGGCTCAATGGTTATGATTGATTTATCCCTTTTTACAATCCTAAGTTCGAATCCATTTGTTATCATTTTCAGTTTATTTTTTTGTCATTAAAAGGGATAATTATGTAAAAAAAAAGTGTTGTATTATGAAACAAAGTGGGAGGCTAGGAAGAGTGGTTTAGGCTTTGCTCGGTAATTTGATCCCTTCCAGGTGTATCCTTTCTCATTTATTTTCTCTCTTTCATAAAATCATTAGATTAAATAAATAATTATGAAAAATATTCTCTGTTAGGTATGGCTCATAAATATACCAGTAAAGAGGACATGAGATGGAGCGGAGTGAGCGAAGCGAACATCAACTGTCCTTACAAAGAAAGTCTCGTTGTGGGGTTACGAATTATGTGGGTTGGGGGTGCGGGGGCGCAGCCCTCGCGGTACGGTACAGGGTTAATTTTGTAATTATGTACCAGGGTTTTCTATTATAAATAGAGATGTAACCTAGACCTAAAAGATCATCATTGAATAAAACTTCTAGCGCCGCCTAGGCACCGAGGACGTAAGCACATTGCTGAACCTCGTAAAATTCTCGTGTTCTTTCGTTTTCTTTACCCGTTTTCGTCAACAATTGGTATCAGATGTCAGGAGCAAAATTCGAAGTCGCGAAATTCGATGGTCAGGGTAACTTCGGATTATGGCAAACGAGGGTGAAGGATCTATTGGCGCAGCAAGGGATCTTGAAGGCTTTGCGACCTACAAAGCCGGCGTCGATGGATGAGGAAGATTGGGAAGAATTGCAGCAGCGAGCGGCAGGAACCATACGATTATGCTTGGCGGACGAGGTCATGTATCACGTCATGCATCTATCGTCTCCAGACGAAATTCGAAGGAAGTTGGAAAGTCAGTTTATGTCCAAATCCTTAACGACAAAACTGTATCTGAAGCAGCGGCTGTATGGGCTGAAGATGCAGGACGATCACGATTTGGCGCAACACGTGAATGTCTTCAATCAAATCGTTTCTGATCTGGCTCAGCTTGATGTGAAAATTGAGGATGAAGACAGAGCGATGATTCTGTTGTGTTCGTTGCCTTCCTCTTACGAACACATGGTGACTACTCTTACATATGGGAAAGAGACTATCAACGTTGAGGAGATTACTGCAGCCTTGTTGGCTCACAACCAGCGGAAGCAGAATGCAGGGGAAAGCTCTCAAGCCGATAGCTTATATGTCAAGGGTAATCGAGATCGTGGACGGAAGCCAGAGAAGGCAGGGTCCGGGAAGCGGAATTCCAGATCCAAATCCAGGGATAAGAAGACGATTCACTGTTACAAGTGCAAGGAGGCGGGACATATGAAGCGAGACTGTCCGAAGTTGAAAAAGCAGACTGATGAGAAGCGTGATGGCTCATCCAAGTCTGTGAACGTGGTCGAGGATGATAATTCTGATTGCAGTGAGGGTGATATGCTTTCTATTTCAACGACACAATTGACGGATGCTTGGATTCTTGATTCTGGATGTTCTTATCACATCACGCCAAATAGGGAATGGTTTTCGACATACAGGCCGGTTAATTCTGGTTCGGTTTATTTGGGTGATGATCGATGTTGCAATATTGTTGGTATTGGTGATGTCAGAATTAAGATGCACGATGGCTCCGTTCGGACGTTGAGTGGTGTTCGACATATCCCAGACTTGAAGAAGAATTTGATTTCCTTGGGCACTTTGCACAAGAATGGTTTTATCCCTAAGGCTGACGAGGATAGGGAAACCATTCGGATTGTTAAAGGAGCATTGACTGTGATGAAAGGCAAGATGACTGCAGGGAATATCTACAGATTGTTAGGGAGTACCGTTGCAGGTGGAGTTCACTCTGTTGAGTCCTGTGATGATACGACAAAATTGTGGCATATGCGCCTTGCTCATCTTAGTGAACGTGGTATGGCAGAATTACACAAGAAAAACTTGTTGCATGGTGTCAAAAGCTGTAAGCTCGACTTTTGCAAGTATTGTGTTCTTGGTAAACAGACTAAAGTCCGTTTCAAGACTGCGAAGCACACAACTCAAGGGATTCTTGATTATGTGCATTCTGATGTATGGGGGCCTTCCACGACATCGTCTTTGGGTGGATCTAGGTACTATGTTACTTTTATTGATGATTTTTCACGGAAAGTTTGGGTGTATTTTTTGAAACAGAAATCTGAAGTTTTTGAGAAGTTCAAGCTGTGGAAAGCTGAGGTAGAAAACCAAACAGGACGAAAAATCAAGTGTTTGCGGTCTGACAATGGTACGGAGTACACAGATTCACAGTTCCTACAATTCTGTAAGGAGCATGGGATTCAGAGGCATTTTACAGTGCGCAAGACACCACAACAGAATGGTGTTGCGGAACGAATGAACAGGTCGTTGAATAAAAGAGCCAGATGTTTGTGGTTGAATGCGGGGCTTCCCAAACACTTCTGGGCTGAGGCTGTTAACATGGCGTGTTACCTTATCAACAGATCGCCAAGGGCATCGCTGGCTGGGAAAGTTGCAGAAGAGGTATGGACTGGTCATGATGTTAGTTTTGATAACTTACGGATTTTTGGTTGTCCTGCTTATGTGCATGTACCTGCTGATGAGAGATCCAAACTTGATGCAAAATCGAAGGAGTGCATTTTTCTGGGTTACAAGAAAGGTGTCAAAGGATTCAAGTTCTGGGATCCAGTTGCGAAGAAAGTTGTGATTAGTAGAGATGTCGTTTTTGATGAACAATCCATGTTGCAGCTGAAGCAAGACACGACAGTGGTGGATTTCGAGCAGTTTCCAGTTGAGAAACCAGAAACTTCTCAACCGACTTCTGGTGGTTCCACTACGGATGATTTGCATGATTATAGTCTCGCCAGAGACAGGGTGAGACGGACGAATATAAAGCCTCCGAACAGATTGGGTTTTGAAGACTTGGTATCTTTTGCACTTATTGTTAGCAGTGATGATCCGGTTACTTTTCATGATGCCGTTACTAGTCAGGAAAACGACAAGTGGATGGCAGCCATGGTTGAGGAGATGGAGTATTTGAATCACAATCGCACATGGGAGTTAGTTCCCCTTCCTGAGGGTAAGAAGCCGATTGGTTGCAAATGGGTGTATAAGAAGAAACCAGTAGTAACAGAAAAAGAGGGGGAGAAGTTCAAGGCTCGTTTGGTAGCGAAGGGTTTTTCACAGCAGAAAGGAGTTGATTATGATGAAATCTTTTCTCCTGTGGTCAGGCACACTTCAATCCGAGCAGTACTTGCATTGGTGGCTAGTTGGGATTTGCATTTAGAGCAGATGGATGTTAAAACTGCTTTTTTGCATGGTGATTTAGAGGAGCAGATCTACATGCGGCAACCTGAAGGTTTCACTCAACCTGGAAACGAGCATTTAGTTTGCAGATTGAAGAAATCTTTGTACGGGTTGAAACAGTCTCCGAGACAGTGGTATAAACGGTTTGACTCCTATATGATCAAGATTGGCTACAACCGATGTGAGTATGATTGTTGTGTCTATGTTAAGAGCCTTGATGATGGTTCTTTTATTTTTCTATTACTGTATGTTGATGATATGTTGATTGCTGCGAAGAACATGGATGATGTTATCGGTTTGAAAACTTTATTGAGTCAGGAATTTGATATGAAAGATTTGGGTGCTGCAAAGAAAATTCTTGGAATGGAAATTTGCAGGGACAGAGACTCAAGGAAACTGCGGCTATCTCAACGGGGTTATGTTGAGAAAATGCTAGAAAGGTTTGCGATGAGCAGCGCAAAACCAGTTAGCACTCCATTGGCGAATCACTTTAAGCTCTCATCAGAACAGTGCCCCAAGACAGATAAGGAAGCTGAAGATATGGCAAAGGTTCCATATTCTAATGCTGTTGGCTGCTTGATGTATGCGATGGTATGTACTCGTCCTGATTTAGCTCATGCTGTTAGTCAAGTTTGTAAGTACATGTCTAAACCTGGTAAGCAACATTGGGAAGCAGTCAAGTGGATCTTTCGGTACTTAAAGGGTACTGTGGGACATGGAATTGTTTTTGGGAGTCAGCGGGATAATCCTTTGGTTGTAGGATATGTGGATTCAGACTATGCAGGTGACTTGGATAATAGAAGATCTACGACAGGGTATGTCTTTACTCTTGGTGGAGGGCCTATTTGTTGGAAGTCTAATGTTCAATCTATTGTGGCTCTATCTACAACTGAAGCTGAGTACATGGCAGCGGCTGAAGCTGCAAAAGAAGCTTTATGGCTTACTGGTTTAGTGAAGGAGTTGGGTGTTCAACAAGGTGGAGTTCAGTTGCTTTGTGATAATCAAAGTGCTATTCACTTGGCTAAGAATCAGGTGTATCGTGCTAGAACTAAACATATTGATGTAAGGTTCCACAAGATCAGAGAGTTGGTTGCATCTGGAGAGGTTTTGTTTCAGAAGGTACATACTGATGAAAATGCCGCTGATATGTTCACTAAGCCAGTTACGACAGACAAGTTCAAGCATTGCTTGGACTTGTTGAATGTTTCGAGTTGTTAAAGAATCAAGGTAACCCAACCCACATTGAATTTTCCAAGAGGCAGGATATTCGCCAAGGTGGAGATTTGTTAGGTATGGCTCATAAAATATACCAGTAAAGAGGACATGAGATGGAGCGGAGTGAGCGAAGCGAACATCAACTGTCCTTACAAAGAAAGTCTCGTTGTGGGGTTACGAATTATGTGGGTTGGGGGTGCGGGGGCGTAGCCCTCGCGGTACGGTACAGGGTTAATTTTGTAATTATGTACCAGGGTTTTCTATTATAAATAGAGATGTAACCTAGACCTAAAAGATCATCATTGAATAAAACTTCTAGCGCCGCCTAGGCACCGAGGACGTAAGCACATTGCCGAACCTCGTAAAATTCTCGTGTTCTTTCGTTTTCTTTACCCGTTTTCGTCAACATTCTCCAACCAGGTAATGATTTAGAAATTAAATTTTATCTTAATTAAATTAAATTATGATGTAATTGATAAAATATATAAATATTGAGGATCAAACATGCAATTATACTAAGTTTTTTAACTGTCACGTCACCTCTTCTATTAAAAGTTATTAGACGGTGGCATGATTGAAGTATTTAAATAGAAAATTATAAAAGTTATATAATATATTACTTTCTTTGTCCCATTAAAGTTGTTCCTTTATTGTTTTAAAATTGCCCAATTTAAATTGTCAATAATTTTAACTAAAACACATTTCCTTTTCTACCTTTTCTTAATTTCCCAATAAAGTAAAATTTAATTTTTTATAATATAAACTTTTTTTCCTTTTAAAATCACGTAAAAAAAAATAAATAATGGACAATATAAATGGGACGGAGGAAATAATATATCACAGAGTTACGGCCCATTTTCAGCGGTTCCGTAGTCGGCAGGCCCGTTAAAAGACGAGACAGAGAAAATCAAACATCATTTTCACATGTCAAATCCTCAATATTTTGTCAAATAAAGACCGAATTTGAACTTGTCGTGCTTTCTAAAGCACTCAAAAACCAATTGACTCTTCCTTTCGTTAACAGGTCCATTGATCCGATTAGCACATAATTTCTAAAAATTATTGGTCCGACATGTTGAAATACTGTACCAAAACAATGCATTAAAATATAAATTAAGTAGTTTGAGGTGTGTTTTCATGGTATAATGTATCATTTAAGATTTAATAATTTTTTTCTTTTTATAAATTAAATATTGCACGAACTAACTTACCTCAGTGGTTAAAAGAATCGTTGTTGTTAGAGGTAACGGGTTCGAGCACCATCGACTACAGCAGGATAATTGAACGTTCATTGTCAAATAATTAAGAATACTTAGAACAAATAATATTCTATAATCACCTTAATTTAATAAAAAAAAGCATAACCTGAATTAGTTAAAGATTTTAATAAAAATATCCAATAAATTTCAAGAACGAATTTAGAAGTGAAATAAAATATATTGTTATTTTTAGGTGTATTTAGAGGGGAAGTTTCATGTGCGGCAGCCTAATATACGGTTAAGGAAATGCATTACCGGTTTTGTTGTTATTTTTTTAACAAAACTTGTAAAAATTTACCAGAAACATTATTATTTCTACCGGTTTTGTTATTATTGGGCGCTTTACTGGGTTTGATACTATATTCGATAGAAAAAAATAATATTTTAGGTAACGCTTTACCGGATATATTACCAAGCTCGGTAAAGTGCTCAATAATATTTTGGGTAGAAATAATAATGTTTCCGGTAATTTTTTACCGGTTTTGTTAAAAAAATAACAAAACTAGTAGCGCATTTCCTTAGCCATATATTAAGACCGATGTACGGTAAAACTTCTCGTATTTAGAATGAAAACGAGATTTGATATTTATAGGAGTGACTAAATTTAACAAAGGGTTATTATTTAATGATGTATAAAGAATATTATAAATTCAATAATGTATGATGATGTATAAATGAAGTTATCTAACTTTATTTTAAGAATGTAAAAACTATTGAAATATTTTAATTTTTTAAGTAAAATAATTATTTATAATACTCAAAATGTATTTATTTAATATTATGTATTTATAAGATGGAATCGAACGATTTAAATAATTATTATTATTTCTTGAAGTTTTAGGTTTAATCATAAAAAATTTCACTGGTGTAGACATTTAACGTTAAATGACTCAGAACTCTCTCACCTACATTATCAGAGCAGAAACATTAACCCTCCTCCTACTCTCTCTTATCTATCTTAATCTACTTGGTTTCCTCATACCTTTCTCAGGATATTCTCCGGTGGTGATATTATTAGCATAGAAGAATCTGTTAAGCTCAGGAGGGATAGCGCCATCGATGATCTTCAACCTTTGCTTCTCAATTTCGATCTTCGGTGACGCTATCTATCCTGAGTTTCATCGGTTCATCTTGCTCTTGGTTCTCGAGATGAAGACATCTCATCTAGGTACGTTTTGCTGCTATTTCCCGACCTCCTCTTATCTTGTTAGCAAATTTGTCTGCTTTCTTTCTTTATTAGAGTGTATCCCAGCGCTCAAACAAATTTTCTTGATCCTTTGGTTTTATGGAACAATCATCAGCTTTGTCTCTCTCATTTCTGATGAGATTTGTTCATAAATTTTGCAACCGATTCGGACACATAGCCAGCAGGAAGACCAATGATTCTCACCCAAAACCAACAGTGTTTAGGGGCACTCCCCGTGAATCCTCCCCTTATTTAATTTATGTAAAACTAATAAATGAGAATTAAAGTACCACGGACCATCCCTGTTAATTCTCTCATCATCAACACCATGGTATAACAGACAAAGTTTTGTCAAAGTTTGTGTTCATTATCTGAAAATTTATCATGTTTGCAGTAAGGAAAGAAACCCACAAAACAATTCTCAAAGGAGATGTTCGAGACATGTTCATCAGATTCCAAAACCAAAGCCTCGTCATCTTCTTCTCCCAACTGTAAACCATCCAAACATTGTTCCAGATCACCCATCCCAACGACAGAAACAGATCAGCCACTAGATGGGCAAAACCCTAAAGCAAGCCACACGACTTGAGAGAAAAGGGCAAAACCCTAGGAAAATATATATACGATTTTTCATAAATATATACTTTTTATATAAAATATTTCATTCATTAGATGTTAAAAGGATGGTCCATTCATTAAATGGTGTAGTAGTTGAAGAAGATCTAATACATACGATAATTTAACATTATGAATGGGATTGCGAAAGCTTGATGCATGGAGGGTAAGTGAAACAAGTTTGGCACATCTTCTGAGAAGACAACAAATGTATATACGAATAATACGATCAATCTAGAGTATTATCTTCTAAATTATTTTAGATTCGATTCATTTAACGTTCGTATATATTTTATATTTAATATTCAACGATTAATAATATCTTTTTATTTTTTTTTGTAAAGTACATAAATAATCTCCGATTATAGGATACTACTTTATTAAGTCCCTTAAATATTAAAAGTTGTAAAATGGCCCCTTAACTATAACAAGTTGTTTTATTGAGTCCCTCAACTATTAAATTTATCAAATGGTCACTCGACTATTTATTGTATTCAAAACTCATCGTTTTCCGTTGAAAAATTCATATGAGTTAGACATTAACATGCTGACTGAGATATGATAGTCGTTCGAGATTATAAGATAATATTTTATCATATCTCAGTCAGCTTGTTAATATATAGTTCAGACTGTCATCAAATTTTTAACGAAAAAGAACAAGTTTGGAACATAATAAATAATCAGATGACCATTTTGTAACTTTAAATAGTAAAAGAACTCAACAAAGCAACTATATAACTATTTTGTAACTTGCAATAGTCGAAGAACTTAATAAAACAATATCATAAATCAAGAGAGCATTTATACAATATTATATAGTCAAGAAACCATTTATACACTTTACCCTTTATTTTTTTATTTGTATGTCAAAAATTGATAAAATTACACAATTAATTTTTAAACTTTTTATACATCACAATTTGAAATCTAAAATTCACACTATACAATTTAACCTCTACTTTTATCAATATTTAAGTTTCTAAGATTATGAATTCGTTTCTTCGTTCATTTGTGGAATGAACTTAAAATTTTATTTACACTCATTTATTTTACTTGATAAACGATCATAAACGATCAAATCGAGTATTTTATTTGTTTAAACCTTCGAAAAATCATGTTAATATCATTTTCCAACGAAACGACTTATGCCGTACTGTATTTGATTATCAACCGTAAACCATGGAAAGCCTTTAATTTAGTTTGTTTTACTCGAGCAGTGGGGCATTGAATGAGAGTCGAGGTTTGCCATGTGCATCTGCTCTGCACCGCTCCTTTTATTGGGTTTACCATGCAACCAGAGAGGAACAGCCAGCTGCAGTACCGCTGCCCCTACTCCAGCATGTGCCCGTGCCCGTGCCCGTACCCGTACCCGTGCCTGTGTGCCTCGGTTACAAGGGCAGAGGAACAGACTTTTAAACATCGATCGACCGCTACAAACAAGTTGATGATCAGTTGACAAATTAAAAGTAGTTTTCACTCCAACTACTGAATCATGTGCCATAACTTCATATAGACTTTGTTCAACATTGGTGTCCATTAATGTCTGCATGTCATTATCCTAGGAAAACACATAGGTAAAAAGACATAATGCCATAATGTGTCTTGCCGAATTTAGACAGTAGAGGCTTGTAATTCACAGTAGAAATAAAGCATAGTGGAAAGACAATATCAATGTTTCGAGAAATTCAGACATCGCCTCACTCAGAAGGTTGATCCATTCCATCCAAAGTTCGAACCCTGCAAAAGAATCGATGTATCAGAACAATCAAGCAGCAAGTACCGCAAAGGTGTGCTAAATATCATCATGACCAAAGAAACGGCATAAGTCGGACTCACAAGAAAGCTAACGAGAGCTATGCTCACAGTATGAAAGAGAAAAGATCTATTTAGATTATCTAGTGCTGGTGTAAAGCATGCAAACACTGTGCATATTCTTGGGTTTGTTGCGCCTAAACAAACAGGGAAATGTGATGAGAATAAACAAATAGATGACAATAATCCATCCTCATGACAATTAAGCAAAAATAGATAGCCTGCCTTGGTGTCAAAGAATTTGAGGAAGAACCGTGATGGGGGCACTTGCAGCTTGGTGTCGAGAATTCCAGCAATTGCAGCACTCAGTTTCTTGTTCACATCTGGATTTAAGCCACCAATGGATACCAGCTCGCCATAGGCAGCTGGCTGCTCGGAACCACCAAATGACATGGGCACTGAACCCTTCAACACAATCATCACATACTGCATACAAACAACAAACAATACATTACATGCCATGAACAAATATGAATTACTGTAAACAGTATACAACTGGTTAATAGGATGGTTAAGGAACCCGGACCAGTATTCATTTGGCCTAGTGGTATAGTCTTTAGTATAGCTTTAAAGACTATAGGTTAAAATCTAATCACTTTAATTATATATATAGAAAAATAAAAAGCATTTTTTCTGGTTTTTGGCCAGTTCCAAACATTTCCTGTTCTTTATAAAAGGACCAGACAAAGCAGGCATCAAGTCCTTAGTTGAACTGGACCAGATTTTTTGTCTAAGAGGCAGAAATAGAAAAAGGAAGAGAGCAAATCTCTAAACAAGAACATAAATCAATTGAACCAAGAGCATAATTCTCTAAATACCAAGGTCTAACAAAGCCATTCAAAAGTCTTGTACAGGCAGAAAAGTTTAAACATTTACCACATGCCCAACGATCTACAATGGATACAAGTAAAATAGACAAGATGACGGTGACTATTATAGCATTAGCCATTTGGGTCATGCAAAACTCTTCAGGCATCAGCAGTTCCAGCCTAAGTTTGATCAGATTCTTATGTAACTCTCGCAAGTTGCATTGATGCTAGAGGGTAGCAAGATATTTACACATGCATACAAGCATGTACACAAAATTCTTGTTCAAACAAGAAACGAGACGCAAGTTTAGACAACAGAGTGGTTACTCTTTCCTAGCATTCAAATCGACAACAGCGAGAACAAGTGAACAACTATAGGTACTTGAATTAGGTAACAATAGATCTTTCTTATGGTAAACCTATCGGTCTCAAGACCCATCCTAAAAAAGATCCATTGATGTGGGTGTTCATTGTTCAATTTTAACGGTAATAACCAACCAAACCAAAATTTAGTTTGGTTAATCGGTCGGTTAATTAGATATTAAATCAGTTAACAATTAAGAAAATTTCCAAAGTTCAGTTATCAATTAATTAACCAAATTAACAAAAAATATTAAATATTTATTACATTATATATATATTTTAAGTTCAAACTCACTAAGAATCAAGACCAACAATTTTTTAATGACACTGACCATTAAAACTTTTAAGACCCAATATTTCGGTTCATTTGAAAACCAACCGAATTAACCAACCTTTGTTCGGTTAAAAGTTAAAAAATTGGTTAATTCGTTTCGGCCTTTGACCAAACTAACCATTTGAACACCATATCCAATAATGCAGAGTCGATCCTAGCCCCCTAAACGGGAAAAAATTAGTTCAGCCCCTTTAGAATATTTATTCATTATAATTGAATACAGTGGTAAATTTCATTTTGGACCCCCTAAAGTAGTAAAAATGCAGTTTGGTTCCTAAAAATTTATAAGCATGCAAGTTAGTATAATGGTAAAAATACATTTTGACTACCTAAAAAAATCATAATTCAATAATGGCCCCGGCTCCTGCATAATGGGCGATGATTGTTTACCAAACAAGATACATCTTAAAACACCCAACACCGAGACTAGAGCACCGCATCAAGACGCACAATTCCACGAATGAAAAAACAAGGAAGCAGAAACTAAATATTCAACAAAACAGGAATAGATAAAATTAGGAATGAAAGGTAGTAATAAAAAGGAGGGAAAGGAGAAGCGTACGGCCTCAGGTTTTCCGATGAGTTTAGCCACCGTAGAGGTGGCTTCGGAGAGGATGGAGGAGGTGTCGACGCCATCCAGGTTCACGTTGGTTGAGATGTTGAGGCAAGGCATTTCACTCTTCTATCAGAATCCAAGTAATTGTTAGTGTGGGCGGCCACAAGTTCTCTGCAATCACTACCGCTTATATATAGAAATTGTCTAGTTACGGAAATACCCCTTAAATACCCACGGGCCTTGGCTCTAGAAGACACGATCTCTGAATAACAGGCATCTCAAGGGTAGCCCATTTTTATTTTATCTGGGCTTCGTTTTTGTGTTTTTCTTGGTCAAATTATACACATAGTCCACGTACTATGAATAAATTGTGAATTGGTCTAATTATACCAAATTCCAATAATAAAAAATATAAAATAGAAAGCGCATGTGGATAAATCTTTGAGAGATTTTTAAAAACATAAATTCAGTTAAAAATTCATTAAATTTATATTTTTTAAAAAACTAATTATTACTTGAATTAAATAATAATAATTTTATAAAATTAAGTCAAAATTCATTAAGTTTAGATTTTAAAAAAACTAATTCTTACTTAATTGAGCTTATATTTTATTACATAAATAATCAAAAACAAAATGATAAAAAGATTTATATTTGAAACTAGGGCCTGCTATTTCTCATCTATTTATTGATTCAAGTAGTGATCTTAAAATTGGACAGATTTGGGAGGATTTACGTATTAAAGTTCCAAAGGTTCCATGGCATAGCCTGGTTTGGTTTCCAGGATGTATTCCCAAACACAATATCATTGTGTGGATGGCTATTTTAAATAGGCTTCCTATCCGAGTAAGACTTTTGAGAATGTGATTAAGCATTGAGAATGATAAGTGTGTGCTCCTTGATGCTGATGCTGAGGCTGAGATTAGGAATCACTTGTTCTTTGATTGTGGTTTTGCGAGGGAGTTGTAGATTGATATTCTTACTTTGTGTGGTGTAACTCGCAGGGTTAGTTGTTGGGATAGGGAGCTGGTATGGGTTGTTCATTGCTTTAAAGGGAAATCTCTCATTGTGAGGGTGTTTAAGCTTGCTTGGGCTTGTCATGTGTGTGGCATTTTGAAGCAAAGAAATAGTAGGCTTTTTGGGGCAAAGCTAGATTGGTATAATTAATTTTCAGAAAAATATTTTTAAACTTTTTATTTAAAAAATAGGAGGAAAAATTAATTGTAGTTATAATTCAAAAGAATGATATTTTAAATATTTCCCCGACTTAATTTGCGTTTGATTAACGCTCATTAGGAGTTTTATAATAATAGAGATAATAATGTAATATATATATTTATAAATTACTGGATTCTTTATTGTTAAAAAAGGAGAATAAAATTTTGAATAATCAAAATTAAATTAAACTTTCAGAGCCGAGCTTCGAAAATCATTGAATAATATTCGACGTTTTACTGTATTACAAATATTAGCATCGTGTTCCACCACCAGAATCCCCATACGTTTTGTGCCTACTAAAATTGCCAAGCCGAGAACGCTTATAAGCATTTGCTCTACTTACTTCTTCAAGCGTCTTATGATCCACAACGATTTCGAAATTGATCACGGTCTCGCCTTCCCCGGTTTTCTTGCCTTGAGGGTCCGGAGCATCCACGATGCTCGCGGTCTGCATGCTGACATCGGACAAGGCCCCCGAAGTCGAATTCGCGGTTGGAGGAGGTCGTTTCTTTAAGAACAAGCAAATCACGGCACAGTCGTTGACCTTCGAACCCGGGTACTTTGTTCTCCATGCTTGAACCGCGTAATAAACCAGCACCTTTGCTGCTATGGATTGTCTCTTCACTGAGGATACTATTTGTATCACCTCATTGTTTGAGAGCACATCCCACACCTGCAGGCAGAGAAACGTTCATTGGTTAAATTTCAGGTTTGGTCCCTCTGATATACTCAAATTTAAGGTTTAATCCTCCGCTTTAATTTGTAATCTTGCTTGCCCCATCAGTCGCCATCACTATAAATTCATCTTTGGGTGTAAGTGTTCTATAAAAGATTTGAGGTGTCGAGATAAGTCCATTATCCTTGAGGCAGAAATCCCCGAAAGCCCTCGACATGGCTAGACCGGGGCAATCTTGGTCCAGCATCCATATTTGCGGTACATTCGGTTCTATTTCCATAGCAAACACCATGCCGCTGTGTTTCTCGATTCTTTCGGCTTCACTTTGCACGCTCGGTTTCAAGTCGACCGTGAGCTGAACCGGAATAAGTTGGTTTCTGTTGTCCCTAGTTGCGAGAATCGCTCGAGAATCCCCCAAGTTCGAAATTATCAAGTGATGGTCCTGAAAATATTGGTTATGATCATGGCAACAGTTACAACCACAACATATGGTGAAGGCAATTAACATACCTGCTTAACAAGGGTTACAGCCGTGGCACCACTGCAATAACTATCAAGTGATTCTTCCATAATGAGATCTTCATTTAGTTCTTCGAAAGCTTTAATCAAATCCGTCTCCCATTGTTTGTGACAATTGTCCTTGTCGCTGTCCTTCTTAGCACCACCCCGATGTCGATGCTGAAGCTGATGCATCTTGGAAAGCTTCAGGGGCAAGGCGTCACAAACATGGCGTGCGACCTTGTGACCCGAGGGACCCTGACCATCGAATACACCGCAGAAGAATACGTTCTTCTCGCCCGTAAAGTTCTGGATCATTCACGCAGATAAACATCAAATCGAAACACAAATTCAACAATGAATCCGACCCAGATCGACAAAAACGAAAACGAAACGATGAATAATAAAAGATGGGGGGATAGGGGACCTCCTAGACGGTCATGGTGTTGGGAAATAAACCAAGTACAAGTAATTTTCCTATAACCAGATTAGTGAGAATGCGAAATAAAAACGGAAAAATAATACCCGAAATTGATAACGGAGTTCAGCCAATTTGCTTACGTCTCCGGACTGTTGCAGATCTTTTACTAAGAGAGAAAATTTACAGGTGTTTACAAAACACTCACTACTCACAAGAAAGCTCTCTATTATTGGGAGAAAGAAATGATTTTTGGGATGGTTTGGAAGCTAAATGAGCTAGGGTATTTATAGTTGAAACTTAAGGACTTAATCTTGTAAATACCCTAAAACCTAGAGATTAATTGTGATTATCCCATTATCATTTTTCAACAAACATCTACTAAACTTTGAAAAACTATTTTTCAAAGAAACATTTACCAAACTTTGAAAACCATTTTTTCAAAGTTGGTTACCAAACTTGAAAACCATTTTAATACTTTCAACAATCTCCCACTTGAAGACTGATTTTAATCTGTCTTCACACCTCGATCAATGCAACAACTTTTCTAGTCTTGTTACTCTAGCATGCCAACTGAAGTTAAACACAACTTCAGTTTGTCTGTAGTCACCGTCTTTGTCAACATATCTGCCGGATTTTGAGCTCCACTGATCTTTTCAAGTTTCAAAATCTCATCTTCCAGAAGAGACCGGATAAAATGATATCGCAATTATATGTGCTTTGTCCTGGAATTAAAAGACGGATTCTTTGCTAGATGTATAACACTTTGACTGTCGCAATACAAGACATTATTTTCTTGTTTCTTGCCTAACTCTTCCAAGAAACTTTGGAGCCAAACCATCTCCTTGCTAGCTTCCGTAACAGCTACATATTCTGCTTCAGTTGTGGAGAGGGCAACTATCTTCTGTAGTTGAGAAACCCAACTCACTGCGGTTCCTCCTAGAGTATAGACATACCTTGTAGTGCTCCTTCTGATGTCAACATTTCCGGGTAAGTCAGCATCTACATAGCCTGTCAGTATCGTATCTCCACCTTTGAAACAAAGTGCTTTATTTGTGGTACCCCACAGATATCTGAGGATCCATTTGACTGCTTCCCAGTGTACCTTGCCCGGATTATTCATGTACCTGCTAACAGCTCCCACTGCTTGAGCAATATCTGGTCTGGTACAAACCATAGCATACATCAGACTTCCAATCGCTGAGGTGTACGACACCTTCACCATGTGTGCACGTTCTTCCTCCATCTTTGGTGACTATTCTTTGGAGAGTCTGAAATGAACACCTAAAGGTGTACTTACTGGTTTAGCATCTTGCATGTTGAACCTGGAGAGTACTTTGTTGATGTACTCAGCCTGTGATAATATCAAAGTCTCCGACTTTGTGTCTCTCTTGATCCTTATCCCAAGAATATGCTTTGCAGCGCCCAGATCCTTCATAGCAAACTGCTTTGACAATTTTTGCTTCAAGTTTATAGTCTCTTGCATATCTGAGCCTGCAACGAGCATGTCATCAACGTACAACAATAAAATAATGAAGCTATTGTCGAACCTCTTGATGTAGCAACAATGATCTGCTTGGCATCTGGTAAAACCACTGCTACTCATGAAACTATCGAACTTCTTGTACCACTGTCTAGGAGCTTGTTTTAAACCATACAAGCTCTTCTTCAACCTGCATACCAGGTTTTTCTTGCCTGCCTCTATGAAGCCTTCTGGCTGCCTCATATAGATTTCTTCCTCCAAATCACCATGAAAGAAAGTTGTCTTTACATCTAACTGCTCAAGATGTAAATTCTCTGTAGCTATAATTTTCAACACCAGTCTGATTGTAGACAGTTTCACGACTGGAGAGAAAATTTCATTGTAGTCAATACCTTCTTTTTGCTGAAAACCTTTGACAACCAATCTCGCTTTGTAGCGTTTGCTCCCATCGTGCTCTTCTTTGATCCTGAAAATCCACTTGTTGTGAAGCGCTTTCTTGCCTGGTGGTAATTCAGCTAATTCCCACGTCTGATTTGACATAAGCGAGTCCATCTCATCTTTCATGGAAGACTCCCACTTGACTGAATCCTCCACTTGCATTGCTTCATCATAGCACTCTGGTTCACCATTATCAGTCAGCAACAAGTAGTGCAAAGAATGAGAATACCGTTGGGTTGGTTTAGGAATTTTGGAGGAGTGTCTTAGTTCCGGTGTGCCTGGTTCTTCTTGAACTGCTTCAGGACTGATCTGAACGTCATTTCCAGAAATCTCCTCGAACTCAACAAATTCCTTTGTTTCAGCTTTGGTATTGGAGCCGCTTGATTCTACAGTTGACCTGTCTTTGTACATCACATTCTCATTGAAAATGACATCTATGCTTCTGATGATCTTCCGATTTTCATAGTCCCAAAACCGGTAACCGAACTCATCACTGCCGTAACCAACAAAGGCACATTTGTTGGACTTAGCATCAAGTTTACTTCTTTCAGCAGAGTCTATGTGTACATAAGAAATACAACCAAACACTCTTAAGTGTGAAAGGTTTATTTCTTTCTTGCTCCAAACTTCCTCTGGTATTCTGCCATCCAAAGGAACTGAGGGCCCACGGTTGATCAGCTAAGCTGCAGTGTTGATAGCTTCAGCCCATAGAAATTTGGGCAATTCGGCATGTATTCTCATGCTTCTGGCACGTTCATTTAGAGTTCTGTTCATGCGCTCTGCTACGCCATTCTGCTGCGGTGTCATGAGAACTATTTGTCTCCATCTTGATCCCATTGTTTGCGTAGAAATCTCTGAATCTCCTATTTCTGTACTCTTCTCCATTGTCAGACCTCAACCGCTTGACTTTCATACCAGTCTCATTTTCCACCATGGCCTTCCATTTTCTGAAGGTATCAAAGACTTCTGATTTCTTCTTCAGAAAATAAACCCACACCTTCCTTGTAGAATCATCGATGAAGGTGACATAATATAATGAGCCTGCAAGAGATGAAACTGGAGATGGTCCCCATACATTAGTATGAACCAACTCTAACTTTTCAGCCTTGGGTGTCTTACCAATCTTTGCAAATATGACTTTCTTTTTTTTGCCAAAGATGCAATCCTCGCATAGTCTGACGTCTACATTCTTTAGATCCGGCAGCTTCCCCTTTGACAAAAGTGTCTTCATCCCTTTCTCGCTCATATGGCCAAGCCTTTGGTGCCATAGGTTTGATTTTCCATCGGCATCTGCTACTGCAATGATATTCTTTAAATTTGAGGTTATATAGAGAGTACCAGTTTTCTTACCACGAGCAATGACGAGTGCTCCTTTGGTAATCTTCCATTCACAGCCTGAAAAGGTTGTGCTAAATCCTTCACCATCAAGCTGTCCTACAGAAATCAAATTTCTTTTGAGGCCAGGAATATGTCTCACTCCTTTCAGCGTTCAGGTGGTCTGGTTTGGCAACTTTAGTCGGATGTCTCCTTTTCCGACGATCTTCAAGGTTTCATCATCAGCTAGATGAACCTTCCCAAAATTACCACTGACATAATTTTCCATGATTTCTCGGCATGGGGTGGAGTGGAAAGATGCCCCTGAATCCAAGATCCATGATTCAATCGGACTGTTGACGCTTAGAATCATGGCATCACCTGTCTCCTCTGTCACATTGGCAGATTCCTGTGCGCCGGTATTTTTCTTCGGTGCTCGACAATCTCTTTTAAAGTGACCCTTCTTGCCGCAGTTATAACAGGTAAAATCTTTCTTCCCCGTTCTTGATTTTTCCCTTCTGGATTTAGATCTGCCACGATTTGAATTTCTTTCTGAAGTTCTCCCTCTGGACTCCGTGTGCAAGGCTGAGGAGGTTGATGCTTCACCCGATTCTCTCCGTCGAATTTCTTCGCTCAGTCAAGATCCCGAACATCGTCGAATTTTAATTTGCTGTTTCCCGACGAGCTGCTGACTGCTGTAACAATAGCATTCCAACTGTCTGGTAGAGATGATAAGAGAATTAAAGCTTGAACTTCATCATCTAATTCAATTTCCACGGAACTCAACTGGGTTGTGATTGTGTTGAGTTCATTTAGGTGTTGTGCCACTGATGCCCCTTCCGTCATCATCAAATTAAATAATCGCCTCATCAAATGAACTTTGATTGAGGCCGATGGCTTCTCATACATACTGGAGAGAGCCGTCATAAGACCCGCCGTGGTCTTTTCCTTTGCTATGTTGAAAGCAACATTGCGGGATAACGTCAATCGGATAACTCCGAGGGCTTGTCTGTCGAGAAGAGCCCAGTCTTCATTCTTCATGCCCTCTGGTTGTTTTCTTGAGAGGGGTTGATATAGATTTTTCTGGTATAGAAAATCTTCAATTTGCATCTTCCAAAATCCAAAGTCCGCACCATCGAACTTTTCAATTTTCACCTTCCCTTCGTCTGCAGCCATCGCTCCCACTCGAATCTGGCTTCGTTTGGATCGTTTCTGACAATTTTTGCGAACCGCCGTGTATTAGAACACCTCCGTCGACAAACTCGTATCGCCGACCGAATTTTACTATTCACGTGAATAGTAACCCGAATAGTAACCTCGCAAAAAATTGACAAAATTCACAACCCAAAAGCTCTGATACCAGTTGTTGGGAAATAAACCAAGTACAAATAATTTCCATATAACCAGATTAGTGAGAATACGAAATAAAAACGAAAAAATAATACACGAAATTGATAACGTAGTTCAGCCAATTTGCTTACGTCTTCGGACTGCTGCAGATCTTTTACTAAGAGAGAAAATTTACAGGTGTTTACAAAACACTCACTACTCACAAGAAAGCTCTCTAGTATTGGGAGAAAGAAATGATTTTGGGATGGTTTTGAAGCTAAATGAGCTAGGGTATTTATAGTTGAAACTTAAGGACTTAATCTTGTAAATACCCTAAAACCTAGGGATTAATTGTGATTATCCCATTATCATTTTTCAACAAACATCTACCAAACTTTGAAAAATAATTTTTCAAAGAAACATTTACCAAACTTTGAAAACCATTTTCAAAGAAACATTTACCAAACTTTGAAAATCATTTTTTCAAAGTTGATTACCAAACTTGAAAATCATTTTAATACTTTCAACACATGGCATCCTGGTTGATTGCCTTTTTGCCTTTGCGGGTGTACATTGAAGTGAAGGAAGAGAAGCCCTGCAATATGATAATGGCGCCATTATGTCCGATGCTGGTGACGTCGTTTTCATGGCGTCCCTCCGCTTCCTCCGATTCGTGTTTCTCATGCCGTCTACCTTTGTATTTGAATTGCGTAGAACAGCAGACACCCATTTTACCTTTCTGGGTGTATCAAGGGAAATCTACTCGTTTCCTTTTTCTTTTGAGAAACCAATGTGCAGCTCCACCCTCAAAAAAGGCTATGGAACCGGGGGGAATTCAACCCCAATTTGGTGGTGGAGGCGTATGCCAATCCCCCCCCCCCGAAGAATTGTGGTTAGTAAATGGTAAGGGAAGATCATTACCCATCTACACATTTAAGACAAAATAGAACAAATCGGAACGGTTTTTTTTTAATAGGAAACATAAACTAAATTTACTAAATATATATTGCAGTTGTTTTTTTTTACAAGAGGAAATTGAAAGAAAGCAAAAAAACATAACCAACTCGAGCAATCTTATGACCTATTGGGAAGGAGACTCCCATGAAATCCGCTTTAAGAAAAGGAACGACTTCCACCGGTGGATTTTCATAAACAACGAGCTCTTCTTCTAGGCTATAACCCAGTTTTTGTTTTGTTATATATTCTGTTTTTAAATGTTTTTTTTGTAACAAATTGACAGTAAAGTGGAAAACTAATTCAAGTTTGGGATCCTCATGTCGTGGTCAAGAAGCCGTTGAAATCTTGGTGGCAGGCAGTTCACGCACACCAACCCCAAGTTGTTCGAAAGTTATAGCTTTGCAAACACATCAGCGACCTTGTTACCTTCACGATGAATAAAGGACCAAGTTATCTCTCAATGATTCCTCAGGATAGCTCGGATTCTCCGGACGATGGTCACATTGGTTGGTTGCTCTGGGGAAGACAAAATGCGGATGTCTAGAGTACTATCCGTCTCCAACTCTATGGAATGGAATCCTCTCGCCGTAGCTGAGGAGATGTCATCCATGATAGCCCAAAGTTCAGCATGTAAGGCATCACACTGAGCGATACTCCTAATGAACCCCTCGATACATCGACCATGTTCATCACGTAGCGCCCCACCGCCCGGAAGTTGGATCTGCAAACAGCGACATCCGTGTTAACTTTAACAGCTCTTTCGGAGGGAAGCTTCCACCGTTGATTTCTATAGAGCTCAACTTCACCCCGACCAGCCACTCCCTGATTCTGGTTCAAGGTTGCCCACGCGATCGCAGACCGAATAATCTCGACCGAAGACCAAATCCTGCCTTGAAAAATAAAATCATTACGTTGCTTCCAAAACCTCCAAATAATAATACCAAACACGTCTCCAAGAAAAGGACGGGTTGTCCAAAACAGGATTATCTTTAAGATTAGAGGTAATCCAATTATCAAGAGGAAGAGACAAAAAAACCGAATGATAAGCATCAGGTAAAAATGAACGCCAAACTGTAGAAGCTGAACTGCAATCTCTGAGCACATGAATGATGGATTCTTCTGTCCGACCACACACTGGGCATAGGCAACTCTTCGCAATGCCCCTACTATATCTCTCCGAGTTCGTCATCAATTTCTGGTTAAGAACGACCCAAAGGAATTGTTTTATACGCTGAGGGCCATCAAACTTCCACGCAACATCCCAGTCAGTTTTACGCTCGTTCCACGACTCATTTCCCAGCTCAAAAGCAGACGATTTGATCGTACAGGTTCCTGTAAACTAAGCGCGCCAGCTAGGTCGGTCCTTCTCATCCAGGCCGCATGGAGATGGAACGGCGACTACCCTCTACGATGTCCTTGTTGGATCATAAATTTGATCTATTATGAGAGTCTAAACTAAAACCCAAAGTAAATTGATGTCATTACTTACATCATTTAATTAAAGATGTCATTGCTTACATCATTTAAGTAATGATGTCATTGTTTACATCAATTTAGTTAGGTAATAGTTAGATATTTGTTAAATTTGTAATGGTTTAAATTAGTTTATTTGTGTGGTGTAGGATTGTTCTTGAGTAGTATAAATACCCCTTCCCATTTTAGTTTTAAGCATCAAGAAAAATTAAGAGCTTCTAAGTGAGTGAAGAAGCAAAGTCCTATAAGAGTAAGTTGTAGTTCTTGTTTTTGAGTGAGAGTACTCTTGTAATATTTGTTTAAGTTTCAATAAAATTTGTTTGTGTGAGTGTGTTATTTCCAACAAAGTGGCATCATAGCGAGTTGGAAAGATCGAAGGTCTCGACGAGAGGAATCCGACGCCGCCAGAATTTTCTCAATCTGAGTTCTGAAACACCGCCACACACCGCCGGAAGACTGCTGCTAGAAAATCGAGTTGACTCACCGAGTTGAGCCGAGTCAGCCGAGTTGGAGCCCTTGACCGAGTTTTCCAAGTTCTTCCCAAGGTTTTTTTGGCGTTCCAGATTCATTCGTGCAATCGGATTTTACAAAATCTCATTATATTGAGAGATATGGAAAATGGTATGGCACCATTCTAAGTTCCGACACTCAACAACAACAACTACGACAATTGGAGTATCAAAATGAAGGCACTTCTTGGATCACAAGATGTGTGAGATATCATAGAGAAAGGCTATAACGAGATTATGGATGATGATGTTTTTGTTACTCTTACACCAGATCAAAAGACAACTTTGAAGGATTCAAGAAAGAGAGACAAGAAAGCTCTCTACCTCATCTACCAAGCATTAGATGATGATGGTTTTGAAAAGATTTCAAGTGCAAGCTCTAGCAAGGAAGCATGGGAGAAGCTGCAAACCTCTTACAAAGGATCCGAGCAAGTGAAAAAGGTTCGTCTCCAAACATTAAGAGGTGAATTCAAATCCTTAAACATGAAAGCATCTGAGTCTATTTCAGATTATTTCTTAAGAGTAGTAGTTGTTTCTAATCAATTAAAAAGAAATGGTGAAAAGTTAGACGATGTGAGGATAATAGAGAAGATACTCTGTTCGTTGGATCCCAAATTTGAGCACATCGTCGTGATGATTGAAGAAACTAAAGACTTGGAAGAAATGACGATCGAGAAACTCCAAGGATCATTGCAAGCATACGAAGAAAAGCATAAGAAGAATCATGAGTTTACTGAGCAACTCCTCAAGCTGCAACTCAAAGATATGCATGAAAGCCAACGCAATGATAGAAACCAACGTGGCCAAGGCAGAGGTAGAGGCCATGGACGAGGTCGTGGACGAGGCTGGAATTACAACAACAACAATTCCAACAACAACTATGAGAAAGGAGAAAGCTCAACACGAGGCCGTTGAAGAATCAATCCGAACTCAAGGCATGACAAATCTCAAGTTCGATGTTATAATTGTCAAAAGTTTGGGCATTATGCTTCTGAATGTAGAGTTCCCAACAAAAAAAATTGAGGAGAAGGCTAACTACGTAGAGGAAAAGACAGATGGCAAAGAAACTCTTCTTCTAGCACGAAAGGAAACTGATGGTGGCCAAGCAAATTCCTGGTATCTTGACAGTGGTGCAAGCAATCACATGTGTGGAAGGAAAGACATGTTCGTGGAGCTAGACGAGTCAGTAAGCGGAAATGTTTCGTTTGGAGATGATTCCACAATACCAGTGAAAGGGAGAGGTAACATTCTTATCCGTTTGAAAGATGGGAGGCATCAATTTATTTCAAATGTCTACTATGTGCCCAATATGAAAAGTAACATCTTAAGTTTAGGGCAACTGGTAGAGAAAGGTTATGATATTCACATGAATAATTATAATCTTTCTATAAAAGATGATAAGAATAACTTCATTGCTAAAGTGTCGATGTCAAAGAATAGAATATTCTTGATCAACATACAAAATGATGTTGCAAAGTGCCTGAAAGCTTGCTATAAAGATGTATCATGGCTTTGGCATATTCGATTTGGGCATCTCAATTTTGGAGGTCTAGAGCTGCTATCTAAGAAGGAGATGGTGAAGGGACTACCTCGCATTAACCATCCTGACCAGCTTTGTGAAGGGTGTCTAGCTGGGAAACAATTCAGGAAAAGCTTTCCAAAGGAGTCAGAGACAAGAGCCAAGAAGCCACTCGAGCTCATCCATATCGATGTGTGTGGACCGATCAAGTCGAGCTCTCTCGGTAACAGTAACTATTTTTTTCTCTTCATTGATGATTTTTCAAGAAAAACCTGGGTATATTTCTTGAAACAGAAGTCAGAAGTTTTTGAAGTCATCAAGAAGTTCAAAGCAACAATGGAGAGAGAAAGCGGTAGAAAGATCAAAGCCATGAGATCTGATCGAGATGAAGAATTTACTTCCAGGGAGTTTCAAGAGTTCTGTGAAGCAAATGGAATTCGTCGACCAATGACAGTTCCTAGATCCCCCCAGCAAAATGGTGTGGCAGAAAGAAAGAACAGAACAATCCTCGACATGGCACGAAGCATGCTCAAAAGCAAGAAACTACCTAAGGAATTTTGGCCGGAGGCAGTAGCGTGTGCAGTCTACTTGACAAACCGATCTCCAACAAGAAGTGTATGGGGAAAGACACCGCAACAAGCATGGAGTGGAAGAAAGCCTGACATTTCCCATTTGAGAACCTTTGGAAGTATAGCCCATGTTCACGTACCAGACGAGAGAAGAACGAAGCTTGATGATAAAAGCGAGAATTTTATCTTCATCGGCTATGATGCTAATTCGAAGGGCTACAAGTTGTACAATCCAAACAATAAGAAGTTTATGATTAGTCGAGATGTGGTCTTCAACGAAGAAGGAGAATGGGATTTTAACTCTCATACAGATGACATTTCTTTCCTCAGTTTGAAGAAGATGAGCAGACAATGAGGGAACAACTAGATGAATCTCAACAAGAGCTTGCAACTCCACCCACTTCACCAACATCAACCACTCAAGGAGACTCATCACATTCGTCATCGTCAAGTGGGAGTCAAAGTGAAAGAGTTGTGCAATGCACAAGAAGCCTTAGAGATCTCTATGAGGTAACTGAACGACAAGATAATCTTACATTATTTTGTCTATTTACCGATTGTGAACCAGTGAGCTTTCAAGAAGCGGTACAAGAAAAGAAATGGAGAGATGTGATGGATGAAGAAATCAAGGCCATCGAGAAGAATGACACATGGGAACTTACCTCACTTCCCAAGGGACATAAGGCGATAGGTGTCAAATGGGTGTACAAAACAAAGCAAAACGCCAAAGGAGAGATTGAAAGGCACAAGGCGAGGCTAGTTGCTAAAGGCTATAGTCAAAAGGCTAGAATTGACTATGATGAGGTATTTGCTCCTGTTGCTCGATTGGAGACTATCAGACTAATCGTTTCTTTGGCAGCTCAAAATAAGTGGAAGATACAACAGATGGATGTAAAGTCCGCCTTCCTAAATGGAGTTCTTGAAGAGGAAGTTTACATTCAGCAACCATCAGACTATGAAGTCAAAGGGCACGAAGACAAGGTGTTAAAGTTGAAGAAGGCTCTTTACGGGCTAAAACAAGCACCAAGGGCATGGAATAGCCGAATCGACAAGTACTTCCAAGAGAATGGCTTCAACAAATGTCCCTACGAGCATGCTCTATATATCAAGATCAAAGATGAAGATATTTTGATCGTGTGTCTCTATGTGGACGATTTGATCTTCACTGGAAGCAACCCAAGCATGTTTAATGAATTCAAGGATGTGATGATGAAAGAATTCGAGATGACAGACATGGGGCTCATGGCGTACTACCTTGGCATTGAAGTTAAGCAACAAAATGATGGAATTTTCATTTCACAGGAAAGCTATGCAAAGGAGATACTGAAGAAGTTCAAGATGGAGAACTGTAAGCCAATAAGCACACCAGCAGAATACGGGATCAAGATGACCAAACATGAAGAAGGCGAAAGTGTAGATCCAACATTCTTCAAAAGTTTGGTAGGAAGTCTACGCTATCTAACTTGCACGAGACCCGATATTCTTCATGCAGTTGGATTGGTTAGTCGCTATATGGAATCTCCAACAACCACCCATTTTAAAGCTACAAAGAGAATTCTTCGCTATCTGAAAGGTAAAATTGACTTTGGCATGTTCTATTCAGTTTCTAATGATTACAAGCTTGTTGGATATAGCGACAGTGATTGGGGTGGAGACATAGATAATCGAAGGAGCACTACTGGATTCGTATTTTTCATGGGAGATATTGCGTTCACATGGATGTCAAAGAAACAACCGATTGTCACATTGTCCACTTGTGAAGCGGAATATGTTGCTGCTACCTCATGCGTTTGTCATGTAATTTGGATTAGAAATCTATTGAAGGGGATAGGTTTGATACAAGAAGAGCCTACCAAGGTTTGTGTCGACAACAAGTCAGCCATTGCCTTAGCGAAGAATCCAGTATTCCATGATCGAAGCAAGCACATTGATATTCGCTACCACTATATAAGGGAGTGTGTTGCAAGAAAAGATGTGGAAGTTGAATACATGAAGTCACAAGATCAAGTTGCTGATATTTTTACCAAGCCACTGACCAGCGAAGACTTCTTAAGATTAAGGAACCAACTAGGGGTCACAAGATCAAGTTTAAGGGGGGTGTTGGATCATAAACTTGATCCATTATGGGAGCCTAAACCCAAACCCAAACTAAATTGATTTCATTACTTACATCATTTAATTAAAGATGTCATTGCTTACATCATTTAAGTAATGATGTCATTGCTTACATCAATTTAGTTAGGTGAGAGTTAGATATTTGTTGAATTTGTAATGGTTTAAATTAGTTTATTTGTGTGGTGTAGGATTGTTCTTGAGTAGTATAAATACCCCTTCCCATTTTAGTTTTAAGCATCAAGAAAAATTAAGAGCTTCTAAGTGAGTGAAGAAGCAAAGTCCTATAAGAGTAAGTTGTAGTTCTTGTTTTTGAGTGAGAGTGCTCTTGTAATATTTGTTTGAGTTTCAATAAAAGTTGTTTGTGTGAGTGTTTTATTTCCAACAGTCCTCTTCAAGAAACTGTTTCAACAGAGCAAAATCACATATTATCAATAAAATTACACACCTTAGCTTCTGTATCAATGGTTTGATTTAGCGAAACAGTCTCAACATGCGGCTTAGAACCCGAGATCCATGAAAATCAACCCAAAATCGCACGGTTTTTCCATTACCCAGAGACCAACAGATATTTTCCTGAATAAAGCTCCACACATAACTAAGAGACCTCCAAATGAAAGATCACCTCGACCTAACAAGATTGTCCATAATGTGCTCTCCAAAACTATACTTTGATCGGAGCACCTGAACCCACAACGCATCCTGCCTCAATAGGAGATTAAACCCCAACTTGACAAGAAAACCATGTTTTTGAATACGAGTCTTCCATATACTAAGCCTCTACACTTACATGGTTGGCTACAGGTGTCCCAATTCACTAAGGCCAACTTCGAACAACTATTCGACCCTCCCCATATGAATCAACGCCCAGTTTGCTCAATTTTGTCACAGATATATCTAGGGATAAGCACTTTTTGCATAAAATAATTAGGAATAGTGAGTAAAGTTATATTTTCCAAAGTCACTCGACCAGCTAGAGAGAGCTTGGAAGCCATCCACTTATTAAGTTTACTAGTCACCTTATCAACAATGAATTGAAAAATGTCCTTGGTAACTCTCTTATGAAAAATAGGCATGCCCAAATACTTCCCTAAGTCCTTAGTATGACAATAGCCCATCAGATCACATAGAGAAGTGGCAGTATTCTCAGGAACATTAGCAGAGAAGAAGACCCTAGTTTTGTTCGAGCTCACCCGATACCCAGAATATCTGCAGAACTGCTAAAAAATTGTCTGAATGAAACTGGCTTGCTCAGGTCCCGCTTCGCACAGAAGAATCAGATCATCCGAAAAAATAAGTGAGAAAATAGGGGTCCACCACGGGAGATGACCATCGACTTCCATAATCTACTACTCATCACACGATAAATGCTCTGTCTAAGTCGTTCCATGCAGAGGACAAAGAGGTAAGGAGAAAGGGGACCCTCTGTCGACTTCCCCTTATAGGTTTAAAACTGTTGGAAGGAGTTTCGTTCCACAGGATCTGACTACCAGAAGAACAGACATCATTGATAATGACTCTCTGCAAAAACTCCGGACAACCCATATCTACCAAAGAATCCGAGAGAAAACTCTATCGCACCCGATCATAAGCTTTCTAGAGATCGACTTTGACCGCCATCCACTGGACTTTACCCCGCTTCTTGATTCTCATAGAATTGACCACTTCCTGAGCCACCAAGATATTATCCATAATGTTTCGACTCGCAATAAAACTGGCATGGCTACGACTAATAATCTCGGGGAACACCTTCTTAAACCTGTTGGCGATGATCTTTATTATTTTTACAGACCCCGTATTTAACAATCCAATTTAGTGAGATTCAGAAAATAAATCAACGTATTTGAGTCTTATTGAAACACTAAAACCAACGTATTTGAGTCATATTGAAACCTAAAACCGAAGCATTTTGAGTCCAAGTAGGACTCTAAATCTGAACTAAAAATAGATTTCTTTAGACTATAAATAGACTCAAGCATCAAGAGGACACAGAGAGAAAAACGTGAAACCAAAATCAGAGGAAGGAATAACGATTTGGAAAAACTGAGGAAAAAAATGACAAAAAATAAATGTGGAGGATCCAAAGCCAATATCTAAAAACACGAGGAGTGGCAGAGCATTTTCATTGCAAATCTAATTTCTCTACACGCAAAACATGGAAGATGTAATAACTTTTGACTTATTCTTTTTATTTCATTTTTTATTTATTTACTTTATATATTTTTTTTATTTTCTCCTAATTTTAATATTTTTATTTCTTTTTACATTGTTATATTATATTTATTTATTTATTTATTTCATTTATTATTATTATTATTATATTATTATTTTTTATTATTTTTTTCTCATGTTTATTTTCATTTTTACAATCCAACACTTTTGGCTTTTTAGGGATACTTTTAATCGATCAAAAATAATTAATTCGAATTGAATTTTTAAATTTTAATTTTTATTTTGATTTTCGCTATTAAGATAACTGATAAATTAATTGGTACCGAAAGGGCGGTTCAAGGGTGCTAATCTTTCTTTGACCGTAACCGACTCCCGAACCTGACATATTTCTGGTACAACGCAGATCAGGTAAGATGGTGTCCGACCTACTTAAATTCGTTTTAAAATGGTCGGTGGCGACTCTAACCCAATTCATTCAAGTCGAAGCCCAATGTCGGGCCCAACCAAAAGACGTTTCCGACAATACCATCAAAGATACCCTTTACACAATCATAGATCGTAGGACCAATAGTATTCCACAGGCTTTGAAAGAACAATAAATTAAGCCCATTAGCTCCCGGAGACTTCAAATGATTCATATAGGAAAAAAGTCATCCTAATCTCCTCCGTAGAGACCACTACATTCAGAATAGAAATAGCATCCCTCAAAAGGCGGGGGAAATCCCCAACAATGGGATATCTCACATCAATAAAAGCTTCATCATGGTAAAGATTCTTGAAGAAAGTCACAGCTTCTGACAGGAGAACATCTTCCTTGTACCACCAATCACCACTATCAATCTTCAAGGCTTGGATATGATTCCTTTTCAGACGGTTAAAAGCCCTGCTATGAAAATATTTAGTATTACGATCACCTTCCATAATACACGTACTACAAGACTTTTGCTTCCATAAAAGCTCCTCATGATCTAACGTATCCTCCAGAGCAGTCCGAATCTCAAGCTCTCTCGAGAAGATGGTTAGAGCCATACTTGTCAGCTTCTTCTTGAATCTTAGCCAGTTTTTGCTTGAGATTCCTTTTTTTGTGAATGATGTGTCCATAGACCTCTTTATTCCAAATTTTGAGGGAGACATACAACTTGCTGATAGAATCAGTGATATTCCCATCATACAACCAAGTATCATGAATTAGAGGTGTAAACGAGCCGAGTCGAGCTCGAGTATTGCCAAGCTCGACTCGAATTCAAAAACTTTAAATGTAAGCTCGACTCGACTCGACTCGAAAACTCGCTAGCTTAAAATTTTCAAGCTCGACTCAAACTCGAAAAATAATATTAAAACTCGACTCGAACTCGAAAAGGCTCGAACTCAAAAAAAAATTGAAGAGCTCAATTTTGAGCTCAATTCAAGTTCGATTTTGAGCTCGTTCAAGCCACTAGCCTAGGCCATGAGACTTGATGATGGCCCATCAACCCCAACCAGGTAAATATGTTTTAACGCTCATAGTTCCACTTATTTATAGAGTCCAATTTCCACTCCCTCATCTTTCTCACTCGATATGGGATTCTCCACTCAGCGGAGACAAGTAAACTTGGCTTTGTATCATAGTGTTACCGATTTTGAAGCCCGAAACCGCTGTGAAACAAACTTTAAAATCAACGATCTTCACTCGCATTTTCATATAAACGTCAGAGAATATACAATCCCTCTTCACCTGAAAGACTAAAACTTGTCCACTATGGCGAACTTAGAAAAAGAAGAATATGGGTTTTGAACTAGAAAACGTTTCGGCTGAACAGTTTTCAAGCTCTTGAATTCATTGAAATATTGCTCCTTTGTGAGCCCGAAATCATGAGAAACGAAGCCTTCTAACATTGTTTTACACACAAAAGATTCAAAGACAAATCATCGATGGCTTTGTTTTGCCAGAAGTGACACCGGTGAAAACCATGGCCACCAGAGCTTCCAAGGCAATAGCTCTTCGGTTAACATCGGAGTCGCCGTGGGAGCCATTTACAATTCCATTGCTTGAAGCGATTTTTGTGGCGGTTCTTAGGTTGACGACCCTTTAGAAAGTTCTTGCTAGTTTGTTCTTATAGCTTCCATTGTTGAAAGATGTTTTGGGTTGGATTGTTTCCATTGTTGAGCTTGAGCATAAAAAACCAGAAGAACAAAAGTGAAGATTGTATGTTTGAAAAGCAACAAATGAACAAATTTGACTAACATATTGGTGGGGTTTGAAAAAACATGCAAAAAGTGGGATTCAAAAGGCGAGAAATAAAGAAAAATATGAACAGCAGAGTAGGGCTATGGATTTTCCTTTGTTTTAAGCCTAAAATGGTGAATCGAGGAGTTGCATTAACATTACCATGTTTTCTTTAGAACTACAAAAATGTATATCTAGTTGAATCTTAATCCTTATTTCTCTTTAATTATGATCTATAAGATGGTAAGTACAAGGGTTGAATTAAAATATTAGGTAAATTACTTGTTTGGTCATACACTTATTATTTAATTTTGTCATCTCATTATTATCAGTCATTGGTGGGGCTGAAGAATCTCACTCGATTGCTTCTTTTTCATCTAGTTTCCCCCTCACAAAAAAAACCCTCTTATTATCCACTCAAAATTAATCAAAAAAGCCCCTATTGATTTTAGGACATGTTATATTTGTAATCTTCTAATTTCGTCATTAATCAATGTTTACGTTTTTATGATTCGGATTGTTAATTTATTTTTATTTTATATTTTGATCACCATTTGTTTTGATAATGGGCCTATTGATTGATTTGACCAAGGGTGATTTATTAGTTTATTTACATATAAACCATTGTTAATTTCATTAATTTCATTTTGCATAATTTGTATGTTACCTTCATATGTATAACTTAACCCATATCATATAATTGGATTAAGAGTTTAAGGTTTATGTCTTAAAGTTTATTTTTAGGGTTTAAAGTTTATAATTTATGGTTTGAAAATTAGAGCTTATGGTTTATAGTTTTAGGTTTGAGTTTGGGTTTAGGGTTTATAGTTTAGAGAGTAGGTTTTAAGTTTAAAGTTTAGAGTGTAATCTAGCATGTGCTTAATTAAATGTGCTTTTATCTTTCCTTTAGTAATATACAATGTAACAATTGGACTTGAGTTGTTTAATTAAAAAAATTAAAATTTGAGGATAATTGTATTATAGAATTTTTAATATATTTTTAAAATTTTATAATTATCAATAATGTATTTTTAATAAATTTTTTATAATGTAATTTTAAAATATATAAAATTATAATATAATATTTTTTCGAGCTGCTCACGAGCTTTTCGAGTTGAATATCGAGTAATTCGTCTCGGCTCGTTAAGAGAGTCGATCTCGAGTAGCTCGTAATCTGTCTCGTCTCATTTACAATCCTATCACGATTAAAAGATCCAAAGTTATCATGCTTAGTCCACCCAGCAATGAACCTGAAATGACGCGACCTCGAGTTCCTCTTGAACTAATAGAGTATGGAGAAAAATTGGCCTGTGGTCAGACTTGATCCTCGGAACATGGAACACGATGGATTGGGGAAATAGACGATTCCAATCTTCATTAACAACCATTCGATCCAGCCTTTTCGAGATACCTCCACGAGACCAAGTAAACTGCGGACCTTTGAATCCAAGGTGCATAAGATTACGATAGTCCATAAAGCTCTGGACATAGAGCACCTTTGCCACGTTAAAATCCACCCGACTTCTCAGTACTCGAAAGAATGGCATTAAAATCACCCGCCATAACCCAAGGGGTACTAGCCGGTCTTGCAACAGCACTAAGATTACTCCATAGAGATAAACGCTTCTTCTTATCCGGGCTACCATATACAACCATTAACAACCATATGATTGCAATCTTTATTAACAACCATCCGATCCAGCCTTCTCGAGATACCCCCAAGATACCAAGTAAACTGCGGACCTTTGAATCCAAGGTCCATAAGATTATGATAGTCCATAAAACTCTGGAACATAGGGAAACCTTTGCCACGTTGAACTCCACCCGACTTCTCAGTACGTGAAAGATGGCATTAAAATCACCCATCATAACCAAGGGGTACTAGCCGGTCTTGAAACAACAGTAAGATTACTCTAAAGAGATAAACGCTTCTTCTTGTATGGTCTACCATAGACAGCTGACACCAGAAAAGACTGCTGAACAGACACCTCGATAACAGAAACATGGATAAACTAGGGATGCACATCTACCACGTCAACAAGAAGAGAGTCATTCCAGATAATCCAGATACCTCCAGAGAATCCCCTAGCTCCACCCGATAGGATTTGGAGAAGATGACCCGATCCGCCTTAACCCCACTAATACGGGCTCCAGAATAGCAACCATATTAGGCTTATAATCCTGCACATATTCTTTGAAAACTTTCGGGAACTTCATCCCACCACAACCTTGATAATTCCACGTTAGAAAAGAAAAATCCATGGAATAAGAAGGAAAAAACAAACCTCTTTTAAGCAATATTCTTGCTCTTATCCAAGTCCTCTGAGCCACCTAAGGGAGGGAAAACATGCACCTGAAGACCCTTATTACGAATGACATAAGGGGCTCGACGCTCCTTAGCTTTCGTTTAGACCCGACTGTTAGAAGGAGGCTAAGACGAACCCCATTTTCCCATACTTAGCGAAAAATCTCCCTGAAAGAGACGACTTGATGCATCGTAGGGTCTAGGTAGTGTAACCTGGTTGTACCGATAACCTGTTGAATTATCAAAAAGGGTTATTATTAGAAGAAAACTAGTGCCATTAAGACTTTCGTAACTTGGGGCAACGGATTTGGAATCAGGACAGTGGGTGAACTCGGGTTAGGAGCCAATATCGTGGCCTCTGTTTGCACCTTAGAAGCCTGAATTTCATCACGTTGTATGGAAGATTGTTATGCTGCAATCGTGAGACTTACAGCTAGACTGTGGGTCCTTATCGTGGCCTTGTTTGGTGCCAATGAGCCATATTTTTCACCACGTTGCATGGCTTCATTATTGAGCTGTAGCACACCGAGTTAACATTTTGGAACCGATCACCTATAACCACCCTAGATATGAGAGGTGATTTCATATCCACAAAAACCATCACCCTCGCATAGCGTCACCGATTACTTGTTCCTTGGTGAAAATCAAGTTTAATGACCTTTCCGACTAAAGAGCCAATCTGATGAAGAATTTTTTCGTGATACATATACTCCAAAATGCCAGGAAACCTTATCACACAATCACCTTGGTTGGGTACAGCTGGGAGGTGCAGAAATCAAACGACCATGGCTGAAACATCAAATATTACCCATAAATCATCCATGGTCACTCTGCCAGGTCTTTCATATAATCCACTTCCGTCTGAAAACAAGCGATGAAGTATCCGTTCTCAAGATCCATCAAGGTGATGAAAGTCCTGGCAGAGTGACCATTTTGGAACCAATGCTTGCAGCTGGGAAGAATTAACATTTAAATACTACGTACTCTTTTGTGCTCAAACCTAATTTTTTTAAAAATAACAATATTTTTTTAGCCACTAAGATAACCTTATTTTTACATATTAAAATTTTATTTTTGAATTTTACTATTTGATTCAAAAGTATGTATGTATACATTGTGATAATAGTACACGTAAATTCACCGATAATCAATTGATCTAGTGAGATGAAGTGTTAGATTATTTAAACAAGGTCGGAGTTTAAATCCTAACAATTACGAATGAAGTAAACTGGTTTGAGAGGGTTATCCTTGCTTGTGCAATACTCGATTCAGATTAGTCGATCAAGATTAATAGATCAATATATTAGATCTCGGTAGTTATAAAAAAATTTCAGCTATTTCTATTATCTCTTTTTGATCCATCCCTTAGTATGTGAATAAAATTCTGGTACAAAACAAATCTAAGAATAAAGAAAATAAGAGAAAAAGGTTTTATGTAGCGAGGGGAAACAAGGAAATCAAATATAGGACGGCAGCGAAAATAAAGATGATCATATTTTGAAAAAAATATATTAAATTTATATCTTTATATTTATTATAAAATAAATTTTCATATTTAAAATAAAATTAAAAATTAATATTGAATAAATTACTGTAAAAATATTATTATATCTATTGACAGAAATAACGATTATTAATTAATTATTTTAGTATAAATCAAACTATTATCGTCGTTAAAAAATTTGTTATTATCTTTTAAAATTTTGAGTTCTAGCTATGAGTATGCAAAGATATGAGCGTCGATGTCAAATGATTAAAGTCTTTGAACAAAAATAATTTTATCTTCATTCCATATTTATAAAATAATAATTATTTTAAAAAATATTTATAAAATGAAAATTTTAAAATGAAAATACAATTAAAAAGTAATAATTACTTTTACCATTATATCTATTGAAAATTAATCCACACCCATTTTCCCCTTTTTTTCCGCGAAAACTCGACGCTTTTATCCCAAACTGTTTTTCCGTTTTTTTGTTTTTGTAACAGTAATTCAAAATCTCTGTATCAGATTACTAAATTGTGTTCCCATATGACGATTTCCCACGAACCAAGCCACAAAGCCGACGCGGCGTCGCCAAAAGGCCGCTGCCGACGTGGAGACCCCAACTCCGGGAGTTGGTTCCCCCGTCGCCGCCATTACCAGGCGTTGGAAGAGGGACGAATTGTTGAAGAAAGGGTCCTTGATCGCCAGAGGAATCGCTTTCTTCTTCTCTTTGCTCTCTTTCATAATCACCGCTAGCAACAAACACGGGGACTGGCAAAACTTTGACAATTACGAAGAATACTGGTCATGCAGAACTCCAATCATATTAAATTCGATCCAAATACTAAAAGTTAAAGGTTTAATTTGATTTCGGGATTGACATCTTTATTATATTTCCGCAGGTATTTGTTGGCGATTGCAATTCTATCGACTTTGTACACGGGAGTGCAAGCATCGAGACACGTGAATGCGCTTTGGAACGCGACGCAGATTTTGGATCAACGTATCTCTGCCATGGTTTACTTCCTTGGGGATCAGGTTGCTTTTTCCAACGCTTTCAACAACTTAAAAAACTCTTCCTGTTTGTTTGTTTGCTAAATAAAAAAAAATAGAATATGATATGCATTCGTTTTCCTTAAACTACAAAGTCAAGTGTTTCCTTGATCGAAATTTGATGATTAAAAAAGGTCATCCGTAGAGTTGATTACATCAAGGACTAGTTTAGTGTTGTCATTAGTTGAAAATTACTCTGGAAAGTATTTATTTTATGGCAAAACCCCTTCATTTAGAGTTAATTTTACAATTAAAAACTGTTTTTGGATTATCAAAAGTAATGCTATACGCATTGATATGATCGCCAATAGCGAAGACCCGGAGAAGCACTCAAGTGGCCCCATCACAATAGCAAGGGCTAAGGAGTTTCGAGCAGCCATGGAGAGTATGTTTACATCAAGCTTGGGATGTGATGAAGGAGGAATAATAAGAGAGTAACACTTTACGTTGCTTATGCATGAGAATTTGAAGTTTGCATAACATTCATTGCATTTAATAAGTGTGATGTTCATTCAAGCATGCATTGCATTAAAATCATCTAGTTCATTTAGGGAAGTAGTTCATTTATGCCTTTAGATCATTTAGTAAGCTACTTCATTCATGCATCTAGTTCATCTAGTTCATTTATGCCTTTAGATCATCTAGTTCATTTATGCCTTTAGATCATCTAGTTCATCTAGTTCATTTAGGGAAGTAGTTCATTTATGCCTTTAGATCATTTAGGGAAGTAGTTCATTTATGCTTGAGATATGATCGATTTATTAAATACAATGCATGCTGGAATTTTGTTACGTAAATTTTATGCATGGATGATTTAGATGAGTTTGAGCCAAGGGAGAGTCTTTTCAACCTCAGCCAAGTGACAAGCCATTAAAGGACTCTTTCAACCTCAGCCAAGTGACAAGCCATTAAAGGACTCTTATTCACCATTCAAAACATTCAAAGCTGATTGTTATCATCTAAATTCAAGGGATGTTCATATTCTTCAAGGAGCATGCAATGAAGGCTGATTAATTCACTTATTAAGATAATTTTCAACATGGAATAACAAGAGTCTTAAGGTCAATTCAACTTCAAATGTTTAGATTCATCCCCAAAATGATCTAGAATATTCAACCAACCTTGAAGATAAGAAGAAAAAAACATTCAGTGCATTATTGCTAAATTGGTGAGAGAATTTTCATCTTTTGAGTCTTTTCATATGTTGCTTAGAAATATATAAATAGGCATCTTTAGGTCATTTTAAACACACATTTGAATATATAAAACATCTTTGAGAGGTTGCTTTCATTCTTGTTCTCTTGTAGAACTTTATCGGCTTCAAGATAATCTTGTAGTCTTCATCCATTTCCTTTTGTTTAGCATTGGTTCCTAGTTCATCTATAGCTAGTGGGTCACGTTCCATCTCTACCACTTCGATTCCATCTTTATATTGTTGGTTCCTAGCTCCATATAGTTAGAGGGGTCGCAATCCGTTTTCTTTTCAATCCATCTTACACATTTCACGCCATTACAACCATTCCTTCATCATACTTCCATTCCATCCAAAACTTCCATCATCTTCCGTACTTAACCAAATCCTAAAACATTTCCATATCAATCCTTCATTTCCATTACATCTCTATCTTTCATATGACTCGAAACTCATAATCGAAATATCACACATCCTAAGTTGACATGCGATGTATGTTTCTTTGTATAATAGTAGTTTACATGTGAATTCAGTGACCGGCATAACAACGTGACTTGTTCTTAAAAATAACTATATTTTTAAATTACGGACACAGTTGTAAAATCGTACTAACCTTGAAAGCTGTTACGATATAGCCGCTGCACTGCATTGCGACTACAATTTAGTAGTGCGTTACTTGTTCAAGTGGGTATAAAAATAATAGACGGGTAGGAATTTGAAATGTTTGAAGTTTGCAGGTGGTGGCATACTTGTTGATATCGTGGAATCCGCGGCGATTCCGATGACAAACAGGATTAGGCTCGGGGAAGACACATATTTACCGACTCCTTAGCTTCGGCGATTAGTGTATCTCTTTGCCTTCATATTACCGGCTATATCAGCCCTGATTTCTGGCTATAAATTGTCTACTCAATCATACATCTGATAAATAAATAGACGGGTAGGAATTTGAAATGTTTGAAGTTTGCATAATAGACTAGGAATTTGAAATGTGAAGTTGCAGGCGTTCCGAATGACAAACAGATTAGGCTCGGGGAAGACACATATTTACCGACTCCTTAGCTTCGGCGATTAGTGTATCCTTCTTTGCCTTCATATTACCGGCTATATCAGCCCTGATTTCTGGCTATAAATTGTCTACTCAATCATACATCTGATTAATTATTCTGGCCTTTTTTTCCCATTGCTCTTTATTGTATGTTGGATTGATTGCTATGGAAGCACACAACAGAAAATGTGGAAAAACAGAATAGAAAGAAGATTTCACCCTGTCAAATTTTAACTTTATTGAACACCCAAAATTCATTTGTCTGTTTTATACTCCTACAATCTGCCACAAAGTTGAATAAAAAAAATGAATAAATGCACTAATTCTGTGTGTTGCGTATTGAAGTCATAGAGCCTACAGAATCAAGCAACTATAAAGATAAGATATTCCTACAATTACAAGCAAAACTATTTGATAAGCATATTTCTACAGTTAAGTTGTTTCCCTTTTCAGGACAGGAATCCATCCAAAAATGAATCATCCCTGGGTTCATCCTTAGCGAATACCGTGTCCGAGAATTGTGTTTGGCTCATGTAGGAGCCGATTGGCTTTGACAATCTAGATAACCCGAAGCCACCATTGTTGTGCTGCGGCATTTCCCAGGTAGATCCGGAGTTGGTGTAAATTATATTGAAAGGCTTACTTTGGACAGCTGAAGGCCTTGTAGGCATGGCCATGGGAGCATTAACATTGTTCGCGGTTGCAGTGGAAGTAGGCCTATTCATCGTGTAGCCGCTTCCACGTGCAGCCGGGACATCGTGGTTGTGTTTCCCTTCGTACGTTGTTATCACGGCTTGTAAATCATGGGATGCTCGTTCGACGTGTTTCCTAACCGGACAGCCTATCATGGTACACTTGTAGTAGCTCCTGTATAAAATCAACAACACAACAACTTCAGCTAAAGATGAATTGAATTGAATGTACTCAACCACCCATCACTACACTGGTTAGAGCAATGGGATCACCTTGGATTGGGGTTTCCCTTGACTACTTTCTGCCCATATTTCCTCCATCTATAACCATCATCGAGAATGTCGATATCACTATTTGTTTGCACGATAATTCTCGGCTCTTGACCGCCTTGCTACCGGAACCTATAATGCCCTCATTCTCATTCTCACCTTTCCTGCAAAAGAAAGCATACATAAGCAAGAGCAGACACATTAAAGGTTGAGAATTCTGTTGTTTTCAGCTAGGCCAGCTTACCATCTTTTGGAATCAGGTTCATTTCATTGATGTCATCACCATTAGTATTACTTATAGGTGAAGCTTGGTCAAACTCATCTTCTTCAATGGAGCCTGATAGTGTAGCATCTTGCATCAAAAAGGAACCGGCCGATTGATCCGATATCTCCGTCGAGTGCGACGACAAATCCTAGAACCTCTGGTCGATTGAGGCTTGGGATGGTTATGGCTACCCTTATAAACTATCTCGGTTATCTGTCCATCCAAAGATCTCTCTACTTTCTTCTTCGTGGGACAATTCGGGTACGTGCACTTGTAATAACTCCTTGGATTTTCACTCCCTTTCACTTGCTTTTGCCCGTATTTTCTCCAATTATACCCGTCTTCAACCTTCCTGTTGTTCACATACTGAGACGTTTGATGGTATTGGGCACCCGAATTGTTAAACTCCGGTTGTTGTTTCACGGAATCACTGAAATCCCATGCCGGTTGCTCGATGGAAACCATGTTGGTCGGAAGCGCCGGCGGCGGAGGCGGCTGTTCGAGTACTTGGAAAGAGAAATCAAACGCCTTGGGCTTGGTTCCTTGTTGATCAGCAAAGACCCAGTAGTATTCGGAGAAGGAAAAATCTATGAAAAAAAAACAAGAGTTAATTACAATTCATATATTTTCATAGTGATTTCAATTAGAAATGATAAAGAATCATACATTAGAAGTGGAGAAAAGAACAGGCGAGTCCAGGAAACCAGTGGGGCTAAAAGGTGAAGAAGATGGAACAACAAGAGCTTGGGAAATTGGTAAAGAAGGAGCAAATGATTTGAAGTTGGGGACTTGAAGTTCCGGCCAAGTGGCGGCGGTGACGGTGGAGGAATGGTTAACGTTGTCCATGTTCATGAAAGGAGAGTTAGCTGCCATGAGAAGGGAGTTGAGGTATGAGAAAACAGAAGGGTGTTGGTTTGAGATTTATATAAGTGTGGACTTTGAAGAGAAGAAGAAGAGGGCTATTCATGGTGGCCTAATGGCTATTGGGGGTGCTTGAAATAAGGTCTCCTCCTCCATGCTTCTTCTGAGAAGCTAAAAGCAAAGTTTGACCGTGGAAAAAATAATTCCCGGTCAAAGTACGTGGCTTTGACTGAACTAGCCTTGCATATTATTTTAACACATATACCCTACGGCGGCTGATCTAAGCTGCTCAGCCTCTATTAGCCTACGGCTTTCCTTTATTAATTACTTGGGTTAATTTCGTAAACACGTCCTCAAACTATAGCCAATGTTCCAGATTGGTCCCAAATTTAAAACGTTGTAATTGAATCCTTAGAAAATCAATATCATCAACCAAGTCCTTTTGTTAAAATAGTCATTACTAAAGTAAACAATACAAACTCTGTTATATCCTTCGTAGTATGTCTCTGATATATGTCTCTAATAAAAATATATTCGATTTCTTCTCATAGATAACGTGAGATCATTCTTCATGTAATGCGTATATAGTAAATTCAATGATAAAAAATATATATTTGTAAGCTATTTAAACTCATTAAGTGGTTTTAATGATGAAATATATAATGATATTCTTTTTAGTGTCTTGGTTTGAACAGTTGTATTTGTTGATATTATTTAAAAAAATACTAATTAGGGTGAATCATCACGATCCATCGTATTATGTTAAATTAATTTGATTATGTTGAAAAATGAATCATACTCGCAAATTATTCATTTATCTATTTCTTGTTTTATTAAATTGACATATTATTATAATTTGATTAACGTGCTTTGAATGTGATTAATGACATACTTGAACCAACATTTTACGTTTAAATTGATGACTAAATTGATGAAGGTACCTGATTAATAAAATACTGATACATTAAGGATTCAATTAGAACCTTTTGAAGTTTAGGGATGATTTAAAATAAAGAATAATTGAAGAATGCTTGATAGCATTAACCCTAAAATGGATGAAGGGAAAATCCAAGTAGCTCCTTTTTGTTCCACGTCCTAATCCTCCCCCATTGTTATCTCCACCCCAAGCCAAATTTGCTCATCACATCTTAATATAAGGAAAAAATAAGAGAAAATCGAGCTTTGGTTTTGTCCCATTTTGATGACTTGAAAAATAATTATTACTCGCAGTAGCTCTAGTACCAGTATTAATTTAATATTATTATTATTATTAATTATTTTTATTTCTATAATTAAACTCTTTTCATTTTCATTTTAATTCCATTAGACCATTTCAACTGAAATCCTTGTGTTTATTATGCTTATTCATTGTAGTACAGTATTATATTTTATTGACTCTCTCAGCTTTACTTAACCAGGGGCTCAGGGTTTATTAATGGACATATGCATATAATAACTTGTTAAACTTCAAAGAAATTTTCAGTTTTTTTTAAAAGCACGAATCAATTTACCTCGGTAATTAAAGAATTGTTTATGTTCCTAGAAGTCACAGGTTCAAGCGCCAGCGATTGTAGCAGGGTGATTGAACATTCATTGTCAAATGGTTAAGAGTATTTAGAACAGATACTATTTTACGATCACCTTAGTTTAATAAAAAACATTTTTTAATTTTTTTTCTACGATTATGATATTAATGTGTTAATTAAAGCATGGTTGGTTCATATTTGACTTATTCCTTGCGTTGGGAGATCTGGATTATGAAGCCTTGGCCTTGCTTGACCATGTCAAATACAGCGTTTAATTACGATATCAGACAGATAAGCAATGGTTTGTATACATTTTGGTTAAAGTTTTCAGGGTGGAGAAATGAATTTTCAACAGTTTGTGGGAGCTAATTCCATCTTTCTTGTTTGATTAAAATGGGACGATTATAAGGCAGTATTTGTCTGAAAGATTCTCGATTATTTAACAATAAACGTTCATATACTCTTATAGATCTCGTGCTCGAACCCAAAATCTTAAAAAATAACAATCATTCCTTAGCCACTAATAGAGTTGTCTCAGATATTTTCGGGGCCCTGAGCGAAACTAAAATATTGACCCTTACAAAACGAAAGTGTATTCTATTACTTTAAACAATTAGTTTAATATTACATTAATAAATTATAGAAAAATGATTAAAACAGTGGCTTAAAGTAAAAGGTATGATTGAAAAATTATGTACCTCAATTATAAAGGAAAATAGTGAGATTAAAAAATTAGGGTCACAATTTTAAAAGTATAAAGTGAATGAAAAAAATTAAGGGCGTAAATTATGTAAGTAAATAATGAGATAGAAAAAAATTATGGGTGTCAATTATATCCTATGCTATCAGGTTCATTTATATCTTTAAAGTGGGTTTGGATGTTTAAAGTTAATGTTTGATTATTTAAAATAATGTAATTATTTTTATTTAGACTAATTAAAATATTTAAGGGTTAACTACACATTTGATCCTTTTTATTTACACATTCTCTCACTTTAGTCCTACTTTTAATAAATTAAAATAAATTTAATCCTCCAATCGAATGATGCCACATGTCCTACCATGTGTCACTATTCGGTTAGAAGACTAACTTTATTTTAATTTAATATATTTATTTCTACCAAACAAATAGTGACATGTGTCACCCTCTAGTTGCAAGAAAACAAAGGAAAGCAAATTGAGGCAAAAAAGGTTCAAACCTTGGTCACTTAGGAAACTAAACATGTATCAACCATTAAGCCAAATCTATTGCTTGGTTTAAAGTAGACAACATGGTATATATATTTTGTATCTTAGTGTATAAATACTTATATTCGTAATATTTCATATATATTAACTTATTAACTTAATTTAAAAATATTTTATTTTTATGTTCATTTAAAAATATATTTATATGTTAAAATTTATTTAAAAATATAATTAAATTGAGAGAATATGTAAATAACAGTGACCAAATGTGTGATTATACCAATTATCACGTCACATATTATGTTAATTGTTAACATCATTTAACCTATGATTACACACTTAATTATATCAAAAGTGATTAATTAATAAATGAAATATCTTATTTTTTTTAAATCAGTGACAAAAATGAATAAAACACCAACATAAGTGATAATGGGTGTAGTTAACCCTATATTTATAACACACAGACTAATTTTGTCTGGGTTCAATCTATTAGGCCCAAAAATGAAATTAAACACAATCAAAATTAAAAACCTAGCTTGATCCTAACACTAAGTCCAAATCCTCTTGCCAGAACAATATAATTTCCCTTAATATTTATACAAATAATCATTTTACTCATTTTTTTAGTATTTTACTTTCTAATATTTATTATTTTTATTAAAATAAACTCTGTTGAATGAAATCATTATTGAAAATATGTATTGTTAATGTAATATTTTCACATGTAATCAATTACTGAGATGATATATGCCACATCATCATTTTGAGTAACGTGACACATGCTACATCAACAATTGATTGAATATAAAATGATATATCAGTAACATGTGTTGATCATTAATTAATTAATGATTTTAATCCAACAATATATGTTTTGATAAAAAAAAATTGAAACATTAAAGGAAAAATATCCCAAAAAATAATAAAAGGTAAAGTAACCATTTATATAAATATTGAGAGAGCGTTTGGTTCACGGAATGTAAGATTACCTTTGGGAATAAGATTACTTGAATGTCCGAATGCTATATTACCTTGTTTGGTTTGTTTAGCAAGAATATAAATTATTATATTTGATTGGAGGGATATAATATCAATAGGATGTGTATTTTACCAAGTTATCCCCATGATATATGTTTTTTTTAGACAAGTTAAACTTTAATATTAAATTATAAACATTTGAATGAAAATTCATAAAAAATATTTTCATTGTTAGAGTATCTAACTTTTGAGAAAAAATATATATTTAACATATAATTAATATAATTAGAATATCAAACATATTTTTAAATAATTTCATAAGTCATTTATTTATGTAAATATAATATAATATGAAAAAATATTATGATCTCAAGCAAACAAAGATATTATTTTTCAATGCATAAGATTTATTTTTAATAACTCAATGTAAGATATTATTTTAAATAATTACATATTTTATAATAATATCATTTTCACCTCGAAAAATTATAAATAATTAATATATAAATATTTAAAATATAAAATAATTTTAATTATTCAAATTTATTGGTATTTTATTAAATCAAACTTTATATATATTATTATGATGTTTATAATTTTAAGTAAAACGTGAAGAATAGAATTAAAAAAGATATGTATAAAAAACTCATTATTTTTAGCATTTTCTTGTAACATTCTCACTATTTTAACCAAAAACTACTAGTAGTAATAATTATTACCTGATAATAATAATTTTTCCCATGAATTATATGTGAGAATACAATTCCAGAAAATATTATTCTCTGATAATGATATTTTTCACAGACCAACGCCTTTCAAAGGATAATTGTGTTATCATATCAATCTTAGAGAGTTTATTTTCTTGAGAGTCTGGCAACATAATTAAAAATAGATTATCTTAGAAAAAAAAAGTGTTGATCTATTATTGATTGTTAAAAATAAAAAAAGAAAGTTGTAATAAAGTATTGAGAGGGGGGATTACAAAAAACAAAAAAGATGAAAAGAAACATAAACAGGCGAGGCAATCATATGGACCCTGCCATAAGCAGAAAACACATCATTTCCTATACAAAGGATTAAAATGTTCATCATGCATCAAGTAATTCATGTTGCCGTCAGACGAGACGCTCTACGACAGCAGCGGCAAGAAGGCTTCACGAATAAATCGTTCTATATAATCCTAAACACACACTTATAGGCAAGCGGGGTCGATTAAAAGTGATAAATATGAATCAAAATGAGAGTTCATCAGGAGCTTTACACGTGTGAACTTGGATTCCACTTTGTAATTTAGCCCCAAGAACACTTGAGCAAGGGTGGAAATGTAATAACAAACACATAAATGCAGCTGGCACCTTAGCTAAGAGGTTCAAAAGCCACTAAAGATTGGGATAAATTAGGGTTCTGCTCCACTTGAGCTCAAATACAGGCTTGAGATCGCTGATGAATGAAGTCAAGCTTGAGATAGTATAGGCTTTTTAGTAAACCTACTTAATCAAGCTTATTAACGGGCCAAACACGAGAGAGCTCAGCTTGAATTATCGCCATATTCCTCAAAAGATATGATAAAGAGCACATAGGTTAGCTCATTAACGAGTCATGCAATTGAAGCTCTTGCCATCTTTAGTCAAGCAAGTCCCATTAAACAAGTCCTATTCGTATCAAACCTAATAATAGTGTCCTATAAGAGGGAAAGGGAGAAAAATATCGCATAATCAGTGGCTAGCTCAAACACAAGAATAAATGTCCCTGAACCACGTAAAACAAACATCTTCTAACAGAAGAAAAGGAATTCAAGTCCCGACAATAATTTGATCGTAGTCCAAACCTAAGATATAAATGGTTTAATCACCCAAATCCCACAATTGTAACCTTGTGACAGGAAATGCTCCTGGGGATTCCATTTCTATCTAAAACTATGTGCAGATTTAGGTGAAATTTTAGCAAATAATATGAAATAAAAAGCATGGAAAAGCTCATGATTCTATCGTACTAAAGAGTAAAGCCGGCTATGAATGCACATATCGACTATCTATGGTAGGAGAGAAACATGCAACTACATGGACGAGGAAAGGGTAGACAAGAGCAAGCTTTACTTTAAGGGATACTATGCCCAGTGAGGGATGGGACATCAAGTTCTAGAAAATGTGCTGATAATCATGTAAATAACCAAGTATGCACTTCCTGGGGTAAAAGGATTGCTGTATAGGCATAAGAGAGTTTTAGGGTTTGCTTATAAGAAAGATGTAAATTGTAGCAGTTTTTGCCTCTTGGATGAATTAAAAATATTACTTATCCAAAGAGAGAAAAAAAGAACTAACTAGATTATTTATTATCCATTCCCAAATATTACATGAAAGAACTGAGTACAAGTCTAAGAAAGTAAGAATATAAAATGTTAAATCTAACACGAGAAGAAAAACAAATGCATCTTCAGCATTCTGAGATGAAATCTACACCAGAGTTGAGGATGGTGAACTAAATTGTGTAACCAATGGGCAGCAGAAAAACTTAGGACTATTTTATAAGATGTTCGGCGTAGGGAAAAATGCCAGTTATATGCAAAGAAGACCAAACGAGAACATAAGGCACTCTAAACATCGAAATATAGTATTCCCACAGTATGTTAACTCACAATCTAAATGTTCGAAATGCAGACCACAGCATGTTAACTCAAGAATCGCCCTTGATTTCGTCTGAATCCGAATCGCTTGCATTATAACCTAAGATACCCAGAGAAAACAGCAAAAGCAATCAAGTATAAATTATCAGTATTTAATCAAAAGGTGATGAAGATAATGATATTTACAGAGGTGAACCTGGACGCTTATCGCTGACTTTCCAAACAGAAGACCGAAGCCTCGATGCCCTTGTCATCCAAATTCTTCCCTGTAAATACCAAGCAAAACTTAGAAACAATTGGAAGCTTAATTGGAACAAACAAAATGAGAAATAAGATTAAGAATCCAAAACCTTGGAACCTAAGTAAATAAAAACAAAATGGAAATTTTTCGAAATTTAACGGTGTCAGAATAGCAAAGTATAAACCCTAAATCCCATAGGCGAAACCCAAACAAAATGAAGATAAAAAGGGGAGAAAACCACAACCTTTTGGGCATCTCGGGGAACACCATAACCGCTATAATACATTTGACTGACAAGGACCTGCATGTTAACATCACCTCCTTTGGCTTCTTTGAGAGTGTCTTTGAACCAACGCTTGAGGCAATCGGAGACAACCTCGGAGAGAGGCAGGCGTTGACTGGCGCTGGAGCACTCCATCTTCTTCCTAGGATTGGATTTGTCTTCGCTTATAATCCTCCGCGGCGTAGGAGGCGGCGGCGGCTGCGTTGGGATTTTAGCCTTTTTCGCTGCGTTGAAGGCGGTGACTTTTGCTAGCTGCTGAAGCTTGTTGGTTGCGCTGGACAGCGATTTTCCCATAAACCCAAGCACAAGAGGTGTGTCTTAATAACCAAGGCAAAATAAATTAACTTTTGGGACAAAGTACATCACAGGTGACTAACTATGTCATAATAATCTTTTTGATCATCTAACTTTCAAATGTCATAAAATGGTCATTGAAATTAACCATGAAAAGGACTGCAGTTATCATTAACTTGGTCATTGAAAGCTAGCTGCAAATATCATTCACACAATTCGAGTAGAAGTGAACAAAATTCGATCCAACTTGAAAAAGCTGATTTTTTTTAATTACACAAATCGAATCATTCGAGTCAATTCATTTTTTAATTTAAATTTTCTAGTTTGGTACCAGTTTGGATTTACCAATTTGAAAAATTGAAAAGCTGTATTTAATTATTTTACAATTTAATCATTGGTTTCTTTTTTTCTATAGCGAGATAGATGTCAAGGAAGCTTGAGCTGGGTCAATCCCTTCTATGCATGCATCAAGGACAGAGATGAACACAAGATTTATTTTATAATGGATATTTTTGGCTCTCTATGCTGCAAAAAAATTGCAGTAAATACCTATGATGGATCTTTTCCATGCCAGTTAGAAGCTATAATGAATGCTTAAGGTAAACATCTGCAAAACTGGAGAGAAATTGATAACTTGTGTTTAAAGGTGAAGTCTCAAGTCCTACTGTGCCTTTCTTCTTCCTCGTAATTAACCAAATCCAAACCATATCATCCCCCACCGTTACCGCTCCCGTTGGAAACACAACGAAAACAGCCATAGCCTTACACGGACAATCGATTTCGAGTATTACCAGACTTAGGCCAACAGATTGGTCGAAGGTCTATTCTTTGTTACTAATACTATGAACTGATTTTATTATAATTCAAAATTGTTGTATTTGGGATTCTGGATCAAGATTTTATGCAAGGAGTGCGAATTTAGAAAGCTACATTAGAAAATTAAGGAGTGAAAAAATAAAAAATTTAAGGGAGTTCAAAAATATAAGCAAAACATCAAAGCAGGCATCAATTCATTCATCCATGAATCAATTGTTAAGAGAAATCAAGACCATCAGGGTTGAATCTCCTACACTACTATATATATAATACTCATTGCAAGGTCAGGCTCCAATAGCCCAATGGGCTAACGGCGCCACAGACTCAAGCAAGGCAACTACTTTTATCACTATGCACTAGTACTACCATTTTATAAGAATAGGCATTTCTACAAACAGTTTGTGGGCTGAACAACACCAAGGGGAGTTCCACCAGCGTGCTTACATGAAGCTGCAGGTACCTCATTCTTGTCCGTAAGTGACACCCCTTGCAATCGAATCCCACTGCACGGATACTTAGAACTGCAATCGAAGTTTACGGCAACCTGCGTCGCCGACGTCCCGTGTATGTCTCGGTACGTCAAGTCGCTAACTTTGATTCCCGAAACCTGATCGGGACAGTTATTGTTGCCGGGGCAGTAGTTTTGGTCGATCACGATGGGGTTCTGCACGTTCTTCATGGTAACATGTTGGAAGACGATGTTCCGGGCAAAACCATTGCTGGGTCTGGCCCAAGATTTTATCCGCACACCGTTCAGGGTACCGATGAATGTGGCTGTTTTGATGGTCACATTCTGCACTCCGACCTCGTTCTGGTCCTTCCCCAAGTTCCCGATGCTATAAGCACGCAGTGTTATAGCAGAATATGCAGACAGTTTCTCTTATGTTGACGTTGATGGTGGTGGTGGTTTTTACCTGATGCCGTGACCGAGGCCACATGTGATTTGCTCCATCCAGAGATTAGTTGCGCCAGGGCCGACCGAGACACAATCATCGCCTGTTTGAATCTTGGAGTTGAGGATGGTCACGCCGCTCGATAATTGTACATGAATACCGTCGGTGTTGGGGCTATCACCGGAGGTGGTGACCGTCACTCCTTGCATTTTCACATTCTGGCATCCGTTGATGACGATGTGGAACATCTGGCTGTTTACCGATGTTAATCCGGCGACGACTATGTTCTTCGATTTGCTAAAGCTTAGTGACAGCATTCACAAATAAAACATAATGTAACCAAAATGTTTTACTTCAATTTTATATAATTTGACCACTTTACTATGCTTAAATTTGACATTTAGTCATTTTACTTCAATTTTATATAATTGATCATCTAGTATATTTTATAATATCATTAATTCTAATAACCATCATTATTAACTATTTTCATTAAAATGCTAACATGATATTTAGGTATTTAAAAAGATCTTTTACCAACCGGAGTTGATTTAAGTGGTAAGTAACTTGATTCTGCTTAAGCAAGGTCTCAGTTTCGAGTCCTTGTGTATGCAGAAAATCCCTGCTGGGAGACTCACCCACCAAAGTTAGGCGTGCGACACAGGTCGGTTCAGATTAGTTAGGATAAAGTCTTAACCGGGAGGGTAACAAAAAAAATTAATCTCTTTAAAGAATGAATATTGTGTAAGAATGAATATTTTTTAGAGAGAAAATGAATGTAAGAATTTTAATTAAATATTGTGTCATTCAATTATTTTCTTGGTTTTGTTTTAATTTCTCAGCTATTCTTTTTTTTCAAAATCATATAAATTTACATTTTTATTCTGTTTTAGTCTTCAACTGTTTAATAGTTAATAGTGATTTAATGTGTAACTATTAGATAAAGTCATATCATTATTGAAAAATAAAAATTATCATGTCCGTAATTATGTTTATTTTTAATTGCAGGCTACTGATGATTAAAACGGAACAAAAAAGTAAGTTTAGTCACGATTTTAAGAATGAAAAATAGTTGGTGATCAAAACAGAACCACGAGAATATTTGAATAACTAAATTCGTAGTTTACCCTATAATTTACCGATTCAATGTAACGGAAAAGAGATATCACGGCGGAGTTCAACTCACCGTCGCACCGCTGGGCAACTCTTGCCGGAGTTCTTGAAAGCCCACAAGGCAGTCCCCCTGGCATCAAGTTTTCCGCCAAAGATCAAGACTCCATCAACATCCTGAAACGCAACCCAGCTGTCGGCATTTCCGATAGCCCCATAATCCGCCGGAGCCACGAGGGTTCCGTCGATTCGTAACGAGATAGCTCTGTTCCTGCATCGTCACTGAAACTTCACCTTGCGTAGCAAAAACATCCCTCTGGGCACGTAGATGCTCGCGGGGCTCGTCGAGGCACAAGCCTGAGTCCATGCAGCTAAAGGCTTTGGTCGAGTCGGCTGAGCCGTCGGGTTTGGCACCGTAACTCAGCACGTTGAGTTTGATTACTGCACAAAAAGATGGGTTGATGAAGAGAAAGAGAAGTGGGAGAAAAAGGAGGGGACGAGTGGTCATCGTGTTGAAGAAGGAAGTAAACCGAGTGATGTAGTAGTGGTGATAATGGGAGTTGAAACGGTTTGAGTTTGAGTCGAGACTTGAGGGAGCGAATTATTTATATTCTCTTATCGTAATAAGTAATAATATTATGCTAAATAAAGTTATTACCGGTTTTGTTATTTTTTAATAAAATCGATAAAAAAAATTACATAAAATATTATTATTTATACATAAAATATTAATATTTTTTAACATTTCTGATAAAATGTCCAATAATAATAAAATCTGTAGAAAAAAATAACAAAATCAATAGCATTTTACCGGATATGTTAACAAAACTGGTAAAACGCCTAATAATAACAAAACCGATAGAAATAATAACGTTTCCGGTAATTTTTTTACCGATTTTATTAAAAATAAAATAAAATCGATAACACTTTTCTTTAGTTGTATACTAAAATTGTTGTACGTGAGACTTTTCCAACAATATACTTTGTATTAAATGGATTAATTAATGATTAGGATCATAATTAAGCAAGCTGCGCCGGAATAGATCTCCAAGAGTTATAATTGTTTCGGTTATTAATTTTAAAAATTGTAGAATAATTATTAAATTATCAGTGCAACAGTATAATAAATATAAAAATTTAAGGTAAATATAAATAGTCCCCAATTATAAAGTATTGCTTTGTCGAATCCTCTAAATATTAAAAGTTATAAAATGGTCCCTCAATTATAAAGTGTTGCTTTGTTGAGTCACTATATTTTTAAAAATTACAAAATTATCACCCAACTATTCATATGTTCCAAACTCTTCTTTTTTCGCTAAAAAATGTCGATCATATTAGCTAAACGTTAACATGCTAACTGGAATACGATTGTCTTTCGAGATTATAGGATCATGTTTTATCATATCTCAGTCAACAAGTTTTTATCCAACTCATATTGTAGTCATTTTTTAACGGAAAAAGGATAAGTTTGGAATATATGAATAGTCGGATGATCATTTTGTAACTTTTAAAGGATTCAACAGTGCAACACCATATAATCGGGAGACCATTTTATAACATTTAATAGTTGGATAACTCAACAAAACATCGCTCTACAGTTAAGACTCAAGAGACCATTTATGTATTTTATCCAAAAATTTAGTGAATTTAGTGAATTTTCTAGAATTCTTTATAAATATACGTACTAAAAAATTAAATTTTAAATATATTGAGTATCATTTTTGAACAATTTAATTGTATGTATGATCATATGAATTATTTGGATCCAAAAAAAAAAGCGTGAACATGATATTTTGATATGATACGATGAGAGCTTCCCATGAATGAAGAAAATTAATAAATTAAAAGATAATAAAAGGAGTGGTGTATATACGTACTAAAGTTTAAAATTTAAAAATTTGATAGTTGAAAATATAAACATACTAAAATATTAGTGATCACTAATATAGTTTACCATATTTTCAGTTTTTTCCCGAAAATTATAATCACTAATATAATTTTGGATGCTAATTTAAATTATAAAGTATATTTTATTTCTAGAACTTGTAATATTGTGGTACATATTTTCGCTAAGTGAGCTCTCCGTTCTGGAAATGTATTATGTTTTGACTCGGTTTGTCCCGAGATTATTACGTTTGTTATATCCAATAATTTTTTCTCTGGTAATACAAGATCCTAGGGCAGTCTTTCTCCTCCTATAGGTCTTAAAAGGGTTTTTAACGAGAACCGTTTTCTTAAAAAGAAATTTTGAAATTATAGTTCATCAAATCACTTTAGTATTTTATTTTTTTAGTTCAGTTTAATCTTTAAACCTTCTAATTAGAAAACCTTATTTATTTTATTTATGTTTATCGGGTTACAAACTTATAATGTGTTAGACGTTTTTAATAACATTTTCATTATATTTATTTAGCCATTATTTTCTTTATTATTATTTAAAGTTGTTATTTAGCCTCAAAATTTTTAATAATCGTTGTTATTAACAAATATTTAGATTAAATATTTAATAATAATATTTTAAGAATCGATCAAGCGATCTTATCGGTTAAAGAGAACGTTGTTCTCCCTCTTCATTTGTAGGGCGTGTGGGTTCATTCTCAATTGATTGAAACAAGTTTGAATAGATATTTTCATGTAACCATCGTATGCTAACAAAATATTTTTTTAATTAATAAATTTTAAAATTGCCATTTTAACTGAAAATTTTCAATAATCTTTGTTTTTAAATAAACACTTCAATTAAAAGATCATTCAGATATTTTTATTTTCACAAATATTTCATATAGTTATAACTTATAATTATTGTTATTAAATAATCTTTGTGGTAGTTACGACTGGTATAAATGTGTCGTAAATGTAAGCAAATGAGATAGTATGGATGCTTCATTGAAATTTAGAATGATTCTTTTCTTTGTAAGGTTGAGATCTTTCAAACATGCTAAATATAGGGACAGAAGCAAGATTTTATGTAGGGGACGAATTTAAACTTAGGGACGAATTTAAACTTAGGGACGAATTAAAATTATAGGGGGTAAAAACGGATTTCAATAGAAAATACAAAAAATATATATATAATAATTTTAAATTTTCAAGGAAACGACTGCCGCGTCTGTCTATCTTGTTTAGATCTCTCTATCAATTATCTACTAGTGAAAAATTAGAAATCAGGATCTCTAATAATGTTCATATTTGAGCCTCTAAACCATGCTCTCCAAGATATTTAAATTGTATAGCAAACCTAAGAATTCTACCCATGATTCAAGTATATATTTTTTGGGTAAACTACGTATTTAGTCACTAAACTATTCTTGTGATTCTAATTTGGTCACTCGACTACTTTTTTAAAATAATATCTAAAGTAATGCTTTGATTATGTTTTGGTCACCTATTGTTAAAAATTAACAAGGTTATTGATATGTCACCATAAAGTAATGTCACATCATCATTGAAAAATAAAAAATAATTCTCGTAAGTAATTATGCTTTTTTTAACATCGAGTGACGAAAATATAACTTTAGTCTTTAGGTATGATTTTGGACAAAAATAGTTTGGTGACAAAAACATAACCACAGGAATGGATGGATGACTAAATACGTAGTTTACCCTTTTTTTATAACTCTATTTTGAATAACCAAACAAAATTACCTTAGTAGTTAAAGGAATGGTTGTCATTCCTAGATGTACCGAGTTCGAGCACCATCTATTGCAGTATGGGTGATTGAGCGTTCATTGTCAAAAATAATTGACAGTATTTAGAATAAATATTACTTTGTAACTTAATATACACATACACACAATATCTAACCTTTTCTGCTTGTTGTATAATAGTTAGTCCTCGTGTGATGCCGTCTCTTTGAACTCGGACGGCGCCCTCTGTGTAAGTGAGAAGTGAAGGATTAATGGCTGCAAGTATGGCCGTTGGATCGTGAAGGTACACACCTGCAGAACGGTAGTGAATAAATTAAAAGGCCGTGATGCTCTGCTAAAATCCCTTAATCATTACCAGCAGAGAAACCTTTCGTGCTGTATGCTTCATAATGATAATTGAAGTATACCCCTAGAATTTTGCACAAAAACCGAGCAAATGTTCCAGTTGAGCTAGCCAATTTGTCACAATCAGCATCTAAAATATGTCAAATTTGATAAAAACTGATGGCAACTGAAAAGCAAGACTAAAAAATGAAGGAAAAAAGTTGCAGAAACTAGAAATATAAGGTATTCACATAGATGTATAGAGAAATAACCAACATGAGTTCCAGTGAAAACAACTAGATGAGTGACATCTATCCCCACAGCCACAATATTTGCTCCACTTGTGAACACATATCTGCAGCATCTGGATCACCAATGATCTGTCATTCGATTCAGAAATCCGAACAAGATGTAAGATAAAGTGTATGCGGCCACTACACCAGTCTGGTAAATTGTCGTGTTCGACACAGAAAAGTAGATACCAAAGCGTTGAGAAACTTACATTGGCCTCTGCAGCTGGATTCGGATTGCCGTTTACTGCAAAAGCGCCACCAAGAAGAACAATTTGCCCAATGTTTTTAACAAATGATGGAACTTGTTGAATAGCCTGCTCAAAGTAAAATCTAGCATGAAACATTAGGGTTGTCATTTACAAAGGAAATCATGCCACAATAGTGGCAAGCAAATGATCAAAACCAGACCAGTACAGGATTTGTTAGCGGTCCCAATGCCACCCCAACCCCTCAAATCGAAGAAAGACACTAAACCCCATAAATCATATATGTTTTTATTTAATTCATGAGTTTTAAAAAGATTTTGAGAAAATCTAAACAAATAAAATAATATAGGAAGATTAGACGAGTTCACCGATATTAAAGATAACTATGGAATGACAACTTCTCATTACGTTGAAATGAGTGAACAAATTATAATTTTGACGAAGAATAAGATGAGATAAAATAAAAACTTTATTTTACCTTCACATTAGCTTATATCAATTTTCATGCCAACAACAAACTAACATGTCATCTAATTGTTAATATTTTAACAGTTCAATTCATCAATTAAAAAGTAAATTAAAATTTAATGATATAATTAATGCAGATCTTAAAGTTTAATGACTAATAATACAATATGCCGAAGTAGAAAAAGAGGGTAGAAAACATGGTAAAGTTGGAATGTGAATTGGCTCATCTTTAACGGAATCTATATGACGTTTTCTTTGGACAAATTTCACGAATAATCCCTGTACTTCGCTTATGTTATGAAATCGATGTTCCCATTTTCCATTTTTTATGTGAATCTCCAAATTTTGTGAACAGTACCGTACACCACACCCCATCAGCCTCAACCGACAACCAGCGACACTGATAGACAGTCTGGTGGCTCAGCACAAATACATAAAAGATTATATCTAACTAAGCTTGGTGATTTGGAAAAACTGCTCTTGCGTTTAGCTGATGCGTTTGCATATTTGTTCATCTCATATGGACGAACATAAGATTTTATATTAAAGAGTAATATTAAATTTATAAAATAAAGTGAATTTAAACTTATAAAATTTTAGTAACGAAAATAAATTTTTAATAAAAATACATAAAAAAATTAAAATACATGTTAATTTTAAATTTTTAAGGAGACGATTGCTTCTATCCACCTTCTTAATCCATCATGGGTTCCTCTCATTGAACGTGTATTTGACATGCTTCCATGGTTAGGTTACAATTGGATGGATGGTGAGGTTAACTCTGCTAAGATCGAAAATAACGGAGACAAAATTAAATATTGTCAGGAGCCGAAATATTATACTATTTAAGAAAAATATAAAGACTTATTAGGTATTTAAACTCGAAATTCAGCATGAACTAAGCGACTTTAGTGATTAAGGGATTGTTGTTATCTTTGAGGTCTCGAGCATGTAAGTAGGGGTATGAGTTTTCATTGTCAAATAGTTAAAAATCTTTGTACATATATTACCTTGTATTCACCCTAAATTAAAAAAAAAACTCAAAAGACAACTTCTAATTTGTCTAATATTTAAACTTACAATGACTTAAATTATAATTCTACAAAAAATTTGAAAACACAGACTTATCATTTTTTAGTTCGACTCATACTTGATTAAACATTTAATAGTTTTTTATATTTTTTAAATTTAAATATTTATTTTTACATGAACCAAAATACTATTAAATCAAAATTATATCAATATATAAATTTTAATAGGGGTCGGGGCTCCCTTGGGCCCTAAGGGAGCTTCGTCCCTATATTATGGTAAATGAGATTAATTATAGATTTTTTTTATCATTTATTGATGTGAATTTAATTAAGTTTATAATTTATTTGTAACATCACAATAATGTCTATGAAATAAATTGTAGATTTTTACTTGTTATATTAATATAGATTTAGACGATTTAAACTCAACAAGTTTAGTAATAATATTTTTTTGAATTGATTACTGGTATATGATCTATTGACTAACTAATTCAGATCGAGTACTGCAGAGGAGAGAGCTCCCCTCCCAACCCAATTTATTTTATTTACAAACACTATGATTTGAATCCCTTAAAAGAACTATCTTTTTCCTTCCATATATAATATCTAAATATTTTTACTAAAGATATGCTCTTTTAAATACATTTTGCACATGATATATCTATATAAAAAATGAATGTTATTTTTTAAAAATAAATTTTTTAGTATTATTTTAATTAATAACTTTAAAAAATACTATTTACGTAATTTTAACGAATTTTTTTTTAAAACAAAGCCAATTGTCATTTGCCATTTGCAGAATAAACGACGGATAAATGTTTTTTTGTTCAAAGAAAAGCATTAAACTGACACGTGCCATTCCCTCAAGCATTTTGACTCGGCAGAGCCACCGGAGAGAGAGAGAAGAAAAGAAGAACAAAGCTCTCTCGTTCCTCGTAATATTGGCGTTGGAAATTTCTTCATTTTATCCCCTTTTTCTGGGAGAAAATCGAAGAGAGATGAAAGATATAGATCGAAAACGAATCCCACAACCTAATCTCCGAAACGTTACGTTATGAACCTAATCCATTACGCTTCAAGGATTCATTTCAACCGATCTGACCGGTTTTTATTTGTTTATTTTTTTTGACTCGACGGTCAGTGGTGAAGGAGAAGGAAGGGGGAGCTTAATCAAGTGACCGGACCGTGGAAGAGCGGGAAGGATGCCGTCAACGGGAGACCTAGAACGTCAAATCGAGCAGCTGATGAAGTGTGAGCCACTATCGGAGGCGGAGGTGAAGGCGTTATGCGAGCAGGCACGAGAGATACTGATGGAGGAATGGAACGTGCAGCCAGTGAAATGTCCGGTAACGGTATGTGGAGATATTCACGGTCAGTTTTATGATCTAATAGAGCTGTTCCAGATAGGAGGCAATACGCCTGATACTAATTATCTCTTCATGGGAGATTATGTAGGTCAGTTTGTTTCTTTGCTTAAACTTTTTTTTTCCGGATTATTTGAAATTTGATGTGATTTTTAAAATGAGTGCGAGGCGGTTTTTTATTTATTTTCTTTTTGTGGCATACTTTTGTGAAGAATATTTGGTGAATATGTTCTGTTCTCTGCTGTGCTTTGTTAATTTTTATATCATATTCATGTTTTTTTATGTGAAATTTTGTGGATTAATTAACGGGATTTTATAGAATCAGATTTGCATCAAATCTTTCCTGGCTTTGCCAAAAAAAGGAGGAGGAGGAGGCATTGGCTACCTTCAATTCTTCAAATGTGGATAGATTGGATGATTATTGTGCTTAAACTGTATCAAATCCATTGGTTCTATACTTATATGTTCTATATTCATGCTACTGAGTTTGCTGCAAATTTAATTCAGTGCCCCTCCTTGGATGCTTAAATTGCTGCGAATCTTGGGGTGGGAAATGGGAACAGTGTTTGTGCGTGCCGAGCTTCATCTATACTGTGGACAAGCGTAGTCTTTTAGGTCCTTACCTCTAACGGATAGGAGTTATATTTTCTCAAATCTGTGATACCAAATTTCTTGCTGGGGATAAGTTGGGACATGTGTCAATATTGTCAAGGGCTCTTGTCATAAATAGAAATATTAGCTATGTGCAGGGACGGACGTAAGATTTTATTCTAGGGTAATTTATAAAATTAAGCTATGTGCAGGGACGGACGTAAGATTTTATTCTAGGGTAATTTATAAAATTAAGGGGGGAAATAAATTATCAATGAAAATATAAAGAAATTCTTAAATTATATGAGAATTTTAAAACTTTTAGGAGACCACCCTCGGTGAGATATGGATTAAATTGTGTTTGTAAATTATGTTTGTCAAGTATTATATGAATTAATTGTAGTCTAGTCTAAGCTATTAGATGGTTGTGGCCATTGAGGTTATGAGATATGGATAGGAATGAGTTCATTTAATAGTGTTTCCTGTTCTCAAAAGAAAAATTGCAGTTGGTTGAAAATTTTATAATTTGAATGGATCGACTACTGAGATGTTCTTTTAACCTTTGCTTTGGGCAGATCGTGGATACTACTCAGTTGAGACTGTCACACTCTTAGTGGCCTTGAAAGTCCGTTATAGAGAGAGAATCACAATTCTAAGAGGAAATCACGAGAGCAGGCAGATAACACAAGTGTAAGATCTTTTCACTAGATTTCCTCCTTTCTTTTAATGACGTTATATCAGATACAGGAACAAAGAAAACAACATTTAAGCTTTGCTTGAAAGGATGAAAAGATTTAAATGTAAAAAGAAATTGTCGATCTAATGATTAAGTTACGAGATAGGAAAGGTGTTACAAAACTTAATCATTGGCCACTATGTAAGGCCTTCATTCTTTCTACTAGTAAAATTTCCAAACTATGTTCCCTGTTTTGTTTAAATGGGTTCACACTTTATTTTACCAACTTCCCCTGTGTTTTGAATCGATACTCCCTTCCAAGAAAAAAAAACTTGGAAAGGCCTGTGGATGCCATGCCATGCCTGAAGCAATACATAGATACTAGAGATAAGGATGTCAAATTTAACATTTGTCAGTAGTTACAAACATAAAGCAACTAATGAAAAGGGAAATCACATTGACATTTAATTTATAAAGAGAACTTTGAAAATCGTGGCAGTTTGTTTATTGGTGTTTAGAACTTCTCACATTGCATTGTACGATGAGTGGTATATGGGCTGCCACATTATCGTTTTTCTAAAGGTTTTATTTCCCCTCCTTTTCAGGTATGGTTTTTATGATGAATGCTTGAGAAATATGGAAATGCCAATGTGTGGAAGCATTTTACAGACCTGTTTGATTATTTACCACTCACAGCTCTTATTGAGAGTCAGGTCTGACTTCAACTTTACCAGACTGTTTAAGTTATTGTCATTGGTGGCTTCTGAAAACCATAGCATTTTGACATGACAGATCTTTTGTTTACATGGTGGACTGTCACCATCTTTGGAAACATTAGACAATATTCGAGACTTGGACCGTATGCAGGAGGTATGTATACGAGTGATACTCTCAGCTTTCGTTAGTCATCTTGATCCTTGTTCAAGTGGTGTACTGGTAATTTGCCATATACTTTGATTCTTACGTAACCAATTAAAGTATAAAAACTTGATAGATTATGAATGGTAGGACAGTTGAGACTTGAGAAAATGGCCAACAAGTTTCTGTTGGGGTCTATGGTGCCACTGAAATTCGTGATTAAGTTGCCTCGAATCTTTGGTTGCATCATTTCCGAAACTTTACGATGTTCATTCATTATCTGGCTCTTCTGTTTTTATAATCCGACATTCTGTTGGTCTATTCATGGTAGGTTCCCCATGAAGGACCAATGTGTGATCTTTTGTGGTCTGATCCTGATGAGCGATGTGGTTGGGGTATATCACCACGTGGTGCCGGTTACACATTCGGACAAGATATTGCTGAACAGTTCAACCATACCAATGGTCTTAATCTGATATCACGAGCACATCAGCTTGTGATGGAAGGATACAGCTGGTGTCAGGTGTGGGAACCAATTCAAGACATGTTTTCTAACATGTTTACCGTCATAGAAGTATATTGATTACTTATTATGTGCTTCCCTTCAGGACAAGAACGTGGTTACCGTCTTCAGCGCTCCGAATTATTGTTATCGGTGTGGGAACATGGCCGCAATTTTAGAGGTTGGGGAGAATATGGACCAGAAGTTTCTTCAGTTTGATCCGGCACCCCGGCAAATCGTGCCCGACACCACACGGAAGACTCCCGATTATTTCTTGTAATTATATTTATATAATGATATTTGCTGGTTGTTCCTACTTTTTAGCTTCCGTTTACTGATAAGAAGTTTTGGTCCATCTCCAGTTCATTCTTTGATGTTTAGAGTTTGTGCAGTTGCTGCACCGATATAGGCTCGAATGACCTTTTTTTTTTGTCTTTATATATTTCTCACAGTTTGCATCAATTTTTTTTTCCATCTAATTTCAATTAGTTATGATATTTCCTTGTTGTATGAAGATCTCCCAGAGGCATAACGAATCCATTACACCGATCTGTAGGTTTTAGAATTTTCTTTTTTAGGAATTTGACATAAATGAACCAAAAATTTATGCTAAAATTGATATTTTATTTAAACTTTAGATGTTAAATTAAAAATTAATTATTTTTTAAGGTGTTACGTTATCAAATAAATTGATAAACATAAGTAGAGATAACCATGGGTCTGGTTGAGTTTTTGGCCCACTTGAATCTGACCCAAAAATTAAACTCATTTACCTGCACTTAAACCAGTATTAGCTTTGTTGCCGATAACGATCCAGTGTTTATGTTTTCTCACAAATGGCGATGTCGATAGCCTTATCATGCAGCCATCTCAGTCCTACAGCCAAGCTTCCCCACTCCTCAATCTCCCCGCCCACAACGCTTCCCTTCCCTCACAAATCCTTCAGCCTCAAAGCCCCAATATTCTCCATTTGCCGTAGCCAGGTCGCTTTCTTAATCGAGTTTCGAAACCCCTTTTCTTCAGTTTCTCTAATCACCGATTTGCAACTAAATTTTTGATTTTTTTTTTAAAAAAATCAGTATGGTGGTTCGGGTTACGAGGAAGCTGAGGCGGTCGACGAACTTTTCTTCCGCGATTTGGTTGAGGAGAGCGACGACGACGAAACAGAGAGCAGCGTTGATTTATTGATGAGATTCTTGCAGAGCATGTTAAGGAAAGTCTCGAAGCGTGCCAAGAAGGCTTCTCGCTCTATCTTACCTGCTGGAATATCGCCCCAACTAGTAAATTACTCAAATTTCTTCTTGCTCTTTGTCTTTGAATAGTGTCTTGATGCTATGAATTAGCCTGTGTGTTGGGATTTATTGTTACTCTGTATGTTCAATTTACATTCTCTTTGCAAGTGTAATTAATGTTAATAGAGCTTAACTGCTTAAGTGAGTGTCAAATATCGATATAACATGGACATCGTCGTCGAATATGGATACATATACGGGCATCGTGGTCATACTTGAAGTGTTAATGTTGTGTTGCTGTGTAAATTAGCAGAATTGTTAGCACTGAGGCTCATTTGATTTGCTTGTTAGTGCCAACATTGACTCCTATTGCTGGTTTCTCTATGTTTCGGATCTCGACCTCGGAAAAATCAGGTGTCCTTTGCAGTTGATGGAGTACTCTTATTTGCTGCACTTTCCATTCTCAAATCACTTCTTGAGGTATCAGTTACACTTTCAGTTCCTAATTTTGTATATGGTTAAGACATCGATCTATGTTACTCATATACGAATATGTATCTGACACGGATATAGTTAGTTTTTTTTTTAATTTTTCATGTATTTGGAGAATCCATGGAGGCCACATCTTGGTATCCATATGTTGTGCACAAGTGTTTTTTTCTTCTTCTTTTTTTGAGAATGTCTACAAGTGTAGAACACGGGTACTTCAAGAAAAATGAAGAGTCTGAGTAACATGGGTGTCGATTGATGCTGCTAGTATGATGTTTAAGCTTTGACTAACGCATGAATACAGCACTAGATTTTCATTATCTTAAATCCATATCTTGTATGCTACCTTGCATGATATAAATAAGCTGGCCTAAATCAAACCGAACCATTATGAGAGAGTTGCATTAAGCTCATTGCTGCAGATTGAAGCTGTCTTCTGTATAGTTCTTCATAAATCATCTTCCCTTTGCTTTGATAATGAAAATAATTTGCCAAAATCCGTAATGATATGAACTATATTGATCACAGGTGGTTTGCACTCTTGGAGGCACTGCATTTGTCGTAATACTGCTCCTTCGCGTGATTTGGGTTGCTGTGTCATATTTTCAATCGATTAGCAATGGTTTTAACCAAGGTGAGGGTTTCTTCGGCGCTTTCAGCCAATAATACAACCTCATCATTGGCTAAAGATGGGTTTTGGAAGTTTTTTTTATGCAGATGTGCTCTACTATTTCCTCTTGTACATTTGACGAGGAAAATGCAAATATGACAACCGTGTACACTTTTTTACACTAGCACTATTGAATGATTGATCATACGGCGAAAACGACGGTGGAGCCGTTAGGTACTGAGTTGATCATTCTTTTAGACATCAACGGTAGCTCTGTGGCCCATGCTGAGAAAGGAAGATTGGTTTTCTACTTTCCAATGGTTTAATATGATGCGTCATGTACATCTTTGGCAACAACTAGAGGGAGCGTTTGCAGATTGTTTCTCGAGCATTTCTAGCTTGTCTGGTTCTTTTAGAACCGGTGTCGGTACACAACCACTGGGAGTGGTGTACTTCGACTCTGTTCTGTCATCACTTGTGAATAGAGTTGCACAAAAAATCCGATTTTGCTAAAAAAAATCCGAAACCGGATTTGGGAAATATCGGTTTTTTTTTAAACCGGATCAGATATTTTAAAACCGGATAGTATAACCGGTTTGGGAAAAAATTGAACGACTGGTTTTTTTACCAGATTAAAAATCGGTTTGAAAAAAACCTAATAAAAATCAGTTTTTATCCAAAAAAATCCAGTATGGGGTTTAAAAATTAGTCGTTAATATAACCGGTTTGGGAAAAAATTAGACGATCGGTTTTTTTATCGGATTAAAAACTGATTTTTTTAAAAAATCAATTTTTTTCAAACCGAAACCGGTTACATCGGTTATACCATTCGACCCTCCAAACCGGTTAGGATTCGAACCGGTTTTTTAAAATCTGGTTTTTTGGTTAGGTTAAAAAACCGGATCGGTTTTTATCTGATCTGTATCGAATTTAAATCCGACTTTGTGCATCCCTACTTGTGAACAGAATGTTAAACCGGTAGCATGAGACGGATGTTCACGGTACTTGAATGCCGAATGAAATCAACCGAGCATTGGTCGATACCATTCAAGGGAAATACCGTTGAAATGCATCATAAAAATAGCAAAGATTATGGGACGCATGTACAAACGTGTTACAGTCTTTGTAAATAAATTATTAACATATAAAAGTGTACAGAAAATTATAATATTTAGTGAATAATAAAATAATACTAACGATAAGATATAAAAATAACAAAATTTCAATGAAGATATGAAAACATGATAAAGTTCACATAAAAATTATTAAAATTTATCTAACTAAAAGGGGTGAATTCACGAGATAATGTTCTCGAATTTTTTTTTTCACGATATGGTGCACATTCCAGATTAATTGCTGGAATGGGGTGAATTCTACAGTGATCATAGGACGCCATGCAATCCAGGCGATCTTGTAGGACGCCATGCAATCCAGGCGACATACGGGGTGACATACGGGGTGACATACGGGGTGACATACGAGCCATACGAGCCAATGGGGAGAGGTTGCCATGCGAGGTCGCCATGCAGTCCTATACGAGGAATAGAGAGGTCGCCATGCAGCCTAGGCGACCTTGTAGGTCGCCATGCAGCCTAGGCGACCTTGTAGGTCGCCGTGTAGTCCCGGCGACCTTGTAGGTCGCCATGTAGTCCCGGCGCCATTCCCATCATCCATGCACATGCAGCCACATAGATTCCTTCACGTGCTCCCCGCTGCATGCTGCATGCCTATAGCTCCCAATGAAACCATGTGAACAATTTGAGCCAATGCATGCATGTGAAATAATTGGTACAATAATTGAACCATTGCTGCGTGAAATATCATAGCTGCAATTGTACAATTATTGGTGAAATAATTGAGGCAGTCGGTTGGTGAAATAATTGAGGCATCCGGTTATAAAAGAAAGAAAGAAAGGGAGAAGAGATTGCAGAAGAAAGTTAGAAGAGATTGCAGCCGAGAAAGAAAGAAAGGGAGAAAGGAAAGAAAGAAAGGGAGAAAGGAAAGTAAGAAGAAGAAAGGGAGATAAGGTAAATTTTTTTATATTTAAATTAGTTTATTATTATAAATGTTTAATTTGTTAGTTTAGGGTTTAGGGTAAAACAAAAAGCAGCTAATTAGTTTGTTAGTTTAGGGTTATATGATTGTTAGTTTAAGTTATAGTATACATAAATTAAAAATTATTTAATTAGTATATGTTTGATAGTTATATAGTTAAAAAATAATTAATTAGTTTGTTTTGTTAATAGTTAGTTATATAAAAAAATTATTTAATTAGTTTGTGTTAGTTAAATAGTTAAGTTATATTTGTTTGTTGAATTTATATTATATAAAAAATTAGTTAGTAAATTTATTAGTAGTATATTATAATGAAAAAATAGTTTATTAGTTAGTTTTAGTTATATAAAAGAATATTTTATTAGTTGTTTAAGGGTTTAGCGTTTATGTTTAACTTATATTTTAAAAAGTTTAGTTTGTTAGTTTATTAGTTTATTATATTATAAGTTATTATATTAAAGTTTAGTGTTGTAAATTAGTTAGTTAGTTTATATTAGATTATATTAAATGATTTTTTTAATATTGTTGTTTAATTTTTTTTACAGATTCATTCCAATGGCTGACCAAATTTCACTGTTGAGGCTTGACAATGAACATATTTCAAGTCATTTGGGAATAATGGTGAATAAAATATTTGTTTAATGAATTATAATTAATAAATATTTGAATATTATTTTATGATTGTGATAATTTTTTTGAAATATTTAATTGTAGGAGGACGAGCAGCGAGTCCTTCGTCTTCGACTACATAAAGTGCCCAAGCCACACCCACTAATAGAAGAAAATTTGCAAGAGGCTGGATTTTGGTATATCACATTTGTGCGAGATTACAAGTTGGTCCCAGGTTTGATCAGTGCGTTGATTGAACGTTGGAGACCAGAAACGCACACGTTTCATTTGCCGTGTGGCGAATGCACGATAACTTTAGAGGATGTGGCAATGCAACTCGGGGTCCAAACTAATGGGATGCCGGTGCTAATGTCACATGAGTTTAATAAGGTGGAACAACTTTGTAACTTGTTTCTTGGGAAAGCGCCCGTACCACCAGAGTGTAAAGGGTGGCGGGTGAGGTTGTCATGGTTGAAGAATGAATTTCAACTTCAATCAAATAGTACGGAGCACGAAATTATATATGCAACACGAGCATATATATTACAATTGATTGGGGGAATTTTGATGCCTGATAAATCCGGTAGTTATGTTCACACTCAGTATCTTCTTTTTTTAACAAATTTTGAGAATTGTAGGCAATATAGCTGGGGTTCGGCGATATTGGCGTTCTTGTATCGTGAGATGTGCAATGCGTCATTAGTCGTGAATGATAATAATACAGTGGAAATCGGTGGATGTCTGTTGCTGCTACAATCATGGGCTTGGCATAGACTTCCGTTTTTGACACCGATTAGTCGGACTGCGGTTGACTTTCCACTTGCCGGAAGGTAATATGAATCATCTATTTTAATATAAAATATTAATTAAAAAATATTTATTTTGATTAAAATTATTGAACAAAATGTCTCTATTTTTGTTTTGATTGATATACAGATGGAGGCATAAAATTGAAGGCACAGGGTTGGTGCACAACAACATTAAAGAGTTCAGGTTGAAGATCGACATTAATGTCAAAAAGGAGGTATGCATAATTTGTATTTTTTAATTATTATTTAAATTAACTATATTATCTGATTTAAATAAATTTTATTGTTTTTGTAATTTTACAGTTTAATTGGAGACCATACATGAATGAAGAATTATTTGCGTTGATACCGCACGATATTTTAGATGGGTTTCAATATTGGTGTGCTGTTACACCATTGATCAATTTTGCTTTTGTTGAGATCCAATTTGGGGATAGAGTGCTGAGGCAATTCCACTTCCACCAACCTATTCCGCGAAGTCCATGGGATCATGACCTCCTCCAAAACTTAGATGGTCGTCGTCCAGTGAATTGGGTTGAGACGCATGACGACCTGCACAGATTTGATGGTCGTCGTAAAGAAAGCGTTAATTGGGTTGAGAAGCATGTAACCTACATTAATGGTTGGAACAATAGGGCTTCATTCATGCCAACTCTTGACGTCATTCAAGACGACGACTTTAATTTTGAGACTTCGGCTTACCTTGCTTATTTTTTGGATAATGGAAAGCCGTTCCTCACAACAATAGTAGAGAGGCGACAATTTTTGAGGTTTAAGAAAAGATTTGGTAAAGCTGAATACTCTCTACCGAGTGGGAGTGGGAGTTCATCTCTACAAACTGAAGCGGAAATGACCGATGTGGATAATAGCGCACCACAATCGTTGCATCACGCAGTTGATGATTCTACTGGCCCGGCATACATACCAGAGTTTGTGCAGCCTGAGGCACCCATCTATTCTCTTACGTTTTCGTCGACGTATGACTTTGAACACATGACAGTTCAAATACCCCCAATGAATGAGGGGGATGGGTACAATACTCTTGAGCCACAACGGCCACAACGTATCAGACGTCCGCCCCGACATTATCATTCAACAACACCCCGACATCGACAACAATTGTAAACTCGTTTGCTATTTATTACAAATTATTTATTGAAATTAGACTACTTTTTTTAACCTTAACAATGATTTTTAGTATCAAATCATTACTAGTATCAAATAATTAAATATTTAGTAAATCAACTATTTTAAATCATTAGTATCAAATAATTAAATATTAACAATAAATCCTTATTAATAATAATTAGTAAATCATTAGTATCAAATCATTAAATATTTAAAATCATTAATAAATTCGACTATGTATAAATTTAAACTCAGTAATCCACACTTGTACACTCATTTGTTAGTATTCTATAATTATTAGTAATAATTATTAAATCATTAGTATTAAATCATTATTATAAATAATTACTAATAATAACTAAATAATTATTATAAAATCATTATTATAATGATTATTATCAAATCATTACTAAATCATCAAATCATTAATATTTAAATCATTATTAAATCATTTTTATAATGATTATTACTAAATCATTATTATAATGATTATTATCAAATCATTACTATAATGATTATTATCAAATCATTACTAAATCATCAAATCATTAAATATTTAAATCATTATTAAATCATTTTTATAATGATTATTACTAAATCATTATTATAATGATTATTATCAAATCATTACTATAATGATTATTATCAAATCATTACTAAATCATCAAATCATTAAATATTTAAATCATTATTAAATCATTTTTATAATGATTATTACTAAATCATTATTATAATGATTATTATCAAATCATTACTATAATGATTATTATCAAATCATTACTAAATCATCAAATCATTAAATATTTAAATCATTATTAAATCATTTTTATAATGATTAATAAATACATAGAAATACATATATGATTACTAATGATGAGGCCTATATCTTGGTAAATTAGGACAATTGTTTTTTGAATGGCCTTCACCCCTACATAATCCGCATCTCTTTGCTTGACCTCTCTCTTTAGCATGAAAATCCATACTGGTATGAATTCGAGTGGACTCAGGTCGACCCTTTGGACTTCTGCGAAGCATTGGATTTGGTAGCCATTCATCATGATCCTTTTTGGGCCAATATGATTCATTCGGGATCTGTCTGAACACATAGCTGTAGACATTTAATATCCTACGTAGGTGGAAGCATTCATCAACATAAGTGTATGCGCTTACACCAGCATACATACATGCATCGACTGCATGAGCACATGGATATTTCCATGCCTGAAAACGACTACAATCACACCATTTGTGTCGTAAATCAACTCTAAATGTTTGGTCTTCTCCTCCAACGTTACGATGTATGCACGACACGACAAAAGTATGACCAACTCGGTCGAAATTATGAACAACCATTGATGTTGCCAATCGCTCATTTGCTTCCATTGATTCCACCACTGTAGGAGCCCAAGTTTTACCTCTATTTATGAGACTCTCAATTTCCTTGCCTTTGTCCGACCAAACTTTACCCAGTCTAAAGTACGTCTCTTTCACCATACTCGCTATTGGGAGATGGCGTGTACCTTTTAGTACCGAATTAATGGCCTCAACAAGGTTTGTGGTCATATGTCCGTATCTCCGACCTTCATCGTATGCTTGCGACCATTTTTCCCGCGGTATTTTTGAGCCCACTTCCAAACACGCTGATCATCGTAAAATACCTTCAAATTCTCCAATCTCTTGTCAAAATTTGGTCGACGTAGTTCGTATCATGTTCCATAATATATTGTGTTAAACCGCAATTAAAAAAACCACGTAAAAAATACACAAATATTGAAAATAAAACTTACCCATGCTGACTATCTCGCTACGAATATGTGCGTTATGAAACTGGTCGATACTATTCTTGCCAATATGACGGATACAAAATCTCGGATATGCATACGGAGGTATCCAACGACTTCCTGGTCGTTCAATTGCCGCCAAAATACCCGTTCCTCTATCGGATATCAAGCAAACTCCATCTTCACGAACGACATATTGACGTAGATTGGTCAGAAAGAAATCCCAAGCCTCTGTTGTCTCTCCCTCAACAATGGCGAATGCAATTGGGAAGATATTTCGCTCACCATCTTGAGCAACTGCCATCAAAAGTACATGCCTATATTGACCATACAACCACGTACCATCTACTTGGATCATACGTTTGCAAAATGGAAATCCTTCAATACATGCCTTGAATTCCCAAAATAGTCTATGAAATATTTTCTTCCCTGGCAGAAGTTGACCTTCTTCGTCATATGCGGGCATGGTTTGAGACTTCACTATAGTTCCTGGGATAAATCGCTTCATTGCTTGTAGCAAATGTGGTAGCTCATTGTACGATGTATCCCAATCTCCATACGTCAACTTCATTGCCTTCATTTTCGCATTCCACACCTTGCCATATTTTACTTGATATCCAAATTGGCTTCGAATAGATGCAGCTAACACTGAACAAGATATCATTGGATCTTTTTCAACCATCGCCTTCACATATTCACATATTACATCGGAGTCCAATAGTCGGTGGTCTTGTTCGATGGAGTTTCGCAAACATGTGTGCGAACCATTGTACCTCGTGATGACCCAAACATCGTGCCTTTGATTTTTCGACACTCTGATCTTCCACTTGCACTCTGGGCCATATTTTACACTTTGCGTATAGGGTTTTCTGGTTGGACTCTGCACATGGACATCAACATGGCATTTGATGCAGTACTCTTTAATAGCCAGCGTAGCTTCATTTTTTCCTCTGAATTGCACCACAACTGAAAATTCACCAGAATTATCGAATGATTCAGTCATTTGGTACGGAGGTAAATGTGGCATGTTTGGGAATTCAGGTGCCCTCATTGCATCATAATCTATCTCGTACATGTGAGGAGTAGCTTCATACGGTGTCGGAACTTCATCAATTGCACCTCCACCAAAAATATTTTCGTCACCGCCCAAAACGGGTTCTTCAGTTTCTTCATCTTCGCTTGAATCATCATGAATTTCTCCCCATCGATTTTCAGCGTCAATATCAACAACCAATTCCGGTATGTTTCTCGTATCATACTCTGCTGCTGTAGATGTCCCCCCGACTTCATTTACACTTTCCAATAGTGCCATAAAACTGTTCGGGAACCTGTATGTCGGCTCCTCAAACTGACTATATAAAGCCATTTCAGATGGATTTTGAGCCACACCTCTTGATGACCCAGGAACATCACATATGTTACGCACATCAACAAATAATTCAATAACTGCTATATTGGTTGACTCATGTAATCCAACCATGGTTCCAATATCATCATCTTCTTCAGTGGAACTGCAGCATATCTGACTGGGTTAGAGCATATCATAAACCTATACCTCAAACCATCAACTGCAGCTCGAATTTTTCTTTCTATCTTATGCTTCATTTCTATAAATGTGATGTCTTTTTTGAACATCATATTTATTGGTTTTTCAGACTGAAAAACTACTCCGACCTCATTTTCCATAATCTGTCAATTATAATGGACAATCGTGAAAAAGTTGTTGCTCATTTTCTCTACAAATAAAAAATAAATTAAATTTAGATTAAAAAATTAGATAAGATAATTTCATAAATTATTAAATATAATATAATATACTATTATATTAATGATCAAATAAAATTTATTATTTAACTTGATTGATTGATTACTAATAAACCTAATAATGATTTGATAATTACTATTAATCTAATGATTTGATATTTACTATTAATCTAATGATTTGATATTTAATGATTTAATAATAATATGATTTAGTCATAATCACTAATAATTATTTATTATAAATATTTAATGATTTAGATTTGATACTAATCATTTAGTAATTATTACTAATAATAATGATTAGTTTGATAATATTTTTTATTTTTTAAAAATATCAAACAAATTTGTTAGGCAAAACTGTCGAGATAATGTTCTCGAAATAATTATTTCGCGAGATAATGTGTTGTCCGGATTATTTCATTCAATTAATTTTTACTTCTTACTAATATACACATACAATGTAAATTAAACAAAATATTTTTAAAACAACACTAAATATTTTTAAACACAATATTTTTTAAAACGGAAATTATCTCGCACAAATTAGTTTATATAATCTAATATAAACTTACTAACTAACTAATTTACACATACACAACAACAAAAAATGGACAACAAAAAATAATAAATTACTCACGTCTTTATGCCTTCTTCCTTTACTTTCTTTTCCTGCCTTGTTTCTTTCTTCGAATCAATCTGTACATGGGAAAATATTGTGAAATAATGTCATGTATGTGTAAACAAAATATTTATTTAAACAACAATAGCTCCCACAAATTAATTTATAATCTAATATATTATATATACCTTAAACTAATAAACTATTTCTTATTATAATATAACTTAGTTAAAATAACAAACTAATTAAGCACTAATTAATTTTTTTATAATATAACTACAACTTCAACGAACAACCTAATATACGTTAAAGACACTAACTAATATTTTTTATATTTAATAACTTAAACTAAGAAACTAATTAACTAATTTTTTATATATAATATATAACTTAAACTAATAAACTAATATATAACTTAAACTAACAAACTAATAATTTATACTAACAATCTAATTAACTAGATTTTAGTTTTACCCTAAACCCGAAACTACCAAACTAATAATTTCATATAATAAACTAAATTAAACAATAAAAAAATTACCTCACGAACTATGTTTGAGCCTTTATCTTCTTTTCTTCTTCTTCCTTTTCTTTCTCTCGGCAAAGTTTATATGTGCTGGTTCTGCTTGTGCTTCTACCTAAACCCCATATCCTTTATATAAAGCAACTGAGCGTTAACTATTGAGCATTGAAAGGCTGACAGCTAAATTAACGCTGCAATAACGCAACTATAGATGCAACACATACAGCTACGGGTGCAGGAATCTCTGAGCTATGATGCAACACATGCATGCAGCTACAACAGCTACAGGACCTTGGTCGCCGAGACTCCATGGCGACCTACCTACCACGCCGCCGTGACCTACACCGTTCGACGTGCATGGCCATGCACAGTTCCCACGTCCAATGCACAGCATGCATCCCCTCCCCCATGCATTCTCACCCCCATGCATTCCCACGTCCCACGCATCCCCTCCCCCATGCATTCCCACGTCCCATGCATCCCCTCCCCCATGCATTCCCACGTCCCATGTTGATTGCATGGCGACCTATTCCTTGCAAAATACACACAGGTCGCCCGGATGCCATGGCGACCTCTAAGGTCGCCCGGATGCCATGGCGACCTTGGAGGTCGCCCGGATGCCATGGCGACCTCCAAGGCCACTGTAGAATTCACCCCATTCCAGCAATTAATCTGGAATGTGCACCATATCGTGAAAAAAAAATTCGAGAACATTATCTCGTGAATTCACCCAACTAAAAATTGTATGTCAATTTATAATATTTTATTCATAAAAGGCATTTAAGTAAGCTACTATATATTTTTTTTTGTCAAAATAAGTCCTTAAACTATTATATATTTTACTTATTTCATTATAAATTGTTTCAATTTTTTTGTTAGAGTTTTTTTTTTCGGCCAAAGAGATAAAGTAACATTTAAATTTAAACATTTTTTTACTTATTTATTTGTGATTCAATTTAAATATTTTACTTATATCCCACATTAAATTTAAGTTAACCTTTAACGTTCAATTATATTGATGAAGCAATTGATTGATGTAATGTAATGTTAATGTTTTCAAAATGTAATTAGAACATTTTGAAGTTTAAGATCAATTCGAAACATAAACAAAAAATTGGGGATGCCTATTACAATTAATCCTTGTTTATTTTTCGAGTTTTTGTTTTGTTTTCTTCCTTCTTTCGCTCAGAAATCTCACTCCGAGTCTCGAGTCTGAACTCTGAGCAGTATTTGTCATTAGCTTTTTTTGACTCGCAAAGACGTTCTCCTTAACTCAACTGGCCACAAACTAAACAGGATTTCTGGGTTTTCACCTCTCTCTATTTTGGCTTGCATCACCTCGTTTCATAAGGTTTGATTCTCATCTTCCCTCGCTATTTTCCTCTTTTTGGGTTCCTTAAATTATTCTGCTTAAAAATTAAAATCATGGATCTTTCTAATAATCGATTGTTAGATGTGAAATTATGGGGTTTTTTTATAATTATTTACACGAATTCTTTGTTTTCTTGTTACGAATTAATGTTTATTTGCTAGTAAAATATAATTTGTTATCATTACGAATTGCCAGTATAGTAAATTAAAAATGTATATAATGAAGTAATTATTATTGGGTTCTTGTTTTTGAGTTGAAAAGAAATACTCACACACTCAACTAAATGAAAACGAATGTTACCCCTTCTGAATTCTGGTTCTTTTAGGCGCCCATTCCTCGCATTGTTATCCAAAGTTAAAAAAAAAAAATAGCCTAGCCGTCCTTAGCCATCGGAAGGCAAGGTCAATCACCAACAACTATGCATATCTTGTATTCTCACGATTTTGATATGAATATGAATTTTGCGGGTGATCTTTGGTTGGGCATGTTTAATTCAGTCTCTTATGAACTGTGAGTATATTTTTAGAATTAGCTTTGTTATAAGTGTTCAATGATTTTTGGCGCTTGATATGAATGATGGAAATGAGGAAGGATGGAAAATTTGTTAATCAAATGATTAACATTCATAATAACTTCTACTTTGAATCTTAACCATTTGATTTACAAATTTTCCATCCTTTCTCATTTTCATCCTTTATACCAAGCAAAACCTTTAAGTTTTTATGCCGCACTAAGCTCCATAATGCCTCCATTGGATGAAAAATTAGGGTTAAAGTATTAACTCTAATTGTAACATATGAAATCAACTTTTTGTTTTTTCTCTCCTTATTTTTTATGTGATTGAATGGAGGTCTAAACGTGAACTGGATTGTGTCGAAAAGATGTATTTGCATGGCTTTGAAACAATAAGAATTGTGGTAAACTATTGGAACAAAATAATGCAAAAATAAAAGTATATCCATAGGTGAGTCCTCAACAGATTCTTCATTTTGTTTTGTTTATGTATCTAACCAAACGACAACTTTTCAGCTCAACCTCAGGTTGAATTTCAGGTTTCCGCCATTGCTAAATATTAAAAAAGCTGCTTCAGAAACAGAGATCAAGTAGATAGAAACCAAAAGCAAGAAGCTGAAAATGAATCGAACAGAGTCAGAATTGCTAAAGGCCTTAACCAAAATCATACAAACCTCAAAAAACCCAATAGGTTCCTTAACTCCTTACACTCCTCTTCCATCTCCAAACATTCTCCAATCCCTGGTTTCCTCTCCTTCCCTTTCCTCCAACCCTTCCACCCTCCTTGTCCTCCACAAACTCTCCCTTTCCCTCTTCCCTTGTCTTTCTTCTTCGGCTTCTTTCCTTCTTTCCCTTCTCCGTCCCCTCCTTTCCAACCACAAATTCTCCGAATCTAAATCCCTCTTCCTCTCCTTCCTTTTCCTCTGATTCCCTAAATACCCTCTTCAACTCCCTCATTCACAGCCCCTCTCTTTCTAAATCAAAACGCTCCTTGAAATCTCAGTTTCCAGCTATGTCCAATCAGGGAAACCTCATTTAGGTTTTGTGCTCTTCTGTGCTAAGAAAAGGCTTAAAAAGAAACCCAACTTGCTTACTTGCAATACTCTTATCAACGGGTTAAAAATCATCAATTCAACCACACATAAAAAAAAAATATTCATCACAATTGCAGACATAATCAGAATTAACATACAATTACAAACCTTGTCGTCGACATAGGCAGCCCAGAATCGAGACTGGGCTCGTTCATAAGGATCGGAAGGGAGAATGGAAGGCCGAGAGGAGGACCAGAGCTCGTCGGGACTCGCAGACGGGCTTATCGCCATGGATGAGAACTGGAACTTTCTTGTGAAGGGGGTTTGATTTGAGAAGAAGCTCGCTTTTGGCCTCCAGCAAATTTTCTTCAATGTAGTCGTAGTGGATGGATTTGAGGTGAAGGGAGATCCTTACCCTCGTCACGAACGGGCTTGCCCATGTTCCCAGTACCTTCACGTCGCCATTTCAGCAAAAAGTTCAGTGCTGTTTTTATATGTATATATGGTCGAGCGATATTAATTGCGAGGCTTGAGAGAAATTTCAAGATTGGTGGCAGATTTCCACATAGTTGTGGGGCTTAGAGAAATCTCCATATTGGTGATTTGTTGCCCTTTTTAAAATCTAACTAGATTAAGAGAAATGGGATTTTTAATACATATACATATAATCATAAATTTTCTTAAAATGAGGTAATCTCCAAATTAATTTCTGATTGGAGCTTGCCATAGAGATGGTGAGTTTATTTCAATTAATTCATCATTTTTTAGATTTAAAAATCTTTCACAAAAGGATTGGTAAATCTTTAATTTTTATTTAGTCGATGGGGATATTAATTTTAATGTTAGTTGTTGAATATGCTGATTATTAGTTTTATTATGTTTTATATTATGCTTTTTGTTGCCCTCTCGATTCCAATGTTTTGACTTGACTAATCTGAACCGACCCGCATCGCACACCTGACTTTAATGGGTGAGTCTCCCAGCATAGATTTTTGTACATACACAAGGACTCGAACTCGTGACCTTACTTAATCAATAGCAAGCTGCTTACTACTTGAACCAACCACTATTAGTTTTATAGTATGTTTTTTAAATTTTAAATAATAATATCTATTCTTCTGGCACATTCTTATTTGTTCTTGTGACCCGATCCTTACGACTTTTGGTACGTTTTTGTATATCTTTGAGATCGGTTTGGTGCTCGCACAAAGACCCTCATGATATTTACTTTTTGATTGGTATACCTTTAGTCACATATTATTGAACGTTTGAGGTAGCTACACTAACAACAAGATACAAGAACATAATGCTTTCTTTTTCATTTTGCAATTCTTCATTTACAGCCTTTATATAGGTTCAAGCATACAACAGTCACACACAACTAACATTAGTTACAACTATAAACAGTTTACTTAACAGTCTAACACCCTAACTGCCTTAACTACACGAGCAACAACCTGCAACACTGATCAGCTGCACTTCATCTCCATGAGTAGTGATTGCATGTAGCACATCACATGCACATACAATCCAACATTCTCCCTACTTTCTCTCCTCTCCTGCTCCTTCAACACATCTTCACACACAATTTCTCTCGAAATTCTTCAAATGCATGTCGAGCTAGTGGCTTGGTCAAGCCATCAGCAATCTGATGAGCAGTAGACACGTAGTTAACTCGCATTTGTTTTGCTGCAACCTTCTCTCGCATGAAGTGTATGTCAAGGTCAATATGCTTTGTGCGTGCATGATAAATAGGGTTTACGCTCATAGCCCAAACGCTAGTGTTGTGGCACCATATGACTGGTTCTTCTTTTTGGCACATACCAAGTTCTGCAAGCAGTGCACCAACCTAAACCACGTCTACTGCAATGTCAGCAACGCTTTTATATTTCGTCTCTATTATGGAGCGCGAGACTGACTTTTGTTTCTTGGAGTTCCAAACCACCAAATTATTGCCAACAAAGACACTATGCCTAGATACCGACCTCCTGTCATCGAGATTGTCACCCCAATCTGCATCGACAAAGGCTGCAACTTTCACCCCAGCTCCAGCAACAGTGAAAACCAGACCAAAGTTCATCGTGCCTACCAAGTAACGCAGAATCCGTTTCACTGTGATCATATGCGATTGTTGTGGTGCATGCATATATTGAGCCACTTTATTAACACAGAATGTGATATCCGGTCTTGTGTGGCATACATAAAGTAATCCTCTAACGATGCTGCGATAGTTGTATACATCAGGTATAAGGTCCCCCTCATCACCGCGCAACTTGGTAGAACCACCATGGGAGTTGGTGTAGGAGTGGATTTTAATATGTTAGCTTTTTCCAGAAGTTCAATGATGAACTTCTTTTGTGACAGAGCTAGACACTTACATGTTCTTCTTACTTCAATGCCAAGAAAGTATGAAAGCTGCCCGAGATCCTTGAGTGAGAATCTATCACTTAGTAGTCTAACAACTTCATCTATCTCATTGCTCGAATGACCTGTGATTATTATGTTATCAACATACACTAGCAGATAGATAAAGTTCACACATTTCTTCTTGATGTACAACGAGACATCAGCTCGTGACTCTTGGAACCCGATACATAGCAAATAATCTCGAAGCTTGGTGTATCGGCTTCTAGGTGCTTGTCTTAGCCCGTAAAACGCCTTTTTCAATCGACAGACCAGCTTACTGCCATCAGGAGTAGTCTGTTTAAAGCCTGGTGGTTGTTGCATGAAGACCACCTCTTGAAGCTCACCATTCAAGAAGGCATTATTGACATCTACTTGTTGAAGGGCCCAATCGTTGGTTATTGCTAATGAGAGTGATATTCAAGGTGGTGAACTTAACCACGGAGATGAAGATGTCTCTGAAATCGTAGCCAAGTATTTGTGAGAACCCTTTTGTAACTAAACGTGCTTTGTATCAATGAATTGAGCCATCAGGGTTCTTCTTGAGCTTGAACACCCACTTACATCCAACCACCTTTCTTTCTTCAGGTAACCTGCTAACTCCCAAGTCTCATTACGTTGCAGTGCATTGTATTCTTCATATACAACTGTCTTCTACTCTGGTACTTTAAATGCTTCACGTACCGTGTATGGAACATAGTCCAGAGCAGACCCTATGTAGGCTTTGGGTTTAAACACTCCACACTTACTCTGAGTTAGCATGGGATGAGTGTTGCCACGAGGTTCTTCGGTTTCAGTATCATCATCGCTGACCACATCATCAGCATGTTGATTCATAGTGCATTCATCAACAGGTTGACTGACAATATTATCGTTTGCTTCCATATTGCAGTGTGTTGTTCTGGACTTGACTCACGTTCAACACTCCCACTATTGACATGAGCATCCATATGGATCTCATTGTTAGCCATATGTTCAACACTTTCCTCCACACCGCGAGCAGTAGTTGATGTTTGCAAGTCACCCGATGAATTGCTGCTTGCATTTGTAGGCAGCCTATGAGATTCAAGTTGCTGGGCCCTGAATTTGGTAATGTCAGTGATTAACTCAAGGGATTGAGACTGTCTCGTATTCGAGCCTGCAACGGAACTCCTGCTAGAATCACCTGCAAAAGGAAACACATCCTCATTAAATACCACATGCCTTGATATATAGACACGTCTATCACTTTCTAAGCACTGAAACCCTTTGTGTTGCATGTTGTAACCCAAAAATGTGCACACTTGAGACCGAAACTCTAGCTTGTGACGCATGAACGACCTTAGATGAGGGAAGCATCTTGTAACACCCCCAACCCGTACCCGACCCGGATACGAGTCAGAGATACTACATTGACTTTAAAATACAACTCTTGACAAATAATAGCAAAATATTTGAACTTATATTAAGAAAATACAATAATATACATATTGTAATATAAGTTTATCAAAATGTTCAGAGCATACACAACTTAACCCTTTAATTACATGCCAACTGCCATTTACATAACAAAATGACCTACTGATTAAGTTACTTCTGATCTGGTGGTTGCAGGAGTAATACTGTCAAGCTGCTTCACCTGTCTCGTCTATTTCCTCGGATCCTACGTGTGAAACACTCACACGCTAAGTCATCGACTTAGTGAGGCAATAATAATAACAAGGCAATGTAATGAAAATGTCATGATCATATGAAATGAGATGCAAGCATGTACTTAATCAATGTAGTATACATCATTAATATCCATACCTGTAAGCGTATGACTGTAACATTCATGAATCTGTATTAATAAGTTTATTGGCCCATGATAGCATATTGAGAACCTAAGGTATCGGAGTAATGTGAGGTTGTGCACTATGCTGTCACCACAGCTCGTATAAATGCACCGAAGTGCCCGTAGAATTGCACCGTAGTGCCATATAATGATCCATAAGGACCACATAGAATTCTTTAAGAATCATATACATATACTATGGATCAAGTATGTGTCTTTCAAAACCTCACACATGTTCCAAAGAATATACATATGTCCCAAAGAACCGCGTAGACCCTCTACCCTTGGCATGCCAACTATACCTATAGTTCTCATCTACATAACATGGGCTTTTACATTTCACGTAGTCTATATCGCGTAGACATGTAATTCCTTACCTTTTCACATAGCTCATAACTTTTTCCACATATTCATGTCATATAATGCATTTTATATGAACTCATGTCATGCCTCATAATACAGAATATGCTCATGTACCAAGATATAAAATCTAGACTTATCACAAGTCTAGAATGGAGTATATTTCTATAATCATGCTATGCATATGCACTCACCTATACTTCTTTGCCTTTTCCTCGATCGATCCTACTTGTAGATTGTTCCCGAACTTGTGTAGGCTCGGTATCTACATAAACATAATTTTCAAGATGATCATCAGATGTCTATGTCTTGAAATTAAGCTTTAATAGCTTACTAATTTAAGAAATTAATAGCTTAGTCTTTCTTTCTTTTCTTCTTTTTTTTTTCTTATGGGGGAATCGGTTCCCCCCTGGGGGTATCGATTCCACTCCAGCATTCTGGAAATTCATATTCGTTGAGGGGGTATCGGTTCCCCTTGAATGGGTACCGATTCCCCTAACCCGAAAATCCTATTTTGAGCTCGAAAATCCTTTTCTTTCAGCTCAAATATACATATTTCACTCCCTTTAATACTCTTAGCTCTCATACACTTACTTAAACTAATTATTATCCATTCCATACCTCTAAAGCTAAAGAAACTAATCATCCATATAGAATTGAAGAATCTTACTCAAATTCCAACTTGTTCTAATTTCAATTCTATTACCTCATACTTCTTAATTAACTTATTGACAAGTCAAAAATCTTATTCAAACTTTAAAAACTCATCCATATCAAAATTCCATCTAAAAACTCATTTCCCAAATCTATCTCTAAAACACTTATCTTGTTGTTTTAATGTCATATAAGCTTTCCTTTAGCTTATATAACATCCAAACTTTCATTTCCAATCTTAAAAATCAAAGAAACTACCAAGGTTCAGATTCTTACCTTTACTTGCAAGCTCCACGTTTGAAGAAGGAAAAGAAGAAGATAAGAAAGAAGGAAGAAGAAATGAGAGAATTCTGGAAACCTAATGCTCCACGTGGGTTCTAATATATCCCATAACATTTTTTTTTAATTATAATTTTCTTCCTTACAAATGACCATTTGGTCCTTACATCCATTTCATATTTACTAACCATTCTTTTTAAACTATATAATTATTCTACTTCAATCACCAAATGTTGAAACTTTGCAAATTAATCACTAACCCGGCATGGAGGATGTTACAAATCTCTCCCCCTTAAGAAAATTCGTCCTCGAATTTTCATTGCACGAACAAATGAGGGTATTGATGTCGCATATCTTCTTCACGTTCCCATGTTGCTTCTTCTACTTTGTGATTTCTCCACAACACTTTGATCAAAGGAATAGTCTTGTTCCTCAATTGCTTAACTTCATGTGCTAGAATTTGAATCAGTTCTTCCTCATAAGTCATATCCGGTTGTACCTCGATCTCTTCTGGATTTACGATATGGGAGGGATCAGATCGATATCTTCGAAGCATTGAAACGTGAAAGACATCATGTATCTTTTCCATTTCAGGTGGTAAAGCTAGCTGATATGCTACAGGTCCTACTCTCTTTACAATCTCATATGGTCCAATAAACCGAGGACTCAATTTTCCTTTTCGACCAAATCTCAACACCTTCTTCCATGGAGACACTTTTAAAAACACTTTATTTCCAACTTGAAATTCAATTTCTTTCCTTTTAAGATCAGAATAGGACTTTTGCCGATCAGAGGCCACTTTGAGGTTATGCTGAATTTCTCGAACTTTCTGTTCTACATCTTGAATTAAATCCGGACCAAGAACACTTCGGTCTTTGAGTTCGTACCAATTTAATGGAGTACGACATTTTCTTCCATATAATGCTTCATATGGGGCCATCTTTATACTAGACTGATAACTATTATTGTAAGCGAACTCTGCCAGCGGTAAATACTTTTCCCATGATCCTTTAAATTCCATTACGCATGCTCTCAACATATCTTCCAATATCTGAATAGTTCTCTCTGATTGCCCATCAGTCTGAGGATGAAAAGCCGTACTAAAGTTTAAACGAGTTCCCAACGCTCCATGCAAAGATTTCCAGAATCTAGAAGTGAATCGAGGGTCTCGATCAGAGACTATGGAAACATGTACTCCATGCAATCTAATAACTTCTCTAATATACAGCTCTGCATACTTTTCCATAGAGAAATCCGTTCTAACCGGAAGGAAATGCGCTGACTTAGTTAATCGATCCACAATTACCCAGATTGATTCTCTTTTGTTCGGGGTCAAGGGTAACCCCGAAACAAAATCCATCGTAACATTTTCCCATTTCCATTGAGGAATGAAAAGAGGTTGCAATAATCCTGATGGAACTTGATGCTCGGCTTTGACTTGTTGACATATCAAACACTTAGACACCAATTCTGTGATGCTTCGCTTCATCCCTGACCACCAAAATCGATCCTTCAAATCCATATACATCTTGGTTCCACCCGGGTGCATCGTCAATGGACTACAATGAGCCTCTGTCAATCTTCTCTTCAAAATTTCTTTCTTCAAATCTTCATTTACTTTGCAATTCTCCTATTCGTTCCAACCATGCTGGTTTAAGGGTTAATTCTGCACAAAGACCACCGTCTCCCGTTAAAGATAATCTTGCATCCATAGCTCGTAAAGCTGCAAACGTCTTTCTACTCAGAGCATCTGCTACCACATTAGCCTTTCCGGGATGATAGTCAATTATCACATCATAATCCTTTAAGAACTCTACCCATCTACGTTGTCTCAAATTCAATTCTTTTTGAGTCATCAGGTACTTCAGGCTCTTATGATCCGTATATAAGTAACAACGCTCCCCATAAAGATAATGACGCCAAATCCTGAGGGCGAATACTACAGCAGCCATTTCTAAATCATGAGTGGGGTAATTCCTTTCATGTGGTTTCAACTGTCTCGATGCATACGCTACCACATTTCCTTCTTGCATTAATACACACCCCAACCCGTTATGGGATGCGTCACTGTATACTACAAAATTCTTGCCAGATTCTGGTTGAACCAATATCGGAGTTTCCGTCAGAATTCTCTTTAAAGCTTCGAAGCTTTCTTGACATTCAGAAGTCCAAACAAATGGTACATTCTTTCTCATTAGCTTTGTTAGAGGCAGCACAATCATCGAAAAATTCTTAACGAATCTTCGATAGTAACCGGCAAGTCCCAGAAAACTCCGAACTTCAGACACATTCTTAGGAACTTCCCAATCCATTATAGCTTTAACCTTCTGAGGGTCTACTCTAATCCCAACTGCCGAGATCACATGCCCCAAGAAAATTACTTCCTTTAACCAGAACTCACATTTGGACAATTTCGCATAGAGATTTTTATTCCTGAGAATTTGCAACACTAGCCTCAAATGTGTGCCGTGCTCTTCATGGGATTTCGAGTACACCAGTATGTCATCAATAAAGACAACAACAAACTGGTCCAGATAGGGCTGAAAAATCCTGTTCATGAGATCCATAAAAGCAGGGTCTACTCTAATCCCAACTGCCGAGATCACATGCCCCAAGAAAATTACTTCCTTTAACCAGAACTCACATTTGGACAATTTCGCATAGAGATTTTTATTCCTGAGAATTTGCACACTAGCCTCAATGTGTGCCGTGCTCTTCATGGGATTTCGAGTACACAGTATGTCATCAATAAAGACAACAACAAACTGGTCCAGATAGGGCTGAAAAATCCTGTCATGAGATCCATAAAAGCAGCAGGTGCTTCGTTACTCCGAATGGCATTACAATGAATTCATAATGACCATATCTCGTTCGGAAAGCTGTCTTCGAAATATCTTTCTCCTGGATCTTCAATTGATGATAACCCGAACGTAGATCGATCTTCGAAAATACCGAAGCTCCTTTTAGTTGGTCAAACAAGTCATCAATGCGCGGAAGGGGATACTTGTTCTTAATGGTCACCTTATTAAGCTGTCGATAATCAATACAAAGACGCATTGATCCATCATTCTTTTTAACAAATAACATCGGAGCTCCCCAAGGTGACACACTTGGTCGAATAAATCCTTTTTCTAACAAATCTCGCAATTGATTCTTTAACTCTTGCAATTCCTTCGGAGCCATCCGATAAGGTGCCATTGCAATTGGAGCGGTTCCTGGCATTACTTCGATTTGAAATTCTACCTCTCTATCCGGAGGTAATCCTGACAACTCAGCAGGAAAAACATCAGGGAACTCTCGAACTATTGGAATCTCCTCTAACCTTTTCTCTTGAGCTCTTGAATCAATCACATTTGCAAGAAAACCCTGACATCCTTGTAACAATAATTTCTTGGCAGACATCACTGATATTACATTTGCTAAAGGATTACACATTTCACTGATCACAGTAACTTCTATTCCTTCTGGACTCTTCAGGGTTACCTTTTTCAATCTACAGTCGACATTCCCATAATAAAAAACCAATCCATTCCCAGAATCACTTCAAACTCGTCAAAGGGTAATTCCATCAGATTAGCAGGGAATTCAATTCCCTGAACCTTTATGGGACACCCCTTACAGACTTTGTCCACCTGAGTACTATGCCCTAACGGATTAGTTACTATCATCACATTACTCGTAGCTTCTATAGGAATCCTCAACTCCTTTACTAACTTACTTGTAATATAAGAATAATTAGAACCCGGATCAATCAGCACCAATACTAATTTATCATACAACTGAAAAGAACCTGCTATAATATCAGGGTCATCACGGTCTTCACTTGTTTTTAGGTTATATACTCGAGCAGTGGATCGAACTTCAGGTTGAGCAGAGAATTCAGACGGGTTCCTTCATCTGCCTCTTCCTCGTCCTCTTTGGGAGAAAGAATCAGCTCTTCCAAATGATGCCGGCTCACCAACAATCAATGGACAATCCCGGACAAAATATCCGGCATCTCCGCATCGAAAACAAGTCCCAGCAGCCATACGACAAGCTCCTTAATGGTTTTTCCCACAATGCTGACACTGTCTCCCTTGACCCGGAGTAGATCTCCCAGCACCAGATTCCACTGACTGCGTCTGTCTAGGTCTTGCCTGACTTGCTCCCCTAGCAGACGATGCAACTGATTCTGATCTAGTTTGTGATCGAAATCCCGAGTCTCTTCCCCTTTTTGTCGGTACTGATCTAGAAGAAGTAGTCGTCCTCTTTGATGTCTGAACTCTTGAGTCTCCAAATCTTTCATTCTGAGCCCTTTCAAGAGCTTTTGCACGATTGATCACCTCCTGGAACGAGGACAAGTTTAATACTATCAACATTTCTTTAAGTCTAGGGCGCAAGCCCTCCACAAACCACTCGCAAGCATCTTTTTCAGTAGGCACAAGCTCAGCTGCAAACCTGCTCAGCTTATTAAACTCACATTCGTACTCATATACAGAGCGGCTCATCTGCTTCAAATTCATAAACTCCTGCTTCATTTGTCGGATAAACTGATCTCCAAATACTTTTTTAAATTCTTCTAAAAACAAAGACCAAGTCAACTGGTCGGTTGACATTCTCATGGTGACGTTCGTCCACCATATCCTCGCCTGACCCCTTAATAAAGACACATCTCCATCTAATTTCTCCACTTCGGAACAGTGAAGACCATCTAACATGATTTTCAAATCATTCAACCAAAGATCCGCTGACACTGGACATTCCTCAGCTTCTCCCTTAAATTCGGGAGCTCCTAAACTTCTCAACTCTTTTGCTACATTAATTCTTTGAGTTAGTGGAGCAGGAGGTTGAAGACGCGTCTGACACTGGACCTTCCTCAGCTTCTCCCTTAAATTCGGGAGCTGCTAAACTTCTCAACTCTTTTGCTACATTAATTCTTTGAGTTAGTGGAGCAGGAGGTTGAAGACGCGTCAGAATAGCGTCTAACGTTCTGAAGAACGTATCTTGATCTTGCACATGCACTCCTTGAGATGCCTGTTCTTCACCTTGCCTGGCCAGGGCATGTGAATTACTGCTTTCAGCATGCCTATCTTCTCCCGCTTCACTTCGGGAGCTATTATGTCCGGACATCTAATAAGAATAAACACATTGTTCTATTAGCAAAACAACATACTCATACTATACCAGATCAGAAGTTCTCGCTATTTGTTGGCATGTATTCCATTTAAAGACTCTATAGACTCTGGTTTATGCCTAGAATCGGCTAAACCATAGCTGATACCATTAAATGTAACACCCCCAACCCTACCCGACCCGGATACGAGTCAGAGATACTACATTGACTTTAAATACAACTCTTGACAAATAATAGCAAAATATTTGAACTTATATAAGAAAATACATAATATACATATTGTAATATAAGTTTATCAAAATGTTCAGAGCATACACAACTTAACCCTTTAATTACATGCCAACTGCCATTTACATAACAAAATGACCTACTGATTAAGTTGCTTCTGATCTGGTGGTTGCAGGAGTAATACTGTCAAGCTGCTTTACCTGTCTCGTCTATTTCCTCGGATCCTACGTGTGAAACACTCACACGCTAAGTCATCGACTTAGTGAGGCAATAATAATAACAAGGCAATGTAATGAAAATGTCATGATCATATGAAATGAGATGCAAGCATGTACTTAATCAATGTAGTATACATCATTAATATCCATACCTGTAAGCGTATGACTGTAACATTCATGAATCTGTATTAATAAGTTTATTGGCCCATGATAGCATATTGAGAACCTAAGGTATCGGAGTAATGTGAGGTTGTGCACTATGCTGTCACCACAGCTCGTATAAATGCACCGAAGTGCCCCGTAGAATTGCACCGTAGTGCCATATAATGATGTCCATAAGGACCACATAGAATTCTTTAAGAATCATATACATATACTATGGATCAAGTATGTGTCTTTCAAAACCTCACACATGTTCCAAAGAATATACATATGTCCCAAAGAACCGCGTAGACCCTCTACCCTTGGCATGCCAACTATACCTATAGTTCTCATCTACATAACATGGGCTTTTACATTTCACGTAGTCTATATCGCGTAGACATGTAATTCCTTACCTTTTCACATAGCTCATAACTTTTTCCACATATTCATGTCATATAATGCATTTTATATGAACTCATGTCATGCCTCATAATACAGAATATGCTCATGTACCAAGATATAAAATCTAGACTTATCACAAGTCTAGAATGGAGTATATTTCTATAATCATGCTATATGCACTCACCTATACTTCTTTGCCTTTTCCTCGATCGATCCTACTTGTAGATTGTTCCCGAACTTGTGTAGGCTCGGTATCTACATAAACATAATTTTCAAGATGATCATCAGATGTCTATGTCTTGAAATTAAGCTTTAATAGCTTACTAATTTAAGAAATTAATAGCTTAGTCTTTCTTTCTTTTCTTTTTTTTTCTTATGGGGGAATCGGTTCCCACCTGGGGGTATCGATTCCCCTCCAGCATTCTGGAAATTCATATTCGTTGAGGGGGTATCGGTTCCCCTTGAATGGGTACCGATTCCCCTAACCCGAAAATCCTATTTTGAGCTCGAAAATCCTTTCCTTTCAGCTCAAATATACATATTTCACTCCCTTTAATACTCTTAGCTCTCATACACTTACTTAAACTAATTATTATCCATTCCATACCTCTAAAGCTAAAGAAACTAATCATCCATATAGAGTTGAAGAATCTTACTCAAATTCCAACTTGTTCTAATTTCAATTCTATTACCCTCATACTTCTTAATTAACTTATTGACAAGTCAAAATCTTATTCAAACTTCAAAAACTCATCCATATCAAAATTCCATCTAAAAACTCATTTCCCAAATCTATCTCTAAAACACTTATCTTGTTGTTTTAATGTCATATAAGCTTTCCTTTAGCTTATATAACATCCAAACTTTCATTTCCAATCTTAAAAATCAAAGAAACTACCAAGGTTCAGATTCTTACCTTTACTTGCAAGCTCCACGTTTGGAGAAGGAAAAGAAGAAGATAAGAAAGAAGGAAGAAGAAATGAGAGAATTCTGGAAACCTAATGCTCCACGTGGGTTCTAATATATCCCATAACATTTTTTTAATTATAATTTTCTTCCTTACAAATGACCATTTGGTCCTTACATCCATTTCATATTTACTAACCATTCTTTTTAAACTATATAATTATTCTACTTCAATCACCAAATGTTAAAACTTTGCAAATTAATCATTAACCCGGCATGGAGGATGTTACACATCTGCAGCCAAATACTCTCAAACCATTGTAATATAGTGTTTTTTCCATACAAAACCTTGAAGGGAGATTTGTCATGCAGAACTCGTGATGACAATTTATTAACTAAGTGCACCGTGGTCTGAACAGCATAGGACTAAATTTTAATAGGCATGGACGCTTGAGCAAGTAAGACTAAGGTCACCTCGATAATGTGTCTATGTTTTCGCTCGACTACACCATTTTGTTCGGACGTATGGGTGCATGTAAGTCGATGAAGCACACCAACCTTGTTTAGTTCGTCTGTCAAAGGACGAAACTCTCCTCCCCAATCAGTTTGAAGTGCCTTAACTACCCCATTGAATTGCATAGCAACCAATTTTTGAAATAACCTAAATGTTGTTACAGCTTCAGCCTTTGTTTTTAGCAAGTACAACCATGTAAACCGTGTGACAGCATCAACAAATGATACATAGAATCGAAAACCATTTGAGGACATGTGTGAAGGTCCCCATAGATCCGAGTAAACAGTACTGGATTAAGGGAAATGTAGCTTGTGACTTTTACCCAAGTGACATGTTACACAATTTTTATTGATATCATGAAAGGCTTTTACATCAATTTGTTTACAAACTTTAACAAGCGTGTCATAACCAGGATGCCCCAGTCTTCTGTGCCAAGTTTCAGATGTCTTAGAGGATGTTATGGCAATATGAGCTTTAGCTTCATTATTTCTTCTCTGAGTGATGTCAGCTTTGAAGGAGTAAAGGCCATCACATTCTATGCCACGCAACAACATAACCTTTGTGTCTTCATCTCTAACACAACAGATTTTAGCATGGAATTCAATAAACACACGATTATCCCTAGCAAGCTTGGAAACAAAAAGCGGATTCTTAGTAATAGAGGGAACATGTAGAATATCACTTAAAGATAAGGTGCGCGATGAGGCTTGTAATTCAGCCTTGCCAACTTTATAAACAGTCAACGAATCACCATTCACAACCATTAACTTACCCAGATTGTTATAGTTTGAGTATGAAGTAATCGATGATACATTAGAAGTAACGTGGTGTGTTGCACCAGAGTCAATCACCCACTGTTCTTGTCCAGCAAAACTAGAATGTCCCTGGTTTTGCCCTGCACTTTTATTGCCATCATGATATGCATTTCCATGACTGCATTATCCACATGCACTACCACTGACTACATTGATAGCATAATATGCTTTAGAGCCTTCAGACCCAGAGGTATGATCATCAAGCGTGATACCAGTAAAATCTTCATCAAACCTATGCCATCATTGACTGACAAGGTGTCCATTTTTTTCACATAGTTGGCACTGTACTTTGGGTCGAGTTCTGCCTCTACCACGAGACATTCCTCGTAAGTAGGTCAAGTTACTGCTTTATATTGTTGTTTCTCCCTATTCTTGTTAAAGTCAGCTTCTAGCTTCCCTTGTGCAAGACTCGCACTAGCAGGAAAAGACTTGGGCTGATAATCAAAGCCCTCAAGTTACGTTTCAACATCAATGAGCATGGTGAAGATGTTGTCAAGTGACAACGAGTCACACATGGCAGATATGACTGCAATGAAGGGCTGGTATTCCCTTGTAAGACCTTTAAGGGTGCTAGCAATGTGTTCAGATACTGAAACTGGACTGCCACAAGAGGTTAGTGCATCAGTGACTTCTTTCACTTTGGTAAGATAAGCCCTCATGTTGTCTCGTCCTTTCTTGAGGGACTGCAGCTTGTAATGTAGACTCATTACACCAGTGGCAGATCGATTTACAAAGAATTGTAAAGCTTTATTCCACACCTGTGCTGAAGTTTCAACACCAACAAACTGTGGGAGTAAGTGAGTGCTTACTGTTGATAGTAACCAATAAGCTAAAGCGTTGTCTTGGGCCAGAAATTCTTCATACTCTTCATTGGCGACTGCAGTTCCTTCTTTGCCAGCCACAATTTCTGGAGGAGGTAGCATCGTTCCTGTCAGCATCCGCTCAAGACGATGACTCCGTACGGTGAGTAACACTTGTTGCTTCCAAAGTAGGAAGTTCGACTCATCAAGAATCACGTTCACCCTTTTGTTGGTGAACACTTTGACGTTTCGAGATGAAAATTCCATTGAAGTGGTTATGGAGGAGGCACTCTGATCCATAGCAGCAAAACCCTTATGATAAAGTAGCGAATGATACCATATTGAACGTTTGAGGTAGCTACACTAACAACAAGATACAATAACAAAATGCTTTCTTTTTCATTTTGCAATTCTTCCTTTACAGCCTTTATATAGGTTCAAGAATACATCAGTTACACGCAACTAACATTAGTTACAACTACAAACAGTTTACTTAACAGTCTAACACCCTAACTGCCTTAACTACACGAGCAACAACCTGCAACACTGATCAGATGCACTTCATCTCCATGAGCAGTGATTGCATGTAGCACATCACATACACACACAGTCCAACACATATAATCAGATCTCTTCTTTGGTTTTAATGTTTTTATCTTTGTATGAGTATTTTGAGACTATTGTTCTCATTTATTTTTCTATGTTTTGGTGTGTTCGTAATTTCAATTCATTCCGTTCTTTTGTTAACGAAATCCAGTTGTTATTGTTCAAAATAAAAAAAAATTGTAAAAAATAAAATATGTTATTTTTATATAAGTATTTAAAATAATTTTTAGTCTTAATGTTATTATTTTAGTGAAATTATATACTGAAAAGTATTTTTTTTTTATCAAAATAGATACTTAAAATATACTATCATTTTCATTTGAGTACTTAAAGTATTCTTTAATTAATATCACATGCCAACTTTTTAGAACTTAAAAAAAATGAATACTTGAAATAGATATTTTTACCAAAAAATATTTTATGTGCCTATTTTGACAAAAATGATAATACTAGATACTTGCTTTGACCAAAATTACCTTTAAGTACTTAAATAGAAAAAAAAATTTAATAGAAGTTGCTAGTATTATTAAAAAAAGTGAAAATATCCAAAATTATAATAAGAGTTTACAACTATAATCATAAACAAAATACATAATTTAGACTTTTCCTATAATATTGAAACTAGCCACTTTAAATCATATAATGATCATACATGAAAAATGTTAAAAACTCAACCAAGAGACTTGAACAAAAATTAAATCCGCAAACGAACCATAAAAGAGATTTAAGTTTTATGTAATAATAAGGATGATAATAGGTCGGTGTTATTGAAAAGTATGTAACCTTTCGACAACGAAGATGATGGTTGGAGGTGGTTGCTGACGACTGAAAATAGGTTTAAAATTAAAATTTTTAGGGTTTATTTTGTGATTTTTTTTAAAAAAAGGGTTTTTAAAAATAAATTTTAATTTTTTTAAAATAATTTTTTAGAATTTTATAAATCTGACACGTGTCACTTAATAACCATATTTAACTACATGCATCTAAAATTATATCATTGGAAACATTAAATACATATTTTTATTAAAAGATTCTTTAAATACTTAAAATTAATTTTAACTATAATTTAGATACTTATTTTTACATTAAAACTACCCAACTGTCTTTATCTTGATCTTCATAAATGTTTGAAAATTGCAATTAAAATCTGGTGCAATTTTATAAGCTAAAAAAGTGGCGACGAATATAAAGTAAGTATAAGGTAATACTTAAAATAATTAAAAAGTAGGATCAGATTAATAATTAAAATAATATTTAAAACGAAATAAATTAAAATTAAGTAAAATTCATATATATTATTTATACATAATAAAATTAGAATTTGTAATTTAAATTTTTATAATACCTTAAATGTTATCATTAAATTAAAATTTTATTGACAAATTGAATTGACTTGTTTAAAATTTATTTCATACTAAATTAATAGCTACTTATCTATCTAACTTAATTACTACTTTAGTCTAGTCATTACTTAAGCTAGTCTAAAGAATTAAAAAGGTTCATTACGAATCTAAACCTAAACTAATATTTTTTTTATTAAGTTATGGTGATTACAAAATAGTATATGTTCAGGATATTTTCAACCATTTGATAATGAATGTTCAACCACCATGCTGTAGTCACTAGTGCTCGAATCTGTGACCTCTAGGAACAACAACGATTCCTTTAACCACGGAAGTAAGTTGATTCGTGTCCTATACTAATAAATCTAAACTAACAAAAACACAAGTGAATGAATTTAAGCTAATCTAAAGAATTACAAAGGTTAATTACTAATTATCTATATTTCATTGAAGGCTGACAGCACGGGAATACTATTCCCAAGGGGTTTCTGTTTTCGTTAGATTCTTTCTCTCTCTCTCTTTGTAACCCAAAAAAACTAACAAAAAAACACTAGTGAATGTACTGAGACTTTCAAATAAGAATAGAGGCTGTGAAATCTTAAGTTAATGGATATTAATAATATAATTTTATGGGTAAATTACAAATTCCATCACTGAATTTTACTCTCTCCTATTTTGCTCGTTGAACTTTAAAAGTTTTCAATTTCCTAACTGAACTTAATACGTTGGGTTTTTTTGGTCACTGAACTTTACTCTCTTCCATATTTTGGTGACTCCGTCGTTAAATAGTTATTGGCGTTAGAAACGATGTCGTTTTTAAAAAAAATAAAATTTTCATCAAAACGACATCATTTTGCATATATTTAACTGTTCATTTTAACGCTATTAACTATTTAATGGCCGAGTGACTAAAAAAATCAATGTATTAAGTTTAGTGAGGAAATTGAAAAGATTTAAAATACAATGAATGAAACATGAGAGGGAATAAAATTCAGTTACCAAATTTGTAATTTACCTAGTTTTTATCTAAATCAATGTAAAATGTAAATCAAGTTAATGGATATTAATAATATCTTACATGCATGTAGATAACTTCTAAGTTAATGTAGAGCTCCATGAACCAAATGATCTCAATTTTAACAAAATTTTGTTCATGATTTCAATCTTCAAGGAATTGTCATTATCTCTTAAAGTATCATATTCGAGCATGATGTAAGGCTAACCAAGCTTCTTCAATAATGGAGAAGTTGGCAACCTTGTTGTTTCCCGATCTAGGAGAGACACCAAATGCTACACTTTAAATTGATAAGTAATCTGCAAAATTAAAAGAAAGAAATGATTAAGATGGAAATATAAATAAGAAATGAAAGAAGAAAGGAAATGATAAGAAAGGAAATGATAAGGAAGGAAATGGAAAGAAATGATATCAAAGTATGCTGCGGAATTGTTGTAGAAGTATCCTTCAATGGAACTTGAATTGGCCTCCAATGTTGTTAATGGATGTTGCCTCAATGATGAAGGAAGGATGCTTCAATAGTGATTAAGATGGAAATGGAAGGATGGTAGAGTTGGTGTGAAAGTGATGGAATATGATGATGGAAGATGGTGATGAACAGATAGTATCTTATAAAACTAAGAAGGAACCAATGCTATAAGGAGCAAAGACCCGTTTCTTATAAGTTTTATAAGGGATGGTAGTAAGGACTTTGACCCACTAGTTATAGGAACTAGGAACCAAAAGTATCAAGGGAAAGGAATGACACCACAAACTTAAAAATTAAGCTTGCTTAATCGATATAGTTCTAAAAAGAACTTGAAGAGAGAATAATCTCACAAGGATTTTATTTATCAAAGGGTTCTTCTTGCAAGGCTTTAGTGTGGTTGCAACCATAGGATGATGTCTTGAAGTCCATGGAATGAAGATATGTAGCAACTAGGCGTGACTTAGCTTCCAACGTGCATCTAGGTGTCATAGTCTTCAATGGGCAGCAACTTGTCATGAAAGGTCACATTTGTGGAAGGTAACTTTTCATCATTTGAGCTATTTTCCAAGTGTTTGAGCTGAAGATGAGCTGGCCATATATGAAGGATATGTGTATGAGTCTTAGGAAAACTCCTTGTGAAAAGGCACTTCTCGGAATGACAACTCTTCGCGAAAAGGTACGAATCTACAAAAATTGACCTAGACCATATTTGAAGTTTTCTGAGTGGTGAAGATGATGGTGCAACTCTCCAGCTGAAATGAGGTCTCTAGCTAGCTCAAAAGTCCAGCTCAAGTGAGCTATGAGCTCGGGGGTCAGCTGGCAACTTTGTCCCGAAATGTTCTTGAGATGTCCCAGAGTTGTCCTAGTTAAGTTTCCATAGCTCTTGGACTCCAATGCTAGCTTTAAGTCAGCTCCCATCATGTGGCCGAACATGCATCTACAAAAGAAAGCATAATATCAACTAAGTATATGAATTATTATAAAGTAATAAGAATGTGTGCATATTATAAAGATGTGAACTATAGGTTATAATAATAACTCATGCATCATATGATAATGAATGAATATTATTATTACAACTATAGATTATATGCATGAATATCAATCAATGATGCAAACCATAGGACATAATGAATGAATGCACATGTTATGATAATTCAAGCATAGTTTAATATGAAAATGTATGCTCATAATAATATATAGTGCATAAATGAGTAAATATAATATAAAGTAAGGTAGAACTCCCTTATATTGAGCTTGATGGATTTTCAATGATGTGAGTATGTCATGCAGAAAGTTGGTGCTAGACAGGATCACATCAGAGCATAAGATCTATAAGGGTATATGAGTGTTTATTATCAAATAGTTGAGAATTTTTCGAACAAATATCATCTTGTATTTGCACCAGACTAATAAAAAAATATTTATTTTTCAAAGTCTGGTCAAGTTTGTTATCGCTTCATTATCCGAAAGCAGCCCTTTTGATTCGATGCACGACTATTTCGGATTGGGTACGGGGTATTACAAGAAGGTTGATGTATTGGACATATAACTTGTATGGGCTAAAACAATGAAATAATTAATGAGGGGTGGGAGAGTCCCCATGTGTATCTTAAACATCATATATACAGTTTACCAAAAATTTGTTTAAGTTGTCATCTCATGTTGCAGCATTGTGGCTTTACTTGGTTCACTAGCTTATCCCACATGTATAACATTTGTCTCGGCGATTGGTAATGCGCGGTGAAGTAATCCTCGCATCCGAACTGGCAGAATTTCAAGCTGTGTTGGTACTCCACCGGTTTCGAGCTGTTGAATTTTCCACCCACATTCCCATGCTCACATCTTCCACCTTGAATAGCTGCAACAATGGTGTTTTAGTAGAACAATGATCGAAACTACTGCTGTTTAAGAACATACATGCCGAGAGGAAGCGTATTCAAGATGGTTCACTTACTCTCAACTTGTGTTTCTCAAACTCAGCTACAATAAACGGTGCAATGTCCGACGAAATTACGTACCCTGGACCGTTTGCATACTGTGGGTAGTTTTCTTCTGGCCATTCCTGGAAATCGGAAAAATAAATAATATAATGCGTATGATGCTATGCACAAACATGATCAGGCTAATGATTTATGAGAGAATAAATAATTATTAGTTGGCTGAAGGCCATGTTGACTCGGTTTAAGAACTAGTGATGTAATCATGCAATTAAACACGGACTTTTTTCGTTCCAACATTCACAACTCAGGTAACTTCCATGCAGGCATTACGATGGCATGTAAACAAACACCCAGGATTAGCTAAGTGCAGAACGGAGAACACATACCTCGTACGATATTGCCCATTTGCCATGGCGCAGGGGTTTGTGGTAATAATTCATATTCCCGATATAAATGCTTTTATCTCCAAACTTCTTCTTTGCTTCCTTAATCACAGAGTCCACCCGAACAAATGTATCATCATCACACTTCATAATATATTTTGCTGCCATTGTACGGATCTGTGAACAAAAACATACAGTTGTCTAGGACTTAAAGAGTTTGCAACTAAGAAACAATACATTGCAATTAGTTTTGCATATGCACTAAATCTTATGTTTGCTCAAACTGGAATTCTGTTGGATATAAAATAGGCAATGTCGGATCGAGTGCTCACCCCATATTCAGAAATGGCAATTGTCTTCAGTACAACTAGGTCGTAGTTATCCAGGTAGGGAACAATAACGATATTACCGAAACACTCTGCTTTCTTTTTCAGTTCAACGTTTACTTCCTTTCTTCCACTCTGAAAAGAATGCAAATATATTAAACATGGGGAATTTCTGAAGGAAAGAACCGGCTCCACCTTTCTCTACCTTACCAGTGCTACGACAAAACGAGCAACGACTTTCAAAGACCTGATTAACTTATGCTGCATCCATGACTTCCTCACAGCCATCATCTCAGCAAAATGATTGCCAGCGGAGAGGATGCCTATAAAAAGCTCTACATCTCCTTCGGGAAGCGGTGGCGCCTTCCATTTACTCAATCTCTCTCAAGGTGATTTTGTGGATCGAAACTTGGATGTGAAATATGCATGGAAGCAGCAAATACGGAGTGCACATCAAGGTCACCCTTTAGAGATAACCCGGTAGCATCCTCGAGCACAAAGCCCTGTAAATGCCATCAAAAAAAATTATAGGGCAATGTATATTTCCAACAAATCATTAAGCCGAGAACATGTTACTCACAGTTCGATACGGAAATGAGGTAATATGACTGTCAACATTAACATGGTAACCCTCCAATCCAGCCCTCAATGTGAGAACAAATAACTTCCCCTCAGCAAAAGGGTACTGGCAATTAAGTGTCACCTTCCTCTTCCTTCCTATCAATCTGTTTAGCCACCATGTAGCCTTTGATTCTTCCGAGCCATTGTAACACCCCTAACCCGTATCCGACCCGAACATGAGTCCGAGGTGTCACATTGACTTTTCAAACTTTGTCACTTAAAGAAAAATAGGGAAATTTTAAACTTTCATTAAAACAAAATACGTTAATTTACATAAAAGATATCACGAAATACACAATTGATCAGAGCATTCGTAATTAACAACTTATTACATGCCAACACTCTATACACAACCCAAATTACCTACTTTGCCAATTACTTCTGATCTGATCTTTTAGTAGTGATGCTATTCTTGCCACTTCTAGTACTGCTCTTCTTGTTTCCTGGTACCTACGTGTTAATCACTTACACGCTAAGTCATAGACTTAGTGAGGTAATAAATAAACATGTAGCTATAGATTCATGAATATGCATTCATACCATTTGATCATGACATTTCAATATGCATGTATATATTTCACTATAACCGATATAATCATGTCATGTACATATGAAACTTATTTTCTTGTATAAATTTCACCTTAATTTATCTTTCAATTGCCCATGTACATTATTGAGAACAGAGGTATTTGAGTACATTGAGGTTGTGCACTAATGCTGTCACCACAGCTCAATAAATTCCCTCATGGGGCACTGAACATTTGTTCAGTATTTGTCCCGAAAGACCACTATGTCCCGAAGGACCACTGGATATATCCCGAATGACCACTGGATACGTCCCGAATGACCACTGGATACATCCCAAAGGACTAATAGACCCTCGACTCTTGGCATGCTAACTATACCTATAGCTCTCGTATCATATAACATGGGCTTTAATATGAATACATTTCTCATTTCATATTTCTTTCATCACTTTTCATATAAACACATAATCTTTTCCATTATTTCACATACTTGGATTATATTCTCTGGCAATGATATTCGTTCATTCAATGTCATATGAACATATAATGAATTATGCATGCAATCACTATTACAATAGTATATGTATGCATATACATGGGTATGAAATCATTAATTCAACTATCAGAGATAGACTTATCACAAGTCTTGTCTATACACTTTAACTATAAAATGCACTCACCTTAGCCTTTCTTTGATTTGATTCTAATCCTTCGATTGTTCTGGAATAAGTTTACGCTCTAAATCTACATAGTAATACATTGATACTTATCAGCATACGAATTGATATATTCCAAACTATTAATCCTTAGGTTAAAAGAAAGTTATTTCCATCTCTTACTGAAGGTATGCATCGATGCACTACACCATGTATCGATGCATTCCTTGACGGGTGCATCGATGCACTACCCATGCATCGGTGCATAAATCCTATTCGATGTTTGTATTTTAAGCAGGTCCATCGATGCACTCCTTATGCATCGATGCACTAATGGCATTCGATGTTCATTTATTTTAAATGAGTGCATCGATACACTCCATGTGCGTCAATGCACCTTCAACAAATTCTAGGATTTTCTCTTGATGCATCGGTACACGTTGAATGTGCACCGATGCACTCTGCCCAGAATTCAGTTCTTGAACCCGAAAACTTATCCATTTCAGCTTAAATCTTTCATGTTTCATCCCCTTTTATATTCTTAACTCCAGTACACATACTTAAACCAATCTATACTCATTTATTTCATCTTAAACCCCAGAATCCTATCCTCCTTATGAAATCCAAGAATTATACCAACTTTGCAACATGATTTAATTTCACTTCTAACCCTTAATATGTCTTAACTAGATTGATGACAAGTCAAATTTAACTTCCAATTCTAGATATGAACTCTATTCCAAGATTTCATTCAAGAACCTCTAATCTTTAATCTCTTCTAACTCCATCATCCTTTGATTTTAAGATAACCTAAGCTTTCCTTAAGCTTAGTTATCATATAATAATCAAAAACCAATCTTAAATTTAACAAGAAACTCAATAATCAGAAAACTCACCTTGTTTTGCTTTACACGTACAAGGAAGAAAGAAGAAGAAAAGAACTCTGGAAGCCTGTGTGTTCTCCCCTCTTCAACCCACGTGGGTACATATATAACCCTTCTTTTCTTATTCCCTTAGAAATGACCTCTTTGCCCTTCTATTCCTTCTTTCTTTCAATTCAAATCCATACAATAATTTACAAATAAATCTTTATACTATTCAATCATTCTATTTTAATAATCAAATTATGAGACTTTACAATTTAGTCACTAACCCGGTATTGAGGATGTTACAAATCTCCCCCTTAAGAAAATTCATCCTCGAATTTTCATTACGTAAAGAGATAGGGGTACTTAATCCTCATGTCCTCTTCACACTCCCATGTTGCTTCCTCTACTTTGTGATTCCTCCACAAGACTTTAACCAATGGAATAGTCTTGTTTCTTAGTTGTTTAGCCTCATGAGCTAGTATTTGAATAGGTTCCTCTTAATAAGTCAAATTTGGTTGAACCTCAATCTCTTCAGTATTCACGATATAGGATGGATCAGATCGATACTTCCGAAGCATTGAGACATGAAAGACATTGTGTATCTTTTCCATTTCAGATGGCAAAGCTAGCTGATATGCTATTGATTCTACTCTAATAATAATCTCATAAGGTCCAATGAACCGAGGACTCAATTTTCCTTTACGTCCAAATCTCAGAACCTTCTTCCAAGGAGAAACTTTAAGAAACACTTTGTCTCCAACTTGATATTCTATTTCCTTTCTCTTTAAATTTGCATATGATTTCTGTCTATCAGCTTCTGTTTTGATGTTACTCTGAATCACTTGAACTTTTTCTTCCATTTCCTGAATCAACTCGGGACCAATAATTTCTTTATCATTAAGCTCAAACCAATTCAAGGGCGTACGACATCTTCTTTCATAAAGAGCTTCATAGGGAGCCATTCTGATGCTTGACTGATAACTATTGTTATATGCAAATTCAGTAAGTGGCAAATACCTTTCCCGCGATCCTTTGAATTCGATTACACAAGCTCTAAGCATATCCTCTAGAATTTGGATAGTTCGCTCGGATTGTCCATCGGTCGATAAAATGGACTGACTTAGTCAATCTATCTACAATCACCCAGATTGAATCTCTTTTGTTCGAAGTTAAAGGTAACCCCGTCACAAAATCTATTGTTACATTCTCCCATTTCCACTGAGGAATTGATACTGATTGTAATAGTCCTGACGGAACCTGATGCTCAGCTTTGACTTGTTGACAAGTCATACACTTTGATACAAATTCCGTAATGTCTTTCTTCATTCCAGGCCACCAATATCAACTCTTGAGATCCATATACATTTTGTTTTCTCCTGGATGCAATGTTAATGGACTACAGTGAGCTTCCGTTAATAGATCAGTCTTTAACTCATCATCATTTGGAATTACCAATCTCCCTTGATAATACAAGTTCCCATCCAACTTGATTTCATAATCATTTAGCTCTTCATTCTTAAATTGTTACAATTTCTTCAAACACATTTCATCTTTTCTTTGCAATTCCTTAATTCGATCCAGCCATGATGGTTTGAGAGCCAATTCCGTACAAATTGCACCGTCTCCGCCAAATGATAGTTTGGCATCCAAAGCTCGTAAGGCTGCAAACGTCTTTCGACTTAAGGCATATGCTACCACATTCGCTTTCCCTGGATAGAAATCGATCACTACATCATAATCCTTGAGAAATTCCACCCATCTTCTATGTCTTAAATTCAACTCTTTCTGAGTCATCAAGTACTTTAAACTCTTATGATTCCTATACAAGTAGCATTTTTCACCATACAAATAGTGATGCCAAATCTTAAGAGCAAATACTACGGCCGCCATCTCCAGATCGTGTGTAGGATAATTCTTTTCATGTGGTTTTAGTTGCCTCGAAGCATAGGCCACTACTTTGCCTTCTTGCATTAACACGCATCCCAAACCGTTTGTATGTCTTAAATTCAACTCTTCTGAGTCATCAAGTACTTAACTTTATGATTCCTCCTATACAAGTAGCATTTTTCACCATACAAATAGTGATGCCAAATCTTAAGAGCAAATACTACGGCCGCCATCTCCAGATCGTGTGTAGGATAATTCTTTTCATGTGGTTTTAGTTGCCTCGAAGCATAGGCCACTACTTTGCCTTCTTGCATTAACACGCATCCCAAACCGTGAGACCACATCACTGTAAACTACAAAGTTCTTGCCAGACTCGGGTTGAATCAACACTAGAGCTTCTGTCAAAATCTTCTTTAACCTTTCAAAACTCTCTTGACATTCGTGGGTCCACAAAAATTTTATCTCATTTCTCAACAGCTTAGTTAGGGGTAATGCTATTATGGAAAAGTTTTTAACGAACCTTCGATAATAACCAACTAATCCCAGAAAACTTCTAACTTCCGATACATTCTTTGGAACTTCCCACTCCAGAATAGCTTTAATCTTTTGAGGATCCACATGCAGAAATTACATGTCCAAGGAATGTCACTTCACTCAACCAAAATTCACATTTTGAAAGTTTAACATAAAGCTTCTCATTTCGTAAAATCTGCAAGACAATTTTCAAATGCGAACTATGCTCTTCCTCTGAGTTTGAATATATTAAAATATCATAAATGAAAATCACCACGAACTGATCCAAATAGGGTTGGAATATCTTGTTCATTAAATCCATGAAAGCTGCTGGTGTATTCGTAACTCCAAAAGGCATCACGATAAACTCATAATGACCATACCTCGTTCTAAACGCCGTCTTTGGAGCATCTTTCTTCTTAACAAACAAAACTGGAGCTCCCCATGGTGAGACACTCGGTCTGATAAAACCTTTATCCAGCAACTCTTGTAATTGAATCTTTAATTCTTGCAACTCTTTTGTAGCTATTTTGTATGGTGCCATTGCAATAGGTGAAGTTCCAGACATTATTTCAATCTGGAATTCCACTTCTCTATCTGGAGGCAAACCCAGTAACTCTGCAGGAAAAACGTCCGAAAACTCTCTGACTATAGGAATTTCGTCAATCCCTTTCTCCTTGGTTCTAACATCCAATACATTAGCAATGAACCATTGACATCCCTGTAACATTAACTTCTTCGCTGACATTACTGAAATTACATTTTCCAATGGATTCCATCATTCACTAAATATCACCACATCTACCCCTTCTGGACTTCTCAGTGTTACTCTTTTCATTCTACAGTCAACATTAACATAGCAACGGTATAACCAGTCTATTCCCAGTATTACCTCGAATTCGTCAAAAGGTAATTCCATCAAATTAGCAAGAAATTCAATTCCATGAATCTGTATGGGACATCCTCGACTCACCATATTTACACGAGCACTGTGCCCTAATGAATTCGTCACTATCACCTCATTACTAGTAGTTTCTAACGGAATGTTTGATTCTCTCACTAACTTACTAGTAATGTATGAATATATCGATCCTCTAGCGGAGGATGCCACTGAATCTAATCTCTCTTGGGGTTGAGAACCAACATCTTTGCCCCTTTTTGATGGTGCAGAACTTGAAGAAGCACCGGTTCTTTTGACTGTCCGAGCTCTTGAATTTTCAAATCTCTCATTCTGATCTCTTTCCAAAGCTTTGGCACGATTGACTACCTCTTGAAACGAGGATAGATTCAATACAATAAGCATTTCCTTCAACCAAGGACGTAACCCCTCTACGAACCATTCACAAGGATCATTCTCTGTAGGAACAAGTTCGGCAACAAAGCGGCTCAACTTATTAAATTCACACTCGTACTCATATACAGTGTGATTCCATTGCTTCAAATTCATGAACTCTTGTTTCATCTGTCGAACAAATTGATCTCTGATGTACTTATGCTTGAATTCTTCTAAAAATAATGACCTAGTTACTTGATTACTAGACATCCTCAATGTAACATTGGTCTACCAGATCCTTGCTTGCCCTCTTAACAAGGAAATTACTCTATCTAGCTTCTCAGCATCGGAACAATGAAGTCCCTCAAGCATGACTTTCACGTCATTAAGCCAAAGGTCCGTAGTAACAGGACCTTCCTCAGCTTCCCCTCTAAACTCGGGAGATCCTAAACCCTTCAATTCTTTCGCAACATTCATTTTCAGAGTTGAAATAGTAGGTGGTTGGAAACGCGTCAATACCTCGTCTAACGTTATAAAGAATACATCTTGTTCATTCACAGGCACTCCAGAGGGTGTCTGTTCTTCACTTTGCCTGGCCAGAGCAGGTGAATTGCTACTTTCAGCGGGTCTATCATCTCCCGCTTCATTTATAGAACTACCATTTCTGGACATCTATTAAGACACAATAATATCATTCTATTAGCAAAACAACATACTTATTATTCTATCAGATCAGAAGTTTTCACTATTTTGTTGGCATATATACATTATAAGACACTCTAGATTTCGGTTTATGCCGAGAATCGACTAAACCGTAGCTCTGATACCATTAAATGTAACACCCCTAACCCTTATCCGACCCGAATATGAGTCCGATGTTGTCACATTGACTTTTCAAACTTTGTCACTTAAAGAAAAATAGGGAAATTTTAAACTTTCATTAAAACAAAATACATTAATTTACATAAAAGAGATCATGAAATACAAAATCGATCAGAGCATTCGTAATTAATAACTTATTACATGCCAACACTCTATACACAACCCAAAATACCTACTTTGCCAATTACTTCTGATCTGATCTTTTAGTAGTGATGCTATTCTTGCCACTTCTAGTACTGCTCTTCTTGTTTCCTGGTACCTACATGTAAATCACTTACACACTAAGTCATATACTTAGTGAGGCAATAAATAAACATGTAGCTATAGATTCATGAATATGCATTCATACCATTTGATCATGACATTTCAATATGCATGTATATATTTCACTATAACCGATATAATCATGTCATGTACATATGAAACTTATTTTCTTGTATAACTTTCACCTTAATTTATTTTTCAATTGCCCATGTACATTATTGAGAATAGAAGTATTTGGGTACATTGAGGTTGTGCACTAATGCTGTCACCACAGCTCAATAAATTCCCTCATGGGGCACTGAACATTTGTTCAGTATTTATCTCGAAGGACCACTGGATACGTCCCGAAGGACTGATATACCCTCGACTCTTGGCATGCTAACTATACCTATAGCTCTCGTATCATATAACATGGGCTTTAATATAAATACATTTTCTCATTTCATATCTCTTTCATCACTTTTCATATAAACAGATAATCTTTTCCATTATTTCACATACCTGGATTATATTCTCTGGCAATGATATTCATCATTCAATGTCATATGAACATATAATGAATTATGCATGCAATCACTATTACAATAGTATATGTATGCATATACATGGGTATGAAAACATTAATTCAACTATCAGAGATAGACTGATCACAAGTCTTGTCTCTATACACTTTAACTATAAAATGCACTCACCTTAGCCTTGCTTTGATTCGATTTTAATCCTTTGATTGTTCTAGAATAAGCTTACGCTCTAAATCTACATAGTAATACATTGATACTTATCAGCATACGAATTGATATATTCCAAACTATTAATCCTTAGGTTAAAAGAAAGTTATTTCCATCTCTTACTGAAGGTATGCATCGATGCACTACACCATGTATCGATGCATCCCTTGACGGGTTCATCGATGCACTACTCATGCATCAGTGCATAAATCCTATTCGATGTTTGTATTTTAAGCAGGTGCATCGATGCACTCCTTATGCATCAATGCACTCCTTATTCATCGATGCACTAATGGCATTCGATGTTCATTTATTTTAAATGAGTGCATCGATACACTCCATGTGCATCGATGCACCTTCAACAAATTCTAGGATTTTCTCTTGATGCATCGGTACACATTGACTGTGCACAGATGCATTCTGCCCAGAATTCAGTTCTTGAACCTGAAAACTTATCAATTTCAGCTTAAATCTTTCATGTTTCATCCCCTTTTATATTCTTAACTCCAGTACACATACTTAAACCAATCTATACTCATTTATTTCATCTTAAACCTCAGAATCCTATCCTCCTTGTGAAATCCAAGAATTATACCAACTTTGTAACATGATTTAATTCCACTTCTAACCCTTAATATGTCTTAACTAGATTGATGACAAGTAAAATTTAACTTCCAAATCTAGTTATGAACTCTATTCTAAGATTTCATTCAAGAACCTCTAATCTTTAATCTCTTCTAACTCCATCATCCTTTGATTTTAAGATAACCTAAGCTTTCCTTAAGCTTAGTTATCATCTAATAATCAAAAACCAATCTTAAATTTAACAAGAAACTAAATAATCAGAAAACTCACCTTGCTTTGCTTTACACGTACAAGGAAGAAAGAAAAAGAAAAGAACTCTGGAAGCCTTTGTGTTCTCCCCTCTTCAACCCACGTGGGTACATATATAACCCTTCTTTTCTTATTCCCTTAGAAATGACCTCTTTGCCTTCTATTCCTTCTTCCTTTCAATTCAAATCCATACAATAATTTACAAATAAATCTTTATACTATTTAATCATTCTATTTTAATCGTCAAATTATAAGACTTTATAATTTAGTCACTAACCCGATATTGAGGATGTTACAGCCATCCTCATCGTCCCAAATCCACTTCTCGCATTTAACTTCTCCATCAACTACCCAAAGAAAGAAACAATCAGAAGATCAGTAAAAAACATTAAATATCTTTTAAAACATCCCCTTCCCCACAAGATCATAAAGCAACATCTTTAAGTACTTCACTACCTACAATTATTAAGAAACGAAAGTAAACTACAATTTCAACCTTTTCTCTACCTACATTCTCATTTGACATGGCAAAGACTCAAATGCAGTAAAAAGATAACATGTTTCTTCATCAGCTCTAAAATTCCACCCTTTGCACCTCATAGTCGATCCCCGCTGCATCCGATAACAAGTATTCTGCTCGATCACCGGCTTCCCGCTCCAATCACCTTTCAACCTTGGGTTGAACTGAAGGATCTGGGGCGGATCCTCACTGTCAACTGTCTTCAAACCCTGCAATTCCATCATAAACTGTGATACCATCACTGATTCATCCCCTTCTTTCAAGACTGTGACTTTCGGGTCATTTTTTGAATGCGCCCAATGTGACATACCAACCACCGTAATTTGAGAACCTAATGTTAACCTGCAAGGAAGCACCAAGATTTTACCTCGATTTATCATATAGCCAATATATTTCCCTTTATCAGACCAAACTTTAGCCAAACTAAATTACATCTCTTTCACCACACTCTCTATTGGGAGATGACCTATACCTTTTAGTATTGAATTAATGGCTTCAGCAAGGTTTGTTGTCATGTGTCTGTATTGTCGACCACTATCGTATGCTTGCGACCACTTTTCCTACTCCATTTTCGACCCCCACTTCCAAACACGCTCATCTATGACCTTCAAATTCTCTAATCTCTTTTCAAAATTTATTGGTTTAGTTCATATCTTGTTTCATAATATATATTTTGTTAACATCAATTTAGAAATAAAAACATAAATGGATACACATGTTGAAAATAAAACTTACCCATGCTACTATCTCACTACGAATGTGGTTGTTATGAAACTTCTCTGTAACACCCCCTATTTAAGAAATTAAGGACTAAATTGAAAGATTTGGAACCTTGCAGCCTATATTTGAACTTTTAAAGAGTTTAAGGGCTAAACTTTAAATTTCACCAAATTTTAAGGTTAGTGGAAAATAAACCCCTATTTTCCCAGTGTTTGTGTTTTAGCCCCAAAATCCCAAATCAAACAAACCTCTCACCCTCGTCATCCTCAAGCCTTCGATCCTCGATACGCATACCCTCGGCCGTCGTTACGGTGCTTGGACACCGTTAGACGAACCAGTAGCCCTTGTGACCCATTCCCGAACCTGTAATTACCAAATCGGTTGTCAATTTACCGCGAGGAATGGAGGAAGCATCGTCAAGCAACTCATCTCCGATCAGCAGTCACCGATCGATGATGGCTTACCCCGCCAGTACCAGGCGAAGCGCCAGCCACGTGCGACCAAAACCCCTCTTTCAATTCGTTAAGAGGAGCCTTCATTAGCCTTGGGGAGCCATTTGAAGAATGCCGAAGAAACATGGGTCATGACACGGGTTATTGGAAATCCCTGTCGATACGGCGACTGTCTTGCATCACAGCCACCGTAGCCAACCTCCCCATATCTGTGCGCTCAAAACCCAGTCGAAAGGTCACCGTGTTATCATCGTTTTCATCGATCGTCAATTAGGGTGAGTTTTTTTATTTATTTTTGGTAATATTTGGAGTATCTTTGCTGTGATTTTGGGTTTGTAATGACTAAATCAAGTGTGTATATAAACAGGGAGTGAACGGCCGTCCAAAACAACCTCTGTTGTCGTTGCATGTGCCGTCACGAGCTGGTAGTGCTCGTGGGGCTCCTCCACCGATCCAGGAAGTTTTTGGAACCGGTACAATCATATCGAATCAGTCTGAATCGGGTATGTTTGACCCGACCAAGTCAATCCGAACTGAGTCAACTCGTTGACTTTGACCGTTGACTTTGACCAAAAAGTCAAATTTTTTGAAAATGTCTCAATTTATGTGCTTTGAAGTCTCGAGTTTGAATCCGAAGTCCGTTTTGCCAAATTCACACCCTATAAGCTATTTTTCAGTGATTTACCTTCATATTCAATATGGTTTCTCAATTAAGTTCAGTTTCTGACGTAAAATTGTTTGTTATGTATCCGAGGAATTATTGGACATTAAATAACAGTTTGAGGGCGATTGAATGGAATTTAAATAGTCGATCGATATGGCATAAAAATCGAGGTAATACTCTACTACCTTTTGTGTGCTCTTCGAAACTCATTGATAGATGGTAAATGCATGAATGGAAATGATTGGTCCATTATATGTATTTAACTATCATTGGACTCAGACGTAGATTGGATTAAAGACAAAACATTGTATAAGACTCTGATGGCTCGAAAAAGAGAAACTAAAATATTGATCGGAAATAATTATAAGTTCAGTGATTCAATAATAATTGATTTGATTTCAAGATATGTAAAATTTGATAAATTATTTTAAATGTTAAATACCAGGATTATTTGGATAAGAAATTACCAAAAATAACCCTATGGGGTAAAATTACTAAAATACCCTTGTACTGTAACATACCAAGACTTCCCTGAATAGTGAAAGATAACCCAGAAAAGACATACTTGACTAGTTATAAGAAATATTGCATATAAATGAATTGAAAGGAATTACCGAAATGTCCTCGAGCTTCGTAATAACTATAATAACCTCCACTGATCAAAGGAACAAATACCCTTAACTCTAAAAGAACTAGAATACTTGAAACCTAATATATCAGAAGTAATGTTACTGACAGATTAGAATGAAATATCGATGATACACTTATAATGTAAAAAGCACAACGGATGGTTATGATAATGGAGATGACCCGATAACTCATATCTTGAACCACTTGAATCTTGGAAACATCGATTTAAATTCCGGATCTATATTGGAATTACAGAATTGCCCCTGAATTGCAAAATGACCAAAATGCTCTAAAATGTATAATGACCTAAAGTATCTCCAAGCCATGGAATAACTAAATACCTTCAAGCTCTAAAATGATTAAATCAACCTAGAATACCAAAATGAATTTATTATATGACCAAGTTGAACTGAACGGAAGTACCATATGTATCCGAATTTCATAAACGTCTGAATTACTCTTGAAACTTCGAAGTGACTATATGGATTTAACTATTGAATGACCTAAATACCCTCATGACCTATAAATGAGTGATTGTTATTGGATATATTCTGAAAACATAAGAAAATCTAAGTATTGTATCGCCCTTAAAGGTTGGGGAGTACGACTCAAGTGTGTTGGTCATCTTGGTGATTGTTGCAATTCATAAATTAAGCTAATACCATCGGAATAAGTTGAGTTCCTCAAGCTCCGTTCAAAGATGATTATGAAGATTATCAGTTCGAGTCAATCTGGTATCCTAATAAATTGACATGAATCTTGAATACCATGAATCATCAATTTATCCTTATTAGATTAAGTTGCTAAGATTCTACTAGATATCGTAATGTCTAAAATGCCCTTGCTGGCCTAGATAATGGAATCACACTCAGTGAAATTAGATCTTGAATTATTCAGATGTAAAGGTTCCTGAACACCTTCCTGATGTACCTGAATCATAAAGGGGTCATAAAGTATCAACTTTAAATGTCTTATAGATCCATTAGTAATCAATCCCTTTCAATAGAACCTCGTTCCTATAATCCGATCAAATTACATAAGTTCCATGTTTTCCATTCTTGATAACTATTAAGTGCCTCTGAAAAATACATGTATCCTCTAGTGTGTTCCCAATGTACTACAACATTGTTTTATATGTTTTGAAATGAGTTTTACCGAAATTTATTGATTTACTGGCTTATAAACCATGGCAACATGGTATGTGTTCTCCGATTACGGTTTTCACTGAAAAGTATGATTATTTATGATTTATGGAATCATGGAATTTACTGTTTATGAACTGTGGTTTCTATTTTCACTGGTTATACTTGAACTGTTTTATTGGGATTTTATCTAGGTAGGCTGAAGGTTCAGCTCTGATCAAGCTGGTAAATCCTCACGGACCTAGGGTGACCCTTGGGTAGGCTCTGAGGCCTCGAGAAACTTTATTGGGTAGGTTATCAAGCCCCAAGGCACTCCCTTGGGTTAATTATGGGACTATATATTGTGTACAAGTAGAGGGCAATTATATGGTTTATTTCATTGTCACGTTTACAAGATTATACTGGATCACGATCCAGATATTATGGTTTACTATTAAAACTTATTTCTACTGGATTTTATATGGGTAGAATTATGGAGAATGGAGGTTCAGTCCTGATCCAACTGGTAAATCCTTACAGACCTAAGGCGACCCTTGGGTAGTCCTCGTGGCCCCGAGTAACTTTCTTGGGTATGTTCTCGGGCCCCAAGGCATTCCCTTAGGGTGGCTCCCTTTGCTGTGTGCTTAGGATAAACTCTGATGGACGCAGTTCTGGGGAACTGCATAACGGTGTTCGGTTGGAGGGTTCTATTATGGTTTTGAAAACATGTTTTAAACAGTTACTATTTTAAAAAGAATTATATCTTTTCACTGGTTTTGGTTGAAACAAACTATTCTAATATCTTGAACATGGTTCACTGAATGCTTCCTCTGAACTGTAATCTTAATGCCTGTTACTCGAATAAATATCAGTGGAATCGCAACTCATTCTGAAAATATGTATAAGTCTAAGTCAATAAGGAAATTTTATTGTTTTACATTTATTTGCATGTCTTGTAGCATCAATTGGTAGTTTTGTATTGCTGAGCTTCCCAAAGCTCACTCTTTGACTCATTATTTCAGGTTAAAAGAATCAAACCAGTGCAACTATCAACTTCAGTAAAGAAGTTCCTCCGGCATTGTTATCAGAGTACGATGTATATGATTAGGGGGCATGTAGGTGTATTTTGTTTTATAATGAGTCTAAAATTTGTTTTATTTCTGAATATTAGAAAATTTTACTTTTGTATTTATAAATCATTTCATGATTTTAAGTGTTTTAACATAAATGTTAATTTTTCTGGGATTTTTACGGTAGGTCGCTCCGGTGGCCCTAATGTGACACCTCGGATCGAATCGGGTCACCCGCATCAGTCTGTGGGTGTTACATTCTCAATACAATTCTTACCAATATGGTGGATATCAAGCAAACTCCATCTTCTCGGACGACATACTTACATAGATTAGTCAAAAAGAAATCTGAAGCCTTTGCAGTCTCTCCTTCAATAATGGCGAATGCAATCGGGAAGATGTTTTGTTAACTATCTTGGTTAACTGCTATCAATAATATATGTTTATATTGATCGTATAACCACGTACCATATCTTGGACCATACATTTACAAAAATAAAAAACCTTATATGCATGACTTGAATGCCCAAAAGCGTTTATGAAATATTTTTTCCCTTGAATAAGTTGATCTTCTAGGTTGTATGCAGGCATGGTCTGAGACTTCATAATGGTTCTAGGTATGAATCGTTTCATAGCTCATTACAAATCAAGTAGCTCATTGCATGATGTATCCCAATTTCCATATAAACACCTCATTGCATTCTCATTCGCATGACAAATCGGTTTGTATTTTACATTGTATCTGAACTAGTCTCAAATAGATGCAGTTAACACCGAGCAAGGGATCATTGGATTTTGTTCAACCAACACCTTCACATATTGACATATTACATCAGAGTCCAATAGTCGGTGGTCTTGTTCGATAGAGTTTTGCAAATATATGTGTGGACCATTGTACCTTGTGATGACTCAAGTATTTTACCTATATTTTGGACACTTTGATCAGCCACTTACACTCGGGCCAATATTTAACACAATTCGCGTACAGAGTTTTATGGTTGGACTCTACAACCTTGCAATCAACATGGCCTTTTATGCAATACTCTTTAATCGTCAATGTATCTTCTTTTTTTCCTCTAAATTGCTTTCCAAATGATAATTCACTAGAGTATTCGGATGATTCAATCATGTGGCCAGAAGTTAAATGTGACATCTCTGGGAATTCAAGTGCCCTCATCGTATCATAATCTATCTCGTGCATGTAAAGGGTAAGTTGATACAGTGTCGGATATTCATCAATGGTCATATCATGTTTATTACCATCGAAAATATCATCATAGTCTACAGCTGCAGATGTTCCACCGACTTCGTTTGCACTTTCAACCATCGTCACGAAACTGTTTATAGACCTATATGTCGGGTTCTCAATCTGAATTTCGAAAACCATTTGAGATGAAGTTCCAGCCATACTTCTTGATGACCCAGGCATATCAGATATATTACACACCTCAACAAATAACTCAATAATTGAAATATTTATTGAGTCAGACAATTCAATCATAGTTGTAATATCATCATCTTCTTCAAGTGGTATTGCAACATACCTGGCTGGATTTGGACATACCATAAACCTGTACCTCAACCATCAGCTCTAGCTCAGATTTTCCTTTCTATCTTCTCCCTCATTTCTACAAATGTGATGTCCCTTTTAAACATCATATTTATAGGTCCTTCAGACTAAAAAATAACTCCGACCTCATTTTCCATAATTTATCAATTGTAATGGACAATCATGAAAAATTTGTTGCTCATTTTTTCTACATATACAAATATAGATATTCAGAATAAATAAAAAATAAATACATTTTGTGACATATTAGATTAAAGTTATTATTATTATTAAAATTAAAATAATTATTTTTAATATTTTTACTACAAATACTAAATCAATATTATTTTAATATTTTTAACATTTTTACTAGAAATACTAAATCAAATGTTGATCTAATTATTTTAACATTTTTACTAGAAATACTAAATCAAATGTTGATCAAATTATATTAATGATTCGTAAGGTAAAAAATAAATTTACTAAACCTTGCAAAAAATGTAAATATATTAACAGTATTTTTTATCAATTAAAATAAGAATGTTATGTCTTTATTTTGAATATTTTATAACTACTTATGATTAAATTATAATAATGATTAAATATAATTAAAACTTTATTAATTATAAGAAATTCTATTGATGTTATTATTTTTTTCATTATAATAAATATTATTTTTTGTCATTATAATTATATTTTTTAACATTTCTACTACAAATACTAAATCAATATGTTGATCTAATTATCTTTAATATTTCTACTACAAATACTAAATCAATAATGTTAAAATTATAATAATGATATTCACATAACAATAAATCGTAAACTGATATTTACTAAGTCAATATGTAACTAACAATAAATCGTTAAATACTTTAAATAAAAAAAATTGACACTTACTTGAGAGTTTCTTCCGACAAGTTGATGTTATAAAAAAACTTTTCAAATTTCTTACTCCTTTTTTACCTGCAACAACATATTAAAATTAATATTTTAATATTAAATAATACGAGATAAAATAGAGATATTTTATTTGAATAATACTTCAAATAAAATTTTATTCGAATAATACTTTAAATAAATTTTTATTCGAATAATACTTACAAATTAAATATTGAAAGAAACTTTTTAACAAAATTTTCTCTAATATTCATCCGGGATGCTCACTCTTTCAATTGTTCTCGAAATTTTGCATGTTCTCCCCTCTCCTCTCTTCTCCTCTACTGTGATCTTCAATTCTCAACCAAAACACCCAACTTTATACCATCCTAATATATTAATGATGCTCCCATGTTTCTCGTTCAACTACCAACTTACCTGACTTATTAATGGACAATTAAATGTGTCATTATTACTTATTTGTTTCCCAGGCAACCTACATGTTTATGCATGGCCTGAAGAAGACGTGCACTCTTAGAGTCTTATCCATTAGTCTGAAGACGCCGTGCACTCCTGTAGTCTTATTCGTTAGTTTGAAAACATCGTGCACTCCTGAAATCCTTACGTTTGGCCTGAAGATACCATACAATCATAAAATCTTTATGATATTACTATAATTTTCACCTTAAATAGAGAAAAAAACACCGATGTACCTTATCTCGAGAATTTTTTCCAACAACAATATCTCGACAATTTAGTCATAACGCTAAATGATAAAGATAAGCACTTGCTCACGTGTTTCAATCAATTGCCTTTACCAGTGGCCTATTCTATGTCAGAAAGTTGGTGACGTATTCAATGCTTTATATTTACTAAGAGTAAATTATTTAAAGGATAAATTACGTATTCAGTCACTTAGCTATTCCAAAAATTCTATTTTATTCATCTTATTATTTATTTTTTCAAAATCATACATAAAATTACTTTTTGATTTTATTTTGGTAACCTGCTGTTAAGAAATTTAATGATAATATTGATATGTCACCATAAGATAATGTCATATCATCATTAAAAACATAAAAAATTAACACATCATCAGTTCTATTTTTCTAAATGACGTGACCAAAATGGAATTTTATATATGATTCTAAAAATATAATAATTTAATAACTGAAATAAAACTGCAGAAATAATTGGATGACTAAATCCTTAATTTATCCAACGAAAAATTATCAACACCAATCTCCTTGGTTGTGGAGTGGGTGAGAAGGTAGGATGTAATTATTAATAAAATCTCCTTCCAATATCAACAATCGGAATACTAATTAATTTAATGTTTTAAATATAAATTTAGTGATTAAATTTTAATATTATGAAAGAAATAAATTAAATTAAAAAATATTAATTCTTATAATATTTGATTCAAATTAATCCATCTATTATCATAAGGGTCATTTTCTTGCAAGTTGCTGCATGCTATTCAAGTACCAAAGTGAAAAATCTGATATAGGCAAGGGTTAAATCATGAATAAACTCTCTTTTTATTCTACATGCAAAATGTTAATAAGGGGATACATATCATGCAATGTTAATAAGGTCAAACAAACCATTGTTATGTACATAAAGTAAGTTATACACTTGAAACAACGATCAACAGTAATTCAAGCACGAGCAAATACAGTCTTTGAAGCGATGAATTCGGACACGATCTCGTACGATAATCTCGACATCGAAAACTCTGGAGATCTGTTTTGTCGCCTCATGACAGTCATTGCATACTCTTAGGCCCCGTTTGGTTCAAGGTATAATTCATTCCTAGGAGGAATGTTTTTTTCCTTGAGAAATATTCCTACGTTTGGATCAACTACATTACCAAGTGCCAGGAAAATATTAAGACCACAGTGATTTTTTACTCTGTTTTCCCAAGAATATCTATATCCCATCTCCCTTAGGTAATTTCATTATTCCCATCCCGTTGTCTAAAATATCCTTCTCCCTACTTCAATCTGGCTAAAATCTTCTTCTCCTTCTCCTTCGACTTGGTTATGGCTCAAAATTGGAATTCCCAAAATTAAAATCCCTTTGCAAAGCCACTCATTCCTTCCTCACGCTCCACCGCTCTAGCCTCCAGTTGTGCACTCTCGGTTCGCAGTCCTTTGTTCATATTTGCTGCCAAAAGTCTCCTCCTTTATCCCTCAAATATTCTTTTCTCTCAAAACCCACAAAAACCCAGTTTTCGGCTGCCTTCAAAACTACCCAGAAGAGGTCTTCTTCGCATATAGTCTCAATGAGTACGGAAGCAGGCATTGGAGTGATGGGCACAAAGCTTGGAATGATGAGTTACTTTGAAACCGATGGAATAGTTGTTCCGGTGACTGTCGTAGGTTTCAGAGAAGGAAATATAGTGACCCAATTTAAGACATCGGCTACTGATGACTATGATGTTGTTCAAGTTGGGTACAGGAGAGTTAGAGACAAGAAGCTGATGAAACCTGAGTTGGGCCATTTGGGGAAAGCTGGTGTTATTCCCATGAGGCATTTGTAGGAATTTAGGTTGCAATGTGTGGAGGAGTTTGAGACTGGTCAGAAGTTAGCTGTTGAGGAGATTTTCAAGGAATGTGATCTTGTTGATGTCTCTGGGACCACTATTGGAAAAGGATTTCAAGGTTAGATTTTATTTATGTATTGCATTTTGAAGGTGATCAATTGATGGTAGATTGCTTGATTTTAGCATTATTGAAGATGTTGATGAATGAACATATAATGCTTATATGTAAGTTGAAATGAATTAATTGTGTGGTTCACTGCTTCATCGTGAATATATGCTGGTGTCACAGACTTCAATTTCATGTTGGTCAAATTGCAGAGTTCAAAAATGGGTGTATTCTTTTTTCTTTGTTATTGATGTTGCATGCATACATAAACATATTATTCGAACTCTGTGTTTTTGGTTGGTATATTCTCTTCTAAGTATGTTCTTTGCTCATTTAACATTGTTTTATCATCTTGATATGGAATTCTAGGGTTTTTCTTTGAAAGCTTTAGCTTCCTTTGCCATAATGTGGGTCTTATTGGTTTGGCAATTCAAATTCCCCATTGGTGGAATGTAATAACATACATGATTTTTGCCCTAATTTTTACACAGGTGGAATAAAGCGCCATAATTTTAAAAGAGGTCAAATTTCTCATGGTTCTAAGAGTCACAGAGCATTGGGGTCTATTGGTGCTGGAACAACACCTGGTCGTGTGTACAAGGGGAAGAAAATGCCTGGCAGAATGGGAGGAAGCAAAAGAAAGATCAGAAAGCTCAAGATTGTGAAAATCGACAGTGAGCTTCGAGTCGTGATGATCAAAGGTGTTGTCCCTGGTAAGCCTGGAAATCTGCTACGTATAACCCCGGCTAAGATTGTTGGGAATAACATACCAAAGAACTAGTTTCATGTATTGTACTTCATTTCAATTTGGTTAGTCTTGCTACTTTAAAAATGGCAAGTCCTGCATAACTCTTTTTGTTTTAACTTCATGTACTCGAAATTTAGTATTTCAATCGTGGAGACTTTTGATGCATTATTTGGTGTATGAGTTTGTGTAGAAATTTACCTTGTTTTATTTGAATTGATCATTCAATTTAACTTGTTAATATGCTCAGTATAAGTTCCCTCGGCTGTACTGCATAATACATATCCTTTGCACCATCTGAATTACCTCAACTCCAATGTTACTGTACTTATTCATTTTTTGTGATGTATTAATGGTTGATACTTTTATCCATGCATATTTAGATATGGTAAGGAGTATGATTCTCCAAATATATGGAAAAACTCCAAAAACAAATTTCACATATCCATGTTGGACACATATACAACCAAACATTCATCTTGAGTCGAAGTCATGTAGACTCTTATTGGGAAAAGTTTTAAATCAATAGGAAATAACCGATAATAGGTCTGCATGTGGACAAGAAAGACAAAACAATAAGCAATAAAACATTAGGTGGAGAAGAAAAATCATATAGCGATTATTAGTTTTCAACCTCCAAGGTCTAACATAATTGTCTTGCTATGTTTATGAAGGCCTATATTCTGAAGGAGATGGATGGTTGAAGCAAATTATTTTGATGAATCAATTAACATAGAAGAGACTGGAGTTTAATATATGGATGAATTCTCATATTTCTTTACAATTTTAATCATCAACCAATAAGGTTTGATATAAAATGCCCTACCATCTTCATGATTTGGCGCTAAGTTTAGGAAAAGGGAAAGGGCTGCAGATGTTGACATTTGAACTTCAAATAAGTAAAATTGAACGTGATATATTTTTATATAAATTATGTTGAAGTAAAATGTTAATATATTTTTTAAATAAATTATGTTAAATTTAATATTAATTAAAATTAAAAGAATACATGATATATTTAAATAATAAAATAATATATTATCGATGAAATTTTATATAAATAATTTTTATTTAAATATATTAACGATGAATTTTTATATAAATAATTTTTATTTAAATAATTAGAATTTCACTTGTTAAAAAATATAGAACAAAGTCAATTTGGTAAAATATACATTCCATTAATCTTTTATTCCTTCAACCAAACACTGTAATCTTACATTACTGCCAAACAAACCAAACACAGTAATATAACATTCCAGTAATGTGTTAGGTAATGTTACATTCCGGTAATCCTATTCTCACTGATAATCTTATATTCCGTGAACCAAACGCACCCTTAAGGTTTTTAAAGATGCGTAGTGGCATACCTGGTTGCAGCTTCAAAAGCCTCAAAGCAATGGCCAGTCTTTCACTGTGCAGCCTAAGGGAATGCTGTCTAGTTTCATTATGTTCGACGATCATCGGTGCTTGTGGATAGTCAGGTGAATATCCGACCGATTCTAGTTTTTCATCGATCACCTCTAGCACATGGTATATTTCTTTAGTTTGAGGATGAGACGTATCTCCCGCGAAAAGTTTGTGTGTAACACCGTTGATTTCGATTGAGCTGCAACCAGGCTCTTTCGTTACACCTTTATCGGTCATTAATTTCCTTACCATCCCTACATTCCTACATCGTCCCACCGACAGGCCGATGCATAAACTCTTGTTAACAGGACATAAACACCATTGCCTCCTCCTGATTCAACGACTTGCTTGGCCAACTCTTCACTGAGCTCAATGCTTCCACTCTTCTTGCAACAAGCATCGAGTAGACTTCTCCAGATGACGGCATCCGGTCTCAGAGGCATCGTCGATACAAGGTCAAGAGCTTCATCGATGAACCCTGCACGGGCCAGAAGATCAACCAAGCATCCATAATGCTCCAATGCAGGCTTGATCTTGTAATCAGTAACCATCATATCGCAATATAAGCACTCAGAAGACCGATGAAAGTGATCTAATTCGGTCTGAAACTCTCCGTCTGAATCATTTTATGAAAACATTTAATTGCTTCCTCTGCTTTACCGTGCACTGCGAATCCTAGGATCATATGGTTCCACGAAGTTAAATCACGTTTTGGCATCCCCTCGAAAACCTGCCGAGCTAATTCTAAAGAACCACATTTGCAATACATATCCACCAATGAATTCTTAATCAGCACATCGATAGACGCATAAAAAATCACACCTTTTCAATAAATAAGCGTGAACCCATGCACCCAAAGACAGAGCCCCAAGACCAGCACAAGCACTTATAACACTCTGCAGCGTATACCCGTCAGGATCGAACGTCTTCCACATTTCCCTGAACAGGTTTAAGGCGCTACTAAACTTACCAAACTGAACAAAACCTTCAAGCAAAACATTCCAGGAAACCAAGCTTCTTTCAGGCATTTTAACAAACATTTTTTCGGCCAAGTCCAAACACCCACAACTTGCATAGAAATGAATCAAACTGTTGTTTACATAAACATCCGGACCGAACCCATGTTTCAAAGCATGGGCATGCCATGAACCTGTTTCCCTTCGGAGAAAGCAGACAAGTAATCGCAACCTTTCAAAACAAATGGGAAAGTATGCTTATCTGGGAGAACCAGAGCTTGCTCTAGCATCTCCAAATAAAGCCGTAAGGCTTGTTCTTTGTTGTTAACTTTATGGACTCAGGCTCTTATGAGAGTGTTCCACATGAAGGAATTGGGGTTTTGGATTTGGTGGAAGAGTTTAAGAGCCTAGCTGAAGTCGAGGAAGGAAGACAAGCGGAGGATCTGAGAGTATAAAAAGAAGGTTTTGGGATGGTAAGGTGAAGTGGAACGGTGGGTGTGGGCGTGGATTTGTTTGAGCTGAAACATGTGGGTGCATTGCTTCAAAGAGATGAGGATGCGGCTGTGGTGGTCCGGTGGAGGGGCGTTTGGGATGTTGGTGGTTTTAGATGGAAGAAGTTGCGGCGGTGGCCTTGGCGCGGTTGCAAGCGCCATCGTTATGCTGTAAGGATAGGTAGTTCAGTTCAAGAACTGAGTGGCTCTTCTAAAGGATGACTAGTTATATGTTGACAATGAGATGGCTGAATATTGATATTTTTGTTTAGAAGTATAAATTCTCTATTTTTTTAGTAGGGGGTGATTAATGAGCTCAGCACATTACGAGCAGATTGAATTGTACTCTTGAGTAGATTATGGGCAGATTATGGGCAGGTTGAACTTAACTCAATAAAATTTAGAAATTTTTTAATTTAAATTGATTTAATTTAAACTCGATTTTGATTCTAGACTTTAACTAGTTGAATCAAGTAAAATTTAATTTCACTCGATAAATTCACGAGCAGCTTGTTAATTTTTTATATAAATTTTAAAAGTTATCTTAAAATTATTTCATTAAAAAATACAAATTTATTAATAGATAAATAAAAACGATAATAAGTTATTAATCTATTCATTTTTAATAACTTTTTTGATAATTTTTTTGGTTAAATTTATTAATTTATATTTATATCAATCTCTATATGTATTAGTAGATTTTACGTATAGTTAAGAAAATATGATAAAAATTTCAGTAAGTTTAACGAATTACGAATCGAGTTGAGTAAACTTAACGAACTACGAATCGAGTTGAGCAAAAAAATATTAACGGGCTCAAGTCGAACACTATCCAACTTGTGATCGACTCGCTCGATAAACACCCTTATATTTGACCACTCACTTATTACTTATTTTCTATTTTAGTTAATTATTATTTTTTAAGTTATACCAAATGTTTGATTTATTTTAGTCATATGCTCTTAAAAAAATTAACAGAAACACGTAAGGCTTGTTCCCAAAAAATCCCCGTGGGGATTCTTCCCATAATATCATTGTAACTGAACTACAAAAAATAAGTAAAATGGGGTGTTCCGGAATACTACGATATCGACATCAACCCAAATTCAAACCATGTAATCGACGCACAAAAAGTACATTCTTAACACCGTCCTGGAAAAATGGATCTGATGGATGCTGCCGTCACGAGGCAACACCGACATCAGCTGAGGGATTACCACCCTGAACAACTGAGCCCTGGTTGTTTTTATTTTTATAAAATTAGGAAATTAATACAGATAGAGATACACACATTATTGGAAATTAATACAGATAGAGATACACACATTATAAGAAATTAATACAGATAGAGATACACACATTATAAGAAATTAATACATATAGAGATACACACATTATAGGGGTCTCGTTAAAAGACCACCTTAATCCTAAATGGAAGAAAAAGAGTGTCCCAAACAATGGCTAAGGAGACAACAGTCCCAACTAAGCACACAAAACAAACTCCCAACAAAGCACACAAAACAAACTCCCAACAAAGCACACAAATCAAACTCCCAACTATGCACACAAAACAAACTCCAATGGTAAAGCCTCGACCCACTCCACAGGCAGAAACGGTCAAACCAGAGAATATCCAGAGCAGACGAAAACTAAACAAAGCTAAACAAACTGTGTTCCAAATAATGCAGCCCAGACATAACACCCACAACTAGACCTAAATCATCATGCCAAAGAACCAAAAACAACACCCCGTGGTCTCGGCATGGTCAACAACAACAACAGTCCGAGTTGTCATCATAGTCATCGTTCCTACCACCTCTGCCCCTGTTGTTATGTTGGTTCCTAGAATAAGGACTGTCAGGTTGATTACGCCTATTCTGGTCGGTTACATTTCCCCTTCCACTGCCTCGACCTCTATGACCACCCCTACCGCCAACCCTTGCACCTCGCCCAACCCTTGCACCTTGTCCACCTCTTGCACCTTGTCCACCTCCTGCACCTCGTCCACCTCTTTGGTTCTGATTTGGTAGTTGTTGAACCGATTGTTGCTCCCTGGATTCTCCATTAACTGCTTGCAGTCTGTCATGTTCGTGTTGAAATGTAATATCTTCTGCATGATTATCTCTCTCCAAATCATCCTGCAGGGCACAAGCCTACAATACTTAAACTTTATATAAGTCCGGTTGGAAACTATAGTGTTAAAGTTAACTGAAAGAACCTCATGAAGATCCTCTGTACTACCATATTTTTTTCTAAAAGGGAAAAAAATGTTAATGCCATGACAAGTGACGACACATACCGCATCGATAACATGGCCACTTCCCTGAAAAGATGAAGCGAGCCTAAACAAAAAACACCAAGCCAAATACACTGCCTCACCAAAGGCCATCTTTTTTTACCTACTCAACTGCAGATTTGGCAGCTATAGAAGCCAAATTTGTATACTTCTGGAAGGAAAAGGAAAAAATAATCTAGGAAAAATTTCTCCTTTTTCCAAATTCTCCTTGTATCAAATGAGACCGCAAAGCACCAATTTTACCAGGAGCTACCAAAGTACAACATGCCTATCGGAAAACAATTCTAAGGGACAGAATAATCACTAAGCAACAACCAACAAGTCGTAACAAAAATGAAATGTATTTCAAGTAAAAGGAAAATCAAAAGAATGCATTCCGCCAAATATGCCATCCATTACAATAATCAACAGCAAGGACTGAATAAATTGCAAGTGACATGAATAAGAAAGAATCCCATTCCTTGAGCAAAATAGGTCAACTGATTCAAAAAGCTTTATGCTAAAGATTGAAAATCAATTTTCAAATTCAACACATACTTGTAAAACAAGAAAGTACAAAAGGAAGTTGAGGAAACCCCCGTCAACTGAAATAAGACACAGACGCTGTCCACACAAAACTAACAAGATTAAAATGATCCTCAAAGGCATTTACATGTAGCCAAAGTTCAGAGATCAAATCAGTATTGAATAATCCACCAGTAAAAACCCTTCTTATCATGTTAGCCTTGGAATTTAAGCTTTTACCTAAACATTTTAGGACTGAATCTGTCGACTTTGAAATCAGTAAGTAGAATACCTTAACTCTAGGAATACGCATGTAACCTCTTTCGACTAATAAAAAACTATTTCATGAGAATTTTAGCAATTATGCCTATATGGTTGTTAACCTGTTCGATCTCGGGTATTATATAGGACCACATTACATTCGTTCTCTTATTAAACTAAGTCCAAGCATAAATAACTCAAAATACGGCATGTGTTGTACAGATATTAATCAAACCTTGGATCATCTCCATAAATAGAAACTCTTCTTAAAAGCCTATGCTTGCTTGCAACAATTTCCCATTAAATCAAACCTTTGATCAGGAGTTACCTGATATAGTTGAGCTCCCCAAAATAAGTGACCAACAAGTGCACAACTTACAAGAATTTCAAATAATGCATCCATTCTGAACCAACCTTTTACAAATCATGCCACACCAACTGTAACATCCCAAAAGTCGGATTAGTGATCAAAATGAATTTTTTTTGAAATTTAGTGATCAATTTCAGAAAAGATTAAAAGTGCAGGGACTTAATTGGAGAATTTCGGTGTTGAAGTTAATAGAAAAGTTTGAAAGTAGAAAGGGTATAATGGTCACTTGATAAGAAAGATTTTTATTTTCCCTTTATAAGGGGAAACCACGTGGAAATGAGAGAAAAGAAAAGAGAAGTCTGGAAACTTTGCTTCTTCTTCTTGCTCTTCACCGTGAGCTCATTTCAAAGGTAAGTTTCTTACAAGTTGATTATTCCTTAATTTTATGACAGGTTTTGATTCTTTGGGTATTAAGAAAGCTTAAGGAAAGCTTAAGTTGTCTTAAAACCAAAAGATGAAGGAGTTAGGAAAGATTAAAGATAAGAGGTTTATTAGTGAAAACTTGAAATAGAATTAATAAGTAGAATTGGAGACTAAAATTGACTTGTCATAAGTTAAATTAAGAAGTATGAAGTGTTAGATATGAAATTAAAACATGTTGGAAATTTAGCAAGATTATTGGTTTCAAGAATTTGAATGAGATATGGAAGATGATGAGGTTTCATATGCATATAAAAGGATTTGAATAAGTGTAGTTAAGTTTAGTGACAAGAAGGAAGTTTTAAATAGAAGGTTTAAGTGAATATTGGTTAATTTTCGGGTTAGTGAAGCAGAATATGGGCTGGTAGTATCGGTACTGGTTGGGTAAATATCGATACTACAAGGCAATATTAAGTGATAAGTTTGAGTAGGGTATCGATACTGTATGAACAATATCGATACCACAAGGAAAATGTTTATAAAATCTTCATGGGGTATCGTTACTGAAGTGATAGTATCGGTACCATGGGTATCGATACCAAAAGAGAAGTATCGGTACCATTCTTGAGATGAAGTTTCAGAATCGAAAATGGGTATCGATACCGTATAAGGGTATCGATACCGTATAAGGGTATCAATACTACAAGTATGAGAGTATCGATATTGTAACAGTAGTATCGATACTACTTAAGTTGGGATTAAGAAAGTAGTGTTTTGGTTAGTTTATATTCGTAAGAATCTTTTCGAGTAATTCAAATATCAATATTTATTGGATTTTACATTCGTGTAGATAGCGATCGAGAGCAAAGTCCGGACGAGTTGACCAAGTAATATTCATCAAGAAAGAGATAAGAGATCGATATTGACTAGTGAGGCCAGGTGAGTGCATATTAGTTAGTATATGATGATGAATGGAAATTAGACTTGTGATAAGTCTATTTCCTATATTAGAAGGCATGAATTCATGATTATAAGCATGTGTTTGATATGAATATATGTGATATATGCTATGGTATATGTTATATGATTGTTGTGAATACATGTTATGTGAATATGATATAAACCATGTGATAATGAACTGTGTGAGCATATGAAGAGTGAAGTAAGCTAAATAATATTGAACTATGTAACTATAGATGAAATTGTATAAACTATGTGATTTTAAGGTATATGAATATATGTCTATGAGATAAGCCATATGATGTGAATGATATAATAAGAAGCTATGTGATAAGAAGCTACGAGCCTATGCGATATGAATATGTGAAATAATATAAATGACAATGTCCATGTTATGTGTTATGAGAGCTAGAGGTATAGTTGGAATGCCAAGAGTCGAGGGTTCTACATGGTCTTTCGGGACATATATGTAATTCTTTGGAACATATATGCGATACTTTGGTACACTTATTTGGTCCATTGGAATATGTATATGGTTCTTAAGGAGTAGTCCTTCGGGACATATGTGTTATATGTGGTCATTCGGGACATCTATGTGGTCATTCGGGACATTTCTACGCGGTCCTTCGGGACATTTCTATGTGCCCCTAGTGGGAATTATACGAGTTGTGGTGACAGCATATGTGCACAACCTCTATGTACTCACATATCTTTAGTTCTCACATGTGTACATGGGCTAATAAAGAAATAATATAAATAAATTTGATATGATAATATGTTTGTTTCCTTGTGAAGTGATATGTGATGTGTATAAATGATAAATATAGGATCATATGATAGAATGAATTGTTGATAATACTAAGAATAAAGATGATGATATGTGCATATGTGTATTTGTTATATGAAGGATATATGCTTTTATATGATATGATAGTATTAATTGTTCATGCATTGATATGAGTTAGAGTTTACATTACATGTTTTATATCCTCACTAAGTCATAGACTTAGCCTGTGTTTGTTTCACACGTAGGTTCCGACATGAGAAAAGGGAGTGAAGGTAGGCGATCCAGGTCAGCTCCTCATTTCCACAAATCAGAACATAAATATATTCGAATATATGTATTTTATTATATAGAACGTTGTTGGCATGTAGTTAAAAGATTTGAATTGTATAAGTTCTGATAAGATTTGTAAACTCTTTGATTTAAATTGCATGAATATGTAGCTTTATTTAATAAAAGTGGAAACTTTTCATTATTTTGTAAAAGTCAATGTTTTGAAAAGTTAATGTGACACCTCGGACTCGGATCCGGATCGAGTACGGGTTGGGATGTTACACCAACCCAATACTTTCCTCTGTAACTCAAGTCTCCAACAAGTTCCTATTTAGATGTTTTACACTTTCATCATTAACAGAAGAAAACCTTGCTTAGACAACCTCCTCCCTTCCAAGAAAATGGAAGGACAGCATCTGAGGTAGATTTGCCATAATGATATTAGCGAACACATAATGATCTTCCACAAACAAGATTATTCACCGTTTTAAATACTTTTATCTGCCCCAACACACAGAAAAGGAATTTCTATAGGAAGCATGGGAAGATGACACTCACTAAATAAAATTGATAGACATAAATAACAAATAGCTATGAAAATCGATAAACAATTAGAAAATCAAGAGAGGGAAATGATATCACTCAAAGACATACATATGAATTTAAACTCTCTAATATCAATGCAACTACACAATATACAAAAAGAAACAAATAATTAAGCAGGTTGCAGGCATGATTTAAACTTTGCTTCTCCAACACTCAGTTACTATCAACCTATATATAGCTGAAAACCAAGATATCAATGTATTTGCATCAAGTAAAACAAATTAACAATAAATTCGATAATGCTAACACATATCAGAAACAAAATGCAAAACTTAATACCCTTGGCTGGTACTGAGCAGCTGAATCATCCACGATAGGCACCAGAACCTGGAAAGGCGTAGAAGCCCCGGAGGCAGCAGCAGCAGCAGCAGCCACTTCAACAGGATCATTGGATTGAGCTTCTGAGGTTATCTTTTCTAGCCAAATTGTTTGACTCTGTGGGGAGAGAAAGATTTCTTCGGAGACGGCGGCAGAAAGAGAGTGTCGAAGATGCTCAAGTTCATTGATCCTGACGGAGACGTCGGCTTTAGAACGGAGGACATTTTCTTCCTCTTGGAGGAAGTGGTCGTATTTATTGTGTAGTTCGATGAGGCGATTTTCTATTAAGCTATGGACGGGGCCGTCCGAAGTTGTGGCTGTTGTGTCGTAGGAAACAGTTGCTTCCTCGGCTGTAGCCATTGCAAGAATGTTAGTGGAGATGGTCGTCGTGAGCGAGTCAATAGGATATTTATTTTATTTTATTTGTGAGTAAATTTCATGTTTAGTACCTATACTATCAAAAACATTTAGTATCTAAACTTTTATTTTTAAAAACCATACATGATATTTAGTTTTATTTCATTTTAATACATCGCCGTTAAAAATTAATGGCTATGCACTTTAAAGGGTAAATAAATTATAACATTCATCACTTAACTATCTTCTTACTCTTATTTTGCTATTAAAATTTAAAACATTTCAATTTAACTACTCAACTTTCAAATTGCTCCTATTTTAATCACTCTAATTTATTCTATTTATAATTAAAATTGAAAAATTGAAATTGAAAGTTAGAGTGATTAAATTATGAGTAATTTGAAAGCTAAATAATTAATATAAAAAATTTAAACTTTAGTGACCAAAATAGAAGTGAAAAGATAGTTGAGTAATAAATGATATAATTTACCCATAAGAAAGGCACCTCGTACAAATCACCCTTTAAATTTGTAACCGCGATGCACTAAAACGAAAAAAAAACTAAACATTAGATATGATTTCGAAAAAAATTAAAAATTTGGATACCAGAACGAATCAAAACTGATAGTTTAAATCCTAAATTCGTAGTTTACCCTTTAAATTTTATTTGATATATATATATATATATATATATTCTTCAGTTAAGCATACAATGGTAAAACTGAACCATAGTTTAATTCAGTCTTTTTTTAATAAATTTGGGGTTGTTTATTAGATTAAGTAACATTAAAAAATTGTTAGTGGAAATCTCTAATATTATATTAACTACTAGTCTATCCTTACTATTGCGTCTTTGTCGTATCAATATCAAGGGCATAGTCAATCTGTGTTCTAGGTGGTTTCTAGTAAGCAATCTTTCTCTTGTTAGGGCCTCGTTTGTGCCTTTAAAATATAAGTTTTATCGGCGGTCTTAATTTATAATTAAAGAAATGTTATTGGTTTTAATATTTTTTTAATAAAATTAATAAAAAAAATTACGAAAACATTATTATTTCTACTCAAAACATTACTGAGTACTTTATCGAGCTTGGTAATATATTCGGTAAAGAGCTATTTAAAATATTATTTTTTTACCAGATATATTACCAAACTCGATAAATCGTCCAATAATAACAAAATTAATAAAAATAATAAAATTTTCGATAATTTTTTATTGATTTTATTAAAAATAATAATAATAAAATCGATAATATTTTTTCTTAATTATATATTAGGCTCCATGTGAGAGATACTTTAAAAGAAGTGCAAAAATCAGGATAAAAGGGCAACTTTTTAGGGGCTATTTGAAAACAATACAGAGAAAATTGAGAAAAACAAAAAATAAAAGACAGAAAATTTTCCTTACACGTGATTTTAAAAAGACGACTTTCTAAGTCATAAATAATCACAAATGATTGATGACAACTTTAATCTTTGCTTTTAAAATTTGGGGTTTTTCAAAGAAACACAACCATTTGCATATTTTTCGTTTAAAATATCATCGAACTTAGGACCCCTTTTGACAATTATTTCTACTACTTGTGAATTGTTGGCTTAATACATTATTTTGCCCTTAAACTATATCTTAAAATACGATTTAGTACATAAAGAAATTCTTTTTGCTACAGTCTTAGGTATCTACTGTTATATTTTTTAATTTTTTAATAATAAAAATATTATTTAAAAAAAATAAAAGCCCCACCCCTACATCGTCGCACTTCATCCCATCCCCCACCGTCGATGACGAAGGCTCATCGTCAGTCGGGTTTTGTTCAGATCAAGACGAGAAACTCAATGGTGGTGGTCGTGCAACATATGGAAGGTTGTAGCCATCAAATAGCCGGAAAACAACAACAAAAAATTCAAAAATTAGGGATCCTTTGCGGTGTTTTTCATGACAATCAGTGCAATGGGTAGGGGACTGGGTTTTGGTCATGGCGACGAGATGGTTATGATGGTGTCAACGGTGATGACCACGGCCCGACGATAGCTGATCGACAGGGGAAAATTAAAATTTGGGGGTTTTGTTTTTAATTAAAATATTAATTTTTAAATAAAATAATTTTGAATTTTTGTACATGTGACACATATCAGATAACGACCAAATTTAATGGTAGTTACGATCCAAGTACTAGGGGTGTAAATGCACATGACGTTCAAAGAACAGTTCGTATAATGATTGTTTATGTTCATTTGTTAAGCTAAATAATCGAGTATGAATTTTTTTTTGTATTTTTAACAAACAAACAAACACGAACAGATGTGTGTTTGGTTCGTTTATGTTCATGAACTAACTCGTTTATCGACTCGTTTATTTATGTTCATGAACAAGAAGTTTTCCTTTTCTTTTCTTTTTTTACATTTTAAATATTGGTGAATGTATTTATTAAATTGAACACATAATAAAATTTGAAATTTAAACTATGAATTTTAAAGAGTTTAAGAACAAGTGGTGTAATTTTACCATTTTTCTTTAGCTTGAAAAGATAAAACTAAAACTAAAAATTGAACATATAAACGAACGAGAAACGAACACTCAAGCCCGTTTCTGAGATTTTGGTGGCCCTCGGCGAACCAAAAAAATGATGCACCTATTCAAGAATTTAAGTTACAATTTACATTTGTGTCTTTGGTCGCGTTGCGTTTATAGCTATTGCGGGCAAAACGCATGATATTGTGGTCACTGCAAGTATCATGATTGTGAATTTTTAATAACATATGCTAGTGTCGATTTGACATTGTCATGACTGATCAATATGACACTTATCTAATATCTTGTTGATCTTTCCTACTTTGTACCCTCGGTTTGGATTTAGATACACGATTTGTGTTCGCGTATAGTTTTTCACGTCGCTCAAATCTGATTTGCATTTTGAAGTTGGTCTTTCAATAGTTTGATCTCCTTTTGCGGTTTGTTTGTAGATACGATTAGTTTATTTATAACTTTGTTCGAGTTTCTTGATTAGATTTAATCTTTCCTTATATGGTCCTTATGTGCTCTTAAGTTACTAGTTTTGTTTCAATGATTATAGAAAAAATTTCTAATTATGTGTTTTATTTACGATTGTGAATGAAAATCTTTATTGTATTCGATATATTTTTTATTTTGAATAAAATTAATTGCTTCTATAAATAAATATATTCGATAGAATCCTATTAGAAACTAATGACCCAATCGATCCAAACCCACCTAATAGGCTCAACTATTCATTATAAGAATGAAAAACTAAACCAGCCCATTTATGAGCTTAAAGATCGTATTGGCAACTATTCCTACTACTTATAAATTGCTTTCTGTATTATAAATATGTCATTATAATATGACTTATAATTAATTAAATTGTTCACTACTTAATAAGTTAATTTAATTGCTTTATTATTCTTTTACATATAATTTAAAATGTTTATTTTAATCATTAAACTCAATGAAAAAAATGTAAAAAATCTATGAAACGTAAACTAGTCAGTGGCGGATGCAAAGCATATCTTGGGTGGGCACATACCCACCTTATAACCAAATTTCTTGATATTAGTTGTCCATTTTATTATGGATGTTTATTTTAAAATTTTATTTGTGTTCACTTCATATAAAAAAATTTAATAATTAATGTGTGTCCTCACCTCAAAAATATTTATGGACCTGCTGAAACTAGCTGTACATCTTTAAGTTGAATACTCCTACTTTTAGTGGCATTCAAAGTAGCAAGAAAAGTTGGAGAGGATGAAGTGCACGCGATGAAACAATTATAAATTTGATTTGAAGGCCGAAAGAGAGATTTTGACAAACTTACCTTAGAGAGGGGCATGACTCGAACTTGATAGAGTTTCAATCTGATTTGATCGGGTCAAATTTTTTTAGAAAAAATTAGGTTCGGGTTCGGGTTGATCGGGTTTCTTTAAGTTTATGTTTGCATCGGGTTGGGTTTATGTTTAGGGTGAAAAATAGACAATCCGATCTGACTCCAAAAAATATAATTTTACCCTATATATTTGAAGATAATTGCAATGATATTCTTCTATATATTATTTTCTTTCCATTAAATTTCTATTTTTATTTAATAAAAATAATATTTTTTTATTGAAAAATAATAATATATTTTTTAATAAATATATTATTTACGGTAGGATTCAGATTTTGTTTAAAAAAATTGGGTCAAATTCGGGTTGATAGAAGATATATAATTTTCTGCTCTAATTCAAATCGAATAAAAAATTTATAGTTTTCGAATCAAGTCAGATTGATAAAAAATTCAATCCAACTCGACCCATATCTTATTCACGACAACGACCGTTTGTTCTATCATGAAAGCTTAGATTTCATGATAGTCCAACTACGGCAAGTGGGTTAAAAAGTCAGACTGGAATTGATTTCTTTGATCTTTACATGTTTGTCTCTACTTCACATTAAATGTTGTGCGGGTAGAAAGATTAGAAGAATTTGTGTTTCCTTTAGTGTTTTGCAATAATTTGATTAATATTTGTTCAAGATATTTTCTAATCATCAATAACAATAGCACGTTTTATAAATGTAACTGTTTAAATTTAAGTTTTTTTTAAAAAAATAATACAGTAATTAACCACAGAAATTATTTAATGAATTCAAAATTTTTGTCTTTATATAATAGTACTTTGTTTAAATTTCGTATACTATAATTATATAATGGGTAAATTACATGCTTACTTCCTAAATTTTAACCTCTCTTCTATTTAGTCATCGTATTTTTAGTTTTTTTTTAATTTATTCACTGAATTTTATACATTACATTTTTTGGGTCACTCCGTCGTTTATTCAGTAACAGTTGCATGATATGGCATTTTTATTAATTAATATTATTTATATATTTTTATTACTCTCATCTTCTTCCTCACCTATTGTTCATCTGTCATTTTCCCTTTCCCTTCTTCTTCCTCATCTTAATTCCCTACAATTGCTGCACCTCAGCCGACTACAACATCCTACACCAAGCAAAAGAAAAAAAGAAGAAGCTCATGCTCTGTTTTTGTTTCTTCACGTTTTTCTCATAAACTAAATTCCATTCTTGCAGCACTCTTTTTCCCGTTAACACTACCTTTACTCGGTTGTAATCAGGGTCGTGTAGGGTTTTCAAGGGCCATGTACAAATTCTTATAAAGGGACCCCTATTTTCTAGATATATTCGATTTCGGGGAAACAATAGTGACGTTTTCTTGATAAACGCCGCGATAGATCCATCTATAAAGGCGTTTTATAAAAAAATCTGTAATAATAGTGGTGTTTTTTTAAAAACGTCGCAATAGGTCCATCTCTAGTGGCGTTTATTGAAAAAACGCCACTATATATATATACTTTTTTGGGCCTATTTTTTGGGGCCCTGCGCGGTTCGCGCCGCCCCAGCCACGGTCCTGGTTGTAATACAAGCCACCGTCCCACTGGTCATTACAATTATAACATGTAAAGAAGAAAACAAAGAAATGAGAGCAAAAAAGGGGAAAAGAAAAAACAAGAAAAGAGGAGAACTCTCGATCACCTCCTTAAAATATCATTTCTCTGTCATTCAATCGATCAAGCCTCCTTCACGGTTAATCTTGCCTCCACTCTACTCACTCATCTGAGTCATTCACCACTATTTTCACAATGTCCAACCAACAACATCAACCACTCCACTATCCACCATCACCCAAAATCAAACTGTGAACCAACCTTGTCATCTATTTCCAAAACCCCTAAAGAAAATTAACCAAATAAATACCCATAAACCCCAACGACCAAAAAAGGAGAAAAAGATAACCATTGATTTCATGTCTATAAGGGCTGCAAAAATCTTCACTTTCGGTGGCAGTGGAGCAACTCATTGTTTCCTAGGGTAAACATATTTCAATTAAGTCATTTTTATTTTATTTCTTTTAACATATATTTTAATGATTAAAAATTAATTAATTAAGCCAGGTCATGACTACGTTAGAAAGTTAAATACAAAATGACCAAAAAAATGTACAAAGTTTAGTGAGCAAACTAAAAATATTGAAAGTACAATGAATGAAATGGAAGAAACAGTAACGTTCAGTGAGTAATCGTGTAGTTTACCCTTATAAAATTTCAGGTAGCAAAATGGAATCTTCCCATCTGTGTAGGAAATGGTTCAAAATATACAGCACGATAACACTTTTAAAGGTATGGGTTAATTACGTGTTTAGTATCTAAACTATACTTTAAATTTTTTCAGTATCTAAACTTTCATTTTTTTTAAAACCATACCTAAATTTTACTTTTTGTTTCATTTTAGTACAGTCATTAACTTTTTGTTTTATTTTAGTATCCCACTGTTAACTTTTTGTTTCATTTTACTACCTAAATTTTTAACGACTGGGTGCTAAAATGAAACAAAAATAAACTTTAGGTATTGTTTCGAAAAAACTAAAATTTAGATACTAAAACGGAACAAAAATGATAGTTAAATACTAAATATGTATTTTACCCTAAAAGTATTTACGGACAACATAGTGAAAGACAGTGGAAAATCATAGGAATAGACGTGACAGACATTTTCAAGGTCTAAATGCAAAATAAGGATTCACATTGCTTTATATGTATGTGTATGGATACGATCCACTTTCTAACTTTACTTGCTTTACCTAGAACCTCAGAAACTTAAATTCACGTGGCTGTCAATTTCTGGGGGTTAGCATTTTGTTGATAGCATTATTAGCCACTTATGACTTGGGTTTATGCCAATCAATTTTTTTTGTTTCCGTCTCTTTTAAAATAATATGTAAATCAAATTTATCAACAGATATTAATGATAAAATAAATATTACTTTTAATTTTTTGCGAGTTAAAATAATTACGATTATAGAATATGTTTATATTATTAATAAATTAAAAAAATTATGAACATATATTATTTTATTATTTTCTTAATACGTAAATCTAGCTCAAAAGACATATTATGTCATCATTAATAATTATACTTTTATTCAATTCGTTTTGCTTCCTATACTGCATCTATTTTGTAGATATCATGATACCTTAATACTCGATCTCGAATTAAAATATTTATAAGATAATATATGTTTATAATTAAAAAAAAATACGTTTTAAAGTGCTTTTTGTATGGACGGTGACCTGACATAGATTTTTAAGCATTATCATATCCATTCTTCTAACCTTCGTATGTATGTCTGAGGAAGTGATTTAAAAGACGATGGACGTCTCGAATTTGTTTTCTCTTAAGAAGAGAATGGTCATGGGGTTCAACATAGAGGTGGCAAACTAGGATTAGATTTGGTTTGGATCATTTTGGGTCGGGTTATTTTGGATCATTTTATTCGGGTCGGATCGAATCTAGTTCGGGTGTATGATAAATCGGATTGGTTCGGATATCGGGTGGGGTGATTATCGGATTGGTTGTTTTTCGGTTCGGATGAATATCAAATCGGTTGATTTTTAGGTCGGGTTAATATCATATCGGTTAGATTTCGGGTCGAGTTAATATTGGATTGGTTGATTTTCGATTTAGGTCAACCTTTAGATCATGTCAATTCGGGTTGAATTGATTATGAGTCTAATCAAGTATATATAGAGTTATTGATATATTCTTATAAAATAATATGTCTTATTGTTTGTTAATCTTATTATTTAGGTCTAATTTCAATTATCAATCGTTCAATAGTTTGAATTAAACTATCATTTAAAGATGATAAATCAATAATTTGACATAAATATGATCCTATAATGCGTGTTAGAATTTGTTATTTTTTTTATTGATCTTGTATGAAAAGTTTATAATGATAACTATTTGATAAAGAAATAAATTTTTTATTAAATTTTTTATTTCCAATTATAAATTTAAAATTTTTATTAAATTTAAAAAATAATACATAACTTTATTTATTAAGTTTTAGTGGTAACATAAGTAAATTTTATATTATTTTTATTATAAATCTAATATTATTTCTTTTGTTTTAGTTGTTTTCTAATATTTTTATTATAAATCTAATATTTTTATTATAAGTAAGATAAATAAACTTTATTTATTATTGTTTTCAATCTTACAATTAGATTCTTATTTTTATATTCCTCTTATGTAATAACACAAATAAACTTTCTATTTTTTTATTAGTATAAATCTAATATTTTAAATAAATTATCAATTTTATTTAAATTAATTTATTATTCGGTTCGGATTAATTTCTGTTCGGTTTGCTTTCAGGTCGGGTTAAAATCGGTGCGGGTTGCTTTTGGATTTTGTTAAAATTCGGCGTGTTTATTTTGGTTCGGGTTACGTTGGGTTTTGCTAAATTTCAAGTCGGGTATAGTTCGGATCCGGTATTGGTCAGGTATCAGATCAAATTTGATTATCATACTCAAATTAATATCGAATATCGGGTCGGGTAAATCGATTCGGATAATCGAGTTCGAGTTAAGTTTGCGATGTCTAGGGTTCAACATCAATGATGTGAGCTGCATTTTTTGCGAAAACAACAAGCATAATTGTACATTTTATCATCCAACACTTTGCATATGGCATCATACCTATCTTGAATCTTTGTTTGTAAGTCATGCATGCGTATTGCCAAAAATCCAAACACAAGATTCCAAATCAAAAATGCCCCAGCAGGCATCTCTTGGCAGGCATCAAATCATGCATGCGTGCTGCCAAGTACAAACACAATGCTAAAATTCGTGCCACCTACAGATTCGGTCCGATACGGGTGTTATATCTCTGGAGATACTCTTCTTCACCTATCTATCAGCGATCGACGATCGTGGAGAATGATCGACATGAATCACCTATTGTGATTCTAGATCCAAGCATGTTGATTTTTTTGCACATAGTTTCGTTATATAATGAAAAAGATAAAGTACAAAATATCATTTATTTAACTTTAATATATTAATATTACATCAGCTTAATCGGTTTCATGGTTTCGTCGGACTTAGCTCAACATCGGTTTCAGATGATTTCGGCTCTATCTGTACCTGCCCCTTGTACCTATACCGATGTGCAACATAGAGGAAATAAACGAAATTGAAGACCCCCATCACTGCTAAAAGATAGTAGAAGTAATCTAATCTGCCGGCGTTAATATCGTTCGTCAGCCAGTCGGGCCGGCCGTGCCTGCCCGTGGTATGATGAACGATATTGACGACCAAGCTGCTCAAGTAGCTCGAACCACCCAGGGAGCAGAAGAGAAGAGAATTAGCTATGCTTCTCATGTGCTCGGGGAACTGCTTGTTGAAGAATTCGATCTGCCCGAGAATGTTGAACGCCTCGCAGAAGCCCATGAGCACAAGCTGAGGAGATAGCCAAAAGACTGAGATCGGTGGGGCACCGGGGTGCAATGTGGCTGAGTTCCTTCTCTTTTGTTCGAACAATCCTGCGGTGATCATGGCTAGGATAGAGAAAATGATGCCGATCCCGATTCGTTGTAGCAGCGTTATCCCGCCTTCACGTTTGGTGATTTTACGGAGAGCCCGAACGATGATTCGGTCGTAGACAGGGAGGAAAATCCCGATCGTGATCATCGATATGGCCCCCATGGAACCGGCTGGGATTTGGAACTTGGGGCCAAGATGCCTGTCCATTTTCAAAGCTTGTGATAAGGTGAATGTCCCCTGTTGTCCCATGGCGGTGAAGCTAATGATACCGGAAGCCCATACAGGGATGATTCTGATAATGCATTTCACCTCTTCGACATCTTGAACGCCGCACAACCTCCATTGCTTAATCGAACCATCGGGTTCCATATCGTTCTCCGTCGTTATCGCGGCTTTGTTCAAGAATCTAACCCAAATATTAACAAACCAACAAATGTTTAGTGCACTAAAACCAACTTATCCAATGAAACATACTATGGACTCAACGAACCTGAACTGGTAGGTTAGGGGTAGCTTTAACAACACGTAATCCTTTAAAGGAGGATCATAGTAAACACCACAATCCATTCCCTCTTCAGGAAGCTTTAGGTGTCGTTTCTTGTAAGCAGCGACGAACACTTGCGCTATGCTTTTGAATATGCTTCCGTGGGGCTTCACGTGCACGTAGATTCTCGTTCCGACGAGAAATAAAACGATCGAAGACACCATTAAGGCGGTAGGGATTCCGAAGCCGAGGACCCAGCTCACTTGGTCTTGAATATAAACCACAACGGTTAATGTGAGCAGCAGGACCAATGTGAATGTGGTGTAATACCAATTGAAGAAGCTGCCTATCCCTTTCAACCCTTCCTCGGTGGTCGGATCGAATTGATCGATCCCGAACGGAATGCCACAGGGTCTTATTCCTCCGGTGCCGATCGATAGCAAGCCTAACCCTGTTATCAGTACTCCTATTTGAGCCTTGCTCGGACCAATGCAGTGACCATGTAATTGCAGCTCCGGTTGGCATTTTGGCGGCTGGAGGTACGGGATCCATGCCGTCAAAGTTATGGTCAGCATTCCCTGTCAAAGTAAAAAATTAACGTAAGTTTTTTCCGCTAAAATAATTCTCTCATTTCCGTTTATTTCATTTGTAATATCAAAATTCAAATCATAAAATGTATTTTGCGAAAAAAAAATATTATCTAATCATTCAAGATTTGTAAATAGAATAAATGGAGCAGGCGGAATCCATAAATGATAGTTTTTTCAATTATGGAGAGTACTTTAAAGTTTTAATCATTGGCTCACGGCAGCAGACAAGATAAAGTTAGTACCTAATTAGTTTTGAGTAAACTATGTATTTAGTACCTAAACTATTAGTTTTAGTTCGTTTTAGTACCTAAACTTTAACTTATTTTAAAATCATACCTAACGTTTAGTTTTTATTTCATTTTAGTACCCTGCCATTAAAAACTGAACGAGTTTTAATACCTAAACTATCAATTTTAATCCTTTTTAGTACCTAAACTTTCAAGTTTTTTTTCAAAAGTTAAAGTTAAATTTTGAACGTGTACTAAAATGAAATAAAAACCAAACTTTAGGTATGGTTTAAAAAAATAAAAGTTTAGGTACTAAAATGGACTAAAACTGATAGTTTAGATACTAAACACGTAATTTACCCTTATTTTTTTCCTCTTTATTATTATTTCCAATAAAAATAATGTGAAGGCAATATAAATTATGTGAACAACTTCAACCTACCCATGGTCCTATAGCATTAATTATGTGAACATGCAGTGTTGGCACTAAAAACACCACCATTATTATGCATAATCCATTTAAATTTTCAATTCATATCGTGTATTTTACATCTGTCACATACTTTATTGATGAACTTCGATTTTGAAATTAATATCATTCAATTATGGGTCTAGTTTCCAACAGAAACATTATATGCATGGCAGAAGATTTAGCCCCACCACGTTTAACCTCTGCTTCAGATACGTGTCTGTAATTTGGTTTTGTAAGAAAAGAAGGCGGTGGTTTTGGTCATTTCATACCAGAAATGAAGCGACGGAGGAGAAGGCGATGGTTAGAAACCTTCCGACGTAGGCGTCGGAGATGAAAGCGCCGACGAGCGGTGCGAAATTGGTGACACCGGACCAGATGTTGAGCACATTGGAGGCCGAAACCTGGTCCATGTTGAACTCTTTCATCAAATACACCATGAAATTCGACAACAGCCCAATCGTTGCGAATCTCTCGAACGTTTCGTTCCCTGCAACAACGGCCACACGCTTTTTGATGTTAGTTACTACACCACAACTGAATACAAATAGACCCGAATTTGAATAATTATATTTGTACTCGTTATTAACGACTAATAAAGACAGATGTTACCTTATAATCATCTTATATTATTAAAAGTAGAGTAGACTTAAAATCGAACCTAAGATGAAAGGCATAGCTTTCCATCCTCCGGGCTTCTTCTGGTTCGAAACCGAGACCGACAAAGCATCTTCTTCGGTCGTCGTCGTCGTTCCTTTTGAGCAGAGATGGAGAAAGAAGGAACTCGATTTGTCTTTGATGCTCTTCACCACCATGTTTAGACTCTGTCTAAAGCATGTGAGGTAGATTCTGGGTTTGAGTTTTGTGAAGTGCGCAACTTAATATATATTGGTCTTGAGTTCATTAAAGGAGATGAGGATGATTGAATGGGTGACGAAAGACATGAGGTGAATAATACGTAGAGACAAATCAGGCTTAACAGTTTGCATGCTTTCCATGTATGCTAGTCATCGCTTCTCAAGTGTGGAATTTGCCCACTTTGCCTATCCCAATCACGGATTGAAATATGGACGGTAACGTTCGTTGGTTTGTGACTTCAGTTTTACATCTATGGTTTAACGTTTAGATTACAGTCTTTAAGATTTTGGGATTAGGGTTTGAAATAAGGGTTTTAGGGTTTAGGATTTTGAGTTTAGGTTTGATATTTTAGATTGTGATAAAAAATATATTATTTTATTGTGAGTTAAAAGATATTTATTTATGAATTATGAATTTTAATTAAATCTAAGTCATTTATTTATTTAAATCTAATGATTAATTATAAATTGGTGTAAAACTAATTAATTTTACGGTAGATCCTAACCCATATATATATATATATATACACATCAGTTTATAGCTATTATATTTAAATAAATAAATAACTTAGATTTAACTAAAATTTATAACTCATAAATAAATATTTTTTTAATTCATAGTAAAACAATATTTTTTTATTAAGATTTAGGATTTAAGATTTAAGCTTTAGAGTTTATGAAGTAGAGTTTAGGGTTTATGAATTAAAGTTTGAGGTTGGCTTTTAGGGTTGGGAGTTTGTTAGTTTGGGGTTTGAGATTTAGGATTGAGATAAAAATATATATTGTTTTACTGTGAGTTAAAAGATATTTATAGTTTTTAAATTTTAATTAAATCTAATGGCTATAAGTTAGGATCCTCTAATACAACATAAAACTTTTATTAATTTTACATAAGTTTCAGATCGTTAGACGAGTGAAAATAGAACAGTGAGATTAACTCATTGCTTGTTTTTCCTAGTAAATATCTTCGCATTTTCTACCCTTAATCTCAAATTTCTATTTTCAATAATTCAACAGTTATAAATCTATGTAAAACTAAAAGGTTTTAGATTATGTAATTGAATATTAAATCCCTTAAACGGATCTATGATATATTTAAGTTATCCTAGTTGAGTGAGATATTAAATACCTTACATAGATTCGAATTGTGATGTTTACGAATAGAAATTGAGTTGAATAAGTCATTCCATAATGAGTCAATATAAAATCCGATCTAAATTAATCATTCAGTAAATCAAATACAAGTGGATAAAAGATATGATAAATTATCTATTTGGTCACCAATCTATTATTCAGTTTATGTTTTTAGTCACCCAATTATTGTTTTTTAAATCTTGCCTAACATAATATTTTGGTTCTATTTTACTCATTGTTAAAAAAATAATGGTTATGCTGACGTTGCATTTTTAAATTATTTTTTTATTATTAACATGGTATTATCTTATGGTGACACCTTAATATCACCGTTAATTTTTTAATACTAATGATCAAGACAAAATTAAAATGTAACATTTAGAATAATTCTGAAAAAAGTAATAGTTGAGCAACCAAAATAGAAATAATATAATAGATTGATGACCAAATAAATAGTTTATCCAAAAAGAAACTATACCACGATGAACGAACTCAATTATTCGAAACTCTGCAATCCGAGAGGGCTATTATGACTTGTTCAATTATCACGGACTCAATTATTCGAAACTCTGCAATCCGAGGGGCTATTATGACTTGTTCAATTATCACGGCACGTACTTAAATAAGGTCAGAGGTTTAAATCATGACGTTTATGAATGAATTAAACTGGGTTGGGAGGGTCACTCTCGCCTCTACAGTATTTGATATGAATTAGCCTGTCAATAGATTGAATATCAATTATTAATTAAAAAAAAGAATAAAGAGAGAAAAAAAAATTAAAATAGGATATCATAAAGTTTGTTTGGTTCAATTATATGAGGAATATTATTAATATATTTGGGTTTTTTTTTATTAATTTGAGTAAATACATGATAATATATGTGCAAATACAACTCTTAACCATATGATATTGAATGCTCACAACTCTAGTGATCCTAGTGCTCGAACCTGGGACCTTAAGAAATAACAACAATTCATTTACCATCGAGATTGTTTGGTTCGTGCTTATGAATATATTTAGTTATCTCAAAAGAATATACGGGTGGCAACGGGGCGGGGCAGAGACGGTTTTGCATTACCCATTATGTCTCCAACACTTGCGGGTACGGTTTTGGAGAATCCTATTATATGTTTCAGGGAGTTTTTTGTCCCCATATTCATCCCTTACGGATCTTTGCGGGTTTCGATTAATCCTCATCACAATCCATACAACATCTAAAACTTGTAAGATATATTAGATTGTCTCAAATTGGTCTCTATCTATAATATGAAAGTTTTAAACGTCAATATTCATCTAACACCTAATGTATATGTACACTTTTAACCATTGTGGTATTAAATATATATATAGTTAGGGTTTTTTTTTATCATATATAATTTTTATTAAAATATATATATTAATGACATATAGGAAAACGCTTATAAATATATTTTTAAAATTTTGTAAAATATCAAGGATCCCTACAGATAATTTTTGAGGATCTCTACAGTTATTTACATGGGTATTGTTCGGTTATCCCCACGGTTCAGATATAGCAATCTCCGTCCCCTTCTCCATCCCCATTTGAGCTTCGAGAATAAAAATTCATCCATCCCCATCCTCGTGAGTAAAGATTTCAATTATTCCATATCCCGTCGATTCGGATCCCCACTATTTTCGGGTTTTCCTCATCCAATTGACACATCTAAAAGAATAGGCTCGAATGAATGTAAGATATTAATTTACTTCTCTTATAATTAAACAAACTTTATTATAGAAATAATAATAATTCTAATTTTGTTAAAAATATTAATGATATTTTTACTAGTATAATCTATAATTGTACAATTATACTATGCTTGACTGAATTTAATGCAAATCAATTCAAGAGCATCAACTCAATTGAAAAAAAGTATAAAAGATTAGATTATTAAATAAACTTAATATATAAACCATATTATTTGACCCACACTAATGGTTGCTTAAATCAGTTAAGAATTGTCACTGAAAAAAATAAAAGGAAGAAAATAGTGATATAAAATGTTGCCAAATTATGGCTCTAATTTTAAATTAATTTTTAAATTATAAAATATTTATATTAATTCTTAAAGTATAGTATTTAATATATTGATTTTAACTTTTAAAATATTCAATGTCAGTCCTTAAATTATAATATCATTTTGACATTTTTATTAAAATATCGTTAACTCTATTCATTTTAAGTGGTCATAGAAATTAAACAAATGATCTTCTAAAAAATCAATTTATATTTTAAGTCTTAGAATTCTTTTTAGAAGGTTACGATTTCAATTTTTAGAACCTCCGTAAATATATTAAATTTAATCTAGTCCATTTTGATATTTTGTTACATTATTAAAAGTTATCAATGTTAATAAAAGGCAAAAAGGGTAACATTTGTTCTGGTAGTAGACTCAATTTATCATTTTCGTCTCTATCGTATTTTCACATCAATTTAGTCATCAAAATTGTTCAACTGCATCATTCTATATCCTACTCCTAATTTAAAACCCTAAATTCTAAATCTTAAGTAGAGTTTAAGGTTCAGAAATTGTGGGGTTAGGGTTAAGGGTTTAGAGATTTTGTGGGGTTATGTTTTGGGATTAGGTTTATAATTTAGGATTTTAAGTTAGGGGTAGGGTATAGAATGATACAATTGAACAACTTCAATGGCTAAATTGATACGAAAATACGATAGGGAATGTCTACTACAGAGACAAAAGTTACCTTTCGATTTATTAAAAATATTAAATAATAGGTGGAATTAAAGTTTGAGTACCAATTTAGAAGAAAAATTCTTCAAATGCCAATTTAAAAGGTGTCTAGTTCATATACCAAAAAGGTATATTTTAGTTTTTCTTCATCTAATAATAAGCTAAATTCACTGCAATGGGTTAGTTGCTGATTTCATGTGGTTTGATTTGAAATTATGATGTGATCCTTAATATAATGTAACTGAATTAGTTTTGGTTATTATATTATTGGGCTCATGTGAACTGGCCCATAACCAAATCTAATAGGTTGTTAGGCTTAATTAGCATAAATAGATGTGTTGGGCTCTTGACCCATTCATTGCAATTCATTTACTGATTTAATTAGCGTAAAACAAAAATTTAACTACGGGTGCTGAAATGAAAGAAAATGTAAACTTTAGGTATGGTTTTGAAAAAATTGAAAGTTTATGTATTAAAATAGAACAAAAGTGATAGTTTACCTAAAATTCTATTATCTTATAATTCAAACCTTTCTTGTCCATCACCTTCTTCGTTCACGCATATTTCCGGGCACCGATGCCCCCCCCCCCCGGGCGGCGTCTCACATGAACTATAGTCCAATAATTAATCTACCTTGGAGGTGGAAGGGAAATTGCCCCCCATTTTTTATGGTTTGAGAACAAACGCCGCAAAAGGTCGATATCTATAGCGACATTTTTTGAACAAACACCGCGAAAGGTCGATTTCTATTGCGGCGTTTTCTGAACAAATGCCGCAAAATGTCAAGATCTATAGCGGCGTTTTTAGAATAAATGCCGCAAAAGGTCAGATCTATCACTGCTTTTTTTGATACAAACGCCGCAAAAGGTCAGATCTATAGCGGCGTTTTGGATACAAACGCCGCAAAAGGTCATATCTATAGTGGCGTTTTTAGATACAAACGCCGCAAAATGTCATATCTGTAGCGGCATTTTTGGATACAAACACCGCAAAAGTTCAGATATATATAGCGTTTTTTATACAAACGCCGCAAATTAAAACTACTTTTTCAAATGTTGTTTTGTATTCTTTTGTTACCCAAATTTAAAATTTTAACATATAACATTATCCAATAAACTTTACATCCATAACATCAAACTTGAAATTTATAACAATAAACTTGAAATATATAATAATAAATCAAAGTTTACATTAATGTAGTTCAACATTATTAACTAGAATAAACAATAATATGAGCCATAACAACCAAAAAGTATAACAATACTCAAATCCGAAAACCCTTCACAAAATAGTTGGCAATCCCACAGTTTTCCCCTCATCGATTCTAGTTTCCGGAGCATTGAATGAACTGTGTGGCCTTACTGAAAGGTGGAACATAATCAAATTAGTCAGGACATGTCAGAGAACATTAAAGAACAACAAAATCACAAGCATCATAACAACCCACAAAGAAAACAAGTTGTCCTCTCGAAGCCATTTGTTCGGATGCCAAAACATTGGGAGAAGCTTGTCCTTTCCCATTTACTTCGCTGCACAAGGAAATAGAACACATCCTTAGTATTCATGAAGTTAAAGGTGGGCTCTTAAAACTAAACTTTCCCAACTTGTCTTGTTTGTGCAAGAAACATACCTAGTCAGAGACACAAGAGCCAGCGGAACAGATAGAGAAACCAACCATGTTGGAAATGAAATCGAACTTATATTAAGTTGGGATAAAAATGAAAGCATAAATGAAAGAAATTTAATTTAAATGTGCTTTGTTAGAGTTACGAAAGCACCTTCATAGTTTGGAATGTGGATATTTGACCATGTATCCATAGCATGGTAGTGGTAACATCACCGATAGGAGTCCAAGCACTACCAGCATTTGCTGCTATCACGATGACAGCTCCTAGAAGCCTATTGCAATGTATATTCATACATGCGGCTTCAAGATATTAATATCATGCAATGCTCAGAACCAAAACAGAAGACTCTGTTGCATAACATACTTGCAGAATTCCGAAGGAGGTACTAGTTTCCTCAACAAAGAAATCATGACTATTGTAGATGTCAAATTATCAAGGATAGCACTAAGAAAAAATGTCACGAAGCCAACCTACAATTTAAAGGAACAGGTGAGACGCTGGTATTAGTTTGATTAAACATGAGAAACATACTACTAATAAAGATAAAAAAAACTTCGACAAGAAACAGAAATTACCGTTGATCTATATTCAAAACAGAATGACACAAAATTCCATATAAGGCTTCACTGTATTAAAATTTCTTCATTTGGCTCATTCTAGATAAAATACTAAAATACGATAGGATCATAAGCAGATAAATTATGTTTTGGCAGCATAATAACGTTGGCCGTGACACCTAAGCAAGCGGGTTTAAGATTCTTCTGAATGTATCTTATTGATATGTGTCATTCACATCGCTCGTGGGTGTCATGCTTCACTGAGCTATTGAACAGACTGTCAATAAGACCATAGCCAACAGAAATCAACTCACCACTCACATTAGAGTCCGCGGCTTTCGAGTGGTAATGTTGTTAGTAACCAGCTTAAATCCTTGATGGGCATCGACTATCTCTACAATGGTCATCACACCGAGCAAGAAAAAACACTATCTCACCGACTTCTGCAGATGTATGCGATAACTCTGAAACAACTATATCAGGTGAATGTGCCTAAAAATGAAAATCAAGTATCCAATACACAACAGAATTTTGTGTTTTCATCCTAATTTACGATACGCTAATCCAATATACAAGATGAGGCACAAAGAGAAATACAGTCCAATATCAGATATCCGAGTATCATTCTTACCCCGATGCTTCGTACTACCCACAAACTCACAACCATCAACAATCGTACTCCACTTTTATTAAAGGCTAAAGACTCCTCAAATATAAAGCCAACATATCCTATTCCAAAAAAGCAATGCCATAGCAACATCCTGCAGTATGAAGTTTGATAAATTCAGGAAAGGCTTCTGTCTATAATCAAATAATACGAGAAACATTGGTCAAAGACAAAGAAACAATTAAACCTACAAAGAAAGGATTACACAAGGAACTAGAGATAAACCTAGTTGTCAGTAACCCATGATAGATTAATCACCACAGTCCCGGTTAAACAACCCCGAAGAAAAACAAAATAAATCCCAGAAAAAATAAAAACAACCCCGAAGAAAAATTAAATAAATCCCAGGAAAAAAAGTGAAAGCTATTTTCAAAATTTTCTTTACCATTTCTCAGGCCGATGCTGGATTCTTCAGTGTTGATATTAAACAGGCCACTTTTGAGGAAATGAAAAGCCAAGATTTGAGGAAACTAGGCCTGTAAACGAACCGAACGCACACAAACGGATGTATGTTCATGTTCGTTCATTTAATAAATAAGCGAACATAAACGAACACGAACATAAATGAACAAAAAATTTTTTGTTCATGTTCGTTCATTAAGGAATATAGCTTGTTCATGTTCGTTCATTTAATAAATAAACGAACATAAACGAACACAAACATAAACGAACACGAACATAAATGAACACGAACATAAACGAACATAAACGTTGGAAACCCTACCTTCCATTGTTCTTTCATGCAAAATAGTCGACAATGCAAATCAACCAAATCTACAGTGATAATAGCGTAAGAGCTGATTAGCAGTGATGAAATGTTTGAAGATATCAGATATTTCGATCAATCTTTTAAAGATATTAAATGATTCATACAACTTTAGAGTTAATTTGTTCAAACACGACAAAAATATACATAAATCATAAGTAAGCTATATGAATATAATAAAGTCTTAAAGTTAATTTGTCCAACAAAACAATATTCTTGAAATCCAAACAAATTCAATAATATTCGTAACATATTCAACTTGCATTCATAATCAGTCGTTAATTCATCATCTATCCTGATCAAAATCAAACAAATAAAATTATATTATATTAAAGGAGTTATAACAAAAGATGAAAAATATACTAAATTAGCGAGGTTATACCAATTCATTCATCCTCATTTTCAAGGAATCTCAACATGTATGATATCTTCGTTTTGTTACAACAAATCAAAAAACCAAAAATATATTAGTCATTGTAAAATCAAATTCAATAAAACTTAAAACATAAAAATACTTTGTTTTTATTTTTCTCCAACCCATAGTATTGACGATACCAATCATCTCCACAAACAAGAATATCTACCATCTTAGTTCCTAAAGAGGATCGATGCGGATCAATAACCCTCCCACCAGCACTGAAAGCAGATTCAGAAGCAACAGTAGTGATCGGAATTGCCAATATGTCAGCAGCCATTTTTGACAAAATGTTAAATTTAATATTGTTCTCCTTCCACCATCCCAGTCCACAGTCTTCATCTTTCCCAAGCCCTGAACCTTCCTACCATGCGAGTCCCTCATCTTCCTTATGCCCGAGTCTGACTCGTTTCAATTCAAATACCTCGACTCACCTCCTTCCATTCCTCCGCAACATTGCAGTCATATCCAGCAGCGCTCCACTGACCACGCCACTTTCTTCCCCCACTAGAGGATATAAGCGCAAATCTGACTGGGACTCCCTAAGGGCAACTCTAACGCGGATGACTGGGCAACGATGGGTGGGCTGGAGAAGACCGACTGATCGAATGCACCGTTCATAGCGGCGTACAAGGGGTTCCACATCGTTCAAGATGCCACAAAAAATCCCTAAATTCACACCCCAAAATTAACAGACAGAAAAAAAATTCAAATTATTTACCTTATGAAATCACGTTCAAGAAGGGAAAGAGATAAAGCTCTGTCGAATCGTTGCAGTTGAAGACTTGAAGCTCCGTCGAATCGTTGCAGAAATGAAAATTGTGGAGGGTGGGGAGAGTTGAGAATCAAGAACAGCTGAATAACGGGTTGGAGAAGAGTTGGGAAAATATTGTTTTTAGATTTAGGGTTTTTTATATTACCGCTTAATCAGGCTGTAAATTAGGTTAATTATGAAGTTGGTCATCAAAATATCATATTAATTAATATTTTTAAGATACATACAAATTGGTCACCAAAATTGATTTAAGAATATTAGGTTAAACATAAATGAACGCACATAAACGAACATAACTAAACGCATATAAACGAACATATCCGAACGTTCACGAACGTAAATGAACGAACGAGACCTATGTTCATGTTCGTTCATTTAATTAAACGAACACAAAATCTTGTTCATGTTCGTTCATTTAATAAATAAACGCACATAAACGAACTTCCCGCCGCACGGTTCATGAACGGTTCGCTGAACGTTCAGTTCATTTACAGGCCTAGAGGAAACTCAAAAATACAGAACATGCTTCTGGTTCAACAAGCAATTTTTCAGCAATCTCTCTTATTTTCTCATGAATCAAACACAAACCCAGCTAAAAGATTAAAACGCACCATTTAAAGTCTGCTACCGAGAACAATTAGTCGATCCCTAAGCATAAACCAAAGTTACGGAAACAAAGAAAGCTTGAAGTATAAAATGGTAACAGAAAGGGGAAGAAACGAAAACAACAAGATGAAATTAAGCACAATAAATACATATCTTCCCGTTTTCTTTTCTCGTTAAATAAGCGAGTGAGAAGAAATGGGTAAAAACCAGATTGGAGGAGATGATGGCGGAGAGGTGGCCGTGAGAGGGAAGGTTTGAGAGAAACTTTGAGCTGCCAGACGTTTTTAAACTACGACTTAAAGGGTGTCATGAGTGGAAATGAAAAGGGTTAAAGGGGTTGAACTTTGTGCTGCGTTTTTAAACACGAACGCTCCTAAAGTATAAATCTTTAGCGGCGTTTGTATAAAAAGCCACCAAAGTACTACTTTATAGCGGCGTTTGTATAAAAACGCTACCAAAGTACGAGTTTATAGCGGCATTTGTGTTTATAAACACCGCTAAAGTAAGAATCTTTAGCGGCGTTTGTATCAAAACGCCACTACAGTACTAGTTTATAGCGACATTTGTATAAAAATGCCACGAAAGTATGAGTCTTTAGCGGCGTTTGTATAAAAATGCCACGAAAGTACGAGTCTTTAGCGACATTTGTATATAAACGCCACGATAGTACGAGTCTTTAGCGGCATTTTTACTTAAAACGCCGCTATGCATAAAATTAGTGGCATTTCTATTAAAACGCCACAAAATTTGTTATTTTGCGACGTTTGTTCTAAAAACGCCGTGATAACAATAAATTTATCAGTGTTTGTTAAAAAACGCCGCTAGAAATACTGCTATAAACCCATTTTATTGTAGTGGTTCAATCTTAACTCCGTCCGTGGGTACACTGTGACCCATGCCCTATTAGATTTACTTGTTGATTAGTTGGAGCTTCATGTTTTGGCATTTGGGTTTACTACATGTCTAGGAATATTAAAAAAGGATAGCTAGGCCTAGTCGTGGGATGGTGCTGCCAATTTCATGAGGATGCCTGCAAGAATCGACAGACAATGCCTAAAGACATAACTTGACAGTGCATTATGTTGTCAATCATCATTCATGCTCTACAGTCAATAGACAACACACTTTGCTTTCTGACATGCCTCAATTAACGTGACCACTGTTAAGCTCAAATGGTATTCCAATTTGCAAGCATTATCTAGTACATTTTTGCTGCGTCATGTTCAGATCCCATTATTGTAAAATTTAGAGGCATTTATGGTGTGCTGCACTGAGAGAGAGAGAGAGGTAACATTCTTAAAATTTTTAAATTTTCATATAGTTTTATATTTTTTATTGATATTATGGCAAACAGGTCATTTGTATTGAATTTGGTTTCGGTTATTTCGGTTTAGACTTAATTCGGGTCAGTTTCGGGTCATATCAGGTAATTTCAAGTTTTGATATTATTCGGGTTTATAGTGAGTCGGGTCGGGTCATTTCGGGTTTATTCGGGTCTATAGTAAGTCGGGTCGGTTCAGGAATCGAATCAAGTCAATACTGGATCGATAGATTTCAGGTCGGATCGAGTCGGATCCGTTGATTTTCAAGTCAGATCAATATTCAATCAATTATTTTTGATTTGGGTAAGCTTTGGATCTTCAGATTATTTCAAGTTGAGTTGGGTATTAGTCAAATCAAGTATATATAGAATTATTGATATATTTTTGTAAAAAAATTGTCTTTTTTTAAATCTGATCATTTTTGTTCAATTTCATTCAAATTCAATTATCATTTATGTATTATAATTTAATTCAAAGTCGACCTATAAGATATATTAGAGTTTGTAATATTTTTGTATTGATCCGGACTGAAAAGTTTATGGTACGATTTATTTGATTAAAAAAACAAATATTTAATTATAAATTTTATTATCTATTAAAATTTTAAATTAGATATTTAACGTTTAATTATAAATATAACATTTTTATTTCTGGAAGACGATTGTGAAGTTGTGTCCTTCTGAAGGTACGTAGTTTCGTGTGGAGACTTGCAACTGAAGTCTTACCAGTTGGTAGTAGAATACTGGCAATCAGGTTAGGTGATGGTATTTATCCATTATGCAAGGTTGAGATTGAGACAACGATTCATGCATTTTGGGATTGCCCTTGTGTGAGGGACATTATCTGAATAGCACATATATCGGGTGTGTTCATTACTTCAATTTATACTTTTACACTTTTAAGGCTGGAAGTCGCATGTGATACGCTTGGAGTTGATTCTTTTGCAGGTTTTATGGTGCTTCTTTGGAATGTCTGGAATGGTCGAAATTCACTAGTGTATGAAGGAAGGGTACAACCAGCTTGGGTGATTGTGGCCAACGCTAAAGCTTTGCATCATGACTTCCTTAGTGCTCACCGAAATCAACTCGTCAGAAGGCATAGTGTTCCCGAGGTTAACTGATGGAGGCCGCCGGTTGCACAAGTTGTTAAGTTAAATGCCGATGGTGCCTACAACCCAACGATTAAAATGACAGCGGTAAGTGTTATTGCTCGCGATGCAAGTGGTTCGGTTCTGGGCAGTTTAGCTATTACTTCCGGAGGTATCTATGTACTAGTTTTGGCCGAGTTGCATAGTCTATGGCTATCAATCTTGCAATTGCGGAGGAATGGCGACACATTATTCTTGAGTTGGATTCTACTATAATTGTTAATATTTACAATGATACGTCTGGTGATGAATCTAATGTGGTTGTTCACATGGTAGATATTTGAGAGAAATGTATTGTGTTTAATAGTTGCATTGTATCATATGTCAATTGGGAAGCAAATAAGGTTGATCATAAGCTAGCTAAAATAGCCCTTGATTGTAATCTGTCCTAGTTTTTTAGTATGTTGTCCCGATATTCATTGCGTCTTGATGTAAGACACGATTGTTTGATGGTTGATTAGTGGATATTAATCAACCATTAATATCCATTAATCAACCTCTAGGAACCCAACCTCTAAGTTGATAGAATGAATTTTTAATGAGGCTCGTCTTTCTTTAAAAAAAATAAAAATAAAATAAAAGTAATAATAATATATTATTTATGTTTGAATAAATATAATTCTAAAAAACAATTAGTTGACCCTATTCTCATATGTAATGGGGATAAGGGGAGGTAGGGTAGAAAGTTGCCTCCAACGCTAGGTCGTGGAAGACACAATTATGAATGATATTATAATTTTATAAATGATATTATATTATTATATTATTGATAATATTTAAATTTTAAATTATAATTATAAATAAAAATAAATATATATTTTATATTGTAAAAATAAGTTATTTGTGTTGTATACAAATAATTTTTTTATATTAAATTTAAATAACTATATTTTTTCATATACGAAAGAATTAAAATAATTTGTAAATTAATTTAATAGTTTTAGAATGTTATTTCAGTAGTTCAAAAGTAAAATATTAGATTAATGATGAATTGAATCATATGTCCCTAAACTATGACTCTTATTTTAAATTAGTCCTTAAACTTTTAAATATTCTAATTTCATCCTTAAACCATGACTCTCATTCTAAATTAGTCCTTAAACTTTTGATCATTTGAATTTCATCCCCAAACTATGAATCTCATTCTAAATTGGTCCCTAAAATTTTAGATCTTTCAATTTCATCCAAATATGTAATCCATTTCAACCATAGTTTAACCTAAATTTTCCCCAAACATATAATAATATAACCTGCCTAATGATTTTATTAACAAGATATATGGTTAGTATATACGAATAATTTAGGATAAAATTGAAATATTAAAAAATTTTGGGGACCAATTTAGGATGAAGATCATAGCTGGGGATGAAAATAAAATGTTCAAAAGTTTAAGGACTAATCTAGAATAATAGTTATAGTTTAAGGATGAAATTGAAATGTTTAAAAGTTAAGGGACTAATTTGAAATGAGGGTCATAGATTGAGGACATATGATGAATTAACTCATTAATAATTCATAATTTGTTTTAAATAAATTGAAAACCAATTTAATAAGTTATTTTAGTATTTTTATACATTTTAACTCAATTATAGGGTTAATATTCGATTCATATCAGGTTTGGATAAATTAAAATTGGGTTACTTTCGGTTCAGGTTATTTTCAGTTCGGTTGCTTTCGATCCAGCTTACTTCCGGTTTGGTTAAAATTCCGGTCGGTTTTGGTTCAATTCGGTTTTTTCCCGTTTCGGGTCAAATTTAGATCGTCATGTTTGGGTCTCGATTCGAGTAAATTGATTCGGGTAATAGGGTTCGTGTCAAGTTTACCAGGTCTAATTGATAATCTAATTTCATACATCTTAAAATTTTATAATTTACACCCCTAAATTTTCAATATAACTTCCGACATTTATATCCTTAACATAAATTCTTGAGTCCATCGTGCATCCATGTGCATACATTTTATGTTTCCAATGTTATTTAGAACTATAACGTGTTGATTCATGGCAAGCATTGGCTCATTCAATCTTAGCTAGATTCTTCCAACTCATTAATTTGCCTAAAGATGATGCTTCAACTTTGAAAGTATATTAATAGAAGAAAAGGTTATGCTTCAACTTTGAAAGTATATCAATTAGCCTAAAGTCCTTATGCATATCTAGTAAGGACGTGGATGGCATTTTCCCCTAAAAATTAGAAATAAAATAGGATAAATATTAAGTGGACTCAAGCTTTAATTAATAAAGAAAACCTTGAACTAATCCACGCTAGACCTGGTTGTTTAAGGTGGAGCAATCCACTTGTCCGTGAAATTGGACCGAATTTGTCATAAACTATTTTCAAATTCAGATTGTTTTCCCCAATAGATTCTAAGGTTTTATTACTTTTTATTAGTTTAAGATGAATATAAGGTGATATATGCAGGCACGAAGCTATTCTAGGGTTCAAGGAAACTCTAACCCCTGTTAAAATTTATATATTTAATATAATTTTAATTTAATAGTATTTTGGTTTATGTAAAAATAAATATTTAAATTTAAAAAAATATAAATATTTATTAAATATTTAATTAAGTAGGGGTCGAACTTAAAAATGATAAGTCCGTGTTCTCAAATTTTTGGTCTAATTATAATTTAAGTCATTGTAAGTTAAATTTTAGACAAATTAGAAGTTATTTTTTGAGTTTTGAGTTTTTTTTTTAATTTATGGTTAATACAAGGTAATATTTGTACAAAGACTTTTAACTATTTGACAATGAACGCTCATAGTACCCCTACATAAGTGCTTGAACTCGGGACCTCAAGGATAACAACAATCCCTTAATCACTAAAGTTGTTTGGTTCATACTGAATTTCTAGTTTAAATACCTAATAAGCATTTATATTTTTCTTAAATAGTCTAATATTTCGGCCTCTGTCAATATTTAATTCTGATACCGTCCCTAACTATGTGTTCGAAAGATTCACATATATTTGACAATAATTATTATTCGAGTGACTCTCATTCATTTGAAAATGAATGTTTATGCATCTTTATAAGTATCGTATCCTAACCCAAGACCTAATGAAATAACAATAATTTTTTAACTACCGAAACCGCTTTATTCGTACATTAATTCCAAATTAAATCTATATATTTGTGATCTTTGAGGAGGTGGGTTTTTACCAATCAAACAAAAAGGTGAAGGAAAATACGTGGAAAAATCTTTTAATAAAATATTTTTTTTTACAAACGAAATGATGTTCGTCCTCGGCTCAACAATATTTTTTTTTTACAATCTTTAAAAAAAATATTTTTTAATATAATATAAGATTTAGAATTTAAATTTTAACATTATAAAAAGAATAAACTAAATTAAAAATATTATTTTATAATAAATTTATGTAAGCATCTAATTCATATAATTGATTACTAAATTAAACACGAATACTTATATGAACGAACATATAGCATTAATCTATGTTTAAAGTGAATTTTTGAGTTTATATTGATGTAACGTGTGTTCGAATAATGTTATCATCTTTTCAATTGATTAATCTATTTCATATTCAGATCGATAAACTGAATGTTTACCAATTTTTTATGTAAGCACGAACTAAAGTGATCTCTGTGATAAAATAATTGTTGTAATTCTTTGAAAATTCGGGTTCGAATACCATAGATGTCGAGGGTGTGAACGATCAATGTTGAAAGATTGAAAAATATCTTTAAACACAGATACTACCGTATACTTTCCCCATATTATTAAAAAAAATCATGTAAAAATTAGTACTTCAAAACAGATACAAAAAAATATTATTTTTTTTGGACCATATTACTTAAATTCGAAATATTTTTTTTTATGAAATTAGAAAAATAGATATTATTTAATGTGCCGCGTTCATTAGAACACATTCATTTTGCCAACCTGGGAGAAGAAAAAGATAAAATAAAAGGCAAAATTACGACCCAAAGGAGAAACGAGAAGAAGGAAACACATTCTTCTTTACTGCACAAATACAAAGAAAAGAAAGAGACGTGAAATGAAATCTCCAAATTGTTTGCACTGGCAAAAGTTGGGTTTTTTGGAAATCTGAGCCGGAAACCACGTTGAAGTAGCTTCTCTATAATGTCGACTCATTTTTCGAGCTTAGAAGCCGGAGGAGGAGGAGGAGTGGCGGTAATGGCAGGTCCTTTGAATCCAATCGATCCATCCACACCGTCCAAGTCAAGGCTGAGTTCGACGGCCTCCACCGAGCTGCCATGGCTTTTGCCACCAACCACGACGGTGCCGATCTTAGTTCCCTGTTGGAGAGATGCCATTTTCTTCGTGCTATATATAAGCACCATTGCCACGCAGAAGATGAGGTTCATGCGTTGTCGTTTTCCTCATTGTTCCCCTTCCTTTTTTTTAACATTAGTTTTGGCTTTATTTTACCCCTTCCTTTGAACCGACTAGTGTTGTGTTTGTTTGGGCCTTATCTTTTCCGAAATTGTTACTAAATTCGTAGATTTTGTGATGCTTTTGTTGTGTTTTAAAGGTTATTGTTAAAGGGAAAGAATTTGATTGATTATAGAACTTGAATGTGTCACTATTTTTAGATATGGGGTAATTTCTGTATAGCATGATGTTGTAGCCACCTACTTTGATGGCTTAAAAGATGTGAGAAAGTCCCAGTGAAATGAACTGCCTTATTGTACTTAATTATCTAACTAAAGTTAATTTAGTTTCTCCGAGTTCAATTTATTTTTTCCTTTTGAATTCTTCATTTTTTATGAGATTCTTGTTGGTTGCATCACCACCTTATATATGCCTGATGTGTGGGACTGATTACTGAGTTCAAAGCTATCTTATGTGTAGGTTATCTTTCCGGCTCTTGACAATCGTGTGAAGAATGTGGCTCCAACATATTCACTTGAACATGAGGGGGAAAGTGTACTGTTTGATCAGTTGTTTGTATTGCTGAATTCAGATATGCAGAATGAGGAAAGCTATCGGCGAGAATTAGCCTCTTGCACTGGAGCCCTTCAGACTACAATTACTCAGCATATGTCCAAGGAAGAGGAGCAGGTCGGTTAGATATTTGGGGCAAATGCTGCATATGAAACATTAAACCAGATTTTGGTTGTTTTGTTCTTGATGTGAGATAGAGCTCTTCTGCTGTATGTTGGAGGTGGATGACTTTGCGATATAGATTGCTGAGATGATTATCTTGATTGATCAATTGTCATGATGCATTCCATTTCAATTTTAGGATCAGGACTTGAACCTCCTAGCTTAAAATTAGCTTTTAGTTTCACATGATTGCTTTGGAATTGGCAGGTATTCCCCTTGCTTATTGAGAAGTTTACATTCGAAGAACAGGCATCACTCGTATGTCAATTTCTTTGCAGCATACCTGTTAATATGATGGTGGATTTTCTTCCATGGCTTTCCTCCTCAATATCATCTGGTGAACTTTGAGATATGCGTAAGTGCTCGACCAAGATAATACCAAGAGAGAAGCTTCTTCATCAGGTGACAAGACTTCTAGGTTATATAGGATATTATTAATAATTAATTTCTCAAAACTCGAAAGTTCCTTTAAGAACCAAATCTCACATTTTTAGTACTGTTGCGAAGATTATTTTCACCTGGATGGATGATGTTAAGACCGCTGAGAAATGTAAAAATTGCAAAGATGAGGTTCAATGCGAAGCTTCTGGGCCTAGTGTCTTACCATGTCCAACTGAAAGTGGTCACTGTGCTTGTGGATCTTCCAAAATTTGTAAAAGAAAATATACGGAGCTAAGTTCTAGACCTAAGGATTGTACTCTGTCATGTCCTATAGATGAAATTATGCTTTGGCATTATGCTATTAAACGAGAACGGAATGATATAGCCGAGTCTGCTAAGAAAATACAACTTTCTGGTGATTTTTCTGATTTATCTGGCTTCAAAGAGAGGCTGCAGTTCATTGCTGAAGTATGCATCTTTCACAGGTGTGGATTTTCTATGTGTTTTCCCTTTCAATAGTTAAATTCTGATAAAATGCTATTGTAAAAGCTGTTTTTATGTTTGAAAGAGACCAAATTAGTAATCATCTTTGATTAGGGTTATTATTACTTCATAGCTAGCACTTTCTATGTTGCATGTTCTTTTGAAGCCTGATTTTATTTTAGGTGGCTAAAATCACCAATTTTATGATCCGGTGTGGAACACAGAAGAAAAGAACTTAATAACTTGATGCATGAAAGTATTAGTACAACTTATTATATGCCTTTGTGACTGGTTACATAATATATACCTATTATGAAATTATCTTCTCTCTTGCTGCAGTATTGCTGAGGATAGAGTTATATTCACTGCTGTAGATGCAGAACTATCTTTTACTCAGGAGCATGCAGAAGAAGAAATTCGATTTAACAACCTCAGGCGCCTTATCGAGAATATTCAAAGTGCGGGAGCTGACTCATCTTCTGCTGAATTCTATGCAAATTTATGTTCACAGGCTGATCAAATAATGGATCGTATACAGAAGCATTTCCATAGTGAAGAAGTGCTGGCAAGTATTTTATTGCTTCAATTTCATGAGTTTCTACTCTTCTTTGTATAATTACATTACATGCTTCTGTATTTCTCGACATTTGTATAATGGTTGTACCAAATTGTTTGCAAGTTTACCAGAACATATCACTTGAAACTTCATTTCTCATCTCTTTTTGGCCCTTGTTCTGTCTTTAAGGTATGATGTGTTGCTTGTCTGCAAGTTTACCAGAACATATCACTTGAAACCTTGTTTCTTGTCTCCTTCAAAGTTCTACCCCTAGTTCTGTCCGTAAGGTATGCTGTGCTGCTCTAGTAGGTACTTCCACTTGCTCAGAAGCACTTTAGCCCTCGAAGGCAGAGAGAACTTCTTTATCAGAGCTTATGTGTGATGCCCTTGAAATTAATTGAGTGTGTCTTGCCATGGTTGGCGGGATCGTTAAGTGAAGAAGAAGCTAGGTCTTTCCTTCAAAATATGTATTTGGCAGGTTTGATTATTATTGACCAAGTGCTTTAGTTTATTTTATTCCCTTGTCTGTTTCTAACTTTCTTTTTACACGGACAGCTCCACCATCAAACTCTGCACTGGTTACACTATTTTCTGGCTGGGTGTGCAAAGGTCGATCTGCAGAAGTTTGTCTGTCTTCCGGTGCATTCAATGGCTGTCCTGCAAGACTACTTACTGGAACCCAGAAGGATATTGACCAACCATGCTGTGCATGCACCTCTATTTGTTCTACCGAGGAAAGGGCAATGTGTGTTCAGGCAGATGATAATAGAAGGCCAGTAAAGATTGGAAACTTAGTTTTTTCGGAAGACTCAGATTCTTTGCAGTTAACAGGAATAATAAATAGCTACAATTTATCTTGTACTAATCAGTCTTGTTGTGTCCCAGATTTAGGTGTGAATAACAGTAAGCTGGGCATGTGTTCTCTGGCTGCAGCAAAATCTTTGCGGTCATTATCTTTTAGTCTTCCTGCTCCCGCCCTCAACTCCAGTCTTTTTAACTGGGAAACAGATATTAGCTCTATCGATGTTGGAAGCTTACGACCGATTGATAACATATTCAAATTTCATAAAGCCATCCGTAAAGATTTGGAATATTTGGATACTGAATCTGGAAAGCTTAATGATTGCAATGAGACTTTCCTTAGGCAGTTCACTGGCAGATTTCGCTTGTTGTGGGGTTTATATAGAGCTCACAGTAATGCTGAAGATGATATAGTATTTCCAGCGCTAGAATCTAAGGAGACTCTTCATAATGTTAGCCACTCTTATACTCTGGATCACAAACAGGAGGAGAAGCTTTGTGAAGATATTTCGTCTGCACTTTCTGAGCTTACAGAACTTTGTGAATGCTTGAATAATAGTAATGTGCATGATAACTTGGATGAAGATAACTCTGATTCTTCTGAGCAAAATGATAAAATTCAAAAGTACATTGAGAAAGCCACAGAACTGCAGGGCATGTGTAAATCCATCAGAGTAACACTGGATCAACATGTGTTCCGAGAAGAACTTGAGCTTTGGCCGTTGTTTGACAGACATTTTTCTTTGGAGGAGCAGGACTAGATTGTTGGTCGAATTATTGGTACTACAGGTGCAGATTTGCACCAGTCAATGTTGCCATGGGTAACTTCTGCCCTTACTCAAGAGGAGCAGAATAAAATGATGGACACATGGAAACAGGCAACGAAGAACACAATGTTCAGTGAGTGGCTTAATGAATGGTGGGAAGGAAATGATGCATCTTCACCTAAATCAACATCTGGGAGTTGCATTTCACTTGGTCTGTTTAATGCTTCTGTCCACACTTCAATTATTTTATTTATCATTTTAATATCTGAATTTAAGGATTTTTCAGATATGATCTCTTCCTAATGAAATTTAAAATCTTTTTTAAGGCATTGATGCACATGAGAGCCTTGAACATAGTGATCTCAATTTTAAACCCGGGTGGAAGGATATCTTTCGTATGAATTAGAATGAGCTTGAAGACGAGATCAGAAAAGTTTCTCGGGATTCAACTCTCGATCCAAGGAGAAAAGGTTATCTTATTCAAAATCTTATGACCAAGTTTAATCCGCCCATAATTCAATCTTATGAGCCCCATGAGTGTCTGTGTGTAGTTGTATTGTTGCTTCATTCTAATAAGATTGTTGATTATGCCAGTCGTTGGATTGTTGCACAACAGAAGTCAACTCAAACCTCAGCAATTGAAAATTCAAATGAGGAAGACTCGCACGGTTGCTCTCCATCTTTCAGAGATCTAGAGAAAGGAATTTGGATGTGAACATTACAAAACAAATTGTAAACTTCGTGCTGTTTGCTTTGGAAAATTATAGAGAAAATAACTTCAGTGACCGAAAATGTCTTATAATATACGATTTTAACCAACTTTTTTTTGGATTTGCGAAAATAATCAACAAATTCGCAACGCGAACTCTAGTTTCGCAACACATTTTTCAAAATCGCAACGTGATTCTCTAAAATTGCAACGCGAATTGCGTAACGCTAATTATCGATATAGGTAAACACAACTATTCGCAATTCAATTTTCAAATTCGTAACGCGAATTTTGTTTTCGTAACTCGAATTTCGCAACGCTAATTACTGATATAGGTAAACATAACTATTTGCATTCAAATTCATAACGCGATTTTCCAAATTCGTAACGCGATTCTCAAAATTCGCAACGCGAATTTCGATTTCACAATTTGAATTTCGCAACACTAATTACCGATATATGTAAACATAACTCAGTTTTCAAATTGTCGAATTCGGATTTTTATCGTATTTTTTCTATTAAGTTTACCTATATCGGTAATTTAGTTGTGAAATTGGCGAATTCGAGTTGCGAATAGTTGTGTTTACCTATATCAGTAATTAGCGTTGCGAAAACGAAATTCGCGTTGCGATTTTGGAGAATCGCATTGCAAATTTAAAAACTGAGTTGCGTGTTTACCTATATCAGTAATTAGCGTTGTGAAAACGAAATTCGCGTTGCGATTTTGAAAACTGAGTTGCGTGTTTACTTATATCGGTAATTTGCATTGCGAATTTGAAAACCGCGTTACGAATTTGAAAACTGTGTTGCGAAATTGGTGTTCGCGTTGCGAATTTGTTGATTATTTTCATAAATTCAAAAAAAATTGGTTAAAATCGTATATTATAAGACATTTTCGATCACTGAAGTTATTATCTCAAAATTATATACATGTAGGTTTTGCCATGACAAAGTCAGTGACCATTCAATGGATAGGTAATATTCTCCCATTCTTGTTTTCTTAGTTTTGGACAAACTTCTATAAGCTTAATTTTTGTTTTATTTAAGAGAAAATAACCTCAGTGACCAAAAATCTTAGATAATATACGATTTTGACCAATTTTTTTTGGATTTGCGAAAATGACCAACAAAATCGCAATGCGATCTCTAATTCGCATTGCGATCTCCACTATCGCAAATTCACGTTGCATTTCGCATTGCGATAGTTGAAAATCGCGTTGCGTTTTTCCATTTCGCGTTGCGATAGTTGGAGATCGCGTTGCGATTTTCCATTTCGCATTGCGATAGTTGAAATCGCAACGCGATCTCCATTTCGCATTGCGATAGTTGAAATCGCAACGCGATCTCCATCATCGCAAATTCGCGTTGCATTTCGCGTTGCGATAGTTGAAAATCGCGTTGTGGTTTTCCATTTCACGTTGCGATAGTTGAAAATCGCGTTGCGATTTTCCATTTCGCGTTGCGATAGTTGAAAATCGCGTTGCGATTATCCATTTCGTGGTCGTGGTCGTGGTCGTGGTAATACGTGTCTTCGACACGTCCGCGCGGATACTATCTTTTTAGAGAAAATTCTTAAGAAACAAAATCTTTTTTTTTAACTATCACAACGAATTTGGAAAATCGCAACGACAACTGTAGACTATCGCAACGAATTCGCAACGACAACTGTAGACTATCGCAACGCGAAATGGAAAATCGCAACGCGAAATGGAAAATCGCAACGCGACTGTAGACTATCGCAACGCGAAATGGAAAATCGCAACGCGAAATGGAAAATCGCAACGCGATTTTCCATTATCGCAACGCGAAATGCAACGCGAATTTGCGATAGTGGAGATCGCAATGCGAATTAGAGATCGCATTACGATTTTGTTGGTCATTTTCGCAAATCCAAAAAAAGTTGGTTAAAATCGTATATTATCTGGGATTTTTGGTCACTGAGGTTATTTTCTCTTTATTTAATTGTAGGAAGACTACAACTGAAATGATGTGCATGAGCTGCCTGAAAATCCAGCCTGTTGGACCAGTTTGCATGACACCTTCGTGTGGCCAACTCTCAATGGCGAAGTACTATTGTAGCATTTGCAAAAAAAAATTTATGGTGAAAGGTGCAACCAATCTCTTTAGAATTCTTTCTTTCTGACTTTGTTAATACTAGATGTAAAGAATTCAATATTATTGTGAAGATTACTATAAATGTTGAGTAATTTTGAAATTTGTTAATGAGTCTGTTGTCTCTTGATCATCTGGAGCTCTGAAGAAACCTTCCAAAAAATATGGAGAACGCTTGTACTTGATTTGCTCTTTTTCTGCTTGTTAATTCGGTAGAATTTCTAAGTTTGTCTTGGTCCCATTTCTTTTAGAAGGAGCTATTTTTAGAAAATGAGTTCTTGTGAGAACTCTGTGAACTGGTTCTTATTTCAGTCTGGAAACTTCTGATAGTTTTGTACAAAGCTGTTGCTGTTCTTTAAAAAAAATTATCTTGTATGTCTCCATTTATTTCAGGACTGTCTATCATTGCCCATTCTGCATTTTATGCCGTGTCGGAAAGGAACTTGGTGATGATTTCTTTCATTGTATGGTGTGCAATTGCTGTCTGTCCAAGAAGTTGGTGGACCACAAGTGTCGAGAAAAAGGTCTAGAAATTAACTGTCCTGTCTGCTGTGATTTTTTGTTCACGTCTAGTGAAAGCGTTAGAGCACTTCCATGTGGTCATTTCATGCATTCAGCATGTTTTCAGGTCTGTTCAGAGTTCCTCTACCTTTTTGTTCTCATTCGACACATTAACCTCATCTTTGATGTAGTGAGAATAATATTGTAGAGTGCTTAATAACAAATTCTGCGCATACTTTCTTTTGTCAGGCATATGCATGCAGTCCCTATATCTGCCCAATTTGCAGCAAATCAATGGGAGATATGGCGGTATGAAAGTTAGTTTTAAGTTATGACTGCATATAAAATTGTTTTAGGGGTCAGGCGGGTTGATTTTTTGTTTCAGGTTCAGGCATTTTAATTTGCTTGCATAACTTATATGACTATTATCAAAGTAATTGTACCCGTCACCTTTCTTCCTTAAAGTTCACCTTAAATATCATATAAACCTTAACTGTTTAGTGTGACAATTTTATTCAGTTTGTATAAATTGTCAGCATGCCAATTGGAATACGCATTTTGCTGTTGCAACTTCCAATTGACAAGTTACTGCTAGTGGAAGAATGAACATCTAGATTGATGTGAGGTATTTTTTAAAAATAATTGTCAAGTTTGAGGAAAAATATGTGATGTTTGAAACTAGAGGGATGGAAATGATATTTGAGGCAACCTTTAGGACAATGAATGGAATTTTCTCATTATCATTGCAATTGAAGCGCATTGAGACGAGGGATTTCGAGGAGGAATTTAATTTTTAGAAAGGGTTTCATATTCTTTTGTCTTTTGTATATGTTTATATTTCCTCACTCTAACTAGAAAAATCAGTTTAAGATATATAGTTTAACTACGTTATGTTATTATTAACACCTACAGTTTTTCATGAATTATACTCGAATCCTCCAGATTTTTAACTCTCTTTTCAGGTTTACTTTGGAATGCTGGATGCGCTTTTGCCTACTGAGCAGCTCCCTGAAGAATACAGGAGTCGCTGTCAGGTAGACCATGCATGACATTTTAAGCTCATACAATACCAGAGCAATCAAGGTTGAGTAATCAATATTGGCATGTATGTAAATACCTCAAAAAGCGCCCACTTACGTACAAGGCTTGTAAAAAATTAAAATTATTGCAGTAATCTAAATCCCATTTTTCCACATTTTCATCCCTATAGATGGAAGAAATTAAGCCTCGTTTTTTCTTTTCTTTCAATGATTTTAATTGTTGTTGAAAGGCAGAGCAAGTTTTACGCATGTATTCAGACATTTTTACCGTCTATTATGCATGTTGTTTCACATTGCTGCCTTGCACGGGCATAGGGTTTTTGGCTGAAAATGGAAAGAAGGTTGTGGTTTTCATACTTGCACATTGCAATCCCCAAATTCCTTTCCATAATCTGCTATCATATGCCCAATGGTAAGAATTTTTGTTCTTTACTATCTGCACTTGCTGAGAAATATTTGTTCCTTAATATATTTGGAGAACAACACATCATAAATACTTTGAAGAAAAATAAAATTACTGACATAAAATTATACTAATTCACTTGGTACTTGTGGTTATTGATGGACCAGATAGTATGCTATTTGACAATTAAAATAATGCTCTATTGGATTGAGAAATTTACCTGGTAGAGTTGCAGCTACTCACATATGCAAACACCTCTCACCCCTTTTTGTTTACTGCAGTTTTCACAATCCTCGGAATTGCAAAGGAGTCCGGCAGGCAATGCTTTCCGCTCTGGTTATTATGAAAACCGGAGACCGGGATTGTAAGGTTGGTGGTGACCGGTGAAGTCTCAGATGAGATGAGCATGGTGGATCTGCCAGTGGCGTCTCTGTATAGGCTTCCTTTGGCAGGAACAAGAGTATTAGTTGATTGACGGTCCAATTGAAATGATCCCATCTTCTGACTAGTTTCTTTATGACTCCGTCGCTTTCTTTTCAATACTTTTTAAACTGGTTTTCCTCTGTTCTTTTACATAAAATCAAATATTTAAGGCATTTAATAGCAGTTGATGAAGTCTATAGTTAAAGTGACAATGGTTATTATATGAAATCAAATGTTTGAACTGAGTTGTCTTAGCCTCTAAAAGATTCGGATTCGAACATTTACATTTGTAGGTGTAAGCAAATTCCGAGCTAAACAAAATAGTCTATTATATTATTTTCTAAAAAACTATAAATATTTTATAATTAAATTTAAATAAAAATATGATAATTTTATTATCAACACTTTGATTCGAATCAAACCTGTGTGTTATTCTTGAGATATTTTTTAATCTTAAAGAAAATCAAATCATATAATCTCCTTATAGGTACTATGCATTAGGTATCACACTGAACTAAAGAGGTATGCAGTGACTAATTTTAATAGATATGAATCCTGTCCTTTGTTGCTATGATTCTGCAATGACAGACTAAATTTTTTAACTAAAGTTGTTTAAGAAATACCAACTCGGATTGGTTTCCGATCAAGAACCATATTCTTCATTCACAGACCTAACGAAGGGATCTCTGAAGTTCAGCAACGATTCAATGGGATTCCTCATGGCGAAGGAATTGAACAAATTTTGATCTGAACTCTGGAGGTATACGAGCAGGACGATAGTTTTTGTCGAGCCATACAGCTGTGGCCTTTGCCTCCAGAATAGGCTGTGCATATTTAAGCATCAGATTTCTAAGGAAAACACCAAGTCCTTGACTTGAAACACTAGTTCTAACAAACCTCTTCATTTGGAAGCTTAAAGATGAAATGCTCAAAGTACAGGCGAGCACCAGAGGAGTCGGAGATCCTCACCTTAACAACAAATTTGTCTCCACTCTGGTTTCCAGAAAGTACATGAGAAATAGACAAGAGTAAGATGAAAGAAGAGCTCAGCCCAGAAGGAGAAAAGCTAACCATCCTATCAAAAACAGCAACAGACATACTGAATAGGCAATAACTAACATTACTAATAAATTTTCCGAGTTCAATTCTCAAGTGATGCGAACATAATCTGCATATATGATATACTTAATTCTAATCCAACTTTTGGATAAAACTCATTTACCACTGTCAAAAATGCAGTTCTCACATATCCTAGCACTTCAAACATGTTTCTTAAAAAGTAGGCAAAGTGATTTAGTAACGACAAATATAAAGAAAGTGGCATACCCTTAAAGGTCCAAGAAATTTGAGCGACAACTCTGACAGTGCTAATGAATCACCGGTACGGGCAACTCCATCACAACTGACACCAATACTATTGAGTAGTTCATGACGACCTAATTATTCAAGCAAGATTATCGGTATAATCAACAGAATGTGAACACATAGCAATCAGAACATAATGAACATGCAAGGGCTGAATAAACTGCCAGGGTAAACTGCAACGTAAAACACCAAAACTATCATTCACTTCATCTGTGACAAGCAACAGCATAGTTCCAGCGGCATGAAGTCATTTCCATCATAGTTTGGGACATGAAAGAGAACAAACCTTTCGAAATAAGACCTCTCCCATGGTGATCCTAGACTGAATTCATGGACCTCCACCTTTTGAAATCCTAGCATTTTAAAAGGTTTTTTGGTACAAAAATAAATGGGATTTCAATTACAAAGCACATACTTTGTACTTCAGAAACTAAATCAATGAACTCTCAAGAGGATACTTTAATAAATTAATAATGCAAATGCAGCAATTTCAAACAATGAGACCAAGAGGCTGAAATTTAAAGCATTCAACCAAGCAATAGTCCAAGGTAGAACTACATAGACCAGAAATTACTACAATTCAAGGGTTTATACTCAAATTTTAGCCAAAAAAGAAGGAAAAGTCACATCAATGGTTGAGGGCTAGACGCACCTCTAATCAGTATTATAATAAAATCCATTGATTTTGTTCACTTCCCAAATTGTTAAAATGAACTCAATTTGACAAAAACTTGACTCCTATCAAATCTTAGTAAGAAAAAGAAATTTCCTTTTTAACTTGGATTACTTTAAATCTTCTCGATTTTATTCTAGTTAAGAAAATTAACCAAAAACAAATTAATAATACCGCAAGTAAAGTACCCTTTGCCGCCTTTGAGATCGAAAAAAGCTCGGGCAGCGAAGCTCCTAGCGGTGGAGAGAGAAGGGACACGCGGCGACAACAACGGCGGAGAAATTGGGAAGGATGAAGCCGGTGGGCGAAGATTGAGAAAAGTAGCATTTGGAGGGGAGGCGGCGTGCGCCGGAAAAACCGAAGCCAGGAACAACTGGTTGGATCTTACCGGAAAGTTGCTGGAGAAAATCATGGAGATTGTAAGGTCTTCTCAGAATTGATGGGCGATAGTTTCCATGCACGCTGCTTTAATGTTTAGTATTGAAAACTATTTTTTCCCAAAAAAAAACATAATTTTTGTATTGAATTTAAAAAATATTTTTTAGTATGATGTTTTCTAACTTTATTATTTCTATTTCTATTTCTATTTTATTACATTTATAATAATGTTTTTTTTACCTTTCTCTAGTAAAAGATATGATGAGTATATATACTTTTGGATTTTCGGTGTACGTTTATTTCAATGGTTTCTTCTTGGTGTATAGTTATACGAGATTTTTTTAGTTGTTTGTTTTCTTATGTTTGGTTTTTTTCGTTCATTCGTATATGACATTTTGTTGATTTTTGAATGTTTCGATTCTCTTTTTTATATTTGGTGCTCGAATATGTTAGAGTGTTCCATCTCTATATGTCATTACCTCAACTAATTACATTGTTGCTCATTCGGATGTCACTAATCATTCATCGATATATTTTACTTATGATTGTCCTGAATGTATATCTAACTTTGTTCTAAATGATGTCCTTTATGACTAATGCAATCTACGTACTTTTTGAACATTCTAGTTTCATCCTCAAACTATGATTCTTATTTTAAATTAATCTCTACACTATTAAATCTTCAATTTCATCCTCAAATTCATCTAAACATGTAATCAGTTTCAATTGTAGTTCAAACTAAATTTTATTTTTTTCAAACATATAATTATATAACTTGACTTAACGATGTTATTAACAATGGATATGGTTAGTATATACATATAGTATAAGATGAAATTGAAATATTCAAAAAATTTGAGGATCAATTTAGAATAAAGGTTATAGTTTTGTGAAAAAACTTAATTGTTCGAAAGTTTGAGAACTAATTTAGAATGATACTCATAGTTTAAGGATGAAGTTGGAATATTTAAAAGTTTAGAGAATAATTTAGAATAAAGATCATTTTGAGGATACAATTAACTATATATAGTTCTAGGGTAAATTATTGGTTTGATCATCTTACTTTCATATTTATACATTTTTAAGTTTCGATCATTGATATTTATTAAATTTTGATCACTTACATTATCGATTGTTACATTTTGATCATTGAGTAACTCTTTTATTTATTAATTTGGAGTGAGTACAAGGCAATAATTCCTTTAGCACTGATTCACTTGATTCGTGCCATTGAGTAACTCTTGTTGGTTTGATGTCATGCACATTAGTTAAAAGGGGTTAATTTTTAATTTTACCATAAACTTTAGATAGAATTGTGTTAGACCTTGAACTTTATATGAAATATCATTTTGATCCTAAATTTTAGATAAATATCAATTTAACCCATGAATTCGACCAAAGTCTCTCATCGCCGTTACCACCACTCAGTGGTTGCCCCCCTGAAAACTGAATTTCTTCGGTTAGTTACTTATTTTATTAATGGTGCCCACACTAAGATTTTATTTATGTCCACCACATTAAAAAAATTATTTTTAGACCTTGCACTATCACCACTCATCATTGTCACTATCAATCATCATCAGTCGCATCAACTGTTGTCATTGTCGACTGTTAGACCATAAAATTTATTGTTCACTAATTTTTTACATTTTGAATGCGAATTTGGTGTCCATTTAACCAAAAAAAATTTGAAACTCAACAAATCTAGCCTATAACTATTCGACTTCCTTTAAAATTAAATCATAAATTTATAATTAATATTCTTTTAAAAATAATTACATAAAAACTATTTTTTATATAAAATTAAACCCGTAAAGTTTGTTTATAATATTGTTATTTATACTTTTTATATTTAGAATGTTAATTATAAATTTTTAATATGAGAAAAATCATAAATAAGAATATACAAATTTACATAAAAAACTAAAACGAGAACAATCACGAGCATAAAAGATAAATTTCACTAAGCCGACAAAAAAAAAAGGTGTTTTTACTGAAATATCACTCTTATACCAATTAATTACCTGTCAGACATCTTCTCTCATAATATTACCGATCTAGCACATTTTTTGACAAAGCGCGGATGGATTCTGTCCGAATTGACGTCACGTAAGGAAAGGCGCAGATCGCCATTCATATCTTAGCTGAACCTTTGACATAGACATATGCAGAAGGTGCAAATAATGAAGCATGCCTTCTATAGGTCAACAACATACCTCAAAGCATTTTTAAAAAATATGCTTTAAAAAATTTTAAAAATAAAACTATAGGGATTAACATTATAATTTAATACATATTAGTTACATGCGTTGAAGAGCTTAAAGAAGTTAGTTTATATAGGCATATTAGAGTGTTTATGTTATGTTTCTTGATAATGTGGGATAAAAACTAAAATGTGTTTTCCTTAACTTTTTTTATTTTTATATCTAATGAATCTACTTATACACTATTGTTAAATTATATTAGGTTAATATTTATTATTAATGTTTATATTAATTAAGATTATATATTTTTTATATGTTAATATATTTAAATAATTACATTAGGTTAATATTTATTATTAAGGTTTAAACTAAAATAAAATTTGAAGCTGATATATATCAAAGGGGAAACAATATACTCATGTAAGATCGAATATAAGATTAATTATATTCAGGTGACTTAAATGCCTTAAAATACTGTATGTTATTTTATTTTAAATCTAGATTAAAAGATAATGGGCAATTTTCATATAATTTATTTAATTATATGTTTTTGCTGTAGTAATTTGAGATGAAATAAGCTACAAGATGTTATTCCTTCTAATATTGGCGAGCTTAAGAGTTTAACACATCTGTAAGAAGCACCTAGAAGTATTTTTTTCACTTTATGATAATCAAGATTGTTGTTTTCTACTAAAAAAATTGAGCTTCAACAATTTTAAAGGGAAGATCCCGAAGTAGTTAACAATAGTGTATAAGTAGATTCATTAGATATAGAGATAAAATGTTAAGGAATACACCTTTTAACTTTTATCCCACATTGTCAAGAAACATAACCTAAACAATCTAATATGCCTATATAAACTAACCCCATTAAGCTCTTCAACTCATGAAATTAATATGTATTAAATTATGATGTTAGTTCCTATAGTTTTATTTTTTTAATGTTTTAAAGCATATTTGTTTTAAAATGCTTTGAGAGATGATGTAGACCTATGAAAGGCGTTCTTTATGATCTGCGACTTCCGTATATATCAGAGGTTTAGTGAAGGTGCGGATGATGATCTGCGTCTTTCATTACTTGGCTCCAGCTCGAGCAGAACCCTGCTAAGACATAAATAGTGATATGTGTTTGTTAGAAATAGTGATAGATCGATAATATTAAAAGAAATAGAGTGTATGACAGATAATTAATTGGTCTGAGGATGATATTTTGATAAAAACGCTGACAAAAAATACGAGAGGATTTTGCAAAAGTACATCAAACCCTAAAATTATGATTACATGTACATAATTGTACGAGTTGGGCTATGCCGTAACCACAAAATTTTGAAATTCGAATTAAAATCCTCTGCCCCTTATGTGTGACCCTTTATATACCCCACCAATAATTTAACGCCGCGTGTTAGTGAATTTTAATTAACTTAACAGAAATTTATTGCCATTTTGCATGGATATCTAAGGAAATACAATTTAATATAAGGTTAAAGAAATGTACTATTGAAAATGTTAATTTTGTTTTAATATTTTCGGTGAAATATTATCTAAAATGTTAATTTCGTTACCTAAAATATTATTTCTTTTAACGTTTTCAGTTACAACCGAAAATGTTATAAAAAAATAATATTTTAAATAACGATATTAATATTAATATTTTAAATAACACTTTACTAAAAATATTAAATTATTATTAACTTTTTCAATTACATCTTTCCTTAATTTATATTAGGTTTTCGTACATTACAACTACCTCTTTTATCTTTCTTTGGATAAAAAAAAAAAGAACTATTTTTCTTTCTCCAACCTCCTCCACCCTCTGACTTTAACTTTTACCTTTTATTTCTGCAACTGGACCTTCACCCTCTAACTAATGATTCTATTGGTAAGTTATTACTTATAGCGGCTGTATCGAAATTTTTTATGACGGTCAGACGCAGGGATGGATCGAGTGAGAATGACATTAGTCCTCTATAAATTTAAAATTATTATATATTTTAAATTATTTAATTTTATTTTTTTTTATGTATTTTATATTAAAGATCTGTTTCGCTCCTCCACCCTCAAACTTTTTAGTTAATTCCCTAAAATTTTAGTTTACCCCCTTAAGATTAAATTGGCCTCCAACATAAAATTTTACGTATATCTCTCACAACAATGTGGTGGTTCTCTAGCACCGTGTTGATGATTTTGTTCCCGTCATCCAGGGCAGAGCGACGATGTCTGTCCTTTAGGTTAAAACGACGACACTATTTTGTTGTCCTCTTCAGTTGAATACGAACTCCTCCGTTTTGATAGCATGGTGCTATAAATTTAGAGGTTAGAAATTTAAAATTCATATTGTTTTAACAGTAGACAACAATAGATAGAATAGGTCAAATATATTCCAGTGTGGTGTGGTCAATTGGCTGACCTTGTCTTTGAACAATGAATCCCAATAATTATGCATGCAGAAACTTAAAATTTGAACGATGAATCCCAGTAATAGATGAAATACCCATGGTGAGATAGCATAAACTATGGAGTAAAACTTAACTCCAACAAGAAGCAAAACGCAAATAGCAGGGACTAGAACCATCGTAAACCTCGCCGAAATATATACCTCCCACCATGGAAAATATTCTGTGGCAAACCTCAAAAGAGGAGATTCAGAACCACTTTGAACTAAACAATGAAAGACGACTGCCGAACTAAGCGAACATAAAACATGACCGCAACCACCAAATCTACCAGTCTGGAGCAATGAAGATTCGTCGATGTTTGACCGATAACACAAAGGGGGTTGAAGAATCTTCAAACAAACAAACATAACTAAAAGATTAACCCAGAAAACAATGATAATGGATAAAAGTCGACAACGAAACAGGGAAGAAAATGAAAACAAAGGACAAAGGAAGACAACAACAAGAGATCATCGCTCCGCCCTCAACGATGCAAACTAAATCTTTATTGTGTTGGAGAACCACCACACCATTGCCCACGCAAGACCTTCCTCAAAATTTCAGATGCAACCGCTAGGCATCAAAGTACCAACTCACCAATGGTGACCATTTGTTAGAGAAAAGTGAGGAAAGAAACTAACAGACGGTTAAAAGGGGAAAAAACTGTTTGGAAAAAATGTGATAAATTTGAAACTTTGAGGCATATTTTCTAAGTGTAAAGATAAATAATTAAATAATAAATTTACTGATTCATATTATACTAAGTGAGATCTTTACAACAATATTTCATATGTTCAAAACGGTTGAATGATAAATGAGAAATTAAAGCTCAAAATAAGATACATATGAATTGTATTATGTAAGGAAAATGAGAAAACCGATATCATTGGTCGGATATCCTACCTTGGTGGGATATTAAGCAAGGAAATAGTTTATACACACAAACCAACTTATTAATTATTGAATGATTTAAGTTAAAATTGTGCCTTATATCAGTTGCAGGAGAGGTGCAAATTTAAGATTGCCAACCCATTTGGGTTAGGGCATGTACCTGCATGACATGTGATGTGAATGTTCGGGGCTTACGGATATTTTACTTCACTATAAAGAGAAAATAACTTCAGTGACAAAAAATACCTTATAATATACGATTTTAACCAACTTTTTTTTGGATTTTCCAAAATGACCAACTAAATCGTAATGCGATCGATAATTCGCAACGCGATCTCCGGTATCGCAAATCAGTTTCCAGATTCGCAACGCGATTCTGACTATCGCATTGCGATTTTCCAAATTCGCATTGCGATTTTCCAAATTCGCGTTGCGATTTTCCTAATTCGCAATGCGAATACGTAAATCGCAATGCGAATACGTAAAGCGCAATGCGAATACGTAAATCGCAATGCGAATCTGACTATCGCAATGCGATTTACATAGCGCCATTCGTATCCAACGCGTATTTTTTTTCTTCAAATTCCAAACATGAATATATTAATATATCGAACACTGAACCGTCCACAGTATATCCCATAATCGCAACTCATAACCTAAAACCCTAAATCACAACTCAGTCTCATCTCCATCTCTCACTCTCTAAGGCGACATCCATACCCATCTCCGACGAAATCAGTCCCCATCTCCGACGATATCAGTCTCCATCTCCGGCGAAATCATTCACGGTCAGAAATGAAAAATCAACCAAATCAACCACCGAGGGTTAGTTTTTTTAATTATTTTTATTTTGAAATTTTTGCATTATTATTAGGTATTTCATATTGAAATTGATGATAAGTTTACTGGTGTTTTCAATAATAGATTAACCATTTCACTTAGATTGCTTATTAAATTCATTCAATTGCTGCCAATACTGCTAAACTGTTTAGTTTTTAACCCTGTGAAGTTAGTATTTGTCTTTGTTTTGTCTTTTGGTTGAAGTAATGCAATCCATTCAAGTTTCTTTCAATTTTAGTATTTGAAACCGAGAATGATTATCGCAATGCAATTATGTCATTACGATTTTCATTTCGCGTTGTGATTCTTGCGTTGCGATAGTCAAATTCGTGTTGCGATAGTCATTTTCGTGTTGCGATTTTCATTTCGCGTTGCGATTCTTGCGTTGCGATAGTCAAATTCGCGTTGCGATAGTCCTTTTCGTGTTGCGATAGTCATTTTCGTGTTGCAATTTTCATTTTCGTGTTGCGATTTTAAGTTTCAGAAACTATTCTTCTTATGCAAATTGAAACTTGAATGAATTGCATTACTTCAACCAAAAAACAAAGACATACTAAATTCACAGTGTTGCAAATTTAAGTTTGAAGAATAAACTACTACTCTTTATGTTTATGGTTTTTGTTATATCTTCACAGTGTAGTTTTTGGTATATCTAACTTGGTATGTTTATTATTTTTGCAGAACTTTTATTTGGCTCAATTGACCTTAAGAAATAAAGTAAGCCTGGCTAAAACAATTGCGTCGAAGCTTTCACCTGCACAAAGAAAAATATTTGAGGATACTTGCTTCGGGCAATGGCTGAAAGTACAACATCCGGGTGGAGATGCTATGTTGACCCATCTGTTTCTTCAAACCATGACTAGCGATCTACCAGAGACTATACAACATCGTGATGAAGAGATATGGTTTGATTTTCCACCGGCGTATACGTGTTTTGGGCGGGAGGAGTTTTTCTTAATCACCGGTCTATGCTTCGGACACGATGATGTAGATCGGTACACTAGACATATTACCCGCCTATCATGGTTTTCCCGGGTTTTTACTGAGCTGTCGAATTTACCGCCTAAATGCATGGAACATGTTTTCGTGGGGTTCGTATCTATGGAAAGCTATATGGAATAAGTTGTCGTCTGCCTTTGATGATCGGAAAAGTTTGCGTGGCGATGGTTCCAAATACACTTTGTCAGGCTTTATTTAGGCCTTTAAGGTAATAATTTTTATATAATGTTTCCAAAATTATAATTAATTCTTTAACAATTACTAATGTTTGTTATTATATTGTTTGTAGATTTGGATATTTGAGGTCTTTCCCGCCATGTAGACATATGCATTAAAAACTTCTAATGATATTCCTAGGGCTATTTCTTGGAAGAGGAAACGGTCATTGCAGCAATGGGAAGATTTACTACTGTATACTACAATAAATAATGTAAGTTAACACAAATACTACCATATGTTTATAAACAAGTTATTACTAGTACACGTTTAACTTTGTTTGAGCTTTTATATTGTTAGGAGGCCAACACTCCATTACAGAGGCTGACACCCACGGAAGCTGAGCTTGCCACTGATTGGTGGCAAGCTAGTAAGGGTTTTTTTGATGGCACGGATGGTGAGCAGCCACCACTTCGAGAGCCATCACCTCACCCAGAGTCATCACCTGATCGACCCGAATATACACATCCACAACGAGAGTCATCACCTATTCTGTCATATCATCGAGCCTCTTCTCCACCATCACCTCATGATAGGTGACCGGTAAAGATGCCACGACGTTTATCTCCCTGTTCTCCACCTCCACCTCCACGGGATGAGTTAGGGGAGTTACGTAAGGAGGTCAATGCCTTGCGTGAGGAGGTCGGTACTTTACGCGATGACAATGGTGCATGGCGTGTTGAGGTGTCTAGTTTACGTAGTGAGGTAACAGCTCTACGTGAGATTATAGCATCGTTAGAGAACGAGGTTCATACTCTACGCAACAAGGTAAGTTTAATATTTTTCATATTTAACTTGATGATAAATTTACTCGTAATTTCACTTAGATTGCTTAGTAAATTCATTCAGTTGCTGCCAATACTGTTTAATTATTTATTCTTTAACCCTGTGAAGTTAGTATTTGTTTTTGGTTGTCTTTTGGTTGAAGTAATGCAATCCATTCAAGTTTCAATTTGCAGAAGAAGAATAGTTTACTATCACAATACGAAAATGACTATCGCAACGAGAAAATCGCAACAACAAAATCGCAACGCGAAAATGACTATCGCAATGCGAATTTGACTATCACAACGAAAGAATCGCAATGCGAAATGAAAATCGCATTGCGATTCTCTCGTTGCGATAGTCAAATTCTCATTGCGATAGTCATTTTCGCATTGCGATAGTCATTTTCGCATTGCGATAGTCATTTTCGTGTTGCGATAGTTATTTTCGCGTTGCGATGGTCATTTTCGCGCATTGCGATTCTCTCGTTGCAATAGTCAAATTCGCATTGCGATAGTCATTTTCGTGTTGCGATAGTCATTTTCGCATTGCGATTTTAAGTTTCAGATTCTATTCTTCTTCTGCAAATTGAAACTTGAATGAATTACATTACTTCAACCAAAAGACAAATACTAACTTCACAGTGTTGAAAATTTAAGTTTCAAGAATAAACTACTACTCTTTATGTTGTCATTGAACCTGCACTAAACCTATATGTTATCCTTTTAAATGTTTATATAAGTGCTTACTTCTAGAATGTTATCTGATGCATTTTGTGAACAATGATATAATAATGACTTGGGAGAATACAGTGCAAGTTTGAAATATATTTGTCTTTGTTTTCACTGTTTAATATCATGTCTGTTTATTTAATGATTTATGTATTAATTTATTTTTAGCGGCCCGCTAAGGTGGATGCTCTACGTCGGGTTTTTCTTGCAAGATGGAGTTCACGCATCAGACGGCGTGCATGTGCTATTACGTCTCCGTTCACCCCAATAGTGCGAAGAATCTGTAAGAAAAAGCCTGACTCACCTGTCATCGTTCAAAAGGCCTCCCTTATCGTTCAAGAGGCCCCTATCATCCCTCAAGAGTCCCCTCCCACCGTTCAAGAGGCCACTGTCATCATTGAAGAGGTCACTCCCAACATTCTAGAGCCTGATTCATACGGCGTAATATATCGAATTATTGAGAAGCCCCCTCACGTGCCGGACATGATGGATGAATGTTGGCTTTCGTATATGTTACCGGCCAGTACCATTCCGGCAGATGAAGTGGAGAGGAAACAACTACCAGAAACAATTCTGGATAATACCCTTTGGGCTAAGACCGCAGTTGATTTTTATCTACATGAGCGGAGCCAAGGGTGTTACGCTGACATATACAAACTCAACGATGATATGCATTTGTTGATTGAACGGTCTTGGTGGGGTGTATTATTAGGGGTTGAAGACAACGGCTATTTCGATGGGGGGTAAGTCTTATATTTCTTCTTATATTTCAGTTTGATTAATTTTTTTTTAAATTTATGTAATTCACTAATATATGTCTTTTATTGTAAAACAACATATTGATGCATAGGTGAGACGTCTTCTAATTGTAAGGAAATTGAAGAAAAATATAAAAAAACGTGATATACAATTATGCTGACGTCTTTTCACGTAGTTCACTTGAAGAATCAACGACATTCATATGTGTTTGCTAATGGACAAGCTAAACTTTATCCTGCATGGTGGGAGGTCGATAAGGTTAGTATTTATTTGTTTAAATATTTTAAAGGTGTTCATAAATAAGTGCGCAATTTGAATTATTACATATCGATGCAGGTGTTTATCCCTGTTTTGGAACGTACTCATTGGCTTCTCGTCGAGCTTCAGCTCCCATCCCTAAAGACAATAGTATATGACAGCATGATAAATTACATATCATTGTCTGATTTGAGAGATATTATTAAGGGATGGAGCTCTCATTTGGCTAAATTCTTGGATGCAATTAATTATTGGACTAATTCTATAAACAAGAAGCCAAAGAAGTTCAATGTTACAGTTATCAGATACGAGACCGCGCCACAACAAACGAAGGAAGCCAGAGGGGATTGTGGTCCTCTCGTATGCATGTGCTTGGAGCGTTTGACGACATGAAGTACACAGTTTCTACCTCCCACCGATAGAGATAGAGGTGCAGTAGGCTTGTGGTTTCGGCATTTTATGGCTAGAGCGATATATGCGAGACGCTGCCTACATGCATCCGCGTTATGAAAGTGTCCATAAATAATTTGTAAGTCAAATGCAAGTGTTGTTAAACATATATACTCTTTTTGGTTTGAAAATGTTTGGTTAAGTAGCTAGAATTCAATAATTTGATGTTTGTAGGTTTTAGATGTGTAGAAAGTGTTGTTGATTCAATGTTTGGTTTTTGCAGGTTAATCCTGAAGTGAGCTGCGTGAAATGGATGTATGGGTGTAAAAGTTGATTCAATAATTGATGAGGAAATAATTCTTATTATTATTTTTTGATTGTTTAATTGATTTGTAAAAGATAATTTGTAAATGTTGATTTGTTTAATTGATGTGTACATAATTATTATTTGTGCTTGTTTAATTGATTGAAATGTAATAGTTGATTTGTTGATTTCAATCTGCATTATGTTGAATGCAAAACAGACTATCGCATTGCGGAAATGACTATCGCAATGCGAAATGAAAATCGCAACGAGAGAATCGCAATGCGAAAATGAAAATCGCAAAGCGAAATTAGTTTCGCATTGCAATTTTCATTTTCGCATTGCGATTCTCTCGTTGCGATTTTCATTTCGCATTGCGATTCTCTCGTTGCGATAGTCATTTCTGTGTTGCGATAGTCATATTCGCGTTGCGATAGTCAAATGAATGTCTAATAAGTGATAACAACTGAACATATCATAGCAATGTTCAAACTCAAGTTACTAATACATGCCTAACTGAAAATGTTAAAAGTTCACACATAATATACAAAAAAATACAACGTTTGCATTTAAAAATCACCTAAGTTAACAGTCCCAAAAGGTGAAGCCGGTTGTGATTGGGATTTTGATGAGAATCCATATTTTGGTAGAGGAAAATATGATTGTGATGGCACTGGTGATCCACATGTCAACCTTGTATGACCACTTTTCTTTCACCGACTACATGTCGATCTCTTCTTCTCTTCACCCTTAGACGATATACGATCGTGACTTTTTGGTCGGCCAGGTAGCCTTCTGTCCATGGCTGGTGGCAAAACTGTTTGTAAGTCATCTGGTATGTCCCACTTAGAAGGATGTGGAATAGGGTAGACAATCTCGACATAAGTCTGTTGATATACTTCTGTAGTGTAGGAATCCATAACGTATGCACTTGAATCATCTTGGTTTAGATGAAGAGCAACTTTTATAACATGGCCACACGGATAACCAGATGTTTACCATTTCATACAACTACACGTCTTTGCATTTAGATCGACAAGCCCATTTAAGTTATTATCCAGTACTTCAAACAAAGTGTTTGAACATGGTTCAACTCTCCATGACGTTGACTTCATAACACGTTTCGTTATCTTTTTTTCAGTCCATGGTGTAACACGATGTTCCAATGTTCCTGTAAATTTAAATAAATAATACTTAGTAAAATATATGATAAGTTACGAATTTAAAGAAATAATACCTGCATGGTTTCTTTTCTTGTAGTACCACTGTTGAATAGAGGCTCGAAAAAACTCCATTAACATAGTAATGGGTAATTTTCGGGAATGACGACTTAGAGCGTTGATTGATTCTGCACTATTAGACGTCATGAAACCATATCTTGCTCCAAGTTGATGTACTCTTGACCATCTTTCAAACCCGACATCTTCTAGTGTTTGAGCACACTGAGGCAAAACACGTCTTAAACAGTTTATATGCTTATTAAAATCCACTTCCTGATAAACTTTTACAGCCTTTCAGTATGTCCATTTGTAATTTTTTATACTAGCAGACCTTGATTTTAGATTTCTATACAAATGAACACCACAAAGTCATGAAAAGCATCTGGGAAACACCTTCTAACAGCGTTGTCAATTGAGTTTGCCCTATCGGATATGATTGTCAGATTGCTAATAGGACCTATACAATCCCTAAGATGCCCCATAAACCATGTCCATGAATCAGAGGTTTCAGATTTGCCAACCCCGTAAGCGATTGGCAGTATCCCATTGTTAGCATCCATGGCTACTGCTAATAAGTTTACTCCAAGGTATCGACCTTTTAAATGTGCTCCGTCAACTATAATAACTGGGCGTATGCAAGTAATAAACGAACGAATCTACAAAATCATATACACAAGAAATATAATCATTTAAATGTGAAATGCATGTAACTAACAAAAATGAGTCAACAAAATTATATTGATTTACTAACCGCAGCACCAATGGCGATAAACAGCAACTCAAAGTGTCCATCTCTATCTGTTTTGATATGAGTTACCGACCCAAGATTTTTCAGCTTTAAATTGTGACAATAAGCCGACAGTTGGGCAAACGATGCTTCTGGCGACCCCCTCAACAATTCCAAGGCATAACATTTGGCTCTCCAAGCTTGAGAATATGAGATACTAATCTTGAACCGAGCATTCATGTCAGTCATAATTTCATGTCCCCGATATACCCTGCCATTCAAAAACATTAACTCAGCCAGAAAACCACCCAATACCTTTTTGTTTGCCTGTTTATGGTGAGGAAAAATTTGGGTTCTTGAACATGTATGTTTATCAATAAAAGTCCTAACTTGAAACATTTCACAATCTTTTATCCTCTTTTTAATCATACGCCACGTACAGTTTTTGTCAATCATACATATTGTTTCGAAACGATCTTTGCTTGATTTGTTAACTTTTAGTTGATAGACATCTTCCACACATTTCGTATACAAAGATATCTTCAAGTCTTCCTTTGTATCAAAACAATCATCTTTCTTGATACGAATAATTTTTGTGTAACAATCAACTGCTATCTTTACCAACTCTTCTTCCGGTATCTGAAGTAATTCTGGCATATTCCAGTTATACTCCTGTGGTATTTTCTTCGGGGATTTTTCTTTGGGGATTTATTTTTTTCTTCTTCTTCAGGGTTATATGAATTACAGAATGGATGTTCAACATGTTCATTTACAGTCGTAACTTCCTCCTCATTATCATCAACAACATCTTCCTCGGCAACGGCTGTTTCATCATCAAAATTCGGGTATTGACCAATATCAAAATCATTACACGCATGGTCTGTTTCTTTTTCTGAAAAATCATCAAAATCCGAGTATTGACCAAGATCAAAGTTCGGGTATTGACCAAGATAAAATTTCGAATACTGACTAGCACTCACAATTTTTTCTGTTGGCTCATCATCGTCTAACTGGTCAATACAAAAACCGAAATTTGGTGCTGAAAGTTGATTGGGATTTGGATTAGGGAAAGGTTGTGGGTTTTGAGATTGTGTTTGGTATTGGAAATGTGGTGAAACAATATTTGCTTGGTGATGAAATTGTGGTGGAACCATTAAATTTTGAGCACCATAAACTGGGGTTGAAAAACTTAGTTGATTATTACCCGCTACTTACCCAACTTCACTACTTCTAGGTTCAACAACATACAATGTAACATCATCACTTGAAACACTAATGTAAGCAATGAATCGTTCAACATCTTCATTGTCGGTTAACAAATAAACTTTACCATTTCTCTGATAAGATAGCCTAAATCCACTTAGGGGCTCTAAATTCAATTTATTTGCAAAACGTAACATTAGAGTTTCATAAGTTAACTTTTTAATGACAGTTTTAGTTGAAGATTCATGGGTAAAGGCATATATTGTAAAACACCATGAACATTCTCCCATGACCCTCCAAAACACAAATCTATCCAAACATGATCAACATTAGATGATTTCATTATTGTAAATTAATTTACTAAACAAACGAGCTGCGAAACTAAAACCTGTTGCCGGATGGGGAAGGATGTCGTTGGATATAGGAACGGATGTCGCCGGAAAGAGTGATAGATGGAGATGGAATGAGTTGCAATTTAGGGATTTAGGTTATGAGTTGCTGCTGCTGCGTAGTTATATACCCAAAACATTTATGTTGCGAAACTAAAACCTGTTGCGAATTCAGAAATTGAGTTGCGAATTTGAAATTCAGTATTGCGATAGTCAGAATCGCGTTGCGATAGTCAGAATCTCATTGCGATAGTCAGATTCGCGTTGCGATTTACATATTCGCATTGCGATTTACGTATTCGCATTGCGATAGTCAGATTCGCATTGCGATTTACGTATTCGCATTGCGATTTACGAATTCGCATTGCGAATTAGGAAAATCGCAACGGGAATTTGGAAAATCGCAATGCGATAGTCAGAATCGCGTTGCGAATCTGGAAACTGATTTGCAATACCGGAGATCGCGTTGCGAATTATCGATCGCATTGCGATTTAGTTGGTTATTTTGGCAAATCTAAAAAAAGTTGGTTAAAATCGTATATTATAAGGCATTTTTGGTCACTGAGATTATTTTCTTCACTATGAATTAAATATTTTCATTAAGTGAAACTTATTTTTTTTTAATATTTTGAATTAAAAAGAATATTATGTGATTTCTTTTTAATTTAAATATTAAATATGATAAGACTTGCAATTCACGAATATATTTGATATAATAGGATGTTAATTGATTATTTATGATTTTATTCGGATGCTAGTTAACAACCAAATTTTATTTGAGATGATATTAATTAATTGTTTTTGATTTTATTCGGATACTAATTAATAACCCGAATATATTGTTTCTAATTCGTCTCCCTTGTGAAACACTATAAATACCATGATAACCTACTAGGTTAAACACGGTTCAAAAACTATCTTCTTCGTCTCTTGTTTTCGGTGATAGTCTCTAATAAGATTTGGTTCGCGATCTCGCAAGTTGTGCTACTGTGCGTTGATCATATCGTTGTTATATCCTGGGAGATAGATTACCAAGATATCTCGAGCACCAACGAGTGACCAAAAATCTATCTTAATCTATATGCGTTGTTGTAGGCCTCAACCTAATTCAAGTTCGATATCCTGCTATTATTCAGGTTATTTACTCTAAACTACTTCTTCTATTTTATTTTGATTTTCGTATTGGTATAAAAAATGTTGCAGTATAGATAAACTGACGGTTAATTTTTGTTAAATTAAAAAATTATATTAATACACGTGGCTTTAAACTATTCGTGAAATTCGGGTCATAATCTCTAACATTATTGTAACAAGTTTGACATATTAAAGTATCTTTTTTTTTTTCTTTTTATTTTAAAAGAGTTTTTTGACATTAATTAATATGTTCCAACTTGGAATAACCTTATTGCAGACAAGGTTTTAATTTGATTCAAATAAATTTATTTGATTGGAATAAAAATAAATTAAATTGAGTTCGGTAAGATGAATCATCAACTAGACTAATTAAAAAATTTGTCACTCAATTTCAAGGGCGAAAATCAATATTTTATGTTTGGGGTGACGAACTTATAAAACTTTAAAGAAAGAAATTTATAAAATTTTAGGTGAGTGAAAACATATTTTCACTAAAAAAATCTAAAAAAAATCTAAAAAACATATAAATATAAAATTTTTAAGGGAAGCGACTTCCCCACCTAAATATGTCCATGCTCAATTTTACTCGATTCTATTCAACAATCACATTTATTGTATTTCTAATTTTTATTTATCTATTTTGCAATCAAATTTTCTTTTTATCTTGGGGCAATATTGTTTGATGGTTAGGATCATGCTTTCCAATCACAATTAGGGATGGGCATGGGTCGGGTCGGGTTTTTGGTCCACCCGACCCGACCCAAGAATAAGGGATCCTCCACCCGAGATCTGACCCGACACGACCAAAATAAGGTTTTATCCGACCCGAACCCGACCCGATATATAATTTAGAAACCCGACCTGACCCGAAATAAAAAATTATTTTTATTTAATAAAAACAGCGACTTAACTGGAAAAAATTATAAATGGAGGGGTATTATTATAATTATTCTTAAATATATAAGGTAAAATTATATAAGGTAAAATTATATATTTTTCAGATCGGATCGAGTATTTTTCACCCTAAACTCGAACTCGGATAGACCCGACCCGAACCCAATTTAAAAAAATCCGACTCGATCTGATCGGATCGAGTTCGAGTCTCATGCCCATCCCTAATCACAATGCTCATCATATTCATATCTTTCTATCGGCATAGATTCTCTCTTATACTACGAGAGTAGTAATGTCATTAACAATTAAAATGTAATTACATTATATTTTATATAATTACGTTATGATGTTTAAACACTCCCTAAATGAAATTAAACCATATCATTACTTTTGCTTTCCCTTTTCTTGTCCGAATCAAAACGTAAGGTAAATTAATCAAGCTAATATCACTAAAATTCAAGCCCATCTTTTTCCTCCAACCGAAATGATAGAATTATTCAAACCAAACAACTATATAATAACTAGGGGTGCTTAATGAGTTGAGCAGCTCGAACTCGACTCAGTCAAAGCTCGATAAAAACTAGACTAAGGATGACTCGGCTCGAACTGGAGCTCGACTCGAGACCTTAACGTGTTGATTAGAGTAAAGTCCAACTCAGCTCGATAAGTTTGCGAGCAGCTCTGTCGACAATCATTTTTTGTCTCGTCTTTTAATATTTCATTATAATCATTATTAATATTATTATTAATAACTTTTTTATTGTTTTTATTTTTCTTTTCCAAGGTTTTACAACAAGCCCAAACTGGGCCCAATTACAAAGGATCATCAGACCCAAATTCAGAATCCGACAGTAACCCATATCCAGTTGAAATCCGGTTACAACCTGACCCAATGGTAGCAACTTCACCACAATCACCCATGCCTCCCACGTGGATTATTCCAACCGAGCAGTAGCTCGTGCACGCCCTGTCAGAACCCCAACTGAGTAGCATCCCACTACCTGCCAGCCACCCAAGCTGACCCAGCTTGTGCCAACCAAGACTTGCAAACAAGAAATCAAAATATCATCAGCATCAATCAAAGTGAAAAGAAAAAAAAGCAATTTAATTCGGAAAATTTCGGGATTTCACTTTACTTGCTCCAATCAAAGTCTCACAAAAAATGAAGAAATTTTCATGCAACGACAAAGGAGATTAGGTGAAGAAGAAGAATCAAAATCATTCGAACAAGAGAGTCTCTCGAGGATAAAAAGGAGACCAAAAGCTGAACGCAAACGGGGGCAGCAACAAATTAACAACGGGGAATATGTTGTAAAAAAATCAAGTGTGTAACCACACAATTCAAAATCAAAAAAGCAATATAACTATTATTTTGTTTCGAGGTATTCTAAAATTTCTTTCAATTTCCAATTTGTTTTTGTATGTGATTATTATTTTGAAACTAAAAAAGATTTGCGGTTGGCTTACCTGTGTTGGACGAACGCATATGGAGTTTCGATAACTCCACTTCTTCGTCATTTGAATTCCATTGTAGAAGAAAAAGGGTCGGGTTCTTACCTTAATGGTTGTAGTCGAGTGGAGAATGGCCACCGAAATGGTGGCTGACTTGGTGGTCGAAGGGAAGAATAGGAGGTGGTTGGGGTCTTTAGAATGAAAAGCGCTGCGTGAGTGATGAGTTCTTAGGTGGCGTTTGGTTCGCTGAAATGTTTATGAGGGAATTGGAATCTATAAAGGAATTAGAATCTGTAATAATTGGAATCCAATTCCATATTCTGTTTGGTTCGCAGACATGCTAGATGAATTTGATTTCAATAATGTAAAATGACTGAATTGCCCATCTTGTTTTTTGCTTTATTTTAGTTTATTTTACAACTTACATGTAGTAATATATTATAAAAAAATTAAAAAATATTAAATTTTCATTTTATTGATTGATTATTCATTTCAATAAATTATAAAAATTATGCTAATAAACATTATAAGTTAAAAATCATCGCAATCAAAATATGTTAATAAGTTACCAAAAGATAGAGCAATATTTCGATACATTCAAATCGGAGTATATTAATTAGTTACCAAAAAATATACCAAAAACTATTTTTATTCAATATATGAATTAGAAACTCGACCAGACACGACTCAAAATAATAAAAAAAATTATTTTTATTCAATAAAAACATTGACTTAATTGAAAAAAATTATATAGAGGGGTAATATTGTAATTATTCCTAAATTTATAAGGTAAAATTATATATTTTTTTCGCGTCGGTCCGGTTTTTTTCACCCTAAACCCGAACCCGACTCGACCCGAATAACACACTTAAAAAACCCGACCCGACCCGAACAAAATAAAGTTTCATCCGACCCGACCCGACCGGAAATAATAAAAAATTATTTTTATTTAATAAAAACAGTGACTTAATCCGACCCGACCCGAATTATATATATTTTCGGGTCGGTTCGTTTTTTTCACCCTAAACCCGAACCCGACCCGATCCGACCCGAATAGCACACTTAAAAAAACCCAACCTGACCCAAACAAAATAAAGTTTCATCCGATCCGACCCGAATATATGAATTAGAAATCCGACCCGACCCGACCCGAAATAATAAAAAAATTATTTTTATTTAATAAAAACATTGACTTAATCCGACCCGACCCGAATTATATATATTTTCGGGTTGGTCCGGTTTTTTCACCCTAAACCCGACCCGAATATCACACTTAAAACCCCGACCCGACCCGAATAGCACACTTAAAAAACCCGACCCGACCCGAATATCACACTTAAAAAACTCGACCCGACCCGAACAAAATAAAGTTTCATCCGACCCGACTCGAATATATGAATTAGAAATCCGACTCGACCCGACCCGAAATAATAAAAAAATATTTTTATTTAATAAAAACAGTGACTTAATCCGACCCGACCTGAATTATATATATTTTCGGGTTGGTCCGGTTTTTTTACCCTAAACCCCAACCCGACCCGACCTGAATATCACACTTAAAAAAACTTGATCCGACCTGACTAAAATAAAGTTTCACCCAACCCGACCCGACCCGAATATATGAATTAGAAACCCGACCCGACCCGAAATAATAAAAAAATATTTTTATTCAATATTTGAATAAGTTACTAAAGGATTGATGAGGGTAGTATGGTCAAATTTGAATTTCCTCCAATAAGGGAATTGAATTCCATCCATTTTTTGATGTAATTAACTGTCCCTCATTTGATGGAATTGAATTCCATCAGGGATTCCAATTCCCTTAAAAAACTTGAACCAAATATGGGAAAGTGGTAGAATTGGATTCCAATTCCCACCAATTCTAAGGGATTCTATCCAACCAAACGCCACCTTAGGGTTTTTGATCGAAGAAGAAGAAGATAGGGAGAGAATAGAGAGGGGTTGAGCGGCAGAGGAGTTTAGCTTAGGTTTAGTTTTAGTTTAGGTTTTATATTAAGATTTATGGGTAAATTAACTTTCATTGAAACTTTAGGGTAATTTGTTTTCGTGCCCTTGTACCTTTGTCGTTTATTTGCATATTAGTTACTGGTAAGCACTAATTTTTAATTTAGCCTTTTATGTTTGTCTTGGTTTTATTATTTTCAAAATTTATATTTTAGGTATAATATTTTGAGTTATTTAGTTTCATGTCATCGTGTTTTCATTATAATTCATCTTAGTCCCTAATTTAATTTGCATGTTTACTAGAGTAAGTTGTATTTCCATGTTTGAATATATATTATATTAGGTACTTTTATTTTATTGTTATTATATTAGGTATGATTGTTTTTAATGATCTATATTTTTTCTTAAAACATGTAATTTTGTATTAGGTAAATGTCAGTAGTAATCCTTTAATATATTATATTATATTGGGTTAATAATTGGTTGTTAAATACATGGCATATTCATATATATAATACATATGATTTTTTTATAAAGATATGGCATGTATATATATATATCCTTTTGTAAACAAATATGTTATGAATGCTTTGCATAGCCTTTATTAAAGAATTTAATATATATATATATATATATATATATATATATATATAGGTGTGTTGACCCTATAATATTGTTTAATGTTTTATTTCTTTCCATGTTAATATATATATATATATATATATATATATATATATATATATATATATATTCCTTTATTAATGAAATGCGTTAATCATGCTTTACTTTACCTTTTATTAAGGAATTTAATATATTATATATATATATATATATATATATATATATATATATATATATATATATATATATATGTGTGTGTGTGACTATGAAATTGACATTTCTTTTCTTTCCATGTTAACGTAATATATGTGTATATATTAATATGTATTTTTTTAAAAACAATTGGTTGACAACTTAGTATATATACAAAGTTACTACTTTTGTATATTTCTTTGTGTATAGGTATATTTTATTTAATTTGTATGTTAACCTCGTATGTATAACTTGACCAAAATATAATTGGATATTCGAGTATTTTAAAATTAACGAAAGAAATTTTTTAATATGTGAATATTTACTTCATTTTAATATATAGCATTATGCTTTAATACTAGAACCTACATTTTAGATTTGAGCCCTAGGTTCCGTAATTTTCATATTTTGACACTTTAAGTTAAAAAAAACCTTAATTTACTTTTTAGTTTAATTGTGACAAATAAAATTTTATTTGATTGCATTGTTTTTTATAAATCAAAGGCATTGTTTACTTATTAAGGAATTAATAATATATCTCCCGCAATCGTGCTCAGGGGTGACTACTGGTAATTCCTTGAATAAGTAGACATCCTTTTCAAAATCACATCATGTTTTCTAAAAATAAGGTAATATTTGGTTATTAGGCATAATAGCTGATCTCCCGCATTTACGCTCGGGGGCGAATGCTATCGGTCTTGATAAACGAATATCCTTTTCAACTTTGCATCCTTAATGATTTTTAAATTAAATAAAGATCGAGCTCCAAATTTTTGATTTTAAATATAGGGTAATCAACTATGTACCAATTTTTAGGCGTTTGTGGGGGTGCTAATCATTCCCCACGCGTAACTGACTCCTGAACTTGATTTCTGGATTTTCACAGACCTCAAAACTCGAGATTTTGATAAAAACAAAATGTTTTATTAAAATCATCCGATTTATATGGTATTCCAATCGCACCTCAAATGATTGGTGGTGACCCCTCACCTTTCAAAACAATTTTCAAAGAGAAAAAACCCTTTGGTATCGGTCTTTCCCCTCCCGGGCGAAAAACGGTTACGACAAGCTTGTCAATTTTTTATATAATTTTTTTAGCAGTTATCTTAAAAAATTATTTCATTAAAAAACTAATTTACTAATAGATATTAGAAAAGATGATAAATTACTAATCTATTAATTTTCTAATAAACAATAAAAAATACTAAATTATTAATTAGCATTTTACTACATTAAAAAATCAATCCGTATTTATTATTTTAATGTATTTGTGGATTGTTACTTTAGACTTTGAAATTGTTTCATACACTCTTTTGATAATATTTTTTGTTAAGTTTATTAAATTATGTTTATATTAAGCTCTGTATAGTATTATTAAATTTTACCTATAATTAAGAAAATAAGGTAAAAATTTCAGTGAGCTTAACGATCATCGAGCTTAACGAGCAATGAGTCAAGCAATAATATTTTTTAATGAACACGAGTCGAGCAAAATTTTAACGAGTTTAAAGAGAAACGAGTGGAGTCAATCAGCAAAATTTTTAACGAGCACCAGTCGAGCACTGTCCAACTCGTGATCGATTCGCTCGATAAACACCTTAATTAATGATAACAAGTTTCCTTGTCTTGTTTTCCTTTTCTCCGTAGGATAATTCCATGTCTTTGTCTATGTTTAACTGAGAACATGAATTTAAATAGCGGTCGTTATTTAGTAGTAGTGATAATGTCTCAAATTGTTATCGCAAGGCCGTTATACTCACAATAATCATAATAACATTAAATATGTCTTCAATCACATAAAATAAACCTAATGTAATCGAAAATAGGCTCCAACAGTAATATAAGTCGTCTAGTGAGAGTTAACTATGGATTCTGAAATGCAGACGAGTGGTGAACAGTTTTGTGCAGTCTCTTCTGCTTAAACCTATTGCTTTGAGGGCACACATGTTAGGCTAGCTAGGGTTAGGGTTTAGGGTTAGTCTCTAAACTGCTCGTCTTTGAACCTCATAATAGCTTTTTTAATCCAACCCAATCACCCAATCTTTGAAATCTCAAACGCCTGGAACTGTTGATTTTTTAAATAATATTTATGTTTAACATGTTTGTCCTTTTTCCTTCAAGCCACTGCCTGCATTAAATTATGCCTGCAGGTAACTCATTAGCTGTTGAGGCTCTCTGATTCAGTTGCTAGGGCTTTCTTTTCTGTTCTTTTTTACTTTAATTTGAAACAGTCTAACATGTAATGGGAAGACAAGGGAAAAGAAGAGTCATCAAAATACTGTACTACATTTTAACTTAAGTTCTAGAAGGACAATAGTACGGTTTCCATGTCTAAAAACGTTGCAGATTTTACTGCGGTGAAAAGTGGTGTTCAAGATTTCCTAGATCTCTTACTCAAAATGGAGATTTTCCCATATCTCATTGGATTCATTTAGTATAAATTCAAGCAATCTCAAGATTCAGTTTTTTTTTTAACAAGTTGCGCTTATTGGTTTTTTAAACCTAGTAGCCTAATAATAAAAAGAAAAGGACCTAAAAGGAGAAGCGTTCATGAATATGTATCAAGAGTGTATTAACATCTAGGGTAAAGTACACGAATAGTTTCCCGACTATAGGGTGTTGTTTTGTTGACTCACCCTAACTATTAAAAGTTATAAAATAGTCCCTAATTATAGGACATTCTTTTTTTAGTCTCTTGACTATAAAAAGTTATAAAATAGTTACTTGATTATTCATATGGTCCAAACTCTTTTTTTTTCGTTAAAAAATTGATTATCGTCTGAGTTTGGCATTTACATGCTGATTAGGTTATGATAAAACCATATTTAAATGATGTTTATTGACACCATCTTTACTTTCGAGCATTGGCTCGACGACATATTGTATACTGAGAGTCGATCTATAAAATACGGCTCAAACGATTCTAGGATCATATTTTATCATATCCTAGTCAACATATTAACATCTAATTAAGACGTTCACCAATATTTTAAAGAAAAGGGACACGTTTAAAATATATGGATAGTCAGGTGATCATTTTATAACATTTAATAGTTGGAGGGCTCAACAAAATAACATCCTACAATTTAGGGATCATTTTGTAATTTTTAATAGTTAGGGAACTTAATAAAACAACACCCTATGGACAGGGATCATTTGTGTACTTTACCCCAACATTTAATGAACTAATATCTCATGAGAAAAAAGAAATTCAGTGCTGAATATCAGATTTTTTATATACAGATGTTTGTGGTCAGGAAACTCTCAGCAAAATAAAAGAGTTAATTAAATGAGTGTTTTATTTTTATCCGTTTCTGTGTAGGTCATTGCCCATATTGATCCCAAATATCAAGAAGATCCCACTCCACCAGCTCGGATCATCATAGTGCAACAAGGAAAGCACAGATAAAGTCGAAAAGCATTACATATAACATAACAAGAAGAAAACATGGAAAAGAAAACAAAAATTCATTTGCCACGCAATAAAAGAAACTTTCTGTTCATATCTAACTTGTCCCCATGTCTCACAATTTGGCTTGGGGTACAATACCCCCTCCAATGGCCACTGCCCTCCAAGCCAAACTAGCTGAGAGTGTCCAAAGCTCCAAAAAGCTGCCCCCAATCCTTGTACATAAACCAAAAACTTTTCCCTTCTCTCCTTCCTTGCATGACCCCATTTGTCAGTTTGTTAAGTCTCTCTCTCTCTCTCTCTCTCTCTCTCTCTCTGGGTGCCGTGTCTAACCAGTTAATATACTTCATAAACATAATCAAAAGTTCTTTTTTTTTTAAGAAGAAAAAGATAGAACAATCTTTAGAATCCGTTCTGAAATCGATTAATCGCTGAAGGATTCTCCAGGCGATGCTGTGTACTTCCTCCTGCATAGCTCTGATCCCAATTCAGCCCCTCCTCCCGGCTGCTCGTTGACAAGTCTCTTCCGCCGAAGTCGGAGCCGCCGCCGCAACGTGGACTAGGCCCGAATCCGACAGGAGCACCGAAGCAAGTGTAGTTAGGGTCTTGTGGACCAATGTAGTTTAAGTTTCGCTGAGGATATTGGGATGAACCGAGGACATGCCCTACATAGTAATCGTTAATGGAGTGTAAATATGGTTGTGGCGGTGGTGGTGGGATGACCGTGGATGAAGAACCGGGGAACATTCCTGGTGGATAAACTGATCTAAAGCTGCAATGATTGGAACATTTTTTTTCGGCTCAGTCGTATGACTTTTCTCAAAGAAGTGAGTAAAAAAACAGTGATGGAATGTTGAAGGAGCATACCCTAGATGCCCTTGGGTGGTCAAGTTATCGTTATTGAAGACCAGCTGGCGTGCTCGGTTCAGTGTCTCTGTCTCTCTTTCTGACCCAAAAACAAACGCAAATCAAATCAAAAACAGTCATCAAACACGGAAAACCAGCCAAGAAATTCAGCAAACCAACAAAAGGAAACATAAAAGTGGAAATAAACAAGTGAAATGACTTGCCTTGGCGATGGCGATTCATGTGCCCCCCAAGAGCTTGAGATTTGCAGAACTTTAGGGAACAAAACCTACATTCATAGACCTTCCCACACTCTTCTTTCCCATCCTTACCGCCGCTTTTCTTTTTCCGAGAGCCTGTTTTCACACACCCACCAATTAAAGCAACTTCGACGAGTCCATTCTTGGCCCTAAACCCCAAGGTCCCCCAACCCTAATCTAAGTATCTAACTTACCTAAACCGTGTAACGGAAAAAAAAAAGATCTACTTAAAGCACCAAAATAAACTTATGATGGCCTGTTTAAGCTTATCAAACACAGCTAGTCTATCCTACAAATAGAAATATGAATATACCAGAGGAGGAGCCTTCTTTAAAGACCAGTTTACCATCCCTTGTGTAATCGTCGGGCAAGTTGTTGAGATCTAATGGGTTTCTCTCGGGTCTCCTGCAACATGAAATAAATAGATTGATTGACATATAGAAAGATAAGAGGAGAAGATAAAGAAAAGTGTGGGTTATGGGGAGACCTACATTGTACCGACAGAGGAAGACAGGAAAATATGAGGTGAACAATCTATGGGATTGAAGATAACTAAAGCTTCCGAGGATAACAAGACTTCAGTTTGAGACTGCTACGCAATATAAAGGGGGGCTAGTTTGAGTGAAGGTGTGTAGAAAAAAAAGGAGAGTTTTTTGAAAGTTCTCTATCAGTTCCCTCATAAATTGAAAGAACAATGAGGGGGACAGTGGGTCTCGTGACTTTAAAGGTGAGGATTTGAAGGATTGGGGTTTATTGGAAGTGAAGAGAGAGCCCTACAGAGAGAGGGTCTGCTTCCCTACAAACTAGTTTCATGAAACAATGATGGCGCCTAAAATAGTTAGATAAATTACTAATAGGATTTACCATAAAAAGGATTGCTAGTGAAACACAACATAAACACTCCCATGTCTTAAAAGAACTTTGTGGGATTGAGTGTTCCTTTTAATAGTTTGATGTGATTAAAAGATATAATATATTTAGAATTTTTCTTAGTTATCAACGACGTAAGTATATCCTACAAATACAACTATTTAAATTCGAGATGTCTAAGGAGAACAACACTCCTTTTTACCACTAGTTTTATTAGGATTGAGTTAAGGAAAAGAGTTTGAACAAGAAATGTTGAGGACATGGTTTCAAGGTAGCCCTGGAATTAAGCTGGGATCTACTCATTAGTCATAATTTGGGAGACGTGGGCAGCTGCATGCTGCTAAAAGTCGGAAATGGTTGGTCCCCGTGTAAGTCGAGGGCATCATTGTACCCCTGAGCTTTGCCATGGAACATGGAACTGTAACTATCAAGATCTCATTATCAGGGTTTTTGTGATCTAAGTTTGGATATAGACTGAACCTGAGAAAAAGAAAATGCCTTGTTTTATTCTTTGGAACGTCATTGCTTGTTTCATCCTCCTCCTTTTCCTTCAATATAAAGATCTAAAAGTCATTGTGTTTTGTTTTCTTTTATGTTTCTTTCTTTGCTTATTCAATATAAACAACTGTTGAATTCATGTATTTTAAAAAGAACATCGTATAGTTTACCATAAATCATTCATTAGGTTCAAAAAATAATTTATTAATTTTCTTGAATTATATTTTGAAAGTTTCTGACCATATAATGAGCATTTATGTTTTCAAATTGATATAATGTACGTAGTGTTTGACATATAGTTCATCAGTTTTACAAACTCCTAAAAAGTACACTGCAAATATTAAAAGAAAAAAAAAGGAAATCCAAACCATTCTCAACAATCACAAACTTACTAGGGCATGATACAAAATCAAAATATATGGTCCAAAATCATATACTTTTATATATATATACACACTGAAATCTTAAAAAATAATATGTATTGTGAAGTGGGTTTTTGCCATTACATCTTTCAATTTACCTTTTACCTTTTACTAAATAAATTAAATCATAAATTTTTTCGAATTGAATAAAAAAATTAAATTATAATCATATCATCATTGAATGATTAGTTTTGTACGGTATATCTTTAAGTAGGCTTAAAGTAAAAATAAGTACCTAAATTATGTTTCCTTTTTATTTTAGGTATTTAAATTATTTTTTTGGATCAAATTAGGTACTTAAATTATTATATTTAACTATTTTAAGTCTTGATATTTTTTCAGTTAGAAAATTATTTTTCGACCAATAGGATGTTGACTCGTGATACAAAATTAGGTACTTGTTTTGACAAAAAAATATTTTACGGGCTTAAAGCGAAAAAGGGGATATAGTTTAGGTATTTGTTTTGATAAAAAAATAATTTAGATACCTAAAGCAAAAAATAACATAGTTTAGGTACTTTTTTTAGTTTAAGCCCTTTAAGTATAACAATGATAAAATAAAAATAAATTATATTAGTTATTACTTAACTTTAGACTGTGCATTATTTATATCACTTAACTTTCCTTTTCTCCAATTATAGTATTAAATTTTTGTTGTTAAATTATGCCATTGAGTTGTTAAATTTTAACGGTACAATGATATAGGTAGATCTTTTTCTCACTGTGATGATTAGCCAAAACGACGTCATTTTAGTGAAGCTAATGATGCTCAAAATTATGTCATTTTAGGCAATGAACTTTAGGAGTGTATCAATTTTGTCAGTAAACTTTAAAAATGTTTAGTTTTTTACCCTAATTTATTTTGCCGTTATTGGAAGCCAATCATTGTCCGTCATCGATCATCTTTTGCAGCAAGATATGTATCAAAACGTTCACATTTCACTCCTCTTTCTTTTTCTAAGATTGGTTTTCCACGAAATTCACTTAAAATCGATTAAAATATATTTAAAGGTTCGACATGCTATTACTCTACTCTCCTCTGATGAGGCTAGTTTCATGGTATGTTATTCGTCTTCTCGAAACAATGCTTCTCACTGTTCAAGCTTTCAAGCAAACATCCCAAATCTCTCAAATTTAAGAAAAACCCCATACCTCTAAAAATGATTATTATTTTTTGTTTAATTTCATTGATTTTAAGTGAGTTTCATTAAAAATTATTCATAAGAAAAGAAAGGTGAGTGAAATACGAATGTTCTGATACTGATCTTATCATGAAAGACAACCAGTGACTTGCAATTATTGGTTGTTAGCTACAATCAAAAAATTGTATTACAAAAATATTTTTTTAAAAAAAATTAGCAAAAAAATCGATACACCCTTAAAATTTAGTGACTAAAATGAGGTTATTCTAGCACTCTAATTTGTAATGCTTCGCATTTGATAATAAACACTCAAATACTCTGTAACTGTTGGTGCTCAAACCCGAAACCTCTAATAATAACTTGGTTCGTGCGAAGATTTCATTTTTTTTATAAACTTGGACAACTTTTTCTGTAACTACAACAAATATTACTTTTTTCTCTCAATATTTCAGTAACCTATTTAACATTTATTGTAGCTACAATAAACCTTGTAAGTTGTCTAACAAAACACGTTATAGCATAAAATTTTGTTATAGCTACTGTCAAAGAAGCTTCGATTATCTGTGGACTATAAACGACAACGATGACAGAAAGCAGAACAAGAATAAAAGAGAGAAACAAATGAATGCAAAGATTACGGTTCAAAAAGATGATTCAATATTTTTGTGATTAACTCGACTTTGCAATACATTTCGATGAAGGGCTCAAGGCCCAAGGTTACAACAAACTAACAGAATGGCCTACCTGTATCTCTGAGAACCAATGTGTTTTTGTCTAGGGTCGTTTAATTTCTGATAATTTATGGTTGCTCATGAATTATTCCATTATCTAAAGGGATCTCAGAATGGCCCTAATAAAGGGGCGGTTATCAAACTCGACATGGAAAAGTTTATGATAGAGTTGAACGAGGTTTTCTCCATGAGGTTATATGTATGTTGGCTTTTGATCTTCGTTTTGTGAACCTTATCATGAGATGCATGTTGCGGAAGACGACTATCGGATAAAGCAAAATCGCAACTGATAATTTGAGAAAATAAAAATTAAGATAAAAGAGACACGAATTTTACGTGGAAAACTCCTATATAATATAAGGTAAAAACTACGGGCAACGGTAGAATAATTTCACTATGAGAAAATAGAGATTACAACTTCTCTCTATCTATCAAGGATAAAACAATGATAATTCTCTCTTGATAAAAAGGAGAAAACAACTCTCAAGAAACTCTCTAAATTCTCTAGTATTGGGAGAAAGCTAGAATGCTTTGGGATGGATTTGAAGCTAAATGGGTTAGAGTATTTATAGTTGAAGCTGAAGGACTAATCTTGTAAATACCCTAAAGTAAAATGACTAAATTATGATTTAACCATTGTCTGAATTCAACAATTGTGTGTTGCCAATTTGCCTAATTAGCCGCCCACATGTTTTTGATAGCCATCATATTTTGACTTTGAACAATCTCCCACTTGAAGATTTGATTGGAACAATCATATCTTCACACCATTCTTTCTACTTTGTACTCTCATGTTGCTTACGTCTCTAACAGGCCACAAGAGGATTGACACCATGTAAATTTATCAGCATTGATTGTCTTCGTCATGAAATTTGCTATGTTGTCTTTGGTATGAATCTTCTGCATATTTATCGTCCCTTCTTCCACCTTTTCACGAATGAAAGGGTATTGAACTCGCATGTACTTTGTCCTTGAATGAAATGTTGGATTCCTTACTAAATGCAAGGCGCTTTGACTGTCACAAAATAGAGAGACATACTCTTGATTATGCCCAAGCTCCTCCAATAGCATCTTCAACCAAATTGCTTCTTTACTGGCTTGTGTAGCTGCTACATATTCTGCTTTTGTTGTAGACGTAGCCACAACTGACTGCAATTTTGAAACCCAGCTTACAGCTCCACCAACAACTTTGAACACATATCATGTAGTAGATTTGCTTTTATCCAAATCCCCTGCATAGTCAGAATCGGCATACCCATTGATAAGTAAGTTTGATCATCCGTAACATAATGCAACATTTGAGATCCCTTTGATGTATCTCAGGATCCTCTTTACTGTATTCCAATACTTTTTGCCTGTATTCGCCATGTACCGACTAACCACTCCCACTGTTTGTGCAATGTCTGGTCTTGTGCATATCATAGCGAACATTAAACTTCCCACTGCCGATGCATACGGTACTCGAGACATCTCCATCCTCTCTTCTTCACTGCTAGGACTCATACTGGAGGATAATTTGAAGTTAATAGGAAGAGGGGTAGAAATTGGCTTACAATCTTTCATGTTGAATTGTGACAAGATCTTCTTTAAGTAATTCTTTTGGGAAAGCCAAATCTTCATATTACTTCTGTCTCGGTGAATTTGCATCCCTAGAATCTTGTTTGCTGATCCCAAGTCCTTCATTTCAAATTCCCTAGCCAGTTGTTCCTTCAATATGATCTTTTTTTGTGTTTTGCAACCAACATGTCATCCACATACAACAACAATATAACAAAATCGTTATCACCAGACCTCTTAAAATAAACACAAGGGTCTGCATTAAGTCTGTTGTATCCAAGACACATAATGAAGGAATCAAATCTCCTATACCAACACCTCGACGCATGCTTTAGACCGTACAAAGATTTGTTCAACCTGCAAACCAAGTTCTTCTTTTCGTCTTTTTCAAAACATTCAGGCTGGAGCATATAATCTCTTCTTCAAGATTTCCATGAAGAAAAGGTTTTTTAATATCTAGCTGCTCTAGATGTAAGTTCAATGTAGCACACATTGCAAAAACTACTTGAACTGTTGTTAGTCGAACCACATGAGAAAAGATTTTATTAAAATCAATATATTCTTTTTGAACATATCCTTTGACCACCAGCCTTGCACGATACCTCTCAACTTGATCGTCATCATTTCGCTTGATTTTGAAGACCCATTTGTTACCAATTGGCTTCCTTCCTTGTGGTAGTGGCACAAGATCCCATGTATTATTTTTATGAAGGGCTTCAATTTCTTCTTGCATCGCCATCATCCATAGTGAAGCATCTGAGCTATTTATTACCTCTTGGAATGTTGATGGCTCACCATCCTCTGTTAAAAGACAGTATACAATATTTCCCTCTATAACATAATCTGAGTGTCAATTGGGATGTCTTCTCACATGATCTAATTGACGAGTTGTTGGAGCTTCAGAATTCTCTGGTTCTTGTTCATCATGTGCTGGTTCTGCTTCAGAAGAATCTCCTTGTTCAAACTCCTTTTCCACATGTATCTGAGTAGTCTCTGAATTTTCAACGCTATCATCGTCTTTTTTTCTTTGTAGCTTATCTTCTACAAAGATAACATCTCTGCTGATGATCACTTTGCTGGTAGTGGGATCCCACAAACAATACCCCTTTACTCCATCAGCATACTTCAAGAATTTAAATTTCCTGGATTTTGGATCCAGCTTTGAAATTTCTTGAGAATTGTATATCACGTACACTATACTTCCAAATACATGGAGGTTTGAATAATCAGTTGGTTTATCAGTCCACATCTCCATTGGTGTCTTCAGCTCTATTACAGTTGATAGAGCTCGATTCACCAAATAACAGGTGGTATTGACTGCTTCTGCCCAGAATGATTTTTCTAGGCATACATCCCTCAACATTGCTCTTATTCTATCTAACAAGGTTCTATTCATCCACTCTGCCACTCCATTTTGTTGAGGAGTGTTCGCCACTGTGAACTGTCTTTTGATACATTCTTTTCTGTAAAAGTCATCAAAATTTTCACTTGTGTATTCTTCTCCATTATCTATTCTGAAACATTTGATATTATTTCTAGAATCAAGTTCTACTCGCGCTTTGAAGTTTTTTAAAGTTGAAAACACATTTGACTTCTTCTTAATAGGGTACACCCAACATCCCCTGGAGTTGTCATCAATAAATGAGACAAAGTATTTTGCTCCACCTAGGGATGTAACTGGTGCTTGCCATACGCCAGAGTGAACCAATTCTAGAACACTTTTGGCTCTAGAATTTGATGTGTTGAATTTCAACCGATGATGCTCACTTGTTATGCAATGCTCACACAAAGTAAGTGATACATTTGTTAAGCCTGTAAGTAGCTTTTGCTCGACAAGGACTTTCATTCATTGTTCTGACATGTGTCCAAGTTTTTGATGCCATAACATTGCAGAATCTGAACTACATGAGGTAACATAGGCTTCTGCTTCTAGCAAAGTCTCTCCCTTTAGCATGTACAAGTTTGCAGCTATCTTTTCACCTTTCAGCACCACAAGCGCTCTACGAAACACCTTCATGATTCCTTTCCGTATTTCAATCTTGCTTGCATTATTATCCAACAATTCGTAGGATAATAAATTTTTCTTCAGGCCTTTCACGTGCCGCACATCTCGAACAACTTTAATTGTTCCATCATATATCTTCAATTTGATGGTTCCCACAACAACGATCTCTAAGGCATGATCATTGCAACTATACACAAATCTCTTTATGCCTTCCACGGTGGTTGACGCTTCACAACATAGAGCATTTTCATCATCTGAAGTGTTTACGGTATTGCCTTGTGGATTGAAGTTTTTATTTAGACTCCAACAATCCATCTTCAAGTGACCCTTCTTTCCACAGTTGTAGAACTTTAAATTCTTTTTGCTTATCTACTTTGATCTACCATGTTTGTGACTGCTGCTTTAGCCACGTTCTGTTGATCTCATTCTCATCGTTGTCAACGCTTATGCTTGTTGCATATTTACTTGTATGTCTTCCTTGTTCTTGCGCCAATTTTATTCTTGTAGAATAGCATCTGCAACATCATCGAAGACTAGACTGGTGACATTATTGTTTGTCAAGTTGATGATGAGTTGATCATACGAATCATGTAGACTTTGAAGTAGAAGTTCAACACGTTCTTGTTTTCCTATTGTATATCTTAAGGATGTAAGCTAAGAAAATAAAGTTTCCAGTGTGTTTAAGTGCTCCGTCACTGAAGTAGATTCTAGCATACAGAGAGTGTACAATTTCCTCTTAAGGAAAATTTTATTGTGCAGCGATGTGGCCTCATACAATTTGGTGAGATGATCTCATATCTCCTTAGCCTTCTTCTTCTCCTCGATGCTTGACAATAATTCATCTGCTAATGTTAGATGAAAGTTTGTCATAGCATTCCCGTCCATTTTGATCCATTTGTTGTCATCTGTGAAATCTACCGGCCTTTCACTGATAGCTGCTAGACAACCGTCTTTCTTCAGGATGGCTTTCATCTTCAATTTCCACAATGAGAAATTTCTCCCATTAAACTTTTTAATATTAATTTTCGTTGTTATAGCTCCTATTATGGATAACTCTCACTATTTCACTATCATGAATAGTTCTCTAGAACCTTCAAAGAATGGGTAATACCTTCTTACTTTCTTATGTTGGAGGATCTACCTTTTGGTGGCAACCATAAAGACAATAAGTATATATTACACACTCTAATTTGGCTCTGATACCAATTATTGCAGAAGAAAGCTATCGGATAGAGAAATCGCAACTAATAATTTGAGAAAATAAAAATTAAGATAAAAGAGACACAAATTTTACGTGGAAACCCCCTATATAATATAAGGTAAAAACCACGAGCAACGGTAGAAGAATTTCACTATGAGAAAATAGAGATTACAACTTTTCACGATCTACAAAGGAGAAAACAACTCTCAAGAAACTCTTTAAATTATCTAGTATTGGGAGAAAGCTAGAATGCTTTGGGATGAATTTGAAGCTAAATGAGTTAGAGTATTTATAGTTAAAACTTAAAGACTAATCTTGTAAATACCCTAAAGTACAATGACTAAATTGTGATTTAACCATTGTCAAAATTCAACAATTGTGTGCTGCCAATTTGCCTAATTAGTCGTCCACATGTTTTTGACAACCATCATATTTTGACTTTGAACAATTCATTTCTTCTTTCACATACTGCTTGCGTATTAACAGTCAAATTTCAGAGCTCTTTAAATCGAAGCGTGAACTTAGACAGGGTGATCCTCTCTCACCGTACTCGTTCTCTCTCTGCACTCAAGGGCTATCCGCAGCCTTCCTCACTTAACAAAGACCGGGTAGAATCAAATGTGTAAGGACAAGTCTTCAGGGACCACGAATCAATCATTTTTTCTACGCGGATGATTGCCAACTTTTCATAAAGAACTCCGACCAATAGGCCTAACATCTCAAGAGGGTTCTCAATGAATATGAAGCTACTTCGGGACAAAATATCAACTTTGATAAATCCTTGGTTTACTTTAGTTCGAAGACTAAGACAAGTGACAAACAACTTCTCACACAGATCCTTGGTGTCCGTGAGGAGTCTGAACCTGGCATTTACCTTGGGCTCCCGCTAATTATTGGAAGGTGTCGACACCATATAAAAATTAAAAAATATTGGTTCAAATTTTTGAAAAGATGATGGGTGTCACCATCAACCTTTGATTTAGGTAAATCGAATATCTAAGAACGTATTTTAAAATAATTTTAAGAAAAATCATTTTAAAGACAAAAATTTGTCTACGTTTACCAAATATTCATTTTAAGGGTTCGAAAGTCGGTTACACGTGAGAAATGGTTAACACCCCTACAACGCCCAAAATTAGTACCTGGTCACTTATACGTTCTCGTAATAGTGGAAATTGCAAATTCAAGTCTAAATTTAAAAATTGATCCTTTTATCGAACATTGACTAATTTATTTCGAATTATTTATAAAGGAACATTCCTTATTCTGAGAAGAGATCTAGGGATTTGCACGTATTCCAACGAAAATGCTATCTCATCTATCTCTTCTCTATGCGAGAATACTCCCTTATTATTTGTTCGAAACCTCACATTAACAAGTTATATTATTAATGCACAATGATGATTTAATTAATATTTCATTTTTTTTATTGAAATATACCCGATTATTTCTAAGTTCATTTTTCGTTCGATTGTCATATTGAAACGTGTTACTTTTAACAAGTTATATTTTTCATGTCCATTCTACAAAAAGGTGTTATTGAAAATCAATACGGGCAGGAAATAAACCTAAAGATTATCATTATCGAATTTAAGAGGTATTCTATTATTTTAAACAACAATAGGTAGTGTCATACTACACATATAATAGTACGAGGGCTAAAATAAAATAAAATAAAATAAGAAAACATGGGCCAAATTTATAAAATCTAAATTAAAGGCTGGATCTACATTGATGAGAAATTATGTGGGTTATCCTGCATTAAAACCATTAATAATATAGGGGACTAAAATGAAAATTAATAAAACAACAGAAAGTGAAATCAACATCCCAAAGGGGACTAAAATAAAATAATAAAAAAGTATAAGGACTAATCATGAAAATAAAGTAAATCGCAAGTATTGGAAATGACATACAACTCATAAATAACATGAAAGACTAAAATGAAATAAAACAGAATATGAAGCTCAAACATAATATGAATCGCAAGCTTCACTCTAATTCTAGGGTTTTTTGTTCAAACGTCCCTAAATGTTTGGGGTCAATTGGGCTATAGGATTGATGGGTTCGATGTAAAGGCTTGTAATGGTGTTATGAATCTTGTAATAGATAATTAGGGTAAAAGGGTTTAATTGTTTTGGTGACTTGCAATTGAAATGTATAAATGGGCATTTAATTTGAGCTCCAAAGAAACGATTACCCAACCCCAAATATGCTCAATTAAGCAAAGGCACGACCAATGTTTCCGCCAATGCCAATTCGATCATCGCTCGAACGTCCTTAAATTGGTCTTTAATCACTCGAATCGATTTGAACTGTTCAGACGAAATTAGGGTATTCCAAAAGATCACGGGATGGACCAAGAATTTATTGTCCATCAGGGGTTGCAAAGTTTTCCTTGAAGCGGTGGCCCAAGCCATCCCAAAGTACGCGATGACATGTTACCTTCTACCTGATGACATGTTACTCGAATCGATTTGAACTGTTCAGACGAAATAAGGGGTTGAATTAGCCTTTAAAAATCTTTGGTGTGGAAGCAATTTAAAAGATAAGAATTAGACGATATTTATAGTGGTTCGACATTCTCGACTAAAGTCTACATCTACTACCTTAGCTCAACCTAAGGATTTCAACAAATTCACTAATTTGTTCTTTCTTTTTCTAGGCTCAAGAGTAACCTTTACAATTCTCTAGTTTTTCAAGGCTAAACTATAATCACTCCTCTTTTATAAATGATAAGAAATATTGTAAACAAGAAACCTCACAAGGTAGATGTTTACAATGATTTAAGCTCACAAGAATAAACCAAAAGATATTCAATTAAGCTCTATACACTTCTGTACAAGAGAAAAGTGAAGGAAATAGGAATGAAAACTCTTTTCTCTTGATCTCTAAGCTTGGATAGGTGTAGTAACCTTCTTCAAGTGTCCTTGAAGTGTTTTTATTGTGTGGAATGAGTTGCTAGCCGTTTATGACTGTTGGTCATGAGTTATAGCCGTTGGGAAGTTTTAAAAACATGCAATAAAGGTCACTTGCACATGCAGTTTCGAAACTTTGAATTTTGAGGAAGTTTAAAAACTTTGTGAAAGTATCGAAACTTTTAAACACCGTTCTTGAAAGTTTCAAAACTTTGATGAAAGTTTTTGAAACTCTTACTTACAAATATGACCGTTGAAGGAAATCAGGTCGTTAAAACAGTTTATGGGTGCAAAGTTTCAAAACTTTTGTAAAGTTTCGAAACTCTTAATAAAAGTTTGAAAACTCTTATAAAGTTTTTCCAAACTATGAACAATACTCGTGTATGAACAGTGTCATGAACAATGCCAAATAGTGACTGAATAATGTTTTTCATATTTTAAAAGTTTTAAACACATTTTAAACACTTTAAACATATTTTAATCAACTCAAAAATATTTCATATATATAAAGCAATTAAGAACACATATTTTTCAAGTTATTTTGGACTTTGAATTATTTTTGAAATATTTGATTAAGTCGAAAATCAATTATTCAAATATTTGTTATATCAAAATATAAGTTCAACAATCTCCCTTTTTTTGATATAACAAAACTTCTTTGAAAAATTGTTTTTGACAAAAGCTACCCTTTAGAAAAATATATTTTGAAAAAGAGAATTTAATAAAAAAAATATTTAAGCTCCCTATTTTTCTTTGAGAAATTTATTTTTTCACTTACTTCTCCCCTTTTTGACATATCAAAAATAATTCAACAATGTTAATTAAATAATGGAGAATAAGTAAAAAAAAGTTCAAGCATATAAATCATTTAAAAACAAAGCTCCCCCTTAATGAAAGCATTCCATGAAAAGTTTAGGCACAAAAACACTTATACACTTACAAGAATATTGAATTTCAATAAGATGAACAAACATGTTAGAAGCACATGCAATTCAATATATCCAAGTCTTATATACTTTATGCAATATCAATTGTTGTATTTAAGTGCATGCGCATAAAGTTATCCAAAATTGTTATGCATTTGAAAAATTGATATCAATTGTTAAAGAGATATCGTTTGGAATAAATTACATGAATAAACATTTAAATTAAGGTCAAAAATTAAAATTTATAAAAACAAAGCATTAAAACCATTTTTGACCAAAATTCATTACGATGAACAAACATTTATGAAAAATCATTAAAACTTTAGAAAATATTCATCACAACACTTTTTAACATACATGAGATAGAAAGCATAAAATTATTTCAAACCAAAAACTCATGCATGCTTAAACCAAATGAGCAACCAATTATGCAAGATAATCAAAATAAGTTTAGAGGTTACCCATTCCATATCAAGTGTGGCTAAAGCATTTGAATATCTTCACTTTCATCACCATTTCTCTCACACACATACAAGAGACATTCAATTGTATTTTGGTATCCAAATTGCTTTGGATCCTTGGACTCTAGTTTCAACGTTCATTGTTCTCTTTGGAACACATACTTGTCTAATTTTAAAACTTTTTCTTTCTTTAAAGGACAAACATGTTCCATGAGACCATGATAATGACAATGTGAGCATTTTGTCATTATGAAATTAGATGAATTATTTAAAATTATTTCCTTTTCTTTTGTGAAACATTCAAGCTTAACTTTTAAATCAAAGCATTCTTTTTCAAATTTTCAATTTTTACTTTTGAAAGCTCTAAATCATTCAAAATTTCATTTTGTTTTTCAAATTCCAATTTTGCTTTCAAAAGAAAATCATTTTCAACTTTAAATTTTGAAATCATTTTCTTGTTTTTGGAGTTCATGGTCTCAAACTCCAAAAATAATTCATCATATGCATCTTGTAACTCATCAAAAAATATGAATCAAATTCATTAGAGTTAAAAGATACCTTGGGTTCTTCAAGTTCCATAATGCACACCACCTTTAGATTTGGGAGGATGTTTAAACTTGATGGTTCTTCTTTCTTGTCACTATGTAATTCTTCAAGCTTATCCCAAATCTCATTGGCATTAGAACATAAAGAAACTTCTTCATATATATCAGGACCAAATGCACAAAATAAAATGTGTATTGCCATGGCGTTTTGTTAAAATTTCTTTTGTTCTTGGTTACTCCACTCCTTTATCTTATTCGTTGGAGAAGAATAACCATTCATGATCATCCCCCATGTTCCAAGATCGATGGATTGAATGAATATCTTTATTAAGTTTTTCCAATGACTATAGTTAGCTCTATTGAAGTATGGAGACTTGTTGATCGGTTGGGAGCCCTCCATGTAGAATGAATTGGAAGTGAAAGCCATCTTTTCGATTGAATAAAAAATTGATAAAGTGCTTCTAGGATCTTCACAAGATCATTAAACCACTGATTGTGACCCGCTCTGATACCAATTACTGAGCTCGATCGATAAACTGAAAACTGCCAAGAGGGATCGGATTGACCTTTAAAAATATGGTGTTAAAACAATAAAAGATAAGAATTAGACGCAAGAATTATAGTGGTTCAATTTTTTCAACTAAAGTCTACATATACTACCTTAGCTCCACAATAAAGATTTCAACAAATTCACTAATTAATTCTTTCTTTTTCTAGGATGAAGAGTAACATTTATAATTCTCTAGTTTTTCAAGGCTAAACTATAACCACACCCCTTTTATAAATGATAAGAAATGTAAATAAAAAACTTCACAAGGTAGGTGTTTAAAAAGATTTAAGCTCACAAGAATAAAACCAAAATATATTCAATTAAGCTCTATACACTTATGTACAAGATAAAAATGAAAGAAATAGGAATGAAAACTCTTTTCTCTTGATCTTTAAGCTTGAATAGGTGTAGTAACCTTCTTCAAGTGTTCTTGAAGTATTTTTATTGTGTGGAATGAGTTGCTAGCCGTTTATTACCATTGGGGATGAGTTATATCCATTGGAAAGCTTTTAAAAACATGCAATAAAGGCCACCTACACATGGAGTTTCAAAACTTTTGAGAAAGTTTCGAAACTTTGATGAAAGTTTCGAAACTTTTACTTAAAAATATGACCGTTGAAGAAAATCTGGTTGTTAAAACAGTTTATGGGTGCAAAGTTTCGAAACTCTTGATAAAAGTTTCAAAATTCTTTTTAAGTTTCCAAACTATGAACAATACCTGTCTATGAATAGTTTCAAATAGTGATTGAATAGTGTTTTTCATATTTAAAAGGTTTTAAACACATGTTAAACACTTTAAACATATTTTAATCAACTAAAAAAATATTTCATATATATAAAGCAATTAAGAACACATGTTTTTCAAGTTATTTTAGACTTTGAATTATTTTTGAAATATTTGATTAAGTCCAAAATAAATTATTCAAATATTTGTTATATCAAAATATAAGTTTAACATAATACAAATCAAAAAGTTACGATTGAATACACAAGGGTCCATAAATAGCATGGTTATCAAAATCGGACATGACCGGCCGGTTCAACCGGTTGAACCGTGAACCGATGGCCTGCCCGGTCCGGTTACCTCATAAAACCGGTCTGGCAATGAACCAGCTGAAAACCGATAGAACCGGCTGAAAACCGGTAAAACCGGGGTGAACCGGCTGAAAACTGGCAAAACCGGTTTGAAAAACCTGTTTGAACCGCCGGTTCACTTTTTTTTCTTTTTTAAAAAATTAAACCAAACGACGTCGTTTGTTCAACGAGCCAAGTCAAATTCGAGTATTGCTGAGCTCGACTCGAACTCGAAAACTTTAAAAGTAAGCTCAACTCCACTCAAAAACTCACGAGCTAAAAATTGTCAAGTTCAACTCGAACTCGAAATATAATATTAAAACTTGAACTAGAAAAGGCTCGAACTCAAAAAAACTATAGAAGTTCGATTAAAGCCTAAAATTTGAGCTCAATTGAAGCGAAAGAATAATTCGCTCTGTACTCACCAAAAGGCTCTATGATTTTGAATGTCAAATTTCCTCTATTATTTATAAAAATAAGTTGGGATGCTCTTCTATGTTTTTTAGCCATGTGGGATTGTTTGTTCTCATATTTTTACTTTTTAAACTTTTGGGATGCTCTTCTATGCTTCTTAACCATGTGGGATTGTTTTTTTTTTAAATTAAACCAAATGACATCATTTGTTATGATTTTTTTAAGCCCCAATTTTTTTTATTATAGTTATATAATTATATTTATTATTTAATATGTTTTACCTTAAATATTATGTTGTAGTTGATTTGAATCATTTTGTTTCACTTGATTTTATGGTTTTTAATTTATATATGTTATGACTTGTGATATATTTATATCTTTTAATATTATAAACTTAAAAAAATGTTACATATTTATTATATTGCTTTGAATATATGTAAACAAGCATTCACTAAGTGTGTTAGCTGGTGGAACATGTATGGAGACATGAGAAAATACTGATATACTAAGTTGTGGCTGAGGGTTTTGTATCTCGGAGCTTACGCAACCCTCTAGCCTTCCGGAATACCCTCAAGTACTTTGAGGTGAGATCCAGAACTACATCAGAAACATACCCCACCAACTTACTCCATCAAGTCTCGGGGCTTATGCGCCTAATCGACTGCTGAAGTGCCTTGGCACCAACTTGGATATCCACTGATTGTCGTGACTGTTTCCTGAGCATTAATCAAGACTAGTTTTTGTAATATCAATTGTTACTATTTCTAACTATTCTGATATTAATTAATATTCTCACTTATAGTTTTATCTACTATTATACTGATATACTTGGGCCCCTCGAGTCTAATCCCTTAACAATTGGATTACCTATACAAAACTATCTATGGGTACTGATACTGACCCTTCACTATCGATATTGAACCTTGAGTATCGATACTCGCATTTTGGTATCGATACTTGTTGAGTAAGATGGGTTGATTGGGTAAGGAGGCATTAATACTCATGGATGAGTATTGATACTCAGATATTGAGGTATCGATACCGGCCTAAGTATCGATACCGAACTAAGTATCGATACCAAAATTTAGTTCTATATTTTGAAAATCGATACTCCTACTGAGAGTATTGATACTCTACCCTGGGTATCGGTACTTCCTTGGGCACCAATACCAAAAATGGCTACTGAAATCCGATTTGTTTCCCTAGCTTAGATATCACCTTGTGGGTATCAAAATTGACCATGTAGTATCGATACCCCTAGATGAATATCGATACTTTCTTCCTAATATTGTGTTATTTTTACCTTGACTGAAGAACAATATCACTATTGTTCTTTTAGTACTGATACCCCTACTAAAAAAATGTCTTGGTTTGGCCATGAAATATGCCAACTTTTACCCTAAAACATCATATTGAGGTTCCCGACTAATGTTTAAGTGTTATGTCTAAAAACACGCAAATAATGCAATCTATCATGAACATGCTTCAAGATTATGCAACCTAAAAAAACACACCTAATGAGATACATATGGTAGAGTTGAGTTGGAAGTGAGTTACCTTTTGATTCTAGCTGCTGAATGTGCCCAAGGTTCAACCAAGGGTGTGCTTCTCCTTTCCCCTTGCCTTGGAGCTTTCTCCAACTTCTCTCACTAAGCCAAAAATCAAGCATACAATGGTTACTAGTTTAGTTATAGGTTTTGAAGATTTTAAGAACATTTTCTAAGACTAAAAATATCTGAAAAAATGGGTAAAATCCTCCAAGTTTCTTAAACACCTACAAAACTCATTTTTATTTGAAACCATTGCCAAAGCTTGATCTTATGGTTTCAAATGGAAGTTTTAGAAGTGCTAGTCTTGATTCTTACCTTTAGGTTGTTGAACTAGAGTTGCAAGGTTACCAAGTTACCTTTAACTTGCCCATCTTGAAGGAAGATTAAGTTTTTGGAGATGAGGAAGATGACAAAAGGGTGAAGAAAATAATGGGCACTTCAGATGTGATATCATCAACAATTAAGTGATTTCATCTTTTATTTTGAATAATGGTATAATTACCTCACCAGTCCTCCTTATTTTGGTTACAAGCTAAAAGTACCATTTTTATTTACTATTGGGCTCAATCCAAGCCCAATTTCACTTAAACTTGGGTCAATGCTTCCTACAAGTCATGGGTATTATCCAAAGCCCATATTGGGTTATCCCGGAACTCCTAGCTCAGAATTTGAGGCATTACAACCAAGGTTAATGAAGTTTTCATGATGGAAGATGTCACTCTAATCCTCAACTGCCCTATTTCACCCATTAAAAAATACTACTTAATATGGAATCACCATAGCTCTGACACCTACAACACCACATCTGGATATAAGTAGCTTTTCAAGGAACTTCATGAAGATCGAGGAACATCCAAGTTTTGAAACATAATAGTCAAAACTTGAACACTCCCTAAAGTTAAAGTCTTTAATTGAAAGATTTGTTATGGAGCCATTCCCGTAGGGGAAAAGCTGAGGGGTGACAGGGATTAGTAATGGTATTTATCCGATGTGTAACGTCAAGCAGGAAATAATTCTTCATGCCCTCAAAGACTATACAAAAGTTAGAAAAGTCATTCTCCTTTCTATCCTGGACCTGTGATCCTTTAAGGGGGTCTTCTGTTCACCCAATAAATAGATGAAAAATGCATCAAGAATCTTACTCCCATGATTTTTTGCTAGATTTGCTTCTGTTGCTTTGGAATTTATGGAATCACATGAATAAACGAGTCTACAACGGGGACATCCAATAAGCGTGTAAGGTGATTAACCAAGCATGACAGTTAGGCAATGACTTCCTCTCTGCTTCAAACCTATAGAGATGGGCCAGTAAGACCGAATGAAGCATAGTAAAAAATGGAAAAACTCTGCACCTAACAGGATAAAGATCAACGTGGATGGTTGTAACACCCCCAACCCGTACCCGACACGGATACGAGTCCGAGGTGTCACATTGACCAGTCAAAGTATATATTTTTATAAAAACCATAGAAAATTTAAAACTTTTATTCTATAAAGTAATTTTTTTACATAAACATATTTAAAACCTTAACAGACTCCATCAGAACATACATATATAATGACTTAGTTACATGCCAACATACTAAATTATATGACAAGACATATTTTACAAAATATTTCTGATCTAAACTTTGCGCAGAGGTATGCTGCTTTACGAATCCGAAGCTTGATCTTCTGACTTTTCACACCTACGTGTAAAACACTTACACGCTAAGTCATAGACTTAGTGAGACATGTAAAGGCACAATGTAATCTAACAAATACATGCAGTTGTCATATAATACATATCATAATTACATACATATAGAACCAATCATATAATATGACTACAAAACACCACAATAAATGAATAATTACTATGATCATATCATACATAACCACATAACATTTCATATAACCATTACCCATATGCACTTGTTACCATTATTATCATATGTTCCTAACTTATCACTTATACATGTCACATATCACACATATACCATTTCCAGAGAAACACATATATAATTATATCAAATTATGTTTTCTTTTCAAAGCCCATGCATACTATTGAGAACTTAAGGTATGTGAGTACATAGAGGTTGTGCACAATGCTGTCACCACAGCTCATATAAATCCCACTAGGGCACGTAGAATTTGTCCCGAAGGACCACGTAGATGTCCCGAAGGACCACATATAACACATATATCCCGAAGGACCGCGTAAACCCTCGACACTTGGCATGCCAACTATACCTATAGCTCTCATAACACATGACATGGGCATTATCTTTTACCTCATTACACATTTACATATTCACATCACATAGTTCTTTCACATAGCTCTTTATCACATTTCATATGATCACATAGTCACGTAGTTTACTTTCACGTAGCATTTTCCCATGAAATTCACATTATTCATCCTTTTCACACATGGTCATATCACATAGTTCTTTATTCCATTTCATATAGTTCACATATACCTTTTTCTCATATGTATATAACATATTATCTATTATATTTTAACTCATATTACCTATGCATGTAATCTTATGACTTATTATCAATATCTCATGATCACATGACCTATTATCATAAATACATGCATTTACATAGTTCACACATATAGATGCATTCAACAATTAGACATATGCATTTTCTCATATACAATACATCTAACATCATATCACTACATGTTTATGCTTTAATACCTTATATCATATAATATCAGAATTAGACTCATCGCAAGTCTTAATTCCTTAACATAACATACACTTATGATCATGTACTCACCTGGTCTCAATAACCCTCTTAAACTCTTATTTTCGTTGCGTATCTTACTCTGTCGACCTATCCGAACTTTGCTTTCGATCGATGTCTACACAATCATATATATATATATATACCATCAGTATCCAATTAATATACTTTAATCTATCATTTCATAGGCTGAATAACGATTTATTTCATTTCCCATTGAAGTGCATCAGTGCATTCTACAGTGCATCGATGCATTCTTTAACAAGTGCATCGATGCATGGTAGTGCATCGATACACAATTTACATTCGATGTTTCCATTTTAAGGGGATGCATCGATGCACTCCTCATGCATCGATGCACCAACTGTACTCGATGTTTATTTATATGAGAGTGCATCGATGCACATTGAAGATGTATCGATGTACACAACCCATAAATTACATTTTGAGCCCAAAAATTCTTACTTTGACCTCAAATTCTACTTATCAACCCCTCCTTATGCCTTAAAACTTATTTATACATGTATAAACCTTCTTATAACACTATAACACTTCATCATCTCACATAATTCACCATAGTTATTGAATCAAAGAACTGCATCTAATTTTTTTACATGTGTTCTTAATTCAATTCTATCCCCTCTAACTTCTTAATTAACCCTTTGACAAGTCAAATCCATCTTTAGAACTTCAAAAACCTTTCCATAACAAAAGTTCATTTCTCAACCCTTAATCAAATATCCTTTCTAATTCTCTCTTTTTGGTGTTTTAAGCTTATATAAGCTTTCCTTAAGCTTATATAACACTCAAGGAATAAAACCCAACTTAAACATTCAAGAATTAATCATAAAAATTAAAACTCACTTTTGAGGTTTGAGCTTGAACCCACGGGAAGAAGAAATGAAAAAAGAAAAGAAGAGTTCTAGATAACTCTTCACATCCCACGTGTCTACTCTTAATAAGGGAAAGAAACTATCTTTTTAAACTAATTACCATAATGCCCTTTACTTATTCCATAATTATGATTTAATCCAATACTGAAATAGTCCTATTTAAATTCTTGAACTTATCAATTTCCTTAAATTGATCCTCAAATTCCAAAAATTCTCATTTTAGGCACTAACCCGAATTTTGAGATGTTACAATGGCACATTCACCCCTTGTAGGAATTGTGAAGCAATCATCATCATCGCAAGGGACCACAAATGCTTGGTCATTAGAGGCCATGCGCTAAAGATCAAAGGAACGTTTACACCAGATCTAGCGAAGGTATATCTTTCACTGCAGGGGTTGTTTTGGATGTGGATAATAAATTATAAGCGGTCAATATTGAAAGGGATTCTTACACGATTGCTAACAAACTCCTCACAAGTAACCTTGATCTCTCGCTGGCTGAGTTCCATCTTCGTCATGCGATGGAGCTGCTGAAGAAAGAATAAGACCACACGGTGAGTTATGTCCCACAAATGGCAAACAGAACAGCCCACGAACTTGTTCAGTAGGTAGTTATAAAGGGCTCAACTATTTGGTTTGTAAGCGATTTTTTTATTGTATTTTGAACACGATTGTAGTTAATACACTTGGGAACGGATACTACCTTATAATGACCTCATGTTTATCAAAATAATAATAATAATATTGTTATAGTTGTTTGAACGGTCCTTAAGCTTTTTAGGGCTATGGTGAGGATCGATCCAACTTAATCTTGGAAAAAGTTGAGTTTTAAAATAAAGAACAAATAAATAGATTCGGAGTCACCACCGACTTTTGGGTTAGATAAGTCGAATACCTAAAAATAATTTTTAAAATAATTTTAAGAAAAATAATTTTAAAAGATAAAAAATGATATGCATTTGACCAGAAATTCATTTTGAAAAGGGTTCGGGAGTCGATTACGTGTAGGAAATGATTAGCACCCCCATAATGCCTGAAATCGGTACCTAAGCGATTATACATCTTCTAAATATTGAAATCGGCCAATTCGAATATACATTTAAATTATGATCCTTTTTAGAAGAAAAAAATATAAGGGTTGTTATTTTGCACGAACAATTCTCGAAACACCTTCCTTATCGGTTAAGGGGGCATTTCCATGGATTCCCCAAATAAAATAATATTGCCTAAATACATATATTAATTATATAAAAAAATCATTCGAATATAAAATGTATTATTTTGTTCGAACAATTCTTGGAAACACACTCCTTGTCAGTTAAGGCGCGTTTCTATAAATTCCTCGAGTAAAATAACATTTGAAAATATTACAAATAACGAGTAATTAACAAATATATGAATGATGGATCAAAATAATAAAGATAATGACTTTAGAGATTAAAATATACAACCAACAAGAAATAAAGGCAACCATTGCAAATATTTCACAATCCAAGCACTACAATCGTGAATATAGAATCGTGAATATAACAAGTGAAATGGGACTAAAATGAAATATAAATAAAAATAATATTTAAATCATAAACCATCAGTGACTAAAATGCATAAATTGAAGATATCATATATAAATTATAATAGAATAATAAACAGAATCCAAATAGTGGCTAAAATGAATAAAAATAAAAACAAGTGACTAAATTTGAATAAACCACAATAAAAATAGTGAATAAATTGAAATAAACACAAATTATAGCACAAAATTAAAGAAATAAAATAAATAGAGGACCAATGACTGAAATGGAAAATACGCGTAAAGTAGAGGGACTTGGAAGAAAATAAACCAAAATGTTATTGCTGAGAAATAAAAATGGAAAACCACTAAATCAGTCCCTAAATATTTAAAATAAATAAATAGACAATACACAAGACCAAAATACAAAACACGCATAAAATTACAGGGACCAAACAAAAATTAAACCAAAAATATATAACATGCATACGAGAAAGGTAAATTACAAAAAAGTCCCTACAGGTGATCACTTTGCAAAAACACGCCTAACTTAGGCAGTCCTAAGTGCAATTTCCCCTAAAATTTTCTATAAATATAAACTTTTCTTTTCTTTTTTTCTTTTAAATTATTTTTAGAGAGAGTAGGCCTCCCATCTCTCTAGAAAATCAGCTGGTAGCCGTTTCCGCCGCCGATGGCTGTTGGCCGCCAAATTACACCGGTCGAGAACTTCTCGGCTTCAACGTCCTGATCTCTGTCGTCCGTCGTCGGATCGTCGTGATATTTTAGTATGTTGGTCTCCTCGTTCTTGCGCAGCTTCTCACCGTTCGGATGTTGGAAATGAAGCCTCGACCGTCGGCGAAGCTCCGACCGAACGTAAGTTTTTCCTTTTTTTTCCTTTTTTACAATTAGGTAATAATCACTTTTAAAATAAAAGAACCGAAACAAAAAATTTCAAAACCTTTTTTTATTTATTGTTCGAATCTCGGGAGAAAAATCCCCTTCTTACATTGTTTGGTTGGAGTTTTTATAACCTGATTACATTTGCAAAAAAAATGAAAAAAGCCTGTTGTTGTTGTGTTTGTTGGATGTGTAGAGAGTGGCGTGTTGGAGGGAGTTTGCTGATGGCGTGCTTGGTTGGTGTTGGCAGGGCATGGGGCTACAGTGATGGCATGCGTGGAATGTTGCAGTGGGTGAAATCCAAACTGGGTCGGGTCGGGTTGTAATCGGGTCAGGTTTGCTGTTGGGCCGAATTTGGGTACTTGTTGATTTTTTGGCCCGATTGTGCATGTTGATGGAATTTGGGCCTGGGTGGGCTCGTTGTACTGGCCTGCAAAGAAAATAAAATAAACATTAATAATAATAATAATATAATAAGAACGGGTCTCCGGACTAAAACGGGTGTAGACAATAGTCAATCACACATAATTGCTTCCTATAATTTCTAAACGGGGTCATTTTAGGCTACTTGTTTAGGTCATTTCATGTTTGAATTATATTGGATTTGTGTTGATTTTAGATTTGAATTGAAAAGATTCTGATTGTTAACTTTTAATTGTCAAATCAAATTAGATCAAGTTAAAATTTGAATAGATCAAATCAAATTTTTAAATTTAAATCGGAATCAACATATCTCATGTCAATACATCAATCACAAAACACTTTAAGAAATGTTATTGTAGCACTTAATTATTCTTTTAATAGTCAAATGTTGAGATTGAACCAAAAAGGAAAACGTAATACAACTACCATACAGTTTATATTCCTTTGAGCAAAGCGCTGATGTTATTGCAAAAGGGACTTTTAGCTACCAACTTTGAACATAGTTCCCAAAATTAATGATACACACACATGTGGTGCTCACCATCGCAGGGCAACAACCCTGATTTTGAATCCGCTGTCTTTTAGGGTTCGCCGACGTACGGTGGCCCAAGATAGTCCAACTTGTGCAGTTATGTGAAGATCTTGAGAAAAAAAGGGTAAACCATGCAACATTTTCTTCAAAACTGTAGATATAGTCAATTGAGAAATGGTGGTTTGGCCGGCTTGATGTAGAGTTTTGGTTCACGTTTTCATCAAAAGAGATGATGATGATGATGGCGTTAAGCTGTCGGTAGAGAAAAAAAAAGTCTAAGACCAACAAAAGTAAGAAGAATTTACGAAAGATGATATGTATTTATGATGTTCATTGAATAATTAGGTATTTCGTTGATTTAGTCCAATTCTAATACAATCTAGTTATTGACGCAAAATAAATCTCACGAGTTCTTTCTCTCTCACTCAAATATCAATGACGGATCTAAAAATTAAAAAATAGGATTTTAAAATTTTAATACTCTATTCTAAAAAAAAATTGGATATGCAAATTTTCTTATTTTTTTATTTCCATTAACAAATTAAACTAAATTTAACATTTTTTTCTTCAAAATAATGGACGTGCAATGGCTCCCCTGTAGATCCATATACATATGCCTCTGTCGAATATGATATATTTATTTTGCTATTTAAATTTAAAGTGTGCAAATATCACAATAATATTATCTCAAAAGTTATGTTAAAATTTTGGGGAATAAAACTTAAATGGTATTTTCACAAATTTAAAAGAAAATCTTAGAGACTTTCATGATTTTCGGAAGACAAATGCTTTGTCATAGCATCATTAAAGAGTTAATGGTAAAATGATAAAATAAAATAAAATAATTTAAAAATTGAATGACCAAATTAAAAGTTATTAAAATTTAATAAATGAAACAAAAATAAATTAAAATTGAGAGTGAAAATTTATAATAAAGTGTAATAAAAAAATCGGACGTCTCTAAATACAAATAGCCATAATTTTAAATAAATTTTCTAAATGTGACGTTGACAGAAAGTGTTAATGAGTTTAGCTTGAATTTCTCACATAAATTCTCATCTTAGTCAAAGTATCTTTCACTTTCATTCAAATTTAAAATAGGGTTTAATAAAAAATTAAATAGGGTAAATTACATACATAATCGTTTAGCTACTGGAAAATTTTATTTTTATTATCAATTTTTTAATTTTATCAATCAAATCGCTTAATTATTTAAATGTTGCTAATCAAGCCATTAGTAGTTAACACATAAAGGAAGAGTTAATGTGGATATTAAAAAATTAGTATAATTATATATTTAATCCTTAATATTAACATATTTTATCAATTTGTAGTAGTTTTAATATAAATTATTAAATTTAATCTCTAATTAGATAATGACACATATTCATTTGATTAAATAGAAAACAATTGAACAATATTATTAAGGGATATCTCAGGTACGATAGCCTTAATATACGGCTAAGGAAATACGCTATCGAAAACATTATTATTATTTTAACATTTCTGGTAAAGCGCTACTTAAAACATTGTTTTTTTTTACCTAAAATGTTAATATTGGGCGCTACCTAAAATGTTTAACATTTCCGGTAAAGCACTACCTAAAACATTATTTTTTTTCTACCGGAAATGTTAATGTTGGATTCTAAAAGAAATTAGTTAGTGAAAATAACATTTTTGGTAAAAAAAATAATGTTTTAGGTAACACTTTACCGGAAATATTAAAAGAAATATTAAAAGAATAATAATATTTCCGGTAGGAATTTTCTTTAATCGTATATTGAGATTGTCGTACAACATAACTACATGAGGGGATCAAACTTGTGTCAGATTGGACGTGCTTCAACCACTACATCAATTTCTCTATTTAGTTCTGAGTTACAACAATTTTTATATACCCTATTATAATTAATGGAAGAAAAAAGGAATGTCATGTTTTTATAGGGGTGTGCCTTAGCAAATATGCTAAATCTCATATTTGAAGCCTCAAAGATCCTTTGAAAAAATATATCTGACTTGATCCAATTAAAAAATAATTTTAATCTGATTAAATTAATTAAAAAACTTTTTGAATTATATTTTTTACTCCTCTCTTAAATAACTTTACAGTATTATTATTATTATTATTATTATTATTATTATTATCAAATTTACTTATTTTCACCAACACCGAAGCATATTAAGGTTATATTACTAGTTTTTATAACTAATTTTACAATTCTTGGTCTCTGCCAATTAGTTTTTCTGATATTAATAAATGCTGAAAATTATATTTTTTAAAAATAAATACAATAAGTTTTATCAGGTCTCCTTTAATTAAAAAAATGTATTTTTAAGAAATAGATAAATTTTTAATTCCGTCCCTGACTCTCAAGATTAAAATATGAAAAATTGTAAGATATTGTGTTTCTCTCATGTAATTTAAGATATAGAGCAATGATAAAAAGAAATTGTCATTTTCTTTTTGTTGCCCTGTTCCAAGGTTTCGTCTTAATTAATCTGGATTGACTCGGGTCACACACATGATTTTAGTTGGTGAGTCTACCAGCGGGGATTTTCTGCATACATAAGGACTCGAACCTGAATCCTTGCTTAAGCGATATCAAGCTGAATATCACTTGAACCAACCCATTAGTAAAATTGAGTCATTTTATTAATTGCAAGATCTATTCTTTTTGCCGCTAATTACAATATGATATGTAAAAGATGTTGTAACTCACGTAGTGGTTGAGGCGCATCAAATCTTCACCCTATACATATGTCTTATATGGAGGATAGTATTGGTTTGTGTATTAGTCAATATGATTGTACGCGTCATAATAAGTCTGAAAATAGTCGTAACACGATGAATTATATGTGTTTTATTGTTGATCAGGGAGGGTAGACGGGTTAAAAGAATTTTGAGAAGAAGAAGAATACAGGAGATTGGTTTGATCATTTTGGTTAGCTTGACTTGTTGGCTTAAAATCTATAATTATGAGCACATATTTATAATGAATATTGTTATCACAAAATATGACATAATTAATTAATCAATTATGTTATAAAGTCATAAAGTATTAAAAATGTCATGGAAATAAAAGTGTAGATACTATTAAAGTTATATTTATAATTCGATGAGGGACAGAGTTATAAGTACAGACAATAATTGATTCTTAAATCCACTATATAAAGATTGTGTTGATTTCATATTTTAGTTTGGATATCTCGATATTGTTGCACTCATTATTAATTGTTATGGATATTTGGTTTCGGCTTCAGAAAATCATCTAGTAATATTAAAGTTTCATGTGAATATTATTAGTGAATACTTTCATTTTAATTTTGGATTTTATTGTATGTGAATATTAATTGTTATGGACATGGTCGTAATTTGTGACTATTTGGTTTTAGTTTATTCTATGTGTTTTGATTTAATTTGGTAAATCCATAATTAAGAAATTCTTGACAAACAGTCAAAGATTTAGATTTTCGGTTTCTAATATGTCATTTAGACAATCTTCTTATATGTTCTTCGGAAATCACGACGTTGAAGACACCAGATTTTGTCCTGCCAACCGAGGAGTCTTCATGTAACCAAAAAAGAAGAGTTGAATTAGGACTCAAATATTAGTATAAAATAGGATTTTTTAGTACTATAAATAAGCCTTATAATTACCACACCAGGAGACACGATTATCATACGGGATTACGCACACAAACCCAAAGCAAATACGCAAGAAGCCTCAAAGATTCGCTTGTAATTTTCAACAGAGAAATAAAAGAGGTATTTTTACCTATATTGCTTCGATTCTCGCTTGCATGTGGCTTGTTTCACTTCTTCTTTTCCGTTTTTACTTTGAAAGGGCCGATGAACATAAGGGAACCGAGATCTTTTCTCTTAGATCTACGCTTCCCCGAGGCTTATTTTGAAAAATCGGTTTGATTTTAGGTTAAAGGAGGGGAAGAGCTTTTTAAAAATCTATATTAGCACATTTATTTATTATATGGATATTTTATTCATTTTTTTTATTATTCATGTTATTATTATTATACGTATATATATATATATATATATTTTAAATTATTTTTATTTGATTTTTTACTATATTTTATTATATATATAAATATATGTTTCTTTAATATTTTACTTATAAGTTTATTATTACTATATATATTGTAATTATCTTTATCTAGTTATATATTTTTTTATACTTTTAATAGTTCATTTATATACCTATTATTAATATATATATTCTTAATTATTTTTATTTGATTATTTCTTTATTTACGTAATATATCTTATAACTTTATATATATATATATATATTATTTTTATTTTTATTTTTTTATTCATTATTATATTATTTTTTAAAACATTGTGTCTTTATCATTATTATTATTAAACATTATATTATATATTATTAACTTAGAGGACCCATTTTTTGTTTTATTTCTAACTAAAGTCTCTCCTACTTTCCTTTTTTTGTTTTATTTCTGACTAAAGCCCCCCACTTTCGGTGAAGTGAGAGGGTAGCTTTTCTATTTTTAAATATTTGTTGTATATATATATATAGCTTATTTATTTTATTAATAATTTGATGTATATATATATTTTTTTTCATTTTTCAAATATTACTATATATAATTATTACTTTACTATTTTTTTCCTTATCTTATTTATTTATTTTATTTATTTTATTTTTTCCCTTTTATTTTATTCTCTTTATCTTATTTGTTTTCTTTACCTTGTTTATCTAACACATTTCTCAATTTTTAAGGATATTTTCAAATCAATCTAAGGTAAGTAATTGGGATCGTATTTTTACCTTTTAATTTTAACTTATAATTTTCTTAATTTAAGATAACTGAAAATTACATAGTACTAAAAGGGCAGTTCAAGGGTGCTAACCATTCCTTGACTGTAACCGACTCCCGAATCCGACACATCTTTGGTAAGACGCAGATCAGGTAAGAAATAAGGTATCCGATTTACCTATTTATCTTAAAATAAAAGATCGGTGGTGACTCCAATCCACATTTTCCTAAGTCGAAGCCCAATTCTGGGGCCCAACCGAAAGACGGTTGCGACAGACGTGATTAGAAATTTAGTTTGTTTTTTACTGTTATGGATTATAGAATATTTATTTGGCATTGATATATTCGATTTAGTTTGATTAAAACAATATTTTTTAATCTTTGGAAAAGTTTTTGATTCAATATTATGTACTTTGACATTAACTTTTGGTTAAATGTTGATTGTTTTAGTTATGAACTAAATGCATGCTTAAGGAATTCTTCAAAAACAATCAAAGACTTGAGTTTTCGTTATTTGATAGCACCATTTATGCAACCTTATTTTGGGTTATTTTTTATACTATAGTGCAATAAAAAAATCAGTTTTGACCTTTGATTGTTATACAAATATTAAATTTGAATACTAAGATTTATTTTGATACGATTTAATTAATGCAATAAGTCATTAGAGTGGCCTCCATTATGAAAAATATTTTTTTAAAAAAATAAAGGTTATATGCATGTAACTTAGGATATATTAGTATTGATTGACCCAGAGGAATATTAATAATTCAGGACACTTCCGCATCTAATATATTATTCTTGATGATTTGACATGATTAGATTCTGATTTGTTGTTCATATTTATTATGATTTTGGTTATAACATGACCAGTTTCGTTGGTTTGATTGTTAGGTTCATCATTATGGTTGATCTAGTCGTTTTGGTTTTAGGAGTCAATTCTTAACTGATACCTGAAGATCATGAATAATCCTTACTCGTCGAAACAATTGTTGTAGGGAATAAATTGATCACGTCGGTCGTTGACATGTCACTCTTTTTTATTTGGATGAATAATCACAATCAATAAGAGGACAGTTGTTGGCCGATATTTTTCTGTGTGAAAGGAGATAACCTAAAATAGAAGACGTGGTGTAGACGAGGTCTGAAGGAGAGAAGAAACCACATCTCCTGTCTTTCTTCAGGGTATAAATACTTTTGACAAAAAGCTTTTGAACAAACCGAGCTTGAACCCTACCGGCCAACATACTCTTGCATTCAACTATGAGACTCCGCAATTACATTTTTTGGCTTAAATAATCATTATACCCTTAAACTTTTCCTCTCTTATCACTTTGTCCCATAGAGAAAATATTAAACAGTTTGATCCTTGAAGTTATAAAACGTTATCACGTTTAATCCACCATCCACACTTGATTAAGAAATGAATGAACCTAGAAAATTTATGTGACATATTTTGATTAGTTCGCTTATTTTTAATTGGATGCTGGTTTAATTGAGTTAAAAAGTTGAACTTTGGAGTGAAATTGTTAAAATAATTTTTTGGGGGATAAAGTGAGAAAAGTGGACAACTTCAGGGTGATATGTGTATTTAACTCCTTTTTCAATGTATGACAAAAACCTTTTTCTTATATAGTTTTGCGGTATGACAACATAATTTAAGACTAAAACATTATAAGAAATGACCGTAATCGAAAATATTATAATTCAAAATCTTAATTTTTTTAAAATATTTTCGATTAAACATAAAATATTACGAATAATATAACATTTTAGTTCAACTAAAAATAATAAGAAAAGATAGCAATTTAGATTTCGTCCCACCAAATATAATTTATAGATTTCGTCCCAGCCTTTTTCACCCTTAAATTGCTTTTCCCAAATTCCTACATTTGACCTATCAATCACATCTATAAGAACAAATGGCAATCTATTAGTCATCCTTTTTTTTCTATTTTAAGTATTACTTTTAATAAATATATCTAGTAATCGGGTGAATTCACGAGATAATGTTCTCGATTTTTTTTTTCACGATATGGTGCACATCCCAGATTAATTGCTGGGATGGGGTGAATTCTACAGTGATGCCATAGGACGCCATGCAATCCAGGCGATCTTGTAGGACGCCATGCAATCCAGGCGACATACGGGAACGTACGAGCCAATGCCAATGGTTCTGGTTCTCCCCATGCATACGAGCCATACGAGTGCGAGCCATGCGAGGTGGCCATGCAGTGGAATAGAGAGGTCGTTCTCCCCATGCGAGGTCCCCATGCATACGAGCCATACGAGTGCGAGCCATGCGAGGTGGCCATGCAGTGGAATAGATGCATACGAGCCATACGAGTGCGAGCCATGCGAGGTGGCCATGCAGTGGAATAGAGAGGTCGTTCTCCCCATGCGAGGTCCCCATGCATACGAGCCATACGAGTACGAGCCATGCGAGGTGGCCATGCAGTGGAATGGTGGCCATGCAGTGGAATAGGAGAGAGGTCGCCATGCAGCCTAGGCGACCTTGTAGGTCGCCATGTAGTCCCGGCGACCTTATAGGTCGCCATGTAGTCCCGGCGACCTTATAGGTCGCCATGTAGTCCCGGCGACCTTATAGGTCGCCATGTAGTCCCGGCGCCATTCCCATCGTCCATTCACATGCAGCCCCATCATCCATTCACATGCAGCCCCATCATCCATTCCTTCACGTGTGCATGCTGCATGCCTACGGCTCCCAATGAAACCATGTGAACCATTGCTGCATGCATGTGAAATAATTGGTACAATAATTGAAGCTGCAATTGTACAATTATTGGTGAAATAATTAAGGCAGTCGGTTGGTGAAATAATTGAGGCAGCCGGTTATAAAAGAAAGAAAGAAAGGGAGAAGAGATTGTAGAAGAAAGGGAGAAGTGATTGCAGCCGAGAAAGAAAGAAAGGGAGAAAGGAAAGAAAGAAAGAAAGGGAGAAAGGAAAGTAAGAAGAATTCGAAAGGGAGATAAGGTAAATTTTTTGTATTTAAATTAGTTTATTATTATAAATGTTTAATTTGTTAGTTTAGGGTTTAGGGTAAAACAAAAAGCAGCTAATTAGTTTGTTAGTTTAGGGTTATATGATTGTTAGTTTAAGTTATAGTATACATAAATTAAAAAATATTTAATTAGTATATGTTTGATAGTTATATAGTTAAAAAATAATTAATTAGTTTGTATTGTTAATAGTTAGTTATATAAAAAATTATTTAATTAGTTTGTGTTAGTTAAATAGTTAAGTTATATTTGTTTGTTGAATTTATATTATATAAAAATTAGGTAGTAAGTTTATTAGTAGTATATTATAATGAAAAAATAGTTTATTAGTTAGTTTTAGTTATATAGAAGAATATTTTATTAGTTGTTTAAGGGTTTAGCGTTTACGTTTAACTTATATTTTAAAAAGTTTAGTTTGTTAGTTTATTAGTTTATTATATTATAAGCTATTATATTAAAGTTTAGTGTTGTAAATTAGTTAGTTAGTTTATATTAGATTATATTAAATGATTTTTTAAATATTGTTGTTTAATTTTTTTTTACAGATTCATTCCAATGGCTGACCAAATTCCACTGTTGAGGCTTGACAATGAACATATTTCAAGTCATTTGGGAATAATGGTGAATAAAATATTTGTTTAATGAATTATAATTAATAAATATTTGAATATTATTTTATGATTGTGATAATTTTTTGAAATATTTAATTGTAGGAGGACGAGCAGCGAGTCCTTCGTCTTCGACTACATAAAGTGCCCAAGCCACACCCACTAATAGAAGAAAATTTGCAAGAGGCTGGATTTTGGTATATCACATTTGTGCGAGATTTCAAGTTGGTCCCAGGTTTGATCAGTGCGTTGATTGAACGTTGGAGACCAGAAACGCACACGTTTCATTTGCCGTGTGGCGAATGCACGATAACTTTGGAGGATGTGGCAATGCAACTCGGGGTCCAAACTAATGGGATGCCGGTGGTAATGTCACATGAGTTTAATAAGGTGGAACAACTTTGCAACTTGTTTCTTGGGAAAGCGCCCGTACCACCAGAGTGTAAAGGGTGGCGGGTGAGGTTGTCATGGTTGAAGAATGAATTTCAACTTCAATCAAATAGTACGGAGCACGAAATTATATATGCAACACGAGCGTATATATTACAATTGATTGGGGGAATTTTGATGCCTGATAAATCCGGTAGTTATGTTCACACTCAGTATCTTCTTTTTTTAACAAATTTTGAGAATTGTAGGCAATATAGCTGGGGTTCAGCGATATTGGCGTTCTTGTATCGTGAGATGTGCAAGGCGTCATTAGTCGTGAATGATAATAATACAGTAGAAATCGGTGGATGTCTATTGCTGCTACAATCATGGGCTTGGCATAGACTTCCGTTTTTGACACCGATTAGTCGGACTGCGGTTGACTTTCCACTTGCCGGAAGGTAATATGAATCCTCTATTTTAATATAAAATATTAATTAAAAAATATTTATTTTGATTAAAATTATTGAACAAAATGTCTCTATTTTTGTTTTGATTGATATACAGATGGAGGCATAAAATTGAAGGCACAGGGTTGGTGCACAACAACATTAAAGAGTTCAGGTTGAAGATCGACATTAAGGCCAAAAAGGAGGTATGCATAATTTGTATTTTTTAATTATTATTTAAATTAACTATATTATCTGATTTAAATAAATTTTATTGTTTTTGTAATTTTACAGTTTAATTGGAGACCATACATGAATGAAGAATTATTTGCGTTGATACCGCACGATATTTTAGATGGGTTTCAATATTGGTGTGCTGTTACACCATTGATCAATTTTGCTTTTGTTGAGATCCAATTTGGGGATAGAGTGCTGAGGCAATTCCACTTCCACCAACCTATTCCGCGGAGTCCATGGGATCATGACCTCCTCCAAAACTTAGATGGTCGTCGTCCAGTGAATTGGGTTGAGACGCATGACGAACTGCACAGATTTGATGGTCGTCGTAAAGAAAGCGTTAATTGGGTTGAGAAGCATGCAACCTACATTAATGCTTGGAACAATAGGGCTTCATTCATGCCAACTCTTGACGCCATTCAAGACGACGACTTTAATTTTGAGACTTCGGCTTACCTTGCTTATTTTTTGGATAATGGAAAGCCGTTCCTCACAACAATAGTAGAGAGGCGACAATTTTTGAGGTTTAAGAAAAGATTTGGTAAAGCTGAATACTCTCTACCGAGTGGGAGTGGGAGTTCATCTCTACAAACTGAAGCGGAAATGACCGATGTGGATAATAGCGCACCACAATCGTTGCATCACGCAGTTGATGATTCTACTGGCCCGGCATACATACCAGAGTTTGTGCAGCCTGAGGCACCAATCTATTCTCCTACGTTTTCGTCGACGTATGACTTTGAACACATGACAGTTCAAATACCCCCAATGAATGAGGGGGATGGGTACAATACTCCTGAGCCACAACGGCCACAACGTATCAGACGTCCGCCCCGACATTATCATTCAACAACACCCCGACATCGACAACAATTGTAAACTCGTTTGCTATTTATTACAAATTATTTATTGAAATTAGACTACTTTTTTTACCTTAACAATGATTTTTAGTATCAAATCATTACTAGTATCAAATAATTAGATATTTAGTAAATCAACTATTTTAAATCATTAGTATCAAATAATTAAATATTAACAATAAATCCTTATTAATAATAATTAGTAAATCATTGATATCAAATCATTAAATATTTAAAAATCATACATAAATTCGACTATGTATAAATTTAAACTCAGTAATCCACACTTGTACACTCATTTGTTAGTATTCTAAATAATTATTATAAAATCATTATTATAATGATTATTATCAAATCATTACTAAATCATCAAATCATTAAATATTTAAATCATTATTAAATCATTTTTATAATGATTATTACTAAATCATTATTATAATGATTATTATCAAATCATTACTATAATGATTATTATCAAATAATTACTAAATCATCAAATCATTAAATATTTAAATCATTATTAAATCATTATTATAATGATTATTATCAAATCATTACTATAATGATTATTATCAAATCATTACTAAATCATCAAATCATTAAATATTTAATTCATTATTAAATCATTTTTATAATGATTATTAATAAATCATTATTATAATGATTATTATCAAATCATTACTATAATGATTATTATCAAATCATTACTAAATATTTGTTCATTAAATATTTAAATCATTATTAAATCATTATTATAATGATTATTATCAAATCATTACTATAATGATTATTATCAAATCATTACTAAATCATCAAATCATTAAATATTTAAATCATTATTAAATCATTTTTATAATGATTAATAAATACATAGAAATACATATATGATTACTAATGATGAGGCCTATATCTTGGTAAATTAGGACAATTGTTTTTTGAATGGCCTTCACCCCTACATAATCCGCATCTCTTTGCTTGACCTCTCTCTATAGCATGAAAATCCATACTGGTATGAATTCGAGTGGACTCAGGTCGACCCTTTGGACTTCTGCGAAGCATTGGATTTGGTAGCCATTCATCATGATCCTTTTTGGGCCAATATGATTCATTCGGGATCTGTCTGAACACATAGCTGTAGACATTTAATATCCTACGTAGGTGGAAGCATTCATCAACATAAGTGTATGCGCTTACACCAGCATACATACAAGCAGCGACTGCATGAGCACATGGATATTTCCATGCCTGAAAACGACCACAATCACACCATTTGTGTCGTAAATCAACTCTAAATGTTTGGTCTTCTCCTCCGACGTTACGACGTATGCACGACACGACAAAAGTATGACCAACTCGGTCGAAATTATGAACAACCATTGATGTTGCCAATCGCTCATTTGCTTCCATTGATTCCACCACTGTAGGAGCCCAAGTTTTACCTCTATTTATGAGACTCTCAATTTCCTTGCCTTTGTCCGACCAAACTTTACCCAGTCTAAAGTACGTCTCTTTCACCACACTCGCTATTGGGAGATGGCGTGTACCTTTTAGTACCGAATTAATGGCCTCAACAAGGTTTGTGGTCATATGTCCGTATCTCCGACCTTCATCGTATGCTTGCGACCATTTTTCCCGCGGTATTTTTGAAGCCCACTTCCAAACACGCTGATCATCGTAAAATACCTTCAAATTCTCCAATCTCTTGTCAAAATTTGGTCGACGTAGTTCGTATCCTGTTCCATAATATATTGTGTTAAACCGCAATTAAAAAAACCACGTAAAAAATACACAAATATTGAAAATAAAACTTACCCATGCTGACTATCTCGCTACGAATATGTGCGTTATGAAACTGGTCGATACTATTCTTGCCAATATGACGGATACAAAATGTCGGATATGCATACGGAGGTATCCAACGACTTCCTGGTCGTTCAATTGCCGCCAAAATACCCGTTCCTCTATCGGATATCAAGCAAACTCCATCTTCACGAACGACATATTGACGTAGATTGGTCAGAAAGAAATCCCAAGCCTCTGTTGTCTCTCCCTCAACAATGGCGAATGCAATTGGGAAGATATTTCGCTCACCATCTTGAGCAACTGCCATCAAAAGTACATGCCTATATTGACCATACAACCACGTACCATCTACTTGGATCATATGTTTGCAAAATGGAAATCCTTCAATACATGCCTTGAATGCCCAAAATAGTCTATGAAATATTTTCTTCCCTGGCAGAAGTTGACCTTCTTCGTCATATGCGGGCATGGTTTGAGACTTCACTATAGTTCCTGGGATAAATCGCTTCATTGCTTGTAGCAAATGTGGTAGCTCATTGTACGATGTATCCCAATCTCCATACGTCAACTTCATTGCCTTCATTTTCGCATTCCACACCTTGCCATATTTTACTTGATATCCAAATTGGCTTCGAATAGATGCAGCTAACACTGAACAAGATATCCTTGGATCCTTTTCAACCATCGCCTTCACGTATTCACATATTACATCGGAGTCCAATAGTCGGTGGTCTTGTTCGATGGAGTTTCGCAAACATGTGTGCGAACCATTGTACCTCGTGATGACCCAAACATCGTGCCTTTGATTTTTCGACACTCTGATCTTCCACTTGCACTCTGGGCCATATTTTACACACTTTACGTATAGGGTTTTCTGGTTGGACTCTGCAACATGGACATCAACATGGCATTTAATGCAGTACTCTTTAATAGCCAGCGTAGCTTCATTTTTTCCTCTGAATTGCACCCCAACTGAAAATTCACCAGAATTATCGAATGATTCAGTCATTTGGTACGGAGGTAAATGTGGCATGTCTGGGAATTCAGGTGCCCTCATTGCATCATAATCTATCTCGTACATGTGAGGAGTAGCTTCATACGGTGTCGGAACTTCATCAATTGCACCTCCACCAAAAATATTTTCGTCGCCGCCCAAAACGGGTTCTTCAGTTTCTTCATCTTCGCTTGAATCATCATGAATTTCTCCCCATCGATTTTCAGCGTCAATATCAACAACCAATTCAGGTATGTTTCTCGTCTCATACTCTGCTGCTATAGATGTCCCCCCGACTTCATTTACACTTTCCAATAGTGCCATAAAACTGTTCGGGAACCTGTATGTCGGCTCCTCAAACTGACTATATAAAGCCATTTCAGATGGATTTTGAGCCACACCTCTTGATGACCCAGGAACATCACATATGTTACGCACATCAACAAATAATTCAATAACTGCTATATTGGTTGACTCATGTAATCCAACCATGGTTCCAATATCATCATCTTCTTCAAGTGGAACTGCAGCATATCTGACTGGGTTAGAGCATATCATAAACCTATACCTCAAACCATCCACTGCAGCTCGAATTTTTCTTTCTATCTTATGCTTCATTTCTATAAATGTGATGTCTTTTTTGAACATCATATTTATTGGTTTTTCAGACTGAAAAACTACTCCGACCTCATTTTCCATAATCTGTCCATTATAATGGACAATCGTGAAAAAGTTGTTGCTCATTTTCTCTACAAATAAAAAAATAAATTAATTTAGATTAAAAAATTAGATAAGATAATTTCATAAATTATTAAATATAATATAATATACTATTATATTAATGATCAAATAAAAGTTATTATTTAACTTGATTGATTGCTTACTAATAAACCTAATAATGATTTGATAATTACTATTAATCTAATGATTTGATATTTAATGATTTAATAATAATATGATTTAGTCATAATCACTAATAATTATTTATTATAAATATTTAATGATTTAGATTTGATACTAATCATTTAGTAATTATTACTAATAATAATGATTAGTTTGATAATATTTTTTTTTAAAAATATCAAACAAATTTGTTAGGCAAAACTGTCGAGATAATGTTCTCAAAATAATTATTTCGCGAGATAATGCGTTGTCCGGATTATTTCATTCAATTAATTTTTACTTCTTACTAATATACACATACAATGTAAATTAAACAAAATATTTTTTAAACAACACTAAATATTTTTAAACACAATATTTTTTAAAACGGAAATTATCTCGCACAAATTAGTTTATATAAATCTAATATAAACTTACTAACTAACTAATTTACACATACACAACAACAAAAAATGGACAACAAAAAATAATAAATTACTCACGTCTTTATGCCTTCTTCCTTTACTTTCTTTTCCTGCCTTGTTTCTTTCTTCGAATCAATCTGTACGTGGGCAAATATTGTAAAATAATGTCATGTATGTGTAAACAAAATATTTATTTAAACAACAATAGCTCCCACAAATTAATTTTATATAATCTAATATATTATAATATACCTTAAAGTAATAAACTATTTCTTTATTATAATATAACTTAGTTAAAATAACAAACTAATTAAGCACTAATTAATTTTATTATAATATAACTTCAACTTCAACGAACAACCTAATATACGTTTAAAGACACTAACAAATTAATTAATATTTTTTATATTTAATAACTTAAACTAAGAAACTAATTAACTAATTTTTTATATAATATAATATATAACTTAAACTAATAAACTAATATAATATAACTTAAACTTACAAACTAATAATTTATACTAACAAACTAATTAACTAGATTTTAGTTTTAAGTTGCACCCGAAACTAACAAACTAATAATTTCATATAATAAACTAAATTAAACAATAAAAAAATTACCTCAACTATGTTTGAGCCTTTATCTTCTTTTCTTCTTCTTCCTTTTATTTCTCTCGGCAAAATTTATATGTGCTGGTTCTGCTTGTGCTTCTACCCTATACCCCATATCCTTTATATAAAACAACTGAGCGTTAACTATTGAGCATTGAAAGGCTCACAGCTAAATTAACGCTGCAATAACGTAATTATAGATGCAACACATACAGGTACGGGTGCAGGAATCTCTGAGCTATGAGCTATGATGCAACGCATGCATGCAAGCTATGAGCTATGATGCATGCGCAGCAGGACCTTGGTCGCCGAGACTCCATGGCGACCACCGTGACCATCCCCTCCCCATGCATTCCCACCCCATGCATTCCCACGTCCAATGCACCATCCCCTCCCCCATGCATTCCCACCCCATGCATTCCCACGTCCCATGCATCCCCTCCCCCATGCATTCCCACATCCCATGTTGATCCCTCCCCCATGCATTCCCACCCCATGCATCCCCTCCCCCATGCACGTCCCATGTTGATTGCATGTCCCATGTTGATTGCATGGCCCTATTCTGTAATACACACAGGTCGCCCGGATGCCATGGCGACCTCCAAGGTCGCCCGGATGCCATGGCGACCTCCAAGGTCGCCCGGATGCCATGGCGACCTCCAAGACCACTGTAGAATTCACCCCATCCCAGCAATTAATCTGGGATGTGCACCATATCGTGAAAAAAAAAATCGAGAACATTATCTCGTGAATTCACCCCTAGTAATCTATATAATAAAAAGAAATGTCATATTTTAAAATTCTAAGTAGTTGTATTTAGAGTATATGTAATTATTAATTGGTTAAAAATTAAATAAATATTAATCTATAATTATTTTTAAATTATTCAAAAAAATATTGTTTTTCAAAATTTTCATGAATTTTATATATTTTTTATTTACTATTTTTTAAATATTTTTTTGATGGCTAAATATTAAATTAATTAATGCTGGTCAAAGGTTACATTCAAGTGAAGGGAGACAAAACGGCTGAAATGAATGTTTTTATATAATTAAATTAATGGCCGGAAAGAGGGGAGAATTCTTAGAAGTTTTATGTATGCTTTTGTGGGCGGAAAATAGAGATGAAAGCTCACTCATGTCGACAGACTCTAGTTCATTTTTCAACTGCAATCCTTTCGGATGACGTAAATAAGTGATCAATTGAGACAATATTTCACTCATGGAACAATTGAGGCCTAAATATATACATACAGATACAAAATTTTAAAAATAAGGTATAAAAATTTTAATTTTCTTTTTATAAATGAATGGATATACAAATTCTTTTATTTTTTTTATCTTTTCCTAAATAATAGGGATCCACTTGACCCCTATAAGAACTTAGTACATACGTCTATGATGATTTTTAAATTAGATTTTTTTCAAGTTTGTAATTAAAAAAGTTATTCCCAAGTCGATATCTAAATTTTGATTTCATCCATTTTTTTAGTATTTTTAATATATTTTTTAAAAAAAATTAAAGGTTTTATTAATAAAACACATGTGAAAAAAAAATCATCATTGGTAGATGCCGTAATGTTATGATGTTATATTTTAGGGATGGTAATAGGTAGAGTTAGGATCGGGTTTTTGGTCGACCTGACCTGACATGAAAATATGTATCTTCTAACCGAACCCGACCAATCACAAAGTTATATATCCTTCATCTGACTACGACCCAACTTGAAAATATATATCATTCACTCGAGTCCGACCTGACCCAAATTTTTAGAGTATAAATTCGACTCGACCCGATATAAAATAAGAACTTAATTAAAATAATAATATTTTTTTTAAAAAAAATTACATGAATTGGGAACCAGGCGTGATATCATCCCATTAATTAGGAATTCAGCTTTTGTTTTAAAAAATGAGATAATTACTCCCTTAGTCCTTCCACATTTGGTCCAGATTAAATACACGCTTTTTATAACTTGTTGGGCTCATCACAAGCCCAAATAAAATGCTACTTGGGTTAACTCTTCATGGGCTAAGAGGATTTATTCTAAAGTCCAAATCAAATATTCCCAAAAATTCTAACCCATGATTTGAGGTGTTACAAAATGTGTCCACAAGTACGAGGGATGTAATTAGAGGGTTCGTGTGTCACACTTGAAGATGATGAACAACCTATGAAAGTTGACAAAATACGACCAACCTCATACATATACCTCCAGCAGGCTCACTCAAGATCATCCAAACTTAGATGTTCAAGTGCTTTGTGATGCCTTCATATCATTGGTCAAAGTAAATCAACGTATAATAGTTTCCAATTGTATTGCTACAAATACATCTCAATATGACTAAATAGTTAACTACAATAAGCATGATGTTCTAGTTATCATGCTCAACAAAAAGTGTATAGTCAATGGGAAAAATCATACAAAGAGTTGCGGCCATGGCTAAAATTGATGAAGAAACACATATCGGGAACGATTATCAAACTAGAAACTGTGTTGGCATATGAAAATGATCGTGTCGTACAAGGTACGTGCCAATTTCGCAGGCTATTTTGGATATTTTCGCAGTGTGTTAATGCATTTCGCCACTAAAGCCGATGGTTCAGATTGACGACATTTGGTTGTACGTCAAATACATATAAATAATGTTGTTGGCAGTTGCACAAGACGGCAATAGAAAAACTATTCTTATCGCCTTCACAATAGTCAAAAAGGAAGATATAAACTCTTGGGAATTCTCCCTTAAGTACTTGTACAAATATGTTCTATCACATGTTTTTCGTGAGCGTTCTGGTGGGACATGTCTTATTTTTTTACAAAGACACAGGAATCAGATACGCAATTAAGCTTATGGGACCGTCTTAGAAACCTTCTCATATTTATCACCAGTACAGTTTACGCCATATTGTTGCAAATTATTTGCAAAAGTTTAGGAAGGAATATAAACATGTAATGGTTCTTCGAATGGGTACGTCTTTTACTCTTTTGGGATTCAGATATTTTTTCAGTTATTATTTATAATTAATTGTTGTATTTTCAATAGGTAGGCCACTCGAATTTCGTACGCAAGGTTTAGGAGTTGTTTCAAGAATTGAGATATATGAATCAAGAATGCTATAACTACCTTGCTAAAATCTCTATGGAGAAACGGCTTCGGTCATTTGATGGGGAAAACGATATGGTCACTTGACAACGAACTTGGTTGAGGTGATCAATTCATCACTAGAGGGAGTGCGACATTTGCCTATCACTTCCTTTGTCAAAACGACATTTTATTGGTTAGCAACTCTGTTTGCAACCTTAGGAAGGCAAGCAGCTGACTGGATTGCAGGTGGCCATAGAATCCACCCAGACCTCTATAGAAAATTACAAACCTTTCTGTAGCATTCAAATGTGATGAATGTGACATGCGTCTCTCACGAACAATATAAATTACATGTTTCATAATATTCTAGGCCATTCGAAGGCATACAATACAACACACACGTCATTAATCTACGTGAGAGAACCTGCTCGTGCGAAGTATTTTAAACATTCAAATACCAGTGTACACACGCCATTACTGCTTGTTCTTCTGTATGAGTTGACTACATGCAATTCGTTGATCTCATATACTTAATTAAAACATATTCAATATGTATTAGTACGAGTTTCCTCCTATTGGAAATGAAAGGGATCCAAATGAAGTTGATGATGAACCTACAATACGGCCAGATTTTACACTACAATGCCAAAAAAAGGGTTATATATGCTCAATGAAGATTTACTGTAACGAAGGTTGAAAGAAAAGAACCGGATAGCAGAAGTTGTGTAGTATTTGTAGGAATCCGGACACTCGAAGAACAAATGCTTAATCGATCATGTCCTCATATTGATTAGTTTGTTTTAAACAAATACATTTTTATTTTTTAAATATATAATCGAATTTAGTATAATGTTAAAATTTGTTTAAATTATTAATTTGTTTAAGTTATCCTTCAACAATACGATTTTCATTCCGTCCGAACATGCTATCAAGCATGTTAGCATCTTCTTTATGTAAAAAATAAGCTTTGGAACCATTTTGAATAAAAAATTTACACAGCTTACAATGTCTCGTATGTGTCTATATTACTCTCAATTGAAAGATAAGTTACAATATTATGCCTCTAATTTTATAAATTATACAATGTTTCATATTAACTACCTGAAAAAACCCCTTGAATATGCCTATCAAACCATTTTAGCATTTTCTTCATGCACAAACAATATTTCGAACCATTTTAACGTGATTTTTAATCCACTTACAATATCTCGTATGTCTTAAATTGGCCTCAACTGAAAGATAAATTCCAATATTACGCCTCTAATATTATAAATTACGAAAATTTTGAGATTAAATACCCGAATATTCCTATAAGCACTTGTGATTTGGGCTGGAAAACTAAAAACCTAGCTCTTTGGAAAATGCGAGGTATGTTGAATATCATTCGCGATAAATTTCTCGGGACAGTTCAATATCTCGGGAAACTCGCATTCTGCATAACGCTACTAATATTAAATTACATTATCTGAAAAGTGTGTCCACATTGGACGTGCCTCGCTCCTTGTGCAAAGCGAGGTCTTTCCTCGTGTTTTGTAAAAATCGAGATAGTCCAACGTGTGCAGTTTAGAGATATTTTTCAAACAATTCTACTGGGTTTATTTTTCAAAAAAATAATTTTTAGGGTTTTTTTTATATAATAACGCCTCGTTATATGTCTATCCTTAGTTGGATTTCTAAATTTTAAAATGTCATACTTTAAGGTTTTATAATAAAATATAACTTTTAACTTCTTCTTTTTGTAATTTTAAAATCGAAAATGGAGGGAAGGAAATTGGGTGACGAGAGTGTAAATTTTCGTAAGTTCATTTATCTTTCTGGTCAAATTCGCTAGTTAAATTCAACGTCTTAATTATACAGAATCACATCAATATTTGACATACAATCATTGTTGTTTACTTTGGCCTTTGAAAATAACCAGTTCAGAGGCCAAAAATATAAATAAGTTACAGTTTAACTGACGGCTGTTTAGTAATATTAAAGAACCCGAAAACTGTTTTTTATTTAAAGATGTATATTTTAAAATAGTATAGAGTGATTGGAATGATATATTCATATTTTTGTGATTGATTGATAAATTTTATTAATTTTTTGTTGTGAAGAAACTAAAATATATTTTAGTTAATTTTACCGATAACAAATAAACATATTTTGCACGAACTAAGCGACAGTAGTGTAAGAGTTGTTATTTTTTAAGATTTTGAGTTCAACCATTATGAATGTCAGTGATATGAACTATTGATGGACATGGGTCGAGTTGGGTCGGATTTTTGGTATACCCGACTCGAGAACAATGACTCATCCACCCAAAATTCAACCCGACCCGCATAATATATACCCTCCACCTGACCCGACTTTTTGAAATAAATTTCGAACCCTACCCGACTCAAAATAATAATAAAATATTATTTTTATTCAATAAAAATAGTGATTTAATTGAAAAAAATAATATATAGAGGAGTATTATTGTAATTATTCCTACATATATAAGGTAAGATTATATTTTTTTCGGCCCGGATATTTTTCACTCTAAACCCGAATACAACCTGACCCGAACACCACCTTTTAAAAAGTCCGACCCAATCCAACCATAACCCGAATTTTTTAAAAAAAAACCCGACCCGATCAGGTCGAGTCAGGTCGAAACCCGTCGAGTTTGGGTCTCATGCACATCTCTAATATAAACGCTTAATGTCAAATAATAAGAACTATCTTTAAATAAATATTATATTATATTTATCCCATATTAATAAAATAAAAAGTAAACATATTTCAAACCTCCACATATTCACTCTTGTTTCTAATTGCAAATTTCTACTCGGAGAGATTGTTCAAACGACAATTAAGCACATGTTTGAAAGGAAACAAATTAAAATATTGTTACTTTATAACTTGACTTTTTAAATTTTTAAATGAGTTACATTAAAGGGTCACTTGGGTATATGTTTCTTTTTTGGTTACTCAGTTATAAAAAAAATTGACACACAAGTAATTGAATTTTTTTGCCACTGGCATTTAATTTTAGACAAAAAAAAAAGATAATGTTGTTAATTATAATATTAACATAATAACAAATTTAACTCTTAATATTAACATAACTAACCCTCCAACCCTTCAATTTGTTTTTCCTCCCTTTCCTTCACCCCTGGCCCCAACTTGAATACAACTCCAAACCCAAATATCTTAACCTTTAAGGTTATGTGAGAAGGGATTATTTTAGAGAAATTTAATCTTTTTTAGGATCTCTGTAACTTTTGAAGTTTATGTTGCAGATATTATTTTTAGGGATATGTTAAAAGAGTGTTTTAGGATATACTGAGTTTTGATATTTATACCAATTTTAGTGTTTTGCTAATAAATTATTAATAAGTCAATAATATTATTTGTTGATGTGGTATTTTTATCTAAAAATAGGCATTTTAGTCAAAATTGAAGCATTATAGGTTAAAGTGCTTTATAAAATGAATAACAGTCAAAATAATTATTCAGTCAAACATTAAATGAATATAAAATAAAACTTGAGTAACAAAAAACTTAAATTTCGAATATCACATAGTGAAAAGTTAAATAAAAGCTTACTATATGAGTATCGAAAGAAAAAACTATCAGTTGGTCTAGTGGGATAAGGCGTTAGGTCCCTTAAGCAAGGTTAGGGATTTGAATCCTGACGTTTGCGAATGGAGCAAACTGGGTTGGGAGGGTCGCTCTCACCTTTGCAGTATCTGATCTAAATTAGTCGCTCAATAGACATATACGAGTGATTAATTCAAACAAAATGAGTATTGAAAAGAATGTACATCCTGCGAGCGAAGTGGGTATTTAAAATGAATCTAAGGGTGTGTTGGGTTGGGGGAATGTGAGATTCCCATAGGAATGAAATCCATATTCCCCCGTTTGGTTTGCCGGGAATGTCATTCCCGGTAATCTTACATTACCAATAGTAGATTTTTTGGGATATATTACCAGAAATGTCATTACCTCCCTTTCTTTAAGTATTGTTGGATTACTGGCATTTTGGACTAAAATGCCCTTAAATTTTTTTTTCTTTCAAAAATATCCTTATTCTGTCATTGAATAATAAATATTCTACGAAGGTTAAATTACAAATTTATCCTTAAACTATTTTAGATTTACAAAAAAAGGTCTATAATTAGAATTTTATATGAAGTTCAGAGGTTAAATAAAATTTTACACTTTCATTAAACCTTTTTATATTTCAATTTTGTAAAAAAAATTATATAAATTTTATGAATTTAATTTTTTAAAGAAAATATATAAATATTTTCCAACTTGTTAAAAAAACAAATATATAATAAGGACAATTTGGTCAAATATACATTCCAATAATCTTTTATTCCTTTAACCAAACACGATAATCTTGCATTCCTGCTAAACCAACCAAACACAAAATACAACATTTCCAGTAATCTTATTCCCTAGTAATCTTTTATTCCTATTGATAATCTTACATTCCGAGAACTAAACGTACCCTAAGAGTATATTGTATAATATGTATATGTTGATTTAGATTGTAAGAGAACTTAATAACGGGCTTAAGTTGAGATAATGGATCGAGATTAGGCATAAGTTGAGATAATGAGCCAATATTATATTTAATTAAATGAGATTTGGGCTCAAAACATGTTAAAGATTATATTTTAGAAATAAGAGTTGAAGTCAAAGGACCTACGGGACAATTTATCATTTAAGAGACTCTATCATGCCATTTAAAAGACTCTGTGGGCGGTTAAAGGAGTGTTATTATGGTAAAATTAGAATAATAGTGCGGGTCGAAAAAAGAAATACGATTGGTGGAAAATTATTTAAGAATTTATAGTATTTTTATAGTCATTTAGAATTTGTCACAAGGGTATAACAAGTTTTATAAACGAATTTTATAAAATATAACATTTTATTAAAACTTATCATGTTCTCGTAATAAATTCTAATAAAATAATATTTAAAAAGAATTATATTATTAATCACCACAAACTATTTAAAAAATATATTTTTTATTAAAATTTAATAATATATATGTATACACTCATTTTTGTCCGGGACTTATTTAGTATATATAATAATATAGTATAGTTTTTGAAAAAAACGATCGGTGACGACTCTAGCATGCTTTATTTAAGTCGAAGCTCAATTTCGGACTCATCCAAAAGATAGTTGCGATAATATATTTAAATTTATGTATCATATTACACAATTAACCAAAATATTATCATAAATACAGTAAGGATCAACTCTCTTTGTTAAATTTCGCATATAAAAAAACCCTCACATCGCAACTAAAATATTTCCATACTTAATGAATGCCCCCCTGATTTTAGTGCTCAGCTCCACCATCAAATGTTTCATATATGCTTACCCAAAGGAGCAAAAAGTTTCAAATTTCCCCTTTTTTTACCTTTAGAACTGAAAAAGTTTCAAATTTCAGTAGTTCTACACGGTGCTACTTCCTTCAAGGGTCAAAATTGAATTAGAAAATTTTGGAAGGTGCAAAAATATATTTTACCATCATGTCAAATTAAAACTTTAGTATTTCTAAAGGGAGTAAAAGACAATATACCGTTTTTGGGACCGATGCCCAATATAATTTTGCGGCTCGTGGGGATTTTTTTTCATTTAATCCATTTTAATTTTTATTTAATATTATAATTCTTAATTTAATGAAATTTTTGACGTACCAAAAAAAGTTTATTTTGACATTTTCTAACACAAAGTCATAAATTAATTGCGCTTTTTCTGTATTTTTTTTTCTTAAAAAAAAAGCCACGACAATTCATATAATGTTCAACACTAGGGAGTAATATAAATAGTTGTGTATGTGTATCTCAAGCACAACCAGCTCAAATTTCCCATTTTTTATGAACACTTGCAGCTTTTCATTCCCACCTGATATATATTACTATTATTCTTGAATCCCCATTGTTTTCTTCTTCTGCTTCGTTCTCTTCTGTTTCAGTTTCCTGTTCGATTGTAAAAAGTTGATGTTTTTATCTACTCATGATGATCCTGTAATGCAGGAAAGGGAGAGTGGATGAAGACGATGAACCCAGAATGCTTAAACACTGAGAGTCTGAGATTGATCGTTTATATATAGGCTAGAAAGCCATTACTTTGAGTTTCTTTTTCTCTGTTTTTTTTGTGCGTGTGCGTGTGTTATTTTCGTCCTCATGAAACTCATTTTCTCTTCTTTCCACTCTCTAAGTCCTCCCCTCTATCCCCTGAACCGCCGTCCAGGGTGGGCTCGCATGGAGTCGTCACCGCCTCCTCACCGTCACTCCAATCAGAACAAGACCAAACTCATCGTCATCATGGGCGCCACCGGCACCGGGAAGAGTCGTCTCTCCATCGACTTGTCCGATCACTTCCCTCACTCTCAAATCATAAACTCCGATAAAATGCAACTCTACAACGGCCTCGACATAACCACCAACAAAATCCCTCTCCATGAAAGGAAAGGGGTCCCCCACTTCCTTCTCGGCGACGTCGACTCCATCGAATCCGACGTGTCGCCTTCGCAGTTCCGTTCGGTGGCGGGCTCAACCATTGCCAACATCGCTTCGAGTGGAAACTTGCCACTCCTCGTCGGCGGCTCCAACTCATTCATCCATGCCGTCCTCGTAGAAACCTTTGACCCTCGATTGGAGGATATATTCGCCGCGCCGGAATCAATGAGCCAGCTGTTGAGGTACGACTGTTTTTTCCTCTGGGTTGACGTGGCCTGGTCGGTACTCTCCGACTACCTGTGTGAACGAGTCGACGACATGCTCGACTCGGGCATGCTGCAGGAGCTGGCTGAGTTCTACGACCCGAAGAAAGAGGGTATCCGGGTCGGGTTAAGGAGGGCAATCGGAGTACCCGAATTCGACAAATATTTTAAAAAGTACCCGCCGTGGGAGAGCAAAGGGAATAAATATAAACAGGCGCGGACGGACGCATACGAGAAAGCAGTGGAAGAGATCAAAATGAACACGTGTCGTTTAGCGAAGCGACAGATGGGGAAGATCGAACGGCTTAGAAAAGCGGGGTGGGAACTAAAGAGATTAGACGGAACGGCGACGTTTGAAGCGATAATGAAGAAGAAAGAGTGGAGGGGTATTTGGGAAAAGGAAGTAGTGGAGCCAAGCAACAAGGCCATGAAGCGGTTTTTGGAGTAGCTTGTTGCTCCAGCTAATTTATTCTTTCTTCTTCCATAAAGGAAAAAAAAAACTCGATATCTGTAATTTAGAATGATTTATTTATTTTAATGATTTAAGTTCGAAGAATATATTTTTAATATACACATTAATGTAACTAGTGTTCTGGTGTACGGACAACTAATTTTAAACGAGAATGGCGCCTTTGTAGTTTAGCCATACAAATTATGAGAAATAAAAGTTTATATGTTAATATTTTGTTGTTGTTTTTGGGCATATTCTAGATAGAATTATGAAATGTCTTAAAAAAATAATTTATATGATAGAATCAAAATAAATTTGATATAAAATTCATTATGTCAATAAAAATTATAAACATATACACTCATAATTATGAATTTTAATGCAATAAAAATTTAGAATGACACGTGGATGTATTCCGTACCCTTTAGTTGTGGTCAAATTAGCCTACGTTCCATGTAAATCTAATGTGCCAACACGTGAATAACAGCTCCATGTGAGATCAGAAGCGAATTAAGATCCAATAATGCCTTGTTAACAAATATTTAATCAACTGAAATCTAAACAACATTAATTATTGATCAGAGTTGGATGCTTCCATGGTCAGCCGTCATCCGAATCGAATTGCCTAAACAACATATGGTAATAATAAATTGTGGCAGATATGTTGCACCGCATGCCACATTTATTGCCATTTACATTAAGTTTACCAAACCTAATTTCTTAAAGCTGTCGTATACCGGCACGAACTAATTTATCTCAATCATCAAATGAATCGTTTTTGTTTTTAAAGATTATAGATTTGAGTACCAACGGCTGGAGCAAGATGATTGAACGTTTATGTTTTTTTTAAATTTGAACAAAGAACTATAATAGGTTGTTGAACGATGATTAATTCATTGATAATATTAATAATAAAAACATCAGATAGAATATAGAGAGAGTGCAAAAGTGAAGATAATTATAGAATAAACTTCCTTTCTACTTTTCATTGAGGTTTGTATATTAATATTTAGCGTTGGTGTCCGGTGTAAGACTATGATAACTATTCGTAGGTTAGCAAGATGAATAGACTCGAGAATTAATAGTCAACATATGTATGCAGACGTCATGAGATTATAATTGATCAAAAGATATAGAATTCTGGAGTCTTCGAACAACTCCGAAGGTGTGACCTAACGTGACCGGATGAGGTATAGGAAGACTGTATCCGTATGCATGGTCCGCACGTAGTTTATCTGTAACTTTGATTGCAGTCATTATCCCACTTTAACCCTAAAACTCAGCAAAGCCACAATCAACACCGGTTCCAATCACTTTCAATTTCTGGTTTCCCACATCGTTCAAAAAGAAAAGTCAAAATGGAAACAGATAGCACAGGTACAAGTTAGGATCCTACTGAAGATGGAAATGAACTCGAAACTCGGTGCAGCGAATAGTACTGGAGTCTTTAGATCACCCACCCACCGCATTAAGCTCCTTTTTTATGAGAAGTGCTCATTATCATTAGGTAAAAGGAAGTTGTCAAATTTATCTTTTCGGCCTACCAAAGCAGAAACAAAGGTGAGTTTGGGGAGCAGATTCAATGGGTTCGTGTTTCCCTTCAAAGACAGTCAGGAAAATAATTGTGTTTTGGTGACGAATTGGCCGACAATGGGCATGCATATATGGGATATTTCATATTTCCCTGTGAAGGCCATTTCTTTCTGCTGGTACAATTGCCAACTATGTCTGTAAGAATTCTTTTCGTGAGTACTATAAATTTGTTATCATGTTCATATTCAACTAAAATAGGAAGCAATTCCAGCAAATATGTCGTGTTGTTGTGATAAAAGCTTTATAAATGTTGCAAATTGGGCTCTTCCATTACAGTCAAAACTCACTTTCCAACGTGCCTGCTCCATGTGCAATGCGAAGAAGAAAGTATCGAAAGAAAAGGGAAAAAAACATGACACTTGGGAATGGGGACAAGCGAGGAGGGATCGTCACTAGTTAAGTTCTTCTCCATGTCTCAACTCTCAAATCTATTAAAATTAAAAGATTTTCATTAAATTAACAAATTTTAATTCCCATTTGCTAAAATTTGGCAAATTTAGTGAAATATTGTGGACGGGAAAAGAATTAGGGAAACGCTTCCGTGGTAAAATTATTTAAGGATTTACAATATTTGTTACAATAGATTAGTAACTTGCCAGTGGGTATGATTAGGGATGGGCATGAGACCCGAACTCGACTGGTTTCGATCCGATCCGACCTAATCGGGTCAGAGTTTTTTTTTTTTAAAAAAAGTTTGGGTTCGAGTCTAGTCGGGTCGGATTTTTTTAAGGTGATGTTCAGGTAGGGTCGAATTCGGGTTTATGGTGAAAAATACCCGACCCGAGAAAAAAATATAATTTTAACTTATATATTTATGAATAATTACAATAATACCCCTCTATATATTATTTTTTTTCAATTAAATCATTTTTTATAGAATAAAAATAATGTTTTTATTATTATTTCGGGTCAGGTCGGGTTCAAATTTTATCTCAAAAAGTCGGGTCGGGTCGGGTGAAGGATGTAAAATTTTTTGGTCGAGTCGAGTTGACCGAAACCCAACCCATGCCCAACCCTAGGTATGACGAGTTCCGTAAAATATAGTTTTTATTAAAATTCATCATGAGAGCATCGACGGATGAATTCTATAAGATATTTTTTGAAACTCGTCACATGTACATGATGAGTTCCAATAAAAAAAAATATTTTATGAAACTAGTCATACCCACGTGACGAGTTCTTAATCAACTGTAGCAAATGTCGTAAATATCTAAATAATTTTTCAACAGTCACAAATGCGTGAATTATTCTGTCAAATTTATCTTAAAGAATTATCGAAATTTAAATCTCATTTTCCAAAAAGAAAAAAATATTTTACGTCAATATTTTAATAAAAATAAAATAATATTATTGTTCTATCACATTGATTCAATTCGAAATAAATAAAAGTTTAAGGGTTTAAAAGAATGTAATAAAAAATTAAAGGATAAAATGATTAAAATAGTAAAGAGAACGGGTCAAAAATCATTCCACCCAATTTAAATAGTGCAAGTGTAATACGTATCAAACGATCTCAATGGTTAAATGACTTATTATTATCTCCTGAGGTCAGAGTTCAAGCATCGTAAATACCAAGAATATGTTCATGTCAAATAATTAAAAATATTTAAACTTATATTGTCTCGTATTCACTCCGTATTTATAGAAAAGATATTGCAAGTGCAAAAGTCAATGATCCAAACTCAAAAGAATCCGAATTGGAATTAATATGGCTTGGTCCTCAATGATTTAAGTATATATAATTTATTGAAGAAACGTTTGCGCATGGGCTTTTAAGAAATGGGTAGTTGTTTGGCATGCATGATTTAATTAAAGTACGGGGTTAAGAAAGAATCTTTTATGAAAAAATAAATTGAGATTGCATCTAATATTGTCATTTGAGAAATACTTCTGCCACGTAACAGCGATTAATAATCCGAGCAATCAAATTTAGTGACTGTAATTACACATAGCTTATATAGCAAATGAGTATATAAAGTATATTAACTTTTTCATTTAAGTATCTAAAGTATCTTTTGGTCAAAATCAGTATTTAATGTTATATTTTTTTTTATCAAAATATGTGCTTAAATTATTTATTTTTTTCATCTAAGTTCCTAAAGCACTCTTTAATCAATGTCACATGTCAACCTTTTAGAACCATGGACAGAACCAGAATTAAATATTGGCAGGAGCCGAAATATTAGACCGTTTAAGAAAAATATAAAGACTTATTAGGTATTTAAACTCGAAATTCAGCATGAACCAAGCAACCTCAGTGATTAAGGGATTGTTATTATCTATCATTGAGGTCCCGAGTTCAAGCACGTATGTAGGGGGTATGAGCGTTCATTATCAAATAGTTAAAAGTCTTTGTACAAATATTAGCTTGTATTCACCCTAAATTAAAAAAAAAAACTCAAAATTCAAAAGACAACTTCTAATTCGTCTAATATTTAAACTTACAAGGACTTAAATTGTAATTAGACCAAAAATTTGAGAACACAAACGTATCATTCTTTAGTTCGACCCCTATTTGATTAAATATTTAATAAATTTTTATATTTTTTTACATGAACCAAAATACTATTAAGCAAAAATTATATCGAATATATAAATTTTAACAGGGATCGGGCCCCCTTAGGCTCTAAGAGAGCTCCGTCTCTGTTTAGAACTTAGATGAAAAGTTTAAATAGTTTAGGTATCTATTTTGACTAAAATGATAATTTTAACTTTTTATTTTGACCGAAAAATACTTTAAATATTAAATGAAAAATAAAATATACTTTATATACTCATTTGTGATATAAGCCGATTAAAAGTAGGTTCAAAGCAATGCATATCACAAAGCTAATTTTGGGGAAAACAACAGTTATATTGGGAGGGGAAAAGTGCATATCATTATATTGGTTGAATATATTTTTAGGCATGGCAAGGCTTCCTGTAACAAGGGTGGCTCGCAACTAGGCTCCCATAAATGGCAGCCACTGCCTGAATAAGTGAAGCTAACCTAAGAATGTTGCTTGAGTGCAACTTATCAAATGTATAAAGACACAAATAAAAATAACAGGGCTAATATTTATACATTGTCAGCAAAATATTTAAGGGTAAAATACGCGTTTAATACTTAAACTATCTGTTTTGACCCATATTTATATTTAAACATTCAGTTTTTTTAAAAATCATAACTAGAGTTTAATTTTTGTTTCATTTTAGTACCCCTTTCAAATTTAACTTTAAGTTTTGGAAAAATTGAAAGTTTATGTACTAAAACAAATCAAAATTGATGGTTTAGGTACTAAACACATTCAGTTTTTAACAACATGTACTAAAATGAAATAAGAACCAAACGTTAGGTATGGTTTTAAAAAGATTGAAAGTTTAGGTATTAAAATGGATCAAAATTGATAGTTTAAATATTAAATGTATAGTTTACCCAATTATGTTACTTCTTTTCTGAATCTTCTCCGTAATATATCAAAGTCTTTGGAGAACCTCTTTATTGTTAAAATTCAAGGAGAACATCTCTGAACTAAAGGCCATTTATATTTTTCAAAAAATTATAAATCTTTGGCATGATCTCTAACAGACATCACATAATTTGCCAAAGCTAAAAATAATTAAGAATTGATCACATCAATCAAGCCAGACAATCTACGAATAGTCATAATAACTCTACGTTTGACACTTATACTAAAGGTCACTATAAAATCTCTTGGTCAAGATTGAGTGTCAACACTAGTTTTTTTCTTGTTCCCGATACTAATTATATTTATTATTATTACTACTATTATTATAATAATTATATTATTATTACAAATAATACAATAAAAAGAAATGCCCAGTTACAACAAAATACGGAGGCTCGTTTACTAGTTCAACCCTAGCAGCCGCCACCTCCAATGACACCTCACCACCGCCGCTGTCACCATCAGATCTCACCAGAAGAATCCAAAGGGTGAAAGAGAACCGCACACCTCGCTCCCTATAGTGAGTCACCATTGTAGATCCGGTGACTCACCAAAATGAACGGTTGTCCGAGGCCTATAAAAAGTCGAACCTGCAAGAGAAAGAGAGGGGAGCGCAAAAGACAACGGCAAGAGCGAAAACATGGAGAGAAGCAACCACTACAAGAAATTTCTACTATTGTGACAAATTTAATTTTGTCAATGTCGAAACGATTTTTACCGACGCGGGGTGAGATTTTAGAAACCATATCATTTTTAATTATTTATCTTTTCAATCGAATTTTAATTAAAAACAATGCAATTTTAGAAAACCTCTCGTTTCGAGAAATTGGAAATTCCTTTACGGTAAAAATATATGGTTCGAGGAGTCGCCACCAATCTTTGATTAGGGTGTGATTGGGCACCCAAAAATGTTGTCATTTTAAATAAAAATTAATTTTAATTAAAACGACAAATTTACGGTCTACGTTACCAAAATCCGAGTTCGGGAGTCGGTTACGTGTGGGGAAGGATTAGCACCCCCACAACGCCCTAAATCGGTACCTAGTCGATTAATTAATGTCTTTGCAACGAATTTCACCAGTTCAAATTTAATTTGATTAATGATCCCTTTAAATAACAAAAGTGCCAATTTTATGGTATGTGAAAGCAACGAAATAAGTTAAATTAAAATTACCAAGTCATTAGAAAGATAAAGAATGTTCGATTATTTAAAAATGTCGAGACCAGATCTTTAGGTCAGTTCTAACGACCTTTTCTCAATAAATTTAAATAGCCGAACATTTCTTTTTTCTTTCGCTCCCAAATTTTAAAGTGAAGAATCCAAATTTAATTAGGCGTTACTGATGGGATACACTTGTAATTTAAAATCGTCAAGAACAACTTTCCTGTAAGTTAAGAAAAGCCATTCTGACGGTTTTAAATTAAAAGGGTATTACCCTTAATCCGATTATGTAATTAGGTCAAGTTGCATATGAGGACAACATGCATAAATTATACAAAGTGATGTTAATGCAAAAAATAATTAAATATGCGATTAAAGTGAATGAATTCAAACATGCTCATAAAAATAAATTACACCTACGTGCGTATGAACAACATGCTTGAAATAATATATACATGCATATATTTAAAATAAATCTAAATTAACCTAACAAATCATGCATAAAATATTAAAAGGACTAAAACATAAAAAATAAATAACAACAACCTTTTTCATAACATTTTCATTTCTGGGTACTGCAAACATAATATAACCAAAATATTGCATAGGATCAAATTGAAAGCTTCTCAAATTACATATCCAATGCAAAAAATGGAAAGAAAATGGCCATAACATGATACGGGACCAAAATAAAACACTCTGGAAACCAGGAGGTAAGATTAAAATTCCCACAAAGCTCGGCTTAAGGATCAAAACGAAATGAAACAAAAATGGGATGGCCACGCTCACAATTAACCCCTCCCCAGCAAAACGCGGGCGTTTTTGGATCTGCACAAAACTACGCCGTTTCACGGCCACCTAAACGACGTCGTTTTGGCATACGGGATATCAGGGTAACACTCCTAACCCTAGCTCCAATTTCTTCTCAACCTAAACTAACAAACCCCTCGTCGTTTCACTCTCCCTCTCTACCCATCTCATTCTTCTTCTTCGACCGAGACTTCGCCCTCACCACAGGCAAGCCCCGATAAAGGACCTTAATCTCTCATTCCTTGGATCTAACCAAAACAGAAACCCCTACCAAATACCCCTAAACCCGAGACCTAACTTAAACTACCCTCACAAAATCCATTCCCAAAATCTGAAACCTAAACCGGGCTCGTCCTCGAAATCCCACGAACCCACGGCCTTAATCAGACATGCATGACTCGAGAGCAACAGGTGACTATGGGTTTTACCTTCTCACCGTAGGGTATGGGTTCCTAGCAAAGGCGATGAAAGCTTTTGGATCCGGGAAGGTGAGTCTTTCCTTTGGTTGTTGTTTTTCTGCCTTTTGGGTATCGTCGTGTTTTTCGTATATCTCTCGTTTTTTGGTTGCTGATGGATGGTTTTTTTGCTTGGTGTTGATTGATTTTTTTGTTGTTGGTTCCTAAATGGCTCTCCCTTTGTTCGTCCTCTGATTCCTGAATCGAGAGCCCTCTGAGCTTTTTTTCCTCCTCCCTCCTTTTTTCTGGTTCCTCTTCTCTGGTGATATATGGTTGCAGTTTTGCCCTCTGTCTCGTGTTTTGTTTCTTGTCATGTGTGTATGCAGGTCACGGGAACGAGCAAGTCACAGGCGGCAGCAGTGGGGAGCCGAGCCTTGGTGTTGCTCGGTTGTAGTGCTGGCAGCAGCTTCACGTGGGAGCTGTTGGGTTGTGGTGCTCGATCAGAGTGTTGTCTCAGTGCTCGGGAGTGGCGTGCTCGTGGAGCGTGTGCTGCCTCGGGTTCCTCTGGTGGATCCTGCAGCTGGCTCGGGAATCTGGTGAAGGCTGTGAGCCGTTGGATCGTGAAGCCAGATCCAACGGGCTTCCTGTTGCGGCGCTGAGACAAGATAGAGGCTAGGGTTTTTCCAACCCTAGCAGTGTGGGCTGCCAGTTCCGGGTTGGGTTCAAGCCTGTTGTAATCTATTTTTTCATTTGGTCTGTAATCATAAAAAACGTTTATTTAGTGCAATTTTATTAAACATATCATAGATATATATATGTATATTTATTAAACACCCTACATAATTAAACATGCATGGTAATAAACTAAAAACAACCTAAATGGATAAACATATGCAAAACATGGTAATGATACTAATTAGTAGTATATAAATAAACTGGAGTAAAAACTCGAACGAGAACCCTGGACAAAACGAGTGTCTACAGCTGCCCCTCTTTGTGCATTCTTGTGTTAACAAGAATAGTGTAAAGATAAAAAAAGACAGTGCATTTTTGTCCAATTTCATCCTAGATTGGGAACTTGGTAAGGGATCTGCTCCAATCTTCCTTCACGGTAAGTGTTATTTGAAAAATCTTCGGCCAACGGGTTCACTTTCTCTTTCTTTAGGGAGTAGAACTCAAACATTCTTCTTCCTACGGGCTCACTCTCTCTTTTCTTCAGGGAGTAGAACTCGAACAATAATCTTCCTACGGGTCCGCTCTCTATTTCTTCAGGGAGTAGAACTCAAACAATAATCTTCCTACGGGTCCGCTCTCTTTTTCTTCAGGGAGTAAGAACTCGAACAAAAATCTTCCTACGGGTCCGCTCTCTATTTCTTCAGGGAGTAGAACTCGAACAATAATCTTTCTACGGGTCCGCTCTCTATTTCTTCAGGGAGTAAGAACTCGAACAATAATCTTTCTGCGGGTCCGCTCTCTATTTCTTCAGGGAGTAGAACTCGAACAATAATCTTCCTACGGGTCCGCTCTCTTTTTCTTCAGGGAGTAAGAACTCGAACAATAATCTTCTTACGGGTCCGCTCTCTATTTCTTTAGGGAGTAGAACTTGAACAATAATCTTCCTACGGGTCCGCTCTCTATTTCTTCAGGGAGTAGAACTCGAACAATAATCTTCCTACGGGTCCGCTCTCTTTTTCTTCAGGGAGTAAGAACTCGAACAATAATCTTCTTACGGGTCTGCTCTCTTTTCCTTCAAGGAGTAGAACTCGAACAATAATCTTCCTACAGGTCCGCTCTCTATTTCTTCAGGGAGTAAGAACTCGAACAATAATCTTCCTACGGGTCCGCTCTTTTTTTCTTCAGGGAGTAAGAACTCGAACAATAATCTTCCTATGGGTCCGCTCTCTATTTCTTCAGGGAGTAAGAACTCGAACAATAATCTTCCTACGGGTCCGCTCTCTATTTCTACACGGAGTAGAACTCGAACAATAATCTTCCTACGGGTCCGCCCTATTTCTTCAGGGAGTAGAACTCGAACAATCTTCTGTTGCTTCACTACCTCCTTATGAAGGCTTATAGATGATTTACTTCACTACTCTTTCGTGAAGGCTTGAGTTTGATTAGCTTCGAAGGTTGAACCTGAAAATCAAACATTATCAATCATTAATGTATGCTCGAAAATATCCAACTCAAAAATTCTGAGTTCGAGAAATTTTCTGAAAATTCATCTTCATAGTGAAAACTTGTCTGGAAGCCCTTAGATATGTGAATCTACTTTGGCTCAATTATTGTCATCGTTCTTTTTAGGATTTCAAAACTAATCATCCTCATCTTGATGCTTCAATATATTCAATCCTCCACTATCATGGGGAAACCTGTAGACATTTAAGTCATCATGCAATGTCATGATCCTATTCATGCCTAAAATGTATGCAATTATTCAATTCAACACATTTTCTTCTTCGAAGGAACATCGTCTCCTTTGATTTTGATGGACCTCGATTTCGTCTTGGGCACCGAACATTTGACCAGTTCACCCCCAGTTAATAATCTCAAATCATATCTCTCGGCTTGACATAACTTGACTTCTCTCATTTGAAGCCTGCCATTACCCATGACCAACTCTTGATGAATGACCTTCTCTTTGGGCCACCTATTAATGGCTGGAATTTCTATGAATCCCAAGGTTTTGCTTCCCATAACCATACAACTACATGCTAAAACCAATGTTAGCTTCAGATACCTGTCTTTTCAACATCTTTTGCATAACAATACAAAATGATCTCACGTACCACAAGTTAAGCTATGCGTTTTAACTTTTTCAAAATTAGATGCTTGTAAAAGGGAAATTGAAAAGGGAAAATGTTACATTATTTATAAATGCAAAGAAGTTTTAGCAACTATGGCAAACTTTTAACTGGAAAAAGAACAAAAAGGATAGGCATATTCAAATATCAATAACACAAATGCCTTTGAACTGGCACCGTTAGAATAACCCGAGCGTAGCTTCTATCAAAGGAACTCCAAAATTGTGATGACACCTAAGAGTGCAAAGCTACTTCTGAACCCCAAAATCTCCCATTATTAGATGCCGTAAACCAGTATTGAATCTCATGTGCATTTAATTTCTCCTCTGGTTGCTTGCATAGAGACTCATTAATCTTTAGTCTCAATCCTGATCACCAACTGTCGTGTTACTACTCACGTCATAAGCTCTTTCCTCTTCCAAAAATAACCTCCACCGTGCACGAATTCTGAATTTAAAACTCAAGCCGCCCTCTACGGGTTTTCAACTTGACCTCCTTTGGTTTCAAGATGTCTTTTTCGAGTTTTCATCTTGAACCCTTCTTTTTTTCCATTTTTTCATTCATTTTTCTTTTTTCTTTTTCATTTTTTTTTCTTTTTTATTTCATTTTTTCATTATTTTTTCAAGCAAAATATTTCTTAACTGCATCAGAATTCACTGGGTAGGGTAATTCAGACCCATCCATCTCAGTTAAGACTAGAGCTCCCCCAGAGAAGGCTTTTGACAATATAGGGTCCTTCCACTTGGGCATCCATTTCCCTCGGAAATCTTTTTGAATGGGCAATATCCTCCTGAGCACCAGATCGCCTTTCGTGGACTTCTCGAGGGCGAACTTTCTTACCATGTGCTCGTATCATCTGCTTCTGGTACGTCTGACCATGGCAAATAACTTTCAATCTCTTTTCTTCAATCAAATCCAATTGGTCATATCTGGCATGTACCCACTCTGCCTCATTTAGGTTCACTTCTGACAAAGCCCGAAGTGAGGGTGTTTCCACTTCAAATAGGGAGGACAGCTTCCATCCCATAAACTAGAGAAAAAAAAGCGGAGTTGCCCCAATTGACGTCCGTACGGAAGTCCGATAGGAAAACAGAGCAAATGGCAACTTCTCATGCCAATATTTATAAGTTTCAGTCATCTTCTCTATAAGCCTCTTAATGTTCATATTAGCCGCCTCCACTGCCCCATTCATCTTTAGGCGATAGATAGTGGAATTATGATGCTTTATCTTGAATTGCTCACAGACATAGTCCATCATCTTGTTGTTTAAGTTCAATGCATTGTCAGAGTCCATCCATCCATGCCCCATAGTCAACGACCACAGAATTGTCATTATATGCAACTGATGAGTCTTCTAATGGCTCTTTTGTTATTCTCGGTCGCCTGTTTGGGGTAACTTTGATACCTTATATATTGCAAGATATCATAGTATGAGTCTCCCATCTTCCTTTTCTTCAACGTTAAAAGCGGTGGGGTGGATAATCATAAGCCTTCATCTCAATAGGCATCATATTTGCATGCATGTTCATCTTAAAGGTGCTGTCAGAGTAGCCAAAGCATCTGTCATTTGATTTTCTTCTCTGGGGAGGTAATTGAAAGTCATTTCTCCAAATTCTTCAATAAGTTCCAAGACTAATTTACGATATTCCACCGGTTTGGGACCTTTCGTTTCCTATTCTCCTCTGGGTTGGTAGATTACGAGAGCTGAATCGCCATATACCTTGGGCATTTTTACCTTGAGTTCAATGGCAGCTCTAAGGCCTGTGACACAAGCTTCATACTCGGCCATATTGTTTGTACAATCAAAATTGAGCCGACTGGTAAAATGATAATGCTCTTCATATAGTGAGACCAAGATTGTCACAATCCCATGCCCCAAGGCGTTTGAAGCCATCAAAGTCCATCTTATAGTATCTCCCGGTGGATGCAATTGTTTCTTCCACCAAGATAGCCATTAAATCATCAGTCGGGAAATCAAAATTCAACGGTTCATATTCTTCGGAAGCCCTAATTGCAATGAATTCTACTACGGCGCTCCCTCCAACCGCTTTCTGGCTTACATATTGGATATCAAATTCGGACAACAGGATTTTCCAACTGGCTAATCTTTCAGACAATGCAGGTACTCCCATTAGTGACAAGCGTCGTTCATATCTTCAGAGTGCACTTTAATTTGATTGTGGCTAGAGACACCATCCATAAATGAGAACAAAGAATTTCCAGCAGTATCATCCACTAAAGTGTCTATATGTGGCAAAGGAAAATTATCCTTTGGACTTGCTCTGTAGAGATCTCTGTAGTCGACACACATTCAAACTTTCTCATCCCTCTTTGGCACTAGGACAATATTCGGCACCCACTCAGGATATTTGGCCACTGTGAGAAACCCGACATCAAATTATTTCTTCACTTCTTCTTTTATTTTGAGCAGCATCTCTGGTCTCATTCTTCTCAGCTTCCGTTGCACAGGCTTGCAATCAGGCTTCATCGTAGTTTATGGACCACCAATTTTGTGTCCAGACATGGCATATCCGTGTACGACTAAGCAAATACGTCCTTGAATTCTAGAAGTAATTCTATCAAGCTCTGCCTTCATTCTGCACACAGGGTGGTACCAATCTTTACTTCTTTATCCTCATCGTACCCAAATTCCAGATCCTATAAGCTCTTCGTGAGGCAAAATCTGTTTATCTTCTTGTTCCACCCTCTTCAGTAATTCCGAAGGTAGTTCACATCACTCATCGTCATCACAACCTTCGATTTCTCCTTGACACATGGGCATCTCGAAATCAATCTCCGGGTCAGAGTCATTAGCATTTGTATCATTGATATCTGAGTTCCTGGAAGAATAACGGAAGTGAAGATATATATACATATATATATGGAAGAATCTTTTCCCATACAAATAAATAGAAAGAAATAATACAACCAAAAATGAAATGCATGGGAGAGTGTTTGCCATTTTGGACCAATGAAATGCATCCTTTATTGAAAGCAAGTAAAAACACACAGCTTAACCCTTTACATCAGATCCCCTATTGCCCCAGGGTACGAACAATAGGGAAAAGTTCTAGTGCGCTACTCTGCAAAAGATTTGTAAACTAAGGGCGATTCCTCCATAGTCCAGTTGTTCAACACAAAGCCTGGGGGTGCAGGATAGACACCTGTAGCTCTCATTCCTTCAAACTCCTCATTGGTTACAACATCAATGCCAAAATCCTCCAAGGCATTCTCAATCATCACTTTACCTCTTCTTGAAGTCCTTTGAAACACATGCCCTGCTGATGTGAAAATGCTGCTCAATGGCGGGAAGGTCCTGGGTCCCCAACTTGGGTCTTCACCAGTCAATCCTGCATCTCCCAATTCCCGATTCCTCTTGATGCCCCTCTGTTTTTCCTTCAAAGTTGGTCGATACCCTAAACCAAACCTGTCTCTTTTAGCAATAGGGTAATTTGGCCCAACTGGTCCTTGCAACTGACGTCCTAGCCCTTGGCTACCTTTGGTCCCTCTTCCAAGGGTCAGTTTGTGCCCCGTTTTGGTGTAGTATGATGATCTAGGCTCTGAGATTTTCTTGCCTTCGGCCACAAACGTGGCATTATCAAACGATCTGAAAGGACATTCAACAGCTTGTTCTTCTACTTCAACATATGGGGCTGCAGGAACTGAAGCAAAAATGTCTTCTTCCGCATGAATGCATACCAGTCTTCCATCAAATACGAACTTTAGCCTCTGGTGTAAAGTTGATGAAACTGCCCCAGCCTGATGAATCCAATATCTTCCCAATAAGCAGTTGTATGTAGGCTTGATGTCCATCACAAGAAACTCCACTTCAAATGTTGCTGGACCAATAGTCAAAGGAATATCAATCTTGCCTAACACTTCGCTTTCTGTTCCATCAAAAGATCGAACCATACCTTGACAATTCCTCATCAAGGTACTGTCCACTGGCAGCTTTTTTAGAGTCACCAAGGGGATTACATTTAACGCTGAACCATCGCTTATAAGTACTCTGGATAAAACGTGCCCTTTGTACCTAACTGTAATATGTAGAGCCTTATGATTGTCAATCATCCCCGAAGGGATCTCATCATTTGAAAAAGATACAATGTTATCAGCCTGCATTTTTGGCAACTAGTCGCTCCAGCTTTTCTGTGGGTAACTCCTTCGAGACAAGGGTTTGGTCCAAAACTTTTATCAAGACCTTGCGATGAGCCTCTGAACTCAAAACAAGTGATAGGATAGAAATACTGGCAGGCAGCTTGTGCAATTGTTCCACAACACCGAACTCACTATGTTTCAAAAATTTTAAGAATTCCATTGTTTCATCCTTCGACCCCAGTTCATTGATAATGAGTTCGTCTTCTTTTATCTGAACATCAACATTCTTTCCTTTTTCAACAACAATCTTCTTCTCTGGCTCTTTGAAAAAAAACCTACCACTTCTGGTCAAGTGCCCTACTTCATTTATTTCTTCTTGTTGTTTTGCCCCGTCTCTCATTTGACAATCATACCTCCAGGGCACTTGTTTACTATCTTTGTATGGGAACGGAGTTGAAGGAGCTACCCTTTCATTCACTAGATTATTGGGAGTAATGACGATGGGACATCCAACACTGTGTATCCCTTTGGATGATCCTTCAGAAGCGCAAATCTCTGCTTTTTCTTTTTTAGTCACTTCTTTGAAGAATTCGATTTCTTTCTTGTCCATCATCCCTTGTACGAATTTTAAGAAATCAGGACACTGTTGTATATTGTGTCCTGTGCAATTATGGTAGTGGCACACCTCTTCACTGCTATACTGGTCACATGATAGACTAGGCTTCAACAATCCCACTTTAACCATTTGGCACCATACCCAAAGCATGGGTGATTCCACCTCACTAACATCCATAACAATTATCTTTCCTTTCTCTTCAACAACTGTGTTAATCCCGGCTCCAGCATGGTTTGGCAATGGATTTTGGGCTACCTTTGGTTGTTCACTGTCACCAAAATTGATAACATTCCTCCTTCTCAAAGCTTGAACTACCTTTTTGAATGCAGTGCAATTTTCAATGGAATGTCCAGGATTCCCACCATGGTAATCACACTTAACATTAGCATCATACCATTTGGGATAAGGAGGTTGTATAGGTATCACATGATAAGGAGAGACTAGATGTCGATCGTATAAATCGCGAAATAATTCCTTATAGGATACATGAATTGGATCAAATTGAGGCCTCCCTCTCCTTGGGTCCCTTGCCCCTTGTCTATTGTCATTTTGAGGTGGTGCCACCGTTCCCTGAGATCGGGACATTGTGATGTTACTGGAATCGTACTGGCTCACCTGGGTGACTTCGTTTTCCTTTTTCTTTATCGGCGGTTTGTTGCTGGACTCTCCTCCCTCGAGCTTCCCGCTTTTAATCGCCATTTCGATCATTTCTCCTGTCGTAACTATATCAGCGAAACTTCGGGAAGGAATACCGATAAGGTGTGAGAGAAAAGGAGCCTTCAAAGTACAAATGAAAAGCATATTTATTTCCCCCTCTTCCAATGGTGGATGCACTTGCACTGCTACCTCCCTCCATCTCTGAGCATATTGTCTGAAACTTTCACTGTGCTTCTTCTTCATTCCTTGCAACACCAATCTATTAGGCCTAACATCTTTCACATGTTCATACTGGTCGAGAAAGGATTTAGCAAGGTCTTTCCATGACCTAATATCAGCCTTTTTTAGTTGGTTATACCATCGCAATGTTGAGCCTGTCAAGCTTTCTTGGAAATAATGGATCAACAGCTGATCGTCCCCTATGTACCCAGTCATTTTCCTGCAGAACATTGTAATATGGGCGGAAGGGCATCTAGTACCGTCGAATTTCTCGAAGTCGGGAGTTTTGAATTTTGGAGGTAGGACCAAATCAGGAACTAGACTAAATTCTTTAGCGTCCAGTCGATACATACTGGTGTCTTCCTTCATAACCTGGACTTCACTTGCTAATTGTTCGAATTGTTCCCGAAAGTGTTTGTTTTTATTCTTTTTGGCCACTCCATCAAGGCCCGGGACTTGGTGACAGAGACTTTCTTCGGGGTGCGAACTAGGTCCTGGTTGAAGATTCACAGCAACGCCGACAGGATCTATGTGCACTTTGGTAGGAACAGAGGTTCCTTGGACATTTTGAGACTGTACCGAGGTAAACCCTGGAGGATAAAGTGGTTCTCCAGTCATTTGCTCAGGGGCCTTTCCATGTTCCAAGTTTCTCCCTTCCAACAAACTTGCCAACTTAGACAACATATCTTCTTGAGCCTTAAGCATGTCCTCTTGCATTTTCCTTAGATCATCTTGCAACTGCAGTTGAATTTTTTCAATTTGAGTAATCCTATCTTCCATGGTTCTCTCCATTGTATTATAATGATGCTTGGACTTCCCCAGTATTTCTCTGTCACAGTTCCTTTGCGAGTTACTCTCATGTTTTCATGATTGATGCATGTAAAAAATGCTTAAATTAAAGCGATGCAAATGCAAATGTGGATGCAAAATGCAAATGCAAAAGGTGTTAATTCAAAAGTGACCACTTATAGAACAACCGTTCACTTAGACAACAAGAATTCAGTAAGTACACCATGTAGTCGAAATACAACTGTGAGTCTTCATCTCTTCATTTCCTTGAGTCGTACTCTTCATGGGATCTGGTATTGCACCTTCAAAATCGTCAGCGTATTTCATCACATTTGATGACGTCGGATGTCTTGAATCTTAAAATCTTCATTCTTATCTTCCATGCGATGTGGAATTCTCGTCTTTACGAAGGTCTTCTCGTCTTTATGAAGGGTCTTCTCGTCTTGATGAATGGCACTCTCGTCTTTATGAATGCTCTTCTCATCCTTGGTACGATTGTATCTATCCTTTGACTCAACATCTTGGCCTTTACAGTTTCTTCAATCAGGTTCAGATCTCTTCATTCATCGGCTGTCCTTCATGGATCGTTTGAACATCTTTGGATCTCCTGGTTTTGACTACATAGTGGAGAATTTCTTGCCTCAATATGGTCAGCCTTCTTGTTAGTCAATCACTAGTGAATTAACACCCCTCGATGACATGAGGATGCAAATGCAATAAAATTACAATAAAATAGACATAGAACAAACATAGGTTAGTACACATAAGATAAACAACAAAATAGTAGGTAAAGTAAACATCAAATAAAACCTACCCTCATACGCTGGCTACCCAATCATGTTTTAGTAGATCCTACCCGACATGATATCTACCTACATGCTTTGTTGTTCACAAAAAATCCTAACCGCATGGTATCTAATTCACATGCTTGCTCAAAAAATAAACCTAACCACATGATCTCTAGTTCGCATACTTTTTGCAAAAATAAATTCGAGGAAAAGATTAGAATGAGTTTCCCCCTCTGCGACTTTTGAAGAAAAATGGGCAGAGGTTCGATATAAAACATGCAGAATTCTAACAGGGCCCTCGAATTGTCCTTTGCTGGTGCCCCCTTGGGCTTGCCAGACCATCGATTCTCACCCATTATGGGCTTAAAACGAATCAAGTTCAATTCGAGAGGATACATATCCCTATATCCATGCGAGGAAACTCAGTGTTTTCTCGTAGACATAAGGCATGTACCCCAGAGGTTACTAGCTAAAGCCCGTGCGGAGAAAAATAATTTTTCTCACGTAAGCGTAGCTTTCACCCCTACTTAATGGGACAGAGCACAGTTAGAATGCTCTGAATATCAAAATGGTTGTTGCGACAGTAAAGGAGAAACCCATAATCCTTTGCCTCGATCCAAGAGAAATAATAGACTAAAGTGAAAGTCAGAGAACTGAAAACATGTAGATCACACATTAGTACAACTATTTACTCATTAACCCAAATTACAAATTAAGATGCACACAAAACAATTCAAACAACTAAGGGATCAAAAACCAAATTAAAACGAACTTATAACTTTCGTTTGCAAAGACAATTAATTAATCGACTATCGGCCTGACTCTCTAAAAAAAGTCCCCTGCGGAGTCGCCAAGCTGTCGAAACGATTTTTACCAATGCGGGGTGAGATTTTAGAAACCATATCATTTTTAATTATTTATCTTTTCAATCGAATTTTAATTAAAAACAATGCAATTTTAGAAAACCTCTCGTTTCGAGAAATTGGAAATTCCTTTACGGTAAAAATATATGGTTCGAGGAGTCGCCACCAATCTTTGATTAGGGTGTGATTGGGCACCCAAAAATGTTGTCATTTTAAATAAAAATTAATTTTAATTAAAACGACAAATTTACGGTCTACGTTACCAAAATCCGAGTTCGGGAGTCGGTTACGTGTGGGGAAGGATTAGCACCCCCACAACGCCCTAAATCGGTACCTAGTCGATTAATTAATGTCTTTGCAACGAATTTCACCAGTTCAAACTTAATTTGATTAATGATCCCTTTAAATAACAAAAGTGCCAATTTTATGGTATGTGAAAGCAACGAAATAAGTTAAATTAAAATTACCAAGTCATTAGAAAGATAAAGAATGTTCGATTATTTAAAAAATGTCGAGACCAGATCTTTAGGTCAGTTCTAACGACCTTTTCTCAATAAATTTAAATAGCCGAACATTTCTTTTTCTTTCGCTCCCAAATTTTAAAGTGAAGAATCCAAATTTAATTAGGCGTTACTGATGGGATACACTTGTAATTTAAAATCGTCAAGAACAACTTTCCTGTAAGTTAAGAAAAGCCATTCTGACGGTTTTAAATTAAAAGGGTATTACCCTTAATCCGATTATGTAATTAGGTCAAGTTGCATATGAGGACAACATGCATAAATTATACAAAGTGATGTTAATGCAAAAAATAATTAAATATGCGATTAAAGTGAATGAATTCAAACATGCTCATAAAAATAAATTACACCTACGTGCGTATGAACAACATGCTTGAAATAATATATACATGCATATATTTAAAATAAATCTAAATTAACCTAACAATCATGCATAAAATATTAAAAGGACTAAAACATAAAAAATAAATAACAACAACCTTTTTCATAACATTTTCATTTCTGGGTACTGCAAACATAATATAACCAAAATATTGCATAGGATCAAATTGAAAGCTTCTCAAATTACATATCCAATGCAAAAAATGGAAAGAAAATGGCCATAACATGATACGGGACCAAAAATAAAACACTCTGGAAACCAGGAGGTAAGATTAAAATTCCCACAAAGCTCGGCTTAAGGATCAAAACGAAATGAAACAAAAATGGGATGGCCACGCTCACAATTAACCCCTCCCCAGCAAAACGCGGGCGTTTTTGGATCTGCACAAAACTACGCCGTTTCACGGCCACCTAAACGACGTCGTTTTGGCGTACGGGATATCAGGGTAACACTCCTAACCCTAGCTCCAATTTCTTCTCAACCTAAACTAACAAACCCCTCGCCGTTTCACTCTCCCTCTCTACCCATCTCCTTCTTCTTCTTCGACCGAGACTTCGCCCTCACCATAGGCAAGCCCCGATAAAGGACCTTAATCTCTCATTCCTTGGATCTAACCAAAACAGAAACCCCTACCAAATACCCCTAAACCCGAGACCTAACTTAAACTACCCTCACAAAATCCATTCCCAAAATCTGAAACCTAAACCGGGCTCGTCCTCGAAATCCCACGAACCCACGGCCTTAATCAGACATGCATGACTCGAGAGCAACAGGTGACTATGGGTTTTACCTTCTCACCGTAGGGTATGGGTTCCTAGCAAAGGCGATGAAAGCTTTTGGATCCGGGAAGGTGAGTCTTTCCTTTGGTTGTTGTTTTTCTGCCTTTTGGGTATCGTCGTGTTTTTCGTATATCTCTCGTTTTTTGGTTGCTGATGGATGGTTTTTTTGCTTGGTGTTGACTGATTTTTTTGTTGTTGGTTCCTAAATGGCTCTCCCTTTGTTCGTCCTCTGATTCCTGAACCGAGAGCCCTCTGAGCTTTTTTTCCTCCTCCATCCTTTTTTCTGGTTCCTCTTCTCTGGTGATATATGGTTGCAGTTTTGCCCTCTGTCTCGTGTTTTGTTTCTTGTCATGTGTGTATGCAGGTCACGGGAACGAGCAAGTCACAGGCGGCAGCAGTGGGGAGCCGAGCCTTGGTGTTGCTCGGTTGTAGTGCTGGCAGCAGCTTCACGTGGGAGCTGTTGGGTTGTGGTGCTCGATCAGAGTGTTGTCTCAGTGCTCGGGAGTGGCGTGCTCGTGGAGCGTGTGCTGCCTCGGGTTCCTCTGGTGGATCCTGCAGCTGGCTCGGGAATCTGGTGAAGGCTGTGAGCCGTTGGATCGTGAAGCCAGATCCAACGGGCTTCCTGTTGCGGCGCTGAGACAAGATAGAGGCTAGGGTTTTTCCAACCCTAGCAGTGTGGGCTGCCAGTTCCGGGTTGGGTTCAAGCCTGTTGTAATCTATTTTTTCATTTGGGTCTGTAATCATAAAAACGTTTATTTAGTGCAATTTTATTAAACATATCATAGATATATATATGTATATTTATTAAACACCCTACATAATTAAACATACATGGTAATAAACTAAAAACAACCTAAATGGATAAACATATGCAAAACATGGTAATGATACTAATTAGTAGTATATAAATAAACTGGAGTAAAAACTCGAACGAGAACCCTGGACAAAACGAGTGTCTACAGTCAAAATTAATTTTGTCACTATTAGTAGCTTTTTGGTGACAAAATAAATAATTGTCACATTAGATTAAAAAAAGATATACAATTATGACAAAAGTTAAAATCTTCAAAATAATTTGTCACAATTAGCAAACATGTGTAACATGTGGTAACAAAATAAATTTTATTACGATTTTTTATCACAAATGTTTCCCTCCAATTTTTTTACTCCAAATTAAAGGCATGTAGTGAAAAATTTTGTAACTAAAAGTTTTAGTAACTATGACAGAAAAAATTGTCACAACAAATAATGAGATTTAGATTTGTTGTGACAAATTTTGTTTGTGATTATATATTTTAATTATAGTGACAAAATGTATAGTCATAAATGATTATCTCCAATTTTTTGTACAAAAACAAAATCATATAGTGACATGATTTGTAACTAAAGTTATAATTATTGTTACAAAAAAAGTTGTTACAACAAATAATGAGATTCAAGTTTTTAATAAAAAACAGTGTTTGTCATTATATGTTTTAATTATAGTGACAAAATATATTGTCACAAAGATTTCCTCCATATTTTTGCGCTAAAAAGTCATATATTGACAAATTTTGTAACTATAAATGTTATTACAAAAATATTTCCACAAAAAATAATAATATTCACGTTTTTGTAACAAATTATATTTGTAGTTATAAATTTTAGCTATAGTGATAGTATATATTGTCATAACTATTTTTCTCCACTTTTTTGTTTCAAAAGTTGACAATTTTTATAATTATAATTTATAGTTATTGTTATAGAAAAAAAATTATCACATCAAATAATAAAATTTAAGTTTTTTGTAGTTAATTATTTATGTACTTATATATTTTAATTATTATAAAAAATTATATTATCAAAACCATTTTCCCCTATTTTTAGTGTCAAAAATGTTATATAGTAACAAAATATATTGTCATAAAAAATTCTCCATATTTTTTTGCGTAAAAAAATCATATAATAACAATTTTTGTAAGTATAAGTGTTTATAATTATTACAAGAAACATTGTCACAAAAAATAATGGTATTCATATTTTTGTGACAAATTATACTTGTAATTATAAATTTTAATTATAGTGATAACATATATTGTGATAAATATTTTCTCCACTTTTTTTGTTTCAAAAAGTTATATTGATAAGTTTTGTAATTATAATTTATAGTTATTGTTATAAAAAAAATTATCACATCAGATAATAAAATTCAAGTTTTTTGTAATCAATTATTTTTGTAGTTACATATTTTAATCATTATGAAAAATTATACTATCATAAACATTTCTGTCTTTTTTTGTGCCAAAAATGTTATATAGTTATTGTTATAGAAAAAGTATAACAAAAAAATATTTTTTAATTAATAAATGATTTTAGTTTTTTATGAAAAAATATGTTTGTAGTTATTAATTTTGATTATAATGATAAAATATAATTATTACTGTTGAATCATTTGAAAAGATGAAATAGAGGTACTAAACATAGTAAATTTAGTTAAAATAAAAATTTATGTAAAAGTTATCTATTAGTAAACTAGTAATATTTGAATGAAATAGTTTTTTCAAATACCTATTAAAAATTATTAAAACATTAACGAGCTGCTCGCGAATTTATGAGTAGAGTTAAACTTTATTCGACTCATCTCATTAAGATCTTGAGTATAGTTAACCCGAGTTAAACTTTTACCGAGTTTTGACCGAGTGGATCATCAGCCATAAAACCCAAAAGGAGAATATCAGCCTAATTGACCCATTAAAATGCTGAAAAATAGGGTTACATTTATAAAGTATTTCACTTTTGCTAAACCCTTTTCCATTCCTCTGTCAACAGCCGCTGTAGACTCTCTCCAGGGTTTCATGGTCATTCTTCGTAGTATACTAATGGTGTTTTAAAAAATGTCAGGGTAAGTGAAAAATAGGGCTACATTAAAATGCTTCGTAGTATACAAGGGATTTATCCTTTTGTTTTCGGTTATTTTTCAGGTGGATTTATTTTGAACTTCACTAGCATTTGTATCGATGAGTTTGACGGAGAGTTCTTTGTGGGGCGAGATGAGATCGGTATCTGGAGATGTACAAAAAGTCAATAGAGGATCCCGCTGGATTTTGGTCAGACATTGCCTTATCGGAGTTCTATTGGAAGCAAAAATGGAGAGATCAGGTCTACTATGAGAATCTCGATGTCAATTCTGAGAATCTCGATGTCAATAAAGAAAATATCAAGATCAAGGTATTTCTCTCTATCCTTGTTCTTTCTTTCTTTCTTTCTTTCTTTTTTTTGGATTTATTTAGTTTAGCATTAAAGTCAACGCTGATTGGATTACTTTATTTTTGGGGTTTTGCCAGTGGTTCAAAGGCGGGATCACCAATATATGCTACAATTGCTTAGACAGAAACATCGATGTTGGGCTTGGAGACAAAATCGCCCTTTACTGGGAATCCAAAGAACCTGGCTTTGATGCCCATTTAACTTACTCCCAGCTACTGCACCGAGTTTGCCAGGCTTCTTCAACTTTATATTAATTCTCCGCATTTTACAACTTCTTCAATTGGAATCACATCTGATTTATTGTCGTCTTCTCTGCAGCTCGCTAACTACCTGAAAAGTATTGGAGTTAAGAAGGGTGATGCTCTTATTGTTTATTTGCATATGTTATTGGGACACCCGATTACCATGCTCGCCTGTGCTCGCATTGGTGCAGTTCACTCGGTACGCACCCCTTCTTGCACATAAATAAGATGAACAATGTGAAACAATTTACTATACCATAAGGGATTATTTTGTTAATTTGTATTTTTTATTATTGAATAAATTCCCAACTCCTTTTCCTTTTCAAGTTGTATTTACTGGATTTTCTTCAGATTCTCTTGCCCTACGAATAGTGGACTGCAAACCAAAAGTTGTTATTACTTGTAATGCTGTTAAAAGAGGCCCTAAGGCCATCCATCTCAAGGACATTGTTGATGCTGCCCTTATTGAATCGGCCAATAATGGATTCCCCATAGGTTGGTTTACATTAAGAAACCAGTATCTGATTTGAAGATGATTTCCTCCATAGTAGTTCATGCATATTCAGAGTTTAGACTGGATCAAACCTATTTTCTCTATTGAATCTTAGGTCTTTTACATAAGACAATGCTTTGGAGCACTTATCTTTTACCTAAATTTTGTTTTTCATATCAATGAAAATATTGGGCTACAATATCCCCTTCTGCTACTGTTCCTTCTATTATATTCAGAATGTTTTAATAGCTCAGAGTGGTTGCCAATTTTCCTTACATTCCTGATGGAAAGTACCGTATGCTAGCCAAATATGGCTTAACATAACCGATGTAGAGCATGATTGATGTTAATCAAGTTGGTAAGTATTTGTGACAAATAATATTCTTTCACAATAACAAATTGTAACAAATGATTTAGTCACAATAACACGTTAAATTTAGTCAAAGTAAAAAGTTATGTCGAACTTATTTCGTCCTAATATTTTGTCAAAATAAAAAATTGTGACAAATTTATTTAATCAAAATAACAATTTATAGCGAATATTAATTTCTCATTATAAAAAATTGTGACAAATAATATTCTTTCACAATAACAAATTGTAACAAAATTATTTAGTTACAGTAAAAAGTTATAAAAAATATTTAGTAATGAAATAATAGTGAGAAAATAAATTTTGTTTAATGTCTTTTTGTCACAAAAACCTTTTTTTGTTTGATGTTATAATTTAACTTAATTGTGATGAAATTTACTTTTTGAGATAAAATAATTATTTTATTTTAACAAATATTTTGTCTATGTAAGTTACATTTAGTGACGAAATAGCAAATGCGACAAAATAATTTTTGTTGCCTTATGTATTTTCGTCACAAAAACCTTTTATATTTGATGTTTAAATACAAGTTAGTTATGACAAATTGTACTTCTCGTGACGAAATAGTTAATTAATTGTGACAAATATTTTATTGTGATAAGTTAATTATAGTAACGAAATTCATTGTTACAATAAATATTATACAACGGTAACGAACACAATTTTGTTACAATATACTTTACATGACAAGGTTATTCTAATAAACATGGCAACAAATAAAATTGGTCAGAATAAATATATTGTGACAAATTTAGTACTTTTAGTTATAAATAATTTTGTTGGAACAATAAAAATTTCTTGTAGTGAACGGACGATAGAGAGAAACGAACAAAGGAAGCAAAAGAAAAGAAAAGAGATCTTACCTCCGTTGAAGCTCAAACATCATCGGAAAAGTGATTTTACCGAAGGTAAAATCTCAGATCTAGTCTGGTTAACTAGTTTTTAGCGAAAAAAGAAGTTTGGATTTGGAACGAGTGAAAGCCTATCTACGATTTGAGCTATTTTTATTTTTTTCGATCATCGTAAATAGTGATAGGTGGTGATAGTGATCGGAATAGTGACAAGAATAGTGACGTGAATAGTACCCGACGGTGGGGAGGGAGTGTCTGTGTAATTTCAGGATTGATAAATTATGTTTGTGGTCTTTGTGTTCTGTAATCTTCTATTATAGTCATCAAAATTAGGTTTCTATATCTTTTAATTTTGTTTTCGCATTTTACTTTATTTTATTTTAGTCCATGCCTGTATATTTACATATATTTAGGATAAATAGCATATTTAGTTCCTGATATTTTAATTATTTATATTAATCTCGAATAATCATTTAGGGTTAAATTACACTAATAATACCTAGATTTCATGATATTTAGAATTAGATTTTTAATTTCGATATTTTACAATTTTAATCCTTTAGTTTTAAAATAATAATTTTAAATATTATTTTTAGAATTATTTACTATTATAATACTTTGCATACTAAGTGTTATAATAGTAACCTTAATTTTTATATTTTCTTGATTAAATTATTATTAAAAATATTATATGTAATATGGATATTTTATTTTATACAATAAGTTATAAAATATTTCCTTAACTTATTAAGAAAGTATTTTAAATGATTTGTTGGTATAAAATAATATTCTTAATTTTTTATGGGATTATAAATTGAAATTAAATACAAATTTGTTAATTTATTGCAAAGACGTTAATTAATAAACAAGATACCAATTTTGGGCGTTGTGGGGGTGCTAATCCTTCCCCACATGTAACCTACTGCCGGACTCATTTTCTGGTAAGCAGACCCTTTTTGTGTTATTTTAATATTATTTTCATAAATTTTATTAAAATAACAACATTTTTGTGATCAATCACACCTCGATAAAATGATTGGCGACTCCTCAAAATTGTGTTTTATCTTATGCCAGAAGAAAAACACTTACTTTTTTTAGACGGGTTTTAGAAAGCAACGACATTGATGAGTGTTCAGAATCGTTAATATTTGCTCATTATTTCTTCGGTTTTGAGGAATTATTACTGCTAAATTAGTCGTGTTATGTTTGTTTTCGTGCAGGTCGTTACTTTCTATAATTAGTGACAAAACGGGCTCATTCTGCATTTTTTTTATTATTTGGTCACGGCTGGAGACATGGGCACGACTCTAGGCATGAAGCGGTCTGACGTGGTAGTTTCTAGAAGGTTCAGTCAACGACGGTTTCTAGAAGACATCCTCCGCACGCTTTCTGGAAGATTGACGAGCAGAGTTGCATTAGGAGACTAGTTTAAGTTTGAATTTAAATTAAAAACAATTATCTTTAGGATTATTTTATTTGTTTTCTTTGTTTATCCTTTAGGCTTTGAGAGGCTATAAATACCCACTTGGGGTAAGCCTAAACTCGTCATTCAAATTACATTATTCTTTTCTCTCTAGTTTTTATAAAAGCTTTCTCTTTTTACTTTTCAAGTTCTTTTCATTTTTCTTTTATTTTTCAAGTTTTGTTTTCAATATGCTAAGTATGACTTTTGTCATGCTTAGCTAAATTTTTTATAAGCCGAGAGCTGACGCGATGACTCAATTCCATCGGGAGAATTGAAACAGGCCCTTATTATCTTCGGAATATCTCTCTCAATCTCTGTGCTTATTTTTCAAAATCAAAATAGTTTTCAAAATCAAAGATTGACTTTGGTCAAGAGGTTGTTGCGATAAAATGTGTGGGAGGAAGATTCGGCTTATAGAAAGCAATTCGACTTCCTGGGAACACACTTGGCGAGATGGTTTTGCCAAGAGAGAATTGAGATCGAAATTGACGGTTATTGAAGCAACAATCCGAGTCGGACGCCACGTACTTAAACGGCAATTGATCTGCAACAATTGATGTTGTTAGATTCAATTACCGAAGCCGGAATCAAAGATTGCATTGGGTATTCGGTATACAAGATAGAGTCACGGGGATAGCCCTTGTAGACAAAGTAACCGACGTGAATTCCTGAGGGAAAATCTTATTCGATGATCTAAAGGAAATTGAGTCAAAGCGAAGCTTGAGGCTACTTTTATCATATTTATTCACAATCTTCATCTTCTTATTTTTACTTTAATTTCTTTTACTTATTTAATCGCTTTTATTATTTTAATATTTTCTTACCAAAATTCCCCCTATTTTTACTATTTCACGCCTGGCATAAATAAATCAGACAGAAATTTATAATTTTCTAAGTCCATGTGGAATCGACCCTTACTTCTCTTTACTACGTATTTCCTTTATTTATTAATTGAGAATAAGGAATTTATTTTGACATCCAAAACGACGGTTTTCAGACATCTTGTTTTCGCCGGGCAAAATATCGTCTCGACAGCTTGGAGACTCCACTAAGAACTATTTTTTTAGAGAGTCAAACCACCAATTTATTAATTAATTGTCTTTGCAATAAAATTATAAATGTTTTAATTTAATTTTTTTCTTGATTATTTTAATAACCATTTTTTGTGAATTTATTAACAATTAAATAGTTGTACTAACTTGTTTGTTAATATTTTCAGGTTTAATTATATGTCTTTAGATTTAAAGAATAAATTTTTGTGTTATACATTGTTTTCCTTTATGCTTTTCATCACACACTATGCACTGCAATATCATGACATGAGCTAAAACTCCGCTCTTATCCTATTTAGCTTGAATGAGAAACTACTCCTTTGTGTAGTTTTCACCTCCGTATGGGATAGGGGACCATTCCTTGAGCTCACACCTTATGTTCCTCGTGTGGTTTTCACCTCCGTATGGACATAAAGAAGTGTGTTCCTTCGAATTGAACTCAATTTGAAAGTCTGTGATGGATCATGATTGAGGGCTTGGTAGTCCAAGGTGGCACCAACAAAGGAAAATTTGATGACCCTTTTACCTTAGATCCAAACCTAGCATATAATAAACCTAGAACTCGAATCTAGTCAGAGCCTAACCCAATAGAATCTCGTAAGGTTAGCACACAAGGAAAAACATGTTGAGTCTTCATCTACTTTATTTTCCTAATAAATGCACGTGAACTAGAAATCATGCGATTAGATTTGTTGGGATTTTTGGAAGCTCAAATCGACAACCGGAACGCTTTGTAAAGAGGGTTCAGAACAGTTTTTGTGTTTAGGAAGTAAGAAGATTGAAAGATAGAAAATTGCACTGTGATTTATAGTGATTCGACTTCTCAACCAATTGTACATCCACTACTTTAGCTCATCACCAAGGATTTTCTAACAAATTCACTAATTTGTTCTTTCTTTTTCAAGGATAAAGAGATAACCTTTACAACTCCCTAGTTTTTCACGGGATAAACTAGAATCTTTCCCTAACTTTTACACGGGCTTAGCTAGAACCTTTCCCCTTTACAAAAGGATAAAAGAAGTAAACAAATAAACCTCTCAAAGGTAGGTGTTTACAAGAATTAAGCTCACAAGAACAAATATTTACAAGAGAAAGGAAAATAAGAATAAAAAGCTCTTCTCTTGTGTTTGATTTCTTGAATAGATGTTCTCTTGTTTCTTCAAGTGTCCTTAGCTTGTATTTATAGCTTGAAATGTGTTTGAAGTCGTATATAACCGTTGGGGATGTTTTGGAGCCATTTGGGGATAATTTTTCTACTCAAAAAGGCTACCCATAACATGGTGCATCGGTGTACTATCAAGGTGCATCGATACTCCTTCATTAAATTCAAATAAACTAGACGTTACTAGTTGTTGCAGCCTTGGTACATGGATGCACAACAGGGTGCATCGATGCACTAATTGCATTCGGTGTTTGAGTGCATCATGGATGCAATGCATGGTGCATCGATGCACTAGTGGCAGGTGCATGGATGCACTGCAGGGGTGCATGGATGCACTTTGACACCCTTTAGCATTTTTGCTCAAATCCGAATTTAATGGACTTTGAATTATTTTTGAAACCTTTTTAAAACTTTGAATAAATTCAATTCAAGTCCAAAAACATTTTTCCTTTAAATTTGTTATATCGAAACATAATTCAACAAGATTTATTTCTTAAAATAAAGCATGGAAATAGATTGCATGATGTTAGGATTTTTATAATATTACTATCTAATTTTCCTTTGTTTGTTTTTTTATCATTTTCATTATTTATTACATTTTCCATACCATGGTGTTGATTCATGATTGATGTTCATATAAAAGGCTAGAAATATGGAACGAAGAGTCCTACATGAAGTAAAAAACAATGCAGATGTATCTGTAATATGTTTAAAACTTCGTTTTACTATAAAAGTTATTCTAAGGAATCATTCCAATATCAACACCTTGCATTTTGCATCTTACATATGCATATGATTTTTTACATTGCATTTTAGTCATATTTATCATATTCATTAATAAAATATCTATTTTTGTTTTTTCGAAGAATACTGGACCCCTATAAGCATCCATATCATACTCGAAAAAAAGTCTCTGGTCCAATTATACACCCCATATTCTAGGAGTAATGGGGCATGCTAGATAAATAAGTGGAGGTTGTTATATACCACAATTGTACTTTTCATTTTCAGCATCTTGTTTGAATATGGTTTATTTTTGTATTTTCTAAGCCTTTTTTGTAAGGTTATATAAATAAATTTGTGTTGTTTTTATGATTATGAGCAAGAAATCAAATTTTAATCTTGAAGTTTTTGAGTATCAAGTAAATTAAATATTCTTTTAATTTTCAAGAGTCATAGATCTTTGGCAAGTGGTAAAATTATACCTTCCATATCCCATCCAACGCCAATTATTTGATCCTTACAAAAACCAAATCCTTACAAAAACCAATTCTTAACACTACATTTATCCGAAACTCTGAAATAACATGTCTACATATTTTTGAGACACCAAATCCAAATGTTTACCTTTTTGGGTAGAGTTGATTAGTTTATAACATTCCACTATATACACGACTTCAAAAGTCATACATTTATCCTTCCAGATACAAAACCATCATACTAGTAAAACCAAAACCTCAAAAGAACCAAACTTTCAATTATCCATGAATCTTCCTGCAAGAAGAGACAAGATGAGGCATCATTGATCAACATGTCGAAGAGAATTTCGAGTGATTAGGGCATACTCAAAGCAAGAAGAAGAAAAACGAAAAAGATGGATTTATTTAAATAATTATATCATGCATTAATTACATTGTTTTCATGTAAATAAAGTTAATCCTGAATATTCATCCCCCTGGGGATACCTCTTTTTACAAAGACTTATGTGTATGAAATGAGTTTTTCTTACGATTCAACCCTAACCAATGATCACCCTCCACGCTGGGGGGGCAAAGATGAAGGACATCTGTTCGTATGAGTGAAGATCATCAATCCATATTTCGCTACAAAAGTAAATCATTGTGAAATAAAGTGAGAAATATCAAGATACCACAAGATAGATCAAATACAAAGTCCTTGAAAATCAAATCCAGTCAAGAAAGAATTTCTGAAATGTAAGAAGAAAAGGAGGTTCTCAAATGAGATTTTAGTCCTATACTCATTCATCAGAAAAAAAGAGAAAAAAAGGAAAAAGAAAAAAAAAGAAAAAAAAAAGAGAAAAGAGAAAAGAGAAAATGAAAGAATAAAAAAAGAAATTGAATTAAGATGGGTGATTCATTGAGCCTCAAGCTATAAGGTTGATCAAGTGCATTTAGTTCAAAGATTCATATTCAACAAGAAACACAAGAAATGTTCGAGATATAAGAGGGATCCAGAAAAAGAAATGATGAAATACAAGTAGCAAAATAGATCCAAGTCAAGCAATGCAAGATTGAAGGCATCAGAATGAATTGATCATTGGTTCAATTACCTTTAAACACTTGTTTGGGCCTTTTTATCCCTTTCTTTCGTAACCATGAGTCCTGGTCTACGTTACGTACCTGAAAAGTCCATTCTAATCATACATAGATCTCTAAGTAAGAGAGATTATCTTCATATTTCATTCCGCCTCTCAGGATTGATTTTTTATTTGCAAAAATTGGTTTTTTAAAATCTTTAATGCATGATATGAAAAGGGGGTTCAAGATATAAATTTTGAATAATGTTTTGAAGTCAAAGGAGGATTCGAGTTAAAAACCTGAAAAGGCGGCTCGAATATTAAATGGTGCAACAATGACATAAGAGACGATCTTAAGCTCTTGATAAAGTACCGCACATCCCAAAAATGTTCCTGAGAGTCTGGAACCAAGAAGTATCTCTAAAAGATGAACATAACAACCATCTCTTCAAGTTAGTGGACGCTCAAAAAGACATATATGCTAGACCAACCTGAAAGACCTTACTTTACCAGAATCAACTTACACCTTAAATCAGTCTATAATTTTGACACTTGCCATAAGACTATGATTTTTGAATGATTTAAAAGAGTAGTTGATTTATTTGATATTCTTTGAACTCATGCTTATGATTTGATTCAATTGTGAACCTGTAAGGGGAAATATTTTACAAAATTCTTCCATTATTTGATAAAGAAAAGAGAAAAAACATTTTCAAACATGACAGTCTGAAAGGAGAAAGGTCTTTGAAGCAAGTTGATGCTTATTCTACCTCTATTAGAAGAAAAAGAATAAATGATGCCAGAATGATGAAGCATTTCACATTTTTTGAAAGCAAGTAATTCGAAAGACTAGAAAGTCTGGAGAATTGAACTTGTAACACTCTCTTGTGACATTATCATCAACTCATCAACAAGGATCACCTCATTCAAAAGAGACACATATCTCAAACATTTTTGTTAGAAGAATTGACCACCTCTTAAGTTTGTGTCAACATGAAGAGAATCCCTCAAGTTACTTGACAACACTATTATCTAGTAACACTATAATAAGAGCATTCAATATTAAGAGATTCGACACCAAGAAAGCCACGAATACCCACAATGGGGCATTATTAAAGTTGGACATCATGAGGATCATGAGATTCAAATCAAATGAACATTGAGAGTGAACCTTACAACTTATAATGTTGGTACATTTTGAAGGCCCATTTCAACCAGAAATAATGAGGGGCATTTTGAAGGTCCATATTATCCATGATTGGGACATCTTGAAGACTCACATCATCATAAAAATGTTTGGACATTTTGAAGGTCCATTTTGACCAGAAACGAAAATTTGGTACATTTGAAGGCACATTTCAGACAGAAATGATCCATCAGGTGCATTGTTGAAGGCTCATATCAACAAGAAGCAAACGCTAGGGCATGCTGAAAGCCCACATCATCCTTTAGAAAGATCATTGATTTGAAAAAATATTTCCAATGATACAGAAAGGTATGAAGAATAAAAATGGTGAAATAGCGACAATATAGATGACCATAGATGATCATTTTGTTCATCATACGGTTGCATTACACTGGTAATTTCACCTACATTGATGCTGACAAGTTAAGGCATCCCACTTGTATTCCCAACGAGCTTTTTTCTTAAGTGTCGTTGTGACATCATGCAAATGCTCTGAACACCATGCAAAAAGTTCTCTGGTTGAGAAATTTGGGCAGAAGCCACAAGAAAGAATGAATGTGTTGTCAAATGTTCTACGAACCAGTAATTATGGTGCTGAACTAATGTTGAGATCATAGGGTATTTCCATTTGTTGACCCAAGATGAAGATTGTCTTATAAGACTTCAAAGTTAAAATGATAAATGATGAAGATTTATTTCCATTGAAGAGAAGCTGGAATTTTAACAACAAGAAATTAGTGGAGCCAACTAAGGTTGAACAATAGGTTGTTGATAAACATCTCGATATGATATGGTATGAATGGCTTTGTTCGAGATACGATTAGATGTGGAGATATGAAAGGAATTAGGATAAATCCTCCTTATGATGTGTTTCAAGTGTCAAATTAGAACAAATAATGTTCTCCTAATCAATCTATGTTGAGTTTGGCATATTTACATCTATATTCTCCAAAGATGATAGATTCTCTTTTCAAAGATGAAAGCTTTATTGGATTTCTACATAATTTCAAGGGCAAAATGGGGCAACAAGGTCATAATTCTGACAACAGCAAGAGTTCCATAAATGAAACATTTCTTCTGAGACTTTAATGGAAATAGAGGCAAAGAAGACACAAAGATGCAATTTGATCAGATGACTTTTCAGAAATAAAAACTCTGATAGCATAAGTTGCTACACTGATATCTAAAGTAAACCCTGGAAAGAATGATCAAGTGGAAGAAGATTGAATTCACCATTTTAAAGTCAAACGAATATCGAATCAATATTCATGCATTTATAAGAACATCATTTGCATAATAGAAAATGCATTACATTGATATATTTGATTGCATTCAAACATAAGGATTTTACAGATCTTCGCATGAAAAAAGATTCATGATGACAAATACCTTACAAATGGAAGATGAAATTCAAATCCCAAATGCAGGAATCACATTAAGAGATGCAAACATCTGAAGAATAGATGGACGCAATCCACATAGAAAGCATTATTTTTGGGGCATGTTACCCAACTAACAAGTTATTTTGAAAAATGAGAAAACGATTTCCAAAGTTTCTCATTTAATCTTTTTTGAAAATGAAATTATCGAATAGTAAGAAAGTGATTTCCAAAGTTTCTTACTTAGTAAACTATTTCCCGAATCAGTAAGTTCTTCGAGCCATTAGTAAGTCTTTCGAGCATGATGCTTAAATCCTTCGGGTCATCTGTAAGCCTTTTGAGCAAGATGATAAGTCCTTCGGGCCATCCATAAGACCTTTGGGTAGGATGTTTTCAAATGAGATTTTAGAAACTAAGCCTGATTTTCAGGGGTTTCTTGATGATTATCTCTAAAGAATTTTTAAATGGAAGCTAAGCCTAATTTTAAGGGGTTCCTTGACAACTAAGAAACTAAGCTTGATTTTCAAGAGTTTCTTGATATGTAAATCCTTCGGGTCATCAATAAGTCTTTCGAGCATGATGCTTAAATCCTTCGGGTCATCTGTAAGCCTTTCAAGCCAGATGATAAGTCCTTAGGGCCATCCGTCAAACCTTTGGGTAGGATGTTTACCTATGATTTTCACATGAAAATGAGAAAACGGTTTTCAAAGTTTCTCATTTAATGTTCAAGAAAATGAAATTTTTGAAAAGTAAGAAGTTTCTTACCAGTAAATTATTTCGCACAAATTTGTAAATCCTTCGGGTCATCAGTAAGTCTTTTGAGCATGATGCTTAAATCCTTCGGGTCATCTGTAAGCCTTTCGCGATAGATAATAAGTCCTTAGGTCCATCCGTCAAACCTTTGGGTAGGATGTTTACATATGATTTTCGCATAAAATGAGAAAGAAAATTTCAAAGTTTCTCATTTAATGTTCAAGAAAATGAAATTTTTGAAAAGTAAGAAGTTTTTTTACCTAGTAAATTATTTCCCACAAATTTGTAAATCCTTTGGGTCATCTGTCAGTCTTTCGAGCCAAATGTTTAAATCCTTATGGTCATTTATTAGTCTTTCGAGCAAGATGAATAAGTCCTTTGGGCCATCTGTAAGACCTTCAGGCAGGATGTTTTTACTCTTTATTGATTTCCTAATAAAGAGTGGACAAAAACTTATTGTCTTTTTATCTTTTCCCTATTCTTGTTAACACAAGAATGAACAAAGAGGGGCAACTATCAACACTAGTTTTTGTCCCGTTCCCGATACTAATTATATTTATTATTATTACTATTATTATTATAATAATTATATTATTATTACAAATAATATAATAAAAATAAAGGCCAGTTACAACAAAATATGGAGGCCCATTTACTAGTTCAACCCTAGCAACAGCCGCCTCGAGTGACACCTCCCCACTGCCGCTGTCACCATTTCTCACCAGAAGAATCCAAAGCGTGAAGGAGAACCGCACACCTCGCTCCCTATGGTGAGTCACCATTGTAGATTCGGTGACTCACCAAAATGAACGGTTGTCCGAGGCTTATAAAAAGCCGAACCTGCAAGAGAAAGAGAGGGGAGCATAAAAGACAACGGCAAGAGCGAAAACACGGAGAGAAGCAACGGACGACATAGAGAAACGAACAAAGGAAGCAAAAGAAAAGAGAAGAGATCTTACCTCCGTTGAAGCTCAAACATCATCGGAAGATTGATTTTACCGAAGGTAAAATCTCAGATCTAGTCCGATTGACTAGAATTTAGCGAAAAAGAATCTTGAATTTGGAATGAGGGAAAGCCGATCTACGATTTGAGCTATTTTTATTTTTTTCGATCACCGTGATAATGATCGGAATAGTGACGTGAATAGTTCCCTACGGTGGCCGAGCGGTGGTCTGCCGGTGACCGGAGCTCCCTCCGGGTAGGGAATTTAGAGAGAAGGGAGAGCTTCTCTCTCTAAGGAGAGAGAAGCAAAAGATGAAAATAAGGGAAAATGGGCACTTAAGGCCTATTTACACCCTCCTCAAAACTACGTCGTTTTGGGGATGGAGTGTCTGTGTAATTTTAGGATTGATAAATCATGTTTGTGGTCTCTGTGTTCTGTAATCTTCCATTATAGTCACCAAAATCATGTTTCTATATCTTTTAATTTTGTTTTCGCATTTTACTTTATTTTATAGTCCCTGCTTGTATATTTCCTGATATTTTAATTATTTATATTAATTCTGAATAATCATTTAGGTTTAAAATTACACTAATAATACCTAGATTTCATGATATTTAGAATTAGATTTTTAATTTTGACATTTTACAATTTTAATCCTTTAGTTTTAAAATAATAATTTTAAATATTATTTTTAGAATTATTTACTATTATAGTACTTTGCATATTAAGTGTTATAATAGTAACCTTAATTTTTATATTTTCTTGATTAAATCATTAAAATTATTATATGTAATATGGTTATTTTATTTTATACAATAAGTCATAAAATATTTCCTTAACTTATTAAGAAAGTATTTTAAATGATTTGTTGGTATAAAATAATATCTTTATTTTTTATGGGATTATAAATTGAAATTAAATACAAATTTGTTAATTTATTGCAAAGACGTTAATTAATAAACAAGGTACCAATTTTGGGCGTTGTGAAGGTGCTAATCATTCCCCACACGTAACCGACTTCCAGACTCATTTTCTGGTACCCTTTTTGTGTTATTTTAATATTATTTTTATAAATTTTATTAAAATAACAGCATTTTTGGTGACCAATCACACCTCGATAAAATGATTGGTGGCGACTCCTCAAAATTGTGTTTTATCTTATGCCAGAAGAAAAACACTTATTTTTTAGAGACGGGATTTAGAAAGCAACGACATCTTGTTTTCGTCGGGCGAAATACCGTCTCGACACCGAGAGAAGGAGCTAACATCTGCATCTATGTTTTTCATCCTCCCCTCCCATGGAAAACAGAAGACCTCGACAATGACCAATTGTTTGTCTAACAATTTCTTGCAATTCTTTATTCAAATCAAAAGAGATGAATCGTCAACTATTGATGTAACCATATTGTTCTCGTCAATAAAATTTTACAAACTATATTTAAATATGAGTTAATATCTATTTACACAATATACACTTTCTTTAGTTTTATACAAATTTAGAACCGTTAGATGAGTAAATATACTCCTTATTTTTTTCAGTGAATATTTTCTCATTTCCTACTTTTAATCTCAACCCTCTATTTTCACTCATCCTATTATCTTAAATTTGTGAAAAACTAAAAAGTTTTACGTTATATAACTAAACATCCACCATTAAATTTTAATATCACACACCATTCATTTAACCTTGTAAATAAAACAAGGAAAGGCAAATGGGAAGTTAAAGAAAAAAAGTAAAAAAAGAAAGAAAGACGAAAGTTACCGAGGGAATAGAGTGACCCAGTTTTCATTATATTTCTGTTTAGATATCCAACTTTTAAAAATTTCAAAAGTTTAAGCCTTAAACATTGTTTAATTTTTTTTGTTAAGTTTATGCAGGAAAAGATTTTCCTCTTAAACTTATATTTTTTAGACTCTTTCAATTTACTGACATCAAATTACTTTCTTCTAAATCTAAACGATGGAAAGATCAGTAAAGAGAAAAAAATAATGTATATCGATTTCATATTGATCAAACAATGAGAATTGTAAATAAAACCATGATAATACTAAAACTTTTATTTGGGTTTTGCCAATTTTAAGAAAGATCAAACTGAGAAGAAGAAAGAGAAAAAATGAATGTTCTAGTATCAGTTACATCGTAAACAATGACTAACAATAGTCGAATGACAGTAGAGAAAAATGATGATCATAAGAAAGAGTAAGACTAAAAGTTAGGTCAATTTGAGATGTAAAAAACTCCGAAACGCAATGTTTTAGTGTTGGCATTAACAACTATTGGTCGAGTGATTAAAAAAACAGAACTCAAAATTTTAGAGATAATTTAAAAAATTAAAAGTTAATGAACAAAATAGGAGTACACAAACATCTGGATGAGTAAACAAATGTAGTTCATCTAAAGTATAAATAGAGTTGTATGTTTTAATTAAAATAATGTATTTGTTTTAAAAAAAGCTTAGTCTCATCATCTTTTCGTTTGTGTCATTATTACGAATTTTAAGAACTTACTCACTAACAGTTCATTAATATCATCATCTTCCATTTTGTATTTATGGTCCATTGTCTCCCACAATTTCTTTGTTGTTTCATAATCAGCATATACCTGATACAGAGAATCTTATAGATTATTCAATATTTCATTCTTACATATATAATCAATCTACTTTCAAGCATCAACAATATTATAAGTGGTAATATTGTCTACCTCCCCTTATCATTTTCCCCCTTTAAAGATAGCAACATCTTCATTCAAGAACTTAGAGAGGTTCATCGTGGTCAGATAGAAAAACATCTTTTGTTGCCACATCTTGAAATTCTCTCTGCAGTATTTCGTCAGTTTCTCGTTGTGGTTAACTACCACTATTGCTTGACTCGTATTCCAAATTGGAATCGTCATTGTAGTCTCCAAGTTGGAAAAAAAGGTAAATTACATTGATGGATTTAATATTTATATTAAATTCGGAGTACTTTTAAATGATGCAAATTAAACGATATTATTTAATTTGAACATTATTATGATAATTGTTCTTTTGAATATATCAAATTAAAAATGTATTTATTATTATTTAACTTTGAATATTAGAAGATAATTATATGTTTTTGAATATTTCAAATTAAAATAAGTTTGAATAGTTGAAGGAGTGTATATCTTTTGAATGTATCAAATTAAAATATATTAGTATCTATTTAAATTTGGATATTAAAATATATTTGGTTGGAGTAGAACTCTCTTAAAAATCCACTGAGCAAGCTTGTTAGGTTTTTCATATCTCATAATTCAAGAACCTCTATTTTCTTGAAAAATATTTTGCCTCCTTAGTTTTTCGATAATAGTCGAAGGCAATGATAGTTCGTGATCTCGAAAGTTTGTGCAACTGTTCATTGATCATCTAGTTGTTGTATCCTGGGAGACAGAAATCTTGAGCACCAAAGGAGTGGTCGAAAATCTATCTTGAGGAAACTATGTAGCGACAAACCTCTACTGTTTTCGATCTCAAGATCAAAATCAAAGAGTATTTTATCTTTCATTTATTTTCTTTTATTTTTTTAAAAGAAATTTGATTTCTTCCTTTTTATTTTTCTTAGGTTTGAATTTTGTCTCAAAATGTTATTTTGAATAGCAATCTGAAGACAGAGTAAACATGTTTTATCCATTTGATTTTATAATGAAATTTCATTATTATTTTTTCTATAGTATTCTCGGATTAACGTGATTTTTCTAGCAATTGGGAGGGCAAAGGTGCATATCATTATATTCATTGAATATATGTTTTAGGCATGGCAAGGTTTCTAGTAATGGGAGTGGCTTGCAACTAGGCTCCCACAAATGGCAGCAAGATCTCTGAACTAAAGTACATTTATATCTTTTGAGAAGCTATAATTCTTCGATATGATCTATAACAGACGCCACACAATCTATCAGAGTCAAAATTAATCAACAATTGATCACATCAATTAAGCTTACTAACTTATGGGTAGTCATAATAACCCTACGTTTGACATTATTACTAAAGGTTTTCGCATCTCCGCCTTCCATCTCCCCCTCCCATGGAAAATAGATGATCTCTACGACAACAACTGTTGTCAAATCATTGATTGAGATTCTTTATCAAATTAAAAGAGGTGAATCGTCAACAATTGATAAAACCATATTGTCCCCATTAACAAATTTTACAAACTACATTTAAATATGATCTAAAATTTAAAAAATTAATAAAAATAGAGAGTCGGGATTAACTTTTTTTTCAGTGAATATATTCTCATTTCCTACTTATTATTATTATTATTATTATTATTTATTAAATTTATGCTGGAAAACCTTGAGATTTCCCTCTCAAACTTATTTTTTCAAACTCCTTTTGATTCACTGGCATCGAATTTTCTTTTAAATCTAAACGATAAAAATATCAATAAAGAGAAGAAAAATGATGCATATCGATTTCAAATTGATCAGACAGTGAGAATTGTAAATAAAACCAATATAATGTCAAAGATTTTATTCGAGTTTTGTCAATTTTAAGGAAAATCAAATTGAGAAGAAGAAAGAGAAAAAAAATGAATGTTCTGGTACCAGTTACATCGTAAACAATGACTGACAATAATAGAATGACAATATAAAAAGATGACGATCATCGAAAAGAATAAGACTAAAAGTTAGGTCTCCAAAACAAAACGTTTTGGTGTTAGGGGTAAGAACTATTGGTCGAGTGATTAGAAAGAGCATAACTTAAAATTTTAGAGATGATTTAAAAAATCAAAAGTTAAATGAACAAAATAGAACAAATGTAATTTATCCAAAGTATAAATAGAGTTGTATGTTTTTAGTATTTGTTTTGAGAATGCTTGATGCAGCCCAAAAAGTTAAATTCGTTAAGCAAAGTGAAGCCCCTTATGCTACTAAGGATCCAATATCTATTTCAAAGCCGAAAAGTAACCTTAAGATCCAAAAAAATGGTGGACCTCAAAATGGCTTAATAAAATTAAAGTTCTTTAAATGAATTTTTTTTTTGTTCCCTTTCAGTTCCAAGGTTTTGCATCGACTAATCTAGACCGACCTAGGTCGAACACCTAGTTTTAGTGGGTGAGTATCCAGCGGGAATTTTCTGCATATACAATGACTCGAACCTGAGACCTTGTTTAAGCGATATCAAGTATCACTTGAACCAACCCGTTGGTAAAGTTCTCTAAATGATTTTAAATCGATATTAGTCTTGTATTTGCATTAACAATATTTGATTTTGAATTAAAACTTATCAAAATATTTTAATTTGAGAATAAAATACAATGGTTTCAAATACAAATCATTGGTTACATAGTGAAAATTAGTGATATAGTAATAAATTATTTTTTCAATATCAATTTGGTAATATAATAGATAATAAAGAATATGGTAAATTAAATCATTGGTCACTGACCCGAAAGAATAATTTAAAATGTTTAGTGCCTTAATTGAATTTCTTTTATAATTCAGTGATAAAAAAGATAATGTCTAAAGTTTAGTGACTAAAGGTACAGTTACCCTAAACGATATTCTCGTCATTTGATAAGTTTTTTCAAACCATACATATATGGGGTAAATTGTTCCACATGTTACTAAATTACGAGTAAATTTATAATCGAGCCATCATATATCAAAAGTCACATCCAAATCACTTTATTTATCAATTGTAGCAATTAGATCACTTTATCGTTAAGTATGTAATGAACATTAACTCTTTAGTTACAATTAGGTTACTCTTTATCAGTCGTCGTAGTCAAGTCATTTTATTTATCGGTTGTAACAATCATGTCAGTTAAATATAACAACAAAATTAAAATCTATTATACACTTAAAAACGAAAAATGATACGGTTGTAACTTTTCCAAGTATGACAACCCAATTGTAAGTTTACTCAAAACACAATGATATTGGGGTGTAATTTATCTTTATATAAATTATAGATAATGGAGATCACAGTGCAACCTCTATCAAAAGAACACGTCACTTGGCTTGGTCCCACCAATTCAAGAGTTTTGCCTTCATTAATCGAAACTCAAATGGAAAAGACATGGCGGGGGGAAGAAATAAATCAATAATATCCCATTGATTTCTCCTGAATATATGCACTAAGAACCCAACAACAGTGGGAGGACAAAATGGTTCCGCTGGTCACGGAAACACGGGTCGACACGAATCGTCGTCACATCAGACACCGGCATCTTTCACTCCGTCGTCGATATACAGTTGCTTTCCCAGCTTGATGCTAATCCTGCTGTTGCTTGTAACCTGACGCCACCGCTTTCGATCAGTAAGGCGTCACAATTGAACTTTCCGTGCGGTATGAGGAATGGTGGTGGTGGGGCATCGAGCATATGGAATTTTCTTTTGATTTTGCGTTAGTCTTTGGTGGATTCCATTTGATTTTCTGATTGTTGTTTTGACAAAGTGAAAGTGACAGTTACTACCAACCAAATTATTAGCTTCGCTTTTCCACAAGTTTACCAAGGCTTAACTCATTAAAATGTTACTTGTCGAGGGAAAATTCGTGGCGATGACGACTATTAACGTTTCTGTGACAGATATGGAAAGTATGTTGATCTGGAAAAAAATAGTAAATAATATAAAAATTTAGAGAAGTGTTTTAGTACCTAAACTTAAAAAAAACATATCTAAAGTTTAGTTTTTATTTTATTTTAGTATCCCATTAAAAAATATAACGTTAAGTTTTGAGAAAAAAATGAATGTTTAGGTATTAAAATGAATCAAAATTGATAGTTTACGTGCTAATTGCATAGTTTACCCTTTTTTATTTCAATATACAATATTATCACCTTATAAAGTTGATGACATCCTTTATGTCTTCTCATCTCTCTAATACGTGACATTTTTCATCACTTAATCTCGTGTCATAGGACATTGTTATGATTGTTTAACATGTATATCTCATTCACTGAGGCACTCAACGTAAAACCTAATAATTAAATGGTCATTCTGATATCACCTATCACGAGATCATTACTCTATTCTCAAAAGATATGTCTGACAGGATATTCTCAAAAGATATGTCTGACATCCTTTGCCTCTTCTAGACGTGACATTATTGTTGTTATTCTCATCATCGACTTAACCTACAGATAATCATAATCACTCCCACACTAAAAGAAATTATACATATTGTCATGCAAAAGAGAAAGAAACCACTCTTTCTCTTCTTTTTTTCTCATGATCTAAAATTCTCTATTGTTCATCATCATTCTCAAATCACATATTTGTGAAATGGATGAATTGTTAATAATCATCGTATACCATAAATTTTCATGAAAACTTCTTATTAAGTATAAGTTAAAATAAGACGAACAAAATTCGATTGCAATGAAAATAATCCATCGAATTGATCGGTTCTCGATTTTTAGATCATTGACCTGGCATCAATGTGATGGATAGGTCACCACCTACCTTTTGAAACTTGAGCTCTTTTGTTCATTATCCTTTCCCATGTGACTTTATGCAGTGGTGTCAAAGAGTTAGATTGTTGAATAGTATTAATTAAATGGTGATAGTGAGATGGGTATTTTGCTTGGGCGGATTGGCTACTCAACTGGAAATGGAAAATTATTGAGAATGACACAACCACTGCTTTGCTTGTGGAGTTTGGGATTTGTTAGTTCCAGCTTTCCTTAAATTCATTTCATTTAGGGCTTTGCCTGCTCCTTAATGTTGCGTTAGGTCAAGCAAAACGACATGCCTCTTTAAGGTGATATATATATAAAGTATTCTACGTTCTTCTCAAAGGAAAAAAGAATGCTAAGAAAAAAATTTAAGATAACTTTGAGTTATAAAATAGAACTCATTAACTCGAATTTTATTTAACTTAACTCAATTTGAATAACCTGAAATTTTTACTTAACTCGACTACACCGAATACTCACCCTTAGTGAAAATTCTGAAACTATTAACAAAATATATATATTGCATTGTTCAAACCTAATTTTTTTTTAAAAAAAAAGAATTAAATATTTTCTTTGAAAGATACAAACAGTGAATGCTAAAACCCAAACCTGGCGGTTCATTTTGTTCACACTAACCCTAAGCAACGGCGTACCTTTGACCCCTCAAGGAAAAAGAAAAGACCACGCTCATGCCGACCACGTTGCGTACACCTAAAACTCTTTGAAATTAAAAAAAAAATCAAGGTACACGTGTCAAAATCACGTGGCAATGCCGCTTTCTATCTACAATCCCACGGTGCAGAGCGAGTGGATTTCGGGTAACAGGTCTGTGAAAGATGTAATTGTCCGCTGATATTTCTGAAGATCTTTCCTTTTTTAATTTTTTTCAATGCCTTTTAAGTAATTTACACAAACCGCCTTTTGTAATATTTATTTTATAATAAATTAAATTTATTATTATCTATTCGATTTATTTAAATTTTAAAATTATATAGTGATTAATTAGTATCATAAAATTTAAAATTGTTATAATGAGTATATCAATGGCCAAATTGGGCAAATAATCCACCGGCACCCAAATTTTTAATTTGGGATCTACAGCAATTGCAACAGTTCTTGTGGAACTCGTCACGCAGGTATGACAAGTCCCAATAAAAACTATATTTTTTCAAAAATTTTAAAAGAAAATTAAAAAAATAATATTTTAATACCCATGGAACTCGTTACGCCCATGTGACGAGTTCCAAAGGGTATAAATTTGATTTTTTTATCGTTGTTCAACAGTCGATTTTTTTAAAAATTTTAATGGAACTCGTCACGCCGGTGTGACGAGTTCCAACGACTATTTTCAGTTTGAAAAAAACTAGCTGTTGGGCAGAGTAGTATAAATAGAGGTTTAGTTTGGATTGATTTTTCACTTGTAATCAAACATTCTATTGAGAGCAAAAACTTTTGTGTTGAAATGACCTCAAGAGAAGAAATGTTACGTCTTGATGATATTCATATTTCGTCGATCGAGTTGACAACGGTAAGTTTAATTTGTTTTATTTCATTTTAGTTTTGACAAAATTATAGTATTAATAATAATTATTTATATAATTATATTAAATAATTTACTTTCAAATTGTAGCGAGAAGAACGGACCATTCGTCATCGAGGAATGACGAATGAAGAGTCGTATGAGCGGATGGTGATATATCTTTCACAATTCGGATTATATGGAGCGATGTTTCTTCGCGGATTTAAGGTGATATCAGCACTGATATCGACATTGATTGAGCGTTGGAGGCCCGAAACACGTACGTTTCATTTACCTTGTGGTAAAGTGACGATAACTTTGTAAGATGTCGCGTATCAACTTAGCGTTTTGATTAATGGTAAGTCATTGGTGCTTTACAACACTTATAAGGTAAATAATGTTATTTTAAATTTATTGGGAAATGAGACTCCAACTGATGTCATTGATGGGTTGCGGGTACGGGTGACGTGGTTGGAAAGAGAATTTAGAGTAGATGAACAATCAACGGACCAAGAGGTGATATATGCAGCTCGAGCATATCTTATGACGTTAATTGCAGGGATCTTGCTACCGGATAAATCGGGCAATTTGGTGCACACCCAATATCTTCCGGTAATGGAGGATTTCGCTATATGTCGTAAATATAGTTGAGGTTATGCAATTTTGGCGTTTTTTGTATCATGAATTATGTAAGGCGACCGTAGTCGTTAGAGGAAAAAATCAGATGTAGCGGGTTGTTTAGTTTTGCTCCAATCATGGGTGTGGTATCGTCTCCCGTTTATGATGCCTATTACATTCGCTCTTATGGAGTTTCCTCTCGCCTCAAGGTAAATTCATATATTTAAAGTTTTGATATTTTATAATATTTATTTAAATATTTTGAAAAATGACAAGTAATAACGTAATTTTTTAGATGGCGACACCTAATAACATATACAAAGTTGTCCGGTGCAACCAAAGTAGATATTCAGATGAGGATTGATATTGCCAGTAGACATGCGGTAAATTTTAGTATTTTTTGCATTAACTTTGAAATTGTAATATTAATTATTTAATTATACTAACATAATAGTTTTGACAGTTTAATTGGATGCCTTATTATGAGTCGGATATCCAACGGTGTCTACCGCCAATGTTTTTTGAAGGAGCGGATGCATGGTGTGTCGTAACACCATTACTCCATTTCGCAATTGTTGAGATCCATGTTGCCGATAGAGGTTTGTGACAATTTGGGTTTCACCAACCGATAGAAATGTCAATATATAACATTGATGATTTGAATAAAATAGATGCGCGTGAGAAGCATAGTGAAGATTAGCCGAGGAAACATGCTATATGCATACATCAATGACAAAATAGACATTTACGAATGCCTAATCATTCCGAGGTACAACCCAAAGATTTTGATTTCAATGTTCTGCCTACCTCCAAAATTATGAAGCAAATGGGAAGTCATACTTGACAACGTCGGAGGAGCGGTCCGAGTGGGAAATAATGAAGGCAAAATATGGAAAAATCATCATCTTCATAACATCTTCATCTTATGCTTATGCCAATTATTATCCATCGCAAGAAAGTTATGGTGGATATGGTGCATATCAACCATCGATGGAGAATCGAGCTGCGTGAGAATGAAGTGGGTGGGATCAAGTGTCACCTTCACAACAATTTTCCTTAGAACCGAAAGAAATAGATCCATGGGATCATCTTCTTCATCACGAACAATCTCAATTTGAGGCGATGACTTCAATGATGGAATCAAATACCTTGAGTACTCCATTGTTTTCACCCAAAGATGTATATAAAAGTGGTGGAGTAGTGTTCGACACACCGGAACCGAAAGAAGAGCAAAAATAAAGAAGATGGACGACTACGACGAAATCGACAAGCACTACGTCATTAACATTCTACCACGCCTTGAATCGGCAATAACTGCGCAAATATAAGTAATAAATTTGTTTATTTAAGTTTTTTGTACTCAATATTTAATTGTATACAAAAATTCATTGTTAAGTAATAAATTTGTTTATTTTTTAAAATTATAATTAAATAAAGTGTAGATTTTTAAAATTATAAAATTTTATAATTGTTTAAATTTCATTAATATTTAGTGTAGTTAATAAAATCAAAAAAAATATTAAAATTTCTAAGTTAAAAATAATATCAAACTTTTAGAAATTTTTATCAAATTTGAATTTTAAAAATATTAAATTTTTGAAGTTAAAAATAATATCAAACTTTTAGAATTTGTTTAACAAATTTGAAAAAAAATTATTTTTTTAAAAATTTCGAAGTTAAAAATAATATCAAACATTTAGAAAATTTTAAACAAATTTGGAAAAAACGGCATGGAACTCGTTACGCCAGTGTGACGAGTTCCAACGGGTATGCATTCAAAAATTGGACCGTTGGGGTGACCGTTGTGGAACGGTCAATTTTTTTAAAATTAATTGAAACTCATCACACCGAAGTGTCTTGTGTTAGGATTTCCGGAAGCTCGAATTGACAATCGAAACGGTTTGCAAAGAGGGGTCGGAATGATTTTTTTTGTTTAGGGATTAAAGAGATTGAAAGATAGAAAATTACACAGCGATTTATAGTGGTTCGACTTCTCAACCAAGTCTACATCCACTACCTTAGCTCCTCACCAAGGATTTTCCAACAAATTCACTAATTTTTTTTTCCTTTTTTCAAGGACAAAGAGATAACATTTACAAACTCCCTAGTTTTTCATAGGATAAACTAGAACATTTCCCATTTACAAAAGGATAAAAGAAGTAAACAAATAAACATCTCTAAGGTAGGTGTTTACAATAATTAAGCTCACAAGAACAAAAATATTTACAAGAGAAAGAAAAATAAGATTGAAAAACTCTTCTCTTGTGTTTGATTGCTTGGATAGGTGTTCTATGTATTCTTCAAGTGTCTTGAACATGTATTTATAAGTTGGAATGAGTTTGAAGTCGTATATAGCCGTTGGGAATTCATTTTCTGCAAAATAAAACTGCACAAATCAAGGTGTATCGGTACCCCTTCATAAAATTCAAATTTTATTATCGTTGGGCTGAAATTACTGTAGTAGTGTATCGGTACACTGTAGAGGTATCAATATACATTTAACATTCGATATTTTTGAGCATCGGTATTGTTCATTATTGTTCACACGGTATCAATACTATTAATACAGTACCGATACTATTCATACAATATAGTACTATTCATAAAAACATTTTTGTGCTCAATAGTCAATTCCAAATTAAATGGACTTTAAATTATTTTTATAAACTTTGAAAACTTTGAATAAATTCAATTCAAGTCCAAAAACATTTTGCCATAAATTGTTATATCAAAATATAGTTCAACATCTTGTGTCAAGGAGGTCATTGTACATGCGTGCTCTGCATTGAACCTTGTGACTTCCCAAAACATCTTCCGTTGTAGGTATGATACTTGTATCCTCCATTTACAACCAACATCATGGTGTATACACCTTACAAAATAAGTCTTTTGATCTGACTCCGCGACATAGAATTGAAGATGAGCTTTGATGTGATACTCATTGATTGCTAGTTGTGCCTCTTTTTTGTTTCGAACTGAGACCCAATAGCCAACTCAGATGATCGCTCGTCTGAAGAACCACACTGGGCAGCACATAACTTTGGCATATCAAATATTTCAGGATTCCACATAGCATCGTAGTTAATGTCATGCATTTCAACTGCATGATGATACCGATGCAAATCATGGTGAGATATTTCAGGTTGAGGGTTTGTCATTGCCCAAACATTTGGAGCATTCTGCAATCCTTGACATTGTGAAACATCTGCCTCCCATACATCAGCCTCAACATCCAAACCTTGTCCCTCTGAAGCAGCCTCAAAAAAATCGGACTCATCAACTAATGGTGTGTCGTCGTCGTCTACCAATGGAACAATATCTTCATCATCCTCGCTAAATTCATCAAGGCTTTCACTGAATCGTCTAACAAGGTTATCATCACCATAACTTGTATATGGTTGAGAGGGTCATGCTTCTTCTGTTCTTCGAGCTGGTACTAATGACGTTGGAATATCAGTTGTATTCGTGGTTTCGACGACATCTCCACCATATTATTATTTGATGATTAATGAAGTCCAACCATAACAACAACACATCGTCGTCATCATCAAGCTGAACTTTTCCATACGTCATTGGGTTTGAGGAGATCAGGTGTCGATAACTTAAACATGGAACATAAGCTCCAAGTTTTCTCTCAATTTTTTGCTTCATTTGGCGATGAGAAACATCTACAGGGAACATCATATTGACCATTCTGTCTGACTTAAACACAACACCAACATCAGTTTGTAGAATTTCGCCATTATAATGGACAACTGTGAAGAATTTGTTGCCCATTGTTTGGAATGTTTTGGTTAGATAAAAGGAGTTAATTGTGTAAGAGATTGAAGATGAAAGGAGTGTGTTATGTAAGAGATTGAAGATGATGTGCACAACTTAAAGAGAATACATATTTTTCCCCATTGGAACTCGTCACACCGGCGTGACGAGTTCCATTGAAAGTTTAAAAAAAATTCGACCGTTGAACAACGGTAAAAAAAGTCAAAATTATACCAGTTGGAACTCGTCACACCGACGTGACGAGTTCTATGAGCATTAAAATATTGTTTTTTAATTTTCTTTTAATAATTTTAGAAAAAATATTTTTTATTAGCGTGACGAGTCCCTCAAGATATATTAAATTTATTCCAGTTGTGGGCCCACTTGACATGGCCTATTAAAAAATTATATCCCATGGAACTCGTCACGCCGGCGTGACGAGTTCCATGGGGACTGTTGCAATTGTCGTAGATCCCAAATTAAAAGTTTGGGTGTTCTATTGGGCCAAATAATCCACCCGAGTAGATTATTTGCCCAATTTGGCCTATATCAACTAATGTTTCATAAATATAAAATAAAAATATGATAAATAAATTACTTTTTAAAATCATGACAAAAAAATTAAAAATTTGAAAATGGACTCAAAGCTTTAATTATTCAAGTACCCTTTACTTCGTCCTCTTTTCCTTTTTTTTAATTAATATATACTTTTTTTATTTTCTATTCTTAGCGGTTCTGTTGCCATGTCCCCCTACGACTTATGCTATTTTTATTAGTATTTTATTTTATTTTAGGGTAAAATACACAAATAGTACTGATTATTGGATATTAATTTATTAAGTAATCCGACTATTAAAAATTATAAAATAATCTTTTGATTATAAAATGTTGTTTTGTTAAGTCTTTTAACTATTAAAAGTTATAAATAGTCATTGACTATCTATTATGTTCCAAGCTCACCTTTTTATATTAAAAAAATTAACAATTGTCTAAGCTAGACGTTAACAAGATGACTGAGATATGATAGTCATTTGAGGTTATGAGATCATATTTTATTATATCACAATCAATATGTTAACGTTCAGCTCATAATACCATCATTTTTTTAATGAAACAAAATGAATAGTTAAATTGTCATTTTATAACTTTTAATAATCGAGGGGTGCAATAAAATAACATTTTATAGTCAAAGACTATTTGTAACTTTTAATAGTCAAAACTCCTAATAAAATAATATTATATAGTTGGTGGACCATTTGTGTACTTTACCCTTTATATTAGGCTTAATGCCAAAATAAATACCCAAACTATGTATTTTTTGCCAAATAGGTGCCTACATTCTTTTTGGCCCATCTGGGTGCCTAACGTTTCAAACGTTAACACTTTAGGTGTCTGGACCGTCAATGTCGTTAGTTTTTCCTTTAAGTGACACGTGTCACAACCTGAAAATTTTAAGAATTTATATAAAAGTAAAAAATAAAATTATATATTTTAAAAAAGAACACACATAAATTTTGAAATAATCCCTAAACTTTGAAAACCTTCATTTCAACCACTAAACCCACGCCAACCGTTGCCCTTTACTGTCAAAGAAACTCCACCCGACCTCCCCTCCCCCCGGTGACCAAAACCTCTATGAAGTCGTTACCGGTTTACGATAGATCAATGATAAATCGCGTTTTTAATCCCACATACCTTATTATGAAAGTCATGATATCATGCGATTCCGATGGTTAATCCGCTACAACTACAGTTACATGTAACTAGGATGATGAAAATGATTATATCGGCGGCGGTGGTCGTGGCCGGAGAGGACGACGATGGCTTATTGAGGTTAGAATTTGAGATTTTCGAGTTGTTTTGTAATATAAGAAAAGTTACATTTTTTTTATAAATATAATTATAAATACTCAGTTTTGTCTGAGATCTACTAGTGTTTTTTTTATCTTATTCTATTTTTATTTGATTACTTTCTTTAATTTAGTTCGAAAATAGTACGGTCAGATAATTAATTAGTATTATATATATATAGTAATATGATATAATATGTATGGAATATATATATATATATATATATATATACTATTGTATTATATATGTTTTGTTATAGGCGTATATATATGTGTGTGTGTGTTACGCATGTATTATGTGAGGTGCATATATATATATATATATATATATATATTAACAATTATCTAACTTTTATTCTATGTTTCTAGGTCCAATAAAAATCCACACTTCGCAGTTCAAAGTAAATCAAATTCAAAGATGATCCAAATAGCGGAGGCCCAAAGAGAAGAACAACCCACATGCTGAGCTTTGGGTGAAACCCTAGCCGCCGCTTCATCTTTGCCTTTAGATCTAGGTGACGATCAAACGGCCCCAATTGCTTCAGAACACTCTAGATGCTTTGGATGGTCAGATTTGGAGCGTGTGATGCACGCACGGTGCCCATGACTTGCCCAACTGTTCAACTACTTAGACGCCGGCACGTATGACGCACGCAAGGCTACTCAAGCAACTCCTCGCCTCGTATACTTCATTGTTCTTTTTTTCCCCTCTTCCATGCAAGGCTTAGCACTGTGAAAAAAGAAAGAAAGAAAGGAGCAACAGAGATCAGCATTTTTTAAGACGGTTTTTTTCAGATCTCTTAAAAGATATCTGACTTCCTTTGGTTATATAAAAAACCAGGGGGATGAAGGTTTTTTTTTTTAACTTTTTTTAGAGAAATATCGTAAGAGAGAAAGAAAAGAAAACGTGTTTAGAGAAATATTTTAAGGATTGAAAACATCACACCTAAAATTTGGAAACCAGAAAAACCATAAAAATTTGATCACAAATAAAATTTGGAAACAAGGGAAAAGATATTGTCTATTTAAATTCATAGAGAAAAAATCGTTAGAACTTATAAAAGGTCTAATCCCGACGTCTTTAAATAATCGAACATCATTCTTCTTTTTAAAATAATTGATATTTTTTAATTTAATTTGTTTTATTTTATTCTTGTTCATGCATGCATTCAAATTAATAATGAACTTTAGAATAAAATAATAATATTTTTTTATTTCGATTGGAGAAAGAATCGACTGCTTTAATGCATGAGAGGTCTTTTCTTCTTGATAGGAAATAATTAAATATTATTGTTTTTCGTCCTAAAATTCAAAGGTGTTATTTAAAGGGATCCTAAATTAAATTAAATTCAAACTTATAAATTTCATTGCAAAGACAACTAATTAATCGACTAGGTACCGATTTAGGACGTTGTGGGGGTGCCAACTCTTCCCCATGCGTAATCGATTCACGAACTCATTTTTTTTGAAACGTAGACCTAAAAATATCGTTTTGATAAAATTAAAATTATTAAAATGAAAACCATTTTGGGTGCCCAATCACACCATAATCGAAGATTGATGGCGACTCCTCAAATCGTTTTGTTGATTTTAAAAGGAAATACCAAATTAATAGAGATAATATTTTTTTTAAATCACACTTAATTAAAAATTAAATTTGTTTTTCAAGAAATAGTTTTCACAATAATAATATTTTTAAAAAAAATAAATCAAAATTATGGGGTTGTGAAACATGTCACTTAACGGGGAGAACTAATGATGTTGACGGCCCGGACACTTAAAATACTAATGTTTGTAACATTAAAAACCTAGATGTACAAAAATCAAATGTAGACACTTATTTGGCAAAAAAACCATAATTTAGGTACTTTTTGGGCATTAAGCCTTCATATTTATTAGCAATTTTCATGATTCTCGTCTCCGTCTAGGGATGGCAAACGGATACAGTTTCGTGGATTTCGCACCACATCTGCTCTAATTGGAGTGGGGATGCGTATAATTTTAGCGGGTAGTGGGCGGGTGTAGATTTATAAAGTGGTACCCGTCGTGGGTGATGGGCGGGTAATGGGTTTGAGACATTACCCGCCCCACATCCGCCCACCCAGCTAAATATCTATTAAATTTTGGACCATTATGAATTTAGGTGTAATTTTAGAGATTAATTTATAAATTTTAATATTGTATAATATATAACATATAATTTATCCAAATATTAAGGATATTTAGTCTTTAATCTGATCCTTAATTAGGAAAATATTCGGCTCTTTGATTAAACCCATAATCTTACTAACCAAGTCATTTTCCATGTTATTTAGCCCATGCTGCTCATCCAAACACAAATTAGTCGTACTATAAGCATTAACGTCAAAAGCATCAGTTTCCATGTTATTTAACCCCTCAAAACCCATATTAGGCGCATTATGAGCATTAACATCGAAAGCAACACAACAATCTAGCTCTACGACTACATGCTCCCTACAATCTGTCTCCATAACATTCGTAGAGCTACTCTTCTGATAAATTGAAGCATGCAATGCTACCTCATCACGAACTGTCTGGGAATCAACTCTAACATCCCATTAGTTTGCTGTCAGGCGGGTCTAGATGGATATGTCGCTAGTGGGTAGTGGGTGTGGGGATGGATTTAAAAATATACCCGCATGGATGGGTGTAGATTTAAAAATTTATACCTATCATGAGTGGAGGACGGGTGATGGATTAAAAAATATTATGTAGGTATAGAGATAGGTATATGCACCAGCCGCCCGTTTGCCATCCCTATCCCCGTCCCTCTTTCTCTTCTATAAATCGCACGCTACTTTTCCTTAACCATCTTTCTTTGTTTTCTCGCCTAATTTTTCTGTTCCATTTCTTTCTCTCTTTTTTCCCCCTCTGAGTTTTTCAATTTTTTATATCGTTCCTTGTTCATGCTTACTACCTACTCCGAGAGTTCTTCAAAGCTGCTGTACAGTTAAATCAAAGGTATTATTATGCTCTCTCTTTCTCTCCATCAGCTCTTGGCCTCTGTTTTGTTTAGTTCTGTTTTCCTCCATTTCTCATCTTCCAAACAACTCCTATTCAAGATTTCCTTTGTTTCTTCCTCGATATGAATCGCTCCCTTATGAAAACATGATTTTATAATGTTAGGCTGATTTTTCTCTCTACAAATAACTTCTCTACGCTCCGTTATTTTTTTGAGTCCAAATTGCAGTTAGATCTATTTATTTTAGTTTATTTTTATACTTTTTGTTGTTGTAGATCTAGAGATCTATAACTGATTTACAGTAATTGTGGAAATTTAATGTTAGAGAGAAAACCGTAACAAATCTACTGTTAAATTTTTTTTTGTCTCTATTGAAGGTGATTTTGATTAAGCTTATGTTTATGTTAAATAGGGATATCGATTGTTAATAGCTAAAAAAGTACCAAAAAAACGATGCAGCAGTGTGCGATCCAACAAAGCGCAACTGGAAGCAGCCGTGAGGATTTGCAGAGTTCCTTTCCGGTTCCCGTTATGGTTACGGATCGGAGAGAGACAATGGTCTGCCCGAAACCACGTCGTTTGGGTCTTTTAAACACTTCTTTCAACGACCACCCAATTAGGTCCCTCAGATGGCAAATTAGGTAATTTCCTCATACTTGTATGACCTTCAAATTTTAAACTCTTCTTTTTTTTCCTCCTATTTTTAATTAAAGAAATTGAAGCGGAACAATTCTTTTTTTTTTTCAGCCATCAAACAGAGCTTTGTGATTCCAAAGCAGGGAGTGGTATTCTGGATATGATTCTTACAAAGGTACGCTTCTTGCTTCTAGTTTATTTATTTATTATTAGTTAATAGTTAAATTTAGACGTATTTAGTTGTTTATTTTCAATGGACTTATTTCAAGAAAACAATAAACTATTCATAAATTATAAAATAAATAATATCAACTCTGTAACGATGGCGGTGCAGATCTTTTGTTTGTGGGGAACCATTTAAAATAAAACCGTTAGTTTCATGTGCCGACTACAGAATTTCTAGATCCAAATATTGTGCATGGTTGCTTTCATATATCTTCTGATTGATTCTGGAATTTAACAGGGTGGTTGTAGAGTGGAAGAGGTAGAGTCACCGCCTCCATTTTTTTGTGGATCGCCTCCGAGTAGAGTAGCTAACCCATTAATACAAGACGCTCGATTTGGGGATGAGGTCATCGCCCCACCGTCACCTACGTCCGGCTTTCCCTCGTCGTCTCCGCCATCATCTTCAAGGAAAGGAGGCTGCGTTCGAGCAAATTTCGGTAACAAACCGGCCGTGAGAGTCGAGGGGTTCGATTGCCTCAACAAGGATCGGCGAAATTGCAGCATCCCAGCGCTGGCTTAGAAGAAACCATCTCAAACAACTAGGGGTACATAGAACGAATAGAGAATTTTGAAGGTACTTTTGAGTGACTAAAAAGATGAGGAAAGAAACCGTAAAGGCAAAGGACCATGTAAACATGTGGTTAAAGAAAAGGGGTTTTTGGCATCTGATCAAAACGATGACGTATTGTAAGTATATTAGTTTCTTCAAAAGAAAAGAAATTTGTACAAAAAGGAAAGCAAGTTGGTAATCGAGTCATTCGTGTTAAATGGTCGATTGTGTATACAAAAAATAATTTTGTCGTTTGATTTCTCATCCGCCTTTTGTCTGTTAGTTTTGGGTGGAATCCCAGAAAGCATACATATGAAAAATGATCCTTATTATTTAAATAATATATTTGATAAAAAATTATTAAAAATATTATTTTTTATCGATTTTTTATTTTTTTTATTAATTTTGCTATTAATAAACGTTTTATCAAAAATATTAAAAAAATATTAATATTTTAAAAATAAATAATAATATTGTAAATAATATTTTATTAATTTTATAATTTAAATAATAATAAAATCGATAATATTTTTTTTACTGTATATTAAAGTTGTACTGTATAACTTCCTTACCCCCATTATATTTCTGTTTGCTTAAGAACCACGCCAAAATCCCTGATGTTGAAGTGGTTATTGTCAGTATTCTCTGGGAATTGGGACCAAACCACTTAACTAGTGTATGCTTTGTCAACGTGAATAAAGGTGGATTTTTCAAGTGAATGTCAAAGCTCTTATGATTGTTATTCCAAATCCCATAATCAATACTTCTCTGCAGTCCACTCACATTAAATTTGTTCAAATATTAAAACAGTTTCATCTTACTAGCAGTCCATGTGATTTTTTTTAATTTAACTGATTTCTTACTATATTGATTAATTATATATTTAAAATGCATAGAAAACAAATATATTAAGTCAATTGGTTGCATTATAACCTAACAATGCTTTTTCCCCAATCGGAGCACATTGTATTGGTTTGTATTCAATCTTCTAAACACTTACAATCAAATTACCTCAGTTATAAAGAGATAGTTGTTATCGTATTGAGTTTGACCGGTTCTATTTAAGAAGTAATAAACATAGAGAACAGACGGGATTATTTCCTAAAAATTTAAAATTATTATATATTTTATTAAAAAATTATTTTTATTTCTCTAAAATTTTATTAATTCAATTTTTTCCCTTCAAATTTTATAAATTTAAATTTATATCAACTTAAATCCTACATCTATTCCCGAGTTCAGGACTGAACTGTAGTTTTTGTCTGTCAGTAGAGTAAATCTTCGAACACTGTAAACAAAAGAGGACTCTGGCATGGCACGTGATGTCTACGAGACCAACTCACCCACAGAAGCTGCCGCTCTACTCCGGTTTCAAAAATGCACTCTTCTCGGTTTATCTCTCTCAACTCTCACCTATCAATGCATCATCTGATATTTCATTTCACCACCAGCAAAAATGAAGTGACAGTGTACTTGAAAATTTTAAATTTTTATAAATATTTCAAATATTTTTTTTAGTTTTTAATATTTTATAAATTTATTCTTTTAAAATATTTATTTTTATTTCTCAAGTCAGATTAAACGTTCTGTTTCGTTTCGAAAATATCCTGGCTTGAATTTTTTAAAGAAATTTGACGATTTAACACGCCAAATTATAAGCGTTTATTTGTGCAGATTAATTGTTTTACAGGTCGAACTTTGGGACGTGTTTGAAAAACTTTGATTCGCCTGGAGTCTAGGTTATGAACGTTTATATGTGTAGAATGATAGTATTGACACCTACAGAATTCTTACCAATCACGAGTCCTTATGCTTTGGTTAGAACCATCTCTCTCTTTCTAGCTAAAGCTTGGTTTATTGATCTTACATTCATTCATTGATAAGCGGATATGTCAGTTCATTTTATGGCGAAACTTAATACTCACTCGGATGGTTCTTCTTACGATGTTTTTTTTTTAATGGTAAAGGAGGCCGTAGCCATTACATCAACGTGTTAACCGCACATAAGGGGGACCAGAAACATCTCTATGTAGAAGGACTTCGAGGGGAGCCGAGGGTTGTACAAAAGTAATCCGGGAGCCATATGGAGAAGTACCCATCTTCGCAATGTAGTGGGCAGCAGCATTCGCCTCCCTATTAATCTTTTGAAATTCAACTTGAAATTCAACGTACCAAGCGCGATTGTAGAGGCTGACGATGGCACAAACGAGAGTGAAAGGGCTCGTCGAGGCAGGAGGGGAGAGGAGATGATAAACATCCATGCTATCGGTTTGCACAACGAGACGATCACAACCATAATGCCAGGCGGCTTGAAGTCCGTCAAGGATGGCCCAAAGCTCCGTCTCAAGAATCAAAGAGATGCCAATATCCCGACAAAAAGCTAAGAGACAATCACCAGAACTGTTACGAAGAAGACCGTCAATGGAACCTCGACCGGTGGACGTGGGATAGACATCATCCGTATTAAGACAAATCTAACACTCAGTAGGTGGAGACCATTGAATTTGTGAAATCGAACTTTGGTCTGCAGTCCCAGCGACGGAGAAAGTGCCAGAGTAAATTAAAGACCAGGTAAGACAGGAATAAAGGAGTGGAGAAGTCATCCAAAGTTCCTTGAAATATGGAAGTGTTCCGCGTTTCCATAGAAGCCAAATTAAACAAGCAAAATATATATTCCAAGTCCCATTTATCTCATGAACAAAGTAACGACTATGCAAGTTTTGAAGGAACCAAGTCCTTAAGGGGAGATCGAAAAAATAGGAATGTCGAACCTCAAAACCAAACTACTCCAGAAGTCGTGAATTCTCGGGCAGTCATGGAGGATGTGCAAGAGAGTTTTCGGCTGACAGCGACAAATAGGACACGATGGATCAGCAGCGAGCTAGCGAGAGCAGCATACATAATTGGTAAAGAGTTTATCTTGAATGGCGAGCCATAAAAAACCACGGATTCGCTATGGAATTGGCTGTTTCCAGACGGTCGATCAAACACTGCTCTTATCACCCCAATTACTGCAGTCTATAGTTTTGTAAGCAGACTTAGGATGTCTTCGATGAGGCCAGCATTGTGCAAGTCAGCTATAGCATAAAGAATGAGATCGTCAGCGAAAAACATGTGGGATATCGGGGTGCCATTCCTCACAAGTTTGAAAGCTAACCATTGATTAGAGTCAACGAGGAATGAGATATAATGGCTTAAACGCTCCATGGTCAGATTGAATAAATAAGGCGAAAGAGGATCACGTTGATGAATTCCTTTCCTTGGTCTGAAAGGACTGCTTAAGCCACCATTATATTGAATTTGGATTTTAGAAGAATAGTCACCCAACATTATAAGGCGAATTAAATCGCGAGGAGACCGGGCATCAAAAAGGGTGTCTTTGATAAAGTCCTATCAAAATCTATCAAAAGTTTTCTGTAGGTCAACCTTTACGGTCATCCAACCCGATTTACTTTTTTAAGATGCATGGAGTGAATAACCTCCTGATTTATAATTGTATTTTCAATGATACTCCGACCCTTAAGGAAGCTCGTCTGATGAGGTTCGATTAGACAGGGAAGGATGTTACTGAGCCGACGAACAATGACCTTGGAGATTAGCTTATATAAGACAGTACACAAGCTAATAGGATAAAAATCTGAGAAGGTCTAGGCTGCTGATCTTCGGAATAAAAATTAAAACTGTGCAGAGAATGAGGGGATCAATGTTGTTGTAAACAAAAGCATGTTCCAGAAGACTCCAAATAGAGTTCTTGACCACGTCCCAATTTTTTTTGAAAGAAATGGGCACGAAGGCCATCAATACTAGGGGCCTTGAGTGGAGCCAAGGAGAACAGGGCTTTCTTAATTTCCTTCTCTGAAGGAACGACTATAAGAGTAGGAGTTCGGAGATCAGTAATAATAGGGAAACCACCGGAGATGGGAAAGAAAATCAGGTTAGTGTTGGGTGATGCGAAAAGAGAGGAGAAGAAGCGAACGATTTCCTCTCTGAGCATAGTAGTATCGGAGCATCGATCCTGATCATTAATCCGTAAGCTGGCGATAAAATTTTGTCGCCGTCGAGAAGAAGCTTTAGCATAGAATAATTTTATGTTCCTGTCACCAAATTAAGCCCAATCAACCCTAGATTTCTGGATCCATAATTGTTCTTCTTGATCAAGAATGACTTCAAGCTCTTGAAGGAGTTTAGACTCCAAGTTGAGGAGATTGCGAGAGCGACGCAAACCCATACAATGTTGAACTCCTCTTAATCTTGCCATAAGAATTCTCTTATTCTTACCAATAACACCGAAAATGTTTTTATTCCAATCAGCAACCGCTTTGGAAAATTTGACAATTGCCTCAGAGATAGGCAATGATGAGTCCCAACAATCCTTCACAAGCCGATTAAAATCAATATGTGAGGCACAACTAGAGAGGTAGGGAAAGGGAGAGCTACACTAGTAGGAGAGGTCGAGGAGAGAGTCAGCAAGATAGGGCAATGGTCTGACTTCATACGAATCAGATGCTCCAACGAGGATAACAAAAAAACTTCAAACCATGTCACATTCCCCAGGCAGTGTTTTAGACGAACCGAGTAATATCCATTAAACCAAGTAAATCTCGGACCATGGTGACCAAGATCATGGAGGCCACAATCAAAAACCAAATCTTGGAAAGAGGCTTCTAGAGTGGAAGAAGAAGCATATCCAGAGCGGTCTTCAATAGATAAGGTAGCGTTAAAATCACCTACTAAAATCCACGGCTTAGTAACAAAATCAATAAGAGTTCTCATATAAAACCAACAATATTTTTGTTTAGATGCATTAGGGCTTGCATAGACAAAGATGGCCAGAAAAGAAGAACGACCATAACGCCTCTTATCTGTAACATGGCAGTGAAGAAACTGAAAGTGATAGGATGAGATATCAATGTGAATTGTATCATACCAACAAAGCCAAATACAATCGGCATAACCACCCGCTTCGATTCTGAATGAGTTGGGAAAATTCCAACCGTTAATCACGATCTCAGTATTAGCTCTGCTAATCCGAGTTTCGACCAGAACACAAATATCTGAATTATTGTCATGAAGGTATTGGCGCATGACACGGAGAAAATTCATGCTTTCATAACCCTGGGTGTTCCATAAAAATATAAATATAAAGGTAGTGACCATAGGCAAAGTTAGACGTCCATTTTTTCAGACTCATCGAAAACATTTTGGGAGACAATAGTCGGCACAGCGGGAGGACCTAAATGGGAAAGAGCGGCTATCTGCTGGTGAGGAGGGTCGGGAGGTTTCGAAGGTCTAGCAAGATCACCATGCAATGGAACAAGAAAGTGAGGTTCCATAACAGAGGGAAAAGTAGTGGCGGAAGCTAAAACTTTTGGAGTGTCATCTGGGGCTATCGAAACTGCATTGTGGGAGGAGGAGTCAAGTTGAGGAGGTTGTCCCTGTCTGCTATGAGATAAGGCGAGGGGGAAGGGACGACAGAGTTGAGGTTTCGAGTACCAATGATGGTGATCGAAGGTTTGCGGATCTGAATGGCGGCTTTGCCCTTGGCCTTGAGAATGTATGCATTACAATCATGGTTTTCTTTATTACATTCGGTGAGTTACGAGGTTTAGATGGAGGAGCACATGTATTTTGGTTGGCAATGGAAGGTGGGGTTGCAACTTGGGTAGCTGTATCTAGCTGGAGAATGGGAGCAACTGGATTAGGATCAGTTTCGACCTCCATTAAAGGGGCAAAACGGGAGGAGCTAGGAGCTACAGAAACTTTTTACGTGGTAGGCTGGTTTTCTTTACGTTGAACTTTACGCTACTTTTTCTCAAAAAGCATCCAATGACCATAGGGTTCTTGTGGAACAGGAGCGGGGGTTGGGGGCAGTGATGCATGTGCTGGTTATCAACTTGAGAAACTTCACTGGCTCTATTCGGGCAGAAGTCATTAAAATGCCCATATATTCCACAGTTGAAACAGACCAACGGGATCCCTTCGTGTTCAACAAATTGAATACGACCATTGATTTCGAGGTTGGAAATGATCAGCTTATTCAAGTTTAAAGTTACTGCCATCCGAGCAAAGTGCCCTCTTCTACCATTATTAGTTTGGTAGTGAATTTTTATTATGGAACCAAGTTTTTCGCTAATGGCCTGAATCAAACTCCTCTTGTACCAGGTAATGGGGATGCCGGGAAGCCTCACCCAAGCTATGATGCGGCTTGGATGAGATTGGGAGGGGTCAAAGTCAATAGAACAGGGTTCAACCGTAAGGTAGTGGCCGAAGATTACCCATGGTCCATCCGTTAAAGCAGATAAATAATCCAATCTCGCAGAAAATTTAACAAGAAAGTGATTGTTCTCCAATGTCGAGCAACTTGATAGGGTGGCTAGGTTTCCACATGGAGAGTAGCCGTTGTAGAGTGTGTTATAACCAATTCTTCGGCCAAGAATTTTGACGAGAATGGTTAGATCCATACTATTGATTGCAAGATTTTGAACCCTATCAGAAAAATTAATGAAAGGAATGCCATTAGACTCACCAACTTCGACATTATCATCAAATAAATCAATATCATCATCTTCCAACAAGAATAGTGCTTCAGCGTTAGCATCAGTATTGGATCTGATAACTTTATCTCGGAATGAGGAGTCAGTGCAATATGAGAAGTATTACAATCCATAGAGGATGTGAGAGGCGGAGTAGTATCGGGTAGAGCTTCATCGCGCCGGCGTTGGCGCTTGGAGGTTTTTTCATTGGCGGTGGCTTCAGGAGGGAGAATCATAGGTCTAGGGTTTTCTCTAAGTAGCTGAAAGATGGCATTCTTAATTTATTACATAAAGATATTTTTAATCCTCCAATAACATTTCTTAATTTATTACATAAAGATATTTTCGGAGCTCCTTATGTCCACCTAAAGGGATCTAATGTATTAACTATGGTCTATCTTTATTAATAAAAAGGCTTAATATCAAAATAAGTGCCCATGTTATACCCTAAAACTTAAATAGGTGCCTAAACTAATTTTCGTCCCATCCAGGTGCCTAACGTTACTACCATTATCCGTTTAGATGCCTAGGCTATCAACGACATTAATTTCTTCCATTAAGTGACATGTGTCACAATATGGTGATTTTGAAATTTATTTTTTAAAATAAAATATTAAAAAATTGTGATATTTATAAAAAAATAACTTTTCTTATATTATAAAACAACCCTAAAATCTCAAATCCTAACCTTAATCCACCGCCATCACTGCCTTTTAGAAATGACCACTGCCACCGACGTAGTCCCTGCCATCGTACGTCCTACTCATTCACCATCGTATTTTCCGTCGATTGGATATCGGAATCACGATTTTAATCTTAGGGTTCGAGCGGTCTAAAAAGTTGATTCGTCGTCAATAAGCCGTCGACCGCCCACGATTTCATAGGGGTTTTGGTCGTCGGGGGAGGGGAGGTCGGTGGAGTTTCGTCGACGGCAAAAGGTGACGGTCAGTGTGGGTTTAGGGGTTGAAATGAATGTTTTCAAAGTTTTGGGTTTATTTCAAAATTTGTATTTTCTTTTTTTTAAAATATATAATTTTATTTTTTTAATTTTAAATAAAATTTTAAAATTATCAAGTTGTGACACGTGTCATTTAACGGAGAAATTAACACCGTTATCAGCCCAGGCACCTAAACGCATAACGGTTGTAATGTTAGGCATCTAGATGAGACGAAAATTAGTTTAGACATCTATTTGAGTTTTAGGGTATAGTTTGGGCACTTATTTTGGTATTAAGCCAAAAAAACTAAGGGATTATAATTGAAGAAATTAAAATTTTAATAATATGAATAATATAACTTCTAAAGTTTAGGGGTATCTTCTGCTATTTTTCCAAAGAATGAGAGAAATTGACTATATTTTATTCAGATCAGACGTTCCATATTCCAATCAGATCAATGAAGTCTAATATTGCCACGAAACATAGGAAGTCAACCGCAGCGCCGTACCCCATGGACGACCTCCTTCCATTTCCCCCGTATTCTTCTTCGACACCAAGAAATCAAATTCCCCCTTTTTTATACCCTAAATTTTTTATGGATTTTTAAAACAGTGAATTTAAGATTACGTTTCCATCTGTTTCCTGGATTGAAGTTCACAATCTCTTAAAAATGGATAGTTAACGTTTCTTCATTGAGGTCTTTTAGGGTTCTTATTTTTCGAACTTTTAATTAGAGACGATTATAAGCACTGTTTATTCATTTTAGTGTATCCTTCTGAAGTAACAAAAGAGAGCCGATTAATCGATTTGTAACTCTTCCAGAGTTTCTTCACGGCAGAAGCACCGCGTGGCCGTGTCACTATCACTCTCGGACGTAGTGGCCAGGTATTTTGTTTTTGTTCATTTTTCCCCATTTCTTAGTAGTTACAGAGGTTAGTTTTTGTTTGGTTGCTGGTCAAATGTAGGAAACAAGCTTGAAATAAGCAGGAAATTTTCATATGAACGAGTTGCATTCAGTTCGACTTCGAACGATTTAGTTTAGCTTGGTCGGATTTCACTTATTTGTTTTTACAGAATTTAAGTCCCCCGCCCCCCTTTTTATAGAAAAGTTAGTGGTTCCTTTTTGTTTGTGTCTATTGGCTTGTTGTGAATCTGAACTTTATTGATTATGTTGCTCTAGGTTGTGAAGAGGTCGGGAGCTGCATCAGATGTTGATCTTTTTGATTCTCATCCTGTTGCTGGCTCTAAGCGTTCTGTAAGGGATAGGTTGGGAGGAAACGTAGATTGTTTCTTCGTTGAGTCAGCTAAACAGAAAAAGGTATACTTTTAAGAATTTTACTGCTGTTTTAGAAGCATTTCACAATCTTGCTTTTGAATGTCCATGTTTCTGCAATGGCTATTTAAGTAATCTTTTCTGTTTCCTAGTGGATGATGACCACAACAACGATTTTGCATGTGCATTACTCCTTGGTTATTAACTCCTTTATTTTAGGATTTTGTTTGATTTAATTAATAGTAATCTGTTGCTACAGGTTTTGATCTTGCGAGTGACTGTTATGTTGGACATATTATTTTTAACATCTTTCCTATAATTGGAGTTCAGGAATGCATAAGTTTCCATTTTTTAATGTTGGATATTTGTGTTTGGCAACAATACTTTATGAAAAATAGAGTTTTACTTGTAGCGGCATAGACCATGAGTGTTAATCCTTTGCCTTCTCTTCAGTGCTTACATTCTATGCAAGTAATTTTCTTATGTTGAGAAGTAATAGCAGAGTTTTGTCCTTTTTCAAGAGGATGATAGTTCCAATGATAGTTTTGGTACAAATTTGCCCTTCTGCGTTGCAAAATCTTTCTTTTTCTTTTTCTGAACTGATGTTAGATTACTAAAATTTCTTCATTTTGGGAAAAAAGATTTTCACATTCGTAAAGATGACCTCCGGTTAAACTCATGCAAAAAAATGTGTTTAGACGGGCTCAGAAGGACAATAACCAGAAGGGCATGGACCTTCGACAAAAGTTGTCAAGAATGGGACAGCCTCCACCTAACAGTTGAAGAACAAATTATCTTTTAGAAAATAAATATAATACTATCTTTTTAGGTATTAGACATACTCATGCTTGGTCGGATACCAAGAAGTTGTTGCTTCCTGTGGATGGTTGTTGGTCTGGTTACTTTTGGTTCTGAATAAGTAGCATAAGGCTGCTTTTAAGTTGTATGTTACTCGCCCAAGATAGTTTTATTAGAGTTTTGGAATTTGAAGTTGTAGGTGCTAATCTTCTCTATGAATTTTATTTTTTGCTTCTGGATATCAAATTTGGATCCTAAATGATTCCTGTCCTCTCTTGTCTCTGTATGAGCACATTTGCTTTCTCTGCTGACCCTTTTGCTGCTGTGATCATCAAGCGTATACTGTTACTTCCTTTACAGTTCATGCATAAGTTGCTAGTCATGTTGTGATCCCAAAAACCTCTTTCTGAAGTCATATGCATGCATTGATGTTTAAAGAACAGTGTTTAATTGAACTTTTTTACCTTTTCTTCTTTGGCTGGCTGCTTTATAGGTTGATGAACGACAAACTATTGAAGGCTTACTACATTCCCTGGGGCTAGGGAAGTATGCTATTTATTTCAAGGATGAGGAAGTAAGTAAGCTAGTTGTATGGTTAAGCTCAAAAGGTTCCCTTTTTTTAAGGAAAAAAAGGTGCTCATGAGAGGCAGTGTTATATCTCAATAGTAGTTTGTTGCTTTCTTTGTTTTCTTTGGTTATTCAAGTACTTCGGTAGTTTGTGCATTAGGAGTATTTGCTGGTTTTTTTTATTGAAATACAGCATCAATAGGGATTTTGGCTGCTCTTTATTTGTTTATTTATTTATTTGGGGGGGGGGGGTAACAATTCAAATGATATTGATAGGCCTTAAGATTAGTTATCAATTTGGATTTCTAAGGGCACCACATTGTTTTCACAGGACACATTTCTTGATAACCAAATAGGGGGATATGATGAAACAGTATATTATTGTAGCTTTCGATAATTGCCTTGTTGCTTGGACTTTGTGTTAGAAAGATGCAGGCATGAATCCGTCTCATTTGATTTTACTGATAAAATATTGAAATTTGCTCCGACTTGAGAAATGCTGTAGTTGTAAAATTTGGAATCCATCTTATAAAACAATGCTAAGCGTCTTCACGAAGCAATTGGTGGCTAATGTTTGGTAACGGACAGTACATAGCAGAAAATGGACGCTATTGCTAAGCTATTCTATCATGCAATTTTGAAGATTTACTCTGCTTTAAGTTATTGAACTATCATGGATGGATACTGTGACTTCGAATGGAGAATTGCTTGCTCGTTTTGTTTTATCCGTATCCTCCTTGCTTGGCTGATATGTAGTTTGGTATTTTACTCAGGTGGACATGCCTGCATTGAGACAGATGAGGGAAAACGACCTTAAAGAGCTGGGAATACCTATGGTATTTTACCCTTCTTTTGTCTATTTGATTGTTTATTATTTTTTTCCTGTTCTTTATGTTCATAATTCATGTGCTCGAGCCTAATAATCGATGAGCAAAATGTAATTTAAAGACATTAACCGCCGAAATCTATAAAACCAAGATGCGAAGTTGTCCCTAACGAATGAGGTTTGATTTGCGCTGCAGGGACCTAGGAAAAAGATTCTTCTTGCTCTCTTGCCTCGTTCCAAAAGGTAACAACAACCTTGATTATTATTCTCAGAATCCTAAGTATAACCAATGTATCTCTGCTTTGGGGGTTGGAAAGAAAATGGCCCATGAATCCAATCAGTTCGGGTGGCAAAGTTTCGAAACTCGAATACTGCCCATCATGATTAATAATACTAGAAGAAAGGATTCAAATCGGACATTATATGTTTTTAATTACAATTGTTATCGAAATTCAAATTAGTTGTCTTCTCCTTCACTATGTTGTTAGAAACTGTTGCATCTCAAATGTTCTGATTTGAAGAGCATGTGTTATCCCAAATATGTTTTGTTCCTATTGTACGAAATAATGGAAAATATTATTTCCCCTGAATCATATATTGAATCCGATTTGGTCTTTGGTTCCGAAGGATCGACCGACTGGACAGTTCCTATAAGATTTTATTCATGAACAAAATTTTATTTATTTCATCTATTTTATGTTTTATTGAATACGGAGAGAGATTTCAAAAGTTGTTTTACAAAGTCAAAAGCATAAATTCAAAAATCTAAACAAATTAGAACCCATCATGAAATAGGTAAAAGCTTGATCCCCTTGATAAAAATATATTGAAGCGTACAGGAGTTTAATGTAAGGTTAAGGAAAGGCGGTTAAGGAAAGGCACGATCGAAAATATTTTAAATAACATTACATTTTAGATTGCGTGTAATTGAAATTATTATGAAAAATATAACATTTTTTTGTTGCAATTTAAAATATTATGAATAAGGTTTGCATTTGATAAATATTAAGAAAAAATTATGTTTGTTTATAATATTTTTAGTCACGTTTTTTCTTAATCTTATATTAAGTTGTTTTTTCTTAATCTTATATTAAGTTGTTTTTTCTTAATCTTATATTAAGTTGATGTACAATAGAATTCTCTTAGAAACCACTTACAAAAAGTACCAAGAATCCACTTAGGGTGCGTTTGATTCATGGAATGTAAGATTACCGACGGAAATAAGATTACTGAGAATGTTGTATTTTGTGTTTGATTCGTTTAGTAAGAATTTAAGATTACAATGTTTGATTGAAGGAATAAAAGATTATTTGAATGTATATTTTACCAAATTGTCCTTATTATATATTTGTTTTTTAACAAGTTGAATTCTACTATAATTAATTTATATATATTTTTAAAAATTTTAAATTCATAAAATTTATATAATTTTTTTACAAAATTGAAAAGATAAATAGGTTTAATGAAAAAGTAAAATTTTATTTTAATCCTTGAACTTTATATAAAATTCTAATTATGGATTTGTTTTTGTAAATCTAAAATAGTTTAAGAATAAATTTGTAATTTAACCTTCGTAGAATTTTTTTTATTTAAAGACATAAGAAATATATTTTTGAAAAAAAAATTTAAGGGCATTTTAGTCCAAAACGCCATGAATGTAACAATACCTAAGGGAAAAGGATAACCACATTCCTGATAATATACCTCTAAAATACCACTATTGGGAATAACTTATTACCGGGGGCTAAGAATGTTTTCCAACCAAACGGGAGAATGACATTCCATTACCGGGACATTCCATTCTCCCGGTAATGTGAGATACCTTGAACCAAACGTCCACTCAAGGTACAACCTGTGACCAGCCGTCTAAGCAAAGTTCTAAAATACAAAACTTGCCATATGGAATGGATTTGGGAAATACGGGAAATGATCACGTTCGATATTCTTAATATACTGCAAAAAAAAAACGTTATCGATTTTATTATTATTTATTCGTAAAGCAATTTCTTTTACATTCACACTAGAAAATAGAAGGAAACCTACTACAACATTTAACTTTCTTATTTAATGGTCTCAATGCAAAAATAAAATTCAATAAAAAACACGTATTAATCTTTCAAAAATATTATTTTGCTAAGAGAAACTCAGTTGACACGTGCCAATGCAAGCAAATATTCGCTGTAGAGTCCAGTGCACAATGGCAACTGGCAGAGTGGCAGTGGCAGCGGCAGTGTTCAGATAACACACACAGCCACCCATCGGATTTGTTCTTCAAAAACATTTGAAACCATAACAGATAGAAAAAGTGTAAACTTTTCAAAATAAAATAACAAAAAAAGAGTTATTTATTCAGCATCCCCTCCTAGTTTTCGTCCTCTTTGTTTGTCTCTTTCTTCTCTCCAAAGCTCCAGCTTTCAGGTCCCATGGAGTCCCCTCTTTCTACCCTCTCTTCTCGATGTTTCCCTGTTTAAACCCCAGAAAGTTTCCTACTTTGTTTAGCTGGAAATACAAGGAAGTTAATTTTCATTCCGTTTTGGGAATTTAGTTGAAGGTTTTGGGTTTTCATTCTTTTTACTGGCAATACGTAAAGGAAGGGCAAAGTTTTAGTTTTTAAACTTTCTTTTTGTTTGGTGGGGTTCGTAGAAAATGCCGCCACATCGATCCAAGTCGGAAAAGAACGGCGGCATGACCGAGCATCTTCGTCGAGATCCTTATGAGGTGCTTGGGGTCTCCAAAAACTCAACGGATCAGGAAATTAAGAGCGCCTACCGAAAAATGGCTCTGAAGTATGTTCAATTTTCTTGCTTTTTTGAATTTTATTTTATTTAGTGGAAATGTTTTGAAATGTTCGAATTCTTGGTACTTTTTTTGTTCAAGTTTTTAATGATTACTTTAGATTAGAATACGTCAGGATACTGATTTGTTCTTAGTCATAATTATGGTTAATTATAAGCTAAACTCACGCATACTGGAGTATAGGTGGGAGAATAAGAATTTAGTACTTGTATTACGAAGGGAATTCCTACGATAACCAGAGATTTGTGAGTGATTGGCATTTGGTTTGACGATGGTTTGCCTTTCTATTTAGTGGAAATGTTTTGAAATGTTCGAATTCTTGGTACTTTTTTTGTTCAAGTTTTTAATGATTACTTTAGATGGTTTGCCTTTCTATTGATAGTTTCTAGGACACTCATTTTTCGACATAGAACTATAGCTGTGGACATGGAGGGATGCACGATCTTGTGATGGGGCGAATTTATAAAATTTTAGTGGACAGAAACAGATTATCAATAGAAAATGCAAAGAAAATATTTGAAATATATGGGGAATTTGAAATTTTTAGTGGACGACTGTCACCCCTCGGTCAATCAAGGACTGTGGAGGACTATGACAAGCTTCATATTTTTAATGTTGGTATTTTCCGGTTAGATAGCAAGTTTTGCTTAGGTCAGGTGGCCTATACATCCATGTGCGGCACAAGGATAGACGTTGAAAGCACAATAGAATTGGTTTTTAGTGACAGGTTCCATATCTCTAACACTGTGCAAACAACAGATAAAACTAACAGGAAAGTCCCCAAAGGATTATTTCCGACATGAGTCCAAAGAATGATTTGTTTCCCTGATGATACTCCTTTCGAGCTAGCTGCTATTATAAATGAAATATGTGGTTTGGGTTATGGGACATATATTGTACTGCATTGACTATTTTTCAGATAAGTGGTCATATGCCGTTCTGGTTGTACACTTAAAGTTGTGCTCTATCATGGTGGCTTAGCTATATAATTTATAAATGCTGTTCTGTTTCAGGCACCATCCTGATAAGAATGGAAATGATCCTGTTGCAGCTGATAAGTTCAAGGAGGTCACATTTTCTTATAATATCTTGTCTGATCCAGATAAAAGAAGCCAGTATGATGCCGCCGGTTTTGAGGTATGCTATACATGCATCTAATTTCTGAAGTTTTTTAAGCCTGATGTTTGTCTCTGATTTCTTACTGTTACATTCATTTATGTTATATTCGGTGGTGCCAAGAGCAAAAGGCACAATCTAGGCACTAGAGCCTTTTATACGAGCGAGGTGCAAGGCGTAAAAGAAACACCATCCTAAATGAAGTTGTGCACAATAGGTATAGGCGTGTATTTTTGTAGTCTGTTTGTGTATATAAAAAGAAAAGTTAAGATACATGCAAACTTTTCCCTTTCTTTTGTTGGCCAATTTGCATGATTTCCTTAAAGTCTCATCATCCCCTTTTTACTAGTGAAGATACATTTAATTAAAATAAAAATCAATTATTAAAGAAAACTTCAATCAAGTTGGCCGATTGACAGCATCGATGCACAACGCCTTAGTAACAATGGTTGCACGTGGAGGCTTTAAAGAATTCCTGTTCTTCCACTTTCACTCTTGTCAATGTTTCATCAAGGATTTCCGAACATGATTTTATTGATAAAGCTTGAAATTTAATCGATCATGATGTTTTTCTTTGAATAGGCTGTTGAAGCTGATAACCAAGAATTGGAGCTAGATCTTTCGAGTTTGGGGGCTGTGAACACCATGTTTGCTGCACTTTTTAGGTAACTTCTTGTTCTATTATATTAGTTAAAGTGTTCCATTGTTTCATTGCCTTTATGAATGCAATGCATTGGATATTATTTTAAGTGATTCCTATGAATAGTAAACTTGGTGTGCCAATTAAGACCACTGTATCCGCGACTGTTTTAGAGGAGGCACTTAATGGTGCAGTCACTATTCGCCCACTTTTGCTGGGGCAACCTATTTATAGGAAGGTGAGATAATTAAATTCATGTTCATTTATTGTACTTTTATTAATCATTTATGCAATCACTGAATTTGTTGCATGTTTAACAGGTTGAAAAACAATGTGCTCACTTCTACTCTGTTGCAGTAACAGAAGAAGAAGCAAGAGATGGGTTTGTTTGCCGAGTACAATCATCTGATAAAAGCAAGTTCAAGGTGGATAAACCATGACTACTTATGGATTCAACATTATCCTTTTTTCTTGTTCTTTTTTTTGTTTGGTTGGGGGGCGGAGTGTGGTGGGAGTCGTTTGGAGGTTGCATTGATAAAAACTGTGATTCATTTCATCTTATTGTACTAATGAAATAAAATTTGAACTGTGCGCCATTGCAAATTGTATGCGAGTGTGTGTGATATAAAAGGAAAAAGAAAAAAAAGAAAGAAAACCACCATCATCATGGGAGTATTATGTTGATTTAGGTTATAAGTATTCATTGAATCGAGAATCGTTGAAGCTATTAGTCTAAGTCACATAAAACTGATGCTGGAAGCTAGGGTTTTATCCCTTTTATTTTGTGCTTAGCTGTGTTACTGTGGATCGAGAGATGAACTTTGCAATAATTTTATTTTGTACTTATGATCTCATTTTTGGTGGTTATGACTTATGATATGTAGTCTAGGTCAAAGTTCTTGTGTTGTGCAGTTTTACCTTTTATTTTGATTCGAATATCCTTGCAACATGTTTTGCTCCCTATGGAAGCTTAGAACTAAAACTTCCATAAAGATTCATGGTCAAGTCTCCTTCGGAAATACTAATTATCTGGTTTTCATGGCGACTCAAAATAATAATAAAAAAATATTATGATCTCTTAGTCTTTCCTGGTGCATCAATAATTACTCATTTTCCCCTCCATTTGTTATTGATTGCAGTTATTGTATTTTGATCTAGAAGAGAATGGTGGATTGAGCCTTGCACTGCAGGTAATGAACTCCTTTCCTTCCGCTTTTCGCTTATCATAATTACGTCTGTTAGCCTCCACATCAAAAGCTCCTCCATTGTTAATCCTAGTCCATTGCACGTGTTGAAAAGCTACTTTTGTTTCTTTTTGGTGACTGGTGTAGGAGGATAGTGCCAAGACAGGAAAAGTTACGGCTGCTGGAATGTATTTTCTTGGCTTCCCTGTCTATTGCCTGGATCAAACAGTAAATTCAGTGAGTTACCATTTATGAATACGTCGTAGTTGTGCTAAACATTGAAATTGATGTTTGATTTTGTTGCTTTTCTTCTGGTTCTGGAAACGCGTCACTGCAGGTAGCTGCCGCAAAGGATCCGGATGCAGCTTTCTTCAAAAAGTTGGATGGATTTCAACAGTGTGAAGTAACTGAATTAAAACCAGGCACACATGTATTTGCTGTCTATGGTTTGCTCTTTAATCTATACGTCTCGCTGAGGTCTTGTGCCTATTGGTATATAATGCATGGATTAATCTCGCTACGATTTTAATATTTTGGCACGTAACTTGTAGGTGACAACTTTTTCAAAAGTGTAAGTTACACAATAGAAGCTATTTGTGCAGCCCCTTTCATAGAGGAAAAAGAAAACCTTAGAGCGGTGGAAGCAGAGATTCTGTCCAAACGAGCGGAACTGTCGAAGTTCGAAACCGACTACAGAGAAGTATTTACTTCCGCAAATACAATGTTTATGCCCGTGTTAAACCCTTTTTCTCTTGTTGACATTCACGTAAATTGCTGGCAGGTCCTCGCACAATTTACTGAAATGACGAGCAGATACGCGAACGAAATGCAAGAGGTGAGATTCGACGTGCGGAGCTTGAGTGTCTAAGCAAACGGATACATTTCTTGATTACATCCTATATGCTGGGTCTTTCAGATCGATGAGCTTCTCAAACAAAGGAACGAGATTCATGCCTCGTACACAACGGTTCCACTAATTAAGCGGAGTTCGAGTAGGAACAAGAGTAAGGCTGCCTCCGAAGAGGCCAAAGAAGACGGCGAAGTAAGAGACCCTAAACATTCCACGAGGGATAGAACTAAGAAGAAGAAATGGTATAACATAAAAGTAGATGGGGGAAAGCCATGCTGAACAGGTAAAGTACGGTGTTTCGTTTTCTAGGAAGATACCCTCCAATTCGAATGAACGATAACGAATAACCGTTGCTTGAATCCTGTTGAATATCGTAGCAGGTTATAAAGTTGGCAACTTTGGGGTCTGAAAAAATTTACTTGTATGGGAAATCTTAAAAAAAATTAAAACTTTTAAATTTCTAATTTCAAATCTTCTATTTTTATCTGCCATCATCGATCAACTCTATTACTGAATGGTCATCCATCCATATCCATACGTTACCGTTCATCTAATGATCGATTATTGTCCTTATCATTATTAATATGAAATATAGTAATTTACATGAGAGCTTCACCAAAACGTCCGGTGACAGTAAGTATAATTTACCCAAAACTAAAAAATCAATGTACCTTTCCCAGAACTAGTAAAGATGCCGTTTGTATTTTGAAAAGACAGATCTTTTGAGCTGTTTTCATCTGCCGCCGGTTCGGGAGCCGTGTCGGATTTGACGGCGCGTTTCCCAATTGACCTCCGGTCAGTTTCCCTGTCCATTCATAACACCATTGATTTGCACATTTCTCCAGATTTTTTTAGCACCAGAAAACGGCAGAGCGCAGGGTAGTGGATTTTGGAATCCCAGCAACTAACAAGTCTCTGTCTCCCGCTGTAATAAAAAATTAGATTGCGGATTTATTAGACAGAGAAAGATTTGATTTTGAGAGAGAAACAAAAACACAAAATTTTAACTAAGAAAAACGAAATTGAAATCTAAAGACGAACATTACAGCGTATAAAACCCAGTGTTGGGTATTTTTTGCCTTGAGATGGCGGTGAGGGCGGAGGAGAAGGGTGGAGGAATACACGTCCTCGCCGTCGATGATAGCCTCGTTGACCGGAAAGTAATTGGAAGTTTGCTAAAAATTACTTCTTGTAAAGGTCGGTCATTATGGTTCCGTTATTTTTTTGTCACTCCATAAATTACTCAGGCTAAAAATCACTACTTGGATTATTGCAGTGACGGCAGTGGATAGCGGACGAAGAGCTCTGCAATTTCTGGGATTGGATGATGAGAAAGAAGCTAATGGATTTGATGTGAGTATACCTGAAATTTCATCGGTATTCTAAATATATGATTTTTCAGCTTTGGTTTCTGTTTTTTTCAGGGTTTAAAGGTTGATCTGATCATCACAGATTATTGCATGCCTGGAATGACCGGCTACGAATTGCTCAAGAAAGTTGAGGTTCGAAAAAATATATTAAATTTGACGAATTCACCTGCAGAAACTTTGCACTTTTGCAGCGCTCATCTGAATGAATGTTGTTTTGATTCGAACAGGAATCCTCTGTTTTCAGAGAAATCGCAGTTGTAATCATGTCGTTGGAGAACATTATCTTAGAGGAAGGGGCGGAGCATTTCATAGTGAAACCGGTGAAATTATCAGATGTTGAACGAACAATCGATTTACTTGACGGTAGATTTCGGAGAGGGAGAAGGAAGAGGAATCGACAAGAGAAAGCTAAGAGACGACGGCGATGATCGATCTCCATCGTCTCCGCCGTCCATATGGTCGTCATCATCATCGTGTTCTCCATCAACACTGGACTCTCCCACCAGACGTCTCAAAATGACAAGCTTTGAAGAGCATAATTTTTACTAATGAAAATTGAAACTTTCTCCTCTTGCAGTTCTCCGTTGATCTTCTGACGCTTTTGTTGCGCTTTGCTACCCAATCAAAATTTTCTCCTTAGCTATTCCTGTGATTTATTCTGTTAATTCATTAACTGAATCTGAATATAAAATTTAGGCGCTGTTTGATTAAATCAAAATGATTAATCGTTAAATGATTTAATTACTTTAATGATTTAATGGATTCAATGAGCTGAATGATTCAATGAGTTGAATGATTCAAAGGTTCTGTATGAATTAATTTTGAATGTGACATGTTATTTGATAATGATTACAAATCATTCAGAATGTATTTTAATGTTGAATCATTCATCAGTATTGTGCTAAATTATTCAACATAATCTTTATTCAGATGTGAGAATCAAACACCCTTAATGTTGAATTTAATGCTAAACGATTTAACATTCAACGTTGAATAATTTTATTCAGCAGTAAACAAACAACCTCTTAATTTGATAAAAAATAATTTTACTTTTTATATTTTGTGATTTAATATAATTTATTCGATTTTTTTAATATATATATATTCATATAAATAAATAAATAAAAATTTTAATTTAGGTAAATTATGCGCTTATTTATTGAATTTTAGTCTTTCTTATTTCACTCAACATATATTTTTTTTCAATTTACTAATTGAACTCTATACATTAAATTTTTATATGTCCATTAAATTTCTAACGGGATTATGATGTTGTTATATTAATTGAAAAAAATTAAAAGTACAGTGAATAAAATAATAGATAGAGTAAAATTCAATGAGTAAATGTGTAAATTATCTTTTTAATTATATATCCTATATGACATGTGTTATTATTAAAATAAGTCACATGAGCACCCCGTTACGGAGTAAACGGTCGATTGACAAAAAGTTTAATGTCTAAAGTTTAGTGAACAAATTAAAAAAATTTAAAATTATGAATAGTGAAATAGGAGATAGAGTAAAATTCAATGAGTAAACGTGTAATTTACCCATTTAATTCTTATTAGGTTAGTGGATTACACATTTATTAGTTTAAATGATATCAAAAATATAAAACCTTATTTTTTATTTTTGGATTTTTTGATAATTTGAAATTCGAATTTATTTGATTTGTATTTGATACGATTGTTTAATTTTTTCAGATATCTAATCTAAATTATCCGAAAATAAAAAAAATGAATCTAATATTCAATTTTTCAAATTGAATCACTGGTATCAATGGATTATATCAATGGACTCAGATCTTTTTGCAAACTCCTAGTGCTAACTCAAATTATATCATTTCCTTTCTTTATCGTATTAAATTTATGGTTAAATTACGTGTTTAATACTTAAATAATCAGTTTTAGTATATAAATTTTTAATTTTTTCAAAATCATATTTACATTTAATTTTTATTTTATTTTAATTACCCGTCTTTAAAAACTTAATACATTTAATATCTAAACTATCAATTTATTTTGTTTTAGTACTTAAACTTATAACTTTTTTTAAAATGACAATAAAATAAAACAAAAATTAAACGTCAGATGTGATTTTGAAAAAATTAAAAGTTTAACTATTAAAATAGATTAAAACTGATTATTTAGATATTAAATGCATATTTTACACTAAAGTTATTTATAACTAATTAGTTTGAAGACAAGTTATATATTGTTTTTTTTAAGTTTTTTTTTATTAAACTAAGATGATTACAAAGTAATATTTGTTTTAAATACTCTCATCCAATTGAGAATGAAAATTCAATATCTCAATTGCAGTCACTAATCCTTGAACCCATGACCTCAGAAACAACAACTATATGGTCCAGTTTATGTTGTTTCTACGACACATAACATGCATATTTTTTTAAGACAAATTATATATATATTTTTAATTTCAAACCTATAATACAAAGTTTGGCTGTAAGACTTTGTTCATTCTCATGCAACCAACAACTTTAGCCATTACACACATCCACTGCCCTGCATCTTTTCCTGTATGTATCAACATAAAAAGTAAAATAAAAATGGTTTATGTAAGCAATAGGCACAAATAATCATCAAACTCCACACAATATTCATGGTTTATGTTGAGCATAGATCGATGTTTGAATGGCCTGATGACGGGGAAGAGCTTTTCCGTTTACGAGCACTTGCTCCAAGAAATCAACACGAATCGACTTGAACTTGTAACACTGCAATCATTGCACCCCCCATCAAATACTACAGCATGTTCATATTTTGAGCCCTTCCCAACCAGAAAAAAAAAGAGAGTAAACTCCAGGAGAAAATACCTTTCCTTTCCAAAAAAAGTCGACCTGGCGAAAATGAGGATCCAACAAAGTGAGTTGATCTCCTTCTTTAATCTGCGACCAGAAGGTTTGATAGATTCAGATACACAGCTCTGGATGACTAATAATCAGAACCAAATTGAAACAGGAGGAAAAAAATAGCATCGAGGCTTGAGTCGAAGTAAGCAGTGAAGCAGAACACTTACCGTATCGTTGCGTATGCCATATACTGATAGAACAAAGCAACTTTGATTTGAATCGCACACCAAATAGTAACTGCTAAACCAAAATAAATTTCTCATATTTTGCCTAAGAATTCAACAGATAGGAAAGGAAAATAAACTATTAGTTTAAAACAAAAGAAAGCCACATTTTACAACTAAAAATCCAAACCTACAAGAATCAGAACCTCAAGCAACCTAAGCCAGAAAACCCAAAAATCATATTGAAATTGTTACATCTTTTAAAGATCTAAAATAGTCTTAAAGCCGAACGAACATTGCCCATAATATATCTATGATCTCAAGATGTAGCACTAACATTTTACATAAATCCCACATTGAACTTACTTTTAAACCATAAGAAACCCCAATAGCAATTAAGTCTGCAGCAACATTGCAGGCCAGCATTCTGCTTGTGGAAGTCCATTTAATGATTAGCAAAATATACCATATGACATTTTTAGAGTAACAACACAAATGACATTCAATGTGCTTACTGCTTACATCCATAATTTTGAGATCATGGCTTAAAAAGAAAAATCATACAAGTTAGATACGTATATATAACTTTATAAGCACTACAAAAAGAAAATAAATAGAACAAATGGAGATGTGAAGTAGAACTCGTACAGGGGGGTTATATTCTCATGCTTAACAAACAACAGCACTTTTCCCTGTACAGCAACTGCTTTATTCAGACCTTCTGATAGCACATCTATAGTGGCCTTTCTATACGAGGAGTTCACTAACACAAGAAAATGCAAATAAAAGGTACTCAGTGCATTCCAATTGATAATAATTTTGGTAAGCAGCTCACTTAGATTAATATGAACAAACGACCAAAACACAGTAGAAAGATCAGACCGCTTACAATTAACAGCACCAATTGTTGATGAAGCAAGTCTTTTTGCCTTGGAATGTCCCTGTATAAACCTATCTATCAAATTTTCAGTGGAAAATAATATTACACAACCATCACAGAATGTTAACTGATACCAGTAAGGAAAAGCAAGTATTCTCTCATGATGCCATAGCCTATAGCCAATAGCCAAATCACTGAAACTATAATTTACACTAGCGATTTCACAAAATAAGTTTTGCGTTATGCACTCTTCATTATCAAAACAAACCTATGAAAGCATGTAGCATTATCAATGTGAGTGGAATGAAAAGCCAACAAATTGGAAATAGATGTTCACAAGACCATTAAGAAGAGACATCAATAGAACCGTAGACAACGAATCAAAATTGTTGGAAACCATCCCCCTATCCCTTGTCTCTTCCAAGTACCAGATGAATACACAAATATGCGAGAAAATTATGCTTTCATTTTAAATGGCAACTTTAATTTGCTTTTCTGATGAGATTTAATAGGGAAAAGCCACAAGTGTTTTTACATGCAAAATATATTAAAAGAAACTAAGGCTTCAATATTGAAATGATTCACATAGCATTGTAGTCTATTGAGGTTCACTTCTAACTTATATTACCAAATCATTATGATACAAGGGTTTAGGGATATATTCAGCATTTTTGTATTTCCCTTTAAATTTAGGGAAAATACCTATAAGTGCTTATTTTATTCTCAATTTCAAGAAGTCCCTAAATTGTGATAATTAGGATTTTAAGATTTAAACTATTGGCTTCATGGTTTCTCCATTTTTTCTACCAATTATTCTATCTTTCAATAGATTCATCTATTTGATCACCCTCTATAGTTTTCTCTGTTCACCATTTATCTGGCTTTTTTGCTTACCTGTTCTGCATCACTATATTAGGCAATTAGGAATGAATGGTACATATTAGTTTATTTGAAAAAGGATTAAATATGTCAAAGGTTTTTCTTTGTACTATTTTAAAATTTAAAAATCTAGTCCCTATACTTATTTTTGCTACATTGACTAGTTTTATTTGAAAATCTTGGTCTCTCCCCTAACTTCTGTTAGTTCTGCCGTTATATTTTCTAGTCCTATACACTTGCAATTAATCCATTAGACCTTTAAAAGCTGCAAATGTAGATGATTGAAAATTGTATTGTTCAATTAACGATAATAATTATTTATTTTTAAAGATTAAGGGTCAAATTGATAAAAATCTCTAAATGAAGATAGTTGCCAGGTCAGCAATTAACACTAAAATTGAACAAAAGTTAGGGCAGGACCAAGATTGTCAAATAAAAAATAGAATAAGAACTCAATTTTACAAACAAAAAAAGTATAGGGACTACACTTTAAATTTTGAGATAGTATATCGACCCCTAGCATATTTAAACCTTTGAAAATGAGGCTTAGGAAGCAGGTTTTAAAAATGAAAAAGAAAAGGAAAGAAGTACAGCATTGCTCTTATACCCAAGAAATATATCAAAAGAAAATTGGATCCAACTATATATTCTTTCACGCATTCAATATAGACATGTGCATCTATAATGAATGTTTGCACGTATTTCATAAAAATTTCTGTTTCACATTAATGCTCGAGATTATTTGAATACTGACGGACATAAGAACATTTATGAATTAATATTTTTACCTCATCCTTCTTTTATCCTATTTCAATGTGAATACTAATGACATTTAGAATTGTACATGTAATATACATTGCAAGCTTCTACAGTGGAACTTGTTCAAAATATGCATTTTAAGTGGTAATGAGATCTGGCAAGAAATTGTGTATAAAAAGAAGCAAATCTTCATAAGCTGGTTTGAATGTGGGGAGTAATTTCTCCATAAAGGAAAAGTGTTGAAAATGAATCACCAGAATAAGGGCCATTGCATAAGACAACTGATTCAGCATTTATCCATAACCATTCTTTTGGCTTCTTAGAGAGAAAAAAAATACATTACCCTAAGCAAATTCTCCAGTTTGTCAAGAAGATTGACCATCTTTTCAACCTCCTGAGATGCATTGAGACTTGGATCCTTCAAGGCAGCAGCTTCAAATCCAGCAAGAGCCCTATCATAATTCTCTAGATATCTGTTTACCTGAAAGTAGAAAGTTCATCAAATCCATAGCAGAAATGACCAGCAGCAGCATATCCTATTAAGTGAATAAGTAGATCTTATATCAGACATGTATACTGCATAAGATAGTTAACAAATTGAAGTGAGACACACGTTTCATCTGACAAGAGACAAATTGAAGTGAGACACACATTTCATCTGACAAGAGAGTAATTTTTTTAGCCCGTCAATCTTTTAAACTGAAAAGGGAGCAATATACCAATGTAATTAGTCACTTGTCATAAAGAGAGACCAGGAATTCTAAGAGATCAGGCACAAATAATTTAAAAGGCTCTCAGGTTTTGTTTGATTACTAGGATTTGAAAGAAAGAATTTGAATTTAAGGGCTAATGCAATAGTGTGATAAAACACATTCAAATATTACTTTCATGAATCTTTTTCAAGTTTATGGATTTGCTAGGAGCCTGCTTAGTTGTGAATTTCAAATACATATAGGTGCTTGTGAATTTAAAATTCGTCTTTTCATACCTTTCAAATATCAGTATTAAATCTTGACTAATTTGTGCATGGGAGGTCATTTCATTCTCATAATTCATCTTTCCAGACAAAGGGATCAAAGTAAATGGTGGATTAAGTAGTAAACTCACTGTTGCACAATTAAAATACAGGTCCGGATTTGACTTCATTTTTTCATCCTTCTCCTGTCACATGTAAACAATAATTAAACCACATCCCATAACGTAACATCACTACATTGTCACATAATTACATAATGTTAAAAAAAGCAAAATACAAACCAATACAGAAAAAACATTATTGTTGCCACACTGACAATCATATGATAAGCCTAAACAATTGAATAATGCACTGAAGTTCTGAAGCCACCAACTTACAGAATTTTGGTACGCTTTTAAGGATTGAAGAAGTTTGCTATGATCCCAAGTTCCAGTTACAAAAAAACTTGTCAAGCAAGCATTTCCCAGATTATCTGTCATAGGAAAATTATTCCACGTTGGGAATCAGTGGCGGATCCAAAAATATTTTTGAGGGTGGACACATATATACTAATTATGTAAATTTTTCGCATAGGATAGGTACAAATAAAATTTCAAGGTGGGCACCTTCAGTAAAATTAAATGAACAACTAACATAAATAAATTCGGATTTCAGTGTAGGCACTTGCCCACCTTCGAAACCATTTGCAATCGCCACTGTTGGGAATCAGCGTTCACATTTCGCACCGTTAAGAATTAAGGGTAAAGGCAACAATTACATTTTCTAACATGCACATAAAACAAGAAATGAAAACCAGGCATACATGTGCTTGAAGTCAACTACGGAATTTGGTATTGAGGAAAACCAAAGCGGTCAAGTACTGCATTAGGAACAGAACCCACCCTTTCAGGTTGCAGAATCCAATTACGTTTTTACCTCAAACCAAAAAAATGCTCATTGGCACTTTACATATTATCATAGTTGGATTCAAAAAAATATATAAATTATGTTTTATTTTTATGTTAAAAAATAATAGCATAAGAAAATGAAATAAATTAGCTGACCTTATTCCCATATGTAATGCGGTAAGGGGGAGATAGGGTAGTAGGCTGCCCCCAACGCTAGGTTGAGAGCAACTTCCATGGAAGACCTCCGGCAATTATGAATTGCCCACCGTGGGACTCGATCCCACGACTACAAGGTTAAGAGCCTTGCGCTCTACCAACTGAGCTGGACGGGCAATTCATAAGAAAATGAAATCTTTGACAATATTCTTTTTCATCCCTATGTGACAAAATGTACAAGAACATAAACTAACACCCAAAAAAATAGTAGAGGTAAATTTTGGAGTTCCAATCTTGTGAAAAGGTACATTTGAACATTATCCCTAATAAAATTTAAAATTAGCTGAAAAAGCAGGCCTGCTACATACTCTGTTTCATTTTGAAGGCTGTATGGTTTAAAGCATGATACAGGTTTGAAGAATCTTACACCAAGAATAACCATCCTTGACATCCAAAGTTATAGCTTCCTTAGCATGTTGAATGCTCTCCTCAACCATTGCAGACTGATTATCGGCACCTACAAAAGGCGGAACACCTTTGTTAGAAACTATGAAGCACCTTTGCTCATGATCAAGCCAGGAACAATCCCCAAATAAGAGCAACCATATTGCTTGACAAATGATGATACAGATTTCCATGTCAATTAATTTGTTTTGCATGAGGGGTAAAACTCAAGGCAGTTTTCTGATGCTCAGCCACCTAAGCTGTAGCTTTTCAAAACCTTAACAGTTTGTTTGGATGAGGAAATATCAGGACCTAAAAGCATCAACAAATTGGCTACTTGATAGTTGTATTGTCTTTAAATTGCCACCGACAAAATAAAAGAGTGTGGCTGCCCAAAAGTCAATAACGACTTCCTTTGTTGAAATCCAACATTTTATTGGTTTGGTAGTAAAGAAAGGATCCAATAGAAATTGTTGAATGCACCAGCAGCAGGTTACCCTGCTTTAAGGAAGCAATGTCTTCTAGACACGGATCAAGAATCAAAAGCAACTAAACCACACAGAAGATCAAGAAACCCATACGCTTATACTAATATCAAGCATGTTCAATTTGTTCTTCAGTTGAAACAAGTTGGGTCCAAGTAAACGAAAGAAATTATTTATACATTTGTTATTTTTCCTAATTTCTCTGTGAAAACAAATTCCCTTTTGAAAGTGCAAGTTTGCTAATGTGTTTTGCCTGAGTTCTCATGCTCAGCTTCTCAATTTCCAAAACCCACCTAACAAAGCATTCCAACAACACTTTAAAAATGACTGATTGACTACTAATAATCCCCAAAAGGCCGGTAATTTTAAGTCAAAGAACAGATTAGTTGGATTCCCAACTCCTTAAGTATCCGAAAACCATGCACAACAGAATAACCAAAAGTGACTAAGAAAAAAGAAACAAAATCCCTTGCCTTGAGCCATTCTTCTTTCCAGCATTGATAATTGGCACAGAATCTTCTTATTTGGACCCTGTATGATACAAAAACAAAATGTACAACTAATTGTCATGAACTATAAATAAGGCATAACAACTAAAAATGCACACTTAAAAGTCAAAGCTCTAATGTGGGTGATAACCTTGCTAAGTGCAAGATTAAAGCAGTTCTTAGCTGAAGTAAAATCTCCCTTCTTCCAAATGCAGTTACCCAAACAGAGCCATGCATCTGCAAGAGATGGATTCAGTTTAACCTGGAGAAGGAAAATATTAGATAAAAAGTATGAGCCTTACTCAGAATCCAAGCATTATGGAAAACCATTAAACCAAGACAACACTCTGTTCCCACTTACTGCTTTCGAGAGATGGTCCTCTGCTTCTTTCCTATAGTCAGGTACAGCATCTAATATCTTCCCTCTCAAATACTCGTATGTTGCGCGCTGTACAGGCAATTTTCTTTGTTCTGTAGTGAAAATGGTAAGTTAATTGTTTAATGGGCAAAAAAGATAGATATAAACATACAGGTTAAAAAAAGATGAAAATTCCCAGTCCCATTTCTGCTTGTTTAATACCATGGTGTCACTGCACATCAATGGGTTATACCAACATGAAAAAGAAATATAGGAACACCCATCTAACAGAAACATGAAGGTGTAAGTCCGAATTCTGTCCCTTCACTATTTTTAATTCGACAGTTTAGACTTTCTAGTCTTTACCTCAATATTAATGAATCGAATCCTTGCATTACAATTCAGAACCCAAGTAAAAACTTTACTGCTAATTTGGATAATGCAGCATTTTGGCGATGGCGTGGCATCAAAATAACAGCATTCCACTTTCTTATTGGAGCACAAACATCAACAAAAACTTCAAATTAAAATAGTTTAGAATTAGTAGAAGGGCCAACTTCAGACTTTTAGACCAAAATATATGCATAAACGTCTAGTGATAAGCATTCCAGTTATCACAGTATTCTCAAACAAACTTCAACTCATCATTCTTCCTTTCAAGGCAAAGAGGATGGAAACAACAAATTAAAAGGGCAATAAATTTGAATGTAGAACACCAATCTATTTGCTTGCAACCCAAAAATGGAAAACTAAAAGCATTTTCAAACGCAACTTTACTTAATCCAGGAGAATAGAGCAAACGAAAGAAGAATCAAGGTACGATTTGAGAAAATACCAGCAGGAATGGAATCGAGGAGCTTGAGAGCGAGATCTGATTCGTGTTGAAGTTTAGATGTTTTATCATCTGGGTTTAGAGGGAAAAAAGTGTCTCTAATCTCGTACAAATCATCAGCTGCTTTTCTGGGTTTTCCCCATACATCATACTCTTCGTCCTTGCCCACAGCTGCAGCCATGTTACTTCGCCGGAGGAGAGATGTTGGATTTACTGGAGAGAGGGGGGGGGGGGGACGGACGTTGGCAAAAAAGAAAAGAAAAGCCCAAACACAGGTTTCCAGCACTGTATTTTTGGCCCAATAGGGCATCCAGATAAATAAAACTGCTGTCGGAGTTTTATCCTGAGAAGATAAAAACGACAATTGAATATGACCAGCGAAATCACGTCACTAGCGTTACGAATTTCTTTTTTAAATATAATATTAAATTATAACCATAAAAATAATATTATTTTAAATAAACTTATCATCTCGAAATGATGAGTTTTATTAAAATAATATTATTTTTCCAGTGATTTAATTTAAATTGAAAATTGGAAAAATATTAAAATTCGTCACCTTAAAGTAAAGAATTTCTTTAAAATAATATTATTTTTTTCGTAGTTATTTGTTAATATTATATTTAAAAAAGAAAGTGGTAATGTTGAGGTGACGCGATTTGAGTGATCATATTCGGTTGTTGTTTTTATCTTCTTAATGCGAGGAGTTCAAACGATCATACTGATATATGACTGAAAAGTTAAACAGATTGTAATAAATTTTGTTTAAAAGAACATTGAACTATAAACATTACATTAAACCATTAAACATTACATTATGGAGAAAAAAACAATGAACCATGAGAAATGCACATTAAGAAGAAAAAACAACAATTACCTTAAGGACGTAAATAAGACTAACCTTACACACACCTTAAACATTAAATAAAATCATAAACATAGTAGTATTCATTATGATGCTTTAATCTTGTAATTAGTAGACTCGTTAGAAGTAATATTAAGTTCTACAATTCTCCATGCTTTTTCTTGTTGTCGTTCACGTACAAAATGGAACCATGCTTCTGGGTCTCCATCATTTATGTTTGATTCTTCGTCATTTGTCTGAGTTGGTGGGATATTCGAATTGGAAGCATCATCCTCAACCGTACGAGCAAGGTCGAGATCAGCGAACTCTACGAACAAATCGACATTATACAAAGAATGATAGAAGTATGTCTCAATTATACCAGCAAGGTCGACGTCATCGATTATTTGAAACCTCGTGCAAGATAGTGGCAATTTATAATATAACGAAGATGTTCTTTCACTACTTTCGAATCGAACCCTTGTTTCTATATTGATCTTCAACTCGTCTAGTTGAATATTTTTTCGAAACACATGGTTAAAGATTTACAATCATAAAAAATAGTTGCACAAATATTTGCCATGTTCGCAAAAAACTCAAGTTTTGGAAGTGAAAGACTGAAGTTGTTTTAGATTTTTTTGCTTCAAATGAATAAAATAGCTTTCACCATACACATATTAATATGTTTATGAAAAGTTTGTGGACTGAAAAGTTTATGTCATGGTGCATTATTTTGTATATAGGAATTGCACGTTTTTGTTGATATGAAGTGATATATCACCACTGGAAAGTTTTCTGAAATGAGTTGATATATCGCATAAAAGTTGTTGAAGATGATTAATTGGGCACTAAAATATTTCTGTCACGGTGCATTATTTTGCCTATGAGAAATACATATTTTTTCTTATATGAAGTGATATATCACTATTAAAAAGTTTTCTGAAATGAGTTAATATATCATTGAAAAGTAACTGAAGATGATTAATTGGGCATTGAAAAGTTTCTGCCATGGTACATTATTTTGCCTATGAGAAATACACGTTTTTCTTATATGAAATGATATATCACCACTGAAAAGTTTTATGAAATGAGTTGATATATCACTGAAAAGTTGCTAAAGATGATTAATTGGGCACAAAAAAGTTATTGAAGATGATTAATTGGGCACCGAAAAGTTTCTTTCATTCTGCATTATTTTGCATGTGAGAAATAAACGTTTTTCTTATATAAAGTGATATATCATCACTGAAAAGTTTTCTAAAATGAGTTGATATATCACTGAAAAGATGCTAAAGATGATTAATTGGGCACTAAAAATTTACTGAAATGGTTCATTATTTTGCCTATGAAAAATGCACATTTTTCTAATATGAATTGATATATCATTAGTGAAAGTTTTCTAAAATGAGTTGATATATCACTGAAACGTTGCTAAAGATGATTAATTTGGCACACTTAGATTCTGCCATGCTGCATTATTTTGCCTATGAGATGACATTTCACTGAAAAGTTTCTGTCACGAAATTGAATTATCATTGATGATAGCTCATTTTTCTTTTAAATTGGCTTACTTCATGTGAATCTTCACAAAACTTTTTTACTTTTCACAATTGCATTGAACAACCAAAAACCTTTCTCAAGCTATGGCTAACAAATTTTTCATAATCATCCACTCAAATGGCCAAGTTATCCAAACTGATAATGGTGTTGGGTTTATGTCAAAGAGGCCCGTAAACATGGTGTTCCTTGTATATGTATCTCATTGTCAAATGAAGTAGAAAATTGAAAAAAAAAACTTGGACCTTCTATTTCATGTTTAAGTTATCGACACATTATTTCAGAGACTCCGCTCAAATATGGAGCAATCCAGATTGATGATGAGGATGGAGTTGTTATGGTTGGCCTGCATCAATCTTCAAATAATCAAATTTTTAGGATCGAAGAGGCTTAATTGAACAACCAAAAAATGTGCAAGAGGGGTGAATTGGCAAAAACGATTGAGGGAGTTAGGAGAAATAAAAGATAAAAAGTTTGCACAGAGATTTATAGTGGTTCGACTTCTCAACCAAGTTTACATCCACTACCTTAGCTCATCACTAAGGATTTTCTAACAAATTCACTAATTTATTTTTTCTTTTTACAGGATCAAGAGATAACCTTTACAACTCCCTAGTTTTTCACTTGGCTAAACTAGAACCAATCCCCTTTACAAATGGTAAAAAGAAGTAAACAAATAAAACTTCTCAAATGTAGGTTGTTTACAAATTAAAGTTCACAAGAACAAAATATTTACAAGAGATAGTAAAATAAGAATGGAAAACTCTTCTCTTGTGTTTGAATGCTTGGATAGATGTACTAACCCTTTTACAAGTGTCTTGAACTTGTATTTATATGTTGGAATGAAGTTGTTTCTAGTAGTTGGGGATGATTTATAGCCGTTTTGGGATGAAATATCTGCAAAACAAAACTACCCAGTATAGAGGGTATCGGTACTCCTAAAGGGAGTACGGTACTACATTTGTTATTTTTAAATCAACTAGCCGTTGGGGCATGATGGTATCGATACTACTATATAAAGTAGTATCGGTACCCATTTGGGTATCAGTACCATTTTTGCATTCTGGAATTTGAGCAATACTGGTAGTATCGATACTTCTCTTACCTGTATCAGTACCATATGAATAGTATTGGTACTGTTCACGAGGTATCGATAATGTAAGAACAGTATAGATACTTCTTGACGTGAAAATCAGTTTGTGCTCAAATCCACTTTTAAGGACTTTGAATTATTTTTTAAAACTTTGAATAAATTCAATTCAAATCCAAAAAACATTTTGTCTTAATTGTTATATCAAAATATAGTTCAACAATCTCCCCCTTTTTGATATAACAAAAACATTTGAAAAATTATTTTTTAAAAAAAACTTCCCCTTAATAAAATATTTAATGAAAAAGATACCAATTGTTGGAAAATATGTGAAAATGTTCAACTCCTCCTTTTTCATTAAGAAATTGAATTTTTTAAACCATATTTCTCCCCCTTTTTATATAAAAAATGATTCAACTTTAAAGTTCAAAAATAACATTGGAGAGTTAGTGATAAATTTAACATTAAAAGCATTTGAAAAAAATAAAAAGCCCCCCTAAAAAAAAGTGCATCCCAAACAAAGTTTGACTCTAAAAGCTTGACACTTAAACAAAATTGAATTTCAACAAATAGTAACAAACATGTTAGTAACACGTGAAATTCAATATATCCAAGTCTAAAATACTTTATGCAATACTAATTATTGAAGCATAAAGCTTTCAAAAATGTTATGCATTTGAAGAATTTGATATCAATTGTTAGAGAGATATCTTTTGCATAAAACACATACATAAACATTTAAATTTAGGTCAAAAATTTAAAATTTGTAAAATCAAACCATTTGAAAAGTTGATATCAATTGTTAGAGAGATATCATTTGCATTGAAAATCAATTTTGACAAAAATTCATTATGATGAACTAAAAATTATGAAAAATCATTAACACTTGATAATGTTCATCATAAAGCATTTTTCAACAATCATGAGATTAAAAACAATGCATAATCATTTAAAATCAAAATTCATGCATGCATAAACTAAATGAGCAACCTAATAACCAAAATTAAAAGCATTAAGATTAGAGGTTTCCCATTCCTTTTTCAAGTGTGGCTAGAGCATTTGAGTATCATTACTTTCATCGCCATTGCTCTCACACATCTACAAGAGACATTTATTTGGATTTTGGTATCCAAAATGCTTTGGATCATTGGACGTTAGTTTCAATGCCCCTTTTTATAAGGGTGTTTGAACATTCATTGTCAAATGATTAATAATATTTTAAACATATACTACCCATATGATCACTCAAACTAATAAAAAGTTAACTTATTATTAATTGATATGTTAAAAATAAAATTATTATACGCAGTTTTTAATATGTACAAAATTAATAGATTCCATTATTAGGGGTTGTTTGGTTCATAGAAAAGATCTATACCCATGTTTAATTTGAAGTGATTTCCACTACGATGAAAAAAATTATTATCAATAGTAATACTTTTTTTTTTATCAAATTGTAGGAATGTGATTCTCTCCAATTTTCTTAGGGGGCGTTAGGTTAACGGAAAAGATCATTATCACGGGAAATAATCTTTTCGGAATTGTATTCTCCTGTTATGTTCGCAAAAAAGATCATTATAAGGTAATAACTTATTACCAATAGTAGCATTTTTTGGTTAAAATGGTTAGAATGTCTGTACCTATAAAATTTTAAGTAATGAAAAATTCTCACCACTTTGGACATAGATACCCTAAAATGATGCATTCTTTTTATATGAGTCATTCTCAATCTTATTCTTTATGCTTTAATCAAAACTATAAACTTAATAATAATATAAAAATAATTTAATTTAGTAATATATTAATAAATTTGAGTAGTTAAAATTATTTCATATTTTTTATATTAATCATTTTGTAATTTTATGAGATGAAAATGTTATTATTATAAAAAAGTAATTATTTAAAATAATATTTAATTTTGAGTTAGTAAAAAGTAGATATTATATATTAAAAAATAATATATTTGTTTGAGACAATAATACTATTTTTATATTATATTATATTTTTATATAAATAAATATGATACTTATAAAAATTATTTAAAAATATACGTTTGATTTACTAATTATATTAATTATATGTTAAATGTTTTTTCTTTAAACTTGGATAGGGTAATAATTAAAATATTTTTATTTAAATATTTATAATTTAATATTAAAGTTTCACTTGTTAAAAAAACATATATTACAAGGATAATTGCGTAAAACATGCATATAAGTAATCCTTTCTCAGAGTATTGTTACATTCCAGTGATCTTATTTTCAAAAGTAATTTTACATTCCGTGAACCAACATACTCTAAGGGATTAAAGTTAATTATTTATATCATATTTTTTAATTAGGTAGCTAATTATTTATTTTAAGATATACATTTATTAATTTATTTTAAATTAATTCAATATTTAAATGGTGTTACAAACAACTAAATACTTGATGGTATTTTAATATTTAATATGTTTTTATTAGCATTATATTTATGATACTTATAATATTAATAATTAATATATTATCTAGTGATTATTTTTGTATTTTTTGTTGATTAATTTTAGGATGTCAGTTTAGAATTATGTTTGTTCTCAGTGATCCTCTATTCATTCGACCTGAGATAGACCAAAAGATTAAAGCATATTCGAATACATAAATTTTATATGTTAGGTAAAAGAATTTAAACAAAACAAGTTACCAAGCATTATATTTTTATACATTCATTTAAAAAACTACACAAATGATCATTAATATTTGAGTAAATTTTATTTTTTTATTGAAGTTTTAAAAGTAACAAACTGATCACTAAGGTTATCGATATGTAACAAATCAATCACTCGACGTTAATAGCCATTCATATTAACTATGGAAGGCTTACCTGGACCATTAATCATCTGCCTGGATTGTTTAATGCTAGCCGAAGAATCGTTGAACTACCTGATGCTTAAAACTTGTATTTTCACCATTTTTTATCGCCACAAACACAAACACATGGGTCAAAATGTAACACCCTAGACCCAATTGGGCCTAAAGTACCACATTAGGCTACCGAGACAACCCCTGATTTTCAAAACATGTTTGTTTTCTTTTTAAACATACTGAATGGTATCATAAATAAAACATACATACCGTTATCAAAAAACCAATTACAAAACTAGAGCTCCGTGACACACAATTTAAAATCAAAATAATACAACTATGAGTTTAATAAATTAAATACATAAGGTACTATGAATGCATATGTTCGCTAAACTATGGTACAATAATTTGAAAGAGATGCTGGAAGTCCTGTAGCGACAGTGCTCCACGAACTGCTCATGCTACTAACATGCCGGCGAAAACATCCGAAGGCTGAGTTTACAAGGCTTAACAGTATAATCGCTAATCTAGAACAGCATAAGAATTTCATAAACGTAAGCATGCTGAAGACGTGGCTCTAAGCAGTAGGTTCATGCATGATCTAGATCAAACGCTATCTACTTAAGGATTAGCTGTTCTATCTCTGAAGTAGGGGTCTCTAACCCTAATATATGAATCCGCTACGCATTATCTAAATACGATACTGGCTCTACTGTGCATTATTTGAATGCCATACTAACTCTACTGTGCATTATCTGAATACACTATTGATTCTATTGTACATTATCTGAATGCACTACTGATTCTATTGTGCATTATCTGAATGCAATGTTGATTATGTTGTGACTCATACACTAGCTAAGGTAGATATTATGGTGCAGCTGAGGGGTTGCATCTCGGAGCTCACACACCCCTCTATCCTGCCAGATACTAATATATGATACAACACAACAGACATAAAGTCGTGGAAGGTAATATGGTGCAACTGAGGGGCTGCATCTCGGAGCTCAAGCACCCCTCTATCTTGCAGGAATATCCCCAGGTACCTGAGTTGAGATCCAAAACTACATCAGAAACGTACACCTGACCCTTCGGATATATGGGGTGAGATCCGGAGCTGTATCGGAAATGTACACCTCTAACTTATTCCGAAGAGTCTCGGGGCATCTGTGCCCAACTGGCAAAAGAAGTGCCTTGGCACTAGTTGGTATCTGGACATACTGATAACAAGACAATCACCCTGCTGCTAAAGTAACTCGGGTGTCCTAGTTATTTCCCGAGTGTCACACAAATGCTAGTTTTATGACATCCTAGTTGTTACTGTTACTTTTTTCTAGCTGTTTTGAGTTCTTACTGATAATTTGTACTGGTTTGGTTGCTCACCACTTAATAGTCATTCTCTGACTCTGAGGAAATCTCTACGCGTTCATTTCTGGGTAGCAATACTCTATTAGCTAATACTATGCTTTCCCCTCAATTCACCATTGGATTAAAGGAACATATGTATGACTAACATTCTCGGTTTTTTCTTTTCGATATACGACACTGCTGTTTCATAAACTGATTTCTTGGTCATACCTCTCGGCGGTACATCCTGTGCATCGATCCTCCATCCAATTAAGCCCAACGACTTGAATTATAAATTCTGCGGGTTTCACTAACCTCACAGGTAAACCCGAATCTGCTAGCACGAAATCTGGGGTGTTACACAAAATTCAAACTGGGTGATCCAACGGCACCAACAATAGCCGTCTCACTCACTTCCTAGATTATTAGAGCTCTCTCGCTTCCACCACTTCCATCTTCTCCTCTAACATCCCCATTGACACTGCTCGCAACCTTTAAGTTGGTCTCTACACTCCCTTCCTATCTTTAGACAACCAACAACTCATTCCCATTCTAGTTTTTTTCTTTCAACGGAGGCGGCTTCAGCTTCTTAAGCGTTGTGGATTACTGAAAATATTATTATTAATTTGTTTTATCCCACAACATTTTCATTCGGTCATGGATGGGATTAAAGCTCAGGCTAAACTAAAACACTTTGAGAATTGAGATAGCTCATAGACAAATACAAAGTCAAGATCAATGGATTATAAACACAACAAATATGAAATAATTAAACAAACAATAATTAATATTAGAAATAACAAATTTTAAAATAAACAAAGAGGTTTTAGGTTTAAAAGAAATGCTTCTCCATGTTTGTTCATGCTAGCATGATTTTTACCTAGAAAAAAAAAGGTTGTATGGAGATCAACCCAATGATTTTCATTGTTCGAAATTTGGTTTGGCATGCAAGGAAAGTCACGTAAAGAGTTAGATTGGCACCTACGCTGTCATCGGCAAAGAAGCAACGAGTTTGGTCAGCATTTTTCGGTGAAATTGTGGCCCAGTTTAGGTCAATGAAGTTAAGGGCATTGAATTCGTCTTTGTGTTGTGGAGGGTAATGGTGTTCAGGAGCTAGACAGTAGTTGACATAGATGCTGATAGCATAGAGCTTAGAGACGAAATTACGACAAACCATGTCGAAGTAGAGGGAGGTGACACTTAGGAAGCTAAAGTCGCCTCCGTTGAAGAAAATTAGAACGACATTAGTTGTTGCGAAAGGGAAGAAGAGGGTGTAGTAAAGACGAACTTAAAGGTTTGCAAACGTCATCAATGGAGATGTTAGAGGAGAATATGGAAGTTGTGGAAGTTGGAGAGCTCTAATAATTAAGGAAGTGGGTGAGACGAGTAGGGATGGCTTGAGTCGATTTTACATCGACCCAAAATAATATATTTATTAAAAATATTATTTTTATTTAGTAAAAATATGGATTTAATTGGAAAAAAATAATCTATAGAGGGGTATTAATATAATTATCCCTAAATATATAACTTTTAAAAAACTTGACTCGACTCAAACCTATTTTTTTTAAAAAAAACCTAACTCGATTGGGTTGGGTCAGGTCGAAACTCGTCGGGTTCAGGTTTCATGCCTAGAGACGACGATTGGCAGTGACGTTGGATCACCCAGTTTGAATTTTGACCCATGTGTTTGTGTTTGTGGAGGGAAAATGGTGAAAATAAGTTTTAAGCTTCAGGGAATTTAACAGTTCTTTCGCTGGCAGTCAACGATCCAAGTAGATGATAAATGGTCAAGGTAAGCCTTCCATCATTAATATTAACGAGCTATTAGTGTCAAGTGACATATTTGTTATAAATCAATAACGTTAGTGATCAATTTGTTACTCTTAAAATTTTAGTAAGAAAAATTAAAACTTATTCAAATATTAATAACCATTTATGTAGTTTACCCTTTAAAATAATATATATGACAAACATTAGAAGACGTGATTATGAAACGTTATTATTTTGTTGTTAGTTAAATTACACCATAAATCATCTAACTATTAGTAAGATTATAAATAGGTCAACCAATAATTAGTAAGATTATAAATGAATCACTTAATTTAGAAAGTTACAAATAAATTACTCAATTAATCATAAAAGAAAATGCATTTTGGATCTTAGGCTTCTCAAAGATCGAAGGCTCTATTTGATGATCCAAACAAGGGATAAAGTAGCATTGGTAAGAGGAATAACATAATCGAGACTGAAAAGTATTTGACGATCGACGGTGTAGATTAAGTTGAAAAAATTCAGAAGTTTTTTTTGGTTGATTTATGACCTTTGAGAGAGATTCTCGGGAATATATTCTGAATAATTGAATGAGAAGATCAAGATATTTTATGATGAAATTCAAGTTCATCAATCGAAAAATACAACAATTAACGATAGTTAGTGCAATGTAACATGATCCATCAATCAAGCAACATACTTGTTATAATCAATTAATTGACTTGATTTTACCTCTTTGAAGTACAATTTTCCATCGTGTAAATCTATTTGATATTTAACGATTCAATGATTTGTTTGACCATCGATTAATTGAAGGATTAGTTTATAACATTTTGAAAGTAGATGAGCTATTTGTAATCTTATTAATACTTGAGAAGCCTTTGTTGTAACTTATACGTAGGGATGGGCATGAGACCCGAACCCGACATTTTTTTGAAAGAGTTAATGCATATTTTGACATTTCACTGCATTAAATTAAACCAGACATGTTTATATGAGATTATTGTATCAACCCTCTATTTGATATGGTTTTTTGTCCATCATTTTTTTCTTATTGAAGAGAATTGGTAGCCGAATCTATTTACAAAGAGAGGTGTATTCCTATGAATAATGGCTCGAGCTGGGCCAAATACATGTCGATTTCTGGTCCACCTGATGATCAATATGATATCATCACTTTACAATATATTGAGGAGGGTTTATTATCTGTAGATGAGAATAGAGAAGGTCGCGCCACCACATTTGGAGATGATATTGCTGTCGAATGTCTTGCAACAGAGTTCAATCGCGAGATATATGTAGTAAGTTGAAGCTATGGTTTATCATATGAATTTTTCTGTTTGATTGGTACTTCCATAGCCATTTTTTTATCACATTGGCTATGTATTGCATCTAATTACCCAGAACTTGTATCTGTATCAACATTTTCCTTTAGCTTAGTTTGAAGCTCATTCTTTGAACTCATCCATTACAGGTTCAAGCACATGGATCGGATGCCATGGTCGACGAAGACAACTGTGTTTTCTTCCTCCCATATCGTCCGAGGAGTGAAATATGTGAACCTCCTTTCTGTTTTTGAAATGAACAAGTTTTTGATTTTTTCTTACTCTTCTTTCATCGAACTGCTATTGAAAGTATTAAAATGATTTTCAAGTTTGGTAACCAACTTTGAAAAAATGGTTTTCAAAGTTTGGTAAATGGTTCTTTGAAAATGGTTTTCAAAGTTTGGTAAATGTTTCTTTGAAAAATAGTTTTTTCAAAGTTTGGTAGATGTTTGTTGAAAAATGATAATGAGATAATCATAATTAATCCCTAGGCTTTAGGGTATTTACAAGATTAAGTCCTTAAGTTTCAACTATAAATACCCTAGCTCATTTAGCTTTAAAACCATCCCAAAATCATTTCTTTCTCCCAATACTATAAAGCTTTCTTGTGAGTAGAGAGTGTTTTTTAAACACCTGTAAATTTTCTCTCTTAGTAAAAGATTTGCAGCAGTCCGGAGACGTAAGCAAATTGGCTGAACTCCGTTATCAATTTCGGGTATTATTTTTCCGCTTTTATTTCACATTCTCACTAATCTGGTTATAAAGAAATTACTCGTACTCGGGTTATTTCCCAACAACTGGTATCAGAGCTTTTGGTTGTGAATTTTGTTATTTTTTTGCGAGGTTACTATTCACTACTATTCACATGAATAGTGAATTTCATGAATAGTAAAAATTTTATCGGCGATACGAGCTTGTCGAGGGAGGTGTTCTAATGCACGGTGGTTCACAAGAATTATCAGAAACGATCCAAACGAAAACAGATTCGAGTGGGAGCGATGGCTGTAGACGAAGGGAATGTGAAAATTGAAAAGTTCGATGGTGCGGACTTTGGCTTTTGGAAGATGCAGATTGGATATTTTCTGTACCAGAAAAATCTATATCAACCTCTATCAGGAAAGCAACCAGAGGGCATGAAGAATGAAAACCGGGCTCTTCTCGACAGACAAGCCCTCGGAGTTATCCGACTGACGTTATCCCGCAATGTTGCTTTCAACATAGCAAAGGAAAAGTCCACGGGGGGTCTTATGGCGGCTCTCTCCAGTATGTATGAGAAGCCATCAGCCTCAAACAAAGTGCACTTGATGAGGCGATTATTCAATTTACGGATGACGGAAGGGGCATCGATGGCACAACACCTAAATGAACTCAACACAATCACAACCCAGTTGAGTTCAGTGGAAATTGAATTCGATGATGAAGTTCGAGCTTTAATTCTCTTATCATCTTTACCAGACAGTTGGAATGCTACTGTTACAGCAATTAGCAGCTCGTCGGGAAATAGTAAATTAAAATTCGATAATGTTTGAGATCTGGTACTGAGCGAAGAAATTCGACGGAGAGAATCGGGTGAAGCATCAACCTCCTCAGCCTTGCACACGGAGTCTAGAGGGAGAACTTCAGAAAGAAATTCAAATCATGGCAGATCGAAATCCAGACGGGGAAAATCTAGAACGGGAAAGAAAGATTTTACCTGTTATAATTGTGGCAAGAAGGGTCACTTTAAAAGAGATTGCCTAGCACTGAAGAAAAATACCGGCGTACAAGAATCTGCCAACGTGACAGAGGAGACAGGTGATGTCATGATTCTAAGCGTCAACAGTCCGATTAAATCATGGATCTTGGATTCAGGGGCATCTTTCCACTCCAACCCATGCCGAGAAATCATGGAAAATTATGTCAGTGGTTATTTTGGGAAGGTTCATCTAGCTGATGATGAAACCTTGAAGATCGTCGGAAAAGGAGACATCCGACTAAAGTTGCCAAACCAGACCACCTGGACGCTGAAAGGAGTGAAACATATTCCTAGCCTCAAAAGAAATCCGATTTCTGTAGGACAGCTTGATGAAGAAGGTTATAGTACAACTTTTTCAGGCTGTGAATAGAAGATTACCAAAAGAGCACTCGTCATTGCTCGTGGTAAGAAGACTGGTACTCTCTATGTAACCTCAAACTTAGAGAATATCATTGCTGCAGCAGATGCTGATGGAAAATCAAACCTATGGCACCAAAGGCTTGGTCATATGAGCGAGAAAGGGATGAAGACACTTTTGTCAAAAGGGAAGCTGCCGGATCTAAAGAATGTAGATGTCAGACTATGCGAGGATTGCATCTTTGGCAAACAAAAGAAAGTCAGCTTTGCAAAGATTGGTAAGACACCCAAGGCTGAAAAGTTAGAGTTGGTTCATACTGATGTATGAGGACCATCTCCAGTTCCATCTCTTCCAGGCTCATTATATTATGTCACCTTCATCGATGATTCTACAAGGAAGGTGTGGGTTTATTTTCTGAAGAAGAAATCAGAAGTCTTTGATACCTTCAGAAAATGGAAGGCCATGGTGGAAAATGAGACTGGTTTGAAAGTTAAGCGGTTAAGGTCTGATAATGGAGGAGAGTACAAAAATAGAAGATTCAGAGATTTATGCACAAATAATGGGATTAAGATGGAGACAACAGTTCCCATGACACTGCAGCAGAATGGCGTAGCAGAGCGCATGAACAGAACTCTGAATGAACGTGCCAGAAGCATGAGGATACATGCCGGATTGCCCAAATTTCTATGGGCTGAAGCTATCAACACTGCAGCTTACCTGATCAACCGTGAGCCCTCAGTTCCTTTGAATGGCAAAATACCAAAGGAAGTTTTGAGCAAGAAAGAAATAAACCTTTCACACTTAAGAGTGTTTGGTTGTATTTCTTATGTACATATAGATTCTGCTGAAAGAAGTAAACTTGATGCCAAGTCCAACAAATATGTCTTTGTTGGTTATGGTAGTGATGAGTTCGTTTACCGATTTTGGGACTATGAAAATCGGAAGATCATCAGAAACAGAGATGTCATTTTCAATGAGAATGTGATGTACAAATACAGGTCAACCATAGAATCAAGTAGCTCCAACACCGAAGCTGAAATAAAGGAATTTTTTGAGTTTGAAGAGATTTCTGGAAATGATGTTCAGATCGCTCCTGAAGCAGTTCAAGAAGAGCCAGTCACACCAGAACTGAGACGCTCCTCCAGAATTCCTAAACCAACCCAACGGTATTCTCCTTCTTTGCACTACTTGTTGTTGACTGACAATGGTGAACCAGAGTACTATGATGAAGCAATGCAAGTGGAGGATTTAGTCAAGTGGGAGTCTACCATGAAAGATGAGATGGACTCACTTATGTCAAATCAGACATGGGAATTAGCTGAATTACCATCAGGAAAGAAAGCACTCCATAACAAGTGGATTTACAGGATCAAAGAAGAGCATGATGGGAGCAAACGCTACAAAGCAAGATTGGTTGTCAAAGGCTTTCAGCAAAAAGAAGGTATTGACTACAATGAAAATTTCTCTCCAGTCGTGAAGCTATCTACAAATAGACTGGTGTTAAAAATTGTAGCTGCAGAGAATTTACATCTTGAGCAGTTAGATGTGAAGACAGATTTCCTTCATGGTGATTTGGAGGAAGAAATCTATATGAGGCAGCCAGAAGGCTTCATAGAGGCAGGCAAGAAAAACCTGGTATGCAGGTTGAAGAAGAGCTTGTATGGTTTAAAACAAGCTTCTAGGCAGTGGTACAAGAAGTTCGATAGCTTCATAGGTAGCAATGGTTTTACCAGATGCCAAGCAGATCATTGTTGCTACATCAAGAGGTTCGACAATAACTTCATTATTTTATTATTGTACGTTGATGACATGCTCGTTGTAGGCTCAGACATGCAAGAGATTATAAACTTGAAGCAAAAATTGTCAAAGCAGTTTGCTATGAAGGATCTGGGCGCTACAAAACAGATTCTTGGGATGAGGATCAAGAGATACACAAATTTGGGGACTTTGATATTATCACAGGCTGAGTACATCAACAAAGTACTCTCCAGGTTCAACATGCAAGATGCTAAACCAGTAAGTACACCTTTAGGTGTTCATTTCAGACTCTCCAAAGAACAGTCACCAAAGACGGAGGAAGAACGTGCACACATGGTGAAGGTGCCATATGCCTCAGCAATTGGAAGTCTGATGTATGCCATGGTTTGTACCAGACCAGATATTGCTCAAGCAGTGGGAGCTGTTAGCAGGTACATGAATAATCCGGGCAAAGTACACTGGGAAGCAGTCAAATGGATCCTCAGATATCTGCGGGGTACCATAAACAAAACACGTTGTTTCAAAGGTAGAGATACGATACTGACAGGCTATGTAGATGCTGACTTAGCCGGAAATGTTGACATCAGAAGGAGCACTACAGGGTATGTCTATACTCTAGAAGGAACCGGCAGTGAGTTGGGTTTCTCAACTACAGAAGATAGTTGCTCTCTCCACAACTGAAGCAGAATATATCGCTGTTACGGAAGCCAACAAGGAGATGGTTTGGCTCCAAAGTTTCTTGGAAGAGTTAGGCAAGAAACAAGAAAACAATGTCTTGTATTGCGACAGTCAAAGTGTTATACATCTAGCAAAGAATCCGTCTTTTCATTCCAGGACAAAGCACATACAATTGTGATATCATTTTATCCGGTCTCTTCTGGAAGATGGGATTTTGAAACTTGAAAAGATCAGTGGAGCTCAAAATCCGACAGACATGTTGACAAAGACGGTGACTACAGACAAACTGAAATTGTGTTCAACTTCAGTTGGCATGCTAGAGTAACAAGACTAGAAAAGCTGTTGCATTGATCGAGGTGTGAAGACAGATTAAAACCAGTCTTCAAGTGGGAGATTGTTGAAAGTATTAAAATGGTTTTCAAGTTTGGTAACCAACTTTGAAAAAATGGTTTTCAAAGTTTGGTAAATGTTTCTTTGAAAATGGTTTTCAAAGTTTGGTAAATGTTTCTTTGAAAAATAGTTTTTCAAAGTTTGGTAGATGTTTGTTGAAAAATGATAATGAGATAATCACAATTAATCCCTAGGCTTTAGGTTATTTATAAGATTAAGTCCTTAAGTTTCAACTATAAATACCCTAGCTCATTTAGCTTCAAAACCATCCCAAAATCATTTCTTTCTCCCAATACTAGAGAGCTTTCATGTGAGTAGAGAGTGTTTTGTAAACACCTGTAAATTTTCTCTCTTAGTAAAAGACCTGCAGCAGTCCAGAGAAAAAAACAAATTGGCTGAACTCCGTTATCAATTTCAGGTATTATTTTTCCGCTTTTCTTTCGCATTCTCACTAATCTGGTTATAAGAAATTACTCGTACTCGGTTTATTTCCCAACAACTGCAAGTTCACACTCTTAAGATTCACCTAATGTTTCAGGTTGGTGTGGTGCGGGTGCCGATCATTACAAACCATTGATTGCCCATGCTTCTTCGCTTGTTTCTCCGGAGATGGTCGTTCTCGTACTGGGGCAATGAGTTGAGTCCTACAGTTTTATGGCGTAGAGGTTCAGAGTAGAAGTAGTTCATTATTTTTCACCCCCAAGATTTGGCATGCAATGTAATGTAGCTCTCTCGCAATCCTTTTGTAGGAGAATTTCATCGCATTGCATAGAATTCTAATTTTTTTTTGTAAGGATTATGTAGAATCAGTTATCTTCTATCTCTTAGTTTGCAGGTCTGATTGACGCATGCTATTTGATAGTGTTTTTGTAGTGGCTCTGTTTTGCATGCCGGCTTCTGTTGTTGTGGTTGAGTTATGTACTAGTTATTAGCTGGAATAGCGTCTGCCGTTGTTGTATCCTACAGCTAGACTTTGTTAGATTTTTGTCCCCTCATCATTTATAAAATTATGTTGGATTTTTTTATAATTAAGATTACATTAATATAATGTATAGATATTGAGGATTATATTTGTTATTATATTAATCAAAGTTATATAAAATAGATGAAAACATCAAAGTTTTGTCTCCTGTAGTATACTTAATTTATCATTTTCGCATCAATTTAGCACTCAAAATTATTTAATTGCATTATTTCATATCTTTCTTCAAACTTAAAACCCTAAATTATAAATCATAAGTTTGTGTTTAGGGGTAACAGGGTTATGGTTTAGAGTTTATGGTTTATAATTTAGGGTTTTTAGTCAAGAGATGGTATAGAATGATGTAATTGAGCAACTTCGAAAATTAAATTAATGCGACAATACGATAAGGTCGAAAATGATAAATCGAGTCTATTACAGGCGCTGCCTTAAAATTACAATTAATTGTATTGAGTTGCTATTTTTGACATGATTTAGATACCATTTTCAAAATTAGCATGAACTAAACAATCTAAAGGAGGAATCAATTTGTTTAATTTTACCAATAATTTAAACAATATATGTGGTTATTATTTAATGTTCTTTTAACACAATATCTTGGTCGAAACGTCTTGGTTTTGCATGTATTTTTTATGTCGAAGCTAAACTGAACTTGTTTTAAATATAGAGTGATAAAAGTAATTAAGCTGCAAACTTTCCCTTTATATTGAGAGTTTATACCCATGTAATTTTTAAGTTCTATACATTTTAAATGCTTAAACTAAAAATAATTCATTAATTTTCATAAAATACATATATAATAGCAAACATTCGATCAATATATATGTATTAAATTAAACATTTTAATAAATAAATATATGTATTAAATTAAACATTTTAATAAATAAAGTATCATTGCATATGAGAATAGGGTTTTGTTGTTGTTGTTCGAGCAACTCCTCGATATCTTCCGGTTGATACTTGATGTATTTCCCTGCCTGTTTACTGTTATCAAAACATGACTGGAATATCCCCACAAATGACCTGTGTAGACACTAATTTTTCAGTTTACTTTTATTTTTATTATTTAATTATTATTATTATTATTATATATTATTATATATTATTAATAAATAAATTAAATATTACAAAACCTTAAACCCATTTACAAGGCCCATTTACAGTTGGCCCAGACTAGAGGAAAACCCTAAACATTTAGGGTTTTAGCTAGGGTTTCTAAACCCTAGCATTGCCGCCGCCGCCTCCAAGAACTCCCAGCAGTCGCCTTTGCCGACATCTCCCAAGCCAGATGGTCCAACCAGCTGCTGCCGACGCTACCACTGCCACGACGCCCGTCGAAGCTCCTAGAAGAGTCAGTCCAACCGTCCACGCGTCCCGTTCTTCGGTGAGTCACCACAGGTTCGTTGACTCACCAGAACTCATCTCTGGGACCGGTCCAACGAGAGCCTCGGTGGTGGCTATAAAAGCCACCCCACCTGCAAGAAAAAAACAAGAAACCAAGAACCAGGGGAGGAACGGACAGAGCATAGAACACGAGCAGCAAACACACACAAGAGAAACGAGCAAACCACAGCAACACCGACGACATAGAGCAACGAAAAACAACCGAGAGAAGAGTGAAGAGACTTACCAAGCGTTATCGGAAGCCAAACGTCGTCCAACCGTCGTTTAATCAAAGGTAGAATCCTTCGGTTTTGTTTAGATTTATGGCTATTGAAAGGGTTTTAAGAGGAAAATATGCTAGATTTAGGCTTAAGGGGAAATAAGGCTTCAATTTAGGCTATTTTCCAAGTTCCGGCCACCGTGAACGGTGGCCGACGGTGGCTATTAACGGTAGTTGTTGGCGACCGACTCTCTCTGTTGAGAGAGTTTAGAGAGAAGGCGAGAGGGAGAAATGAAAAATGGAAATTATGGCCCTTTAGGGGGGCCGGTTAGAGGGGTTTTATACCCTCATCTGTATTTTGTAATTTTACATTTTAGTCACTGGAATTACATTTATGAGCATATTAATATTGTCTTCTAATTTTACCTTATTATGTTTTGGTCATTAATCGGTAAAAATATATATTAAATAACAGATTTAACCCCCATAACTTTGATAAATTTCATTTTAATCATTGTTTAAATAATTAAGGGTTAATTAAACTATTAGTAATTATATTTTTATAATACTTCTAATAAGGCCCATTAATTTATATATTTTATATTTTAATCCCTAACAATTTGATATTTTTCATTTAATATATTTTGTATTTTAATATTATTGCCTTTAAATTTTGATCATTATTATTTTATTTTGTTATTTTTATATATGTTTAAATTATTATTATTATTTTATTATTATCTTAAGTAGTATAAATATATATATAATATTTATTTATTTATTGTATTTGTTTTCTATGAAAATCCTATTTATAAATTTAATATATTAGTTTTAAATCATTTTAATCATATTTTAATATATATTTATCAATATTAAGAAATGATAGTCTTAAAACAACTGGATGTTCATTTTCTGATATTTTTAAAAATAAATATTTTAATATATAAATCTATTTTTATGTTCTATTAAAATTTATTTATTTTTTAATATTAAGAAAGGAGCTGTCTTAAAGCACCTAGAAGCCCTTTTTTGATATTTCTAAAAAAATAAATATATTGTTTAATAAAATATATATATTAATATATTATTTTAAACTTATATTAATAAACTTTAACAGAATTATGAATTAAATATATTTTTGAACTTTTAAATTTCCAATAATAGAGACAATTTATAATTAATAAGTACAAATTTTGGGCGTTGTAGGGGTGCTAATCATTCTCTAAACGTAACCGACCACGAATCTCTTTTTATTTCTAAAAAGAATGAATTTTTGGTTAAACGCATATCAATTTATCTTTTAACTGATGTTTTCTTAAAAACTCTTTTAAAAGATAATTTTTAGGTATTCGACCTACCTGACCTTAAAGGCCGATGGCAACTCTCAAAACATTTTTTTAAAATCATTTTTTTATCCACATTATTCCCACCAAGTAAAATTTCGTGCCCGGGTGAAATCCGGTTACGACAACCTGTATGCCGTGATCATCACCGATGATATCGACACTCTAAGCACCGATTTGAGCTCTCCGTAGCTTACCACCCAAGTGCTATGTGTCCTGAGGATTTCGTCGAACAAGATAAAGTTCTTGAACCTTTCTTTTAGTTTAGTCTTTGACACTTTCCCATTAACTTGTACACCCTCATGGCTTATGGTCTGCAACACATTGCCCCATGTTTCTTTTTGGTACATTTTATGGTACCGCCTTAACTCCGAGGTTCGTTTCCGAGACCAAGCATGACCGATCAATTCGTGCACTTCGGTCGACTCCTTGATCTTATGCAAGATGTATCTCCCGTTGTTCATTAAGAAAATGTAACGCAATGACGGGCTCTTATAGAGCGTGGATTTCATCTCGATGTTGGCTTCTAACAAATCCATGGACTTCATTAGCTTTAATGCAAAAGGGGATGCCGGAAGGCACCTATCATCCTTTTGAATGTCGTTCTCCGGAACTTTCTCCACGGTCGATCCCTCTTCACGCTTTCGAAATACTCCCTCTAATGTGTTCTTATACAAGCATACTTTAGATAATTCATTGTATAGCGTGTCCAGGGGTGAACTGCACCGCCGGGGACCAGGATTCTGCCTGCATTGTCATTCTTGATTGAATTTTCAAGCTGAGAGAAAATGCTCACCGCGGTTTCACCGATCTTACATTGAACCAGAGATGTCTCCGACACGAGTTCCTTGGCTGATAAGTAATTGCCAATATCCAGTTTTCTCAATTCACTCAATGCCTCGTATATATCTAAGAACTTGAATAATTTCTCCATGGAGTATTGTCTAGGCCACACCAGTGCATTTGGAAAATTAAGAAACCTTGTGGTCAAGGATGTCACGAGTTCGCCGAACAATCTCCGACCGATCAAAGGATGCTTGGAAAACACCGAATCACAGAGCTTTCGTTCAGCCGAAACGAGATTGTCGGTGCGATGTTTGATAACATTAATCCAATTACCGATCTCGACTTCGAGCGATTCCCAACTCATCCTTTCAGCATCGCCGGCATTGATAGTCTCAAACGATAACTCGGCATCCAAAGCTTTTAGCCTAAGACCGGTATAAGTAATGCAGCACTCTGCCTTGTATCCTGCAAAGATCATTGTGCTAGCGATTTTGTTCATGATAGCTATCGATTCAACCGGAAGATACGAAAACTATTTATGAAGTAGAACTACATGGATCACACTCAAATATACAGACCACCACATGTTGTGGCACAAATTTAGGACTAGAGGGGCCATGGCCCCCACCCCACCCAATATATATATATATATATATATAATAAATTATTAAATTTGATCTCTCAAAAAATATTTATTAATAAATTATTAAATTTAATTATATATATATATATATATATATATATATATTAAATTTAAAAATCACTTAAATATTATTTATTTAGAATAGTTAGCATTCATTTCTTTTGTTATTTTTTATTTATAAACGAATGAAAATTTATTTTCATTTGGTATTTTTTATTTCAAGGAACAAAAAAGTTTCGTATTTTTCATGTTTGGTTGTTCATCTTCTTTGATTTATCTACTGAGTTATTTATCTTCTTTAAGTTGAGATTTCAATCAAGTTATTAGTTATTTCATTTTAGTTGAAAGAATTTTTTCAAATATTTTTCGATTCAATTTAAATTTATAGTTTTATTTCAAATATCTATATTTGTTATGCATGTTTATTAATTTTCATCTCTAAACATAAAAAACTTAGACAATATATATGTGAAAATATTTTTAAAATGTCTCTAAATATCTTGATTATATAAATATGTTATTAAAAAATATTGATTAAATTTTTATTTTATGTGAGTTTATTATAAAATTATACTGATATATTATAAAAAAGGACCGAATAAATTCTTTAAATTTTTACGTAAAGATATAAATTTTAAGGATTTATACAATTTTCTTTTACTAGTATGATGTTTTGATATATAAATCTATAATTTTTATCGATAAAAACACTAAAATATTTAAGTTAATATATACATTTTTTATAAAAATAACCCCTCATAAGATAATGTTGAGTTTCGTATAAAGATTGGGTGGGTATGAAAGTCGATTCACCAACAAAAACATCTTAGATCATGTATAATAATTTTTACACTCAAAAGATGATTTGAAACTCAAAATATTTAGGCTGATCATCGTTCTGTCACCTCAAATAACACTACGTGATCGATTTGTTATAAATCAATAACGTGTGATTAAATAGTTAGTTTTGAAACATGAGTGGAAAGAAAATAAACTTGATGAAACATACATGATCATTTATGTAGTTTAACTTTAAAAGAAGTAAGACCCAATCAACAAACAGGACTAAAAAAAACTTCAGCAATAAATTGAATGAGAAATGTGTCCAATGGGATCGAAATGTGCTGAGGTTTCCATCAATTCCTCACTTTCCCGTGTGTTCTGCCAGTTGACGCATAAATATCTGATCTTTCTTTCAATTTCAGCACCACCACGAACGTGGATTTCGGTGAGGGAAATAACTGCGAAGTTAAATAGAGAAAGAATGTTAAAGAAGATGAGGGAATCTAAAGAGAGAAAGGGGAAGATTTTGTTGTCATTTTTAATATAAATGAAACAAATCTAGGGTCAAAATGAGAAACAGCGTAAGAGCTGTAAGTTATATGTGAAGTGTGCACGAAGCCGTACACTAAAGCCGGCTTCTTTTTTCTCCTCTTCTTCAACCTCTCTGTGTTGCTTCAAATTTCTCCATTGTTCGCACTCTTAAAAGTTTCTCTTTGTTCTCTTTTTTTCGCTTTCACTTGGGATTCGTTTTATCTTTTAGGTTTGATTATTTGATCAGGTAAAACAAGCGAGGGGAGATTGCCCATATTTTCAGATTAGAAAATTGTAAGAAAACAGGATCGGATATGGCACGTTGATCAATTTTTCCCTGTTTTTGATTGTAAATCTGATATATATCTCAAAAAGCTTCGGATTATTTCTGGGCTTCGTTTGATTTTCGAGGGAATGGGCTGTTTTCCTTGTTTCGATTCTAAGGAAGAAGAGAAGCTAAACCCTGTCAATGAAACTGTTGAGAGAAAACAAGGCCACCCAACTGTTTCCTCTAATATTTCCAAATTATCTTCAGGTTAGCGATAAACGTTTTTTCTTTTGTTTTGGAATATATACATATACATATATATGAATTGCCCGTCCAGTAGTAGTGGGATTGAGTTCACGGCGGACAATTCATAATTTTGACGTAATTTTGACGTGACAAAACTGAATTTTACTCATTACATATGCGAATAATGGAAACTAATTTTTATTTTATATATATATATATATATATATATATATATTACTTAATCACTTGATCTGATCTGTGTCTTTCTGAATTATTAGTTTCTTTCCCAACTTTGATGATGATGATGATTATTTTACTGTTAACTTTGATGATGATGGTCCTTACTTTGTTATGTAATATTCTCAGTGTACTATTATTCCTTGTTTGATTTACCTTCATAAAACTTTTAGAGATATAAATTTTGGGTTTTTCTTGTGGTATTCCCCACCCGAAGTAGGATCTTAAGATGATTTTGATTGCATGGTGATATGTTCGATAGTGGATTAGGTTGAAAATTTGTAATTAGTTCAAAATCCACTGATAGATGTCTTGTAATTTATAGTAATTCAATAACTTAAACTCAAATTAGCATACTGAATATGATAAGCAAAGTCCATCATCCGGAAATCTTAGCTTGATGGGAGCTTATTATTGCCTTGACAATTAAACTTTTTTTCGTTCTTGAATCACCGAGCTTTTTGAATTTGGATTGTATTCCCTTTCCTTTTTAGGTTCTTTTGTTTGCATTAAAATGGTAATCAGATTTCTCATGGTATCAATTTTTGTGGAGCTGACAGGAGGGGACAGGCTTAGAGCAAGAAGTAATGGAGGGTCCAAAAGGGAAGTACAAAGTCCCAAAGATGGGCCTGGTGTCCAAATTGCTGCTCAGGTTTTTACCTTTCGCGAGCTTGCAGCTGCAACAAAGAATTTCAGGCCAGAATCTTTTTTAGGAAGGTGGATTTGGAAGTGTTTATAAAGGGCGGCTCGAGAGTACTGGTCAGGTAATCTTATTATAGATGTTTTATCACTTCTAGGACTTTGCTCGATTTGCTCATACATTGTCATGTTCTTGAAATTCGACCATTCTGGTTATACAGATGTTTAATACTGCAGACTGAGTGTTTGGATAGAAAATACTCTGTTTTTTTCCTAGATTCTAACATTTATTTGCATAGCAAGTGATGCATTAAAATTGGTAATTGCGCGATTAATATATTTCGTATAGTACCAATAACTTTATTAGGATTTCAAGTCCTCTAAATTTCTTAATATGTATTCTGGTCTTGCTCCTAGTGAAACAGCTATATACAGTTGAATCTTAAGAGTAAATCTATTGAAAAGTTCAATTATTGAACTTGGATGCAGCTCCTTTATCTGATAAGTTTCAATCTTTTGTCCATTGAAGATGATCTAATTAATGTTCGATTATATCTGTATCTTTTGCTGTGATTCTTGCTACTTGACGTACCTGATACTCTGCTAAAAGGGAGCAGCATCCATCCTCATGGAGTTTGTCTTGCTGATAAAGCGTGGTTTTCCCATCTATATCCTCCGCTTGATGTTGTCATGATGTAGCTGAGGTCTGAGATGAGTCTGAAAGTTCTACCGTTGCATGCAACATGAATTTTAATTGTTAATCATTTTTTGGGAACTAGAGAATAAACTAATGCCGAATATATCTAACGCTGCAATTTGGACAATGAAGTTTATGCTTCTTTGAAAAAAAATATTCCTTTTCGAGAAGATGGTTATGCATTTCTATAAGATGTGCGAAAGAGGACCTCTACATTTTCTTCTGAATTTACACAAACTAAAGGTTCTCGTAATTGGGATAACAAGATCAATCTTGTATAGCGTGAGGAGCTCATGTCATCATGTCTCTTATCTATGTAATTTTTACCTGTGCAGGTAGTTGCAGTCAAACAGTTGGATAGAAACGGTCTCCAGGGTAACAGGGAATTTCTGGTTGAGGTTCTCATGCTCAGCCTTCTTCATCATCCCAATCTTGTTAACCTGATTGGTTATTGTGCTGATGGAGATCAACGGCTTCTTGTTTATGAATTCATGCCCTTGGGATCATTGGAAGATCACCTTCACGGTAATGTTTGGTGCACATTAGTGCTCCAACGATATAGTTCTTTCTCGTATTACTTCATTATATCTAGAGCAACTAGTCCTTCTGCATATGGATCTTTGTAAAGTTATATTCAAGTCGACAATGTTATCATTTTGAGCTCAATGTAGGAATGCCAATGTTAGGTTAAGGATCTTATTCATTTTTTCATATACAAATATTCTCTGAGCTCCTCATAATTTTAATGGACTCATTACTATTGTGAAGTGATAATTAGTATTAATCTAGAAAGCATGGATACTGACTCACAATACGGGTACAATATGGCATAGGCACGAAGACACTGGAATGTTTAGAAAATTAGGACATTGACAAGACACACAATATATATATATATATATTATATAATAGTATAAAATATAATTGGATACTTCTCAATCAAATGTCAACATGCAAATGCTATTAATTTTCCAATTTCTCAAAATCAAATTTGAGTTTAAAAACTTGAACCTTAATAAATTCATTAGGATCAAATAGCTCGAACTCAAAGTCTTAAAAATACCTTAAATTATCATGCTATGAATTGTTAACTCCTCTCATACTTGTCTCATTGTTTGGTCATCTTTACCTTCTTTCTTTAGCATTCTCTCTCCTGTAACATATTTACAATGATACTTTATGTTCTACTCCCAACCTTTCTGGTATTTAACTCTCCATTATTGTCTCTTTCAGTTTTCTTCATTTTCTTTATAGATTTCGAGCATTTGAGTTCCTTAGGATTTAACATTTTGTTCATGGTTGACTCCCTATTTAAGGGGGGGGGGGGGGAAATGCAAATTGCACGTCTTGTCATTTTGGGGCATGTTCAGGTGTGTCCAGTCGTGCTTTGTCACATCGGAGCGTGTACTTGTGAAAACAAAGATTATGGATGGTGCATCTTTAACTGGACATGATGCTGAATGACTTGTTAACCTAGTTTAAATAAGTTGTAATTCCACCTTATTTGTTTATTTTTTTAATAGGTTCCGAAGACTAGAGGTTTATCTAGTCCTACATTTTCCAAGAGTTCCAACTTCTTATCTTCTTTTTAGCCTTATTTTCATTGATTTGCTACTATTTCTCCTTAAACAACACTAAACATGCTTAAAACCCTTGTCATATCATGTCATATATATTGTCCCAACAGCCTTACACATATTAATTCAATATTTTAGGCCTGCTTTGCATTATTCGCTCTTTCATTTCGTGTCAATCTTTCTTATTGTCTGATATCAAGATACTCTTGTAATGTCTTCTAGTATTTGGTCGAGTTTGGCATTGTGATTGATATGCAAAATCATGGTTTGCACTGCACAAGTTCAACATTTCTTTCTAAACTAAGTCTTGACTAAACTGGTGGATTTCCATTGTGGTTTTCTAAACCCTATTATCACATCGGAATCGTACCGGTTATAATATTGAACTAAGCCTAATTATGAACCCGGAGCTTAGCTGAGTTGGCATCCAAAAGTCTTAAGGATTTGAGTCCCAGCATCTGTAATTCCTTCTCCTATTTGTAGGTTATGGCCTCCCTTTCAGCAAAAACATTTTAGTCTAATTAATGTCGGAACTGATACTGAACTATGAATCACATCGTTCTCATAATTGATCTGTTTTGCGGTTCACTAGCAAGCCGTCTTATGCTTTTAGTAGTCGGGAGGCTTCAGAATGTTCGACTTTAGCCCTTTACTACCAATAACATACAGATAATAGTCACATCTCATTGCTGGATAAATTCAGGGTTTTAGTTAACACAAATGGATATGCACAGGTTTTACCGTGTCATGCCCTCGGCCATATTTTGCTTGTGTTCTACCGGTGTCAGTTAAATACATCTATAATGTAGCAGGAAGCGGAATTCTAGATTATAGTCTAATCTGTCATCAGTTTCTCTACAGATCTACCACCTGAGAAGGAACCGCTAGATTGGAACACAAGAATGAAGATAGCAGCTGGTGCGGCTAAAGGTTTGGAATACCTCCATGATAAAGCAAATCCTCCTGTTATTTACAGGGACTTCAAGTCCTCCAACATATTACTGGAGGAAGGATTCCAGCCGAAGTTATCTGATTTCGGGCTTGCGAAGCTTGGTCCGACAGGAGATAAATCACATGTTTCCACGCGAGTTATGGGCACATATGGCTATTGTGCTCCCGAGTATGCCATGACGGGTCAATTGACAGTAAAATCTGATGTTTATAGTTTCGGCGTTGTCTTCTTAGAGCTAATTACTGGACGGAAAGCTATTGATAGCGCACGGCCCCATGGAGAACAAAACATTGTTACATGGGTAATGCATTTGAAGTGCTTTTGTAGTTTGGGTTGGCCTGTGTAGCAAGCCATGGCTGAGACTATATAATAGTATATATTTTTTTAATGAATGTGCAGGCACGTCCATTGTTCAACGACCGTCGCAAATTTTCAAAATTCGCAGATCCAAGATTGCAAGGACGGTATCCAATGCGAGGTCTTTACCAAGCTCTAGCTGTGGCCTCTATGTGCATTCAGGAGGAGGCTGCCACACGTCCTCTAATTGGGGATGTGGTCATCGCTCTCTCGTATTTGGCAAACCAGGCATATGATCCTAATGCAGCAGGCCACGGCTACCGAGGTTCTGGAGATAAGGATGATAAAAGACACAGAGATGACAGAGGAGGAAGGGTGTCAAAGAGCGATGAAGGAGAACCATCTGGTCGTAGGTGGGATTTGGAAATGTCCGAGAAGGACTCCCCCAGAGAAACTGCCAGGATGTTGAATAGGGATTTGGAACGGGAAAGAGCTGTGGCCGAGGCCAAGATGTGGGGAGAGAATTTGAGAGAAAAAAGGCGACAAAATGGTCATGGTAGTTTCGATGGGACTAATGGCTAGTATACCGTTCCCAAGTAAACTTTGCAGTCTCCTTTGGCGCCACCGTTTATCCACCTTTCCGACTCGACGAGGTGAAGAAACATTTCTTTCTTGTGCATAGTTCATCCAAAAAGCTTGACAATGCTTTACTTTCCTTTCCTTTCAATGAAGCATAGAAAAAGATGATGATGGAAAGGACAATGGACAAATGGAGTGTACATTATCATGAACAAGGAGAGCATGAGAATGAATTAGAAAAGCAAGACCTTTTTTTCACAAAATTTTGAGAGTTAATGTAGTTATACATATAACATTTTGTTGTGGTTTAAAAGTATATAAGAAATTTTAATTGGTTTAATTTTACACAATAAAAAAATATATCAAATTATTTTATATTGGATAAATATAAATATTTGTATGTGCTATAAATATAGAATTATACAAAACAATTTATATATCAAAATATACATCAGATCAAAATTTATATATAATTTATTTGGAAACCTTTTGAAGTATGGTTTTTTAATAGTACGAGGGGTTATGAGATAATATATGTTTAGAATATTTCTTAATTTTGATAGTGTACAGATCCAACAGATGTAGTTTCTCGAATTAGAGTATTTTAAAAAGAAAAACACTTCCTTTTACCATTGAGATCACCTTAATTCAAATATCATGAGTTAATTGCATAATATGTCTATAAACTATAACCCTTCTTTTAAATTGGTCCTTAAACTTTTGAATATTCTAATTTTATCCCAAACTATGGGTATCATTCTAAATTAGTCCTTGAACTGTTGAACATTCTAATTTCATCCTTAAACTATCACCATATTTCTACATTAGTCCCCAAACTTTTGAATATTCCAATTTTATCCCCAAATTCATCCAAATATGTAATTAGTTTCAACCATAATTTAACCTAAATTTTGTTTTTTTTCAAAGTGTATAGTTTGGGATGAAATTGGAATGTTCAAAAAGTTCAGGGCCAATTTAGAATGAAGGTCATAGTTTGGTGATGAAATTAAAATATTCAAAAGTTTTAGGACTAATTTAGAATGATAGTAATAATTTAGAGAAAAAAATTAAAATATTTAAAAAGTTAAGGACCGATTTAAAATAAGTGTCATACTTTGAGGACATTTGATGCAATTAACTCATACGATATTGATAATGTTGGATAGGGGTGAGCTCGATCGAATCGAGTCGAGTCAAAAAAATTTGAGTTATTCGAGTTGGTAAATCCTATTTTATAACTCGGAGTTGAGTCAAGTCGAGCTTATAAAATTCAAGTCAAGTTAAATTTTCGAGTTTCTATTTAAATTTAATTATAAATATTTACAATATTATGATATTATTTGATTCTAATTTAAATTGTATTTTATAACCATATGTAATGCATATATATATTTTTAATATTGTATTTATATGTGATTTACATATATCATACAAAATCAAGGGGTTCGATTCAAACTTCAACTTAAACTTGAAAATCAATCTACTAATTATTAAAAATTTCGAATTATTCGAGTTGTATTTTACAACTCAGTTTGAATTTGAATTTTTTTTCTAAATTGAGTTTATGAAATTACAACTCGAAATCAATTCGAATCGATTTTTTTCAAGTCGAATTAAAAAAGTTAATTTTTCGAATTAGATCAAATTTTACTCATCGCTGGTTGGACAGTGTTTTAACTAATGGTGTGTATTTATCTTACGTTAAGCAAATATGTTATTGATTAGTTTGAATGTGAGATGGGAAATGCACTTTCTCTTTTGGAACACGTGAAATAGAGAAATGGAGGAGCAGCTAAAATATCTGCCATAGCCAACTGGAAGAAGAAGAAGAAGAAATATGTTTCCTAATGAAACAAACATGGTTCCTTTCTCCTATTAATGAATGAAAAGATTCCAACCACACAGCTCGCAACTCGCTAGCTTTGCCTTGTCAGAGCTGGAAACCAATTTAATACGATCCCGATCAGTGTGAACGCCCCGCCCCCCTTCTCGTAGTTCCAATTCATTCATCTTTCCTCATCAACACGGTACTTTACAAATGGGAAATAAATGCCCAGAACAATTCATGGTTTGTATTTTTAAACAATAACTACAAATATCATTTCAACATGGAAACTGAAAAATACAACACGTCTCTATTATATATCTATATGTAGTCATCTTCTTCAAAATAAAGGGTACAGCGTCTGATGATCAGTTTGTGTTTATTTCAAACTGGACATTCATTCGAATCTGCAGCCACTGGTTGCTTATCAGCATGTTGAATGTCTAAAGCTACGGGATGAACTTCGGAGGCGCTTAATGTGCCGAGTACGACGATGTTTTTCGTTTGTTCTGGAAGCTTCTTCTCGTCCATGGCAGTTGCCCTTTCGCTGTGTCTGTAGACTGCGTATAGGATCATCTGGAGCATTCCCAGTATGAAGCCTAGTACGTTAGGGAGCTGTCGATTTTCACAAGGGAAAACAATAAAGTTAGTGGCCTCAAGTGAAGGATGTTGTGTCCCTTGTCAGTGTCCTACATGGAGAAGGAAATTGGCTTACAGCTACGCAGAGGTCCTTAATGAAGAGCCCGCAGGAGAACCACATGACTGCACTCAGTGTGAGGAAGAATGATAAGTTGAAAGGCATGAACTCAACACTCTTTGTTCGAACAACTCTTGCCTGAAACAACAAAAGAAAAAATAAAATCATATTAAATTAATTAATTAATCTGCAATTAAGAAAAAAATGAAAATGGATACTCACCATGATATTCAAGGGTGCTGCGAAGACTGACACAGAGATGGAAACACAAATCCAGCCAATAACCGGGACACGAATCGAACTCTTGAGCATAAAGTGTGTGAGGATGAGAATGAAAGAGAAGATCACCACGTTCATTGCCACAAAAAGTTTCATGGCAGACTTCTGCAAAATTTCATACGTACACTCATCATATACATAGGAACCGACGTATGATTTTACGTTAAGATTGCAAACTTAGGAAATTATATACCTATAATATTTACTCACCCTGCTATCCTTCGAAGCATAAGCCAAGTACATAGATATGTAAACAGTCTCGACAACGCATCCGAATGAGTTGATGGTGATGAGGAGGAAAGCACCCTTTTTAACCAACGCGTAGTACAGCCACAGCATGCAACTGAACAATGCCACCTGGTACGGCAGCGACTGGAAACTTTCCGTTGATTTCTTCTTGAAAATCCGGTAGAATGTTGCATGCAGAATGATTGATTTTTCGTTTTTGTTAGAAAAAAACTACGTATTACTAATCATTAAATTAATGCATTTATTAGGTATAAATTGGAGCCAATTCTGACAAACATTTTGTTTAAGCCGAAAATAGTTAAACAAAAAGAAAATAACATGTTATGCATTATTCTCTTTTGCAACTCAACCAAAATTGTATCTTAATAATGTAAAATTTTTATGTATAGGATAAACACAAATAAAATTTTAGAGTGGACATAACTAATAAAATAAACAACTAACTAAAACAAATTCAATTTTTTCGGTTGTCACGTTCCTGGTCTAAAAGCTAGGTGCATCTACCATTGGAGAAAGACGAAATTAATGAAAAAGAGAGAACTAAATGAGAAGAAAACAAGGAAAAATTTAAGATGGTATATGCGGTTGTGGTGTCGTGAGTGATTTTCTTAAGAGTACTACATTTACATTACTTGGGGTACAAGGAAAATGACTAAAATGGAAAATTCTAAAATTAATGAGTGTGAAAGTCAAATACGACTCAAGTATTCAGGAGAATTTCATGAAAAATGAAGAATCCGATCTAGTCCAATAGATCTCAAGTAAAAACGAGTTGGAACGGAGAAGAAAAAAGATAACAAGAGCATATCAGCATTACCTAAGACACCAAAAACGACAGCCAAGGTATGGTGGTCACCCGTTAAGGCCATATCTCCCTTATTTAACAAAAGAAAACTGCAGAGAGGGAAGGGGAATGTACCCTATAGCTCTCTTTTGTGGCACACTCTCTTATGGAATGCCGAATGGAGAAGGGGGGGGGGGTTATAAGAGAGAAAAGTGGGGAAGGTGGTGGTAAATGGTGATGTGAGCACATAATTGTGTGCGCGCATTTAACTCCTTTTTATTGCATCACAAATTGCCAAGTGCAGACGTCAGTAGTAGGTAGGTTCGGTCGCATAAAATTAACCTCATTTTTTGTTTACATTTTAGTAACGTGTACACCTTTCCGACCTAATTGGCATCCACATTTTTTTACTCTAACCATTTATATTTTTTTATAAATAGTCTAAGATGATTATAAGATAATATATGTTTATATTTTTTCTTAGTCATTGATAATATACGTATATCCTGTGGACGCCCATGACTTCTAGAGAACAACACTCCTCTTAAATAGGAACGGAATCAAGATTCCAGTTCAAAGGGACAAAATATAATTAACAATAAAAAATGAGAGACAAAATATAATTAATAATAAAAATGGAAAGAACTAAGTCAAAAATAAATTAAAACTTGATGGTCTACTTAAATATTTATACTTATATATTTTTTAATAATAAAAAATTTGAGGGGACATAGCTCCGTCCCTACTCTTAGCCACAAAAATCACTTAATGGGTTCACAACTAATATTCTTTAAATGTTCTTGTTAAGCTTCAAATTCTATGAAATATCTAGATTTTCATGTAGGGTAAATAGTATTTTCACTTATTCATATAAAGTGTAGGAGGTTTGGAAGCGAGTAGCACAAATGAGTTTTTATTTTAGATGTACGAAGTTTAAAAGACACTGTTAATTAATTTTGATTGAGAAAATAACCTCAGTGACAAAAAATCCCATATAATATACGATTTTAACCAACTTTTTCCGGATTTGCCAAAATGACCAACAAAATCGCAATGCGATCGCTAATTCGCAACGCGATCTCCATTATCGCAAATTCGCGTTGCATTTTCGCAATGCGATAGTTGAAAATCGCGTTGCGATGGTCTACAGTATCGTTGCGATTTTCCCAATTCGCAATGCGAATAAGTAAATCGCAACGCAAATTGGGAAAATCGCAATGCGAATAAGTAAATCGCAACGCGAATTGGGAAAATCGCAATGCGATACTGACTATCGCAATGCGATAATAAAAAATCGCAACGAGATACTTACTTTCGCAACGCGATACTGACTTTCGCAACGCGATAATACATAATCGCAATGCGATTTTCAAAGCGCCATTAGTATCCTGGCCAAGTATTTTATTTTTAAATTCCAAACACGAATATTAATATATTGGAACACTGAACTGTCCACAGTATATCCCGTAATCGCAACTCATAACCTAAAACCTAAAATCACAACTCAGTCCCATCTCCATCTCTCACTCTCTCACCCATCTCCGACGAAATCCGTCCCCATCTCCGACGAAATCCGTCTATCTCCATCTCTCAGAGCCACCCTCACAATCAGAAATGGAAAATCAACCAAATCAACCAACGAGGGTTAGTTTTTTTAATTATTTTCTTTTTGAAATTTTTGCATTATTATTAGGTTTTTCATATTGAAATTGATGATAAGTTTACTGGTAATTTCAATAATAGATTAACCATTTCACTTAGATTGCTTATTAAATCAACCGAGAATCGCAACGCGAAATGCAAATCGAAACGCGATTTTAGTTTCGTGTTGCGATAGTCGAATTCGCGTTGCGATTTTCATTTTCGTGTTGCGATTTTCATTTTCAGAAACTATTCTTCTTCTGCAAATTGAAACTTGAATGAATTGCATTACTTCAACCAAAAAACAAAGACAAATACGAAATTCACAGTGTTGCATATTTAAGTTTGAAGAATAAACTACTACTATTTATGTTTATTATTGTTTTTGGTATATCTTCACAGTGTAGTTTTTGGTATATCTAATTTAGTATGTTTATTGTTTTTGTAGAACTTTTATTCGGCTCAATTGACCTTGAGAAATAAAGTCAGCCTGGCCAAAACAATTGCGTCGAAGCTTTCACCTGCACAAAGAAAAATATTTGAGGATACATGCTTCGGGCCATGGCTGAAAGTACAACATCCCGGTGGAGATGCGATGTTGACACACCTGTTTCTTCAAACCATGACTAGCGATCTACCAGAGACTACACAACGTCGTGATGAAGAGATATGGTTTGATTTTCCACCGGCGTATACGTGTTTTGGGCGGGAGGAGTTTTGCTTAATCACCGGTCTACGCTTCGGACACGATGATGTAGGTCGGTACACTAGACACATTACCCGCCCATCATGGCTATCCCGGGTTTTTCCTGAGCTGGAGAGGCCGAGTCTACACATAGAAGACCTGACAAGATTTTTGAATAATAAAGATGGTTTTACTCGGATGGATGACGTCGACGTTGTCCGAGTATGCCTTCTAATTCTTTTGCATGCCGGCTTTTTAGGCAGAGAGGCCAGACAACCTATTCCAAATGATCTAATCAAATTGGTAGAAGACCTAAATGCGTGGAACCTGTTTCCGTGGGGCTCGTATTTATGGAAAGCTACATGGAATAAGTTATCGTTTGCCTTGGATGATCGAAAAAGTTTGCATGTCGATGGTTCCAAATACACTTTGACAGGCTTTATTTGGGCCTTTAAGGTAAGAATTTTTATATGATGTTTCCAAAATTATAAGTAATTATTTAACAATTACTAATGTTTGTTATTATATTGTTTGTAGATTTGGATATTTGAGGCCTTTCCCGCCATGAAGACATATGCAATAAAAACTTCAAATGATATTCCCAGGGCTATTTCCTGGAAGAGGAAACGGACCTTGCAATGGGAAGATTTACTACGGTATACGACAATAAATAATGTAAGTTAACATAAATACTACCATATGTTTATAAACAAGTTATTACTAGTACACGTTTAACTTTGTTTGAGCTTTTATATTGTTAGGAGGCCAACACTCCTCTACAGAGGCTGACACCCACGGAAGCTGAGTTTGCCACTGATTGGTGGCAAGCTAGTAAGCGTTTTTTTGATGGAACGGTTGATGAACAGCCTCCACTTCGGGAGCCATCACCTCGCCCAGAGCTATCACCTCACCCAGAGCCATCATCTGATCGACCCGGCTATACACCTCCACAACGACAGCCATCACCTATTCTGTCACATCATCGAGCCTCTTCTCCACCATCACCGCAAGATAGGCGACCGGCAAAGATGCCACGACGTTTATCTCCCTGTTCTCCACCTCCACCTCAACGGGATGAGTTAGGGGAGTTACGTGATGAGGTCAATGCCTTGCGTGAGGAGGTCGGTACTTTACGCAAAGACGATGGTGCATGGCGTGTTGAGGTGTCTACATTACGCGGTGAGGTAGCCGCTCAACGTGAGATGGTAGCATCGTTGCAGAATGAGGTTCATACTCTACGCAACGAGGTAAGTTTAAGATTTTTCATACTCGTAATTCATTCGGTTGCTGCCAATACTGCTAAATTGTTTTTGTTAGTATTTGTTTTTGGTTTTGTTTTTGTCTTTTGGTTGAAGTAATGAAATCCATTCAAGTTTCAATTTGCAGAAGAAGAATAGTTTACTTTCGCAACACGAAAATGACTATCGCAACGCGGAAATGGCTATCGCAATGCGAAATGAAAATCGCAACGACAAAATCGCAACGCGAAATGAAATCGCAACGACAAAATCGCAACGCGAAATGAAAATCGCAATGCGATTTGTGTTTCACGTTGCGATTTTGTCGTTACGATTTCATTTCGCGTTGCGATTTTGTCGTTGCGATTTTCATTTCGCATTGTGATAGCCATTTCCGCGTTGCGATAGTCATTTCGCGTTGCGATTTTAAGTTTCGTGTTGCGAAAGTAAACTATTCTTCTTCTGGAATGTTTATATATGTTGTCCTTTTAAATGTTTATATAAGTGCTTACTTCTGGAATGTTATCTGAGCATTTTGTGAACTATGATAGAATAATGATTTGGGTGAATACAATGCTAGTTTGAAATATATTTGTCTTTGTTTAATATCATGTCTGTTTATTTACTGATTTATGTATTAATTTTTTTAGCGGCCCGATAAGGTGGATGCTTTACGTCGGGTTTTCCTTGCACGACGGAGTTCACGCATCAGACGGCGTGGACGTGCTATTACGTCTCCGTTCACCCCAATGGTGCGAAGACTCCGCAAGAAGAAGCCCGACTCACCGGTCATCCCTCAAGAGTCCCCTCCAATCGTTCAAGAGGCCCCTATTCTCCCTCAAGATTCCCCCCCCACCGTTCAAGAGGCCACTGTCATCGTTGAAGAGGTCCCTCCCACCATTCCAGAGCCCGATTCACATGGGGTAATATATCGAAGTATTGAGAAACCCCCACCGGTTCCGGACATGATGGATGAGAGTTGGTTCTCGTATGAGTTACCGGCTAGTACCCTTCCAGTATCTGAAGTGGAGAGGAGACAACTACCGGAAATAATTGTGGATAATACCCTTTGGGCTAAGACCGCAGTTGATTTTTATCTACATGAGCGGAGCCAAGGGTGTTACACTGACATCAGCAAACTCAACGATGAAATGTTTTTGTTGCTTGATCGGTCTTGGTGGGGTGTGCTATTAGGGGTTGAAGACAGTGGCTATTTGGATGGGGAGGTAAGTCTTATATTTGTCTTATATATGATTTTGATTAATTTGTTTAAAAATTAATGTAATTCACTAATATATGTATTTTTTGTAAAACAGCATATCGATGCGTGGGTGTCACGTCTACTAATAATAAGGAAGCTTAGGAAAAATAAAAAAATTCGCTATATACAATAATGCCGACGGCTTTTCACGCAGTTCACTTGAAGAATCAACGAGATGAATCATTTTTGTTGGGCAATGGACAAGCTAAACTTTATCCTGCATGGTGGGAGGTCGATAAGGTTAGTGTTTATTTTTTAAATTTTTAAAGGTGTTCATAAATAAGTGCGCAAATAAATGAATTATTACTTATGATCGCAGGTGTTTATCCCTGTTTTGGAACGTCGTCACTGGCTTCTCGTCCAACTTCAGCTCCCATCCCTGAAGATAATAGTATATGACAGCATGATCAATTACATATCACTGTCTGATTTGAGAGATATTTTCAAGGGATGGAGCTCTCATTTGGCTAAATTCTTGGATGGGATTAAGTATTGGAGTCATTCTGGACACAAGAAGCCAAAAAAAGTTCAATGTCACAGTTGTCAGAGACGAGACCGCGCCACAGCAATCGCCGGGAGCCAGAGGGGATTGTGGTCCTCTCGTATGCCTTTGCTTGGCGCGTTTGACGACGGGAAGCACAGAGTTTTTACCTCCCACCAATAGAGATAGAGCTGCAGTAGGCTTGTGGTTTCGGCATTATATGGCTAGAGCAATATATTCGAGACGCTGCCTACCTGCATCCGCGTTATGAAAGTGTCCATTGTTAATTGGTAAGTCAAATGCAAGTTTTGTTAACATATATACTCCTTTTGGTTTGAAAATGTTTGGTTAAGTACCTAGAATTCAATAATTTGCTGTTTGTAGGTTTTAGATGTGTAGGAAGTCTTGTTTGAGCAAATGTTTGGTTTCTGCAGGTTAATCCTTAAGTGAGCTGCGTGAAATGGATGTACGGGGTCACAAAGTTGTTGATTCATTGATTCAATAATTGATGAAGAAATAAGAATTATTATTATTTTTGATTGTTTAATTGATTTGTAAAAGATGATTTGTAAATGTTGATTTGTTTAATTGATGTGTACATAATTTGTGTTGAAATGTAATAGTTGATTTGTTGATTTTCAATCTGCTTTATGTTGAAGGCAAAACAGACTATCGCAACTCGAAATGGCTATCGCAACGAGAAAATCGCAATGCGAAATGAAAATCGCAATGCGAAATGAAAATCGCAACGAGAAAATCGCAATGCGATTTTCATTTCGCATTGCGATTTTCTCGTTGCGATAGCCATTTTCGCGTTGCGATAGCCATTTTCGCGTTGCGATAGTCAAATGAATGTCTAATAAGTGATAACAACTGAACAGATCATAGCAATGTTCAAACTCAAGTTACTAATACATGCCTAACTGAAAATGTTAAAAGTGCACACATAAATACACATAATGCAAGTTTTGTTAACATATATACTCCTTTTGGTTTGAAAATGTTTGGTTAAGTACCTAGAATTCAATAATTGTTAAAAGTTTATGCATGTTAATCCTCGTTGCCTTTTTCATTTCGCATTGCGATTCTATCGTTGCGATTTGCATTTCGCATTGCGATGGTCAAATGATTGCCTTTCGCAACGCGATTCTGACTTTCGCAACGAGATAATACAGAATCGCAATGCGAGTTTCAAAGTTCGCAACAGGTTTTAGTTTCACAAGCCAAATTTTTTGTGTATATATATACGCAGCAGCAACAACTCATAACCTAAATCCCTAAATTGCAACTCATTCCATCTCCATCTATCACTCTCTCCGGCGACATCCGTTCCAATATCCAACGACATCCTTCCTCATCCGGCAACAGGTCTTAGTTTCGCATCTCGTTTGTTTAGTTACAACCATAAAATCATCTAATGTTGATCATGTTTGGATAGATTTGTGTTTTGGAGGGTCATGGGAGAATGTTCATGGTGTTTTACAATATATGCCTTTACCCATGAATCTTCAACTAAAACTGTCATTAAAGAAGTTAACTTATGAAACCCTAATGTTACGTGTTTCAAAGAAATTGAATTTAGAGCCCTAAGTAGATTTAGGCTATCTTATCAGAGAAATGGTAAAGTTTATTTGTTAACCGGCAATGAAGATGTTGAACGATTCATTGCTTACATTAATGTGTCAAGTGATGATGTTACATTGTATGTTGTTGAACCTAGAAGTAGTATTGTTGGGTCAGTAGCGGGTAGTAATCAACTAAGTGGGTCTCAAAACCCACAGCCTTTCTCTAATCCAAATCCAAATCAACTTTCAGCACCAAATTCCAGTTTTCGTATTGACCAATTAGACGATGATGAGCCAAGAGAAAAAATTGTGAGTACTAGTCAGTATTCAAAATTTGATCTTGGTCAATACCTGGACTTTGATATTGGTCAATACATGGATTTTGATGATGTTTCAGAAGAAGAAACAGACCCTGCGTGTAATGATTTTGATATTGGTCAATACCCGAATTTTGATGATGAAACACCCGTTGCCGAGGAAGATGTTGTTGATGATAATGAGGAGGAAGTTACGACTGTGAATGAACATGTTGAACATCCATTCTGTAATTCATATAATCCTGAAGAAGAAAAAGAAGAAGAAAAAGTCCCCGAAGAAAAGAAAATGCCACGGGAGTATAACTGGAATATGCCAGAATTACTTCAGTTACCGGAAGAAGAGTTGGCAAAGAAAGCAGTTGATTGTTACACAAAAGTTATTCGTATCAAGAAAGATGATTGTTTTGATACAAAGGAAGACTTGAAGATAGCTTTGTATACGAAATGTGTGGAAGATGGCTATCAACTAAAAGTTAACAAATCAAGCAAAGATCGTTTCGAAACAAGGTGTACGATTGACAAAAACTGTACGTGGCGTATGATTGCAAAGAGGATAAAAGATTGCGCAATGTTTCAAGTTAGGACTTTTATTGATAAACATACATGTTCAAGAACCCAAGTTTTTCCTCACCATAGACAGGCAAAAAAAAAGGTGTTGGGTGGTTTTCTGGCTGAGTTAATGTTTTGAATGGCAGGGTATATCGGGGACATGAAATTATGACTGACATGAATGCTCGGTTCAAGATTAGTATATCATATTCTCAAGCTTGGAGAGCCAAATGTTATGCCTTGGAATTGTTGAGGGGGTCGCCAGAAGCATCGTTTGCCCAACTGCCGGCTTATTGTCACAATTTAAAGCTGAAAAATCCTGGGTCGATAACTCATATCAAAACAGATAGAGATGGACGCTTTGAGTTGATGTTTATCGCCATTGGTGCTGCGGTTAGTAAATCAATATAATTCTGTTGACTCATTTCTGTTAGTTACATGCATTTCACATTTAAATGATTATATTTCTTGTGTATATTATTTTGTAGATTCGTTCTTTTATTACTTGCATGCGCCCAGTTATTATAGTTGACGGAGCACATTTGAAAGGTCGATACCTTGGAGTAAACTTATTAGCAGTAGCCATGGATGCTAACAATGGGATATTGCCAATAGCTTACGGGGTTGGCAAATCTGAAACCTCTGATTTATGGACATGGTTTATGGGGCATCTTAGGGATTGCATAGGTCCTATTAGCAATATGACAATCATATCCGATAGGGCAAACTCAATTGACAACGCTGTTAGAAGGTGTTTCCCAGATGCTTTTCATGGACTTTGTGGTGTTCATTTGTATAGAAATCTAAAATCAAGGTCTGCTGGTATAAAAAAGCACAAATGGACATACTGGAAGGCTGTAAAGGCTTATCGGGAAGTGGATTTCAATAAGCATATAAAACTGTTTAAGACGTGTTTTGCCTCAGTGTGCTCAAACACTAGAAGATGTCGGGTTTGAAAGATGGTCAAGAGTACATCAACTTGGAGCAAGATATGGTTTCATGACGTCTAATAGTGCAGAATCAATTAACGCTCTAAGTCGTCATTCCCGGAAATTACCCATTACTATGTTAATGGAGTTTTTTCGAGCCTCTATTCAACAGTGGTACTACAAGAAAAGAAACCATGCAGGTATTATTTCTTTAAATTCGTAACTTATCATATATTTTACTAAGTATTATTTATTTAAATTTACAGGAACATTGGAACATCGTGTTACACCATGGACTGAAAAAAAGATAACGAAACGTGTTGTGAAGTCAACGTCATGGAGAGTTGAACCATGTTCAAACACTTTGTTTGAAGTACTGGATAATAACTTAAATGGGCTTGTCGATCTAAATGCAAGGACGTGTAGTTGTATGAAATGGCAAACATCTGGTTATCCATGTGGCCATGTTATAAAAGTTGCTCTTCATCTAAACCAAGATGATTCAAGCACATACGCTATGGATTGCTACACTACAGAAGTATATCGACAGACTTATGCCGAGATTGTCTACCCTATTTCACATCCTTCTGAGTGGGACATACCAGATGACTTACAAACAGTTTTGCCACCAGCCATGGACAGAAGGCTACCTGGCCGACCAAAAAGTCACGATCGTATACCATCTAAGGGTGAAGAGAAGAAGAGATCGACATGTAGTCGGTGCAAGGAAAGTGGTCATACAAGGTTGATATGTGGATCACCAGTGCCATCACAATCATCTTTTCCTCTACCAAAATATGGATCATCATCAAAATCTAAAGCTCATATGGTGTCAAGAAAAAGGCAATCAAAATCGCAATCATCTTTAAAATCCCAATCACAACTGGCTTCACCTTTTGGGACTGTTAACTTAGGTGATTTTTAAATGCAAACATTGTATTATATAGATTTTATGTGTGAACTTTTAACATTTTCAGTTAGGCATGTATTAGTAACTTGAGTTTGAAAATTGCTATGATCTGTTCCAGTTGTTATCAATTAATAGGCAATCATCTTAATGTCTATCGCAACGCGGAAATTACTATCGCAATGCGAAATGAAAATCGCAACGAGAGAATCACAATGCGAAATGAAAATCGCAACACTAATTTCGCAATGCGAAATGAAAATCGCAACGAGGGAATCGCAACGCGAATTTAATTTCGCGTTGCGATTCTCTCGTTGCGATTTTCATTTCGCATTGCGATAGTACTTTTTGCCTTCAACATAATGCAGATTGAAATCAACAAAATCAACCATTACATTTCAATCAATTAAACAAGCACAAATAAGAATTATGTTAACATCAATTAAACAAATCAACTTTTACAAATCACCTTTTACAAATCAATTAAACAATCAAAAAATAAGCAATAATTATTAGAGAAAATAACACTTCTACTATTGAATCAACTTTTGGAGCCATACATCATTTTCACGCAGCTCACTTCTGAGATTAACCTGCATAAACCAAACATTTGCTCAAACAACACTTTCTACACATCTAAAACCTACAAACAGCAAATTATTGAATTCTAGGTACTTAACCAAACATTTTCAAACCACAAGCCTATAAACATACCAATTATTTATGGACATTTTTATAACGCGGATGCAGGTAGGCAGCGTCTCGTATATATCGATCTAGCCATATAATGTCAAAACCACAAGCCTACTGCAGCTCTATCTATATCGGTGGGAGGTAGATACTTTATACTTCCTGTGATCAAACGGTCCAACGCCAAGCATACGAGAGGACCACAATCCCCTCTGGGTTCTTTCGTTTGTTGTGGTGCGGTCTCGTCTCTGCTAACTGTAATATTGAGCTTCTTTGGCTTCTTGTTTCCAGAACGAGTCCAATAATTTATCGCATCCAAGTATTTAGCCAAATAAGAGATCCATCCCTTAATAATATCTCTTAAATCAGCCAATGATATGTAATTTATCATGCTGTCATATACTATTGCCTTAAGGGATGGGATCTGAAGCTCGACGAGAAGCCAATGGTTACGTTCCAAAACAGGGATAAACACCTGCAATCATAAGTAATAATTCATTCATTTGCGCACTTATTTATGAATACCTTTAAACTCAATCTAAAATAAACACTAACCTTATCGACCTCCCACCATGCAGGATAAAGTTTAGCTTGTCCATTGCCCAACGCAAATGATTCATCTCGTTGATTCTTCAAGTGAACGGCGTTAAAAGACGTCGGCATAATTGTATACCGTGTATTTCTTTTATTTTCCTTAAGTTTCCTAATTATTAGAAGACGTGACACCCACGCATCGATATGCTGTTTTACAAAAAAAGACATATTAGTAACTTACATAAATTTACAAAAAAAATAATCAAATGAAAATATAAGAAAAATATAAGACTTACCCCTCCATCGAAATAGCCATTGTCTTCGACCCCTAATAATACGCCCCACCAAGATCGATCAAGCAACAAATAGATATCATCATTGAGCTTGCATATGTCAGTGAAACACCCCTGGCTTCGCTCATGTAGATAAAAATCAACTGCGGTCTTAGCCCAAAAGGTGTTATCCAGAATTGTGTCTGGTAGTTGTTTCCTCTCCTCTTCAGATACCGGTATGGTACTGGCCGGTAACTCATACGAGAGCCAACTTGAATCCATCATGTCCGGCACGTCAGAGGGTTTCTCAAGAATCCTACATATGATGCCATGTGAATCGGGCTCTTGAATGGTGGGAGGGACCTCTTCAACGATGACAGTGGCCTCTTGAACGGTGGGAGGGGACTCTCGAGGAATGATAGGGGCCTCTTCAACGATAGGAGTGGACTCTTGAGGGATGATAGGCGAGTCGGGCTTCTTCTTGCGGTGTCTTCGCACTATTGGGGTATACAGAGACTTAATAGCACGTGCACGCCGTCTGATGCGTGAACTCTGTCGTGCAAGAAAAACCCGACGTAAAGCATCCACCTTATCGGTCCGCTAAATAAAAATACAAATATCAGTAAATAAACAGACATGATATTTAAACAGTGAAAACAAAGATAAATATATTTCAAACTTTCAACCAAAAGACAAAACAAAGACAAATACTAACTTCACAGTGTTAAAGTAAAAAGTGTAGCAGTTTTGGCAGCAACCGAATAAATTTACTAAGCAATCTAAGTGAAATGGTTAATTTAAGTGAAATTATGAGTAAATTTATCATCAAGTTAAATATGGAAAATCTTAAACTTACCTCGTTGCGTAGAGTATGAACCTCATTCTGCAACGATACTACCATCTCACTTAGAGCGGCAACCTCACCACGTAAAGTAGACACCTCCACACGCCATGCACCATCGTTATCAAGTAGAGTACCGATCTCCTCACGCAAGGCATTGACCTCATCACGTAACTCCCTTGACTCATCCCGTGGAGGTGGAGAATAGGGAGATAGAAGTCGTGGCATCTTTGCCGGTCGCCTATCATGAGGTGATGGTGGAGAAGAGGCTCGATGATGTGACGGGATAGGTGATGGCTCTCGTTGTAGAGGTGTATAGTCGGGTCGATCAGGTGATGGCTCTAGGTGAGGTGATGCTCTCGAAGTGGAGGAAGTGGAGGCTGCTCATCATTCGTGCCATCAAGAAAACGTTGTCTCATTAATGGAATGTTGGCCTCCTAAAAATATAAAAACTCAAACAAAGTTAAACGTCTAATATTAATAACTTGTTTATATATGATAGTATTTGTGTTAACTTACATTATTTATTGTCGCATATGGTATTAAGTATTCCCAATCCAACAGACGTTTCCTCTTCCAGGAAATAGCCCTGGGAATATCATTTGAAGTTTTTATTGCATATGTCTTCATGGCGGGAAAGGCCTCGAATATCCAAATCTACAAACAATATAATAACAAACATTAGTAATTGTTAAATAATTAATTATAATTTTGAAAACATTATATAGAAATTCTTACCTTAAAGGCCCAAACAAAGCCTGACAAAGTGTATTTCGACCCATCGCCCCACAAACTTTTGCGGTCATCAAAGGCAGACGACAACTTAGTCCAGGTAGCTTTCCATATATACGAACCCCACGGAAACAGATTCCATGCATTTAGGTCCTCTACCAATAATATTAGCTCCTGAGGAATAGGTTGTCTGGCCTCTCTGCCTAAAAAGTCGGCATACAAAAGTAGTAGAAGGCATACTCGGACAACATCGACGTCATTCATCCGAGTAAAACCATCTTTCTTATTAAATAATTTCTTCATGTCGTCGACGTGTAAGTTCGGCTTCTCTATTGACTCATCAGGAAAAACCCTGGATAACCATGATGGGCGGGTGATATGACGAGTGTACCGGCCTACATCATCGTGTCCGAATCGTAGACCAGTGATTAAGCAGAACTCCTTCCGCCCAAAACAAGTATACGCCAGTGGAAAATGAAACCATATCTCTTCCTCACCACGTTGTATACTGTCGGGTAGATCGCTAGTCATGGTCTGAAGCCACAAATGGGTCAAACTAGCATCTCCACCCGGATGCTGTACTCTCAGCCATGGCCCGAAGCAGGTTTCTTTAAACAATTTTCTTTGTACAGGTGAAAGCTTCGAAGCAATTGTAGTGGCTAGGCTAACTTTATTCCTTAATGTCAATGAAGCCGAAAAAAAATTCTACAAAAAAACAATAAACATACCAAGTTAGATATACCAAAAACAAAACAATAAACATAAATAGTAGTTTATTCTTGAAACTAAAATTTGCAACACTGTTTTTGTCTTTTGGTTGAAATGAAAATCGCAACGAGATAATGAGAATCGCAACGCGGAAATGACTATCGCAACGAGAGAATCGCAACGCGAAATGACTATCGCGACCAGACAATCGCAACGCGAAATGAAAATCGCAACCGCGAAATAAAAATCGCAACGCGAAATGAAAATCGCAACGCGAAATGAAAATCGCAACGCGAAATAAAAATCGCAATGCGATTTTTGTTTCGCGTTGCGTTTTTTATTTCGCGTTGCGATAGTTATTTCCGCGTTGCGATTTTCATTCTCGAAACTATTCTTCTTCTGCATTACTTCAACCAAAAGACAAAGTAAAGACAAATACTAACTTCACAGGCCAAACAGTTTAGCAGTATTGGCAGCAATCGAATGAATTTAATAAGAAATCTAAGTGAAATGGTTAATCTATTATTGAAATTACCAGTAAACTTATCATCAATCTCAATATGAAAAACCTAAAATAATGCAAAAATTTCAAAATAAAAATAAAAAAAAACTAACCCTCGGAGGTTGATTTTCCATTTCTGAATGATTGTGAGGGATTTTTGACTGTGAATGGTTGTGAGGGATTTCGCCGGCGATGGGGACGGAAATCTTCGGAGATGGGGACGGATTTCGCCGTAGAGAGTGAGAGATGGAGATCAGACTGAGTGTTGTGTTTTTGGGTTTGAGGTTATGAGTTGCGATTACTGTGGACGGTTCAGTTTCCGATTTATTAAGAAAAAATTCGTGTTTGGAATTTGAAAAAAAAAATACGCGTTAATACGGATGGCGCTATGTAAATCGCGTTGCGAAAGTTAGAATCGCGTTGCGAAAGTTAGAATCGCGTTGCGAAAGTCAGTATCTCGTTGCGATTTTGTATTATCGCATTGCGATAGTAAGTATCGCATTGCGATAGTCAGTATCGCATTGCGATTTTCCCAATTCGCGTTGCGATTTACTTATTCGCATTACGAATTGGGAAAATCGCAACGACATTGTATACCATCGCAACGCGATTTCCAACTATCGCAACGCGAAATGCAACGCGAATTTGCGATAATGGAGATCGCGTTGCGAATTAGCGATCGCATTGCGATTTTGTTGGTCATTTTGGCAAATCCGGAAAAAGTTGGTTAAAATCGTATATTATATGGGATTTTTGGTCACTGAGATTATTTTCTCAAAATAAAATTACTTCTAACACAATAATTTTTATCACGACACAATAAATTATTATATTTCCTCTATTATTTACTGCTAGTCAATGCTGATATTTTTTATTTGACATCATTACTATTTTCTAACAGTTTTCACTCCAACCAATAATGGTCTTTAAGTGCTATTGTTAAGCTTACAATTTCATGAAATATCTCCGTTTTCATGTGCTGAAAAGGCATCCTCTTTTCCATGAATTTCTTGTAATTGCATGATGGCATAAACCAGAATTTCATTTACGTTACACATACACCGCAAAGGCGTCCATGGAAAAGCCCCGATTCACGTGATGAAGCTATGAAAAACGCTTCTCTTTCTCTTTGAAAACCTTCTCCGATGGAAAATTCCACTTACTGTTGCTTGATTGCATGCATCTGTGTTCTTATCGAAGGGTTTCGTGACACATAACAGAATCTTGACTTTTTTCTCCTACAAGTCTTCTTGCAGTTATATGAAAAAAAGGACAAAGAAAGTATATATGATCTGCAAACAAACAATGCTACTAATCATGTATTATTGAGGGCGACTAATTATTTGTCATGGAATGCTAGGTGGACATATTAGGAGAATGCCAAATTCATTGCTATAAGGTCTGAACATGTGATCAATTTTCTTAATCTATCGACAACGCACACATCTTGCAGTTACAATTGTCAAACCCGAATCATATAGGAAGAACAACACTCTCTTAATGTTAATAAATCACTTATCCCTCTTAATGTTTGATGTCATTGAGTGACCTCTGTAGTAAGAAAGAATATTGTTCTCTCTAAAAGACACGGGTTTCAGCAATTATATCTATAGAGTGTGTGTATTGTCAATAGATTAAGAAAAATTCTGAAAAGATATTATCTCATATTCAACCAATCTATGAAAAAAAATATTTAATAAACCACTTGCCCCTGTTAATGTTTGATGTCATTGTATTATCAGAATCGAAACCCTAATCTACTTTGTTGATTTCAGGTGTAAAAGTTTGCACTTCTGACGCATGATAGGCTCCCCCCAATTTCAATCATGAATAAAACATAGCAAAATCTAACTTCTCCATACCCCACACTGCATTGCCTACTCAATGACTCCCCTATTTCACATTGACAAAATGAAGATTTTCTCTCCTCTTTCTTGTTTTTATTTTCATGGCGATATCAACCCTCTCTTTTTCCTTTGTATTATATTCAACTTTTCTGAGTGCTTGATCTTAGGTAATAAAATGGCATGCATTCAATGAATTAACTAATCATGAAAAACGGATTGCCTTTCTCTATTTCTCAATCAAAGTTCCATAGCCACCCCGGGCTGGCTTCTTTATATTTGTATTAAATCAGGCCTCCTTGAAATGATAAGATTTAAGTCTTTATCATGCATAGATCATATATGATTTTATTTAGAATTATTGTGGTTTAGATTTTGTTCTGTGTGTATTTTAAGTAATTATATTATTGTGAGTCAAGTGTATTTTATCTGTGTCAAATTTATTTTAAAAAAATTGTGTTGTTAACATATGCATGTCCAACCTCAAAAATATTTCTGGACTCGTCATTGCGTTATACTTGCCAGAATTTTATCTTACTTTTAAAAAAAATATATGTAAAATCTAGTAATTCTATATAGAGTTTAATCTTAACATAAATTAACAAATTTAACAAAAAAATGATCAAAATAGTGTGCGAAGAAATTCTAGATTTTAAACTCCAAAGTAATAATCCATAAATACACTAAAATAACATATTACAACCAAAGTAACATTCCACAAATACATCAAAATAACATATTACAACTAAAGTAACAATCCACAAGTACACCAAACTAACATATTACAATTATACTTTAGAAAAAGGTTTAAGAAACCTAAAAATAAGATAAATAATGTCCTACAAAATTATTAAAAAGTTTAATAGGTTGCTTGTGAACTTCTGGGCCTCTTTTTATTTGACTTATTAAGGTTTCAAGTCGAGTTCAACTTTAAGTTGAGTTAACTCGAATCGACTTCAATTATTTATTAATTTTTTGATTTGGAGATGGACATTGACACATGCCCCCATATAATTGTACCGACGAAACCATGAACTATGAGTGAAGGAGGAGGCGGCAGATATTAAATAGCGTGCGTGCGATGGAACCAACCACTCCTTGAACGCCCCTCGGTCGAGGGGGTTGTGCCCTGGAACTTGTGGCTCCCCGGCCTCGGTCGAGCCAGTTGAGCTCCATATAAATTATTGCTGGAGATTACAACAAGCACCATAATTATTGGCATTCGGTGGTGGGGTAAACTTAGATACCGGAATGTTATCTTTGTTTGTTTTAAAATTCAAAATTTTTTATATTAATTATTATTTTTTATTAATGATGTTTATCTTAAAATTTTATTTGTGTTCTCTTGTAAGATATTATTTATTTTTAATATATATGTGCTGGTTCTTAATAATATTTTTAAATTCGATACTGAATCAAACGATGAATTCTAGAAACTTGGTCTAGCTTGCATCACGTATGGGGTCCGAATTTGGTGCGCCATTTCCTTTTTAATTTCATCTTATCTTCCCTTTCTTTTGGGATTTGCTCTCTACCTAATTAAAAAAGCTTTTATTTTCTTACTAATTTATTTTAAACGTGGCCTTAAATGACTTGGTGCTAGTGTTAAAAGCCACAAAAGGTTTGATTGGTAAATGAATTTTAAGCACAATGATTAGCTGATTTTATGTGGAGATTGTGAATCTCAATCTATTTCTAAAAATACACCTTAAAACTTCAAAGTTATATGTTGTTTAATGGTATAAGAAGAATTAATTTTAACCATTAACTAGTTATTTTACTGAGATGATGTATTAATTTTTTAAGCAATGTTAAAAATTCAAAATTTAACATTGTGAATAAAGAAAATTAGATTGAAAGATTCGTCCCATAATGGACCTATATAATATACAATTTAAATCAATTAATCAATAGACTACAAATTAGTGGTTAAGTAACTAACGAGTTGGTTTAAGTGGTAAGTAGCTTGATATCGTTTAAGCATGTATGAAGTTCGAGTTCTTATGTATGTAGAAAATTTATTGATAATTTTGAAGCTTTGAATGAGAAATTGATATAAACGTTGTTGAGGAAAATGTGGAACCAATTGTTGATTCATAAATGTGCAGACGTGCACGATGCAGGTAACGTGAATGTCCGAACCGGTTTAGCTCTTTGTGGGCTTGCAGATATTTTAACCCAAAGGTGAAATAATTTTTCCTCAAATAGAACATATCTTTTCAAAATCTGTTTTGGAATTAAAAAGATAAATATTAAAAATGTTTCATTAATCAAAACAGTAATTTTGGAAATTGCTTAATTGCTTGATTATCATTAATGTTTCATTAGGTCAAAAATTTTCAATTATTCACAATGTGAACTCCCTATACATACCATCTTAATCTACTAGATTAAACACAAATCAAAACCAATTCAAAGGAATTATTTTTCCTAGTTTTTCGTGTTAGGAGAAGACAATAAATAGTTCGTGATCTCGGTAGTTGTGCTACTGTGCACTGATCATCTCGTTGTTGTATCATGGGAGACAAACGACCAAAGATCTCGAGCACCAAGGAGTGGCCGAAAATTTGTCTTAAGGATACATGCCTCAACTTATTTCTATTCATATATTTATGGTTTTTATATTCATATTATTTAATTGAATATTTTCCATGTTATTAATTGTGTTTGTTTTATTCTTGATTCATGTACACGAATTTTATGACAAGATTCTGCTGAGGAATTGTTGAATTATGTTTTGATATAACAATTTATGGCAAAATGTTTTTGGACTTGAATTGAATTTATTCAAAGTTTTCAAAGTTTACAAAAATAATTCAAAGTCCATTTAATTTGGAATTGAGCACAAAAATGTTTTTTATGAATAGTACTGCACTATATGAATAGTATTGTACTATATGAATAGTACCGATACAGTATGAATAGTACCGATACTATGTGAACAGTAATGGACAGTACCGATGCTCAAAAACATAGAATGTAAAATGTGTATCGATACTGCTATAGTGTATCGATACACTGCTACAGTAATTTCAGCCCAACGATCATAAAATTTGAATTTAATGAAGGGGTACCGATACACCTTGATAGTATATCGATACACCCTATTCTGGGCAGTTTTATTTTGCAAAAAATGAATCCCCAACGGCTCCAAAACATTCCAACGGCTATATACAACTTCAAACTCATTTCAAGCTATAAATACAAGCTGAGGACACTTGAAGAAATAAGAGAACATCTATCCAAGCATTCAAACACAAGAGAAGAGCTTTTCAATCTTATTTTTCTATTCTCTTGTAAATATTGTGTTCTCGTGAGCTTAAATCTTGTAAACACCTACCTTAGAGAGGTTTTCTTGTTTACATTTCCTTTTCTTTTGTAAAGGGGTTTTGGTTCTAGCTGAGCCGTGTAAAAGCTAGGGATTGGTTCTAGTTTAGCCATTGAAAAACTAGGGAGTTGTAAAGGTTATCTCTTTGTCCTGTAAAAAGAATAAACAAATTAGTGAATTTGTTGGAAAATCCTTGGTGAAGAGTTAAGGTAGTGGATGTAGACTTGGTTGAGAAGTCGAACCACTATAAATCGCTGTGCAATTCTCTATCTTTAAATCTCCTTACTCCCTAAAAACAAAAACAGACCTGACCCCTCTTGGCTAACACTTTCGGTTGTCGATTCGAGCTTCCACTAATCCCAACAGGAATTGAGTATAGTTTGCTACAAATTGTATGAATCACCATAGAAACAAATTGTGGATCTATAAAATATTTTATTTTTATTTTCTTTTCATCTCAGATTGTTATACCTCTAACAATTTTAAGACATGACTATATTTTAATCCAAGACGAATAGATTCAATTTACGGCTATTGTGTTGTTTTGCCGCAGACATGTATAGTTTGTGAGGCGTATCACATACTATAATATTGGTTTATGTCTTTCTAAGTTTGTAATGCCCCGGATCCTGGGTTAGGAGTTTTGGGTTAACCCGAGATATGCCTTGGATTAAATCTCTAACTTGTAGGAAAATTTGAGCCAAAAACAAGTGAAATTGGGCTTGGATTTAGCCCAATAGTAATCAAAATGGTGTTTTTAATCTATAGTCAAAATTAGAGGGACCAAGAAAGCAATTTTACCATTATTCAAAATAAAGCTAAATATCATTAAAATTGGGTTATATCACCAAATGAGAAAGCTTCATCCTTTTCTTTATTCCTTGTCTTCTTCATATCCTCTTCTTCCTATTTTTCTCCTCCCTTGCAAGGTAAAGGTGTGAACTTTATCATTTTACAGTCTCTAATCAGTGTTTTAAAGGTAAGAATCATAACCCTTGCATCTCAAGGTTTGGTTCAAGCTCTAAAACCACCCATTACACCATAGTTTTCAAGAACGAGTTTTAGAATGGCTTAAGAAACTAGATGGTTCAAATCCATTTTTTAGATATTTTTAGTCTTATGAAGTGTTTTAAACCCTCTTTAACCCCTAAAATCAATTAGTAACCAATGCATTTGATTATCTTATAGTGAGGGAAGTTGGAGAGAACTCCAAAGCAAAAGAAAAGGAAAATTCACTCTTTGTTGATCATTGGGTGTTTTTAGCATTTTAACATCTAAGGCAACTCACTCTTGACTCAACTATACCATATGTAAGTCATTTAGATGAAATTTAGTAGGTTTCATAAGCTTGAAGCATTCCTATGGTAGATTTCATGTTTTAGAGTTATAAACATGTTTAAAGCCCTATTTATACTTCTTGTATCTTCATAAAACATTAATAATGTTTGGAGACCTCACTAAGGTCTTTGGGATAGTAGAATGAGTTTTTGCACCTATTTTATGCTCTTTACAGGTTGAGTTTTGATACTAGAGGGATAGTATTGAAACTTGTTCTTCTTCTTGGGCAAAATCGTGAGTTTCTGGGCAAGAGTATCGATACTCTTTCAAGAGTATCAATATTTTGGGTCATAGTTTAGAAACTCCCAAAAAGTATCGAAACTGGGCATTACAGATTGTTCTAAAGTATCGATACTTACATAAAGTATCAAAACATTTTCAGAAGTATCGATACTCTTGGGCTATTATCGATATTTTTAGTCTTTTTAGGAAAAAAGGCCAGTTTTTAAGGGAATTTGACTCGAGGTACCCCACCACTTCAGTATATCCTCAAATAAGATTTCAGGTGAGAACAATAATTAATACGAGAACCGTAGAAACAAAATTAGCTAGGTTTACATAAAACTAGTCTTGTTTGACGCTCGGGAAATAATCAGGACACTAGAGTTCATTTTAGCAGAAATACGTCAGTTAGTGGGTCCAAGTCAGTGCCACAGTACTATAGCAGTTGATTGGGCGCCAGATGCCCCAAGACTCAACGAAGTAAGTCAGTGGGTGTACGTTCTGGTGCAGAATTCTGGATCTCACCCATGAGTACCCGACGATGCTTCGAAAGTGCTAGAGGAGTGCATGAGCTCCGAGATGCAGAATTCCTCAGCCGCACCATGATGCCAGCCACAGATTAGCAGTCCAATAGTTGTACAGTCAGACTTGTGCCACTTGCCATTTCATTAGTGAATGCATATAGTATAGTACAAGTTTTAGTGAGGCACTGAGCTCATAAACTCAGCATTCTGAATGTGTTTCTGTGCACATGTTCTTGGGAAGCGGATCGTGGGGAGCTATCGTCATCTAGATATTCCAGTACAACAAATTCAGATTTATAGAGACCTTTTAAAGTACGTCTTGAGTCGTCTTTAGAGGGCATGTACTGTTATGAATCTTGTTATGTATTCAGTCGTGACTCTTTTGAAACTCAGTATTTTATATTATTTTACGGATGTATTTTGGGAGTTCCCCATTATTTTTAAACCCAATTCATTATTATGTTTTTATTTTATTTTATTTTATAAATGTCTAAATTTCAGAGATTTACAAGCAGTTTTAAAAGTAAATTTTGGGTCACTATTTTGGTAGTCCCGAGTAACATTATAATCCACGGATCTTCATGCCTAATTGGATTAAGGCGTTACAAAGTTAGTAATGGGTAACATGTTTAATGTTGCCTGTTTAAACGTCTATAATGTTGCATGCCTGGCTTTAACGATTTGCTAAGTTTGGTGTATTAATTGTGGTTTTCCATAATTATTATTTTTTGTAATATATGATCAAACAGGCCATGATGGAGAAGGAACAAAGTTGATTCCCAAAAGTTATTTATGGGCTATACAAGTTGGTGTATAATTTGCACGCAAAAGTCAAAGTAAATTGCGGTTCAAAGAGATTTGTAGGTTCGATAAATTTTGATCAAGAATTCAAATTTTGGTTGACAAACGATGAAGTCAATTAGGTAGATGAAATTTTAATATTTCCCTTTAATCCGAAATGATTCGGATTCTATCTTCTACCTTTTTAGAAAAAAATCTGAGACGATTAAATTTTTTTGGGAAAAGCGTGAAAAGAAAATAAATTTGTATTCGGGATTTATCATGTAATGTTTCAATAACTATTGTAATTGATAGATTTCGTTAAATTAAATGTTGCTTATTGGATATCATGTTGATCTTCCCTATTTGAACAATCAGATTGGATTTAGATGCGGTTTGTATTTGTAGATAGTTTTTTCGATTCGCTTGGCTCTAATATGCGGTTTAGTGATGGTCTTTCAATAGTTTGATCTATTTTTGTGGTTAGTTTGTTGATACAGTCAGATCTGTTCATATCAATCTTTCATTCGAGTTTTTTGGTTAATTTTTAATATTTTCTTTGTATGATCCGGGTATAATCTCAAATGACTAATTTCGTGTGTCAATTATTTATAAAAAATATCCTAATTACATATTTAGTTTATGATTATAATTTTTGTTATAATTTTAAATATATTTTAACAAAAGTAGCAACTTTTTTATAAAAAATAATACTTTCCAATTATTATAATATTAAAATAATTAAACATGATGATTTTAAATCTTTTATCTCTAAACAATGGTAACTAGATATCATTAATAAAAAAATGAAAGAAAGAATTAGAAGTACAATGCACCGAGAAACAATAGAGACAATAGTCACACAAAAAACTCATAAAAGTAAAAATATTAAATTTAAAGATCCGAAGAAAAATAAAATATTCCCTTGAGAATGATGACTAACATCAAATTAATTCAGTAACATACATAAAAACTCATTGTTTCTGTAGAACAAGACATTTTACAAAGTGATAAAAGAATGATGAACGAATCAAACTATCTGATAGATTAATTTATTACACAATTCTAATTATATCAATAATTATACTTACCAAAAAGATGATTTACAATATTTAACCACCAACAAAATCAAAATACAAATCTTTCGTTTTTAATTAGCGAATATCACTAAATTATATATGATTTATCTTTATTAACCAAATACGTATGGGAAACTACGCTGGTGTGGGAGGGTGACACGTTTCTTTATATTATCATGCGATTTTAATCTTTTACTATTACAAACTTTTAGCTCAAATGATTAAATGAACAGTGGAAATTAATTAACAATAACATATTATTACTATATTTAATTTGCATTGACATGTGGTTTTTAATTAGTAATTACTATATGGAACTCCTCTAGAAACATGTAATCGGACACCCTATTAAAAGAAAAAAAAACCCTAAAAACTTAATTTTTTTTCTTATTGATGTGTGGTCATCTTTTTTTCGACTTTGTTTATCAACGGTAGTATTAATTTTAATGTTGGTTACCGACCGTTGATATTCTTTATTTTCTTTTTCTTTTTTATATAGCATCTTTATTTTTTATTTTTAATAAGTTTATCTGTGTTGCACATTTTTCATATGTTTTTATGACACTTTTTTATGTTATTTGGCATGTTTTTTCGGTTTTTTGGTAATTTTTTTCTTCTAAGAGTTGATTTGACATCGCCACGACTAATCAAGATGGCGCTTATCTGATATCTAGTGATATTTCTTGCTTTGGACCATCGAATTGGATTTGGATACTCGATTTGCGTTCATGGATAACTTTTCACGTCGCTAAAGTATGATTTGATGTTTTTCGGTGGTCTGTCAATAACTTAATCGATTTTTGTGGTTCATTTGTCAATGCAATCAGATCTGTTTGTATCTATCATTGTTTGAGTTTCTTGGTTAAATTTAATATTTCTTTGTATGGTTCTTATGTGATCTTAAGTTACTAGTTTTGTTTCAATAATTATACAAAAAATTTCGAATTATGTGCTTAATTTATGATTGTATTGTAAATCTTTATTATAGTTTGAGATATTTTTTATTTGAATAGAAATAGTTGATTCTATAAAAATAAAAAATTACTATAGGTAAAAAGGATCATTGCCATCGAAGTAAACGCCTAAAGCATGAAAATTGAGAAACAAATACGGTCAATAAATAAATGTCTTGTTACATGAGATCATTCATGGAAATGAACCGATCACATTCAACGAACTCTTTATAATTAATTAATGTCAACATATTATTATAAAAAAAATAATGCCAACATATTTTGTCACATGAACGTTCAAATAAACTTACATAAATGATGATAAGGTGAAACCTTTTGTCAAATTTTAATGACAATTAATGTCATAAAAGAAACCCAAGCATTTCTTTTAGATAATTGACGGCCCACTTTAACCTAAAAAAAACTATGTACATGAAGATATTTTGGTTCATTAATTGGTCCTGTATTTGCATTTTCGTTTGTTTGTTCCTAAGGGTTATTTGTTTTCGTTTTTATAGCCCGATCAAAGGTCTTATGTATATCCATTTTATATTTTATAATCTTTGAAAGAATGTCTTTAGAAGAAATGTCTTAAATACTAAAGATCTCTCGAAAAGTTGTGACCCGTTGACATGATTTCTAATAAGTCCACGTGATTTATCAGAGCTAAATCTACTGTTGATCATATTCACTTAACTTATTACTCTACAAGTACTCATAATGAATGACCTTGCATTTAACACCAGCTCTAAAACTCACTATAAAATCTCTCCATAAAGATCGAGAGAAGAGAAGAAACTCGAATAGAACCACTCATCCCTGGTCATATCTTTTATATCTCTTTATAGAAATATGACACTTTGACACTGACTAACGATAGATACATCATCTACTGCAACTCTCATTTTAAATGAGAAAGAGTGAAACTTCTTTTTTTTTCATTTTTTTATAAAGATGAACAGCTTGCATATATTATACACAGCTTAATCCTATTATGGTTGGATCTTTCATTTCTATAACTGAGAATTCTATAATTAATTTTTTTTGGGGTAAAGAAACGACTAGTAGCCCGAATTAAACATCCCCCGAGCTTCGCAGGTCCTCTTCAACCAGCGTGATCACATCCCCCGGCGCGACCTGAAACTTAACGCACTCATACGTATCCCTTCATGCCAACTTTGCTATACCATCCGCGACTTGATTCCCCAATCACATCACATGATGGAAGCACACCTCCCAATCCTTCTTTAACAAATCCGCAACATAAGCCAAACTTGTAACCCTGTACGGACCATCCTTAGCAATTTGAATCATCCTCAACACCTCAGTGCTGTCAACCTCAACGATCACTCGGCGACAGCCCAACTCCCAAGCACATAACAACCCGACGTAGATGCCTCAAAGCTTTGCTTCCGCAACAGAACATATACCGATGAACTTAGTGAACCCCATTTTCCAAATACCTTCATGATTTCGAATAACACCTCCACAAGAAGAGCTACTGGAGCTACGATGGCGAGCCCCGTCAGAATTTATTTTCATCTACCAACCGGTGGCCGTTTCCACTAGTTATTTTCTAACGCCAATGCCCTGGTCGTCTCCAATAACTGACGGCTCTTCACCAAATAGAACGAGCGTCTATACCATCCAAAGTAAACGTCATCGAGTTGCGATGCAACCATATGTTCCACTATTGTTCCGAACTGTTATTTTTATATCATCTATATTCATTTAATGAAATATTCAAAATTTATAAATTTTATTATAATTTTTATTCTTTTTTTTTAATAAAATTCTCAGTCGACTAATATTAACAGTTAGGCCTACAACATGTACTAATGGGTCTGGATATAACTGATCCAACTGTTTCATTTGTGGTTCAAAACGTGATCCAACATATATTTTAACAACACATAACTTGGATTTATATCTATATTTTTATTATAATTATTAATCATTTATAACTACTCAAAATTATTTTTACTTTATATTTTATTAACTTTCACCTTTTTACTAGCTATTATTTATTTTTATAGCTTAAAGTAATTAGAATTTACAATAAGATTATACAAAATGGACAGTTTAAAATGAGAATAAATTGAGATTCATATAAAAATGGAATTTTAAGAGGTGAGAAATGTCCATCCCATAATATAATCTTGTAATATTAAATCTGAATTAATTGATTAACCTTATAAAATAATAGAATTAATAATGTATTTAAATCGAATACAACCTAATATGAACATGAAGGAGGAAAAGTCAAAATACAATTGGTTAATATAAAATTTTAATTTTAATTACAATCAGTTAACCGAAAAGTTTATTAAGCGTGTAACTCTTTAGAGCAAATTGACAAATAATTTAAGTTGAAATCGAAAATATAACTCGGTTATAGTCAACATTATTATCAATTACGCAACATTTTAGGTTAAAATTCAACGTAACGTAATATTTTCAGTTATAATCGAAATTATTATTAATTATAAATATTTTTAGATTAAACAATATAACATTTTAAGATGAAATACATAGCGTCTTTACCCAAAAATCATACTAATAGTAAATAATTACCTGTCATGCACCGTTTCTCCAAATTTTACCGATCTGCCACCATTTCTTACAGTTGGACGAAAAGCGCGGATTGGGAAGTGTGCTTTCCTAGGGTTATGTCCGAACTGGTACCACGGTGGAAAGGCATAACTCACAAAGCGCGCCTTCACGGGAAATCTGACACGTAGGGGAAGGCGCAGATCTTGAGGCACGTATCCCATCAATACCCCTTTAATATTGCCCAACCGTCTGTCCCCATATCTTTAATTATCATCAACCCCCTTTAATACCGCCCCTCCCCCTCCCCTATAAATATCCTCTCTCATACAACCCTCAAATCATACCAAAAAATTTTCTTTTTCATTTTATCAATCCTTCTATCAAGTTTTAAATAGGTTTTATTATCGTTTTTAAGGTATTTTTTATTATGTTATAATTATTTAATAGTTTATTATTTTATTATATTTTACTATATTATTTTTTTTTTGCTTTTCGCTGTTATAAAATGGAATGTGGGTTGTTGCGTTTAGATGAGAATCATATCTCGAGTCTTTTTGTCGATATGGTAACAATTTTAAATTTTTTTATTTTAATTATTGTGAATTTTTTATTTATTTATTTTAGTATTAATTATATTTTAATTTGTAAACTATTTATTTAATTAGGGGAATGACCGTATATTAGATCCATTTATTCGTAACGCTAAGTTAGAGATACCGAGTCGTGTCTGGTTGTATTTAACCGAGGTTGGATTCGGTTACATAGAGAAATATGAAGGACATTGTAACCTTAAACTCAATCTTATTTTTGTACTGATTAAGAGGTAGAGACCAGAGACATACACATTCCATTTTCTATATGGGGATGCACTATACGTTGGAGGATACTTTTATAAATTTGGGGCTTCCTGTAGATACGGATGTTATTTTTGGTGTGGCGGATAGTCATTGTCATTCCTTGTGCGAGGAGTATCTTGGAGGTATCCCTCCTAATTTTAAAGGTGGTCGAATACAATTATCATGGTTGCTATAAATTTTCAACATTTAAGTAAAGATTGTTCCTCGGAACAAGTTAAAATATTTTCTTAGGCTTGCATATTAGAACTTCTAGAATGAATCTTGATGTCCGAAAAATCTCGCAACCAAGTTCATTGTATGTAGTTGTGTCATCTCAAAGGTTTTTGCGTTGCCGGCTTACCTAGTTGGGACTCCACAATTTTGGCATTTCTATATAGAGAAATGTGTCAGACAACTGATTATCGAAAAAATGCTATCGATGAATGATTCCTTCTTCTCCAATCATGGGTGTGGTATCACATGCCCTTTTTACATCCGGTTGTGAATATCTTGTTGGTCTTCCCGTTATTGTTGAGGTGATTTCAATACTAAGTTCGTATATAAATAATATTTTTGAGTATACAAAGAAATATTTTTTTACATTGAATAAGTGGTCATGTACAAGGAAAAAACATTGTGATATAGCAGACGAATTGGAAGAAATTCGACTATTCATTGATCAGAATACTAATACAAAGGTATATATTTGTATTTTATTATTAACTTTAATTATCGTTATATAATTAGAATATTATTTTTATAAGAATTATATATATATATTTTAGTTTCAATGAGCTTTTTATTCTATTGAAGAAATGAGGATTTACATTCCACCTCATTTGAGTGGCTCATTAGATGTATGGATGGCGATGGTCCTTCTGATATGTTATGCCATTGTCGAGTGGCATCTTACTGATTGCGTGCTTCGCTAATTTAGCTTCGTACAATATATTCTTGAAGCACATAGGAATCTCGACAATATGCATAACGTCGATAGACGGGGCAAAAAGGATGTCAATTGGCTGATCAAGCACAACGAGTAAATAAAGATCTGGGAGGATCGACGTCGACACATTCCCTATATAAAGCTGATTTATGTGGATCATTATTTGATTGTGGCTGATTATTATCAATGGTTTAACACGAACGTGGATCTATTCCTATTTTCGGAGGAAGTACGAGGTGAGAGTATTCATCGACACCGAGAAAAATGTCCACCGTCACAGCATCATCGTCCCCCGACTCATGGACGGAGAGCAGACACTTTCAGCTCGTCCTCAATTGCAACACTGGAATTATCATAACATCCACCATATACACCAGTTTACATTCCCAGCCTGTCAATATATATTGGTCCATCTTCGATTTAGAAGGCACCGCAACCAGTTCAGATGGAACCACCACGACATAGTTATGGATCCAACATGGTCTTCATATGTTGCTTATTTGGTAGGTGGTGCTACACTACAAACATAGACACCTCTGGCTCAGTATGGATCACAGTCATCGATGTTGATGTTTTTGCAGTTTTCACAGTTCTCTATGAGCGGTGGGATGGTTACTCATACACCTCCAAAGGTCATTATTCTTTAGAGGTGCTACATCGTCATCCGTCCCTAATCAACAAAATATAGCTGCTACTACTGATGATGATGATAATGAGATTGAGGAGGAAGAGCAAGTTATACAATAAACCCTCAGCAAAATAGACAGCCACCACCCTGTGTAACACATTCAAGACGCAAACATTGATATATTTTTTATTTATTTATTTTGTTTATCAGTAAATGTAATGAATTATGGACTTTTGTTTATTTATTTTAGTTTGTAAAATTTTTTTTTAATTTTATTAATGTATTATTGTTTCTATTTATTTGGTGATGTTCAAATGACATTCACTAAAAGTAAACGAAACTGAAATAACACAAACTGAGATTTTAGAAACCATAATTACATGGTGATACTCAACGGTTACGTGATGATAAAAGAGAAGGAATTTTTTTCCTATTGTGGCCTAGGTTTCTACAATGCCCACGTCTTTTGTTTTCTTAGGAAGTCTCTCGAATATCCATATCACAATGAATTTGAGTGGATTTTGGACGACCTACCTCCCTTAATAAGGATAGATATGATACAATCATAAGCCAATTCTGAACCTTGTATGGGTCTTTCTCATTGTCTATCGGGGGAAATCAAATTCATATACATTAAATACGATTAAAAGTCGGTATACGAGATCTAAAAACGATTATAGTCTTGACGTATAAGAGCAAGCTGCTATGACATTGGAGCATGGATACTTCAAAGCTTGAAAAAATCTACAGTCACACCATATGTCTTATAGATTAACTATAAACGACCTAACTTCAATCCCTTGAAGTGGTCAAGGCATTTATATGACATAAGATAATTCATGAGTTCGAGAAAAGCTTGTTACATATATTCCATTTGATATAGCACTTTTTTATAGGTCTGCAACTAATCTTGGATGATAAGCATGGTCATTTTGCACCAAGTTAGAGATTGTCCCCCCCGAGCTTGGCAAAAAGCGCTCACAAACAAAAATATGTCATTTTAACCAAAGTTGTTACTGGTAAATGGCGCTCTCTCATTAAGGTTGAATTGATAGTCTCATCCAAGTTAGTTGTCATATGTCCATATCGATATCCACCATCGTATACATTTGTCAACATTTCTTTGTTGATGAGGCTAATGTAATTGTATCATTGCTCGTTTTTTCTTCGTAAATCTTGAAGCATGGGCTCAAACGTTTGAGGTAATATTTCATAACCTACATGCTAAATGTAGTATTTACTTTTAAGTTTCCATAAAAAATGAAAATTTTATAAAATGGCAATAAGACCAGCGCTGTTGTATGGATCAGAATGTTGGGCAACCAAGAAGGATCATGTAAGGATGATAGAGGTCGTAGAAATGAGAATGCTTCGATGGATATGCGGTAGGACTCTGTGGGATATGAATACAAACTCTGCTATTAGGATGTCCTTGGGGGTGGTGCCTGTTTCCAAAAAAATTGAGGGAAGGAAGACTACGGTGGGTTGGACATGTCCTTAGGCGACTACCGTCAGATGCGGTCAGGAGGGTAGAGTCGATTATAGTCGACGGTGCCAGAAGGAGAGGACGACCAAGGCGGAAGTGGGAAGACTGCTTGAGATCTGATTTGATGGATTTAGCCCTTACCGAGGACATGACCTCTGATAGGAAAGTATGGAGACTTAAGACTAGGATAGTTGAGTAGTGTGGGTCACATCTCTAGGGTGTATCATCTCTGTCTTCTTTTAATGCCTTTGTAGTAATTTCCATGACTTCTACTTTTTATTCGTTTCTGTTATTGGTATTTATGAAGGCTTAGAACTGGGTTTGCTATCGTTTGACTTCTGTATATCATTCTCTCCACTTTTAATTTTAGTCGGGTCTTACGTTTCTGTCTATATACAGAGATTTTTTCGCAGGGATTTTTTTTGCAGGGATTACTGCCCATTACAGACACGCATATGATATTAATGATATTAATAACTGCATATGAATATTGTTCAACTATGTATTTTTGTATTTATTTATACATGCATTGCATTTTATCTATATTTTTAATTTTCTGACTGCCGGAGATCTTCCACGGAAGCTACTCTCAACCTAGCGTTGGGGGTAGCCTACTACCCTACCTCCCCCTTACCCCATTGCATATGGGAATTGGGTTTTGTTGTTGTTGTTGTTGTTGTTGATTGAGAAATGAAATTAGACATCGTGACATACCCATACGCATAAGTAATTGGCGTTCATCATTCTTCTTAAATTTTCTATGATAGTTTGCTACAATATGTGTCGGATACAATATCAATGTTAAACATGGGGAAATTGTCACATTGTACCCAAAGAGTTCATTGTTGCTTTGATCCCAGCTCCGCAGTCTGAAATGATGCAATTTTTTTCCCTCGTGACAACATGTAAGCGTAAGTTTCTAAGGAAAAAAGCCCAAGAATATGTATTTTCACCTTCAACAAGAGCAAAAACAACTGAAAGAATGTTACGATTACTATATTGGATAACTTTCAGTAGTAAAAATTGCTTGTATTTTCCATATAATAATGTCCAATCAATTTGGACCACAACTTGCAGTATTTCACAATATTAATTCACTATGGGTAAGTCCAAAAAAGTCGGTGGAATTGGCATCGATCTCGAAGCACTCGATCATTATGGTATGCATGACAAGTTTCGAAGTTAACTATTGTCTCATGATTCAGTCTGCGCACTACGTTAAACTAACTTGGTAGTTCGTTGTAAGATGAATCACACTCGTCGTGAAGTTTTTTAATGATATTCTATTTTGCCTTCCATATTTTCCTATAGGAGACGGTGTACCCATATTGAGACTGTATAGCTGAAATCAACACTGCAATAGCTATATGGGAGTTTGCTTTGACTATGGGCATGATGACTTGGCAGATAATGTCGGAGTCCAAGTTGGGATAGTCCTGGTTGATCCTTCTAGCACAACATGTATGAGGACCGTTGTATACTGTTAGTTCCTATATGTTATTTTTCATCTTCCTCTTCGACACACGAACCATCTAATTGCATTTTGTTATCACGTTGGACACAGTGGAATACATACTTTTCAGTGGTAGATTAGTCGACTATAGAGTGAACATAATTATGAATATTGTAATTCTTAATTACAATCATCGCTTTTTCTTTGGATGGAACCTTCATTCTGATATGTAACTCACCATCATTTATTAATGAGTTAAATTCTTAGTTACCAACATTAGGCATATTCGTAAATTATGGCCCCATATTGCATCATAGTAAGCTTCATACATGTGTTTTGAGGGTTCGGCGTGTACCGTATTTGTAGGAACTGCATCTTCATAGGAGTCCATATTGAACTATGGTGATTCTGGCTCAACGTATAGTCCAGTCTCAACACTATCTGCACTTGGCTTATAAAGAGGTTCTTTTGGTGGAGATGAGGGTTCATCCGTGATATCGATATTTAGGTCAAACAAGCTAGTATTTGAATGTCTTCCTCTTAAACTTGAAGGCATCGTGTCATACGAGTTTTGAACTGAATATTGTGTCGCAAGAATCTCCACATTGAAGTTAAAGAAGCTTGCAATCAAATGCCTCCCTTGGAACTTGAAGGCATCATGTCAAATAAGTATTGAATAGATTATTGTGTCGAGGTCATCTCGATATTCAAGTCAAAAAAAATTAACAGATGAATTTCTTTCCTTTGAACTGGAAGCGATGTTTCTATATAGATTATTCATAGAGTCACCTCGATACAGATCGTAACAAGTTACTGATGAATGTCTCCCCATTGAACTTGATGGAATGGTATCAAGATGCAGATTTGCCATTAACGAGGTAAAATCATTACACATTACTTGAGTTAAACTGTCAACTTGATTAGTTGTTGAGTCAGCCCATAGTGAGAGCATAATGGCATACCACGAATCACAGACACTTCAACAAAATATGGCATACATTTGTGTAACAGCGTCTGAATTTTGATTCTGAGCATCAACCATCATAGCAACATCGTCATCGTTAGAGAGTACAAACATTGTATAAGTTAACGAGAATAATGCAGTCAGAAATCTGTACTGAAGTGAGGACAATTTTCTAGTACTCTCAACATGAACCTTCCTTGAAATTTTAGTGATCAACTCCTCAAGAGTGATATTTCTTTTGAAGGATAAGGTGACAAAATGATTTGATGCGAAGACAACGCCGGTTTCATCTTCCCGAATTTCTCCATCATAGTAAACAATAGCTTAAATATGCTTCATTTTGAGAGTTTGAAAGATTGAAAGTTTTACATCTACAGAAACAAATAATTGTTTCTAATATAAGATCATTCTCCTAATTAAATAAATAGTATACGAATTAAACTATAAAATAATACTAAAAACATTAAAAAATATTCACAATAATATAAATAACACAATTTAATATTGTTACTGTATTGACAAAATATATAGAGATATGATCTCGCCTTCCATTTGACAACTGCAAAAAATAATAAAAAATAATTAGTACAATAAAATTTGATCAAATAATTAAATATGAAATAAATATAATATAATAAAAATAGTTTGACATCTTTTAAAAACTGTAACAAAATCTACTTAGCTTTATAGAGGAAATTAATAGAATGAAGTATGTGAAAGTAATTTTGGTGTGATTTGATATTTGGATTCGGGGAGGTATTTATATGGGGAGGGGGATGGGTAATTGGTCGGGAGAATTGGATGGTGGAGGCAATAATTGAAGGGAAATAATGGAATGCGCGTCTCATGATCCGCGCCTTCTCCATGTGTCAGATTTCCTCGCGAAGACGTATTTCATGAGTTGCGCCTTTCCACCGTAATACCATCTCGGACGTAACCCTAGGAAGGCACACTTTTTTATATGAGTCTTTCGTCCATCTGTCAGAAAGGATTATAAATCGATAATATTTAGAAAAACGATATTTAATAGGTAATTATTTATTGTTAGGGTGCTTTGGGTAAAACCGTCGAAATACAGGGGATGCTTTGGATTGGTTGGAAAAGCTTTTGTAAAAGCAAACAAGAATGGGGAAAAGATCTCAAAAGCTTCACGCATTGCCACCTTTCACACCTCCCTATATGCGACCAAACATTATCATACTACTTCTCCCCTTCTTTTCTTTTTGTAACTTTTAAAAATTAAATGATGTGTTTTTTTATTTTATTTTATTAGTTATTTTTATTTTTAAAATTTTATCTTGATTAATCTTAATTGATTGTGATTATATATTTGGTTTTAGTGGTGAGTCTCTCATCAAATTTTTTATATATATAAAAACTCAAACCTAAGATATTACTTAAATGATATCAAGCTGTTTACTACTTGAACTAATCCTGTTAATTTTTTATTGGATGTATAATACATGAATTTTAATATGATTAATTATATGTATAATTTTAATTTAATTATATATTTTTTTGAGGAGATAAGGGTTGCAAGCTCCGGCTAGCTTAGATTTTTGGGCCTCGAAGCCATTGTTTTTCTTGAGCCCCATTTAGCATTTGTTGATGTTCTTGAATAAAAGTTCTTCAATACTTTTTTAACTTTGTGAATCTATTAAGCAAAACAAAAATAATATACAATAATTATTGTTTAAGAAAATACCAAGATAATACAAAATTGATATTTAACAAATTTATAGGAAATTAGAAAAGAAAAACCCTTAAAAATTGACTTGCATTTAAAAGTTGATACATTTATTCATAATTGATTAATTGAATGCCCTAGCTTAAGTTTTTAAATATGATGATCCAATTACAAACTTAATAATATAGAGTAAAAAGTGCTGTCCTTTACCCTTTTTTAATTATTTTTTTATTGATTTTGCAAAAAATATGAATTACATTAACAAAAAAGGAGAAAGGGTAAACTACATGTATACTATCTAAATTATTATTTTTTGTTTCGTTTTAGTATTCAAACTTTATTTTTTTTAAAATCATATATAAGGTTTAGTTTATGTCTCAATTGGTACCCATCGATGAAAAATCAACAAAAACTAATAACATAACATTTTTCGATAATGATGTAATAGTATTTTATGGCGACATATTAAATATAAACTAAATATTATGTATGATTTTGAAAAAACATAAAGTTTGAGTATCAAAATAGAACATATATAATAATTTAGATACTAAATTTGTAGTTTACCCAAGGAGAAAAAACCCAAACCATATCGCACAAACTCCCAGCCACTGCCAAAAGCAGTATGATCTATTATTACCTGCCAGCTAACCCCTCTAACTTAACCAACGGTCAGGATCCTCCCATTGTACTCGCTCACTCACACGCACTTCGATGTCTTGCTTTCGGCCTCGTGATACCGATGCCCTCCGCCTGCGTGGCGCACCAAGACCCCACCTTTCCCCTCCACACGCATTTCATCTCCTGTTTTCTCTAAGGCGGGAATGCAAAACAAGGGGAAGCTCGGCCCCTAATTTAGTAGCATTGGAGTGAACAAGATAACAAAAACAAAGCTGTCCTTTTCTTGCACAGGTTTTGGTTATAATTGAACTAGCGGAAAATGGAAACAGTTAGTGCTCTATTCGTTTCGTTATGATACTTTGAACCCCATCACTTATTTATCAAGAAAATCGAAAGAAAAAAAGAAACTTGTAGTAGTTGTGTCATGGTCTGACAGAGGGAGAAATTAAATCTGGGATTCATTTTACTTTTCCTGCTGGTTTTAATATCTGAACGAAAAAAGCATATTTTTTCTCAGTCAAATGTGGGTATCTTATCCGTTGCTGAAGTTGAGAACAAAAATTTTCTTTTTATTTTTTGTTTGAAATGTGCAGATTCGATTCGTTTGGTGTTGCAGGTGAATGAACAATTAAAACTCAGAGACAAATTGATTCTTTAGGTTGAAAACAGAGAAAAATTCGATTTTTTTTATCTGTTACTCTCACCGCACCAAGTTCGAATTCCTCTGGAGGGTTTCTTGTCATTTATGTACAAAAAAGTTGGACACTAAAGAAAAGCCAAGTCCAGTTTTGAAATAGAAAAAAAATGAAGCTTTTCTTAGGTATTGTGCGGGGAAAGTAAATTTAAGTTCCTTTGAGTTCCGGTCTGGTCTTTTTTTTCTGTAAGATGCTGAAGAAACGTGGAGGATTATTATGGGGTTTTGAAGCTGCTTTAAGATAAGAAAAAAGAACCGTCCGTTTATGTGTGCTTGTCTCATATTATCTGGTTAAATTTTGTTTTGATGCTCGTTGGTAGCTCCTTTTTGCTTCCATGGCGAAAATGAGAAGTTGCAGAATCAATCTGGGTTTGCTTCTGCTTCTGGTTCTATTCTTTCACCAAACAACAACTATAGACTGCAAAGTGCGATTCATTAGACGACTCTCTTCTCAGCCTCAAGGCTTCAAGATTGGACTCAAAAGGGTGATTCTCAGCATTGTGCTGGGAATTCTAACTGGATTGATTGGAGCTCTTCTGTTTGCTTTACTAATCAAAAGTGTTCTTCAGTACATCAATCAAACCCCATTCCTCAAAGGTCCAGTTATTCTCCCCCAAGATATCTTCCAAGACTCTTCATTCAGCCCTTGCAAATGAGAACCAGTTGTTGGGGTCAAGCTCCAATGGGAAGTACTACAAAACGGCACTCGACAACGGTCTCACCGTCGCCGTCAAAGTGCTCGAGCCCTTCGTCATCGGCTCGCCGAAGACGCCGACCAAGTCGGTGAAGAGGAGGATACAACATGAGCTTGAGGTCTTGCTGGCTTGAGACACAGGCATTTGAGGAGCTTAAGGGCATATGTCCGTGAATCTAATAGGTTTTCTTTGGTTATGATTATATGCCAATGGGGAGCCTTGAGGATGCCATGAATGGTGTAAGGGAAAACCACCTGCAGCTTAGATGGGATGTCAGGCTTAGGATTGCTGTGGGGGTGATTAAGGGTCTTCAATATCTTCACTTCACTTGTGACCCTCAGATTTTGCACTACAATTTGAAACCCACAAATGTGATGTTGGATGCCGAGTACGAACCGAGGCTGGCCGATTGCGGATTGGCTAAGCTCATGGCTAACATCGATCGGGCAACTTCGGGTTATTGTGCTCCTGAGTGTGTCCAGAACTGCAGGTACTCCAAGTATTCGATGTTCAAGCTTAATGCATATGATTTGTATCTGGTTTCTGGCAATCGGTAATAGAATTCTTAGGCTTGTTAATAATCTAGATTTTGTTGTAGAATCCTAGGTTGACATGTTGAAGTAAAATGGAAGCCTCTATGTTCTGTTACCTTAGCATCAATGATTATTGATTCTATTCCTAATCTGTGAGGCACTTGTCGAATTAAACCAGATTGCTTGTTCTAACACAAGATGGATGATTTCGATTCCAACAGGTATACCGATAAGAGCGATATCTATAGCTTCGGGATGATATTGGGGTTCTATTGACCGGTACATATCCCACCGATCCCTTTTTCCGGGAAGCGGCCAGCGGAGGGAGTCTAGGACAGTGGCTCCGGCATTTGCAGCAGGCAGGGGAGTCGCGTGAAGCTTTGGATAAAAGTATTTCGGGGAAGAAGTAGAGGAAGACGAAATGCTGATGGCAGCGAGAATTGCCATTGTCTGCCTATCGGATTTGCCTGCCGATAGGCCTTCGAGTGATGAGCTTGTAACCATGTTAACCCAGCTGCATAGTTTCTGATGCAAATGTAAATATAAATATATCCAAGCCTTTGAGAATTGTAGGAATTGGACTCAACCATTTTGCAACAAGTTAAAGAGACCAAAAACGTTGCTCTTTGTGCTTGATCGACTCCAGAACATTCTGTTAATGCACCCATTATGCAGATATAATTGTTCGAATCTTACAACTAAGATCACTCATTTCCAATATCATAATTTGAGCTTGCAGCATTGCATGCATGGATGATTCTTATAAATGAAGATTGATGATGAAAGGATTCCATAGTACATGCATTGACTATTTGATATGATAACCATGGGAGACATATCTGCATTATTGTGTTCTTAGAACAACTAATCATGGTGGGGTTTTTTCTTTCTTGTCGTTTTGTTGGGAAACCCTTTTTGAAAATCACGGATGCTTTTGCAATAAAATCAACTTGTTATCCAAGGCGCCATATATGCATGACTTTGAAATGAAGATTTGGACTCGACCTTATTTTCATGCCAATCTTGAACTCGAACATTTGGTTGAATAGAATTTTGGGGAAAGTACAATTAAAAAGGGTTATGGAGGTTAGGTAAGATATTGACTTTGTTTGCAGTGATAAGAGACTCTATTCTACTTTGGGCAGGTCTGCATGCAATAGCAGTCGATGTAAATTAAATATAGTTTATCTATGCTTTCAGCTTCTAAATCATTCATATTTTTCAGCTTCTAAATATTATTAAATATAATTAGGAATTTATTTAAAGTTTGAACTTATTCACTGTCTTGTTTCATTTACGAGTTTAGATTAGATTAATCAACATTTTCGGTGGAAATTGTTCGGGAAATCATTCAGAAAGGTGTCATCAAGCATAGAGAGCTTGAATAAAGTAAGAGAAAAAGAATGTGGTGGGGAGATTGAGAAGGGAGTCATGCACATGCTGTTGCAGGCCTCAAATGTTGGAAGTGATGTGATTTGATGGAATGGGATGGGATGATTTGGGATGGTAAATCACACAGTTCAAGCTCTGTCCCTTACAGCTGTGTATTCATCCTCACTCATATCAAATGCTATATATATATATATATATATATATTCTAGTCTTGCATAATTCACATCTGAATCCACTGCCCTTGTTTCTTCAATATTAAAATGTTTCTCAAAGAATATTAGGCCGATAAGCTTTAGCTTTTGTAAAAGTAATTTCTTTAAAGAAAAAAAAGCAAAACTTTAATTTACTGAACTGAGAATTACGCATGTAAACGAATTCAACACACACGAATGGAAGTATGTTTATGTTCGTTCATTTAATAAATAAACGAACATAAACGAACACGAACATAAACGAATAAATTTTTTTTGTTCATGTTCGTCTATTAAGGAATATAGCTTGTTCATGTTCGTTCATTAAAAATAAACGAACATAAACGAACACGAACATAAATAAACAAAATAAACGTTGGAGACCCCTTCCATTGTTCTTTTATGAAAAATAGTCGACAATGTAAATCAACCAAATACAGTGATAAATAGCGTAAGTGCTGATTAGCAGTGATGAAATGTCTAAAGATATCAGATATTTCGATCGATCTTTTAAAAATATTAAATGATTCACGCGACTTTAATTTAATGTTATAACATTTATCTTAGTAGTCCATGATTACATATGAACAATCATTTTCCACTACGTTATTCTAATAAATTCGTCGACTAAAAGTTTTGTGACATCAATGTCAGACTTTAGTGAGATTTGTTAATAATAATCATTTCCATTGGCAGAGTAGAAAATTTAACAGCATGAAGATTTTACAAGACAATAACATAGATCCGAAATCCCTCCGATCCTACATATCTAACTGATATTATTGCTAAACCACCATTTAAAATTTTAACGTATCTAAAGTCTATTCCACAACTAAATGTCACACAAGAACTATGAAAACAAAAGTTCATTGTCAAAGTGTATTTTCTACTTATTAATGGGTTCTTCCTGGAAAACCCATTACTCCCGGTATTACACTCTTTTTCAGAAATTACGTAGAAACATTTGTTTTATTTTTTGGCAAATTCTATATATTTTTCTCTTTACTGATTCTCATATACTTCTGATTGTTACTTTTATCTTCTCATCTATTTCTAGAAAGAAGTATGATGTTTTCTTGAGTTTTAGATGTGAAGATACCCACAATAACTTTACATATCAACTATTAAGCCAAATAAAACAGAGAAAGAGACGAAAACAGACCTGTAAAACTTCAAATTGTACTATAATATAACTTGTTTTGAAGCTTTCACAGATCGTCTCCACTCTCCAGTGAACACTAGGGTTTGGGAAAAAAGGGAGAAAATGAATATGGGTGCGAGGTGCCTCACGGGTTAACATATTGGATTTAATCTCCAGATAAAATTAGGTTAATTATAGAGTTGGTCATTAGAATATCATATTAATTAATATTTTTAAGATACTTATAAATTTGTCACCAAAATTGATTTAAGAAGATTGGGTTAAACATAAATGAACGAATATAAACGAACATAACTGAACGTTCACGAACGTAAATGAACGAACGAGACCTATGTTCATGTTCATTCATTTAATTAAACGAACACAAAATCTTGTTCATGTTCGTTCATTTAATAAATAAACGCACATAAACGAACTTCCCGCCGCACGGTTCATGAACGGTTCGATGAACGTTCAGTTCATTTACAGGTAATTTAATTGTTGCTGACAGTGTTTTTAAGGATAGTTTTTTTTATATCGCAGCTTTAATATACTGCTAATAAAATGTCATATCAAAAATGTTAATATTTTTTTAATATTTTCTATAAAACGATACTTAAAATATTATTTTTTAACAAAAATGTTAATTTCGCTATCTAATTTTTGTTAGAAAAAATAATATTTTAGGTAGCGCCTAATATTAACATTTCCTGTAAAAAAATGATGTTTTAGTTAGTATTTTACCGAAAATATTAAAAGATATTAACGTTTTCAGTAGCGCTTTTCCTTTATAGTATATTAATGTTGCCGTACCTTAGACATTCCCTATTTTTAAAAGCAGAATTAATGGTAGCTTTTCCAAGTGGTACTATGTACTCGTAAAATAACCATGTACTTAGGGTGTAAATTATAGAATAAATAAGATTATATTTGTGTTATTTATTTATTTTTAAGGTATTTATCAAAATACTTGTTTAACGTTCATGAATATATTTTTTACACTCTCTTTTTATTCTTTTATTTGTCATCAAAATTATTTATGAAATTATATTATTAATTCTTAAGCTCCTTAGATTTTTTAGTTGAATTCTAAAATTCATCATGTGTTCAATTTAATCTCAACCTACATCGATATTTAAAATATAAAAAAACTAAAAAAGAGGAGAAATGAATAAACAAGCTTATTAACGAGTCAATAAACAAATTTGTTCATAAACATGTAGACACTCATTTTCATCCATATTTTTTATTTTTATTTTATACATATATATCTATATATTATATAATATAGTTTTTAAAACCCCATTCTGAAATACATATATATAGTTTTTAAAATAATTTTTGAAATTATATATTATATGATTTAAAAATTTATTTACTTGTTATTATTATTAATATTTTTATTTATTTTTATTTTTTGTAGGCCCCATACACTACCCACCATTATCTCCACCACTTTCACCACAAATCACGTGGGTTTTGTTTTTTCATGGGAGTTGTGGACCACTCCTCCCTGAAGCTCATTGCTCTCCACTTTCAATGACTTTTAGCATTTTTTTTAATTTAAAAGGGGACCTGCACGAAGGAAAGAGGGGGGGGGAATCTGAAAGAAGTATCGGATGAACAATCTATCAACTTCAATGATTTCTTCATCTTTCTCTGTTTTCTTGGTTCCAACCAGTTTCAATTCAAGAACCCCATAATGTTTCGGTTCCACTAAAAAGACGTATAGTTAAATGTATAGCCACTCCTCAAGAACAACAGACTGCTTACAAGACAAAGTTTCTCGCATACGAACATAGCCAAGCTTCAAGCTGGTTACCTGTTTCCAGAAGTTGCTAGAAGAAGGGTTGCACACTTGAAAAGTACCCGAACGCACAAGTGATTAGCCTTGGAATTGGTGATACTACTGAACCTATTCCAGAGTTATTACTTCTGCAATGGCTATGAGATCTCATGCACTGTCTATGATGGAGGGTTACAGTGGTAATAGAGCTTAACAAGGTGAAAAAGCATTGAGAGCAGTCAATTGGTCAGAGTATGAATTTACTACTGCTTGCATAACTAAACTTTTCCAACTCATTCGCATACCGTTACAGCTTAAGTTCTAGACCTTTGTTGCTGTGGTTATGTATATTGTTGCTATTATTCAGGGCATGCATGTGTACGGTTACTATAGATTAATGGGACTCACGGTTATAGATTTTATGGGCATATTGGTTCTATGATTTAGTGGGTTTATATAGATCGTACTTGTCTCTTGCTGTTGTTTCCTTCCTCATCACGGATATTTGGGCGGTTTTCACAATAATTGGTGTTCTCTTCTCCAACTTAGATTGAGAATGAATTTCAATTTCCATTACTGTGGATTGTTGACTTTTCTTATAGTTCTTTAAAGACAGTAACTTATCACTCCTATACTTTTATATTTGATCTACTTTTGTCTTTTTCATTTTAAAGTGCAATACACGGGTATTTGAATTTCTTATTTTGAAATTGCTTTATGAGATAAGCCACACTTCTCCATATTTCACGATCTAACCTTTTTTAATTTTTGTTTTGGGTAATTTCAAACGATCAAATGTAATTATTTAAAATTAAATTTTTTAAATTCTTATTTAAATTTTTTAATTTTTGTAATTAAGACAATCGATAAATTAATTGGTACCGAAAGGACGGTTCAAGGGTGCTAATCCTTCCTTGACTGTAACCGACTCCCGAATCCGATATATCTCTGGTAAAACGCAGATCAGGTAAGATGGTGTCCGACCTACCTAAACGTTTTTAAAATGGTCGATGGCGACTCTAACCCAATTCATTCAAGTCGAAGCCCAATTACGGGGCCCAACCGAAAGACGGTTGCGACAGTTTGGCGACTCTGCTGGGGAAAGGTAAGTGAGTCAGGCCAGAATTAATTTCCGGTTGTCTTTTTATGCGAAAATTGTAAATTTAAATTTAAATTTATTTATTCGGTTCCAAATATTTACCTTTGATTATTTTTTTCAAATAAATAGTTGTACTAACGTTTTTTTAATGATTTCAGATTTTTTTCAAAATTGTCATCTCTAGCTCTATACCCGAGCTCCGAACCCTTTTAAGTGGGGGTGAAAGCGACGCCTTCGTGGGAATTTATTCTCCGTATGGGCCTAGCAAGTAACCTTCGGGATTCATATACCTTATGTCTTCGTGTGAATTTATTCTCCGTATGGGCATAAGAGAATGTATCCTCTCGAGTTTAACTTAGTCCACATAAGCTTATAATGGGCTTAGGACTAAGGGTCTGGCAAGTCCAATGGGGCACCAGCAAGGAGAAACGGGTACCCTTTTTAGAACCTAAAGGAGACTATGGAGAATTAGAGCCTACCCTAAAACCTCATTTCAAACCCTATGCTGCTTTGATATATTCCTATCTTATTTTCTGTTCAAAGCATGTGAACTAGAATTTATGTGGTTAGGATTGGTTCAAAATTAACATGTGGAATAGAGATCATGTCCGGTAGGAATTATAAGCATGTGGGGTAGATATCATGTGGGGTAGGATTTCAATTTATTATTTGATTTACCTCACTAACTTTTTATTTGTCCTCTTTTATTTTGTTTTTCATTCGATCATTTAAAAGAGGTGTTGATCCACCAAAAATGTGTTTGTTAAACATGAATAATTTGCATTAATGGACAAAGGGGTTGTAATACAAGAGAGGACAGTCTACAAGTGACTATGTGTCACATTCAATCCAGAAGACGGGGTACCCGCATCGAAGAATATGTCACTTTGCTACATTGTAAAGGACTTCGAATGGACCGAAATTTACACCGAGCACACTAAAGTCAAATTTTTTGGCAAAGATTGCAGGGGGCAAGACGAGGAAAAAGTTACTAACCCGAAGATTCCTTTCGGAAAACTACGAGAATAAGATGAATTCCATAAACAAGTCGATAAGCTTCGGATGGAGGGCTTCAATGGCACTTTCGTTAGAAACAAGCTCGACAGAGAGTGAAAGTCGGAGATGCAGTCCTTCGAGGCAAACAGCTTGTCAGTTGCACATTTTAGCCAAATGAGCCGGAACGGTTCGACAGGGTTTCAACTGGTGACAGACGAAGGCAAAAACTAGTCAACATGTCAGAAGCTGTCAGGATATTTTTGTCTCTTAAAAGATAAACACTTTTGTCCCATAAGGATTATTTTTAATAACATACACATTTTTGGATCAATGCCTCGAACATTGCATGCATCATGCATTCCTGCATATTTCGCATTATTTTTCTCTTTTTTATTACATTCACATGTCTCATAAAAAATGAGAACATTTCGATCCTATGACATATAAGGAGCTTTACCAACAGTTGTTTGACGCACATGTGATGTCACCATATCCAGAGAAATCCATGAAGCCCTTGTACCCTAGGTAGTATGATGAGAACGTTCATTGTGAATATCATAGCGGTGTCTCAGGGCGCACTATCAAGAACTACTCCACATTCAAGAAAGTCGTACAGAAGATGTGTAACCATAACTGGATCGACTTCAACAACTTGGGGGCATCCAAGTGAGGAAGATCATTTCATCATTTGAGGCATTCTGTTTGAACTTGTTTTTCTCACTTTTTCAAGTTTGTAAGAACATTTATGTTATTTAATGATGACGATCAATGAATCACATTTGCAAACTTGCAATTCTTGAATATCATTTGAATTAAGAAAATGTGAATGGTTCAAAGTTACGGATCTTTGACAAAGTACATGTTTTAAAACAAGGACCTTGACCTTACCCAGAATATACCCTAAAAACCGTACCTGCTCTTACAATTAACCAATACAACCTTTTCCTTTCATAAGTACGGACAAACATGGGGCATCATTTGCATATGACAATTACTATGTTTTTATTTAAGATGTTCAATAACGATGATGGTCTTTACAATGAAAGAGTCGAGTAGGTGAATCCAGTTTAGGTCAATTGCTTGAAAATTGAACTCTAAAGATGAAATTTTGACTTTCAACAAACACCTAGGCTATAAAGGTTCTCTTGACAATCTTAAGAAATTAAAACCGTAAAGCTGAGATATTCCACTAAGGCAATTGGTTATAGAGGAAACTCGAAAGCCCTGGTCTTATGAGTAGATTACGTTCAAACCATGACATTGCTCGGACACTTGGCAATTCGGTGTTTGCTCCACTGCTTGTCAGCTGAAGACTCTGTGATGAAATGAACCCTTCAGTGAACTTGATAAAACTGATTATAATATTAAGTGGTCCCTCTAAAAGCAATTGGTTAAACGCCCCGGCTTTATGGATCCAGCTTGCCAGATAATGACAAATTAAATCAAATTTATCTGAGCAAGAAATTTTCGGTAATGTTGAACTAAGGGAGTTAAGGAACACCTGTTATAGTCGATACACACGAGTACTCAAGAATTTCATTTTTAGACGATATCTTTCGCACTGCCTTTGTTGGAGAGCCTACAAAGCTTGAACAAATGGAAGATTTCAGAGGACCGAAATAAAATGTAGTAAGTGGTCATTCTAGTTGCGTCATTATGTCCGCACCCAAATGAAATGCCAAAGCATATGTCGATATTTAAAAAAAATGACATTTGGGTTACCAAAACCTTAGAAAGGAGACCAACCTAAAGCCAACTCATCCATTTGAAACTGTCAAAGAGCTGTAACTCTGAAAGCATTAAAAGAGCTATTGATTCCTTTGATATACTCCGAACTCATGTTATAATTTGATCAATTGCAAACAATATTTTACAGAATTTTATCCTTTTCCCCCCAAAACAAGAAAAGGAGGAAAAACATTTTTACACATGACAGTCTCAAATATGAAAGGTCTGTAAGCCAAAGCTCGAGAAGCAAATGGGGCACGGTCAATTCCATGAACCAGATTGGCAGGCAAAACACAGGACTCCAATCCAAGAGATAAACATAACTCATTGTTACATGCATCTCAGACATACTTAGGTGCATCACATTCATCATTTTAGCATACATAATTTTTGCAGCTTTTAGAGTCAAGCTTCGACTTCAGGATGAAGGCTACTCGACTTGTAAGCGCCTTTAAAGAACGATGGTGGTTGCTTAACTCGGCAGTAATAAGCTACACCTCAACTGACTTGACATCTCAGAATCAATTTCAGATAGGTTCGAGAACCAGTTCAAAACAAGTCTAGTTCGACTCAAACTCAACCATGAGCAGCATGTTTCCAGTTAACACTTTCAAGCCAGATTTCAATTCCACGACGGAAGACATCCGCTCATTGGACTCAAGACAGTACAAGTTCAACTTCACGACGAAGGGACCGCTGACTGTCAACTTCTCAATTTCAGAGCCAATTTCAACTTCACAACGAAGGATATTGAACTCCAGACAACGCAAGTTCAACTTCACGACGAAGGGACCGCTGGTTGTCAATAAACAATTTCCCAATTTCAACTTCACAACGAAGGATATTGGACTCAAGACAGTACAAGTTCAACTTCACGACGAAGGGACCGCTGACTGTCAATAAACAACTTCTCAATTTCAGAGCCAATTTCAACTTCACAACGAAGGATATTGGACTCCAGACAACGCAAGTTCAACTTCACGACGAAGGTACCGCTGGTTGTCAATAAACAATTTCCCAATTTCAACTTCACAACGAAGGATATTGGACTCCAGACAACGCAAGTTCAACTTCACGACGAAGGGACCGCTGGTTGTCAATAAACAACTTCTCAATTTCAGAGCCAATTTCAACTTCACAACGAAGGATATTGGACTCCAGACAACGCAAGTTCAACTTCACGACGAAGGGACCGCTGGTTGTCAATAAACAATTTCCCAACTTCAACTTCACAACGAAGGATATTGGACTCCAGACAACGCAAGTTCAACTTCACGACGAAGGGACCGCTGGTTGTCAATAAACAACTTCTCAATTTCAGAGCCAATTTCAACTTCACAACGAAGGATATTGGACTCCAGACAACGCAAGTTCAACTTCACGACGAAGGGACCGCTGGTTGTCAATAAACAATTTCCCAATTTCAACTTCACAACGAAGGATATTGGACTCCAGACAACGCAAGTTCAACTTCACGACGAAGGGACCACTGGTTGTCAATAAACAACTTCTCAATTTCAGAACCAATTTCAACTTCACAACGAAGGATATTGGACTCCAGACAACGCAAGTTCAACTTCACGACGAAGGGACCGCTGGTTGTCAATAAATAACTTCTCAATTTCAGAGCCAATTTCAACTTCACAACGAAGGATATTGGACTCCATGCAACACAAGTTCAACTTCACAACGAAGGGACCGCTGGTTGTCAATAAACAATTTTCCAGTTCCAGAGCCAATTTCAATTTCACGGCGGAGGATATTGGACTCGGAACAATACAACTTACTCAGATTTCAACTTCACGACGAATGATATCCAATTCGAGGCTCAACTTCACAACGAGAGGCCATCCATGGTTTCAACTTCACGACGAAGGGAATCGTGCCAACCAAAGACCTTTGAGTTCGACAACGCTCAGCTCCAACGCATGTCATTTGCAGCATAGCTTAAGTCGGGAAGGGCTATCTGCCAACGAAGACCTTCTGAGTTCGATTTCATTCAGCTCGAGGGCCTATCAACCATAGGGTGGAGTCAAGAAACTACTTCCTAGTCGAATTTTTAAACCAAGGTCTTTAAACCGAGAAGAAGACCGAAGTTGACTACAATTGGGCAACAAGAAGCTGCATCCTGATTCAAATTTCGGATTACGGCTTCAATTCCAGATCATTTCAAGATGAAATCGATTTCGCGACGGAAGAATCATCCGCAAATTAATTCGACAGGGAGTTATTCTATTCCAATTTTAACTCCACTGAACGAAAATTTGTGTCTTTTTATCTTTGTCCTATTTTTCGTTTCCCGAAAAAGGACAAAGATGGGCAGCTGTAGACACTCATTTTCATCCATATTTTTTATTTTTATTTTATACATATATATCTATATCTATATATATAATATAGTTTTTAAAACCCCATTTTTGAAATACATATAATATATAGTTTTTAAAAATAATTTTTTGAAATTATATTATATGATTTTAAAACATTTATTTACTTGTTATTATTATTAATATTTTATTTATTTTATTTTTTGTAGGCCCCATACACTACCCACCATTATCTCCACCACTTTCACCACAAATCACGTGGGTTTTGTTTTTCATGGGAGTTGTGGACCACTCCTCCTGAAGCTCATTGCTCTCACTTTCAAATGACTTTTAGCATTTTTTTTAATTTAAAAGGGGACCTACACGAAGGAAAGAGGGGGGGGGAAATCTGAAAGAAGTATCGGATGAACAATCTATCAACTTCAATGATTTCTTCATCTTTCTCTGTTTTCTTGGTTCCAACCAGTTTCAATTCAAGAACCCATAATGTTTCGGTTCCACTGAAAAGACTCCGTATAGTTAAATGTATAGCCACTCCTCAAGAACAACAGACTGCTTACAAGACAAAGTTTTCTCGCAATACGAACATAGCCAAGCTTCAAGCTGGTTACCTGTTTCCAGAAGTTGCTAGAAGAAGGGTTGCACACTTGCTAAAGTACCCGAACGCACAAGTGATTAGCCTTGGAATTGGTGATACTACTGAACCTATTCCAGATGTTATTACTTCTGCAATGGCTATGAGATCTCATGCACTGTCTATGATGGAGGGTTACAGTGGTAATAGAGCTTAACAAGGTGAAAAAGCATTGAGAGCAGTCATTGGTCTTTCAGAGTATGAATTTATACTGCTTGCATAACTAAACTTTTCCCAACTCATTCGCATACCGTTACAGCTTAATTTCTAGACCTTTGTTGCTCGTGGTTATGTGTTTATTGTTGCTATTATTCAGGGCATGCATGTGTACGGTTACTATAGATTAATGGGAACTCACGGTTATAGATTTTTATGGGCATATTGGTTCTATGATTTAGTGGGTTTTATATAGATCGTACTTGTCTCTTGCTGTTGTTTCCTTCCTCATCACGAATATTTGGGTGGTTTGCACAATAATTGGGTGTTCTCTTCTCCAACTTAGATTGAGAATGAATTTCAATTTCCATTACTGTGGATTGTTGACTTTTCTTATAGTTCTTTAAAGACAGTACTTATCACTCCTACTTTTATATTTGATCTACTTTTGCTTTTCATTTTAAAGTGCAATACACGGGTATTTGAATTCTTATTTTGAAATTGCTTTATGAGATAAGCCACACTTCTCCATATTTCACGATCTAACCTTTTTTAATTTTTGTTTTGGGTAATTTCAAACGATCAAATGTAATTATTTAAAATTAAATTTTTTAATTTTTGTAATTAAGATACTGCTTGCATAACTAAACTTTCCCAACTCATTCGCATACCGTTACAGCTTAAGTTTCTAGACCTTGTTGCTCGTGGTTAGTGTTATATTGTTGCTATTATTCAGGGCATGCATGTGTACGGTTACTATAGATTAATGGGACTCACGGTTATAGATTTATGGGCATATTGGTTCTATGATTTAGTGGGTTATAAGATCGTACTTGTCTCTTGCTGAATTTCAATTTCATACTGTGGATTGTTGACTTTTTTATAGTTCTTTAAAGACAGTAACTTATCACTCCTATACTTTTATATTTGATCTACTTTTGTCTTTTTCATTTTAAAGTGCAATACACGGGTATTTGAATTTCTTATTTTGAAATTGCTTTATGAGATAAGCCACACTTCTCCATATTTCACGATCTAACCTTTTTTAATTTTTGTTTTGGGTAATTTCAAACGATCAAATGTAATTATTTAAAATTAAATTTTTTAATTTTTGTAATTAAGACAATAGATAAATTAATTGGTACCGAAAGGACGGTTCAAGGGTGCTAATCCTTCCTTGACTGTAACCGACTCCCGAATCCGATATATCTCTGGTAAAACGCAGATCAGGTAAGATGGTGTCCGACCTACCTAAACGTTTTTAAAATGGTCGGTGGCGACTCTAACCCAATTCATTCAAGTCGAAGCCCAATTACGGGGCCCAACCGAAAGACGGTTGCGACAAAACATAAACAAACTGAATACACAAATGTCCATATTTGTTCGTTTATTAAATGAACATAGAAATTTTGTTTATAATTATTTATTTATTTTAATAAATATGTATAAATGAATGTTATACAAAAATTCAAAAATATTTTATCGAATGATATATTCATTTACACTTTTATGTCATATGAGAGTTCTTTCAACTTAAATAGAAGATGAAGAACCGATCCACAAGCCGAGAAGCAGGATTTTGGGCCGAGGGTAAGAAATTTAAAGATAAAGCCAGGCCGACAATTGGGAGCCATGAAGCTCCTTCTAGTGCCAGGGTTTCATCTCATGTGCTCTGTCGAGAACCGTAGACATAAATGTGAGCATTTGCGCGCTAGATGGCTTCAACCTCCTGCCTATCATATATGTGATGATGTTCTTGGTGCGTCTCATGCTTCCTCGGCCAATCAACTTACCGACGCATCACCAAAAACAGAACTGAGTCGACGATTCAATAACGTCATCGTCAACGTCGATAAGCGCGTGATCGATTCTCCCATCATAAATACTAGCATGTAGTTTTATCTAAGCAAGGGTAGATGCAAATGCTGAGACTAGTAGGCATTATCACCCGAAGAATTACATCATAATAGTAGTAGCATTAACACACCGACCAAAAAAAACCTCAGAAAGAGTATAAATTAATGATTCGGTAACAGATCAAACGCAAAAATGGTTTTAAATTGAAGTCCAGGAGAAAACAATTAGGTAGCTAACTAGCATCTGATTTCATACTCCTTCCACAGAATAGTCTCTTCAGCCATGATAATCGAGGCCGAGTTCTCTTAGCAGGAACTTCGTGGCTTAATTCTGATGTTTTCCCGTTTTTGTTTCTCTTTATCAACTCATCCTGCTGGCTCATATTATCCTTCACCAGTTCCGAGACCTCGAACCTTAATTCATTCCACAGCTTCTCATTCTCCATTAGTACAGAACCATTACTCATATTGCGCTGGAACGCGGTACCGGCGGTGACATTATTTTTTTCCTCGTCTTATGGTTTCAGATTTGAGGTCTAGGTAGACTCAGCTGCAGTGAACATACCATTAGAGTGATCTTGATCGAATTCGATCTCGTGATCGGGGTCTCCAGCAGTCGATTTGGTACCGAAATTAGAATACCGAACTCTTTTAAGTCCCTCTTCACCGTGAACATGATTTTGCATTCCTTGGGATCTCAGCTGATCATACTTCTCAGCCAACAAGCGGTACGATTTCTGCAGCTCTTCAACCATTCCGACGAGTTCGGGTCTCTTCTGATAGTACATCTCAGCCCTCTTGGAGAATGTATCACCGTCGTCTTGCACGATAATGCTAAGAATCAAATTGATCTTCGTATCCAAATCTGCATACAAACACATAATTACTGGTACATTACAAGCCATGAAGCAAAGCATCTCTACAGCTGTATAACTATTACCATTGCAGGCAGTGACATTAGTGTGTTCCATTGAATCTATATCTATAACCAGACTCCATTGAGCACTGAAACAATAGTAAATCCCTCTCATACAAAACACCCCCACAGAGCTAAAGAAAAAATTGGTTATGGATGCTTGTGACTCAAGTAAAAGTTTTGTTTTCCTTCATGTGTGAGCCAAGGAAGGTGATGGGGCTTGTGTCTCATTATAGCAAAAGCAAATGCAACAGTTATATTGCTCGAGTAAACTGAGGAACGGGATTTTGTGCTAGAGATGAACTTATAAAATTTTATGAACGAAAATATATTATCAATAGAAAAATATAAAGAAAATATCGATACCATAAAGAATAGTTTGAAGCCATTGAGATTGCTGACGGAGAGCTTGGCTGTCAACTCGAGAAAGAAGAGCAGCCTCTTCTTCTTCTTGCTCTTCTTTCTCCATGTGAAGGTAGCAGTTTCTTCACTAACAAAAACCTATTAGGGAGTAAAATTTAACTTAATCGATTTTTTCTATAAATTATTTGTTTTTATAAAAATTGATTTAATTTACCTGAAATTTATTTTTTTTAGATTTGTATATGGGGCTCAACTATCTATTTTTTAGGAAATAACTCTAATTATGCCCAATTTTAGGAAATGACTCTAATTATCCATTTAAGCGTTTTTATACTCTCTAATTTTGAATTTGAAATTTGAAATCTTATAGAACTTTTTTAATAAATATGATGTATATACAAGGTAATATCTATTTAAAGACTTGATCATTTGATAATGAATGATCATACTCCTAATAAATGTGATGTTCGCTTATACTCCTAATATATGTGAGGCTCGAAACGGGTTTTTGTCAAAAGTCGAACAAGAGAAATATTTAGCACTAACAACACGGGCCATGAGTGAACCCAGATCCTTCATGATGTGCCAACCTTGCCTAGCGCGCAAAGCGATGTTGAGTTTGCCTAGATCCCGAAAACCCATACCACCATTTTCCTTTGGGATACACATCGATTTCCACGGGCACCAATGTACCTTTTCTGCTCGTTGAGTGCTGCTACCAAAACTTTGCAAAAAGGTTCTGTAGATCGGAACAAATAGAATTTGGAAGCAGGAAACATGACATTGCATAAACCGGAATGGCCTGTAAAACGGACTTTATGAAGACTTCCTTTCCACCCATAGACAGAGAATGGTTATTCCAATTTTAGATAAACGAGTGGCATCTATCCAAAATTCCTTTGAAAGCCCTCCTCTTATTTCGCCCTACAATAGAAGGGAGTCCTAGGTACCTTTCCATATATGTGGTACCGTTTACTTCCAAAACATGTCCAATTTCTGATCTAACATCTTGGCTTGTGTTGGTACTGAAAACAGGCCAGACTTATCGAAATTAATAAGCTGACCTGAACACTTCGAGTAAATATCCAAAGAGTCCTTTAAATGTATAGCTCCCATGACCGTGGCTTCATTAAAAATAATGCTATCATCGGCGAAAAGTAAATGAGTAAGTAGAGCTGTAGAGGAGCCGATAGGTTAATACGGATACCTTTGAGGGAATTTTGATGAGCGGTTAGACGGAGAATGGTTGAAAGACCTTCACTACAAATCAAGAAAAGGTAAGGACTCAATGGATCGCCCTGACGCAATCCCCTTGAAGGTTGGAAAGATTCTCCCGCATTTCCATTGAGAATCACTGAATATGTTACTGAGGACAGAAAACCCATAATAGTAGAGATCCAAGGATCAGCAAAACCCATTCCACGAAGCAAAACTCATATCGAGTTTAAGCGCAGGGTCGTGGTTAAGTTGTCGGGGTCCTGTGTAAATTCTTATAAAGAGACCCATATTTTTTAGATATATTCGATTTTGGGGCCCTATTTTTATGCTTCTTAATGACAATAACTGATACATATACTCAATTTTGGGGCCTCTATTTTTATGATTCTTAATGGCAACAATTGATAGATATACTCGATTTTGAGGCCCCTATTTTTATGCTTATTAATGGCAACAACTGATAGATATACTCGATTTCGGGACTCTTTTTTTGGGGACCTGCGCGATTGCCCACCCTGCACACCCTCAGCCACGCCCCTGTTTAAGCTCAAATGAACCATGTTGCCATTCTCTTTTATTCTTTAGGGAGTGGAACACTTCATACGCAGTGATAATGTTATCCAAAATCAGCCGACCCGGAACGAACGCACTTTGGGCTTCGTCGATACACAAGTGGAGAACCCCTTGGAGTCTATTATCCATCATTTTTGCTATAATCTTATACAAGACGTTGCAAAGGCTATTTGGGAGGAAGTGAATCATGCGCGTGGGGTTGCTAACCTTCGGGATGAGTACGATATGTATTTTATTTATTTCGGCAATAGGCCAGTCACCCCGAAACACACCAATGCAATAATCCAAGATGTATTTCCCAACAGTTCTCTAAAAACGCTAGTAAAATATGGATCCCAAATCGTCTTCCCCCGAGGCCTTTAAGGGACCCATAGATCGAACAACAATAACCATCTCTTCAAAGGTATAACTTCGGCTTATCTCCATATTCATTGATTCTGTTATACACTGATGGACTCCCTCCAAGATAATGGTAGAGTCGCTCACGCCTTGAGAAGTAAATAAGGAATTAAAATAGTCACGAGCTAAGCTATGAATTACTCCTTCTACATCACAAGCCACACCTGCATCACTTGTTAGTGAAGATATTTTCTTTGAGCGTCTCCTATTCGAAGCGTATCTATGAAAGAAACCGGTGTTGCAATCGTCGTATTTGAGCCAATTGGCCCTTGCTCTCTGTTCCCAATAAAGCTCTTCACGATCAGCCTCAAGGTTCATTGTAATTTCACTAAGAACATCATCATCCGGGGCAATAACATTTAGAGACTCCAAACGATTACGCAAGTCTTTCATTGATAAATTCTTTTCTCTCGTAATACGTTTAAACCAGCTATCCAAACCTCGACCAACCATTTTCAAACGGTCAGGAACCGACCCTCTTGAATACTTGGTGTTACGCTTTACTCATATCAAGTTTAAGCGCAGGGTCGTGGTTAAGTTGTCTGGGGCCCTGTGTAAATTCTTATAAAGAGACCCATATTTTCTAGATATATTCGATTTCGGGGCCCCTATTTTTATGCTTCTTAATGGAAACAACTGATACATATACTCAATTTCGGGGCCTCTATTTTTATGATTCTTAATGGCAACAACCTATAGATATACTCGATTTTGAGGCCCCTATTTTTATGCTTATTAATGGCAACAACTGATAGATATACTCGATTTTGGGGGCCCTTTTTTTGGGGGACCTGCGCGATCGCCCACCCTGCACACCCTCAGCCACGCCCCTGTTTAAGCGCAAATGAACCATGTTGCCCTTCTCTTTTATTCTTTAGGGAGTGGAGCACTTCGTACGCAGTTATAATGTTATCCAAAATCAGTCGACCCGGAATGAACGCACTTTGGGCTTCGTCGATACACAAGTGGAGAACCCCTTGGAGTCTATTAGCCATCATTTTCGCTATAATCTTATACAAGACGTTGCAAAGGCTATTTGGGCGAAAGTGAATCATGTGCGTTGGGTTGCTAACCTTCGGGATGAGTATATGTATTTTATTTATTTCGACAATAGGCTAGTCACCCCGAAACCCACCAATGCAATAATCCAAGATGTATTTCCCAACAGTTCTCTAAAAACGCTAGTAAAATATGGATCCCAAATCGTCTTCCCCCGAGGCCTTTAAGGGACCCATAGATCGAACAGCAATAGCCATCTATTCAAAGGTATAACTTCAGCTTATCTCCATATTCATGGATTTTGTTATACACTGATGGACTCCCTCCAAGATAATGGTAGAGTCGTTCACGTCTTGAGAAGTAAATAAGGAATTAAAATAGTCACGAGCTAAGCTATGAATTACTCCTTCTACATCACAAGCCAAACCTGCATCACTTGTTAGTGAAGATATTTTCTTTGAGCGTCTCCTATTCGAAGCGTATCTATGAAAGAAACTGGTGTTGCGATCGTCGTATTTGAGCCAATTGGCCCTTGCTCTCTGTTCCCAATAAAGCTCTTCACGATCAGCCTCAAGGTTCATTGCCAGATTGACATCAGTAATTTCACTAAGAACATCATCATCCGAGCCAGCAGCATTTAGAGACTCCAAACGATTACGCAAGTCTTTCATTGATAAATTCTTTTCTCTCGTAATACGTTTAAACCAGCTATCCAAACCTCGACCAACCATTTTCAAATGGTCAGGAATCGACCACCTTGAATACTCGGTCATACGCTTTACTCATATCGAGTTTAAGCGCAGGGTCGTGGTTAAGTTGTTGGGGGTCCTGTGTAAATTCTTATAAAGGGACCTATATTTTCTAGATATATTCAATTTCGGGGCTCCTATTTTTATGCTTTTTAATGGCAACAGCTGATACATATACTCAATTTCGGGGCCTCTATTTTTATGATTCTTAATGGTAATAACTGATAGATATACTCAATTTTGAGGCACCTATTTTTATGCTTATTAATGGCAACAACTGATAGATATACTCGATTTTGGGGCCCCTTTTTTTGGGGACCTACGCGATCGCCCACCCTGCACACCCTCAGCCACGCCCCTGTTTAAGCGTAAATGAACCATGTTGCCCTTCTTTTTTATTCTTTAGGGAGTGGAGCACTTCGTACGTAGTTATAATGTTATCCAAAATCAGCCGACCCGGAACGAACGCACTTTGGGCTTCGTCGATACACAAGTGGAGAACCCCTTGGAGTCTATTAGCCATCATTTTCGCTATAATCTTATAGCTATTTGGGCGGAAGTGAATCATGCGCGTGGGGTTACTAACCTTCGGGATGAGTACGGTATGTATTTTATTTATTTCGGCAATAGGCCAGTCACCCCTAAACACACCAATGCAATAATCCAAGATATATTTCCCAACAGTTCTCTAAAAACGCTAGTAAAATATGGATCCCAAATCGTCTTCCCCCGAGGCCTTTAAGGGACCCATAGATCGAACAGCAATAGCCATCTCTTCAAATGTATAACTTCGGCTTATCTCCATATTCATAGATTCTGTTATACACTGATGGACTCCCTCCAAGATAATGGTAGAGTCGCTCACACCTTGAGAAGTAAATAAGGAATTAAAATAGTTACGAGCTAAGCTATGAATTACTCATTCTACATCACAAGCCACACCTGCATCACTTGTTAGTGAAGATATTTCTTTGAGAGTCTCCTATTCGAAGCGTATCTATGAAAGAAACCAGTGTTGTGATCGTCATATTTGAGCCAATTGGCCCTTGCTCTATGTTCCCAATAAAGCTCTTCACGATCAACCTTAAGGTTCATTGCCATATTGACATCAGTAATTTCACTAAGAACATCATCATCCGGGGCAGCAGCATTTAGAGACTCCAAACGATTACGCAAGTCTTTTATTGATAAACATTTTTCTCTCGTAATACATTTAAACCAGCTATCCAAACCTCGACCAACCATTTTCAAACGGTCAAGAACCGACCCCCTTGAATTCTTCCATAAATTCTCCACTTCATTCATACATGAGGCCTCTAAGAGCCAAGAGGCTTCAAAACAGAAATTCCAAATCTTCAGAGAACCCGGGGAATCCACATCAGTATTGAGAAGAAGAGGGCAATGATCCGAGAAATAGTGGGGCAAGTGACCAAGCCTGAAATTCAGTAATATCCCACCATTTTGGGTTTACAATCCCACGGTCCAATCTTTCCCTAATATTGGTAAACTCCATCATGCCTCTCTCCCACGTGAACCAATTTCCAGAAAAGCCCAAATTCTCAAGATTGCAATCAGTCATCATTGAGAGAAAGCCACTTATTTGTCTCTCACTCCGAGGTAAACCCCCTCTTTTTTCATGAGAAAAAGCTATCTCATTGAAATCCCCCATAACGAGCCAAAGAGTAGATGGGGAATCATTAAGATGACGAAGTAGATCCCAAGAAGCAGGTCTGTTATATTCTTCAAGTGCTCCATAGAAGCCGGTAAATCTCAAAGCTTTCCCGTTAGAGTCATCTTGAAAGAAAACATCAATGTGGCGATCCGAAAAAGATTTTAGAGAAACTTGAACAACATTTTTCCAACCGATAGAAATGTTGAAAAAAAATGTTGAAAGTCAATTTTAGTGGCTGCAAAATTCTTTGGGAGCAGCTGGAAACATAGGTCTTAGGCAACTTGGGCGACTAGAAACATGGGCGGCTAATTAGGCAGCAATTATTGAATTTTTGATAAGAGATAATTGTAATTTAGTCTCTATACTTTATAGTATTTATACGATTAGTCCTTAAGCTTCAACTATAAATACCCTATCACATTTAGCTTCAAAATCAACCCAAATTATTTCTTTCTCCCAATACTAGAGAGCTTTCTTGTGAGTTATGAGTGTTTGTAAACACTTGTAATTTTTCTCTCTTTAGTAAAAGATATGCAACAGTCCGGAGACGTAGGCATAATTGGCTGAACTCCGTTATCAATTTTGGGTATTATTTTTTCGCTTTTATTTCGTATTCTCATTAATCTAGTTATAGGGAAATTACTCGTTTAATTTCCAACAACTGGTATCAATAGCTTTTGGTAGTTAATTTTGTCAGTTTTTCTGATGTTACTATTCACGCAAATAGTGAATTTTGTGAATAGTAAAATTTTGTCTGTGATACAAATTTGTCGACGGAGGTGTTCTAATACATGTGGTTCGAAATTGTCAGAAGCGATCCAAAGAAGCCAAATTCGAGTGGGAGCGATGGCTGCAGATGAATGGAATGTGAAAATTGAGAAGTTCGATGGTGCGAACTTTACTTTTGGAAGATGCAGATTGAAGATTTTTTGTACCAGAAAAATCTATATCAACCTCTCTCAGAAAAGCAACCAGAGGGTATGAAGAATGAAGATTGAGCTCTTCTCGATAAACAAGCCCTCAGTTATCCGACTGACGTTATCCCGCAATGTTGCTTTCAACATAGTAAATGAAAAGACCACAGCGGGTCTTATGGCGGCTCTCTCCAGTATGTATGAGAAGCCATCAACCTCAAACAAAGTTCACTTGATGAGGCGATTATTCAATTTGTGGATGGCGGAAGGGGCATCAGTGGCACAACACCTAAATGAACTCAACACAATCACAACCCAGATGAGTTCCGTGGAAATTGAATTTGATGATGAAGTTCGAGGTTAATTATCTTATCATCTTTACCAGACAGTTGGAATGCTACTGTTACATCAGTCATAGCTCATCGGGAAACAATAAATTGAAATTCAATGATGTTCGAAATCTGGTATTGAGTGAAGAAATTCGACAGAGAGAATCGGGTGAAGCATCAAGCTCCTTAGCCTTGCACACGAAGTCTAGAGGGAGAACTTGAGAAAGAAATTCAAATCATGGCAGATCAAAATCCAGAAAGGAAAAATCAAGAACGGGAAAGAAAGATTTTAACTGTTATAATTGTGGCAAGGAGGGCCACTTTAAAAGAGATTATCGAGCACCAAAAAAAGATACTAGCGCATAGAATATGCCAACATAACAGAGGAGACAGGTGATGCCATGATTCTAAGCGTCAACAGTCTGATTGAATCATGGATCTTGGATTCAGGGGATCTTGGATTCAGGGGATCTTTCCACTCCTCCCCATGCCAAGAAATCATGGAGAACTATGTCAGTGATGATTTTGGGAAGGTTCATCTAGCTGATGATGAAACCTTGAAGATCGTCAAAAATGAGACATCCGATTAAAGTTGCCAAACCAGACCACCTAGAAGCTGAAAGAGTGAGACATATTCCTGACCTCAAAAGAAATTTGATTTTTGTAGGACAGCTTGATGGAGAAGTATATATAGTACAACCTTTTCAGGTTGTGAATGGAAGATTACCAAAGGAGCACTCGTCATTGCTCGTGGTAAAAAGACCAGTACTCTCTATGTAACCTCAAATTTGGATAATATCATTGCAGTAGCAGAGGCTGATGGAAAATCAAACCTATGGCACCAAAGGCTTGGCCATATGAGCGAGAAAGGGATGAAGACACTTTTGTCAAAAGGGAAGCTTCCGGATCTAAAGAATATAGATGTTGGACTATATGAGGATTACATCTTTGATAAATAAAATAAAGTCAGTTTTGCAAAGATTGGCAATACACCCAAGGCTGAAAAGTTAGAGTTGGTTCATACTGATGTATAGGGACCATCTCCAGTTTCATCTCTTGCAGGCTCACTATATTATGTCACCTTCATCGATGATTCTACAAGGAATGTGTGGGTTTATTTTCTGAAGAAGAAATCAGAAGTCTTTGATACCTTCAGAAAATGGAAGGCCATGGTGGAAAATGAGACTGGTTTGAAAGTTAAGCATTTGAGGTCTGATCATGAAGGAGAGTACAGAAATAGTAGATTCAGAGATTTCTGCGCAAACAATAGGATCAAGATGGAGACAACAGTTCCTATGACACCGTAGCAGAATGGTGTAGCAGAGCGTATGAACAGAACTCTAAATGAACGTGCCAGAAGTATGAGGATACATGTCGGATTACCCAAATTGATATGGGTTGAAGCTATCAACACTGCAGCTTATCTGATCAACCGTGGGCCCTCAGTTCCCTTGGATGGTAGAATACCAGAGGATTTGGAGCGAGAAAGAAATAAACCTTTCACACTTAAAGTGTTTGGTTGTATTTCTTATGTACACATAAATTCTGCTGAAAGAAGTAAACTTGATGCCAAGTCCAACAAATATGTCTTTGTTGGTTATGGTGGTGATGAGTTCGGTTACCGATTTTAGGACTACGAAAATCGAAAGATAATCAGAAGCAGAGATGTCATTTTCAATGAAAATGTGATGTACAAAGACAAGTCAACCATAGAATCAAGTAGATCCAATACCGAAGTTGAAAGAAAGGAATTTGTTGAGTTTGAGGAGATTTTGGAAATGATGTTAGATCAGTTCTGAAACAGTTCAAGAAGAACCAGTCACAGCAAAACTGAGACGCTCCTCCAGAATTCCTAAACCAACCCAGCGTTATTCGCCTTCTTTGCACTACTTGTTGCTGACTGACAATAGTGAACCAGAGTGCTATGATGAAGCAATGCAGGTGGAGGATTCAGTCAAGTGAGAGTCTTCCATGAAAGATTATATGGACTCGCTTATGTCAAATCAGATGTGGAAATTAGCTTAATTACCACCAGGCAAGAAAATGCTCCATAACAAGTGGGTTTACAGGATCAAAGAAGACCACAATGGGAGAAAACGCTACAAAGAAAGATTGGTTGTCAAAGGTTTTCAGCAAAAAGAAGGTATTGACTACAATTAAATTTTCTCTCCAGTCGTGAAATTATATACAATCAGACTGGTGTTGAAAATTATAGCTGCAAAGAATCTACATCTTGAGCAGTTAGATGTGAAGACAGCTTTCCTTCATGGTGATTTGGAGGAAAATCTATATGAGGCAGCCAGAAGGCTTCATAGAGACAGACAATAAAAACCGGTATGCTGGTTGAAGAAGAGCTTGTATGGTTTTAAAAAAACTCCTAGACAGTGGTACAAGAAGTTCGATAATTTCATGGGTAACAGTGGTTTTACCAGATGCCAAGCAGATCATTGTTGCTACATCAAGAAGTTCGACAACAACTTTATTATTTTATTGTTGCACGTTGATGACATGCTCGTTGCAAGCTCAGACATGCAAGAGATTATAAACTTGAAGCAAAAATTGTCGAAGCAGTTTACAATGAAAGATCTGGGCGCTACAAAGCATATTCTTGGGATGAAGATCAAGAGAGACACAAACTCGGGAACTTTGATGTTATCACAGACTGAGTACATCAACAAAGAACTCTCTAGGTTCAACATGCAAGATGATAAACCAGTAAGTACACATTTAGGTGTTCATTTTAGACTATCTAAAGAACAGTCACCAAATACGGAGGAAGAACGTGCATATATGGTGGTTTGTATGCCTCAGCAATTGGAAGCCTAATGTATGCCATGGTTTGTACTAGACCAGATATTACTCAAGCAGTGGGAGTTGTTAGCAGTACATGAATAATCCGAGCAAGGTACACTGGGAAGTAGTCAAATGGATCCTCAGATATCTGCGGGGTACCACAAACAAAGCACTTTGTTTCAAAGGTGGATATGATACTGATAGGCTATGTAGATACTGATTTAGCCAGAAATATTGACATCAGAAGGAGCACTACATGGTATGTCTATACTCTAAGAGGTATTGCAGTGAGTTGGGTTTCTCAACTACAGAAGATAGTTGCTCTCTCCACAACTGAAGCGAAGAAACAAGAAACAAGAAAATAATGTCTTGTATTGCGATAATCAAAGTGATATCCATCTAGCGAAAAATTTGTCTTTTCATTCTAGGATGAAGCGCATACAATTGTGATATCATTTTATCCGATCTCTTCTGGAAGATGGGATTTTGAAACTTGAAAAGATTAGTGAGCTCAAAATCCGATAGACATGTTAACAAAGACGGTGACTACAGACAAACTGAAGTTGTGTTCAACTTCAGTTGGTATGTAGAGTAACAATACCAGAAATGCTGATGCATTGATCGATGTGTGAAGGCAGATTAAAAAAAGTCTTCAAGTGGGAGATTGTTGAAAGTCAATTTTAGTGGCTGCAAAATTCTTTGGCAACTTGGGCAGGAAAATGAGCGGCTAATTAGGCAATATTGATTTTTTGGCAAGGGATAATTATAATTTAGTCCCTATACTTTAGGATATTTATAAGATTAATCCTTAAGCAGTTGTGAGTGTTTTGTAAACACCTGTAAATTTTCTCTCTTCAGTAAAAGATCTGCAGCAGTCCATAGACGTAGGCATAATTGGTTGAACTCCGTTATCAATTTCGGGTATTATTTTTCCGCTTTTATTTCACATTCTCACTAATCTGGTTATAGGGAAATTGCTCGTTTAATTTCTAACAAGAAATCCACCACTACGACCATTAGAAACAATATCTATTCTATTTGTGAAACCACACATTTTGCTAACCTTATACATTCTATTACCCTGTAATTTCATTTTAATCAGGAAGATTACATAGGGGCTGATGTCCGCAGCATATGCTGGAGACGTTTAGTTGTCCGAGACTTCCCAAGGCCTCGGACATTCCAGCTTAAGATTTTTATTGGGAACGGCAGGCCTGATTATCTAGGTCGACCGATGAAGAATTAGAAACATCGTTTGAAACAAAACCAGAAACACCCAATGATAGATTTTGGACCCTTGGTCGCTTAGTTCCATTCACTTGGATAACAGGGCTCTCCTCTCCAGATTGGGTCATCTCAATGTCCAGGCCCGTAGAAATATCCTCATGCATTTGGGTCAGTAGATAAGGATCCAAAACATGACAATTGACCTTCTTTTTTTATTGTATAGAATTTCCTGCATGTGCGGGATCAAAGGGATTAGAATAATCAGTCCCTTGGTTTTTAGAGGGAACCTTTGACAAAGAAGGAAAATTTTTAAAAATTGAAGCAGAATTCTCTTGAGATTGCCCCAAATCCTGATGAATCCCCATAATTTTTGTTCCATTCCTCACGCAGCCACCGACACTTCTGCATTGTCGTCCGTCGAGTAGGGGCCCAGAGACTGATATCCCATGCGATCACAATTTTAGACTTGTCCATAGTCAGCCTCACCGGACAAAAACTCTCGCCATGCCCGAGTTTACCACAGATGAAGCAGAAAATCTGTATTTTTTCGTATTCAAACTGGACATAATAGGAGGTGCCACCCGGAGTTGCAAGTTTTTTTCCGACGTTTCAAAGGTTTCTTGATGTCAATACGAACTCCAATACGCATCCTCTTGTAATTCATAGTAACGTCATCAGAATCATAATCCAAGAAAGCTCCCACAAAGTTACCCAGCGATTGTGCAACTAAGTAGAGACAAACCCAGGGGGACATCATGCACCAGCATCCATAAATCAATGTGATTCAACTCTACTCTAAAAGGATTCTCACCCTCATGAAGGCAATGTAATATCAGCATATAGTTATTAAAATTTCAAGGTCCTCACGCTTCAATTCATTCCACATCGACCTCATGATATAGTCGAAAAAAGGAATCTTTCTTCTTCTATATCAGTGATAGAAATGCCACCAAGAGGACGCCAAACACTAGCCAGATAGTGCTCATGGCCTGGAAATAAATAATACTCGTTGTTAAGAAAGTGCCCTCGAAACAGTTTGTAAAAGAAATACCTTAATCCTGCTGTGGTAGATTAACAGTATCACTTCATCCTCAAGATTCAGTTCGGCCAGATTTGCTTGTACTGTTTGATCCATAAGGGATATGACCAGAACAAGAACAAAGATAAGAAAAAAGAAAAAAGCGTATCACAAAGACAGAGAGCGTGCTGCAGGAGCAGAAGAGAGTGTGTCAAAAAGACAGAGAATAGTCACTAAAATTTTAATTTGGTTTCATTTCAATTCAGAATTTTAATTCATTGACTCTAAATTTTAATTCATTGACACTAAATTTTAAAAATTAAAACTCTAATTTCTAAACCTTAAATGAATACAAGAGAGTATTATAAAACTTTATTATGCATATATACTAAATTCATTGATTGAGATAAATGAAAAAAGAAAATATTGTTCACTCTAAAAAAATTATATTTGAATAGATGCGCTTGTATAATATGTGTATTGTTATTTTTCTTAGAATCCACTAATTTTATTTAAAATAGAAAATATTTGAATTACAATGAAGATTTACATGGTCCCATATCCTTTTTTTAAGCATTTTAACCCTTAATGTTTTATTTTGGAATAAAATGCCCCATGGGTGGATGAAAATCATTAACTGACTAACGATTAACGCTTCCTATTGATGTGATAGGTCTACGTATGATGTCATGCCATCAAAAAATATTTTAAAACTATTTTTAAATATATTTTTTATAAGTTTATATGTAATTAGTTTAAAATTATAGTTTACTCTAAAAATATTTTTTCCTGAAGTGACATCACACATGGATTTGACACGTTCGTATGAAACATTGACAATTAGTCAACTACTAAATTTGATCGAACCAGGGGACATTTTGCTCCAAAATGAAATGTTGGAGACCAAACTGCTCCAAAAAGAAAAAGATAGAGGGCAAAGGGACCATTTGTGCAAACATGGGGTAATTTTATTATTAAGTCATTTACAATCATAATCGTAAATTAAGCATATAATTAGGACAAATTCATATAATCATTAAAACAAAACTAGAAACTTAAGGTAACATAAGGACCATACAAGAAAATATTAAAACCTACCCAAGAAACTCGAATAAAGATAGATACAAACAGATCTAATCGCATAGACAAACGAACTAAAAAAAGGGAATCAAGCTACTGAAAGACCACCGACAAGCCACAAATTAGACTCGAGCAATGTGAAAAGTTATCCACGAACGCATAACGGGTATCCAAATCCAATCTGGGAGTCTAAAACAGGGAATATCAACAATATAACATAGAAGTGCCATCTTGATCAATCAAGGCAATGTCAAATCAATCCTTAAGAAAAAATAAGTAATAACAACAACCAAACGATCGAAAAACATGTCAAAAGACATAAGAAAACGTGTCATACAGACATATTTATTGAAAATAAAAATATAAAAGAAAATAAAAATATGATATAAGAAAATAAAAGGATAATAAAGAATATTGACAGTCGACAACTAAACTTAAAATTAGTGATGCTACTCATCAACAAAGATGAAAAAAAGGGGATGTACGATATAGCAACGAAAGAAAACTAAAAAAAATGATATGATATTAGAACAATTATATATGTGTTGTTAATGATAAAAAAAGACACACATCTTACTTTTAAAATTATTTATGAAATTAATATCATCTCAAGATTGTTTACAAAAATAAATGCTATTTTTGACTTTTTGTCACGTATAATAAAAATATAATTACAAATAAAAGTCTGACTTTTCAAATAAAAATATAATATAGAACCAGCAGAGCTTGCAAATTCAGTTTTAGTCATGCTATTTGCCCATTAAAATAAAAATATAATTACAAGCTTAGTATAAGAAATTTAGGAACGGACATAACTTAAGAATGATACATTAGAGAGGTGAAGATTAAATTATAAGAAATTAAATTAAAAAAACAAAAAAATAAATGTGTTTGAATTCAAGTTTCAAGCTCTCCTACCATAGAGCAGAAGCATGAGATTGGGGTGATGAGGTGGCGTTGGGGTATGTGGAAGCAAAGCGACGCCGTCTCTTGAAGTAGTACTCCATATTTCATCTCTCACATGCTGCAACGTCAAGGAAGGTTGGAGCTCTTCCTCTCTACACCTTATCGCCACCTGCTTGTCCACCCATCCAAATTCCACATCATATTCGTATTCTAAACATGTTTTCATGCTAGAGTTGAACTCATAAAACAATTTTAATGATAAAATGGAGTATTATTTTTTCTAAATATCTCATATTCAAATAGTTATTTCTCTGCAAGATGTGTGCACGTCCATTGTTAATTAACTATAAAAGTTATAAGCAGACGCTATTATCTCTATCCTCCTTATTAAAAATGAAACTTCATATGCCTTAAAATTCATTCGATGAAAAGAGTATTTTGAAGTCCTTATAGAGTTATACTCATTATGCTTAGGATTGAATAGATTGTGTATTCACCCTATCAACGATGAGTTCAATTCGGACCTTGCCTAAACAGACGACACCTAAATTAGACCGAATCATTTGTCAGATTATTGTTCTCGTGTTTTGTTTCTTTAAAGTAATGGAGTGAAATTATAACCTTGATGTTATAATTTCTTATTAAGATGAATATTAGATGATCTAACATCATAATCACATACTAATATATACTTCCACTCTTTCAGGTTAACTGAACTGCTCCTCAAACTAAAATTTAAATTTTAGGTTAGTCTTTGAAATTCCCTGGGTTATAATCCATTCGTTAAAGTATTGGTATATGCCCCAATATCTCCTAAACTAATTATATAAATCACATCAAATAATCAAGATAAATGAATCTCTTTATAAATATATGCATACTTACTATAATAATAGAATATTATATATATATATATATATATATATATATATATATATATATATTGATATATAATTAGTAACTTTTTTATGAAAATATGCATGATGAGTGGGTGACGTCTTGCCCGTGCTATCCTAAACTTTAACCTAAACTTATGCTTTACCCTTGAAATTAAAGTTTATATCTTTTAACTTTCCATTCTCCCCAGGACAAGGACAAAAAACTGCCCAAAAATGAATCATTAGGTGACCCACCTAGACTTTACTCGTAAGCCAAAATCATGAATCCGTAGAATTTTATGTTAATTAGTGGGGTTAAATACATTAAAATAATTTAATGTTATAATAATTCAAATTCACTATGCATAGATTATAAATAAAATATTTGTAATGGATCCTGAAAGCCCGGCGAAGAACGGGAAATAATTTTGTTTATATTTATATATTCATTCCTACAAAACCTAAGTTTCTCCAACAACTGCCACGTACAATGCAACAACATGACATCTCATGCACGTCTTCTTCACGTTGCTTTCTATATTTCAAATTTCAAACTAAACCCTAATCTTTGAAGTCATTAAAAGGTCAAATGATGCTTCCTATATGTTTTTTTTCTTTTTATTTCGATTAATTAGTATTTACTGATGTTAAAATTTATTAAAAAAAATTGCCAAAAAATTGTTACCTATCATGTAAATATTGATGTGTATTACATAACAATATGATGTGACATAAATGATAATTGATATTGAATCATATCCTTCAAAGTTAAAAGATTATTGATTTTTATTTTTTTCTCTTAATTTGTTGATAATTCTTTTTATATTCTAGTATCAAATCATAATTTTATTTAAACTCAACACTAATTACCTGTATTCCATATAATATTATTACACAATACACTATGTTTATATGAAAATTAATAACTTTTATAACGATTTTATTAGCAATGATTACGATTAGTAAATACCAATGATTTAATAATATAATTAGGATATTAAAAACTAATTTTAAATTAAAATTATAATATAAAACGAGAGTTTACCTAACTCTAAATACATATACTCGACACTAACAACAAATTATTACGACAAAAACAAAACAGAATGTTGAGGATGTCATTAATTCATATGAGGATAATATTATATTCTTTAAAATGAGAAAAAAGTATTTGTAGTATGACTGACTAAATCAATATGCTTTAATAAAAAAATAGCAAACAGTTAAATGACTAACCATGTAATATGTCATCTATGCGACTAACATTTTTCAAATATAATACTTATAAATAGGGCACTCCTTCCACGTAAATTTAGCAGAAGAGCAGCTTATGTCAAACTAAGCTATTAGCTAACAGCTAGGGAAAGATTAATGCATGTTTCTGCCTTGGCTGTGAAACGCGTTGAAATTTTCTTCAGAGAACACATTAAATAATTCTTCATTTGGACCGACATGTTTCTCCTATTATCCCACAAATTGCATAGAAGAAGTTGCAATATTCTTACCTATAACTTATGCATGTATGATTTTTTTAAAGTAGCTATATATATTGTTCATATACATAGCATATGCATATAAATCCTTAGGTTATGTATCGTGATGCTAAATTAGTAAGGAAGAAAACTTTACCATCATCATTGTTTGAGAAAAAAAAATTTATTTGATTACGAAGTGTGCATCAGAAGCATGTACCTCGTGCCCAAATTATTATGATAATGACTGTTTACGTGCATGTTTTCTTCACCATTGAGTGCATACATAGACGTACGCCCAAACCCTAAAAGAACTACAATGTAAATGATTACACACTGTTTTTAATTGTATATAATAAGAATTTATGTATCTTCCTTTCTGAATTTAGGCCATTTATACCAGTTTCCATGAATTATGCTTTAAGCAATGGTTATAGTCAGTGCAAAATGCACATCATTCAGATCGGATAGTGGATTTTAGGGTACTTGTTATCTATTGACTTAAATTTCAATTGACAATCAAGTTGGACTTTGATATCATTCAAATGGTTGAAGATTAATAATTCTTATGAAATAAGATTTTTTTTGATAATTAAGTATTTAGTTCAGTAAATACAGAGTATGTCAGCATAATGTAAGAAAGAATTACAGGAGAGACGTAATCTTTTTAAAATATTTGTTTGAGAGATAGGTCTTTTAAGTATTTAAACTCTTTGTTATCCCTATGTTTATAGTAGATTTTTAGTTTTCTCACCTGTAGAGGTAGAGAGGATTGAACAATATTAAATTTTATCTTTTGTGTATGATATATTTCATGTTGATATCGATTTAATTATTTTTCCGCTTAAAAACACCCTTACTCATTTCTTGCACTTGATCATTTTATATGTTCTTCCTTTCCTTTTTTTTTTCTAAATACATAAATTTCCCTACTTTAATTTACAGACTACATTGCTTATGTTGATTATTGATATCTTAATTTCACATAAGTTTCTGGTGCGGAACAGTAAACCCCATTTACAGGGGGGGAAAGGAACCCAACGAGTCTCTATTTGGAGTTGAGAGAAAAGCAGGTGGTTGGTAAGGTTCTATATCATCCCTAATCTTCTACGGTCAAGCCCTAATCCTTCGACTAAGAGCATCCATGTCTAACTAAAACAACAAGTTTAAATCATTTTAAAAAAGATTTGGACAATCTTAAGTACAATTGGTTATGGCTTAAAAGACTAACAACGAAAAGTACTTCCCACCTAACAAGAACAGTTTGACAGACGCGTTTAGTTCCGAGGTTTCTGTCATGTCTCTATAACACCAACCAAGTCGTATAATCGTGATTATTCATTAATTTACAGCATTTAGTTTTGCTAATGAGACATGCAAATGGAATGTTGCATTAAAAAGGGAATCGGATGAGCTGCATGTCATACCTCGGACTCGCTGTCCAGACTCAGCTTGTTAACCAGATACTTCATTACCGACAGTACCGTCATCTTCCCGTCCCTAGAGTTTTGAATCAAATGAAGTCAAGAACATGAAATAGTTGTTGATGAAACAAGAAAAGCAAATATTATTACTTGATTCTCAGGTAGCTCTTTGGTATTTGAGGCAAGAACGGTTCTTTTGCTCTGAAATGTTTGAAAAAAGAAGTTAATTTTGTTCAGAAGTAAACTCTAATTTATTTTAAATGAAGTCCATTTCTTGTCTTACTGATTTTCTGATGCTTGTAACATAAACCAAATGCCAGAATGGGGTCTTCTAGGAGGATCAATGATTCTAACATCGGAGCTAGGCCCAGCGACATCGATGCCGGGTTGCAATCGGAACGGTCGGGTAAAATAGGAGCCCGACGGCACCGATGACGAGGAGGAACCGGCTGCTCCTATAGGCCTAAATGTATTGGAGCTGCTTCCTGGTTGTAGAAGGAATAATGAAGTGGCGAAACCTTGCATGACCAGTGGATGTATAGGAGATCGAAATTCCGGCATATGCGGCTTTCTCGATGCGAGCCACCACCGGGTAATAGATCGAGTCCGGTCAACCCACCGCCGTGGTCATGCTTGCTATGATGGTTTCTTGTTGCTTGATGACCACCTATACTTAGTTGGAGCCAACCTTCATCTCCCTCCTCTTCTTCTTGATGATTGTAATCCTTGGAGCTGGAGCCTACCTCATTAAGACTATTAGTTCTCGATGCATCGTCGGCCATGTGATTAGCTCCTAGATCAGATCCTAAACAAGCTTCAGTCCGATATTCACACCTCATAAGACCCAAATTCTCTGCACAACCGCCACCTCTACAACCGTAAATATCGAGGCCGCCGCCGCTGCCGTGGCAAGGAAGATGGTTTCGTTTAGACAGGTTTCCAGCAGGAACCATGATCATATCCGCAAGTTTAGACTATAACGAGAGGAATTTGTGGTAATTTCCATGTATCAGATTAAAATTCTCCTGGTTTGGAAGCATGTGGGGAGATGAAATAGTTGCAGAGAAGATTGATTAAATAATGACCGTATATGTATATATATTCTTAGGGAGGTCGAACCATCATAGTTTTTTGACTTTATTAAGACGAAATATCTGTTCCACCTGCTCTTAAAATATGTACCCATAGGGTCCCCTGGGAAAACACCTTTAGGGCATTTTCCAAGGACGAAAATGACACTAAAGGCGCTTTCTTTTTAAAATATCACAAAAAGGTCCTTTTTAAGCCCTAATGGGAGAGGCCATGGGGAATGTCTATCTTAAACTACAATTAGAATGTTTTAAAACAGACAACAACAAAACCCCATCACGTCGTCCCTTTGTCCCCAAAATTTGTTCCAAAGATCCGACGACTCTCGTGCTTTTGGTTGGTGCGGATCGTAATCCTGAATTGATTTAATAAACAAGTTATTCTCCATAGTCATTTTGCAGGAGCCTGATGTCAGTAATCTGATAATGGTATATTCTTGACAGCAAGAGGACAAGTTCAAGAACTTGCGTGCCAATGGCTGCAGAGGAGTGGAAACGCATAATGAGATTACCTGTCAAAACATAAGGGCATGTTATTTTAATGAGGAAACTTTGGCATGCATGATTGTGTTTCCCCATGACTCGAGAACCGAAACAATTTTTAACGCCGATGGATCTAAAAATATTTTTTAGGATGAACATGTATATATTAATAATAGAATTTTTTCATTGTCGGTATCACTTGATAGTAATTCGATAGTAAATTTCTTGACTTTTTTTTGACATTTTAATATGGTCTTATGTTAGTATTTTCTTTTTAATATACTAATATGATTTTCTGTTTAATTAATTTATACATACTTTATAAATAATATTATTCCAACTCAAATTATTTAAAAAAATGTCCTGACCTTAACTACTAAAACAACTACTTCGGTTTCATAAACATATTGACCTTTTTCTTGGTAATAATAAAGATCATGATGTAATCTTTTTCTACCTATCAGGAATGGGAGTACCGCTTGGGGGGAGGGAGCGACTTATTATTAGCTTGCGCAATATGTATTGTTCCCATTAGTGAAAGTGCGTGGAGGGGTTCACCCCTCTCTATGTCTCACCCCCACTATATAGTTTCATGGTCATAGCAATGGAATCTCGTCACCATGCCATCATCATCCCCGTAACCATGCAACATTACAACAAAAATTACAAATTATCTATTTTTTCTAAAATTTTCATTTTTTAGATAAATGTTGAATTTTATTCATCTAAAAAGAATCTCGTTGTACAAGTCAAATTACAAAATACATCATCCAGCAAAGAATCACCCTGTACAAGTCACCTATAAACACCATAATAAACAATGGAAAGAAAAAAAAACAAATCGTATAATAGATCATATTCAACAACAAGCACTGAAAACTTGCTTTGAATACACCCCTTTAACCTCAATGTAACAATACTCTTTATCAGTGAAACCATACCTCAATTCCTCTAGGACTAACTCCATGCAATCTACTGTTCCTCTCCTGCTAAATATGGTAAATATAACAACACCAAGCAACCCGAATGATGGTCTCCAATAAGGTTTTTCCTTTACTATGCGCTACAACCCAAATCACCATATCACTCTAAGAAACCCCAAACCAACTAACATGACAGGCTTGAAAAATACTAGACCAGACCTACCTAGCAAAATTACATTCAGCAAACAAATGGTCCCTACTTTCAAAACCATAACCACAAAGAATGCAAGAGAGATCAATATGACCCCTCAACGGAGCATGCGAACCTTTGTTCGCAAGCGATCAAAAAGAGTCAACCATGAAATGAACGAGTGTCTGGGGATGAATAGATCACCCAGATAATCCTACACCAAGGCACCTTATCTTGCTTGCACCAAATCACTTCCCAAACCTTCTTTGTATGAAAGCTCCCATCCAAACCACCCACAAGAGCATAGTCATCCCTTAAACCCAAAATTTTCTTCCATGTCCAACTATGATTATGGGCCTACCAAAGTGAACACCCCTTCAAAACATATTCCTTAACCCAGGCCACCTAAAGAAACTCGACTGTGTGAGAAGGAGCCTCAAGCACTTCATCATACATGCCCTATTTCAAGCAAACATATTTTTAATCCCAAGCCCGTCCTTCGCATTTGGGAAAACAAATATGTTCCCAACTAATACTGGCACCCTTGGTCGAACCATCCGAGCCTTTCTAAAGAAACGCACTACACAATTACTCAATTCGTTTCAGAACCCTAGAAGGCAATAAGAACAATCTACTCCAAACGTTTTGGATGCTAGACACAATAGCTTGAATAAGTTGAAGCCTCCTTACAAAGGAAAGACACTTCGATTGCCAGCTGCAAATTCTTCTAACAGTCTTCCCTATTAGACCCTCACAACCAGAGTAAGAAAGACTTCTAGAGACAAGAGGAAACCCCAAATAATGCATTGGATCATTATATAAGAAAAAAAGTTAAAAATCAACCAAAACTTGAATATAATATATATGTGAATAGACTGATTGAATCAGTAAGTGAAACACAATATGAGATTAAACTACTAAAAGATCATCGACAATCATAAATCGAAGTCGAGCGTCGTGAGAAACTATCTCCGAACACAAACCACATATCCAAATTCAATTAGAATGTCCAAAATAGTGCATATCAATAGAATATCAAATAAACATTGTCTTGATTAGTCGAGACGACTTTAAATCTAATAAAAAAAATTAAATGAAGAGAAAAATATTGTTAGTTGAAGTTGCCCTTTCACCAACAATCCAAAGATGGAAGGATGAGGAGCAGAATATTGTTCTTTTTGCATGTTCATATGGACATCTATGTATGCGGAAATCAAGTGGTGAACCATTGTATACATGTAAATTATAAGTGTGTTCGTCTATTCGTACCATATGAATGCTTTTCGATTAAATTAAGTCATCCTCAAATTGGCTTGAAGCTTGAAATTAACGTTGGCTTAACTTGAATCAAATTAAGTCATATTCTTATATTATACGTATCATTTTCATGGGATTCACTTAAAATGAAATATGATGCTTCTAGTGGATGGTTCGACCCTTTGTAGGATATATAGGGTAAAGTTGCTCATAGTGGAAACTTAGCTTATAAAATTAGCAAAGATAATCCAATGCAGAAGCAAATGTATTAAATAGAAAGACAAAAAAGAAAACTAGAAAATGGTCACTTTCGTATATTTATATGGCTACTTCATTACTCACCTCCCCCACTAAGTAAGATATTATTGGCAACACTTCTCAATCGGTCAAGCTTCACTTGGATTTGACATTTCATGTCTATGGCAACAACAGCCCATGTTCTGTTCTCAAATGACATGAGCCCATCTATGGCCAAGTTTGGGTTCATTGAATTCAGAGATGAATTGGCCTTGGGTTTATCTATTAAGACAAAATGAACCTTATTTTATTTAGGTTTGAGTTTTTAAATTTTTTAGGGTAAACTATACATTTAGTATCACAACTATCATTTTTATTTCGTTTTAGTCACAAATCATATTTAACATTACGTTTTGGTTTTATTTTGGTCACCCACCGTTAAAAAATTAATACCGATGATGATGCCATCATAAGATAACATTACGTCAACATTGAATTTTTTTTATAAAAATACCACCTCAATAATTCTGTTAATTTTTTAACGGCAGATAATCAAAATGAAACGAGCCATTTGAACATGGCAATTCTAATAGTCTTAGTAATATGTAATGATATATATCAATCACAGAGGCAGCCATTGGCTGTTACATGTTACGAGTCTGTTATAGTGTTATATATATTAGCAGTAATGGACACATTATTTTATATTGAAATAAATAAATTTTATGATTGTAGGAAGAAATAAATTTAGGGTGTGTTTGATAGTCGAAAAATATTTTTTCGGAAAATGTTTTCCTCATTTTCTTGTGTTTCACAGTTAGAATTTTTTTTTTCGGAAAACGTTTTCCTGTGTTTGATAGTTGTAATTGATTTTTCTAATGTAGTTAGTTTTCCTAGTTCCTTTATATTTTATGTAAAATGTTTTACCATCTGTTTTTCGGTAAAACATTTTCCTAACTTTGTACTTCAAGGTATAAACATTCAAAAAATATTATTTTATTTATTTAATATTAATATAATATTTTAATGTGAAAATATTAATTATTAAAATATTTAATATAAATATATAATATAATTTTAATAATATTATATTAATATGTACTCCGTTATATTATAATAATATATTATATTATTTTTTAATTTAATAATGTATAATAAATTATTAATATATTTAACATTATCTATTATTTTTATAAATATAATATTATTAAATTATTAATAATGAATAATATTAATTTATATATTTAATATTAATATAATAATTTAGTATTATGTTAATAAAATACTAATAATTAAAATTAGGGATGTTCAAACGGTTAATTCGGTCACCAATCGAACCGAATTATCATTAACCGAATTAGCTAAACTTTTTTTCTTTAATCGTTAATCGAACTAATTTTTTTAAAATATTAACTGAACCGAATATTATTCAATTTATGTAAATTAGCTAATCATTTTCTATAAAATTAATTGTAGTATAACAAACAATTAGTGAAAATAATTTACATAATACCATCAAAACACCGTAAAATAATTTTCGAAAAATATTTTTCAAAAAATATAATTTATTTTATATAAAATAATTTTAGATAATTCATTTTACATAAAATAATTTTTAAATAATCTATTTTCATAAAACCAATGGCATCCTATCAAACAAACCCTTAGGTGGCGTTTGGTTCGTAGGAATCCCTCGAATTAGGTGGAATTGGAATCCAATTCCACCAATTTCCCATGTTTGGTTCAAGTTTTCAAAGGGAATTGGAATCCCTCATGATTTCAACTTTCCATCAAATGAGGAAAGTGAATTATCCATTCTATGATAGAATTCAATTCCCTTGTTGGAGGGAATTGAAATTTGATCATACTACCTCATCAATCTTTTGATACTTTATTTATATATTGAATAAAAATATTTTTTTATTATTTCGGGTCGGGTTTCTAATTCATATATTCGGGTCGGGTGAAACTTTATTTTGGTCAGGTCGGGTCGGTTTTTATAAGTGTGATATTCGGGTCGGGTCGAGTTCGGGTTTAGGGTGAAAAATACTTGACCCGACCTGAAAATATATATAATTTTACCTTATATATTTAGAAATAATTACAATAATACTCCTCTATATACATTTTTTCAATTAGTCACTATTTTTATTGAATAAAAATAATTTTTTATTATTTCGGGTCGGGTTTCTAATTCATATATTTGGGTCGGGTCGGTCGTTTTTTTAAGTGTGATATTCGGGTCGGGTCGGGTTTGGGTTTAGGGTGAAAAATACTCGACCCGACCCAAAAAATATATAATTTTACCTTATATATTTAGGAATAATTACAATAATACCCCTCTATATATATTTTTTAATTAAGTCATTGTTTTTATTGAATAAAAATATTTTTTTTATTATTTCGGATCGATTTCTAATTCATATATTCGGGTCGGGTCGGGTGAAACTTTATTTTGGTCTGGTCGAGTCTCGGATGGAGGTTCCCTTGTTCTCGGGTCGGGTCGGGTGAACCAAAAACTCACCCATGGTCATCCCTAATTGGGATGATTTTAACTTATGATATTTATTAGCATGATTTTTATAATTTATTGAAATGAATAATCAATTAATAAAATTAAAATTTAATATTTTTTAATTTTTTATAATATATTACTACATGTAATTTATAAAACAAATTAAAATTAAGCAAAAAAATAAGAAGGGCAATCTTATCATTTTATATTACTAAAATCAAATTCATCTGACATGTCTACGAACCAAACAGAATATGGAATTGGATTCCAATTCATTTCCTGCCAACCAAACATAATATGGAATTGAATTCTAATTCCTGACAGATTCTAATTCCTTCACAGATTCTAATTCCCTCAGAAACATTCTAACGAACCAAACGCATAGATAATTATAAGACGGGCGGAAAAAATATAAATAAAATATGATAATATTCTTTTGTATTAATGCAGTGCGCAGTCTGCACCCTTTTACAGGCTTTGTAGCCCTTCCTCTCTGCTGAGATTCCCTTCCTTCCTAAAAATAACAAAACAAAAGGTTCCTTTGCTAATGGTTAATGGCTAATAGCCAATGAGTTTAAAGCATCTACTTCTCTCTCTCATGCATAAGATTCTTCCTCTTTTGTATTTCATCTCGCCTTTTCTTTTCTTCTTCCCTCACTCTATCGTCTTTTCTGTTTCATTCGTTTGAATTTTTTAAATACAATAATAAAATTATCTCGACCTTTGTAGAAATGATCATTTGACCGTTATTTTCATTTAGAGTATTTTAATCCGTTGTTTTAATTTTTTAGTTAAAATATCATATATTAAAAGAAAATCATTAATTGATTAATGTTTAATATATATTATTGATGTTATATTTTCGTATGTGTTTAATTATTAATGTGAAATATGTCACATCATCTATAATGATAGCTTAATAAATGACACATTAACTATAATTATGATAGAACATGTACCACGTCACCCATAATAATGATGTGACATATGTCTTATAAGTAATGAAATACATGTGATATCACGTTAGCAGCATATGTTGATCGTTAGTCAACTAACGATTTTTTTATTAACATGTGTATTTTGACCAAAAATTAAAATATTGAAGACAAAAATATGTAAAAAAATACAGTATTAAATTTTACGTGAAAATATTTTATTATATCTATTATACATATTGTTATGTATGATTTTAATTTTTCAGACTTATAATATTTTTATTTCCTATCATCTATATCTAAGTATAATCACTTAAACAAAAAAAAACAATTACCTAAATTTTTTAGAAATATATTTTAAAATTTTTAATTATTTAAAATGATTATAGTCAAAATTTAACAGGAAAAAGAAGTCGAGTGCTATAATAATTAGAATTGAGGGATTCACCTAAACATGTATAATAAAGAACAAATTGAAGGATAGTTGAGCAATAACAAGAAGAAACAAAATGCTTAATTTTAATTTAATGCAACGCAAAAGAATATGTACAAATAATTATAATTAATTATATGATAATGACGTTCAGTCAAAACAAGCAGATGGGGGAGCAATTGAAACTTGATTAAATGAACAATAAATTTATTAAATTAAATTTAAATAAAAACAATTTTGCCTATGTATTATATGAACATAAAATTATGTCATTATTTAATCTAATATATTTTCAACTACAAGTTGATACGAATAATTTATGTTAGTGTGACATGAACTAGTAAAAATTTATGTGTACAGCCTATAAATTTATGCTATTATACATAATTCAATAATTTGAAAATATTTAATATTATATATATATATTTTTTAAGAATGTGATCAGGTCAGGTCATACTAGATTTAAGGTGAAAAAAATCAATTCAACCCGATATGATACAATATTATAATTACCACTGATAAATTTAGACATAATCATAAAAATACTTATTTGAACATTATACTTTTCTTTTCAATTAAGTTCTTATTTTACTTAATAAAAATAATTTGCATATATTTTATTTATGTCGAATCAGTTCGACCTCTAGCACGGGTGAGGATTTCATCTAAAAATTTGAATGAGTTTCAAGTCGAGAAAAACACTATTAAGCTCGAACTAAGTACGAATGGAGGAATTTACTTGCCGAATTAAATTCAAATGAATTAAAGATCCGACCTGATCAGACCGATGATCATCCCTAAGCAAATTCTTATAAAATAACTAATAAGTGTCAAATTACTGATTCAACTTTAGTGGAAGGGCACAAAAATTTCAAAATGTTAGACTTGCTAGGTAAACTCGATTTGATTGATGGAATATGTAGGAGAAATAAGCATGGATTTATCAACAGCCAAAGTGAAGAAAATTTCGGTGAAGTGTTCGGATGACGGTGACGTGGGTGATTCAGTGCTCACGACGTCGCGAGAAGTCTATTAAACTTATCATTTAGAGGAAGAAAAATTATTAAAAAAAAAGTGAAGAAGAATCAAAGCTTCAAGTAGATATTCATTTGTCTAATATGTTACCATTCCACACTAAAAAAAAAACCAGATAATGAAGAGAGCTAAAGGAGAAAGAAGAGGACAAATCTGGTTTCAAGGAGAGCTGCTTTCGGATCGATCGAAGTGAAGAAGTTGACCATTACATTTAGGGCAATCTTCGACTTGTTTGGGGACCATGAAATACATAAGACAGCTTTTGCAACCGGCCACAACCAAGACATTAACTTTGTCTTTCTCTACCCGATGGTTGTTGTCGTTGTTGCAATTCCCTCTCTCTCTTGTGGAACAAGAAGATGACTCCGATGGCGACTCTTCACTGTCATACGAGCTATCATCTTCCTCCTCCTCGTCTTCCTCTTCCTCTTCTTCCTCTGAGTAAAAACCTCCGCAGTACTGAGCTGCCGTCCTCGGATCCTCCCTTGCTTTCATCCCGTTCCTCCAGTTTATGTAATAAATCTCTCCCGTCTGCCAAAAAAAAAGACATTAACAAGGAATCTAAATTGCGGATCCGATCCATTTTCGATTGCTTTACATTTACCACAATTGCAACAATAACAGGTCGTGGTCATTATGGGTACCGTAATGGTACAATAACAATTTCGGATTATACATTTACTGCTATATACTATGATTGTAACATTAATAACCCAGAAAATTTGTAAGACTAGTACTACTCTAATCTACAGGGATGATTAATCTTTTAGTTTTTACCTATTTTCGATTTCATTTTGCATAGAAAAGTACATCTGATACCTGCATGAACTCTCGGGAATTCAAATTCCATTTGGTTTCCGGTTTAGCGAAAAGAAAGGATATATGTGTGTTTGTTTGTTTTCTAGGGTTCCTTTACGGTTAGAATGCGTGTGGGAGATGAAGGAGACATTTCATCAGGGAAGCAATAAATACAACGAAAAGACTGAAGAGAAACATTAAAGAAGGAAATCAAGAAAATACCCAACAAAGGAAAGGGCGCAAGATCTGCCATGGTTTTCACATTAATTGAGTCCGGAACACGAAAACGACTAAAAAACAGTTTTAAATTTTCCCCGATGGTAAAACCAACCTTAAGATCAAGGCATTGTTCCCAATGGTAAGGAAGAGAGAGATGGGAGTTCAGCTCCAAGCTTGTGTCAGAACCGGTGATTGGTAGATTGTTGTTGTTGTTGTTGTTATCGTCCGATGTCGAAGATCTCCTCCGTGTTAATCCATCTTCACCGCCTCCTCCTCCGCCGCCGGTTTTGCTGCTTCTTCTTTCGTGGTTCAGAGAACAGTTTTGTAGAGACCTTTCCAAAGATTCTGTTATGGTCGCCATGTTCATTATAACGCGGAATACCAACGAGAATCGAGAAATGGTGAGGAAATTGAAAGAGAGAGCGACTAGAAGAAAAGGAACTAAGGGCGTGTTTGTATAAAAAGAATTTCTCCCCTTTGGGTGGAAAAAGAAAAGAAAAAGTTCTACGCGCTCCCCGTAATTGCCCGTGGTAGATTAACGAATATCGCCTGCATGGGCCCACACCTGTCATCAACAGAGAACCACTGCGGGTTGCATTTTACCTCGCATCTGCGGATGGGAATTTGAAAGATGACACTCGCAGCGGAGGCGCGTGATGCGGTTGTAGTGTCGTGGCCTCCACCTTTGGGGTCGGGGAAAATGAGATCCCTTGTTTTCGAAAACAAAATATTTTATATATACTTTTGATAATATTATAAGTATTTAGAAATAAGAGATCTAAAGCTGAGAACGATGTTACCGAAAAGAATGCCGGAGCTTTGTTTTAAAGTTTCTTGTTTTTTGAACGAGACCAAAAGGAAACTAGTTTATAAAAAGAAGAATGAATTTTTGTTGGGACCAAGTTTTAAATATAAAATTCTACAAGGATTAAATTGAACTATTATTATTATTTAAGTGGGCTAAATGCAAATTCATTAATTAACCAAAGGATAAATAAACTTTACACAATTAATTTTTCAGTTGAACTAAACATCCCATTTATAATCATGGGGTACGAAACTAGGATGAAGCATTAGGGAACTTCAATATAAACAGGGTAAACTATATGTTTAGTACTAAAACTATCCATTTTATTCTATTTTAGTATCTAACCTTTTAATTTTTTTAAAATCATACCTAAAGTTTACTTTTTGTTTTATTTTAGTACCCACCGTTAATAATTTAGGTACTAAAATGAAACAAAAAGTAAACATTGTGTACTAATATGAAACAAAAAGTATACATTAGGTATGATTTTGAAGAAATTAAAAGTTTAGGTACTAAAATGAAACAAAAGTGATACTTTAAGTACTAAACATGTAGTTTACCTGTATAAATAATACTATCAAAATGTCACATACATACATAAAAATATCACATTAATAATAAAACATGCATAAAATTAAACGTTAATAATAAAACATACATGAAAATGTCAACTAACACGTGTTGCGGAAGAAAGCTATCGGATAGAGCAAAATCGCAACTGATAATTTGAGAAAATAAAAATGAAGATAAAGAAGACACAAAATTTGCGTGGAAACCCCTAAATAATATAAGGTAAAAACCACGGGTAATGGTAGAAGAATTTCACTATGAGAAAATAGGAATTACAACTTCTCTCAATCTACCAAGGAGAAAACAATGATAATTCTCTCTAGATAAAAATGAGTAAACAACTCTCAAGAAACTCTCTAAATTCTCTCTATTATTGGAATAAAGCTAGATGCTTTGGGATGGTTTTGAAGCTAAATGAGCTAGGGTATTTATAGTTGAAGCTTAAAGACTAATTTGTAAATACCCTAAATTACAATGATTAAAAAATACTTTTACCATTTAAAAAAATTCAACAATATTAGGCTGGAATTTTCGGTGCATTGATTATAGGCACTTTCGATGCCTTATATTGTTGACTTTTCAACAATCTCCCACTTGAAGATTTGATTGAAACAATCATATATTCACACCATTCTTTCTACCTTGTACATTCATGCTGCTTACGTTTCTGACAAGCCACAAGAGGATCGACACCAAGTAAATTTATCAATATTAATTGCTTTCTTCATGAAATCTGTTATGTTGTCTTTGGTATGGATCTTCTGCATATCTACCGTCCCTTCTTCTGCCTTTTCACGAATGAAATGGTACTGAACTCGTATGTGCTTTGTCCTTGAATGAAATATTGGATTCCTTGCTAAATGCAAGGCGCTTTGACTGTCACAAAACAAAGAGACATACTTTTGATTGTGCCCAAGCTCCTCCAATAACATTTTCAACTAGATTGCTTCTTTACTGACTTGTGTAGCTGCTATATATTATGTCTCTGTTGTGGATGTAGCCACAACTGACTGTAATTTTGAAACCCAGCTTACAGCTCCACCAACAACTTTGAACAAATATCCTGTAGTAGATTTACTTCTATCCAAATCCCTTACATATTCAGAATCGACATACCCATTGATAAGTAAGTTTGATCCTCCGTAATATAATGCAACATTTGAGGTCCTTTTGATGTATCTCAGGATCCTCTTTACTGTATTCCAATGCTCTTTGCCTGGATTCGCCATGTACCGACTAACCACTCCCACTGCTTGTGCATCTGGTCTTGTACATATCATAGCGAACATTAAACTTCCCACTGCCGATGCATACGGTACTCGAGACATCTCCATCCTCTATTCTTCACTACTAGGACTCATACTGGAGGATAATTTGAAGTTAATAGGAAGGGGGGTAAAAATTGGCTTACAATCTTGCATGCTGAATCATGACAAGATCTTCTTCAAGTAATTCTTTTGTGAAAGCCAAATCTTCCTATTATTTCTGTCTCGGTGAATTTGCATCCCTATAATCTTGTTTGTTGATCCCAAGTCCTTCATTTCAAATTCCCTAGCTAGTTGTGCCTTCAATTCTTCAATATGATCTTTGTTGGGTCCTGCAACCAACATGTCATCCACATACAACAACAAAATAACAAAATCGTTATCACCATACCTCTTGAAATAAGCACAAAGATCTGCATTAAGTCTGTTGTATCCAAGGCACATAATGAAGGAATCAAATATCTTATACTAACACCTCGGCGTCTGCTTTAGACCGTACAGAGATTTGTTCAACCTGCAAACCAAGTTCTTCTTTTCTTTTTCTTCAAAACCTTCAGGCTGGAGCATGTAAATCTCTTCTTCAAGATTTCCATGAAGAAAAGCTGTTTTAACATCTAGCTGCTCTAGATGTAAATTCAATGTAGCACACACTGCCAAAACTACTCGAACTGTTGTTAGTCGAACCACAGGAGAAAATATTTCATTGAAATCAATACCTTCTTTTTGAGCATATCCTTTGACCACAAGTCTTGCACGATACCTCTCTTCTTGATCGTCACCATTTCGCTTGATTTTGAAGACCCATTTGTTACCAATTGGCTTCATTCCTTGTGGTAGTGGCACAAGGTCCCATGTATTATTTTTATGAAGGGCATCAATTTCTTCTTGCATCGCCATCATCCACAGTGAAGCATCTGAGCTGTTTATTGCCTCATAGTATGTTGATGGCTCACCGTCCTCTGTTAAAAGGCAGTATGCAATATTGCCTTCTATAACATAATATGAGTGCCAATTGGGACATCTTCTCACACGATCTGATTGACGAGTTGTTGGAGTTTCAGAACTCTCTGGTTCTTGTTCATCATGTGCTGGTTCTGCTTCACAAGAATCTCTTTGTTCAAATTCTTTTTCCACATGTATCTGAGTAGTCTCTAATTTTTCAGCGCTATCATCGTCTTCTTTTCTTTGTAGTTTATCTTCTACAAAGATAACATCTCTGCTAATGATCACTTTACGGGTAGTGGGATCCCACAAGCGATACCCCTTTACTCCATCAACATACCCCAAGAATTTGCATTTCCTGGATTTTAGATCCAACTTTGAAATTTCTTGGAGTTGTACATCACGTACACAATACTTCCAAATACATGGAGGTTTGAATAATCAGCTGGTTTACCAGTCCACATCTCTATTGGTGTCTTCAGCTCTATTGCAGCTGATGGAGCTCGATTCACCAAATAACAAGCGGTATTGACTGCTTCTGCCCAGAATAATTTTTCTAGGCCTGCATCCCTCAACATTGCTCTTGTTCTTTCTAACAAAGTTATGTTCATCCGCTCTACCACTCCATTTTGTTGAGGAGTGTTCGCCACTATGAACTGTCTTTTGATGCCTTCTTTCCTGCAAAAATCATCAAATTCTTCACTTGTGTATTCTCCTCCATTATCTGTTATGAAACACTTGATCTTATTTCCAGAATCAAGTTCCACCCTCGCTTTGAAGTTTTTTGAAAGTTGAAAACACGTCTGACTTTTTCTTAATAGGGTACACCCAACATCTCCTGGATTAGTCATCAATAAATGAGACAAAGTATTTTGCTCCGCCTAGGGATGTAACTGGTGCTTGCCATACGTCAGAATGAACCAATTCTAGAACACTTTGCCTCTAGAATTTGACGTGTTGAATTTCAACCGGTGCTGCTTACTTGTTATGCAATGCTCACACAAAGGAAGTGTTACATTTGTTAAGTCTGGAAGTAGCTTTTGCTCCACAATGACTTTCATTCCTTGTTCTGACATGTGTCTAAGTTTCTAATGCCATAGCATTGCAGAATCTGAACTAAATGAGGCAACAGAGGCTTCTGCTTCTAGCAAAATCTCTCTATTCAGTATATACAAGTTTGCTGATATCTTTTCACCTTTCAACACCACAAGCGCTCCACGGAACACCTTCATGATTCGTTTCTGTGTTTCAATCTTACTTGCATTATTATCCAACAATCCGTAGGATAATAAATTTTTCTTCAGGCCTTTCACGTGTCGCACATCTCGAACAACTTTAATTGTTCCATCATACATCTTCAATTTGATAGTTCCCACACCAATGATCTCTAAGGCATGATCATTACAACTATACACAGATCCTCCTGAGACAGGTTCATAATGATGGAACCATTCTCTTCTTGGGGTCATGTGATATGTTGCTCCCGAATCAATGAGCCATATATCTGCATATCTCTTTCTACCTTCCACGGTGGTTGACGCTTCACAACATAGAGCATCTCCATCATCTGAAGTGTTTGCGGTATTGCCTTGTGGATTAGAGTTTTTATTTAGACTCCAACAATCCTTCTTCAAGTGACCATTCTTTCCACAATTGTAGCACTTTAAATTCTTCTTGCTCATCGACTTCGATCTACCATGTTTGTGACTGCTACTTTGGCCACGTTCTGTTGATCTCCCTCTCATCGTTGTCAACGCTTCTGCTTGTTGCAGATTTACTTGTCTGTCTTCCTTGTTCTTGCGTCGATTTTCTTCTTGTAGAACAACAGCTGCAACGTCATCGAAGACTAGACTAGTGACATTACTATTTATCAAGTTGATGATGAGTTGATCATACGAATCAGGTAGACTTTGAAGTAGAAGTTCAGCACGTTCTTGTTCTCCTATTGTATATCTTAAGAATGTAAGCTGAGAAAATAACATGTTCAGTGTGTTTAAGTGCTCCTTCACTGAAGTAGATTCTGGCATCCGAAGAGTGTATAATTTTCTCTTAAGGAAAATTTTATTGTGCAGCGATGTGGCCTCGTACAGTTTGGTGAGATGATCACATATCTCATTAGCTGTCTTCTTCTTCTCGATGCTTGACAATACTTCATCTGGTAATGCTAGATGAAAGTTTGCCATAACATTCACGTCCATTTCGATCCACTTGTTGTCATCTATGAAATCCACTGGTCTTTCACTGATAGCTGCTAGACAACTGTCTTTTCTCAGGATGGCCTTCATCTTCAATTTCCACAATGAGAAATTTCTCCCATTGAATTTTTCAATATCAAATTTTGTTGCCATAACTTCTTTTACGGATAGCTCCCACTATTTCACTATCGTGAATAGTTCTCTGGAACCTTCAAAGAATGGGTAATACCTTCTTACTTTCTTATGTTGAAGGATCCACCTTTTGGTGGCAACAACAAAGACAATAAACATATATTACACACTCTAATATGGCTTGACTACCAATTATTGCGGAAGAAAGCTATCGGATAGAGCAAAATCGCAACTGATAATTTGAGAAAATAAAAATGAAGATAAAGAAGACACAAAATTTATGTGGAAAACCCCTAAATAATATAGGGTAAAAACCACAGGCAGCGGTAGAAGAATTTCACTATGAGAAAATAGGAATTACAACTTCTCTCAATCTACCAAGGAGAAAATAATGATAATTCTCTCTAGATAAAAAAGAGGAAACAACTCTCAAGAAACTCTCTAAATTCTCTCTAGTATTGGAAGAAAGCTAGAATGTTTTGGGATGGTTTTGAAGCTAAATGAGCTAGGGTGTTTATAGTTGAAGCTTAAGGACTAATTTGTAAATACCCTAAATTACAATGACTAAAAAATGATTTTACCATTTAAAAAAATTCAACAAGATTAGGCTGGAATTTTCGGTGCATTGATTATAGACACTTTCGGTGTCTTATATTGTTAACTTTTCAACAACACGTTAATAGTAAAAGATACATAAAAATATCACATTAATAACATACGTTGATTGTTAATAAATCAACGATTTTCATTAAACATATGTTGTTTTGAACAAAAATTAAAATGTATGGAATTAAAATACTTCAAAAAAAAGACTAAACTGATTAATTAAGTAAAAATTGATGACTGGTTTTAATATAGTATGATGATAAAATTACCCTCTAATATCTCTACAAGTGGTCATATTCTCCTATATTTTTCTTTAAATATGTTAGCTTCTAATATTTCAATTTTTTTTATTAAAATAGATCATGTTGGATAGAAATCATTTGTTGAACGACGATCGACACATATTACTTACGTGATAATTTTATATACTCAATTAATGTTGGATAGGGGTTTAATTGGTTAAAGCAAGTAATTAGTTTAGTATTGTAGAATAGAATATGAAGGAGAGAAGGCGTAGGCAAAGGCATTGGCGGAGGAGCACACGGGGAGACCACTAATGGGATGCTTCCAAAAGACTCAACGTGCAAAGGAATGAATAGGGGAGACATCCACAGAGGAATAATTCTTTAACCATCAAAATATACTAATAATAAAAAGGAGGAGAGTGATAAATCCCAGGAAGTGGAAGGCAGAGTAGAAGGGAATAACTGAGCAGTGGTGAGCCTAAAGAGAGAGAGGAGCGGGGTGGTGGTGGCTCTTAGCAAATTGGTGTCAGAGTGGGGGCACTCTGCACATTTCAGAAGAGATTCCACATCAGGATAACTCCCATTACTAAACGCCCCCCTCTTCTTCTCCTTCCAGTACTCTTCCAACCCAACACCCGCCCCAATTAGTCACCTTTAGCTTTCCCATGCAAATTTTATGTGTAAACAAAGTACTAGATGCTGTTGATGGGTAGTTCTGGTGTTCTACTATACTATATATTATATTATACTATACTTTAGCTTTCCCATGCAAAATTTATGTGTAAACAAAGTACTCTTCTCCAGCTTTTTAGAGATAAAATTCGGTTTAGAGGTAAATTTATCATTTTATCCTTTCTTAACGTTCTCAATAGGGACGGGCATGGGTCGGGTCGGGTTTTTTGTCCACCCGACCCGAGAACAAAGGATCCTCCACCAGAGATTCGACCAAAACAAAATTTCACCCGACCCGACATATAACTTAGAAACCCGACCCGACCCGATCTAAAATAATAAAAAATATTATTTTTATTCAATAAAAATAGTGACTTAATTGAAAAAAATTATATATAGAGGGGTATTATTGTAATTATTCTAAATATATAAGATAAAATCATATATTTTTTCGTGTAGGGTCGGGTCGGGTATTTTTCCCCTTAAACCCGAATCCAACCCAACCGAACATCACACTTAAAAAAACCCGACTCGAACCCAATTTTTTTTTAAAAAAAAAAACTCGTAGGATTCGACTAATGCCCATCCATAATTCTCAACTACTACTTTTACCCAAGAAAAAAATATTCGAAAATCCATTTTTATAAATTCTAGATATATAATTATTGTTCTTTTTTGATAATCATTGTTAATATTAAAAGAATAATATATTTTAAATTTAAATTGATATATTTAATATATTAAAATATAAATCAATTTAAAATAATATATTTTAAATTTATTATATAATGTATAAAACGACATTTTACCTTCTCGAAAGTACTTTTTAAATCAATACCAAATACTAAAATTTTAAACTCGGTTTTTCAAAATCACTTTTAAAAATATTTTCTCACAACATTTTTCAAAAACAATGTCAAACCGGTAAGGGGATTTTTAATTTAAAATATTATTTTATTAAATTTCAAATTATACAATCTATTATATTTTTTATTCCTACGAAAAAGTTACATTGTGATAAGTTCAGAGTTTATAATTGAAAAAATTATATAATTTATAACAATTTTAATTACAACAAAAATTGTTATTAATAAGATAATATTTTCGGTTTCGTCCTTAAATATTAACATGCTGAACCTAAAAAGGTTAACCTTTTAGTAAAATTTTGTTGTATTTTAGACTCTCTTGTCGTAGTTATATGTTAAATTTGACACTCTTGTTGTTTTTGAAGTAAAATGTGAGTGTTAAACCAATAATCAGCTGATCTATTAGGATGAAGCACTAGATTTCTTGAGTAATGTCAAGGGGTCGAATCCTGACGTTTGTGTATGGAGCAAACTGACTTGGGAGGGTTGCCTCCATAATGGGTCTCTGCAAAACACGATATAAATTAATCGATCAATATATTAAATACCAACGATTAATTAAAAAAAAGTGTGTTTTCAAGCATTGGATTTAAAAGAAGTATAAAATTTGATGGTTAAATTTATTACTATATTAATTTATGGTAATTTTCACGTCATCTCTAGGATGGCAACAGGTCGGGTTCGGGCCGGGTATTGGTTCCCTCGTCTCGTCCCCGTTTAAAAAACTCGTCTCCGCTTAAAAAACCACGGGATTTAAACGGGGATCCCCTTTAGGTAATCGGAGAAAACCGCGGGAAAACGAGTATCCCCGTTTAGCATAAACAGTTATTTAAACGGGTATCGGGCCGGGTATATATATTTAAATTAAATATATATATATATATATATATATTTTAATTTAAATTAAATTTATTAATATTATATATATATAATTATTTTTAATATTTATCGGGCCGGGTATCAGGCCGGGTAATCGGGTAATCGGGGCGGGGATTACTAAACCCGTCCCCGTTTAACATAAACGGTTTTTCCTCTTCCCCGTTTAATTCGATTTTCGATTTTCCCCGTCAGATTCAGATTTTTTTTCATCCCTAGTCATCTCTCATTAAATAACAATAACGGGTCGATTTATTAATATTTTTTCAGTCAAGTGAGCATTTTGTTAATTTTTATAATAGTAGGAATCAACAAAAAAATCCATAATAATCGAGAGGATATTTACATATTTATCTATTCATTGGAAGAAATGCCATGTAGAACTTCCTTTCCAGTTATGTTTAAATTTTACGATCTGAAAATTCAATGCAACATCTAATCTTTCCAGTTCAATTGAATGTTTGATCGATTAGATTGGAATCTTGGTCCAATGCATCTGGGCTTAATACAACCTGTGCCTATTAGGCGTTGGGATTTAGGCCCAGTCGGAAAATAGGATAAAATTCCAGAGAGAACTGAAGGAGCAGCGGGTGGCGTGCGCGCGCGCGAGAGAGGGCTGGAGGAATAGGAGCATTTGGGGGAACAAGAGTGCTGGAAATAGTGAAGAAGCACGATTCAGGCGGCCTCGTCTGGAAGAGAATTAAGTTCACCTCTACCCGCAAAGCCAACGCCAAGAAGCGTCTCCGTCGCGATTGGCAGGTCTCTCTCCTTTTTGGCCTTTTTACATATTTTCTGAGTTTTGACCTTGCTAGTTGATTTTATTCTTTGAATCGATTCTGTTAGTTGTTAGGAAGTAATTAGAATTCAGGGATAAATATCAATTGTAGGAGTATGTTGTGCTCTATACATAACAAGTTTAACATTTGGCTGTTCATTACATTTAGAGCTATGTATATTTGGACTCAGACACTGAATTTAGTTTCAAATTTTGTAATTGAAAAGTCAAAAATCATACATGCTCTAGATAGCATAGAGAGTTTAAGTTCATATGGTATATAGTCTTGTTAACCCAGATTTCATATTGAGGGTATCCATTGTTCATGAATGATGTTTTCGTCTTCGTTTTTGTCTGTTCCTTTCCTATAGCTATTGCAAAAGGGTTCTTATATTTTATGGTCATTGGCATGAATGGGGGTATTCTATGTTGATCTAGAACTAGTTTTGACTTTGAGAGCTGAAGTTCTGTTTGTGTTTATTTTAAGGGGTTATAGTTGTAGGCTGGGGTTGGCATTAGATGATTGTGTCTGATCAGTGAGCTTTTAGTTCAGTGGTTTAGAACTAAGCACGTTTTATCCGGCATATGACTTTGGAAGATCATACAATTTTTTCTATTTCCAAATATGTCAGACACAAGCTTGTGACATGGATGCTTCAAGGAAAATTGAGAGTCTGATTAACATTGCTGAGGACATAGAAAGTGTTAGTTAATCCTGAGTCTTGAAAGGATAGTACAAGGTTCAGGCATGATGGGACATTTTTACTTTATATCTGGTAACTTGGTTGGTCAATTAACAGCTATCATTCTATTTGGACGAAGTGTAGTTTAAATTCTATCATTAGTTTGTCTACTTACCATGAGTGTGTACTCTTGGTGGTACAGAGATGAGAGAATCTTCATATATTGTCTTTGGGCCTTTTCATTTGCTTTTGATTTAGACTCCTTGGGTTATGCTAAAAATATATTATTTACTTGTACCCATGTAATATTTTGTGAAAAATATAATTATTGTAAATATAAGTAGTTGACCTTTTGTAGTGGCCTTTGGATGGTGGATTTAAATCCTTTGCCAATTGTAGAACTTAGCCTGCTTATATACCAGTCTTGCTTTCCTTAAGGTCCAGTGTTTTCAGGTGTTCAAGCCGCTCTCAAGGCTTTAGATTTCTTAAGCGCTTGCCTGCGATATGTGTATTATATCTATGTATAAGTGTGTGTGTGTGTGTGTGTGCGCGTATACGCTTAAATATATAGTTATGATAATTAACCCCTATATTTTTCAGTTCTCTGGTGGAGGAAATTGGGGATTTAATTACTGCTATGGACACTGTTCTTAGATGGATTCCTAGGAGTTGTAATATGGAGGCCGACAAGTTAGCTAAGCAGGGGATTGGTTGATTGTAGCAGGCTTATTGTTTTAATGTTTTATATGTTTTGTGTTTTTCTTCGGGATAGGTATAGGCTAAAAGTCTGTAGTGGTGTTGCTAGTTTGGTAAACAGGTCACCCAATCAGAGGATGTTGCCTTAGCTTAGTTGGTTTAGCCTAAGTTAGTGTTGTTGTATATGGTTGTTTATGGGTGTTTTGTGGTTTTCTGTTTTTGATGGGGGCGTTTCTCTGGATGTATCTTATGTAACTTCAGATGTTGAATGAAATCCTAAGGCACTCTTTTCCTCCTTCCTCTGATTAAGGAGCTTTCTTACAAGCTCCATTAATCAAGAAGGGGGGTTTTAACGAAGCCTTCAATTCTTATAAAAAAAAATTCTAAAGAGTGGTCATGTACAAAACATGGAATTTTTGGTGGCCAATATACATGATTAATTTATGGTCCCATATTGTTGGAGGTTAAAGATTTGAAAAGTAGAGAGTTAAGACTTGAGAGTGGTCAAGTTATCTACAAAACATGGAACTTTTTTGTTAGCCGATATGCATGTTTTCTTTGTGGTCCCATATTGTTGCATACTCAACTCAGCTATCGGGAAGTAGAGAGTTTGATACATCTTCCTTTTTACAAGTAAAGGTACATTCAATAAAACAAAGTTATGAATAAAATAAATTAAAGAGAACTTCAATCAGACAGGGTTTTCTTACGCATATTACCTTAAAAAGAGTGCATTGCCCAGCACGCACTTGATCAAATGTGCCTTTCTGGAAAGGGTGGGAGGCTTTCTTGTTGTCTAATGGTAAAGCACATGCCTTGACAACACTGAGGCCCGGATCTCCCAACTGAAAAGCCACAAATATATAAATCATTTAAGGAAAAGAAAACAGGTTTTGGTCTTCCATTTTTCTGTTTGCCTTGCATTAAATAGCAGTCTCTGATTACTGCTGTTCCGAGGAGCTCATATGAATCGTTACTGTAATTTCCCCCTTACCCATTTGCTGTCTGTTGATCCTGTAACATGGTGTCTTGGATGATTATTTTTTTCGCCAGATTATTTTAGATATAGTCATTCAAAATTTATATATTTTTAACCTTTGGAAATATTTATTTTCTTTCAGAATGAAGCCGTTTTGAGGGTGTGTTCAGAACCGCCTCCTCCGAGAGCAACCGACATAGCTGGTGTTGAGAAAGACGTTGAAGGGCCAACTTAAATGACAGTTAAAGAAGACCCTACATGAGCCAGAGAGGAATTTGGTGACCCTCGGGTTAATGTAGCAGAAAGTTTTACATAGCAATGGTTGTATGGGATCATTGACCACTTTTCCCCTAATGTTAAATACCATTGCTATGATCTTAGTAGTTGGTCAATGGACATACGCAATCATAATCACAGATCTCTTATCAGCAGTAGCTCTGTACATGAAAAGGAAATATGAAAAAGTCGTTTGCTTACGATGTTCTTGCTTGTTTTAAGGTTCAGTTGATAAGAAAACTCAAAACTCAGCTGCTGCCTGTTTGCTTCTCGTGTGGGCACTCGACATTGGTGGAAAAGGAATGACATTTCCACAGGGAAGAGTGGTGTGAAAGATGAAGTGGTCTAATTTGGCACGTTAAGGGAGTTGGATGGAATGGTGGACCCATAACTACCAAATGAAAAGGTATGAGAAACCCACCTTCTTGTCTGATTTTGACATTGGAAGGGACAATTAGACTTGGGAATTCCTTCTTTCCATACGTCTCTCTTTACTATTTTGGCCACTTGAAGAGATCCTTAAGAGTTAGCATCTCATTTTTACACGTAACAAATCACATGATATTCTTCATCTTAGCACATGTTCTTGTTTACCAATACTTTCCTCATAATAATATATCTTCTACCGTAGACAAAAACATGATTTGAAGTTAGGGATGTAACTCCTAAAATTTCAAGGGATGAAAACAATTTATCAATAGAAAATATTTATGAGAAATAAAAAATTTTAGGGGGAAACTGCCCCTTACCACTCAACCCATCCCTTAATTTACATCTATAGGGTTCGAACCCTAATCCATGAGATGCCAAAGAATTTTAGCCACTTCTCCATTGTGTTAGAAGTTTTACATAAATGGCTTACCATTAGGTTATTGGTTTATCCATTTATGAGATTTTGTTTAAAAAGATTAGAAGACAGAGATAACGTTGGGTGTTTTATGGTAGTTTCTTCTTGAAGGGATTGACCTAAATCATGTGTGAAGAGCCACAACCTTTTGCTGCTTGTAATTGTGGTCCAGTCCTCAACTGTATTAATTAATTTTTTTTAAAAATCTGAAAAAAAACTACCAATTCAGGGGGCCAAAGCCCCTGCCAGCCGGATCCAGTCTCACCCATGCATGTTGTGTTCCATTTTAGATTAATTCTAGTTTAGGTCCGATTATAAATTAACTCTATCTACAGATGTTATGATCTAAGATTAACCCCTCTGTTTGTAATTCTAACATAAATAATAGTTTAGAATAAAAGTACATTTTTTTTTAATTTTTATTCAAATTTTATATTATATATTTTTAAAATTAATATTTAATTGATTTTAATTATAAATTTGAGGGTTTATTTGATGTTTAAGAAAAAAATAAAATTTGAGAAATTACTAAAATTTTAAAAACATTAAATATTCTTAAAATTATTTAAAATATAAAATAAAAAATATATAAGTTACAAAATATTAAAAAATATTTTGAATGAATTATATTGATTATGAGCTGTTAAAAACATATATTTTAAACTTATATCAAAACTTGTATAAATTTAATTTTGAATGAAATAACGAGTATATGTTTAAAATTTATATTTAAACGTTTAAAAGAATTATATCTAAACAATATGATTTGAAAATTCCATGTAGGGGAGGCATACGGGTACAATTTCGTAGATTTCGCATCGTATCTGCTTCAATTGGGGCGGGGATGAGTATAAGTTTAGTGGATAGTAGGCGGGTATGGATGTAAAAATTCATACCCATCGTGGGTAGTGGGTAAGTGATGGGTTTGGGACCTTACCCGCCCTGCATCCGCATGTCCTGCATATGTTCGTCGCACATCCATCCGCCTACTAACTATCTACCATATAAATTTTGGACCATTATGAATTTAAACATAATTTCAGATATTATTCTAGAAATCTTAAGATTTTATAAGACATAACTTGTAATATAATCAAATGTTAGGGTATAAACATTTTTAGAATTGAAGATCATCGTTTCTTGTATTTCAAATCGGTACGTATGGATGGGTACAAACGAGTACGGGATGGGTGGTGAGTATCCGCATGAGAATTGATTTAAGAATGTACCCGCGTGGGCAAGTGTGAATTTAAAAATTTTACCTATCATGAATGGTGGATAGGTGATGAATACGAAAATATTGAGCGAGTATAATGACAGGGGAAGGAATATATGCATCCGCCCTACCCATTTGTCATCCCTCTTTGATCAAATTTTATTGATTTTGAATTATTAAAAACATATATTTTAAAATCATCAAAATTTGTATCGAAACGACGGTCAAGTACAGTTATAATCTTTCAAAATATTTAAGATCCTACTATCTAAAACTACCTGATAACCGCCACATACAAGACTTCACCATCTATTCTATTTTTTTTATACCTCATTCTTAAACAAATCATTACTTGAAACTAATAAAATCTTGGTTTAAATGATTATATTCAAATTTTAAAACAATCTTATTTAAATCTCAAATTTATATAAAAATATAATGTTTCAACTTTCGTTTTTTAAATGAAATATCTATAATCTATTTTAAAACATTTTTATATTTTTTTTTCTTACATCCACTTTTGCAAGTATTCCATTATAAAATATTTATTATTCAATATATATTTAAAAATATTATTTGAAAAAGGAAGAAAAACAAGTATATTATATATGAAAGTGTTGCGTAAAGAAATGGAAGAGCGTGAGCTGACCTGAAACCCATTTTCAGTTGCTTTTGTATGCTCCGCTTATTCTAGTGGTTCACTATGAGCTCCATAGCAATGATAGCATAAGCAGGATGGAATTTTATTTTTCTTTTATGTGTTTAAATATAAGAATAATTTAATTGATTCTTTACCTTAAAAATTAGCTGACCCTTATTCCCATATGTAATGGGGTAAGGGAGAGGTAAGATAGTAGGCTGCCCCCAACGTCAGGTTGAGAGCAGCTTCCGTGAGAGACCTCCAAATTATGAAATGCCCTCCGTGGGACTCGATTCCACGACCTCAAGATTAAAAATCTTGTGCTCTATCAACTGAGCTGGATGATAATTTCTAAGATTCTTTACCTTATAGATCATTATAAAATTAAATATTAAATATCTAAATTTTGACTCATTCAATAACTTCTCCAATATCATCTAAATAATCAAATTCATTTCAATTTATTTTACATACGCCCTTACCTCATCCCCGTATATTTTAAAGGATTCTTATACAAATTGATAATTTTATTTTTGGATTTTATAATTTCCTAAATTATTACCCGAATCCTTTGTCTTTAAATTTAATATTTTATTTAAGTTTGTTTGATATTTTATAGTAAATAGTTATTAATATAATATCATTAAATGTAATTAATGGTAACAAAATAAAACTTCAAACACTTTAAATACATAATAACGAATAAACGTTAAACACCTGCTTTAATAAAAAAAATTCAAATATTTAAAATAAAAACATATAATTCAAACATTTATTTCTCAATTAAACTTTTATAAAAATATAACGTCCACACTAAGTATCAAATTACAAATTATTCTTAAATTTAAATATTAAATTAATATACCTATTTGAGACTTGAATGGTTGTTTTCGGCTTGCCTGTTATCCCATGGCAAGACAAAGGGCTCAATCATGGTGATAAATATATATAATCTATGCCGTCCTTAACCTGTGTGGCCATCCACTTGGCAATCATACAAGCATCAATGACCCACTCTTTTTAACATTTCGGGTTCTCTGACAACACATTTTTTTAATCAATTTTTTGATTACTTGAAACTTCAGATTGTAGATTAAATATGGGTTTAATTATGTGGAGTGAGTCAACAAGAGCAAGGGGACATGCTCCTTTGCATGGAAGACACTTGTACCATATACAAGTGAACACAGATGGATCGAGAGATTGTCTCTCTTTAAAATTTTAAAATTATCATATAATTTAAGTATTTGATTATGTTTTCTTTTGATGATTTATTCTTTTCACTAATATATTAATTTATATTTATAGTATAAAATCTTATGTTGTTCAAAATTTGTATAAGCTAATTTTTTGAACATAAAATTCAAAAAGCGAGCTCTTTTGTGTTGGAGTTGAGTTTTCTGAGATGCAAAATATGATTGTTCTGGGTTTCGCATAGGTACTCTTCCGGTGAGATATTTGGGAGCCCCGCTTTGTTTCTAGGAGCCTTTCTTACTTGATCTGTGAGGGATTAGTGGATAAAATTATTAGGAAAATTCAGTGTTGGTCTTCTAAATGTTTATCCTTTTTTGGAAGATTGCAACTCATTCAGGTGGTTATCTTCAGTGTTCAAAAATTTTGAAGTACAGTTTTTCTATTGCCTTCTAAAGTGCTGAATAAAATTGAAAGTTTATGTAGTGCTTTCCTTTAGAAGGGTTCAGATGGCCTAGCCAGGGGTGCTCGAGTTAGTTGGGAGAGGTTGTGTCATCGAAAATGTGAAGGGGGTCTGGGGATAAAGAATATTTTAATTTGGAATAAAGCTTGTATGATGAAATGGTTGTGGCTTCATCTTGTGTAGTCGGAATCACTTGGGGTGGCTTGGATTGAGAAGTACATTTTGAAGGGGTGCTCTCTATGGAAGACGCCTATGAAGGACAGTTATAGTTGGGCATGAAAAAAATTCTTAAATTGAGGGATGATTATGCCCTTGTTGGTACTAGTATGGATGGGGCTTTCAAGCTAAGAAGGTATGGGAGGTGCTTAGGCATAAACAAGGCAGTTCCTTGGCTTAAAATACTATGAGGGACTTGTTTATACCACGGTACTAGTTTATATCTCGGTTAGTGTTGCTTGATCGGTTGCCAACTAAAGTTCGTATGCTTAGTTGGGGTGGTCAGATTAATCCAAATTGTGTGTTCTGTGATTCTGAAATTGAAACTAGGGATCACCTATTTACTGAATGTGATTTCTCCAAATAAATTTGGAGGGAAGTTATGCAGGTTTGCCATGAGGACGGGTTGTTGATTTGCTGGATGGATATGGTAGGTTAGGTGTAGGATCATAGGAAAGGTAGAACTTTAAAGGCTACTATAATTCAGATAGTTTGGTGCTGCTATCTCTATTATATTTGGCAGGACACGAACAACAAGTTGCACAGTGTTTCCCCCCGTTTGATAGAGGATATTGTTCTGCAGATTAAGCGTAATGTTAGGCTGAGATTAGCTGGGTGCGCTAAGGTTGATGTCTCCTCCTCTGCTTTTGCTGTAGGGTGATGGATTTTGTTGGGTTGTTGGAGTTTTGTTAAATTGTTTGTTTGTACAGAGATGGTTACTTTGGATGAATAATACTTCCCTCATCCAAAAAAAAAAAACATAAAATTATATGTTCGTTGATATCAATGAAAATGTCTGCTCCTCCTATTATTATAATAACTAGGGACATACACAATTTTATATTTGGAGATGCAAATATAAAAGCTTATATTAAAAACACTTAATATAAAAATAAGTGTCTAAAAATTCCGAAAAATGTTTTAGTTCATAAAGAATTTTATTAAAATAGGTGTCTACAGTTTTTTCTGTTACAATTTTAGGTGTCTATTGTTAAAAAAATCGTTAAGTGACATGTGTCACGTTATTTTTTTAAATATTTTATTTTTTTAAAAAAAATCTAAACGTGACATGTGTAACTTAACAGTTTTTTTAACGATAAACACCTAAAAGTGTAAAGGAGAAAATTTTAATTACCTATTTTTAACGAAAAATTCTTTAGGCTCAAAAAATTAATTTTAAATATAATTTAGACACTTATTTTTATACTAAGTCTATTAAAAAGTCATCAATATAAAATAAAAAGAAAATACATATGATATATGAGAATTTAAAGCTTTTGAAAGGTGCATTCACACCCCACTCCTCGGTCTATTCACAACAACAACAACAACAACAATAATAATAATAATAATAATAATAATAGAGTTTATACATCCAATGCCTCAATTAATACTTTGGTTTCGTTTTGGCCACCATAACTATTTTTTTAAAATAATACCTAACATTTAATTTGAATTTATTTTGATCACCATCGTTAAAAAATTAACGATGATGTTGATATGTTTCATAAAATAATTATTTAAAATTTTTAAAAAATATATCAAGTGTAAAAGAATTTAGTGACTAAAATAAAACAAAAGTGATAATTTAGATACTAATAGTATAATCTACTCATAATAATGCAGCAGTGAAGGTGTAAACACTGCAGGGTAGGTGCACAACAATAGGAGAATCTTACTGTTAAAAGTCCTTTCTGAATCTGTTGAGCTGCAAAATTTTCAAAGGGATTGAGAATATTTTTCAATCATGTGCAATTTATTTGAAATTTAGGGTCCACATTTCTTTATGTACAAGGAACACCAGTCTTCCAAATTCAAGTATATCAGTTAACCTTGATTACTTGCAACCTTAAACCTATACTCTTTCCTGTTTAAAGGTACCAAAGCAGCTCACTTCCCAATGTTATTATACTTAGAGTGTAGTGTACATGATGGAAGCTCGGCTGAAATTCTGATTCCCTTCTCTTAAAAACTCAACCCTTTTAGCTTAAACAACTTGTTCTGCAATGTTCATGTGCAAAGCAGTGTGAAGTTGACCGTGTGAAAAACAATGAAAAAAGTACCGAAAGGAGGGTAATATTACAGATTAAATTACAAAGGGTACCCCTTTTTTCTTTTGAATTTGCTCTTCTTTAAAAGATTGGTTAATCAGAATCCCAGGTACATGCAGGAAAAGAAAAGTGCTGAACCGTGTGCTTTTTTTAAGGTTTTCTTCTGAAATAAGAAAAACTATCGCAACAACTGCTTTCTTCATGGTCATCCGTGTCATTACTCGAGACCTGAGTGATCCCACTGGAGACGGAGGATGAGGAAGAAGGGACAAGGTTCAAGTAGGTCTTGTTCTTGGCCAGGAAATCATAGAAAACAGGCCTGCTCTTTGTCCTTGGTTTAACAACCTTTTGGTTGTTGCAAGATTGTTGCAGGCCACCTTCTTCATCGTTTTTAGCACTTCTTTTCTTCAAGAATATGCGGCACAACACCCAATTTTCCATGGGAACCGCATTGGTCTACACAAGTTTTTTGAAAAAGAAAAAAACAAAATCATGGATTTGCTTGACCAATGTAACATGCCAGGTTTTAACAGGACCAAGAGTTTACCTGGGTTTGGTTCTTCTCGGCGCTGACAATTCGATACTCATGCATGATCCAATCTGTTCGACATCCCTTCGGGGCTTTTCCTCTGTAAAAAACCAAGGTTTTCTTCATACCAACAGCTTGGTTTCCCCTGGAAGAAACGATTTGTTTGTCGAGCCCGGTTGCTTTCCAATAGCCTGAAACCGTGGCTCTGTTGGATCTATTGGTATTGGGATACTTGGCCTCCCTTGTGCTGAAAAAGTACCTCTCCTGCTCCAAATCACCTGGTTTTAAAACACCCAAATGCGTCAAAAACAACTTAAATTTGGTTGTAAAACGAGAATCAAATGCAATTTAAATTTGGTCCTTGGACCAACCTGGCAAATCCCAAGGGTCGGCTCTGCAAACGTCGACCTCGGGGATGATAGAGGCAGGCAAGGGGAAAGCAAGCACCTTTCGTCTCAAGTACTGAACCACTAACTCTTCATCCGTGGGGTGGAAACGAAACCCAGGAGGCAATCTCAGCACACCATTCTTTACAAAATTAACCCTCTCCATCTTCAACACAAAAGAAGAAGCCTTGAAGCAGATTAAGAACAAAACCCAGAAAGGAGGAGTCTTGAAAACACCCAATCGAGCCTAGAAAAGAGGGGGAAAGCTTGTAAATTTGTGAAATTGAGAGGAGGAGGGGGGGGGGGAAGTTGGGTATAAGAGGAGGGAAAAGTGTGGGTTCTTTATAGATGGAATAAGGAGGAAGGAAATGGCGTGAACAAGACTCAATCTTTTTTTAGACGCAAATTGAACGAAGGGTGTAAACAAGTAAAATGGGGATTGGGGTCTCTTGGAAAAGGGTTTAAGCTGTTTGTTTTTTTGGTTTGGATGAAACAAGCGAATGCGTCTGAAGTGGGAAGCCTAGTTGCGTTGGACTTCGTCGTCCCCAATGCGTACGGGAATACCCGTAGCTGTTTCACTTCCCTTTCCCTTCCACATCTTATTTTCATTATTCTTCCTAATTTTTCTGCTCTTTCTATTCATTACATCAGTTACTGAATTTTAATTCGGATGTCTGTTTCTATTAGTTTACTTTTAAAAACTGAATATTATTTATGAATTAAGTGTAAATATATTTTATTTAATTATTTGTGTTTGATTCATTAATTGACTAATCTAAATTAAATGTTACAAAAGTTGAATATGGGATGATTTTTTAGACCAAATATAGTTGTGCTTATGATTATGCTTTTAAAATTGTTTATAAAGTGATTACAATATAATATATGTTCAAAAGATTTAACTGGTTGATAACAAAATTCATTAATTGACTAATCTAAATTAATGTTACAAAAGTTGAATATGGGATGATTTTTTAGACCAAATATAGTTGTGCTTATGATTATGCTTTTAAAATTGTTTATAAAGTGATTACAATATAATATATGTTCAAAAGATTTAACTGGTTGATAACAAAAATGTAAACATTTATGTAGATGTCGTAATCGAACTTAAAATTTTTAAATATTAATCATTATTTTAATCACTGAGATCATTTAATTCGCATAGTTACATGGGTGTCTTTCTAAATCTAGGTAGAGAGATCATATTTTAAGATTGGGTAAATTGTGCATTTAGTACCTAAACTATTAGTTTTGATTTGTTTTAATACCTAAACTATCATTTTTAGTATGTTTTAGTATCTGAACTTTCAAAACCATACATAAAATTTAGTTTTTGTTTTATTTTAGCACTATATCGTTAAAAATTTTAGTTTTTGTTTCATTTTAGTACTCTAGTTCAAAATTTATCGTTAAGTTTAAAAAAATTGAAAGTTTAGGTACTAGAACGAACCAAAACTAGTAGTTTAGGTACTAAACGCATTAAAATTTTAATGGTGGTACTAAAATAGAATGAAAACTAAACATTATGTATGATTTTAAAAAAATATTGTGAGTTTAAGTCTTAAAATAAATCAAAACTGATAGTTTAGGTACTAAATGAATAGTTTACCCTTTAAGATTGGGAAAGGGTGACGTCATCCTTATGTCATAAGGTTACAGCTGGAACTCACCAAGCAGAGCAAGGGAATTTTTATTGAAAGTACGGAAATACCCTTCACAGAACCCTTTATTAATGGCGAAGGCCAAGCCCCAATCCTTTTTGGTTGGGGACGACGTATCGTTGGCCGTTGGTTTCTGGATACATTGTATCCTCTGCCGTTAATTCGACTGTAATATCAGTTCAAATTTTTTACTCGATTGTTAAATTAAATAAATAAATATAAATAATATTTTTAAATTTTTTTACCAATAATCAGTTGGTTTAGTGAGATGATGTACTAGATTCCTTAAGCAAAGGTCAAGGGTTTGAATCTTGACGTTTGTGAATTGAGCAAACTAAGTTGAAAATGATTGCCTTCGCCTCTGTAATATCCGATCTAGATTAGTTGGTCGATAAATTACCAGTGATTAATTCAAAAAATTAAATAAATAAAACATTTGGTAGGTTAATCATGCGAGGATGCATTCTATTACATAACGAAAGAAATTTGGTAGCTTAACAGGTCAGCGACAATGGATTATATTATATATGAAAAATATATGAAAAATATCAGAGAAATGGGACAATGAAGCAAACTGGAGGCTTAAGTTGTTTTATACGGCAACAGTAACAGCTTCACTTATATAATTATAATTATAATTATAATTATTGAGTATATGCTTATCTGCCACAAGATCACTTGTGCCAACGACATCAATCCTCCAATATTATTCGTATAAAAATAATAAGCCGTCTTGCCCCAAGAATAAATATCTTCCGTTTAAAATAATTAATTATTATTTTTGAATGATATTTAATTGAGAAAAAGATCTCATTAATTGGTACATAATGTACAGCTTGGTGATAGACAAAACAAGTCGTAGAGAGGACGAAGATGAAGATAATAATGAAGAAAACAGATGCCTTAGTTTCTTGGGTGCCTGAGGGGTCCCTTGAAATTGACAATGTGCCCCTTATCCCTCACAATAACCAAAACCTCGCTCTATTCACGTTGCCATTTGCCAAATTTCCAATTAGGGTTGGCAGTTGTGCTTCTAGGTCTCTAACTAGTAGGACTAGGACAATTTTTTCATACCAATGCTTACATTCACTATAGTATATGGTTGATGATAGGGGGAGACTTCAATGGCCATATAGGTAGTGCAACCGACGAGTATGACGGTGTTCATGGGGGTTTTGGTTTTGGTAGTAGGAACGAGGAAGGGCGTACGTTGCTTGAATTTGGTACTCCACACGATTTGGTGGTCACTAACTCCTTTAACAAGAGAGGTGCGAAGTTGATTATGTTTCATAGCGGGGGACATTGTATCCAAATCGACTACATCCTGGTTCGAAATTGGGATCGATGGGCTTGTATTGATTGTAAGGTGTTCCCTGAAGAGGCATGTGCATCACAACACAGATGTTGGTTTTGGTGTTCCGCGTACGCCACGGGCGGAGCACTCATAGGAGGGCTAAACTTGGTAAACCTAGGATCCTTTAGAAGAACTTACATAGAGCGACAACTGATGACTTTAAGAGTAAGAATTTGTCTGATACAGGTTTTGGAACTACAAACTCAAATAATGCATATATGTTATGAAAACTATGGCAAATTCCATCAGAGAGGTGGGCAAAAACACCCTTGGGTTGTCGACAGGGAAGGCCAATGAACATAAAGAATCGTGGTGGTGGAACGACAAGTCCAAACTAAGGTGAAGACAAAGCAAACTTGCTTCAAGGAGTTTCTACAATGCAATGACGACGAAGAAAGGTCGAGAGCTAAACAAAGATACAAGGAGGCAAGACGGGAAGCCAAGAAAACGGTGGCTAAAGCAAAGGATAAGGCAAACGAGGAAATGTACAAGAGATTAGACACCAAGGAAAGACAAAACAACATCTTCAGGCTTGCAAAATCCAGGGAGAATAGGAAAAAGGATCTAGGTAGCATTAGGTTTATTAAGGACAACAATGGTGTTCTTTTAATGAAAGATCATGATATTAAAAGGGTTTGGGTAGTTACTTATTTGGCTTATTTAATGACGGTGCCTCTCCCTATAGAGATAATATCGTTGATGGGTCAGCCGACCATCATACTACGACCAATAACTGCCCTACAAGTAGGATTGGGTTTGAGGAAGTCAAAATGGCTCTTAGAAAGATGGGAAGAGACAAAGCTGTTGGTTCAGATCAAATTTCTATCACTGTGTGGTTGGCCCTAGGAGAATAGAGAGTTAAGTGCTTGACCAACATCTTTAATATTATTTTAGAGACTACCAAGATGCCAGAGGAGTGGAGAGAGTCTACTGTGATACCAATATATAAGAATAAAGAAGATCCCCAACGTTGTGGCAACTACAGAGGTATTAAACTACTCATCCATACCATGAAGCTATGAGAAAGGGTGATAGAGGCTAGGTTGAGACATGTTACTAGGGTTTTGGAAAACCAATTTGGCTTTATGCCAGGCAGGTCTACTACGGAGGCGATTCATCTACTTCGACGGCTTATGGAGAAATATAGGGAAAATATATAGATCTTCACATGGCGTTCATTGACCTTGAGAAGGCGATGATAGTGTTCCCCTCGATACGATCTGAAAGACCTTAAAAATGAGACTGACCTCAACTGTTTATATCCGGGCGATTCGTGATATGTACTATAAATCTACTACATACATCAGGACTACAGTTGGCGACACCGAGGCATTCCCGGTGAAAATTGGACTCCACCAGGGGTCGACTCTTAGCCCTTACATCTTCGCCTTGATTATGGACGACATCTATTATGCGACACCAGACGGTGTACCATGGTGTATGCTTTTCGGTGATGACATTGTCCTAGTTGCTGAAACAAAAACTGAGCTGAATAGTAGACTGGCTATCTGGAAGACTGCTTTGGAAGAAAAAGGTTTAAGAATCAATATTGAAAAGACATAGTATTTATGTTCAAACTTTAGTGGGAACCAAAACGATGAAGATGTAGAAGTATGCATATAAGGACACGTTCTCCCCTCAAATGATTATTTCAAGTACCTAGGGACTATGATACATAAAGATGGGGGTGTAGATGATGACGTTACACACCGTATAAAGGCGGGATGGCTAAAGTGGAGGGCTACTACTGGAGTTTTGTGTGACAAGAATGTGCCTCTAAAACTTAAGGGAAAACTTTATAGAATGACAATAAGACCAGCGCTGTTGTATGGATCAGAATGTTGGGCAATCAAGAAGGATCACGTAAGGAGGATGGAGACCGCAAAAATGAGAATGCTTCAATGGGCATGTGGTAGGATTCTGTGGGACATGACACTAAACTTTGTTATTAGGATGTCCTTGGGGGTGGTGCCGGTATCCGAAAAATTGAAGGAGGGAAGACTACAGTGGTTTGGGCATGTCCTTAGGCGATAACCGTCGGATGCGGTCAGGAGGGTAGAGTCGATTACAGTCGACGGTGCCAGAAGGAGAGGACGACCAAGGCGGAAGTGGAAAGACTGCTTGAGATCTGATTTGATGGATTTAGCCCTTACCGAGGACATGATCTCTGATAGGAAAGTATGGAGACTTAAGACCAGGGTAGCCGAGTAGTGCGAGTCACATCCATAGGGTGTATCATCTCTGTCTTCTTTTAATGCCTTTGTAGTAATTTCCATGGCTTCTACTTTTTATACGTTTCTGTCATTGGAATTTATGAAGGCTTAGAACTAGGGTAACGGAGTAGTGTTGCCTTAGTTTAGGTTTTAACCCATTAGGCTTTATTCCTTCTCGTAACTTGCTATCGTTGACTTCTGTGTATCTTTCTCTTCATGTTTCCTCTTTTAAAATTAATCGGGTCTTACGTTTCTGTCTACATGTGCATATGGGAATAGGGTTTTGTTGTTGTTGTAATGTTGGATGAAAATCGTTAGTTAACTAATAGTCAACACGTGTTATTGATATGACATTTTTACATATTTTTAATTTATGACATGACATGTGACATGCTAATAAAATAATGATATGATATGTGTCACACCATTCAAAGTGATGACATGGAATATACAATATCATTCAATTAAACACATACGAAAATCTCATATCAGTAACATGTGTTGATCGTTAATCAACTAATGTTACCATACAACTTGAATTATTTTGACTAAAAATAAAAAATTTAGAATTAAAATACAGAAAAAGAATAATAAAAAGAATAACAACTTAGGCCGTTAATTTTTTTTCATTATGTCTTATTTTTTATGGATTTAAATAAGAGTTGCACTGGAAAGTTTGGAGCGAAAAATTGAAGAAAGAGATGAAAAGCTGTGGTTCAAGATCCTTTATAGTTCCTTTTATATTATTTGTACAAGTATATATATATCTTTGAGGATTTGAGTTCGAATATTATAGATGTTACGAATATGAATGTTTAATATTAAAGAAATAAAAATTATCGTTAAACAATATTACTTACACTAAATTAATATATATATATCTTTAATACCGGATAATAAAGTGACTAGTGTTAATCTAAAGATTATTAATTATTAATCAATTAATAAATGAATAAATATAACAGGTGATGAAATTAACCGAGATGAGTGGTGGGCACACTTCACCTTCAAGTGATTGATGAGATGACCCATTTTCCAGATTGCCTAGATCTTCCTTTCTCTGTCTCACATTTTGGATAAAATGTACAATTACAGGGAGAGACATCTCTTCTCCCTCTCAATAATGCTTACGTGTATCCTGAAATTACGAACATACCCTCGCAAAGTTGTTTCCTGTTAGCGTCCTCGTCAGCCTTATATATTTACTTACCTAGATTCTAATGGCAGCAGCATTGGAGTTGTGACAAAATAGCAGGGTAGTTGAGGGATAGCGTGGGACAGTTGAGATTTAGTTAAACCGGAGCCTCTAACGTTGACAAATGAAGAAAAGCCCGATTCCCTATGGTGAAATGAAAAAGTTCTTTTCCACAATTTATCAATTTGTGTCCGTGGGGACTCAAATGGGGCGCTTATACCGAAAACTATCCTTAGACTTAATAATTATTTATCATATATTTTCTATTCTGTATACCAAAAAAAAATTTCTATTCTAATATTATCAATTTAACCCTCTTTGATGACTTTGTGAGATTCTGTTCGAACTAGCGCTATGTAAGAAAATGTTAACATTTGACATGTACGGAAGGTATAGATATTTCATTATGGACGTTGAATTATTGGGTACTCCATTATTATCCGAACATGAAAACTCAGTTACTTAAAGATTCTCCTCCCCTATAAATAACCCATCTGAATGTAAATATCATCACACCAAAATTATTTGTTTATTCTCACTTCAATCATTTATTTCTATCAAGTTAATTATATTTTGTTATTATTTTTATAATGTAAAACTATTTTTTATTATATTTTATTTATTTTATATTTAATTATTTAAACAAATTTTATTGTACTAATTATTTTATATTATTTCTTGTGGTTGTAAAATTGGAAGGCGAGATCATACCTATAGACAATTTGTTGATACGATAATAATATGAAATTGTCTTATTTAAATTATTGTGATTTTTTGAAATTTTCTTGGATTAATTTATATTTTAATTCATATATCATTTATTTAATTAGGTTATTTCAACTATTGTTTTTGTATATATAAGACTCTCAATCTTTCAAACTCTCAAAATGACACGTATTTCAGCTATTGTTTACTATGATGTAGAAATTCATAAAGATGAAATCAGAGTTCTCTTCGCATAAAATCATTCTGTCAGAATATCCTTCAAGAGAAACATCACTCTTGAGGAGCTGATCACTAAATTTCAAGGAAGGTTTGTTGGAAGTTCTAGAAGATCGTCCTTACTTTAGTACATATTTCTAACTGTAGTATTTTGGTTAACTTATACAACGTTCGAATTCTCCAACGAAGACGATGTTACTATGATGGTTGATTCTCATAATCAATATTCAGATGTCGATACACATATATATGTTACATTTGTTGAAGTGTATGCGGTTCATGGTATGTATTTATGCTCCCACTATGGGCTGGCTCAATAAGTTGATAGCCCAACTCAAGTAATGTGTAATGATTTTAACTCGTTAATATGAAATCCACATCATGGTGTCATCCCACCAAGTTTAATAGGGAGACATTCATCAACAACTTGTTTTGATCTGTACCGAGGTGGCTCCATAAATAATCCGTATGGTAACATTGCTTACAGCTCAAGGGGAAGACATTCATCTACCAATTTCTTTGATCTAAATATGGAGATGCCTTCGACGCAGTAATTTGTACATTACTTATTTGACACGATGTCTTCCAGTTTCAGAGAGAGACATTCAACTGCGAGCTTCTTCGACCTCAATGTCGAGATGCCTTCAAGTTCAAGTGGAAATCATTCAACTACCAGCTTGTTCGACCTAAATGTCAGCATCATAGAGAAAACCCTCTTCGTGAGTGAAGTACGAAAATGTTGAGACTGGACTAATCGTTCAGCTAGAATCACCACAGTTCAACATAGACTCTGATGATGATGATGTAGATGAGTTCTCACAAATATGGTACACACTGAACCTTCAACACACATGTATGAAGCTAATTATGGTGCAATGTACAAGCCAAAAATTCGGATATTCCTAATATTGGCGACTACTGATTTTAACTCATCAGTCAATGATGGTGAGTTATATAAAGGAATAGAGTTTCTATCCAATGGAGAAGCGACGATGGCAATTAATAATTACAACATTCGTAATTCAGTTCAGTCCAGAGTCGACCGTTCTACACCGAAAAATATGTCTGTTATTGTGTCCAACGTGATAACGAATGTAACTGGATGGTTCGTGTATCGAATAGAAAGATGACAAAATATATGGGAACTAATAGTATATAACGGTCCTCACACATTTTGTACTGGAGGGAACAACCAAGATCATCTTAACTTGGACTCCGACATTATATGTTAAGCCATCATGCCCATGGTCAAAGCAAGCTCTCATGTAGCTATTACGGTGTTGATTTCAGCTATATAATCACAAGATGTGTACACCGTCTCATATAGAAAAGTATGGAAGGCAAAGTAGAATCCTATTAAAAAACTTCACGGGAGTGGGATGCATCTTACAATGAACTACCAAGTTGGTTTAGGGTAGTTCGCAGGTTGAATCTTGGGACAATTGTCGACTTCAAAAGTTGCCATGCATATCACAATGATTGAGTGCTTCGCGATCGATGCTAACTCTATCGACTTTTTAGACTTACCCACAGTGTATTAATGCTATAAAATATTGCAAGTCCATGGTCCAAATTGATGAGACATTCTTGTATGTAAAACACAAGCAAGTTTTACTATTGATAATTGTCCAAGATGGTAATCGCAACATTCTTCCAATTGTTTTTGCCCTTGTTGAAGAAAAAGATATAAATTCTTGGGATTTTTTTCTCAAAAACTTACTCTTACATGTTGTCACGAGGGAAAAATTCTGTGTCATTTTAGATCGCAGAGATGGGATCAAATCAGCAGTGAATTCTTTGGGTCCAATGTGGCAACCACTCTATGTCTAACATCGGTATTATATCAAACACATTGTTGCTAACTATCATGGAAAGTTTAAGAAGAATGATGATCATCAATTACTTGGCACATGGATATGTCAAAATGCCTAATTTCTTTCTCAATCTTTTTATTTTTTTTATGGAAACTTAATATTAAGTTCTACATTTGACGCTCAGATTATGAACTATTACCTGAAACATTTGAGTCCATGCTCAAGATTTACGAGGAAAGAACGAGAAATGATACAATTACATCAACCTCATCAACAAGGAAACGTGGATAAATACATATGATGGTGGATATCGATATGGACATATGACAAGTAACTTGGTTGAGACTATCAATTCGACCTGAAAGAGGGCATGCCATTTACCAGTAACAACTTTGGTTAAAATGACGTATTTTTGTTTAGGAACGTTTTTTGCTAAGCTCGAAGGACATGCTCAAACTTTGATGTAAAATGGTCATGTCTATCACATAAGATTAGTTGCAGATCTACAAAAAAGAATTGATGCATCAAATGAAATGTCTTTAACATTCTTCTCTAGAACCCATGAATTACTCGTTCAGAGTTAATCTACGAGACAGGTGGTGTGATTGTGGGTTTTTTAGGTTCTGAAGTATCTATGCTCCCATGTCATATCAGATTGCTCTCATACCTGTCAAGATTATAACCATTTTGTGGATCTCATATACCAATTTTCAGAAGTATTTAAGGTATATGAATTTGATTTCCCTCTATAGATAATGAGAAAAACCTTGATGAGGTTCAAAATTGGCTTCCGATTGTACCAAATTCGTCTTATTAAGGGAGCTCAATCGTCCAAAATCCACTCGAACTCATTTTGATATGGATATTCGGGAGACATCCAAAGAAAACAAAAGATTTGGGCATTGTAGAAACCTATGACACAATAGAAAAATGTTCATCTCTTTTATCATCAAGTAATCGTTGATGTTGTGGCGATGTAATTGTTGTTTATGAAATCAAGTTTGTGTTATTTAATTTTCATTTACTTTCAATTAATTTCATTTAAGCATCACCGAGTAATGGGCTACTCAAGTGAAAATTAAATAAAAACATTACAAACTAGATACAAGAAAACGATACAATTCAAACAATAAAAAAACTAAATAGAAACATTAAATGCAAATGATACAATTTGAAAATTAAATAATAAAAACATTAAAAACAAAATAAATAAAAAGTCCATAATTAAATAAAAACTTTACAATTGTTAGTAAAAAAGAAAATTAAATAAAAATATTAAAAACTAAACAATTATATCGATGTTTGCATCTTGAATGTGTTCCGCAGGGCGTGATTGTCTGTGTCGATGCGTATAACTTGTTATTTCTCCTAACTCTCATCATTATCATCATCATCTTTAGGAGCAACTACATTTTTTTGATGAAGGATAGATGACGATGTAGCACCTCCATAAAATAAGGACCCTGAAGATGTATGGCTTACTATCTCGCCGTTAATAGAAAAATGTGAAAACTACAAAAACACCAAAATCGATGAGTTCAAAAATTGCACCGGAAGTGCCTGAGTATGTGGTGAACCTTCACCCGCCAAATAAGCAACATATAAACCCCACGCTGAATCTATAAGCATAGAAGTATAATATCCGCCAAGAGGGTCATAAAACCCTGCAACGGTGGCATCTAAACTAGCTGTGATGGAATCTGACCCGACTATGGCGACATCTGAAATGCTTGTGGTGTCATCTGACATGATTGTGGTGCCATTTGAAATGACTACAAAATGTACATCGATATAAACAGTAGCTGCTGTGATGGTTCCTGTGTTGTAGTTGAGGACGAGCTAAAAGTGCATGCTCTCCATCTACGAGTCGGGGGACGATGATGCTGTGACGGTGGACATCTTTGTCGGTGTTGATGAATGCTCCCGCTTTATGCTTCCTCAAAAAGTAGAAACGATTTCCCGTTCGTGTTAAACCACTCATAATAATCATATGAAACCAAATAATGATCCATATAAATGGTATCCATATTGGGAATGCGTCTATGTCGATCCTCTCATATCATTACCACTCGATGTGCTTCAATAGCCAGTCGACTTCTTTTTTGCCCCGTCTATCGATGATATGCATATCATCGAGATTCTTATGTGCTTCTAGAATAGATTGTATAAAACCAAATTGGCAGAGCACACGATCAGTAGGATGCCACTTGACAATAACATGACATATCAGAGGGTCCACTGCTATCCAAACATCTAATGGGCATCTCAAGTGATGTGGGATGCAAATCCTCATATCTTCAGTAGAATAAGGAGCCCATTGAAATTAAAACAAATATATATAATTCATATCAAAATAATATTCTAATTATATAACGATAATTAAAAGTAAATAATAAAATTTAAATACATACCTCAGTACCAACCTTCTGATCAATGAGTAGCCAAATTTCTTTCAATTCATTGGGTAAATCCCGATGTTCTTTTCTTGCACTTGACCACTTATTCAATGAAAAAATTCATTATATACTCAACAAAATTATTTATATACGAATTCAACATTGAAATTACCTCAATAATAGCGGGACGACCGACAGGTTTTTCATGACCAGACATAAAAAAGGCGTGCGATACCACGCCCAAGACTGGAGAAGAATGAGACATCCGCTGATAGCATTCTTTTTATAATTAGTTGCTCGACACATTTCCCTATACAGGAATGACAAAACTACAAAGCCCCAAACTGAGTGTGTCGACAACGTAAAAATCTTCAAGGTAACGCAACTACATACAATGAACTTGGTTGCGCGATTTTTCGGGCATCAGGATCCTTCCTATGAGTTGTAATATGCAAGCTCGTGCATACTGTTCCTCATAGGCGTCGCGACTCAAATGTTGAAAAGTTGTATCTAACTAATTTAATGGTATTCGACCACCGTTAAAATTCGAAACACCTCCAAGATACTCCTCGTACAAGGAATGTCAGTCAACATTTGCCACCCCGAAAATCACATCTCCATCTACTAGAAGCCTCAAATGTATGGAAATATTCTCTAATATAATAGTGCACTCTCTGCACAGAAGATAGAATGTGTGTCTCTGGTATCCACCTCTCAACCAGTGCATAAATAAGGTTGGGTTCAAGGTACAGTGCCCTTAATATTTCGCTATGTAACCAAATGCAACCTTGGCTAAATACGGCCAACATGACTGGGTATCTTTAACTTAACATTTTGAATGAATAGATCTAATATACAATATCTCTCATAATTTAACAAATAGTATACAAATTAAAATATAAAGTAATACTAAAATATTAAATAAATAAAACATTCACAATAATTAAAATAACAACACAATTTAAAATCGTTACCGTATCGATAAAATACCTCGAGATATGATTCTCATCTAAACGTAGTAACTCACCTTCCATTTTATAACTGCAATAATAAAAATACATTAAAATTTAATAAAATAATTAATTATTAAATAATTATAATATAATAAAAATATTTTACATTCTTAATAGACATTTTAATAATAGGAAGAATCAGAAAATTTGATATTTGAGTATGATATTTATATGGAGAAAAAAGGGGTAAACGGATGATAATCAATATAGGATACGGATTATTCGACTGAATTAAAAAAGACACAAATCTACGTGTCAAACGTTTATCGAAGGCATGTAATGTGCGGAGCGGATCTACGTATCATACCCCATTTATGTTTGGTAATAATTTGTTTGCCATTTTATTTTATTTTATTTTATTTTATTTTATTTCGATGGTTTAAGAGTCAAAGGAGATTGCGTGTGCGTGTGGGTGTTGAAGAGGGTTTAAAGGAGCAATAGAGAAACGTCGAAGGATGCAATTATTGTATTTTTTAGTAAAATATGTTGTCCATCCAGTCTGCCTTTCCACTCTCATAGTATTATTACACTAAACGTCCCTTTTCTTTGCCTTTTACCCCTTTCCCCCCAATATCCAATAATCACATGAATTTGAATTAGATCTAAAATCGAATAATTTAAATAATCAAATTTCGAACTAAAAGATAAAATTATTATTATTATTATTAAATTTATATATTATATCTTATTTAAAAAGATAATCAAACTCTTGGACCTATAATTCGACATGAACCTAACATTCTTTCATGTTTGCTCACATCTCAAAGAAAGGAGTCTTGAAAGATATTGCTTTTCTAGCTCACATGTGCTTGTTTTTTTATTTTTGCGGGGAAATACTTGTAAAGTGTAAGGAAGAGGTATTTTTTTTAGTTAATTACTGATATTCAATCTATTTATTGACTAATCCAGATTAGGTACTACAGATGTTAGAGTTATCCTCCCAACCCAATTTGCTCTATTCACAAACGTCAGGATTCGAACCCTGACCTTGCTTAAGGTACTTAGTATATCTTCCCACTAGACCGATTGGTTGATGGTAAGGAGGTATCTTTAATTCTATATCATTTTTAAATCATGTAACATGCGTAAACATTTCTCACTTTTTTGTTCTTACTTAATGAACAAGCTATTACGAAGCTAGGCATCAAACCAACAATCTTAAAATATTATTTTTAGTCGTTAATGGTTAGTAATTAATCTATTAATCAATCGACTATTTTAGATCAGATATTGTATAGATCTATTATGGAATGATTCTATAAATTTAAGTTTTTTTATATTCCTTGTCCTAGAATTTGTACCATTGATCTTACTTTAAAAATATAATGTCTCAGTCTACTAAACTAACGATTGTTGATTCAATCTTTAATTACTTTTAACTCATCAAGTAACTTCGATGATAAAATGTAAGATTGTTAAATATCTTTAAGTCAATCATTTATACATAGTGCCCCCTCTCTTTTCATTAGACACAATGGTCAAATTCCATCATTATATGAATGATAACAAAAACTAAATTAAAACTTACATATAATATATGAATTAAATAATAATTAAATGAAAAACAACTTCTTATTCTATATATTTAAAGAACCTGATCCGACATGATTCGAACTCGAAATCTTTAAAAAAATCGACTCAGATCAAGTCGGGTCGGGTTTTTTAAAGTTAATGTTCGAGTTGGATCTGGTTCGGGTTTAAGGTGAAAAATATCCAAGTGAAAAAATATAATTTTACCTTATATATTTAGAGATAATTACAATAATATCCTTTTATATGAATTTTTAATCAAATCTATATTTTTATTGAATAAAAATAATATTTTTATTAATTCGGGTTAGGTCGTGTCGGTGGAGTGTGTATATTTTTTTGGTTGAGTCGGATAGGCCGAAACCCGACCCAAACTCACCTTGCCCATCCCTACATTGAACTCTCACATTCATTCCTGATGTTCAAATCCGACCTAAAAAAATAACAATAAATTTTTCACCATCGAACTCGTTCGGTTGGTGAAGCAACATAAATTCTATGAATAAATAAAAATTTATCAATATACTTTAATAATGTGTATGCGATGCATGAGAACAAATAGTTGATGATTTTTTTTTTTAAAGATCAATTTTCTAGAAACAAGTTAAGGCATTAAATTCAAAAGTAAAATTTCAAAGTTGACCCGAACTGTATTATTTAATGATGAAGATGCTTTTTTAGTATGGTGGAAATTCTTTTCTTTAATATCGGCGCATTTTCTTGCGTTTAAAGCATAAATTGTCAAATTAATTGCGGCTTGAAGCAACACGTGAGAGAATTTTATGTGATCGAATTTTCCAAAAGGTGATCATTGAACAATTGAATAATTGTAATTTAAAAAATAATAATAAATGAAAAAAAAAACTTGTTATTTTCTTCATCTTTTTCTCTCTCTTTTTATTCTTTAAAATTTATATAAATTTTATTGATTGATTTATTTTTCTTTAATTTTATTTAACTGACGATGACATCGATTTTGGTATTAGTTGTCGTCCGCGGTTATCTTTTTTCTTTTAGTTTTTTAATAAGAATAATTATGTCTCTGTGACATGTTCTCTGTATTTATGGTACATTTATCTATGCGTTTGTGACACATTTTTTTTGCCTTTTGGTAGCTTAAGGTTTTTTGTTGTCGTTTTCTTTTATCTTTTTCCTCAGTGTTAGATTTGACATTGCTACGACTGATCAAGATAGTACTTATTTGTTATTATGTTAATTTTATCTACTTTGGACCCTCAAATTGATTTGGATACGCGTTTTACATTCGTTGATAGTTTTCTCATGTTGCTCGACTCCTATTTGCGATTGTCGACAGTCTTTCAGTAGTTTCATCCCCTTTTGTGGTTTGTTTGTCGATGCAGTTATATTTATTTGTATCTTTATTTGTTCGAGTTTTTGGTTAGGCTTTTTAACATTTTTCTTTTTTGGTCCTTATGTGTTCTAGGTGGTTAGTTTTTGTCTCCATGGTAATAGGAAAATGCCATAATTATATTTTAGGTTTACGGTTATGCTTATAAATCTTCATAATTTTGGATATTTTCTATTTTCAATAAAACTAACGATTTTTTATAAAAAAAATAATATATGAGTCGTTGAAACTTGAAAAGGATTGAACCAAATCAAACTTAAAACAATAAATAAAAACTAAGTTAAATTTTGTTTTAGTTTTATTAAAAAAATTATTTGGTGATTAATTTTTTAGTAAGAATTTTTATTGAATAAAAATATATGACTCTATAAATAGAAAGCATATTTTAATTTTTAGTATTATAAGATAAAATTATTTTATAGAGATGTAATCTTTTTGAAGTCTATGTATGTTTTGGATTTTACGTTATAAAGATTAGTTTTGTAGAGATATTAGTAGAATGTTTTGACATACACTGAATTTTAGTGTGTATATTATAACACGAGTATTGTGATACATGCATGTAGTATCATGTATTTACATTCTTCGTGATATATATGTTTATAACGAGTTATTATTATTTTCATTTGTAGAGGTAGATAAGATTGAATCATGATAAATCTCACATCTTGCGTATAACTTTTATATATTAATCTCTCTTTATTATTATTTTTTTCGTTTTTGAATCCCTAACAATTAGGAATGGACCGATGGACGACCTAAGCAACTCCTTAAAGATTTCATTTTTATATAAAATGACGACTTTGTCCTTACTAACCATAATCAATACTGAAACATGATTAAAGTGGGATTAGGACAGCAAATACTAACCTTCCCTACTTGAATACGTAACCATTGAAATGGACGAGGCGTGAGAGCAAGGTTTGTGGCTTAGGACATTTAGGTATGTGTGTCGGGTGCAACCCTGCAACTTGCATGTCCCCAAACCCTATTCCCCGAAAAAATGTGGGAATTAGTCAATTCCCAGAACGTTATTTTCATTAATTTGCAACTATTTAAACAATCGAATTTTCCAAGTTTTATGCGTATACGGACGGAATGTGGATGGATCCTTGTCTCCTTGACGAGAATGTGGTTAGAGTAATCAATCGAGTTACTATAATTGAGATTAGGGCAACTCCATGAACTACTTCTAGCTGGTAGGATGCTATAATCTTCACAAATATTTATAGAACTAATTCCCTAATAGGAGCGGCCAATTGAACCATGATTGCCAAATTAGTACCCTAATTTATACGTACAAATGTTGTGCATGAAATCAGTGAGATGAGATACTAAATCCTTTAAATAAAGTCAATGATTCAAAATATCAACATTATCAATAAAAATATTACATTAAGGTAACAACAACAACAACAACAAAACCATATTCCCATAACAAGTGTTTATAGTACTTATTCTAAAATAATTAATTAACAAATTAAAAACGGAGGTTATACAAAAAAGTATATCCATTGGCGTTTTATAAAATCGATATATATATATATATATATGAGATAATGAATTATTTCTCTCTCTCTATTATTTTTATATTGAAATTATAATGATAAATATGAAAGTATAAAAGAATATTTTAATATAATAATACGTGGTCAGTGGTGGCTCAAAATAAAAATATCCAAACACGGTCCGGCCCATGGGTACATATAGTGGAGCACTTGAGCTATATATATTATCCAAGCTGGTCTTGTTTGGAAGTTGGAACCCACAAACTAATTTAGTTTCTACAAAACTGAATACTTTAATCGATGTACCTTAAATTAAGGGTAAACAATATTCGATTTAATTGAATTAATATATAATTTAATTTAATTTAATTTTAATCTTAGTTTGTTAAAAGAGTTAGCTTAGATAATTGATAAAAGATTGGTCGAATTAATCAATTTCATATAATAATATAATAATTTTTGTTTATCAAAATACTTGATTTTATAACGTAAAAATACATTGCATATTTAAATGTAGGATAAATTACACGCTTACCCACTGAACTAATTATCTCTTATTTCACTTACCGTGCTTTCAATTTTTCAATTTACTCACTGAACTTTAGACATTGAACTTTTTTTGTCGCTCGACTGTTTACTCAGTGATGGGTGAGCATGTGGCTTATTTTAATAATAAAATATAACACATAGGTCTTATAATTAAAAAGATAAATTACACGTTGACTCATTGAACTTTACTCTCTCTCCTATTTTACTCACTATACGTTTATTTTTTTTACAATTAATATAGCAATATCATAACGCAATTAGAAATTTAACGGTTGAGTGACAAAAAAAACTCAATGTCTAAATTAAAATTTTGAATAGTACGATGAGTGAAATCAATGGTGGGGATCGTCCAATAGATATACAGTCACACAACACTCAAAGACAACATCGAATCAATAATCCAATCACACGTAAATTAACTCATACCTTAAAACTAAAACGACCCTTTATCTATAATTATAAAAATCATAAGATAATCGTGCAATAATATATTTCACATAATAGTTAGTCAGTTAACTTGTCACAACATAACATACATACTACAAATTTGGTATGCTAATGAAATTAGTATAAAATTTAACTTGTCACAACAACAGTTTATTTTGTAATGAAAAAAGGGTAATAAACTAGAAATTGTTTATTATTTAACACTTTTATAACTTGGACTCTAGAATATGGAAAGATCGTCCGATCTTATATAAAAACTTATGTCAGAAGTATTTTATGTATCTGCCGACTACTTAAATATCATCAATACTTAACCTTCAAAATCTTTGAGAAAAATAAGGTGGATCGAAGACATGGAAAAAGACCACTTCTTCTACCCGAAGCATCGGAGGAGAAGATGCGATGACTTCGGCACAAGATCAGCTGATATGTCGATCGACCATCGTCACGGCTCTCACTCGAGTGACGGGCACCGATGATCACCAGCTTATCGGTTTCCCACCATCATCGGCGTCTTCATCAGCGCAGTCTGCTGTAAAACAAGACCCGGCCCGACCCTCCTCCCCAACCCAAACTTCAAGATCAAGGTGCATAATATTTGTTCATATCTTTGACTATCACGGCATTTTATTAACTGTTCCTATCAAATATTGATTGGTAAAAGAGTTCGCAAGGGGCAGGCAATTATCTAGGGTTGTCCGTTTCTTCAAACAAACTAAAACTTGCGTGTTTGATCTACCGACCCTTTTAGGGAGTAAAATGGCTCTTAGCTTCTCTCTAGGGTTTGTCAATGTATTAGCTATACTTTCCTTAAAAGAAATCTCTTTCTTGCCTATAAAATAAATGATTGTTGATATAAGGCTAACCAGGCTTCTTCAATATATATAGAGCATAAATAAGTCAATATAAGATAAAGTAAGGTAGAACTCCCTTAGAACCAGATTTGAATAACATCCATGATGTGATCATGTTATGGAGAAATTGAAACTAGACAGGATCACATAAATTGTCCTTTATCGTCAACTGTGTTTACACAAGAGACGTTTTCCATGCTTCTTCATGTCCTCATGCATTGGTTTTCTCCATGTTAAGAAAACACAAGGAAACGACATTGCAGAGGGGTGAGGCAAAGGCCATGGGGCGAATGGGCGGCTGAAATTCGTGATCCGAAGAAAGCAGCTCGAGTGGCTCGGAAAGATTCGACACGGCAGAGGATGCGGCCCTTGCATACGATAAAGCTGCTCTCGAGTTCAAGAAACTAAATTTCCCTGAACGAGTGAGTCATGGAGATTCGAGTACGCCGGTCGCTCCACCTTCATCGTGGTCACATGACTTGTTTCAATATGCACAGCTGCTTTCAAGTAGTAACGATGCCGATATCTCATATTACACTTCGAATCTCTTCAATGATCAAAGAGGTTTGTTTACCAAAAAAGAAAAAAATATTGTGATTGCTTAGGGAATTTCTGAAGGAATTTAATTTTATTAACAAAATTTCTGAGGAAAAAGGGATCATTAAAATGCTGATCGAAACCAACATTTCTAATAAGATAAAGTAATTCATCGAAAATTTACTGACGTAAATCTATCAATAAATTACTGACGAAACATTTAAAATCCGTTGAATATATAATACTATATTTTATGTTTCGGATGAAAATTTTTTTGGATATTAAAAACATAAAAAGAAATATGAATTTTTTAAATTCCGATGAATTACATTTATTCTGTCATAAAATTTAAATGTTATTTTTTTTTTTAAAAAAGAGGAAAAGATTCTCGGGATTCTACATCCAAAAATGTTATAAAAAAGCCCAATCCACCAAACCGAAAGCCTCTTGTAAATCGATTTTCAAGGCAATCGGAGTAGAGAGATTTACGAGCATATCTTTTAACTAATTTCTGCGCCAAAAGGGTGTTATCAACAATGCTACGCCTCTTCACAAAGGCAGTTTGGTTTAAAGAAATCATCTCCGGAAAGAAAACAGACAAACGATCCACTAGAATCCTAGTGACCTTCTCGTACACTACAGAGCAACACAGGATAGACCTGTAATCCTTAACCCTTATCGGATTAGGGATCTTAGGCACAAGAACCATTGAAGTCGTACTAAACGCAGGCAACATCACGGAAGTAAAGAAGAAAGACCGACTGCAACAACAAAACCAGTACCAAAAATCGACCAAGCAACTTTAAAAAACAATGTAGAATAGCCATCGAGGCATGGAGCTTTATCAGCACCTTGCCCAAATATAGCACTATGAATTTCTTCATCTGAAATCCCCCTCACAAGCCTTTCCAGCCCCCAAAGGCAAGGAATAACAAAGCAAATCTTTCAAGAATTCAACATCACAACCATTAACCCCACGATCAACCACACCAAGATGGCTAGAGAATTTTTTAGGCAAAATGGTACATGAGACCCTGTACTTGTCCAAAAAAACCAATATGGCCCTCGACATTGTTTTGCACTCAATGTGGCCTTTCAACTTACAAAAAGAATCCAATGTGATCCTTTGACCAATGGTTTATGTTGTTGACTGTTACGATGCTGACATGACACTTCACGGTACTGATGTGGTGATCTGTAGTGCTGACGTGACAATTCACAGTGGCTGGTGACGTGACTGCTGTGCTAAATTATTTTTTTAAGTCCAAGAGCCAAATTTATTTTTTTCAAAAGTTTAAAGGCTTATTTTTTAAAAAAAATATTTTAAATTCAAAATATAAAAATATTCAAACACTTAAATATAATAATATCTAAAATAAAAATTAAATTACTAAAAAAATAAAAATATATATTATTTTGTTTTAAAAATAAAAATGAAAATGAAAAAAATAAAACTCATATAATAATTTACCTTTAAATTTTAATGTGAATTTTATTTTTATTTTGTTGAGACGTATTTGTTATTTATTGATTTTTTTAAAAGGTAAATATTAGAGTGACAAAAAAAACCTCGAATACGTGAAGTTCTTATCTACCTTGACTTTATAGAGTTGTATCTAACAGAAATTGACAGCATAAGTCGATATTCTCACTTTTTCATAATATCAAGTTTAGGTAAAGTTTACTTCCCTATATCATGTTATATTCACTAAAAATGTTCCTCTTAATCGGATAAATATTGTTTAATTTTTTAATTATATAGTTTCATGATAGTTTATAAATAAATTTTAATTTCATAATTTTTATTTTTTATAAGATATTTTAATATTTATTTAATTCATTTTTTAAATTTTTTAGTGAAATAGAATTTAAAAAGAAATTTAGAATTTAAGATAATTGGATGCAAATATATAAAATAAAATTTGTGCAAGAATAAAGAATTTAGATTTATATAAACAAAAGTCAAGTTAAATTCAAGGTAAAAAAAAGTAATAATATATATTTTAATTTTTTTAGTAATTTAATTTTTGCTTTTGGTATTACTATATTTAATTTTTGAATATTTTTATATTTTGAAGTTATTTTTTTAAAATCAAATAGGCCCTTAAATTTTTGAAAAAAATCAATTTGACCCTCGAACTTTAAAAAAACTAGTTTAACCAATTTGCCACATTATCAACCATGCCACCAGTCATTGTGGAATACCATGTTAGCCCTGTGGATCGCCACATCATTACCGTGAAGTGCCATGTCAGCATCGTAACGTTCAACGATGGAAACTGTTGGTCAAAGGCTACATTGGGATTTTTTATAAGTTCAAGGGCCAAATTGGTTTTTTTGGACAAGTATAGGGGCCTCATGTATGCTTTTGCCAAAAAATTATAACTCCCCTAACCATATCATCAAAAGCTTCTAATTTCTTACCCTGATCATCAATAATAGCTTTTATAGTATTCTTGTCACACCCCAAAATTTTTGGAATAAATTAACCTTTTAAGTATCAATTTATAGAGACAAATAGAAAAATATTAGAATTTGAAGTATGTTCTGAAATCTTATTTTTGTTAAAGGACTTGCTTAAAGGTTTACCCATTTCTCATTGTGTTAAATAATAATAATAAACTAATCTGTAGTTGATGCGTTTTTAGCTATCTAGCCACTATTGTGAATTATTTTAAACAAAAATAATCTAACTTATTCAGAGTGGGAATTTAAAATCCCCAATTTTCCTTCCCCAATCAGAAATTGGAATCCCTAAAACCCTTCCCCCTTCGTTAACGTCACCCTTTCTCTCTGAACCACTGATGTCCGACCGTCAGTGTGCGTCACCGTCACCGTCACTATGTTCCTTAAGCTTTTCCGATCAAAACCCAAGATGCCCCTCGTCGAGTTTCGCTACTGTTCGCCACGAATTGTTGTTTGAATGTTCGTTGGAAAAATGAATTGTTGCTATGATTTTTGCTTTTTCCGACCGAATATGTTGGTTGTTCGTTGCACCCCCAATTCCATCGTCTTCCTCATCCTATTCCGAGAAAAGCCTAATTGGTGGTGTTCGCCATCGACAAGCTTTCTTTGATCGCCGTAGGATAAGAGTTTCGAACCCATTCTGTCATTTTCTTTTTAATTTCAATTTGAATTTGAGGTTGATTGTAGCGAGTTGATGCATATTGTAAAACCCATCTCTCTTAAACATCTAAAAAATACGAGATATAGATGTTACATCAAGCTGACTAACGATCACTATTCACATTTACTTAAAATTTCATTTCCTTTAAAACATTCTCAATTTTAACTTTTAAAATTATATTATTTTTTTGCTTAAAATTATGTACCATTTAAGAACATAATATTTTAACTACTACATATTGAGACATACCAAAATATTGATAAATTAAACAGTTCAAATTTACTATTACAAACTATTTAGTCATAACTGATAAAAATAGGTTAATAATAAATATACATGTCACTACTAATCAAAAGAAACATCGGTGATGTTTTACTGATAATGATATTACAGATAATCTGCACACGATGCTTGGGAGGCTCCTCACAAAACGTCTGTGTCTCAATCAGAACCTACACATGAAAATCATCACGCGCTAAGTATAACTTAGTGAGACAGTAATACGAAAAGTGAAAACAAATAAATAAAGTATCAAAATATATAAAACCATTTAAAATAAAATAGACAAAACTTTCAGAACGTTCAAACCAGATATCTTATGCTATTTCTTTAACACGAAACCTGAAAAGAATTATCTGGTAATTTTCATAAGATCATAATAAATTAGACTAGATAGAATAATCAGTCAACATTCCTTTATAGTCATACACTTTTCAGAACTTTCATATTTCATTCTTATAGCCCATTGTATATTTAAGAGAATATAAGGTACTGTAATTTAGACAAGTGTACGCAATACATATCTCAGTGCCATCATCAGAATCAGAACAGATAAGCACACACAGTGCTATCACATCGAAAATAATAATATGCACACAAAGTGCATTCAGATCGGAATATATATACTAGTGTACACTCTAGTACACCACAATATATCAGAATCAGAACAAATAATCACTCCATCTCATATCATGTCAATTATACATTTGACTCTCAATATAACATACAGTAGGCTTTCAGTTCATTTCGAAATCATTTAATAAAATCATATCAGAATCAGAAATATAGTTAATTCACATTCGTAAAACATGACATAAGCAATTCATACCCAAAATCATTCATTAAACTTATTAAAATATAAAATATATATTTCCAAAATCAAAACATAATTCATATATTTGAAAATAAACAAGATGAGTTTGAATTATCACAAGTCGTCCTCAATCATAATAATTAAATAAAAAAATTGCACTCACTTTTGTCTCAATACATAACTTGTATACAATAGTCCAAGTCACGAGCTTTGTCCTTTCCTTTCGGATCGTTCGAATTGTTAGATTTATCGTAGTCTGACAATACCAAATTATAACACAAAATGTTCGAACTACGTATTAGTATTGTACTAACATAAGTTGATTTTAACATTCGAAAATCTATAAAATAAAAATCGAGATTAAATCGATACCAACTAAATCACATTTCCATTATAATTTCCAACTTCTCAAAATTACTAATCCAAATCCATAAATATTTATTTTCATCTTTAACCCTTCATCTTTTGCTAATTTACACAAATAAGTCACAGATTATGAATTCTGTTTTAGAATTCACCTCAACCTTTCCATTTAGTTCATAATGGTCCTTCACTATTATAATCATTGCACATAAGTTACTAAAATTCTATCACTTAAATAAACTACCCAAATCAATACTTCAACATTCAAAACATTATATATTTCAACCCAAACTTTTCTAAACTTTCGATTTTCATCACCTAACTTTATAAATTTGTAATTCAACCCAACTCATTATTTAATTAAAAATTCAGCTTACTAATAAATTTTCCAGCATTCAATAATAACTCTACATTTAATAACTTGCAAACAAGTCCCTAAGGTTTTGGGACCTTTCGAATTCCACCTCTAATTTTTACAAAATTTGCAATTTGGTTCCAACCAACTTTCCAACTTAATTTCCAGCATTACAAATATAAAAAATCAACATTCAATCCTTCGAATACTACATTCCTACAATAATATCCCATAATTCCAAGAGCTTGTGAACTATCCCTTTTTCCCTTTTAAGTTTCCAAATTGATCCAAATCAATATACAAATCACATGGAAAACTTATAATATCAATTCTAATCCATAGGAAAATTTTCAACATTTTCCCCGAATTTTCTTCCCTATGGCCGAATACTTTATATCACACAGGGGACTTTTTGTTCAAATTCAAGCATGAATTCAACCTCATATGATTAAATTCATGCATTTCCAATCATCACAACATCAAATTGAATCAAAATCCTAATACTTCCAAAAACCCTAATTAGTATAAACCTTAAATATGCATGTATATTAATTTTAATCATCATGCATGCTTTAGAAATAATCACTAACATCTAAAACATAAAAATTCTTCATAAATTCTTCAAGATCGCTAAACCCTCTTTAAACCCTAATAATGAAATCTCATCACATAATCATCTTCTCCATATAGATAATTTCATGTAGATTAATTCTCTATCTAATAGCTTAATCCAAAAACTAATCATATAACTTGAAAAATCAAAAATAAAAATCTTACATATTTTTGCAAGGGAGGTTCGGCCTTGGAGAAGAAAGAAGCTGAAAATGGCTTAATTATCTTGAGTATTCTAGTATTTAAAAGATAAAACACATTGCATTTTCTAATTAATTGAATTTAATATTTAATTAATGAGAAATCTCAAAAATACCCTTAATAAATCTTGAAAATTACCGAATGCCATTTAATTATCTTCCATTAAAATATTCCTTGGTCAAAGATGAATCAACTTGGCTTTGACTTTCAAATGCAATTTTCAAAAATTGCATTTTAGTCACTAAAATTCCACTGTTCGTTCAAATCTGAAAATTTGCACTGTTCTGAGCCAAATTTATTTGATCTAAAATATGAAAAATAATATTTTCAACCATTTTATAACATCCTTCAAATTTTCGTAAAATTTCGGTTCGATTCGATTATCCGATTTCAATATCGAACTTTACCGCTTTAAAGCTTTTAACACAAATCTCGTACCAAAAACCTGGTTCCCACTAAAATATCTATTTTAATCCAAACGATTAATTTACATGCTAAAATATATAACTTTAAAAAAATACAATTTTGGTCCCTAAACTTATCAAAGTTTATACTTTAGCCACTAAACTTTCAAAACTTACATTTTAGTCACTAGTCAAAATGTGGGGTATTGCACATATGGAGTAATTGGATCGCCAGAACGGAACCCGTTGTCATCGCAAGCGTCACATACGCCGTTCCCCACACATGGGGATTATTTTTCGGTCAGGGGAGGTTTCTAGAAAATCGGTCGAACCAGTTTGAATATGCTTTGGTCGGTTCAAGTTGAACCATCCAAGCCGAGCCAAGTCGAGTCACGAGTTGAGCTTAGTTGCAAGTTGAGTTGAGTCGAGCCTCGATTCCGAGCTGTTGACTAACCGTTGATTTTTGACCGACCATTGATCGACGTTGATCGGATATTGACTTTTTTGGGGCCACATATCATGATGTTTTTGACATTTTGAGTTTGATTTTGAGGTCTTTTTCATCAAATTCGAACTCAGTAAGCTATTTTCAGTGGTTTATCTTTCTATCCAATATGTTTTCCCCTATTTAGTTTTGGACATAAATTGCTTTGCTATGTATCCGAGATATTATGGGACGTCGAAATCAAGTGTGAGAGCAATCAAATGAAGTTTAATTGGTCAACTGATATGAATAAAAATAGAGGTAATACATTACTAATTTTTGTATGTTTTAAGGAACACGTTGGTATTGGTTGCACGAATCAATATTATTGGGCTTTTTATGTATATTTAATTATAATTACTAGACATGAATAGTGGAGTTGACTTGAGAATTTGTTCTTGACTTAATAGAACTTTAAACTCTTGATTTGTCTAAAAGTCATGATAATTGGTTCATAACCCTCGAAATTACATCATACTCGAATATTCTAAATTTTGAATAAATATCTAAAGACAGACCTATAGAAAGTACTATATATATATATGAATTGGAGGAAATGATCGAAATATCCTCAAGATTCGTAATAACTAAAATAACCCTGAAAAGTCATACTTGACCCGAAAGAGCTATCGTTTCACCTGTTAAATACCCGATCTGTTTAGAGAAACCTTGATAATCAATTTTTACCTCGAGATGAAAAATATACTTAAAACTTCATATTCTTGAGCAAACGCTTGGAGGCTAAATCATCAAAAGTATCATTTACGTATAAAGGATTTGAAATGAATGAATTATATGAAAAGACTGGATCGAAAGAGGATGACTGAAATACCCTTAAGTATTAAAATGACCAAAATACCCTTGAATCCTATAGGGCCAAAATACTTTAAACTCTAAATTAACCGAAATAACCTTAAGTGCTGAAATAACCTGAATACCCTCATGAACCAGATTAAGAAAAATACTTGGGGATGAGTTTTGTAAGTACCATCGAAGCTTCAAATGTTGTGACGACACCAAGGGGTTTTGGAGTACAACATAAGTGTGTAAATCACCTTTGTTCCTATTAAAATATTTGGAAGGATTACCGCTTGAATAAATGCCTGCCTCATCGAGTTACACTCAATAATGGGGTATGACAGTAATATGTTAAAGTATACTAATGCAATCAATGTTAGGAAGCACTAATCAAAATTTTTTTGGCATTTTCTGACATCGATGTAATACCAAAATAAAATTAATATCACCTGGATACATGTATGTCCCTTTGAGACTCGCTCACCGATGATTTGTGATGGTGATCTGTTAAGCTATAATATGTCGTTGCTACTATGGAAAGAGTATCCATAAGGCATCTCTGTCTGAATATTTGGTAAATATTGCATTACCGAGATTGTATAGTTTGACTGTTCTAAAGGACTGATAAGTCGTTAGAAGTCCGCAATACTGTAAATCACCTTTTTATCCTTATTAGAGTAAATTACCAAGTTTTTTCCTGGTAATAAATAATGAAAATGTCCATGATGGCCTAAATAATATAATTACTCTGGTTATATCTGAATCTTAGCAAGTTCCAATGCAATTAGATCCTGAATACTTTCTAGTGTAATGAAATCCTAAACGTTCCTCAAAGCAGCAAATTCTAGGGATCTGGTTAAATCATTTAGTAACTGACCCCTTTTTGTAGAACATTTTTTCTGAAATTCGATCAACTTGTATAAGTTGTATTTCCCTTCCTGATAATTATCTAGTGCCTCCGAAAAATATCTGAATCCTCTAGTATGTTCTCTATGTACAAAGATATTTTTCGCTGTTTATAAAAAGTATGACTCTGATATTTGAAATAATAGTGTAATGAAATCCTAAACGTTCCTCAAAGCAGCAAATTCTAAGGCTCTTGTTAAATAATTTAGCTATTGACCCCCATTTTGTAGCAATTATTTTTGAAATCCGATCAACTTGTAGAAGTTGTATTTTCCTTCTTGATAATTACCTAGTGCATCTGAAAAATATATGGATCCTCTAGTGTGTTTCCTATGTACAAAAACGTTTTTCGCTGTTTATAAAAAGTATGACTCTGATATTTGAAATAAAAACATGGTTTTTGATCTCTGGTTTCTGATACTAGATACATCCAACTTTCGATTATGATATTTTTATTTATTGGTCAACCTGTTTTATATTGGGGTGCTATATGGGATTTGTTATGGAGTTCTGCAGGTTCAGCCCCGATCAGGCTGGTAAATCTTTACGGACCTAAGGCGACCCTTGGGTTGGCTCTTAACCCAATGGACTAGTGGTAAGACCTTACGGACCCTAAGGTGTTCCCTTAGGGTGGTTGTTTTGCTTTGTTCTTAGGTTAAGTCCTTAAGGACCTAGGAGCACTCCCCTCAGGTGGCTCATACGCTTCAACTAGGGTAAGTCTTTATGGACCCAAGGTGCTCTTAGGTTGGCCTCTACACCCAATGGGCCTAGGGTAAGTCCTTATGGATACAGTTCCGGGGAAATGCATATGGGTGTTCGGTTAGAGGGTATTACATTTATTTTAAAAAATCTATTTTTTCTGAAATAAACTACTACTATTTTTAAACTATATGTACATTATTTCTTTTTTCATGGGAACACACTAACATCTATTTTCAATATCTTGAATCTGTTCCTCTGAACATTTCCTATGAACTGTAGCTTCCTGTCTGTTACCTAAAGAAATATTAGTGGAACCTTAACTCATCACTGTAACTGTATATGCATGGATCAAAAAGTAAGTTTTATGCTCTGCCATTTATTTGCATGTCCTTCAACATCACCTAATAGTTTTGTATTACTGAGTTTTCTCAAAACTCACTCAGTTACTTACCATTTCAGGTTAATGGAATCAATTATGCTCGGTTAACGACATCAATAATGAGAGTTCGTTCAGAGTTGCTTACAAGTACGTTACAGGTGTAATTATGGGACATGTAAGTCACTTTGGTTTTCATATGGAGTCTATAATTTGATTTGTTGTATGACATTATTGAATTTTGTTTTAATTATGAATTATTTTCTGAAATTATGTTTTCATGTATAAATTGTTTAATTTTGAAAGGTTTAATAAAAAAATAGTTTTCTTGAATTTTTATCGACATGTCTCTGGTAACCCTAATATGACACCTCATATCAGATCGTGTCATCCGTATCCGTCCGAGGGATTACAATTCCTCTTCGTTTTAGCAGTCACAGTCGAATGGAAAAACTTTGTACATCTATCGCCATCACTCAAGCACCCCACTTTGGCTCCTTTTCAATACCCCCAATAGAATAATTATGAGATTGATTTACAACCTACTGCACTTCCAGATCAGCCCTCTTAATCTTAATTTTCTTTGAAATGTCCACAAAATATTCCTTATTAAAATCACTCAACCAAGGCTTAAGCCTTTATAGCTTCTGAACTAAAACGAACATCGGTTCATCAATTTTTATGTTTAATCAAACTTTAAATTATATTTATTTTGAAAATTTTGAAAATCAAAATATAAAAATATTGCATTGATTTTTTTTTCTACGTTTATAAGATTATAAAAATAATAGTCAAAATTCAATTCAAAAATTCAATAAAGGCCGCATTTAGTTGCCTACCTTGTTTTAGACAGTTTACCTAAATATTGTTGGTGTAATTTTATCGAGAAATGGCTCACGTTACTGGAACTGATGTAAACACGAAAAATTAAAATATAAAAACGTAAACAAAGTATGTGATTTTTTTAAATAGAACTAAAATAATTATAAAATAGCATTTGTTTATAATTTTTAATCATTTGATAATATATATCTTATAGATGCAACAATTTGAACTCAATATTTATAAAGAGGAAAATATTTGTTTATCATTGAAGTCACTTGATGAGTTTCAAATATGAAAATTTATTTACACAATAAAGATTAATAATTATATATTTGTATAATCTTGTTTAAAATAAATAAGGGTTGTTTCACTGAAAACGTTTTCCAGAAAATGATTTCGTAAAATGAATAACATTTTCTGGAAAACATTTTACGATGTTTAAAGATGTTGTTTAAACCCTTTTTCCACTAGGTGATAAATTTTTTAAAAATTATTTATTACAAATATTAAATACAATAAATAATATTATTTATTATAAAACTTAATATTATTATTTTTAAAATACTAAAATAATTTATTTATTATTCAAATATTATTTTTATAATTTTATTAATAAATATATTAATATTGGTATATTTTATTGAAATAAAAATATTGTAAATTATATTAATTATTTATTAAAGTAATAGTGTTATATTATATTTTAAAAATATTAATTAGTATATTTTATATATCTTTATTAAAATATTATTAGATTATTATATTAATATTAAATATATAAATAATATTATTCATTATTAATAATTTAATAATATTATTTCTATGAAATTAATAAATAATATAAATTTTATTAATAAATTATTATATATTATTAAAATAAAAAATATAATAGCTTATATTATTATAATATAATTGATTATTTATTATAATATTAAAAATATAATATAATATTATTATAAATATTAATAAATGTATTTTAAATATTTTAATAATTAATATTTTGATTAAAATGATATTAAAATATTTTATTAATATTAAATTCATAAAATAAAATTATTTTGAGTATTTATTTTTTGAAGTGAAAAATTCGGAAAATGACTTACGGAAAATCAGACCGTAAGTCATATACCAGAAAACACAAAGAAAATTTTTTTGACTAGAAATATATTTTACGTTGACCAACTAATGTTCCTTCAAACAAACACTAGAAAATGAGAAAAACATTTTCCGAAAATGTTTTACATGAAACAAACAGATCCTAAATTATAATATTTACAGTTGATTTTATGGGCTCTGAACTAACTTTGTTAAGCCCATAAAAGGTTTAAAAATGAAAAACAAAAGTTTTTACTGTTGAGAGTGGGATTTGAACCCACGCCCTTTCGGACCAGAACCTTAATCTGGCGCCTTAGACCAACTCGGCCATCTCAACACACTGCTGCCATTTAAATGCAAAAGCTATAATAATAAAAAAACACTTCAGAAGAATGTCTCATAACGTTATACCATGTAATAGTTTGCTTCTCTTTCTCCAAAATACAAGTGATTTCCCTCCTTGTTAAACATATGTTCTATCTAATAAGTGTTACGTGGATATAACTTTCACGTAATCTCTATCCTTTATTATCTTTGTAATTTTTCTCTCTATTTAATAAATGTCTTTATTTTATTTTATTTTATATTTCCACACATTTTTAATTTTCTTTTCGAGTGATTTAATTGTTCTTTTGCTGTATCTTTTTTATAGTTGGATTTAACGTCGTTCCGACTAATCAAGATGGCACTTATTTGTTATTCTGTTGATCTTTCTTGTTTTAGACTATCAAAATAGATTTTGATATGTAGTTTGTGTACGTTGATAATTTTCTCATGTTGTTCGGCTCTAATTGTGTGGTTTATCGATAGTCTTTCAATAATTTGATCATCTTTTACGATTCGTTTATCAATGCAGTTAAATTTGTTAGTAATTATCTTTTGTCAGAGTTTTTTGGTTGGGTTTTTAAGCTTTTCTTTGTATGATTTTATATGATCTTAAGTGACTAATTCTTTGTGTCAATGATTATAGAAGAATGTTCTGGTTGTATATTTAGTTTACTATTATGCTAGTAAACATTAATTGTAATTATACTCATTCCTTAGCCACTCTCTCCTTTGTCTTCCTTTTTTTTTGAGTTTGTATTGTTTTTCATAGATTAGATCAACTTTTATTCTATGATTTTTTATAGCCGGCGGCAGCATCAGTTTTGATGCTAGTTTTCGACTGCCGATTCTATTTTCTCTTTTTTCTTTTATTGTTTTAATAAGAATAATTATGTGTTGCACATTTATCTCGGCCTGTGTTGCACGTTTATCTCTACCTTTGTGACACATTTATCTCTGTCTTTGTGGCACGTTTGTCGACTTTTCTCTTTTCTCGGTCGTTTGTATGTTCTTTTATTTATGTTTTATCTGGGTTCTCGATTGTTTTTGAATAACTTAATTCTCTTTTGTGGTTCATTTGCCGATGCAATCAGATTTATTCGTATCTATTTTTGTTTAAGTCTCTTGGTTGAGTTTTTAACCTTTTCCATGTATGATCATTATATGATCTAAAGTGTCTAGTTTCAATATTATAGGAAAAATCTAAATTATGTATTTAGTTTACGATTATAGTTGTAAACTCTTATTGTAATTTTAGATATTTTCACTTTTTAAAAATACAAACAGCTTCTATTAAAAAAATTAATTGTAATTATTAATATTATCTATTTTTAATAAAATAGTAAAATTTCAATCACTAGTTAATATAATTTAAGTATAAATATAATTTTAATAACTTTTAATTTTTATTGCATTAATTAATACTTTGGAACGGCGTTTGTTTTACATTCCGTCTTTCAAGATTTATCGGGGAGTGGCTGGCTTTATGACTACGGACCGCCGGGTTGCGCCGTTAAATCCAACGTTCTTGCCTTCTGGCGTCAGGTATTGCATGCTTATTGCTCTTGCAATTTTAGAGAATTTAATTTGCTTTGACAGCATCAGTGAAGAATTAGGACGCATGCGGATGTTTACTGAATTGATAGTATAAATTTAACTTTATTCAAATTGAAGCTGTTTATGATTCGATTATTTCAAATCTAATTAAAGCCACTTTACTCATGCATACCTGCTTAGTTGCGTTGATGGACGTTAATAAGACAATTATTTACTAAACCCAAAACAGTTCTAATTTAGCTTGTTTGAAATACCCTTCTTTCAGCACTTTGTCCTCGAAGAGAACATGTTGGAGGTTGACTGTCCCTGTGTGACACCTGAGGTTGTCCTAAAGGCATCTGGTCATGTCGAAAAATTTACTGACCTTATGGTTAAGGATGAAAAGACTGGGACCTGCTATTGAGCTGATCACTTGCTGAAGGACTTTTGCAATGACAAGCTTCAAAAAGACCTTACCATCAGTGCAGGGAAGGCTGCTGAGCTTAAGCATGTACTTCCTACATTGGATGATCTATCACCTGAAGCGCTAGGTGCAAAGATCAAGGAGTATGGTATTACTGCTCCGGACACTAAGAATCCTCTATCCGATCCTTATCCATTCAACTTAATGTTCCAAACATCAATTGGTCCATCTGGTTTGAGCCCTGGGTAAGTGCTTTTGATTTAGTATTTTGTGACACGTGTTTTATTTATTCCGCTGGTGCTAGAGTTGACTTCAAAACTTGTTGTTTCTTGTAATTTTTCAGATTAAGTGAAGCATTATTTCTAAAGAATCATGTTTAATTTGTTCTGGTGCAGGTATATGCGTCCTGAAACAGCACAAGGAATATTTGTGAATTTTAAAGATTTGTACTATTACAATGGGAACAAGCTTCCCTTTGCTGCAGCCCAAATTGGCCAGGTTTTCCGAAATGAGGTCTTAAAATCTGTCTTTTAAATCTTAAAATATGTCAATTTATGTCCTCGTTGGAATTTTTTTGTATGCGTTTGCAACTTTACAGCTTGGATTTTTTTAACTGAAGTTGACTCACTACCCATAAACTGGTGTTTCTTGGATTATTGCTTTCTTGGATGTTAAGATGGCTGCTCTTATTAAGGTACATTATATCATGCAACGTCAGAGAGATGAAATATGAGTATACAATTTTTAATATGTTTAGATATCCCCTCGCCAAGGGCTTTTGAGGGTTCGAGAATTCACTCTATCAGAGATTTAGCACTTTGTTAATCCCGATGATAAGTCTCATCCAAAATACACTGAAGTTGCGGACTTGGAGTTCCTGATGTTCCTAAGAGAAGAGCAAATGTCTGGACAATCTGCAAAGAAAATCCGTCTTGGTGATGCTGTTTCAAAGGTTGATCGAAGCATTACCATTTCACTTTTTCTGTTAACATCCCTCTCTGTACCCTTTTGTGATGACACTGTGCTTCTTGTAGGGTATTGTCAACAATGAAACCCTTTGCTACTTTATTGGCAGAGTTTATCTTTTCCTAAGTCGTCTTGGTATAGACAAAGACCGTTTACGGTTCAGACAGCATCTTGCCAATGAAATGCCCATTATGCTGCAGATTGTTGGGATGTTGAGATCGAATGCTCGTATGGTTGGATTGAATGTGTTGTTGGTATTGCAGACAGGTCTGCTTATGACTTGCGTGCTCACTCAGTAATCTCGTCTCTGTCAGCTTGGTTATGTTTAGGGGTGCCAAATGAACAGAGTGTTCCACGAGGAACAACAGGAGGTTATAATTAATTTTATCAAAATAAATCTGGTTTTTTTCCATTCTGCTGTTGCGACTTCTTAGCTATGTTTAGGAGTAATCTGATACCCGGCCATGCTATCAAAAGCTAGATGATACATAAAAGGAAAAACTATTCTTTTCTGTGCAAATATGATGTATACTAAATAGATTTACTCATGCAGCATCATTTCATTGTTTATGTCAGGAGAAAAGTAGTGTCCCGCTTGTGGCTGCTGAGAAGTTTGCAGAACCTAGAGAAGTGGAGGTATTTTTGCAGATTAACCGTATCATTTTCATATATTAAGCTAATGTTAAGATTACATGGTTTATATATTTGATAATGCAAGAAAAGATCCTTTTTGTTCTACTCCGTGTAGTCGTAAATAAATTGATGCCTCATACATTTTCAGAAACTGTTTATAGCTCCTGTGAAGAAAGAACTGGGCCTTGCATTCAAGGGAAGCCAAAAGAATGTTGTCGAAGCTTTGGAGGTAAATGATAAATAGTTTTTTTGATACCATGTTCAGTCTCACCATATCACTCCATGCATGCATTTCTTTTTTGGTTGGGCGATGAACGAAAAAGAAGCTCTGGAAATGAAAGTTGCTTTGGAATCCAAAGTGGAGGTGGAGTTCTATGTCTGAACTCTTGGCAAAAATGTGCCCATCAAAAAGAATATGGTGTCAATTTCAAAGGAGAAAAAGAAAGAACACCAGAGGGTTTTTACACCATCTGTGATTGAACCGTCCTTTGGAATTGGGCGGATAATTTATTGCCTTTTCGAGCACTCTTTCTACACAAGGCCAAGTAAAGCTGGAGATGAGCAGTTGAATGTTTTCCGGTTTCCTCCTCTTGTGGTACCTATTAAATGTACTGTATTTCCACTGGCTCAAATTCAATAGTATGAGCATGTTGCTAAAGTTATTTCGAAGTCGTTGACAGCTGCCGGAATCTCACATAAGATAGACATTACAGGTATTTGATTGAAGATGAATGATGCCTCTTTAGTCTATCTTCCATCTTCCTGCATTTGTATGCCCTGAATTTTTTTGCTTGCACCTCCCCGTTTTTTATTTCTGAAATTTTCCTCTCCCTGCCTGAAAAGTTTCATGGAGGAAAACCGAAAGCCAAGTTGCTATTGATATATTTGATTAATGCAAGCAACTTTCTTGTTTCTATAATTGTAGGGATTGGCATTTCCATAGTAACTCATCCCTTGATCCCTTCTGGTATTAACAGGTACCTCAATCGGTAAAAGGTATGCTAGAACTGATGAACTCGGCGTGCCTTTTGCCATTACTGTTGATTCAACGACAGACGTGACAATCCGGGAGAGAGACAGGAAGCTCCAAGTGCGTGTTAGAGTGGAAGAGGCTGCCTCGGTGGTTAAGTCCGTGACCGATGGGCACAGAACATGGGAGGATGTATGGGAAAAGTTTCCCCATCACACGTCTGGGTCAGCCGAAGATTAAGTGATTCGAAATTCGAAATTCCGGCATGCATTTGAGACATAATAACCAAAGTATCCGAGTTGGGAGTTGTACAAGTTTTCATGGTAATTTTGATGGAGATTACAGTATTAAAAAAGAACTGAATTTAACATCAAATTTGTACGCAAGAATCTGTTGATGTTTATTTTCTAAAATTTGGTTGTCATAATTTAAAAAAAAAGAAGCCCTGTTTTTATAAACTATTTTATTTAATAAAACTTTTAAATATGATATTATTATTATTATTTAGAAAGAATTTTTATAATTTTAAACATGAATGGTGGATGAATGTTTTGTATATTAGAAAAGAAGATACTATTTTTTTTGCAAAAAAAATTAGAAATTAAATTATGAAGCCAAAGTTGTTGAATAGTCCTTAAGTTATGAAACGAAATAGATAAAATTTTGACGTAACCAATGCGTAATTGGAATAGATGAAATGTTCATTACCGGAATTACCCTTCCTCCTACCTTTCTAATTCTCAAATGGAACCCAAATTAACTACTTCACCTACCAACAACACACATAGGTACTCATTACAAACGAATTCACCAAATTAAAACGAGGATTAAATTAATAAAATTATTAAATATTTATTATATATTTAATAGAATGTATGAATTTTAGATATCAAAATTATTATATATATATATATTATATCATTATCTTTGTTTAGTTAATGATTAAGTTTAATGAAAAAATATTAGATAGAAATGAAACGTAATATTATGTATGATTTTGAAAAAAAATGTTTGAGTGGTCGAAATAAAAATATGATAATAAATATTTTCAAATAAGTAATTTATCCAATAATTATTACATCGTTTTCTATTAATATCAAGAGATAAATTAATAAATGAAATTATAATATTAAAAAAATATTTGATACAAACTATAAAATTTATACAAACATATCTATTTTAATATTATCTATTTTATTTATAATTTAGATTATATATACTAGGACTTAGGGTTTAAATTTAAAATTTTAATATTAAAATTCTAGAATTCAAATAAATAAAATTATATATATATATTTATATATAAAAATTATATTTAATTATTGAATTAACCTTATAGACTAACTGTATAACAATTTAATTGAAATAACTAAAATTGTTTCTATCCTCTTAAATAATAATAATAATAATTATAGATATTTTATATAAAATTTAAAATAATGTAATAAAAATCACTAATTAATGATGTAAACATAAAATTAATAAATTTATATGCAAATACTTATAGTTAAAAAATATAATACTTTACTATAAATAGAGAAATATAATTAGGTGAGGTGCAGTTGTTTACTCGGGTTTTTGACAAAAAAATACACTATTAAAAATACTATCTATCAAACACCATTTCTTAACTATTTCCCGATCTAACACATTTTTTCATGAGAGAGAAGGAGGCGCACTGTAGGAGACGTGTCTTAGCTGAGGGAAGGGAAGGCGCGTCGCATGAAACATGCCTTCCATGAGTTTTTATGAATGTCGCGTCCTGAGGAACGCACCTCCCTTGAATGGCGCATAGTAGGGAACACATCTCCCATGCCCGACGATTTTAGGTTTAAGGTTTTACATTAAAGAGATTTTAGTGGTTTAGGGTGTATTTGTATTATTTAGGGTTTTTAAAGAAGTTTAGGGTTAAAATTGATTTTATGTTAGAATGTTTGTGTTTTTAAAGTAGGGTAGGGTTAAAGTTGATTGTATGTTAGATTATAAGAAATAAACGTTAAACATTTAATTGGAAAAAATATATAGATATACGAAATAGTCATATTGTAAAATAAACAAGCTGAAATCACATTAACTGAAACTAAAAGAAAATAAAATAACATAAGTTGAAACATTAGAAAATATGATTACATGAGTGGTTGTCAACGGTTACATGATGATGAAAGAGATGGACAATTTTTCCTATTGTGGCAGGGGTTTCTACAATGGCCACATCTTAAGTTTTGTCTTGACGTCTCTCGAATATCCATATCACAATGAATTCGAGTGGATTTTGGATGACTTGATTCCTTTAATAAGTCCGAATCTGGTATAATTGGAAGCCAAGTCTGAACTTCATTTGAGTATTTGTCATTACCTATGGGGGAAAACTCATATTCATATACCTTGAATACTTTTGAAAGTTGGTATACGGGATCCACATAATGCTTATAGTCTTGAAGAAAAAATGAGCAAGCTGCTATGACATGGGATCATGGATACTTCAAAGCTTGAAAAAACCCACATTCACAATATCTATCTCGTAGATTAACTCTGAAAGAGTTAGATTCAATCCCTTGCAGAGGTCGTGATATTTTTGTGACACGAAATAATTCTTGGGGTGCTAGAAAAGCTTATTACGAACATGTTGTTTGATGCTGCAACCTTTTGCTGCAGATATGCTACTAATCGTAGGTGATAAACATGACCGTTTTGTATCCAAGTAAGAGCTTATCCCCCAAGCTTGGAAAAAAATTGACCCAAACGAAAATACGTCGTTTTAGCCAAAACAGTTACTAGTAAATGACAGGCCCCCTTTAAGCTTGAATTGATTGTCTCAGCCAAGTTGTTTGTCATATATCCATATCGATATCCATCATCGTATGCATTTGTCCACTTTTCTTTGTTAATTTCATAGATGTAATTGTATCCATGTTCATTTTTCCTCGCAATTCATAAAGCATAACCTCAAACGTTTGAGGTGAGAGTTCGTAACCTAAGCGAAATGAAGTAGTTAGTATAAAAAAATAAAAATGAGTGAAAAATGAAATTGGGAAAATGTAACATACCCATTGTATAATTAATTGTCGTTCATGATTCTTCTTATATATTCCATGATAGTTTGCAGCAATATGTCGGATACAGAGATGACGTTAAACGTGTGAGGGTTTCCACATTGGACCCAAAGAGTTCATTGCTTCTTTGATCCCAATTTCTCGGTTTAAAATGATACATATACGTTCCCCCACAATAAAATGTAATCGTAGATTTCTCAGGAAAAAAGCCCAAGACTCTGTATCTTCTCCTTCAACAAGGGCAAAGGCAATGGGAAGAATGTTGCGATTATAATCTTTGACAACTTCCAATAATAAAATTTTCTTGTATTTTTCATACAAGATTGTACCATTTATTTGGACAACAGATTTACAGTATTTCACTGCATTAATACATTGTGGGTAAGTAAAAAAAAGACGGTGAAATTGGCATCGATCTTGAATAACTCGATCATTCTAGTAGGCATGACAAGTTTTAAACTCAACTACTATTCCAGGATTCAGTTGTTGAACCAAGTTAAACCAACTGGGTAGTTCATTGTAAGATGAATCCCATTCGTCGTTTAGTTTTATAATGGCATTCTGTTTTGCCTTTCATGTTTTTTTTGTAGGAGATGATGTACCCATATTGAGATTATATTGTAGAAATCAACACTACAATAGGTATGTGGGAGCTTGCTCTAACCAAGGGCATGATGGTTTGGCAAGTCACGTTGGAGGGTGGTGGTCGTTTAATTCTAGGAGGGTTTCTTCTTATATGCTGCTCCTCGTCGTCATCCTCATCATCCTCCACCTTCTCATCCTCATCGTCATCATCACTCTCAACAATATTGTCTCGATAAGGGTTGAATGTCGATGTATGACCTTTATAGAATAAAGGCCCTGGAGGTGTATGACTTACGATCCCACCACTCGTTGAGAATTGCGAAAATTATGAAAAATAGGACATCGATATCTACGACACATACTGCGATTGAGGTGTTTGTGGTGAAGGACCACCCACAAGATAATTCGCATAGGAACTAAATATTGGATCCTTCAGTGTGTGTCATAAAACCCTGTGGGCTCTGTGCGTAGTCATACGATAGTGGCATATGAACCGATGTATATGGCATCTAGACTTGCGAATGTGGCATCTGAACCGACTGCGGTGGCGTCTGAAATTTAAGTGGCGTTCCTATATGAATTAGAGGGCTAGGGATGTAAACCGGTGTCGCTAGTTGTTGGGTGTGATGGTTTTGGTGGCATAGCTGATGATGACCTGGAAGCACCTGATATTCGTCTAGTAGTGGGGGGACGATGATGTTGTGACGTAGGACATTTTTTTCAGCGACGATAAATTGCCACCCCTCGTGTTTTCGCTGAAAGCAAAAATGACTTCCCTTTTGCGTTGAACCATTCAATATAACCATCTGAAACCATCAAACCAATTTATGTTATATATTGTCAATGAGGCAAGCGTCGATGTCGGTTCTCCCACATTGCCAATCAATCTATATACAGCACCAACCAATTCACCTTTTTCTTGCCCTATCAATCGATGTTATGCATATTGTTGAGGTTCCTTGGTGCTTCTGGAATATATTATGTAAACCCAAACTGACAAAGCACGCGATCAGTCAGATACCACTCAACAATATCATAACAAATAAGAGCACAAATACCACCATACATCCAATAACCCACTCAAGTTAGGTGGGATACAACCCTCAATTCATCCAAATATATCAACCATTTGAACTAAAACAAAAATATATATTTCTTATCAAAATTAAAATGAGATTCAAATTATATAAATACAATTAAATAAAAAATTAAAATTAAAAAAAAAGTACCTCTATACCAACTTTCTGGTCAGTGACTAATCAAATATCTTATAATTCTTCTAGAATATCACGATGATTTTTTCTATTACTTGACCACCTATTTAATATGAAATATATATATATATATATGTCATTCTAAAATAATCGAAAATATTATTTAAAAATAAATGTAGTATTTATACCTTGATAGTAACAGAAAAGAAATTGGCTCATTCACGAGCGAACACAAAAAAGGCATGTGGTATCATGCCCATGATTGGAGCAGCATGAGACACTCGCCAATAGCAGTCTTCTTATAATTCGTAACCCGACACATTTCTTTAAACAAAAATGCCAACACTGCAGACACCCAACTCAATGTGCTGACTACTTCAAAATCGATCAAGTGACTCAACCACATACAATGAGCCTAGTTCCGAGATTTTTCGGGCATTAATATACCTCTAATGAGTTGTAGTATATATGGCCGGGCAAATGCTTTTGTCTCAACCTCCAAACAATTTTCGCGCAACTCTTTAAATTCATTTTTCAGCCACCCTAATGTTATTCGGCCACCGTTAAAACTGGGCGGGCAACTTCCAAGATACTCCTTGGATAAACCCCATAATCATCATCTGCCATACCACAAATGGCAGTTTCATTGACTAGGAGCCCTAATTGCATTGAAACATCCTCCAGCGTAATGGTACACTCCCCACATGATAGATGGAACGTGCACGTCTTTGGCCGTCATCTATCAATTAGTGCAGAAATAAGAGCGAGTTCAAAGTTTACAGCCTTCTTCAGTTTTCGCTAGGTAACCAAATCCATCCATAGATAAATAACACCATATATATCTCAGTGTTTTCATTTTCTTGTTGCGAATAAAAACTTCTAATATCCGATGAGTTTCCTAATAAATAACTTCTAACCATTAATATTTTAAGTAATACTTTAAAACTATTTAAATAAATTCTAATAATTTAATTAATATATACTTGATTTCATAATATTCATAAATTTGAAAAGAATATAGTTTCATATTCTTACCGTATCGACAAAATGAGTTGAAATATGATCATCATATAATCGCAACATCGCTCCTTCTATTTTTTAACTGCAATTAATAAATGTAAACTAAATAAGTTTATAATTAATTAATCAAATGTTAAATAAAAAATAATACAAAATTATTGAATAAAATAATTAATTACTAAAATAATAAAAATTTTGATAAATAAAAAAATTATAAAAATACTTATACCTTAATTTATATAAGAAATAGATAGAAAGAATGTAAATTTTGATGTGATTTATGTGATGTGGGGAAGGGGTTTATATAGGCAGTCGGTTGGGGATATAGGCGGGAAATACAGACAGGAATTCGGGGTGGGAAGGGGAAAGGCGCGCCTTAGGGGATGTGCCTTCCAGGGCTATTAGAAACCCCAGTAAGGCGCCCTAAGAGAATACGTATTCCAAGGGATCGATATTCGATTGTCAAGGTTCATTAACACAGCTTAATGAACAGAGAAAGAGAAAAGAGAGAAGATACTCTCAAAGCCTTGTTAAAGAAGGAAAATCAAGAAGATACATTTCTAGTTACAACACAGCTTATTTATAGCTTTATGAGCTTACTCAACTGAACTGAAATAGAAGCATAACAGCTTAAACAAAAGTATAACAGCTTGTAACAGAAAACTCAACTACCTATCACTAACTAACTCATAACAACTTGTAAGCTCATAGGAACCTATTACATTCACCCATCTTCTGCACTTCTATATTGCCAATCATTCCCAATGCTCTCTAACCTCCTAAGTAGCAGAGTATGGATCAATGATCAATATTCCTCATGCTTGCCAACATCCGAGACAGTAAACTGCTGCTTAACATTTCCCATGCTCTTCCTATCTTCTAAGCAATCGAGTGACCAAGAGTTTTTGTCGATGCTTTACAAACATAGGCGCTGAGAGGGGCTTTGTCAATACATCAACAACTTGTTCATAAGCAGGAACCTCATGCACCTGCAATTTTCCAGCGGCTACCATTTCACGCACAAAAAACATATCAAGCTCAACATGCTTGAATTTTGAATGAAGAACAGGATTAGCACAAACATCCACGACACTCCTATTATCACACCACAAGGTTGCTCGACCATGCACATCAACGTGAAGTTCCTCGAGCAAAGCCCTAATCCACACTATATCAGCAGCAGTAGAGGCAACGCTCCTATATTCAGCCTCAACAGTAGATAGTGCAACGACTTGCTGCTTACGAGAGCTCCATGCAACGAGATTCCCTCCAAAATAGATACAAAACCCCGAGGTGGACCTCCTATCATCAACATCAGAGGCCCACGTAGCGTCAACAAACCCGGTTAAAGATAATCTTGATGATGAGGTAAACCGTAACCCATAGTCAGCAATACCTCGAAGATATCGCAGGATCCTCTTGGCGGCTTGAAAGTGTGTATTACATGGTGTCTGCATGAATTGACATACTCGATTTACCGAGTAAGCGATATCAGGACGAGTTACTACGACATATTGAAGGGCACCTACTATGCTTTGGTAATCAGCGCCATTCGTAATGAGCTCATCACAATTTGCTGAAAGCTTGTTTGTAGAAACCATAGGAGTAGGAAGTTTTTTAGCATCACTGAAGCCATACCGTTCTAATAACTCATAGATGTATTTCTTCTGACTTAAAACTAACCCATCAGCATCATAGCATACTTCAATCCCCAAAAAATAATTAAGAGAACCAAGGTCTTTCAAGGAAAATTGCTTGTTCAGGTCATTGATCACCTCTTGAACTTCATCTGCACTACTCACTGTTAGGATTATGTCATCGACATAAACTAACACATACATTATGCTAATAGCTGATTTTTGAACAAACAGTGAGGAGTCTGATCGTGCCAAAACTAATCCCACCGAAATCAAGTATATTCGAAGACTATCAAACCAGGCACGAGGAGCCTGTTTCAGACCATAGATAGCTTTGTTGAGTTTGCACACCGACCCTTCATTTCTTTTTTTGTATCCAGACGGCTGCTTCATGTAAACTTCTTCAGTCAACACACAATTTAGAAAAGCATTATTGATGTCAACTTGATGGAGCTACCATCATTTGGACAAAGCAAGTGAGATAATAACACGAATAGTGGTTGGCTTGACCACTGGGCTGAGTACCTTATGGAAATCAACTCCAGCTAGCTGAAGACACCCTTTGGCTACGAGACGAGCCTTGTAGCGAGACACAGTCCCATTGGGATTTCTTTTTACCTTGAAGATCCATTTGCAGTGAACAGCATGTCGACCCTTGGGAAGAGGAACTAACGAACAAGTCTCATTCTTCATTAAAGCCTCATATTCCTCTTGCACAACTTTAGCCCACTGAGGACTACACATGGCTTCCTTGATGGAGCAAGGTTCATTCTCTAGGCAAACGACCTGGAGTGCCTTCAGATTGCAACATCTTGATTTTACGACCAAATTTAACTTCAATCATTTTAACAAAGTCAAGAAAACATTGCATGACTTCAGATTTACGTTTGAGCAAATAAACCCACGTGTGTCGACTGAAAACATCAATGAACGAGACATAGTAGGCAAAACCATCTGAAGAAACAACTGGTGCAGGTCCCCAAACATCAGACACAATCTATTTAAAAGGCTCATTGTATTTAATCAAAGACTTACAAAAAGGCAATTTGTGTGCTTTGCCTTGCATGCACGCAGTGCAACCATGATTGACTTTAGATTTATTTGAAGAGATATTACAAGCTTTCATAACCGACAAGACCACATCCATAGAGGGGTGACCTAGCCTTCTATGCCATATCTCCAAAACATCATGTGAACCAGAAACATTGTGAGCTTGAAACCCTGCATTCTGCTTATCATATGACTGCTGATCATCACATGGCAACAACTGATATAGCCCCTCATCCGTGAGTTTCCCTCGAAGAAGAAGCATTCTGGTCTGAGCATCATTCACAAAGCACTCAAAAGCATGAAACTCAAGGAAAATGTTATTATCACGTATAAATTGTGAGATAGATAATAGCTTCTTCTTAATATTAGGAACATGCAACATGTTTCGTAAAATTAAAGACTTCTGTTTTGTAGGTAAAAAACCTCGACCAATATGATTAATTTTGACCCCTTCACCATTGCCCATGAGTAAGGTATTTACACCGGTGTAAACTATACCTGAGTCAAAAGCTTGTAGATCGTTCGAGACATGATACGTAGCACCTGTATCAGGATACCAGGCAGTCTCACAAGGTACTGATGAACGAACTGAATTAGCAGAAATAGAAGAGTTGAACGCTGTAGGAGCCGCGAGAGCGAAGATTGGCTGTCCAGAAGATATGGGAAATTGATAGTACCCTGAGATATGAGGGACACCAGTCATACCTGATGAACCAGGTCCAGCCGAATAAAACACTGGTGGATGAGAATAAGAAACAAAAGAGTGAGAGAAGGGCTGAAACGTACGAGAAAGCACTTGCCCTCCAGATTGCTGCTTGACTGAATTCATTCGAGCAAACTGTTTCTGGCCATCACTAGACTACTCCTCACCTCCAGTTACATCAGTAAAGTCACGATCAAAGCGGTGATAACATTTTTGCACCACATGGCCAAACTTACCACACAATTGGCACTGAGGTTTGTTAGAACTCCGTCATCGGCCTCGACCCCGATAACTACCACCTTGATAGTCTCGATTTTGACCTGAACGTAATTGTGAAGTATCGCTCTCTTTAACTTCAACCTCAACGTTATTTACCTCCTTAGGTAAAACGATCAAGTTAGCCATAGCATCTTCATGCATGAATACTTTCTGTCTGGCCTCACAATCTATTAACATATCAGTCAAAGTTTCTAAAGACAGACTATCACGAGACGCAATAGCGATGGTAGACTCAAACTCTGCTCAGTAACAATACTGCCAGAAGCATTAAGTAAATCACATATTGACTTAATCTTTGCAAGATACTCACTAATAGTCAGTCCATATTTCCTTTGAGTATATAAGCTGTGTCTAAGGGATGAGATCTTGGCAGCAGATCGAGCACCAAACAATCGAGAGATAGCAGACCATATGGAAGAGCTTGTTGTAAGGCCAGTAAGATGAGGAAGAACCTCAGTCCCAATCGTGGTGAGCAGCCAAGAAGCTAGCAATTTATCTTGCTGCCTATGAACCAAGAAAATTGGATTAACCTCAGTTTGGCCAGACACATTTGTAACATACTCATCCGATAAAACTGCATCATTGGAAAGAAAGCTTGTCAATCCATAGCCATCAACTATCAAAGCCACTTGATGTTTCCAAAGCAGGTCGATGCTCTCGGTAAGCTTGACAGTATCATGCTTAGGGATATGCTGAATCCCATTGATCCCCAACGGAGCTATCATCGAACTTACAGGAGAAGTATTTAGAGATACAGTTTCAGAACCTCGAATCAGATATAAAGTTAGATCAACCATGATGAGCAAGAAACGAACTAGCAGCGGAAGAAACAACTAGGATTGGCGACTGATACCATGTCAAGGTTCATTAACACAGTTTAATGAACATAGAAAGAGAAAAGAGAGAAGAGGCTCTCAAAACCTTGTTAAAGAAGGAAAATGAAGAAGATACATTTCTAGTTACAACACAGCTTATTTATAGCTTTATGAGCTTACTCAACTGAACTGAAATAGAACCATAACAACTTAAACAGAAGCATAACAACTTGTAACAGAAAACTCAACTACTTATCACTAACTAACTCATAACAACTTGTAAGCTCATAGGAACCTATTACATCGATTAGTGTGTTTAACCGAATGCGTTTTAGCCCTAAAGCTTTTTTCATCCGGTGTGCCTTATTCTCTCTAATGTTAGATCGGTCATTATTTTTCAATTGATGACTCACATAAAAAATTTTTAGGGTAATTTTATGGTAAAAAATAAATAAAACCTGTTTACTCCTACCCTCCAAACCCACCTCGTATATATCTAAAACTCAAATCCACTCTAAATCCATTCTCTCTAGTTGAATTCTAAAGTTAGGAGAAGATACAAATTTTACCATCACCAACCTCCGTTCTGTTCAGCCTGTGATCCCTTTGTTCTTTCTCAATGGCCACCATTTCCAAGCTCTCTAGCCCCACCCCAGCCGCTTCCCTTTCATCATCTCTCAAACCCAGATCTTCTTCCTCTCTTAAATGCTTCGTTGGGTTCCCTGCAAGGCCCGGTTTCAACTCCAAGCTGCTTTCATCTTCATCCTTGTCCTCGATCAACAACCACCCTTTCAAGAGCTCTTTGGTGTAAGTATTTCTTCTCTTTTTGCCGAAGCCCTTTGTTTGTTTAAGGTTGTCTTCTTTAAAGGTTTTTTATGCATGTAGATGTTTTGATCCCATTTCTTGATTTGATGTGGAAATGAATTTGCTTTGATTGGTTTTCATTTTGTCTGCGCTGATTTCGGCTGTGTTTTGATATTTGTAGTGTCAGATGTTCTCTTGGTGATGGAAACGGTAGTTCCGTGAAGAGGACTAGTTTGCATGATCTCTATGAGAAAGAAGGGCAGAGTCCATGGTACGACAACCTTTGTCGGCCGGTCACTGATTTGCTGCCGCTGATTGAAAGTGGGGTTAGAGGTGTCACTAGCAACCCAGCGGTAAATGCTGCCGGCTATGCTTTTGTGTTTTTATCTGTAGTTTTAGTGTTTTTTTTTTGTCTATTTGATTTACAATCTTAAATTTGTTATTGAAGATTTTCCAGAAAGCTATATCGTCTTCGAATGCTTACAATGACCAATTCAGGTATGCTTAGTGAAACCCTTGTTTTAAGTAATGCTAAATAACATAGATGTTAGAGATTGTAACCTGAACTCTATTTGGTCCGGTACGAAAAGTTCATGGTACGATAGAATCAAATTCTTCAGGAGGAAAAATGGGGTCTGTGAACCTAAGGTTTTTGCAATCTTTTCACATAAAATTTGTAAAATCTGTGTGTTCATCCTGTTATCTTGTTCAGTCATTGAGGCTTATCTTTTCATGTCATAATATACCCTAAATACGTTGCAGCCGCAGAAAGGAAAATGAATATAATTTCAGTTGTCTGGTTATCGTGATGTCCTGATGTTTGATGATATCATTTTCTCTTTTGAATAACCATGTCTTTAAAAATGCTTGAAATTGTAGGGATCTTGTACAGTCAGGGAAAGATATCGAAAGTGCATATTGGGAGTTAGTGGTGAAGGACATTCAAGATGCTTGCAAACTTTTTGAGCCAATCTACGATCAAACAGATGGAGGTGATGGTTATGTTTCTGTTGAGGTTTCTCCCAGGCTAGCTGACGATACCAATGGGACCATTGAGGCAGCCAAATATCTTCATAAAGTGGTTGATCGTCCCAATGTGTACATTAAGATCCCCGCAACAGCGCCATGCATTCCTTCGATCAAGGAAGTTATTGCGAATGGAATAAGTGTGAATGTCACCGTATGTATTTCCGATTTCCCTTGCTTAAATTAGAGTGGAAGATGTTGTCTTGTGCTTCACTAGTCTGTTTTATGAAAATTCTTATGAGCATCTACTCTTACACCTAATTTAGCATTTAAATGTGCCATTAGCAGTAACACGATGACTGTTTTCATCTGATCGGAAAATCTTTGCAATCATGATACTGTTTGCAGCATTATAATATTGGGCTTGTTCCGCTGAAGTTTTAGAAAATATAGGATGTATCTTGCATGTACATTCATATTATATTTGTTTCTTTTATGTTCTAAACTTCATTTTCGTTTCTTATGTGTATATGCAGCTCATATTTTCACTTGTCAGATACGAAGCTGTCATCGATGCCTACCTGGATGGCCTTGAGGCTTCTGGGTTGAGTGATCTCTCCAGGGTTACAAGTGTGGCTTCCTTCTTTGTCAGTCGGGTAGACACCCTCATTGACAAAATGCTCGAAACAATTGGAACACCGGAAGCCCTTGATCTCCGAGGAAAGGTAACTAAACCGCAATATACACTTGTGTGCACTTCAAATATGTACCGAATTACATGTCAAAATCCGCTTACGTCATGGTATGTTCACTCTTCTTTAGGCTGCGGTAGCACAAGCAGCACTGGCATATAGGCTCTACCAGAAGAAATTCTCCGGTCCAAGATGGGAAGCTTTGGTGAAGAAGGGTGCCAAGAAACAGAGGTTGCTGTGGGCCTCAACCAGTGTCAAGAACCCTGCCTACCCAGACACTCTATATGTCGCTCCTCTTATCGGACCTGACACAGTGAGCTATCTTCTTGTCGAATAAAGTTTTGTTTTCAACTTGAGTTGATGAATAACCCGGTAATATATCTTCGGCCATTTGTGGTGGTTGCAGGTTTCAACCATGCCCGACCAAGCTCTCCAAGCCTTCATGGATCACGGCACGGTTTCAAGGACGATAGACGCCAACGTGTCTGAAGCGGAAGGCATCTATAGTGCGCTAGAGAAGTTGGGGATCGATTGGGGCAAAGTCGGCTCACAGCTGGAAGACGAGGGAGTGGAGTCTTTCAAGAAAAGCTTCGACAGTCTTCTCGATACATTGCAAGAGAAGGCAAACACTCTTAAATTCGTGACATCTTAGGTTTAGCCGTCGCTGCAATCGAATAAAACGAGCGGGACCTCGGTTTGTGCTCGGTGAGCGCTATGTGAAACGTTGATTATCGTGTAATATGGAAGTGTTTGTTTAATGGAACTTCTGTTTTGTGCTTGTTTTCTGCCCTCTCATGGCTACTACTGCTATTGCATGTGTTGGTCATTGGTTAATTTTTTTTCCATATTATTATATTAGGCGCTGTCAAAAAAGCAACTGTGATTTGTCTAAGCAATGGGTAAGGCAATTGACATTCCATAAAATCAAGTTAGGATTATATTGAGATTACAAATAATTTTATTTTTAAATTATAAGAAAAAAACTGATTTTAAAAATTAATTTTATTGAGAAAAAGAGTACTAACGTGTCATTTGAGTTTTTTAACGACAACAGATGAAAGTCACCATAATAATAATAACATAATGAATTAAAGATTAATGATTGTATTGTAAATTTTAAAAGTTTAGTAACAATATATAAATATACTAAACGTTAAAAGATTATTCAGTGTAGTTTACCCTAGAAACAAAGGTGAAAAATAAAGGGTAAACTACTCAATTGACCACTTAACTATTTAGCCCTTTTACTTTTACTATCGATCTTTTAATTTTGTCCAATCACACCACATAACTATATAATTGTTTCAATCATGCCATTAGCCGTTAACTGTGACAGAAATGATGACGTAGCAGTTAAAAGGCACTACTAAGTTGACCACTTAACTATTTAATTTTTTCAATCAACCCACTTAACTATAATATGCCAATTCCTTTAATTGCCACATCATCATTTCCGTCAACAGTTAACGGTTAATGGCTTGATTGAAACAATTATATAGTTATGTGGTGTCATTGGACAAAATTAAAAGATCGATGATAAAATAAAAGGGCTAAATAGTAAAGTGGTCAACTGGTAGTTTACCCAAAAAATGAAAGAGTTCAGCAGATAGTCGTCAAAATCGGCGATCCGACTCGTGGCGGAAAGTCGCCATGCGAACGAAATATGCAAAATCCCGTTCTGTAACCATCTTTCTTGTCTCTTTCTTCCATCGCTTCTGGCTTTGAGCTTTCTGGAGACACATTCTGTTGCATTAAAAGCACCAAAATTTCCCTTTTCCTTTCTCTTTTCGTTTTCCCTTCTATCTTTTTTCCAGGTAAAAAACAACAACAAAAACAAACAAGCAAAAAAGAAAATTAAAAAAAACCCATCTTTTCTTTCTGGTGTATCTTCTTCTACGTTCCCCAAAACAAGGGAAACCCAAAATAATTACAATAATGTGGGAAAATGTAATGGCACTGAAAAGGACGAAGAATTAGATTATATAGAGACGAGAGAGATCTGATTGTGGTTCCAAGAGATGTACAGAGCACCGTTGTCGGCTCAGCTCACTGATTCCGACCTCCGTGTCATCGACTACAATGCCACTCCGGTTCGAGTCTATCAAGTTTGGAAAGGAAGCAATGTGATTTTCTTCTTCCCCATTTTTGTTTTTAAATAATTGTTCTTGCACTTAAACATTTTTGTATAATTTCTGTCCAGAAATTTTTCTTTGGAGGTAGAGTTATATTTGGTCCAGATGTAAGATCAATCTTCCTTACGATATCTCTGATTGTGATCCCAGTCGTTTTGTTTTGCGCTTTTGTTTCTCGAAGAATCATTCGTGCATTCGACTCATATGGGCAGTCTCATTGTAGCTATTCTAATTCTGTTAACCATATATGTAAGTTTCATCTTCCATTAACTGAAGATAATTGAACAAATCTCTTTGATTTTTTGTTGATTGTTTGGGCTTATTCAGTGATTAATGTTTTGCCTGTCAAACTAGTTCAGGATCTTATTCTGCTGCTGCTCACTTCTGGGAGAGATCCCGGTATCATTCCTCGAAACGATCATCCTCCGGAACCAGAGGAAGATGTTTCGACTATGTCTACGGATTGGCTGGGGAGTCAGAGCAGTGCTGGTCTTCCTAATTTACCTCCTACCAAAGATGTTGTGGTTAATGGTGTGATTGTCAAGGTTAAATACTGCCACACGTGTATGTTATACCGTCCGCCGCGTTGCTCGCATTGTCGATATGCAACAACTGCGTCGAGCGTTTCGATCACCATTGTCCGTGGGTGGGGCAATGTATCGGGAAGGTATATTTAGCTTCTGTGTTTAGTATTTTCCAGGTCATGAAAAATGTGGGTTAGCTGATCCTTGTTGAATCAAAAGAAGCAATCGTTCTCGTCTTTGGAAACTTGCCTTTCTCGAAATAATGGCATAAGAGATGATAGCAGAGATGGACTTTATGTATCACCTTTCACAAAGTGATTAGGAGTACAAGTTCTTCATGTTAGTCAATGATGCCTTGCTTAGTACTCTGAAGCAGGGTTTCAAATCGCGGTCGCGTTTTCGGTTATTTCGGATTTACCGTGATTGCGACCGTCGCGGGCGCTATTGCGGCTGTCGCGGGCGCTATTGCGGCTGTCGCGGACGCTATTGCGGCCGTCGCGGGTAACTCGGACGGCGGCGAAACCGCTATATCACGGCCGAAATCGCGGTCGCTGACCGTTTTTTAAAACCCTGCTCTGAAGTAGTGACAACAACAACCAAATAATTCGATTCGCTATCTCAGAGTCTACTTAGTGATGCGATCATGCAATCTACCGTTCGAAAATCACATTTTCGGTCATTGGTAAATTGGAACTCTTCTTTTGTTATAAAGATATGCTTCTCATAGAACTTTCCTAACCTGAACTTCCAGTCAGCTTTGTAAGAATCAATTTAAGAGGTAGGATTTAAGATAGGTTTCTATGACATTGACGTGATTCTCATGTCATTTGCTGGCTTTCGTCTTGGGAGCTTTTTAATCGTCGAGGCTGACATTTAAAAGTCGTTTCTTGACAGAGAAATTATAGATTCTTCTCATGTTTGTGTTTTCGACAACCATACTATGCCTGTACGTTTTGTTCTGCTGGATAAACATTAAGAAAATAATGGCCGAATGTCATTGTAACCTCTGGAGTGCATTCATGAAGTCCCCGTTTCCGCGATTCTTATATATACTTTATGACCGCCTGGTTCGTTGGAGGCCTCACCGTGTTCCATCTCTATTTGATTTTTACCAACCAGGTTCTGATCTCTTCTTTACCTTCATTTACTGTCTGTCCTCTTTCTCTGCCTTGCTTATTTTATGTTTTTGCAGACAACGTACGAGAATTTCCGGTACCGATACGATTTGAAAAGTACCCTTATAATCGCGGTTGTATTCGCAACGTGTTGGAGACATTCTTGTCCAAAATCCCCAAGTCTAAAAGTAACTTCAGGGCAATGGTCAGGGTGGAGTCATCTCCTCTCTTTGGCTCTCAATGTCATTGGCCCGGCCTATGATCCCAGAGAGGCCAAGAGAAGCTTCGACATCGAGACGGGAAAGCGGAAACCCGTCGCTGCCGAGGATTTCGAAGAAATACGCATCCGGATCAATAGTGGTAGCGGATTGGAGAGGTGTGGAACACAACCGAGGCACACGATCCGAGTGACAAATCCGACTGGGATCTCACCCGATATAACAGTGTTGGCTGCCGATTTCGTAACGGATTACGGTTTCAAGGATAGAGAGAAAGTTCGTAGAAAAGGCCACTGAGCTGGTTTCACCAAAAATCATATTCAGGAAGTATTAACAATCTTAGAATGTTGTGGTTGTTTTTCGGATTTATTTGTGTTTGTAATTGGTTTGATTTGTAGGTGAAGGATTAAATTAAATCAGAAAGGTTTGTTTTAGCGTAGAAACAACTTGCGAGTTTTCTTCTGATGGATTTGTTAGAAGCTTTCATCAATGGCAGCGGTGGAATCAAAATCCCATATTTTGGCGTTTCATGTTGCTCTGCTCTACTTGTTCGATTTTCAAATGAAATATTCTCATTCAAACAAGTTGCTATGGAACAAGCAAGTAAAGGACGAAGCAACGCTCCCTTGAAATTCCAAATCATCAACTAATTAATGCCATTGAAACAATAATCCATTTAATATTTAACTATGAATGTTGTTTGGAAATGGAAGTCGAGTATGTTAGGGTGAAATCCGAACAAAATTCTAAGGACAAAATCAGATTATCAATAGAAATTACAAATAAAATATTTCAAATATACAATAATTTAAAATTTTTAAGATACAGTTGACATCCCTAAATGGTGTGATTATATAGTCTCACTGCAGGCCAGCGGAGACCAAACGGAATTTTATACGATTGTATTTTATTTTGAACAATTACTATTTAGGAGGAGGAGATGAGAATTTTTGCTCATAATAAATATTAAACTGATAATTTAGAAGAGAGAGAGATTAATGATCACTTTTAACCACTCACTCTAAAAAATATTAACTATATAATTGTATTTTTAGCGTAATGTAATATTTTATTTGTAGACATTTCATTTCATCCTATGTGTCACACTTATAATATTTAAAATTATATTGATTATCTATATATATTATTTATTTCATTTGTTTTGCAGGCCCAAGCCAACATTTTTACAAAGAGAGACAGTGGCCCAAGTTACACACCCAACATTACATTACACAAGACCCAAAAGTGGGTGACCCAAAAGCAGTAACCCGTGACCCGAATGATGGATCAAACCGAATCAGAACCCGCACCGGCCTGGAAAAACTAGGGTTTCCAGAACACTAGTTCACTCCTTGCTTCCAACGGCGCCTAATCACTCACGCAGCCAAAAGGTCAAGTTCGCCGGTTCCCTCGCCCTAACAACAACCCACAGCTGATCATCTCGGTTCAACATCAAACAAACCACAAGTGTTAGTATTTTACTAAAAATCAAACACCCAAAAAATAGTGGTATTCGAGCCCTATAAAATCCTATGTAAATCAACACCATGACACACACAAGATCACATAGATTTACACAAAGCAAAATGAGAGTATAATTTTTTTGGCTTTTATAGTTAGCCCATGCCGATCCACGACCCGCGCGTGACCCGATCCACTTTGTAGGGTCGCACGTTTTCATAATAATGGCACAATTCTCATTTAGTCCCCCTTGCTTCCTTAAACCTTATTTTGCCCCCTTTTAATCAATTTTAACCGAATTTACTTTTAAATTAGCCCCTAATTTTGATTTTATTTCAAATTAATCCTCTGATTAGTATTATTATATATTTCTTTTATTTTTATATTTTTATCTTCTTCATCCTTTGTTTTTAATATTTGTATTTTTAGTGTATAATTAATATTTTATTTTTATTTATTTTATTTATATTTACTTATATTTTTCATATGTACATAGATATATATATATATATATAAATATATATATATATCTATTTTAACCCTTTTTTTATCATATTATTATTATATGACTATTATTTTACCTAATATTTATATACATGTATTGTATTTCTTTATTTTTATTTTTTTTTATTCTTTTTTATTTTTTATCTATGTTTTATTTAATTCCATTACTGTTTTTGTTTTATTTTGTTTCAGTTTGTTTTATTTTTTATTTTTTTTATTGTTTTGTTTTGTTTTTTATCATTTTTATTTGTTTATTCTTTTTTTACTTAGTTATCTTTTTTATTATTTATGTTTTAATTCGACTCTGTGCTTCACTATAATCTATCATCGTTATCTTTTTAAGGGTATTTCAAATCAATTTAAGGTAAGTAATTGGATCGTTATTGTTACCTTTTCATTTAAGTTATAATTTTCTTAATTTAAGACAACTGAAAATTACGTAAGTACCGAAAGGGCAGTTCAAGGGTGCTAACCCTTCATGACTGTAACCGACTCTGAATCTGACACATCTTTGGTAAGATGCAGATCAGGTAAGAAATAAGGTATCCGATCAACCCATTTGTTTTAAAATAAATGATCGGCGACAGCTCCAAATCATTTTTCCTAATTATAAGCCAATTCCAGGCCCACCGAAAGACGTTCCGACAGCTTGGCGACTCGCTGGGGACAGGTAAGTGAGTCAAGCTAATGTAATTTTCAGTTGTCTTTTTAATGAAAAGGGTAAGTTCAAATTTTAAGGTAACGTTTCGATCCTTATTGCTTATTTTTTTATTATATTTCGAGTAAATAGTGGTACTGGCCATTTTTCAATGATTTCAGCCTTAAAAGATTTTTCATCTAAGGCTCTAAACCGAGCTCCAAACCTGAGCTCCAAACCTGTTTTTAATGGGGGTGAAAGCGACGCTCTTGTGAGAATTATTCTCCGTATGGGCCTAGCAAGTAACCTTCGGGATTTATATACCTTAGCTTTCGTGTGAATTTATTCTCCGTATGGCATAAGGGAATGTTTCCTCTCGAGTTTAACTTAGTCTACACAAGCTTGTAATGGGCTTAGGACTAAGGGTCTGGCAAGCTCAATGGGGCACCAGCAAGGAGAACTCGAGTACCGTTTTTTAGAACCTAAACTGAGAGACTATAGAGAAATAGAGTCTACCCGAAACCCTATTTCAAACCCTAGGATATTTTACCCTAACCATGCAGTTTACTTTTTTCTTATTTGACTCTTTATTTTCATTTTCATTATTATTCTTATTTTTACTACTTTTTGCTTTCGTATTTGTCTTTTTTAGCATTTGTATCATAAAAGAGGATATTGATCCCTAAAAAAGAGTTTTGTTACACCAATAATCTGAATTAATGAACAAATGTGTTGTAATACAAGAGATAAAAAATGCCGAGGTACGACTATGGTCCGAGAAGACTCAGAAAGAGAAGGGAGACAGTCTTCAGGGAAGCTATATGTCAGAACTGGTTAGCTACACCTCTGTCAGCCTGAAGCAGAACGATGTACAAGAGTTACAGAGCATTTGGGACAGTTGGAAAGGTGACCGAAAGCATAAGTTCAGCCAGTGATATGGTGATATCGCACTCTACTCCATGTCAGGATAGATGAGCCCTTGATCAGAGCCTTAATTCAATTATGGAATCTGGGGTATAACTGCTTTACCTTTAACCGGGAGGACATGGTGCCCACTATTAAGGAGTATACGATACTGCTACACTACGAAAACATTAGATTGGAACAAGCCTATATCAAGCATATCAAAATTCAGCCCTTCAAAAATGGGTTGGCCAAAGTCACAGGAGTAGACGAGAAATGGGTAACTGACCGGACTCAACGTAGAGCTATCGGGGAAGGAATTCCTTGGGCTGACATCAAGCAACTAATGAAGAACCACCCTGATGAATGGAAGGCTATAGATCTTTTTGCATTGGGTCTTTATGGTTTGATTATCTTCCCGAAGACTTTGGGGTGCATCGACGTAGCCGTGGTGGAATTGTTTGAACAACTCCTGAGGCGAGTAAATCCAGCACCAGCCATCTTAGCTGAGACCTTTCGCTCTCTCAATCATTGCAGAAGGACTGGCAGAGGAAGGTTCATTGGGCGTGCTTCGCTTTTTCAAGTCTAGATTCACAGTAATTTCTGGAAAACTAATGGGGTTGCCTACTGCCGATTCAATACCACTTATTCACCGTTGGGAGAGTTCATTACTCTAAAATGGTATGAAGGCACTTTAAAGGAAAAGTGGATGAAAGTCTTCACACATTTTCAGGACCGGGATATTACTTGGAGAGCCCACTGGTTGTTACAAAGTGACATTTTTTTCCGGTGTGGGGATTCATACACTATTACCCTACTTGGATTATGGGGAGGAGTTGGGTATTCTCTGCTTTTGGCACTTCGATAGTATGGGGCACAAAATTTCGTCCCAGCAACATACGGACTATCGGGATCAGAATTTGTATATAATGGTGACAACTACAAGAAGATGATCAAAGAGGTAGCTGAGTCATAGAAGAAGGTATTCCGAATGGATGTCGTAGCTGCCAATGACATACTTACTTCGGATTATTTAGAGTTGCAAAGATTGAGGAAAAACGACAATATCCCGGTACTAGACTATGAGGACACTCGAACCATGGAAGAACATCTCAGGCCTATTACTTCCAAACTTGAGATAGCAAAGGCAGAGTTTGAAGCTGTGAAGAATGAGCTGAAACAAAAGGTAAGAGAACTCGAAGCTGAACGATACCAGTGGAAGTTAGATGCTGACACTCAGAAAGATTGGGCAGATAAATTGGAGAAAGAACAGAAGAGAGTTCGTTTTGAGCTCGAAGACTTGAGAAAGGGGTACCAAGAGAAAGTCCAGGATAACTCCAATTTAAAAAGGACTTCTGAGTACTGTAAAGATGAAGCTCATAGCCTGAAAAGGAATTTTTAGGGGCCTGATAAGAAAGCTCTAAAGGAACAGCTGAAGACTGCTCAGAGGTGCTTAATAGACAATCAACATCAGAACAAGTGCTTGATAATCTAGGTAGCTGATCTTGAGAAATCTATTCAGAAACAACATGAGCAAGATGGCAAAACCATAGCCGAGTTAGAAGCCATTGTGGATGCATTCAAGAAGCAATCAAGTGAGCTTCAGATAGTGCCTTTTGACGGAGGTTTACGATGGTGTTTCCGTTGGAAGCAAGCTCAGCATAGGGTAAAGGCTAGAGATGCAGTCATCCACGATTTCCTGGAGCAAGTACAAAAGGTAGGTTGTCACTTACATGGCATAGTAAGGGAAGCTGGAGTGGTTCGACAAGGCATTTAACCAGTGACAGATGAAGGAAGAAGACTTGTTAACCTACTAGAAGTTGTTCGGGGTCTAAAGGATTTATTCTGGATGTACATTTGATTGTTTTTATGTCTATTCGTTGTGATTAAAACACTTTGGAATTTATATTTCATGTTTATTTTTTATATTTTCCATGTTTTTACATTCATATTAACTAACAGAACATGTCTCAGAAAGAGCAAACACAGAGTTTACCTCCACGAGCTCAAGACACACATCACCCTCACAACACTCGAACAAAGAAGAGACAAATAGAGGCCAAAATAAAAAATATCGAGGAGAACATGGCAAAATTGTAGAAAGAGCTGGAAGATAAGATAGCCAAAAACAGTCAGAGTACCCTGGATTCCATCACAAAAAGCCAGGAGTCCTTGGTCGATCAAATCATGGACAAATTATATGGTTTACAACAAAAAAGCGCACTAGGGGTAGGCTCGTCTGAAAGGGTAACTATAACACCGACCCCACAAGTGGTTGTCTCACCTGGGATCTTACTCGGACTGCAATGGGACTCATCTGCTACTAAAAGGAAAGTTGTATCTGTTGTAAATATAAAAACTTCTACAACCAACCCTGACAATCATCCGGATGACGACCCTATCCCGGATTTTAATGAGGAGGATAAGGCGAAGAAGATGGAAGAGAAGATAAAGATGTTAGAAGACCATATGAAGATGGTCAAAGGGGATCACGACTATTATGGAGTGGATGCAATGGAGCTGAGCTTAGTTTTGGATTTGGTGATTCCACTAAAGTTTAAAGTCTCTGAGTTCAAGAAATTTGTCGGGAATAGCTGCCCCTCAGCCCATATCACTATGTTCATTCGGAATATGACAAGATATATGGAAAATAACCATATCATAATCCACTGCTTCCAGGAGAGCATGTCCAGTTCAGCTATCTGGTGGTATAATCAACTGAGCCGAACTCATATCAAGACATGGAAAGACTTAGTGAAGTCTTTCTTGGAGCAGTACAAGCATATTAACGATATGAGACCAGACCGGGTTATGTTGCAAATCTTGGAGAAAAAACACAATGAGAGTTTCTGACAATACGCACATAGATGAAGAGATTTGACTGTGCAAGTTCATCCACCATTGGATGAAAAGAAAACTAGGAAGCTCTTTGTTCAGATCCTGAAGGCCCCTTACTTCGGGCACCTGGTGGCAATCATATCAGGAAGTTTCTCAGATCTAGTTATGGCTAGTGAGATAATCGAGTTGGCCATAAAACAAGGAAAAATTGAGGGAGGGGACTCCATCAATCCCCTCCCTCAAGAAGCCTCTTATGAAGAACAAAGAGAGATATCAACAATGTCAACACCTACAATGCCAATAAAAGTGTTACGATCTTAAGTTCAAATACCGCTGTAGCTGTATCATCCGATACTTCTAAACAGAACGAGAGAGAACCGAGAAAGAAAAGGGAGTAATTCGACCCCATTCTCATGACATACAAAGAGTTATACCAACAGCTCTTCGACACTCACGCGATGTCACCTTACCCTATGGAGCCAATAAATCCCCCTTACTCGAGACGGTTTGATGAGAACGCCAACTGCGAATATCATGGCGGTGTGCAGGGGCATTCGATCGAAAATTGTCTCGCATTCAAGAGGCTTGTACAACGAATGCGAAACAAAAATTAGATCCATTTTAACTCTGGAATACCAAACATCGCACATAATCCCTTGCCTAATCATCAGGAGACTGAGATTAACACATACACTATCGAGAATGACAAGAGAGTCAAATCAAGCGTTTCGGAAGTAAAAGCTCCTTGGGCTTAGGTATGGAGCCAAATGGTAAAGGCAAGGATTCTTGCACCCCAGTCATGTACATCAAGGAATGAAGGTGGTAACCATTGCTGTTACCACAACGAAGAGGGGCATGAAGTGCAAGATTGCCCAGAATTCAAATTATTAGTCCAGCTGATGATGGACAAGAAAGATGGGGAATTTTACGAAGAAGTTCAGGATTCCCCGGAAGTAGACATTTGCGCTACTAGAGAATCATCAAATTAAATATTCGGTAGGGGTAGTCCTTTGATAATTACCCCTAAAGCAAAGATGACAACAACAATACAAGATAAGGTGGTGATCACAGTACCCCGACCTTTTCAATATAAGGACAATCGACGAGTGCCATGGAAGTACGAATGCCAGTTGAGTACTTCAAAAGAATGTGATAGCAAAGTGGGGCAGAGACCACTTGAGCCCTTCAAAGAAGATGTGTTAGCTATCAAAGAACCTATAAAAGAAGAAGAAGCTAAGGAGTTCCTTAAGTTCTTAAAGCACAATGAGTACAACGTTGAAGAACAGCTCCACAGTTTGTCAAAGCGCACATCAATGTTGACACTATTGTTAAACTCGAAGGCACATTGGGAAGCACTGTTGAAAGTCCTGAATCAAACGTTCATGCCATAAAACATACCAGTCAGCCAGATGGATCGACTGGTGAATAATATTCAAGCTGATAATCTCATCTCATTTTTAGGTGATGAGATTCCATCCGGAGAGAGACGCCAAACAAAGGCATTACACATCACTACCTACTGTAAGGGGCAAGCTTTACCAAGTGTGTTAATCGATAACGGTTCAGCCCTGAACGTAATGCCTTTGGTCACATTGAAAAGGTTGCCAATAGATACCTCTCATATGAGAACCTGCTAGAATGTGGTCTGAGCCTTTGACAGGACCAAGAGAGAGGTAATTGGCAAGATTGAAGTGATGTTAACGATCAGACCAACCACTTACAATATTGAGTTTTTGGTGATGGATATCATGACTTCCTATAAATATCTCTTGGGAAGGCATTGGATCCATCAAGCAGGTGCAGTACCATCCACGATGCATCAAATATTTAAGTTTGTTATCGATGGGGCCTTAGTAATTATCAATGCTGAGGAAGCTATCGTGGCAATTGTGACCACGGAGGCACCATACATCGAAGTAGACAAGGAAGCGGTAGAATGTTCATTCTACTCCTTGGAATTTGTGAATGCCACATTTGTGACAGAAGGAAAAAGGATTCCTAAACCCTGGCTTTCCAAATGTACCAGTCGTAACCGATTTTCGCCCGGGCACGAATTTTCTTGGCGAAAAAATATGTGAATGAAATAAATGGTTTTTTAAGGAAATGTTTTAGAGTCGCCATCGACCTTTTTGATTTAGGTAAGTCGAATACCTCAAAATCACATTTTAAGAGAGTTTTTAAGAAAACATTAGTTAAAAGATCAACCGGTCTACGTATAACAAAAAATTATTCTTTTTAGTAATAAAAATGGATTCATGGTCGGTTACATTTGGGGAAGGATTAACACCCCACAATGCCCAAAATTGGTACCCATTGATTATGAAATTGTCTCTAGTAGTGAAAATCTAAGAATTCGAATATAAATTTAATTTATGATTCTATTATTCCATATTCAACCGCATAATTTTATTTAATAGAAAATTATAATAATTCAATATTTCATATAACTAAAACTAAAATAAATTTAGTTTTTTAGGTTTTTATAAACATGATATTTATTTATTTTAAAATATCAAAATAAGACATCAAGTTACTTTAAGACAACCATTTCTTAATATTTAAAAATAAATAAATATCAATAAGAATATGATAATTTTTCCTAAACAATAATTTAAATAAAAATGAAGTAATATATTATTTTATATAAGCAAGATATTTATTTTTAAAATACTAGAATAGGACATCTAGTTATTTTAAGACAATCCTTTCTTAATATTTAAAAAATAAATAATATTATTATTTAATTAATTTACAAAATTAATCAAATAATACTTACCAATTTTTCACACACACACACACATATATATATCTTAATGTGTCTAAGATTAATTAAATAAAGATAAAATAAAGAAAAATAATTAAAGTACTAAATTAAAAATATTTAAAAAAAGACAATTATAAAAATAAAATAAAATAATAATTAAACAATGACCAAAATTAAAGAAATTAAAAAATAAGATTAATGTACAAAAATATATAAATTAATAGCCCTAATTTGAAATATAATAAAATATAGGTATTAACAGTGTAATTTATCCCTAAATAATATTCGAATTAAATTATTAAAATCTAAGGGATTAAATCTAATATTTACCCTAAATATATATAAATACTAGCAGAGACTAAAATATAAATAAAACAAAATGCGAAGTCTAAATTAAAAGGCACAAAAACATGATTTTAGTGACCAATTTGAAACTATTACAAATTTAAGGGACCACAGAAAGGGTTTTCTCATAATGAAATTACACAAACACTCATTCCCTAAAACGACGTAGTTTTGAGAAGGGTATAAATAGGCCTTAAATGGCCATTTTCTCTCATTTTTGTGTTTTGTTTCTCTCTCTAAGGAGAGAGAAACTCTCCATTATCTCTAAATTCTCTCACCGGAGGGAGCTCCGACCACCGGTCAGTCACTATTCACCACTGCAGGTTACTATTCCGATCACTATTCACGGTCGGAAAAAATCAAAATAGCTCAAAATGTAGATCGAAACACCCTAAAGCCAAATCCGACCTCTGTTTCTCCTAAAAACGTCTAGAATTTACTAAATCTAAATTTATACATTCGGTTCACGATGGTTTTCGACGACGTTTGGGCTCCTCGATAAGTCTTCTTTCACTTATTTTATTCTCTATCTCTTCATTCGTATATTCTTCCGTTTTTCTTGCAGGTTTTTAAGGCTTTTTATAGGCCTCGGGAAGCTTCAAACAACCGTTCATTTTGGTGAGTCACCGGATCTACAATGGTGACTCACCATAGGGCGAAGTGTGCGGCTCTCCTGCGGCTTATGAAGTCTTCCGTCAAGTTGGTGGAGGCGTGACAGCATCTGGTTAGAGCACCTGGAGAAGATAAGCAGAAAACCCTAGAAGTATCTGAATCGGGTCTTGGGTCGGGTCTAGATCTGAATCTGGGCCTCCAGTTTTGTAAATGTACTCCCAATTTATTTTGTAATAATAATAATAATAATAATAATAATAATATAATAATAATAATAAATATATAATAATAATAATAATAATAATAATAATAATAATAATAGTCTTGGACGAAAATGACTGTCGACAGCTACCCATCTTTGCTTATATTTGTGTTAACAAGAATAGAGCAAAGATAAAAAGACAATGAATTTTCATCCAGTTGACTTCATGTTTTGATGGGAAATCCGTTCCATTCTTCATGGGAGATCCAACTGTTGTATGACATTGTTCCTTCGTGATGAGGACGTCTGACCATCTTTGAAGATATTTGAGATAACACGGTTCCTTCATGATGAGGACGTCTGGTTATCTGAGGATGACTCGACTCATACGTGATGAGGAATTCTGGTCAGTGGATGACATTGTTCCTTCGTGATGAGGACGTCTAGCCATCTTTATAGATATTTGAGATAACACGGTTCCTTCGTGATGAGGACGTATGGTTATCTAAGGATGATGTTGTTCCTTCGTGATGAGGAGTTCTGATTGGTGGATGACATTGTTCCTTCGTGATGAGAACGTCTGGACATCTTTAAAGATATTTGAGATAACACGGTTCCTTCGTAACGAGGACATCTGGCTATCTAAGGATGATGTTGCTCCTTCGTGATGAGGAGTTCTGATCGATGGATGACATTGTTCCTTCGTGATGAGGACGTCTGGCCATCTTTAAAGATATTTGAGATAACACGGTTCCTTCGTGATGAGGACATCTGGCTATCTAAGGATGATGTTGCTCCTTCGTGATGAGGAGTTCTGATCGATGGATGACATTGTTCCTTCGTGATGAGGACGTCTGGCCATCTTTAAAGATATTTGAGATAACACGGTTCCTTCGTGATGAGGACGTCTGATTATCTAAGGATGATGTTGTTCATTTGTGATGAGGAGTTCTGATCGATAGATGCCATTGTTTCTTCACGATGAGGACGTCTGGCCATCTTTAAAGATATTTAAGATAACACGGTTCCTTCGTGATGAGGACATCTGGTTCTAAGGATGATGTTTTTCTTCGTGATGAGGATTCTTATCAGTGGATGACATTGTTCCTTCGTGATGAGGACGTCTGGTTATCTAAGGATGATGTTTCCTAAAATATCAACAAATGATGCATTTATGAATATCATGATCCTATTTATGCCTAAAATGTATACAATGATGCAATTTTAGTGCATTTTCTTTTTCGAATAAGGACCCTTTCTCATTGGCCATCTTCTGACTCATTTCATTTTGGGTACATCAAACAAGGCTGATTTACATCAACTGAATATCTTGATCTCACCTTTACTCAGATATAGTCTTTTCTTTCTTCTTGAACCTCGCTAGTACCAATGATCAACTATTCCATATGTGACAAATATTTTGGATCATCTTCATATGATTGAAACTTTCTAGGTACTTCAAATTTTATTTTCCATGTATCAATGTTATTATACAATCTTGAAAGTTGAAATCATTATCAATTTCAGAAAATCTGCATTTAAAAAAAAACTTTTTGTACAATAATACACCATGATTTTATGTACTTCAAGTTAAACTACATATTTTAAATTTTCAAAGCAAAATGCTTGTAAAAATAGGAGTTAACAAGAAAAGTCTCTTTTTATTTATACAAATGTAAAGAGATTTTACATAGCAAACTTTTATTGAAAAATGTACAAGAAAAAGTAGTAGGCATCTTCACATATCAATAGCATAAATACTTCTGAACTGGCATGCCACAAAGTGATTCAAGTATAGCTTCTGTCAAAAGGATTTCAAGAATCGTGATAATACCTAAGGATGTAAAATCTCTTCTTGACTATCAAATCTCCAGATGTTATGCATCATTAACAAAGAATCCAAGATTTCAAACATGAATCTTGAATTATAACACTCAAGTCGCCCTTTACGAGTTTTCAACTTGAGACCTCCTTTCAAGATATCTTTTTTGGATTTTTATCTTGAACCCTCCTTTTTTTAATTAGGCAAAATACTTTTTAACCGCATCGAAATTCATCGAGTGGGGTAATTCTGGCCCGTCCATCTCAGTGAGAACTAGAGCTCCTCCAGAAAAGGCTTTCTTTACAATATAAGGTCCTTCCCAATTTGGCATCCATTTTCCTCAGGAATCCTTTTGAATAGGTAAGATCTTTCTAAGTATGAGATCTCCTTCGTAAAATTCTCGGAGGCGAACTTTCTTATCATGTGCTCGTATCATCCGCTTTTGGTACATCTGACCATGACAAATAGCTTTCAGTTTATTTTCTTTAATCAAATTTAACTGGTCATATCTGGCTTGTACCCATTCTACTTCATTTAGTTTTACCTCTGATAAAACTCGAAGTGAAGGATTTTCTACCTCAATAGGTAGGACAACTTCCATTCCATAGGCTAAAAAAATGGAGTTGCCCCAGTCGATGTTCGTATTGATATTCTATAAGACAAAAAAGAAAATGGTAGTTTCTCATGCCAATCTTTATAAGTTTCAATTATCTTCTCTATAAGCCTCTTGATATTCTTATTAACTGCCTCAACTGCTCCATTCATCTTTGGGCGATAAGTAGTGGAATTATGATGCTTTATTTTGAATTGCTCACAAACTGATTTCATCATCTTGTTGTTTAAATTCAAAGCATTGTCAGAAATAATCCTTTCTGGTAGACCATATCGACAAATGATTTCCTTTTTCAAGAATTTATAGACTGTAGTCTGAGTGATGTTTGCATAAGAAGCCACTTCTACCCATTTGGTAAAATAGTCTATTGCTACCAAAATGAAGTGATGGCAATTTGAAGCTTTTGGAAAAATTTATCCAATAACATCTATGCCCCACATAGAAAATGACCATGGAGCTGTCATCACGTGCAATAGATGAGGAGGGGTATGCATCATGTCTCCATAAATTTGACACTTGTGACATTTTTGGGCATAATTGATACGATCAGTTTCCATAGTTGACCAATAGTACCCAAATCTCATAATTTGTCTACCCATTGTATGCCAATTGGCACATGCACCTCTTTAAGAATTGTTTTGGCCTCTTTGGTGTCCACACATCTCAATAAGACTTGATCTAAGCTTTTCTTGTATAGTATTTCACCATCGAGTACATACCCTAATACAATTCTGCTGATAGTTCTTTTATCATTATCAGTTGCCTATTCAGGATAATTATGATATCTGATGTATTGTAAAATATCATAGTACCAGGGTTTCCCGTCTTCTTCTTTTTCAATGTTAAAACAATGGGTTGGGTATTCATAAGCCTACATTTCAATAGGCATCATGCTCGAATGCTCATCTACCTTGAATGTAACTGCCAAGGTGGCCAAGGCATCTGCCATCTGGTTATCTTCTCTAGGGAGGTAATTGAATGTTATTTCTTCAAATTCTTTGATGAGTTCCACAATCAATTTATGATATTCTGTATGCTTTATCTTTTGTGTCCCATTCCCCCTGATTTGGTAAATTACTAGGGTTGAATCCCCATATACCTTAAGCATTTTTATCTTCCTTTCAATGGCAGCTTTAAAGACCCAGAACACATGCCTCATATTCAGCCATATTGTTTGTACAATCAAAATTGAGTCGGCTAGTAAAAGGATAATGTTCTCCATTTGGTGAAACCAAGATTGCCCCAATTCTATGCCCTAAAGCATTTGAAGCACCATCAAAATTCAACTTCCAATATTCATTAGTGGATGTAGTTGAGTCTTCCACAGAGATTGCCATTAAATCTTCATCTGAGAAATCAAAACTAATTGACTTATATTCTTGAGAAGCTCTACTTGCAATAAATTCAGCTATTGACACTTGCTTTTACTGCTTTTTGATTTACATATTGGATATCAAATTCTAACAACAAGATCTACCAACGAGCTAACCTTCCACATAATGCAGGTATATTCATCATATACTTCAAAGGATCAAATCTGGATTTGAGCCATGTGGTGTGATATAACATATACTGTCTAAACCTTTGAGTGGCCCATACCAAAGCACAACACAAATTTTCAATTGGCGAGTATCTGGTTTCACAATCAGTGAACTTCTTGCTGAGATAGTAAATTGCTCTCTCTTTTTTCTCAGTTTGATCATGTTGTCCTAATACACACCCCATTAAATTTTCCCAAACAGATAAATAAATAATTAAGGGTTTGCCTGGGATAGGTGGTACTAAGATTGGAGTATTTGACAAATATCTCTTAACTGCTTCAAAAGCTTCCTGACAATCTTCACTCCATGCCCATAATTATTCTTGCGAAGGAGACGAAAAATGGGATCACATTTCTCATTTAACTGTGAGATGAATCGAGCTATATAATTCAATCTTCCCAAGAATCCTCGAACCTCCTTTTATGTTTATGGGGGGGTGGAAAATCTTGAATAGCTTTGACTTTATCTGGATCTATTTCAATTCCTTTCTTGCTCACAATAAACCCTAAGAGCTTTCCGGATGTCACCCCAAATATACACTTATTTGGGTTAAGCTTCAACTGGTATTTCCTTAATCTTTGGAAAAGCTTTCTCAAATTCTTGATATGTTCATCCTCTGACTTGGCTTTGACAATCATATCATCGACATAAACTTCTATTTCTTTATGCATCATGTCATGAAATAATGTTACCATAACCCTTTGATATGTTGCTCCTGCATTCTTCAGCCCAAATAGCATTACTTTATAGCAAAATGTTCCCCATATGGTGACAAATGTTGTTTTTTCCATATCATCAGGGTACATTTTAATTTGATTATAACCGAAGAAACCATCCATGAATAAGAACAAAGAAATTTTAGTAGTGTTATCCACCAATATGTCTATGTGTGGCAAAGGAAAATTATCCTTCGGACTAGCTCTATTGAGATCTCGGTAGTCAATACACATACGGACTTTACCATCTTTTTTTGGTACAGGGACAATATTTTCACCCACTCAGGGTACTTGGCCACTTTAAGAAACCTAACATCGAATTACTTTTTTACTTCTTCCTTAATTTTTAGCAGCATTTCGGGTTTCATTATTCTCAGTTTTTGTTGATCATACTTATATTCTGGCTTTATTGGTAACTTGTGTACATCTCTGTATCCAAACCTGGCATGTCCAAGCAAATACATCATTATATTCTCGAAGCAAATTAATCAAACTCTTTCGTTCTTTATCAGATAAAGTAGTGCCAATTTTCACGTTTTTATTATCCTCATCTGATCCCAAATTCAAGATCTCAGTATATTCTTCATGAGGCAGAATTTGCTTATCCTCTTTTTGCACCATTTTTAATAGCTCGGAAGGTAAGTCACATCTCTCATCATTATCACAACCCTCAACTTCCCCTTGACAAATGGGCTGCTCAAAATCAAATTCCATGTCAGTGCCATCAATATCCATGTTATTGATATGCAAGTTCCTGAAAGGAAAATGAACAAGAGTATATATACATATAATCATAAAAATGCATAGAAAATATTTGTCATGTGAAATTACTGGAATACATATTTTATTGAAAAAGAAAAACACATAGTTTAACCCTTTACACAAAATCAACTATTGCTCCAGGGTATAAGCAATAGAGGAAGTTATAATGTATTACTCTGAAAAAGACTTAAAAACTACAGGTAATTCCTCAATAGTCCAATTATTCAATTCAAAGTCTGGTGGTGCAGGGTAAATGCCCATAGCTCTATTTTCTTCAGATTCATCATTTGATATGACATTGATACTCAACTCTTTCAAAGATCCTCAACTATTAGCCCTTCGTTTTGCTGATCTTCTCGGAACATATGCCCTCCAGACACAAAAGTATTACTCAACAGAGGAAAAGTCATTGGTTCCCAGTCGTTATCTTCTCTAGCTAACTTTGCCTTCCTCATTTCCTGATTCTTCCTAATGGTTCTCTGTTTTCCCTTACAGTCGGTTGATATCCCAAACCGAATCGATATTTCTTAGTGATGGAAAAAATGGATTAATTAGTCCCTGTAAGTGGCTTTCTAACCCTTTTTCAGCTTTTTCTCCTTTCCCCAGGTTTAATTTAAGCTCCATCTTAGTGCAATTTGAAAGTCTAGACTTGGGCATCTTTTTGCCTTCGGCCACAAATATGGCATTGACAAACTTCAATGATCTAAAAGAACATTCAGTATATTTTTCATCCAATTCAATATATGGAGCAGTGGTAGAGGCAGAAGCAATGATATATTCTTCAGCATTAAGACATATTAACCTCCCATCTATCACAAATTTTAATTTTTGGTGAAGTGTAGATGGAATTGTCCCTGCCTGGTGAATCCAAGGCCTCCCCAGTAAGGAATTGTAAGTGGGTATAATATCCATCACAAGAAATTCCACTTCATATGTAGATGGGCCGATAGTTAAAGGAATGTCAATCTTTCCTAACACTTCTCTTTTGGTTCCATCAAAAGCTCGAACAATGCTCTGACTATTTCTCATGAGTGTGCTATCAACTGGTAGTTTCTTCAAAGTTACTAATGGCATTACATTTAGAGCTGAGCCATTATCAACTAACACTCGAGATAGAATATGTCCTTTTCACTTAATCATGATATGTAGGGCTTTAGGAATACTATTCATCCCAGAGGGGATTTCATCTTCAGAAAAAGAAATGAAATTGTCAGCCTGTATATTTGCGACCAACCTATCCACCTTATTTACCGATAATTCTTTTGGTATAAAAGTTTGATTTAACACTTTCAATAAGGCATTATGATGCGCCTCAGAGCTTAATAAAAGTGTCAAGACTTATATACGAGCAAGCAACTTATACAACTGTTCAATAATATTGTATTCACTATGTTTGAGAAATTTTAGAAATTCTATAACTTCATTCTTAGTTACTGGCTCGTTGATAACATGTTCATCTTCTCTCAACTACAGGTCAACCTTTTTCCCTTTGTCAACGGTAGCTTGCTTCTCAGGTTCTTTGGAATAACATCTTCCGCTTCGAGTAAAATGTCCAATCTCATCTACTTCATCCTTTTCTTGTACTATATCATCCATCTTACAACCATATTTCCATGGCACTTGTTTGTCATCTTTATACAGGAATGGAGATGGAGGTATTATAACCACTTTTGCAGATATTTTCTCTAATATGCGAATCCTTGTTGTAATAATTAGAGGACAATCAGAATTGTAGATCCCTCTAGGCGCTCCCTTAGAGGCGCAAATATCCATTTCCTCTTCTTCTGGTACTTCCTTGAAGAACTCCATTTCTTTTTCATCTATCAACTTTCGTACCAAATCTCGAAAATCTGGACAATGTTGTTTAACATGTCCTTCACATTGGTTGTAATGACATGTATTTTCACTATTGAATTTTTCAACTGGAAAACTAGGCATCAATAGACCAACATTGATCATTTGGCTCCACACCCAACACATGGGTGATTCCACCTCACTGATTTCCATTATAATTTTCTTTCTTTTTTCTTCACTGACAACATTGATTCCCATACCTGTGTGGTTTGGCAATGGATTTTGGGCCACATTAGGCTACTCATTGTCATCAAAATTGATGACATTCTTGTTTCTAAGACTTTGAACAAGTTTCTTAAGTGTCATGCAGTTTTCAATAGAGTGCCCATGAGCTCCTGCATGATATTCACATTGTAAGCTAGTATCGTACCATTTAGGGTATGGAGGTTGTACAGGTGATATATGATAAGGTGACACCACATGTTTATCATACAAGATATAAAACAATTCCTTATAGGTTATAGGAATTGGATCAAACTGGGGTTTCTCTCTTTCTTGCCTCTCTCTTATCCCTTTCATGACAGTGTTTTGTATAGATGATCTTGTATCCTGAGGTCGAGACACCGTGATGTTATTGGATTCATATTTCCTCACGTTATTTACCTCACTCTCTTTCTTTTTCATTAGTGGTTTCTTGCTAGATTCACCACTATCAAGTTTCTCACTCTTAACTGCCATTTCAATCATCTCACCAGCTGTGACTATGTCAGCAAAGCTCTTGAAGGAATTCCCTATGAGGTGAGTAAAGAAAGGAGCTCTTAAAGTATTCACAAAGAGCACAATTATCTTATCTTCTTCAATGGGTAGATGTACTTGTACAGATATGTCCCTCCATCTTTGGGCATACTATCTGAAGTTCTCATTGGATTTCTTTTCCATACTTTGCAGCACCAATCGATTGGGCCTTATATCTTTTACATACTTATATTGTTCAAGAAAAGATTTTTTCAAATTTTTCCAAGATTTAATATAAGGCTTTACTTAACTGGTTGTACCATCGAATAGCCGAACCTGTTAAGCTTTCTTGGAAACAATGAATTAACAGTTTGTCATTCCCTATATAACCTGTCATTTTTCTGCAAAACTTTGTGATATGAGCAGAGGGACATTTCGTACCATCGAATTTTTCAAAATCAGGAATCTTGAACTTAGGCGGTAACACCAAATCAGACACCAAACTTAATTCTTTAGCCTCAATTCCATACATGCTAGGGACCTCCTTCATAGTCCTAATTTCCTCTGCTAATTGTTTTCATTTTTCATTAACTTGTTTGGTTTGTTCTTTTTTACGTTCTTCATCAAGATCAGGAACATCTTCAATTTGTTGTTGGTTTATAGAGGCACTAGGTAAGTTTATGTTTACTCTTCCTAATTGAGTAGCCATTCCTTGTTGGGCCTTAACATGAGGTGGCATAAAGCCTGGAGGACACAAAAGTTCCTCAATAACTTTAGCTTTTTGACGATCTACTCGTGGTGTAAAACCAGGAGGGTGCAAAGGTTCTTCTGTAGTAGCATCAGCTGAAGTATTTTCTCGATCCATACTTCTTCTTTGTAACATAATTTCAAATTTCTTCATCATATCATTTTGGGCTTTCATCATTTGTTCATGCATTTCTTCCTGAACTTTCTTGAAGCTTTCTTGCATTTCCAGCTGAGTCATTTCAAGTTGATCTATCTTATCATCCATTACTTTTTTCCGAGTATGATATGGATGCTTGTAGGTGTCCAGTATTCTTCGAAAGAAAAAAACCCTTTTTTTGTTAATTTTAAGTTTTGAAAATGAATGCAAAAAATGCTAAATAAATAAATATAATAATGCAAATATAACACAAATAAAATGCAAATGCATGTATGCAAAAAGGTGTTAATCAAGAGTGATCATCTTAAAACAGATTTCATTGAACACAAAAGTTTCAGTACATCAAACAAAACTTTATATATAGGAGATAGATTTCACTCCTAACTTCTTAACATTCAAATTACCATTTTTTTAGAGCTTCTTTAAGATGTCATTCCTTAGTTGTGCCATATTTTGTTTGATCATAAAACTTTTTGTCCATTTATGAAAACTTTTCAATTTGATGTCCACTCTTGAATCAATATCTTCTAATCATGTCATGATCATGCAATGCAAAAAAAAAGCAATTAATACAAACAAGTTAGAGCACAATAAAATGTATCTACAAAATATATAATAAAATGATTAGTATCAATTAATAAAAGATTCTATTTATCACGATATTTATATATAAATTCTAACCTCATGCTTTCTAGTTCCATGTTTTGTTTGGAAAAATTAACCTAATCACATGATTTCTAGTTCACATGCATTTATAAAAAAAATTAAAAGAAAAAAGTTATAGCTTATTTCTCCTTTATGTACACCTACGGATAGAGTTTCAGTATTGTCTTAGATTGGGTGAATTTCTATGGTTTATTATATGCAAGGTTTCGGCTCTAAGAGTAAAGGTACTCGAATTGTCATTGTTGGTGCCCCTTGGGCTACCAAAGCCTTAATCCTAATCCATTACAGACTTAAGCGGATCGAGTTCAATTCGAGGGGACACATTTCTCTATGTCTGACACCGAGAATAAATTCTCAGGAAGAAATAGAGCATATGAACCCCGAAAACTACTTGCTAGGTCTGACACAGAGAATAAATTCTCTCGAAGAAGTTGCTTTCACTCCCACTTAAAAGGGAAAAGAGCTCGATTATAGAGCTTATGTTTATGCAATGCACGTGTTGTGTGTGAGGATAAACTCTCAAACCTTGTCAAACAACCATTAAAAATGAATCCTGATATCTGAAAATTAATCAAAAATAAATGTTAGTATATAAGGCTATAAAAAATAAAATAATAAATAAATAAAATAAATTGAAAGAAATCAAAAGAATCATAAACTAAATAAATATGAATTCTCAATTTCTAACTTATAGAGACAATATAATCAATTTAAGGCTTGACCAGGGTCCCCAGCGGAGTCGCCAAGCTGTCGTATCCGGTTTTCACCCGGGCACGAATTTCATTGGCAGAAAAATATGTGAATGAAATAAATGGTTTTTTTAAGGAAATGTTTTAGAGTCGCCATCGACCTTTTTGATTTAGGTAGGTCGAATACCTCAAAATCACCTTTTAAGAGAGTTTTTAAGAAAACATCAGTTAAAAGATAAACTGGTATGCGTATAACAAAAAAATTATTCTTTTTAGTAATAAAAAGGGATTTGTGGTCGGTTACGTTTGGGGAAGGATTAGCACCCCCACAACACCTAAAATTGGTACCCATTGATTATAAAATTGTCTCTATTAGTGAAAATCTAGGAATTCGAATATAAATTTAATTTATGATCCTATTATTCCATATTCAACCGCATAATTTTATTTAATAGAAAATTATAATAATTCAATATTTCATATAACTAAAACTAAAATAAATTTAGTTTTTAGGTTTTTATAAACATGCTATTTATTTATTTTAAAATATCATAATAGGACATCAAGTTACTTTAAGACAACCCTTTCTTAATATTTAAAAATAAATAAATATTAATAAGAATATGATAATTTTTCCTAAAAAATAATTTAAATAAAAATGAAGTAAATATATATATTTTATATAAGCAAGATATTTATTTATTTTTAAAATACTAGAATAGGACATCTAGTTATTTTAAGACAACCCTTTTTTAATATTTAAAAAATAAATAAATATTATTATTTAATTAATTTACAAAATTAATCAAATAATATTTAACAATTTTTCATATATATATATATATATATATATATATCTTAATGTGTCTAAGATTAATTAAATAAAGATAAAATAAAGAAAATAATTAAAGTACTAAATTAAAAGTATTTAAAAAAAGACAATTATAAAAATAAAATAAAATTATAATTAAACAATGACCAAAATAAAAGAAATTAAAAAATAAGATTAATTTACAAAAATATATAAATTAATAGCCCTAATTCGAAATATAATATAATATAGGTATTAACAGTGTAATTTATCCCTAAATAATATTTGAATTAAATTATAAATTATTAAAATCTAAGGGATTAAATCTAATATTTACCCTAAATATATATAAATACTAGTAGAGACTAAAATATAAATAAAACAAAATGCGAAGTCCAAATTAAAAGGCACAAAAACATGATTTTAGTGACCAATCTGAAACTATTACAAATTTAAGGGACCACAGAAAAGGTTTTCTCATAATGAAATTACACAAACACTCCCTCCCCAAAACGACGTAGTTTTGAGGAGAGTATAAATAGGCCTTAAATGGCAATTTTTCCTCATTTTTGGTGTTTTGCTTCTCTTTCCTTAGAGAGAGAAGCTCTCAATTCTCTCTAAATTCCCTTACCGGAGGGAGCTCCGACCACCGGTCGGTTACTATTCACCATCACTGATTACTATTTCGATCACTATTCACAGTCGGAAAAAATCAAAATAGCTCAAAATGTAGACCGAAACACCTTAAAACCGAATTCGGCCTCTGTTTCTCCTAAAAACGTCTAGAATTTACTAGATCTAAATTTATACCTTCGGTTCACGACGGTTTCCGATGACGTTTGGGCTCTTCGGTAAGTTTTCTTTCATTTTTTTTCCTCTCTATCTCTTCGTTCGTATCTTCTTCCATTTTTCTTGCAGGTTTTTAAGGCTTTTTATAAGCCTCAGGAAGCTTCAAACAACCGTTCATTTTGGTGAGTCACCGGATCTACAATGGTGACTCACTATAGGGCGAGGTGTGCGGCTCTCCTGCGGCTTCTGGAGTCTTTCGTCAAGTTGGTGGAGGTATGGCAGCATCTGGTTGGAGCACCTGGAGAAGATGAGCAAAAAACCCTAGAAGTATCTGAATCGAGTCTTGGGCTGGGTCTGGATCTGAATCTGGGCCTCCGGTTTTATAAATGGACTCCCAATTTATTTTGTAAATAATAATAATAATAATAATAATATAATAATAATAATAATAATAATAATAATAATAATAATAATAATAATATGATAGTCTCAGACGAAAATGACTGTCGACAGTACCATAATGGAGATCATGCAGACTTTAGAAGAGGCGTTAGGACCGAAAGAGGGTTTGGGAAGCAGCTAAAATGAAGGATTAGTACAATCCTTCCTATCTCAAAATTAGATCAGTTTGGGCTTGGTTTTCATCCCAGTTATCATGAAAGGTGGAAGAAAATCCAGAAAATCTGGAAAAGAAGACTAGCCAGGTTAACTGGAAGTGAGTTTCAATGGGAGCCCATGACATTCCCGCTTCTTTACAATAAGTTCAAGTCAAGCGGTTATTTGTTCGAGACCACCTCATCAGATTTAGAAGTGGCTTTGGATTATCTAAGCATCAATGTCGTGACCACAGGAAATGCTGAAGATACGAATAGATCCAAAATCTTCCCTCTATCACTTGGGTTTGTGCCTAGCAACTGGTCAGTGGAAGAACTACCTGTGGTTTACAAGAGTCTTTCAGAGTAATATTCGAACTATCCCTATTTACCTATACTCGGGGCAATAGGTGATCTTTTGTAAGGGTGAATAAACATTTTGTTTAAATTCAATAAAGGATGCATTTTTCCCTTTTCATGGCAAACAAGTTTTCTTATTTCGTTTCTTTTGAATTCATTTTTTTTTTCTATTTCCTTCATTTTAGTACTCAATCTCATTCTCTTTCGAATTTAATTCTTTGACTGTTTTGTGTGGGATATTTCCTCTCACGCATACATATTTTCTTTCCTTCAGGTTCCTAAATAATGATAATGCAGGAACTGATGATCCTGATCTAGAGGTGGATTTTAAATCGACCATTTGTCTCGGGGAATTTGATGAATGCGATAATAAAGAGAAGTGCAACTTACCTACCGAATTGTTGAGAATGGTAGAAAGAGAAGAAAAACAAATACTGCCACATGAGGAGAAGATCAAAATCTTGAATATGGGCACTGAAAATGATAGAAATGAGGTTAAACTCGGCACAACTCTTTCAGCTGAAGCAAGATAAAACTTGATAGTCTAGCTTCAAGAATACAGAGATGTTTTCGCTTGGTCGTATAAGGACATGCCAGGGTTAGACACAAATGTGGTAGTCCACAAACTGCCTATCAAACTAGAATGCAAACCTGTGCAGCAAAAGCTGAGAAGAATGCGACCTGAGATGCTCCTTAAAATCAAAGAATAAGTCAAAAAGCAGTTCGATATTGGTTTTCTTCAAGTGGCCAAGTATCCAGAGTGGGTGGCCAACATAGTGCCAGTTCCGAAGAAAGACATGAATGTTCGCATGTGTGTTGATTACTGGGACCTTAACAAGGTAAGCCCCAAAAACAACTTTCCTCTGCCACATATTGACACATTGGTGGACAATACAACCGGAAACACTTTCTTTTCATTCATGACAGGATTCTCGGATATAATCAGATCAAGATGCATACTGAAGACATGGAAAAGACCACGTTCATCATGATGTGGGGAACTTTTTGCTATAAAGTGATGCCCTTCTGATTGAAGAATGCTGGGGCAACGTATCATAGAGCTATGGTGACCTTGTTCCACGTCATGATATACAAAGAAATCGAGATTTATGTTGATGACATGATTATTAAGGCACATACCGAGAATGAACATGTCGAGAATCTGAGAAAGCTCTTCCAGAGATTGAAAAAATTGCAGCTAAGACTGAACCCTAGCAAGTGTACCTTCGGGGTAACATTTGGGAAGCTGTTAGGCTTTGTAGTCAGTAGGAAAGGCAATGAGGTTGATCCAAATAAAGTTAAGGCTATCCAGAATCTACCTCCACCACGAACACAAAAACAAGTCTGAGGTTTTCTGGGCATATTGAACTATATAGCACAGTTCATATCTCAGTTAACCGACAAATGTGACCCAATCTTTCGTCTTCTTCGAAAGAACAACCCAGGATTATGGGATGAAAACTGCCAGATTGTATTCGAAAAAGTAAAGGAGTATTTGTCTCGCACTCCTATCCAGATGTCCCCTATCTTAGACAAACATATGTTCTTGTATCTATCTATATTCGAGAACTCAATAGGGTGTGTCCTGGGTTAACATGGCAAATCCGGAAGGAAAGAAAGAGCAATCTATTATTTGAGCAAGAAGTTTACCGATTGGGAGGTCGGATATCCTCCAATCGAGAAGGTTTGTTGTTCTCTAGTCTGGGCCACAAAAAGACTTAGACAATACATGTTGTATCACACCACTTGGCTGATCTCTAAGTTAGACCCACTAAAGTACATGATGGGTGTGCCTGCTCTCTCTGGAAGGTTAGCCCGATGGCAGATGTTATTGTCTGAGTTTGACATCGAGTATGTGAGCCAGAAAGTAATAAAAGGAAGTGCTATATCGGATTTTCTGGCAAGCAGAACGGATGAGAACTATGAGCCACTGAGCTTTGACTTCCCAGACGAAGACTTGATGGTTATCACCTTAGAAGAGGCAAGTACTTCTACCGACGATTCCTGGAGAATGCATTTCGATGGTGCATCAAATGCATTGGGATATGGCACCGGGGCAATACTGATCTCCCCAGAAGAAAATCATTACCCATTCACTAGCAGACTGAACTTCGATTGCACTAATAATATGACAGAGTATGAAGCCTGTGTCTTGGGATTCGAGCTGCACTGGGCCAAAATATGAAGACCTTGCGGATATATGGAGATTCAGCCTTAGTAATCTATCAGCTCCGTGGAGAATGGGAAATCAAGGATGTAAAGCTGATAGAGTACCGAAAACTAGTACTGGATCTGCTCGAAGAATTCAATGAAGTCACCTTCCACTATGTGCCAAGAGAAGAAAATCAAATGGCTGATGCTTTAGCAACCTTGGCAGTCGCATTCAAGGCTGGCGAGGATTCTGAAATGATGTCAATTGACATGCAGTCGTATGAGTACCCAGCTGATTATTACCAAATCGAGGAAGCAGAAGACACTAAGCCTTGGTACTACGATATTATGCAATACATCAAGCATCGAAATTATCCAGAAGAAGCCACCGAAACTAATAAAAGAACCATTAGAAGGATGGTTGCTAGATATCTCCTTGACGGAGAGGTCTTGTACAATAAAAGCCATGATCAAGTCCTGTTAAGGTGTATAGATACATATATTTTTGGTCCACACTAGAAAGTGACTGCATAAACTATGCTATAGAAGATGTCATAAATGTCAAATTTACGGAGATAGAATAAATGTTTCACCTCATCCACTTCATGTGATGACATCACCATGGCCTTTCTCTATGTGGGGCATGGATGTTATCGGGCAAATCTATCTGAATGCGTCAAATGGTCATTAGTTCATCCTTGTGGCAATTTATTACTTTACAAAATGGGTAGAGGATGCATCATATGCCAATGTCACTCAATCCACTAATTGTAAGTTTTTGAAGAAAAAAATCATATGTCAGTATGGTTTACCTGAAAGGATCATTACCGATAATGCTACCACTTGAACAATAAAATGATGGATGATGCTTGTGAACAGTTCAACATAAAACATCACAAATCTATTGCTTACAGACCAAAGATGAACGGAGCAGTAGAAGCAGCAAACAAAAATATTAAGAAGATAATGGAGAAAACAACTGAGACTTACAAGGACTGGCATGAGAAATTACCTTTTTCTTTGTTCACTTACCGAACCTCGGTACGAACCTCGACTGGGGCAACTCAATTTTTACTAGTTTATGGATTGGAAGAAGTGATGCCCATTGAAGTAGAGATTTCGTCACTCCGAGTCTTGACAGAAGTCAAACTGGATGATGCAGAATGGGTGCAGTCCCGATATGATCAACTAAACCTGATAGATGAAAAGAGACTGAAAGTAATTCATCATGGTCAAATCTATCAGAAATGGATGATTCGAGCATTTGTCCCGTCAATTCAGATATAGTCAAGAAATACTTCACTTATGATGAAAACCCGAGAGGACGTCCTAAGTCGAAGAAGAAAAAGAACAAAAAAAGAACAAAAAAGAGAAAAACGTTTAGGGTGAAAACCCGAAAGGGCGCCCTAAATTGAAAAAAAAGAACAAAAGAAAAAGGAGAAACGAAAAAGAAAAATAAGGTGAGTTCAAGATGAAAATCCACAAAGGGCGTCTTGCAACCAAGGATGGGTCCAAGTTGAAAACCCGAAAGGGCGAGTTGGATATTGATTCAATAAGTCCAGATAGTGAAGTATCCCGGCATCCAAATCTTCTACAGACTTAACGAGTCGGAGAAAGGTTGTACTCTCCTGAATGTTGTCGCATTTCCGAAGATCCCTTGACAAAGGCTACATTCAAGGTCACCTAACGGCTTATGAGTTCAGTAGTGTCCATATTATCGGGATCTAAGACATTCATTCACACTTCATCATATATTCATTTTCCATAATGTTTTTCATGTATTGTTTGTCATTTTCCTTTATGAATAATGAAAATCTTTTCTCTAAATCAATTCCTTTTGAGCATATTGGATTGAAATTAAACCTAATGATCTATTTACTTTTGCAAAAGATAATTGCATATTACTGTACAAAGATTCCTTGAAAAGTACAGGTACTGGAAAATCAATCAAGGCTCATGCACATAATTGAGATAGTTGAGAAGCATTTCCCAAATCAAGGATTAGAAAATAAAATTTGCATATCAGATTTAAACTTTTGAAGAGTTCAAGATCAAGAATCAAAACTTCAAGATTCTATAATCGAGATTCCAGACAAGCAACCGGAGATCGAGATCTCTCTCCAGAGCCCAAAATAACATATTTCGTATATGCATTTTAGGCACACCTAAGAGCATTGCATCCATATCATCACATATATGCATCACTTTACAAGTTCTAGCTAGAGTCAATTTTAACTTCACAGTGGAGGATATTGGACTCAAAGCGACACAATTTGATTGGATTTCAACTTAACGACGAAGGATCTCTCATTCCAGGCTCAACTTCACAACGAAGGGGCCATCCACAATTTCAACTTCACGACGAAGGATATCATGCCCATAACCAACTTACTCAAGATTAGATTTCAACTTCACGATGAAGGATATCTAATTCAAGGCTCAAATTCACAACGAAGGGGCCATCCACGATTTTAACTTTGCAACGAAGGATATCGTGTCCACCAGCAACACACAATACTTGGATTTCAACTTTACGACGAAGGATATCCATTCAAGGCTCAACTTCACAACGAAGGGGCCATCCACGATTTCAACTTCACGATGAAGGATATAATGCCCACAAGCAGCATCAATCTCTAGATTGGATTTCAACTTCACGACGAAGGATATCCAATTCAAAGAAGGAGTGTATGTCAACAAACTCATTCAGAGTCAATTTTAACTTCACGGCGAATGATATTGGACTCGAAACAACTCACAAGATTGGATTTCAACTTCATGACGAAGGATATCTAATTTAAAGCTCAACTTCATAGCGAATGAACCATCTACTATTTCAACTTCACAACGAAAGATATCGTACCCAAAAGATTAACCCAACTTCACGACGAAGGATTCATATGCAACACAATAACCCCAAAGTCCTCAGGTCAAGTTTCATCTTCATGGCGAAGTATCTTGAGCTAGAATGTGATACAGGGGCCACTTGCCAAAAGCTTTGAGCTCGGTTTTAACTGCACGACGAAGGATATCGAGCTCAGAATTTCCAGTTCGACTCAACCTCACGACGAGGGAGTCATTCCGCGATTCAATCCAAATTGACAAACTAGTTTTGATATCGGATTTCAACTCTACGACAGAGGACATTCGATATGGACGAAATTTTTGTCTTTTAATCTTTGCTCTATTTTTGTTACACGATAATTAGCAAAGAGGGGCAGCTATAGACACTTCATTTCATCCTATGTGTCACGCTTATAATATTTATATATTATATTGATTATATATATATATTTATTATTTATTTCATTTGTTTTGCAGGCCCAAGCCCATTATTTTTACAAAGAGGGACAATGGCTCAAGTTACACACCCAACATTACATTACACAAGACCCAAATAGTGGGTGACCCAGTAACTGTAACTCGTGACCTGAATGGAACGAACCGAACCAGAACCCGTACCCGACCCGAAAAACTAGGGTTTTCAGAACCCTAGTTTACTCATTGTTTCCAACGGCGCAACATCACTTATGCAGCCAAAAGGCCGAGACTTTCGCCGGTTTCCTCGCCCGAACAACAACTCACAGCCGATCATCTCGGTTCAACATCAAACAAACCACAAGTGTTAGTATTTTACTAGGAATCAAACTCCCAAAAATAGGTGTATTCAAGCCCTATAAAATCCCATGTAAATCAACACCATGACACACAAGATCACAGAGATTTACACACTAAAACATGCAGAAGAATTACCAAAAATACTAGGGATTACACAATTTTGAAGCACTTTGTTGTAAACATTTCGAGAGAAATAAAAAGGTATCGTCTTTTTTTACCTTGTTCATTCGTTTGTTTCTCTTGCATGTTGATTTTACCTTGAGATTTGGCTCAAAAACAACCAAAAAGCGAAGGGCCGATGACCCGAGGGAGGGGCTTTTCGAAAAGATATCTCTAGATCTACCATTCCGAGGCCATTTTTTAAAAATCAAACCCGATTTTCGGACTGTAGAAAAAAGCTCTTTAAAAATATGATTTTTTTGGTGGGCCACCATCGATGAGCGGCGTTCGGTGCCGATCTACGGTGGTGGCCACCGTTTTTCTGGAAAACGTGGCCCTTGTTCTTTGTTGTTGAAGAAGTTGGAGAGAAAAAGAGAGATGGGGGCTCGGTTTGAGTTGAAGCAAGAAATGAGAGTTTAAAATTATTTTTGGCTTTTATAGTTAGCCCATGCCCGATCCACGACCCGCGCGTGATTCGATCCACTTTGTAGGGTCCGCGCGTTTTCACAATAAAATGGGACAATTCCCATTTAGTCCCCCTTGCTTCCTTAAACCTTTATTTTGCCCCCTTTTAATCAATTTTAACCGAATTTACTTTTAAATTAGCCCCCTAATTTTGATTTTATTTCAAATTAATCCTCCGATTAGTATTATTATATATATATTTCTTTTATATTTTTATATTTTTTATCTTCTTCATCATTTGTTTTTAATATTTATATCTTTGGTGTATAATTAATATTTTTTTAGAGAAAATAACCTCAGTGACCAAAAATCCCAGATAATATATGATTTTGACCAACTTTTTTTGGATTTGCGAAAATGACCAACAAAATCGCAATGCGATCTTTAATTCGCATTGCGATCTCCACTATCGCAAATTCACGTTGCATTTTGCGTTGCGATTTTCCATTTCGCGTTGCGATAGTTGAAAATCGCGTTGCGATAGTTGAAAACCGCGTTGCGATTTTCCATTTCGCGTTGCGATTTTCCATTTCGCGTTGCGATAGTCTACAATGTCGTTGCGATTTTCCATTTCGCGCGTTGCTATAGTCTACAGTTGTTGTTGCGAAAGTCTACAGTTATCGTTGCGATAGTTAAAAAAAAGAATTTTGTTTCTTAAGAATTTTCTCTAAAAATATAGTATCCGGGCGGACATGTCGAAGACACGTATTACCACGACCACGACCACGACCACGACCACGACCACGACCATGACCCGACCCGACCCGACCCGAGACGAGACGGACGGTGGCGCGCGAGAGTCTCCCTTGTTCTCTATCACTCAACAAGGAAGTGGGAAAGCCAAGCCTTAAATACCATTCCCAATAGTGTTTCCAATACTATGTGGGATTTGAGCATTACCAACACTTGTTCCTAATACTATGTGAGATTGAGCCTTAAATAGTGATATTATTTTTGAATGTTTTGCTTAAAATTGCAATAATCGCGATTGATTGTAGATTGACTTTTAATTATGACATATTTAATCGTATAATACTAATGCAATTGGTTGCTGATTCAGTTGTTTTAAAGTGCATGATTGTTAATTGTTTCCTGAATAATCACATTGTATTGGAAACAAGTGTTGGTAATGCTCAATCCCACATAGTATTGGAAACACTATTGAGAATGGTATTTAAGGCTTGGCTTTCCCACTTTCTTGTTGAGTGATAGAGAACAAGGGGGACTCTCGCGCGCCGCCGCCGCCGTCTGTCCGTCTCGTGTCGGGTCGTGGTCGTGGTCGTGGTCGTGGTAATACATGTCTTCGACACGTCCGTGCGGATACTATCTTTTTAGAGAAAATTCTTAAGAAACAAAATCTTTTTTTTAACTATCACAACGAATTTTCGCAACGAATTTGGAAAATCGCAATGACAACTGTAGACTATCGCAACGCGAACTGGAAAATCGCAACGCGATTTTCAACTATCGCAAAGCGCAATGGAAAATCGCAACGCGATTTTCAACTATCGCAACGCGATTTTCAATTACCGCAACGCGAATTTGCGATAGTGGAGATCACATTGCGATTTTGTTGGTCATTTTTGCAAATCCAAAAAAAAGTTGGTCAAAATCGTATATTATCTGGGATTTTTGGTCACTGAGAATATTTTTTCTATTTTTTATTTATTTTATTTATATTTACTTATATTTTTCCTATGTGTGCGCACACACACACATATATATATACATACATCTATTTAACCCTTTTTTATCGTTATTATTATCATATGACTATTATTTTTACCTAATATTTATATACATGTATTGTATTTCTTTGTTTTTATTTTTTACTTTATTCTTTTTTTATCTATGTTTTTATTTAATTCCATTATTGTTTTTGTTTTGTTTTTGTTTCATGTTTTTTTTTATTTTGTATTTTTGTATTGTTTTGTATTGTTTTTTTTTATCGTTTTATTTATTTTGTTTATTCTTGTTTTTACTTATTTATCTTTTTTTATGTTTTGTTTATTATTTCTGTCTTAATCCGACTCCGTGCTTCACTATAAATCTAACATCGCTATCTTTATTTAAGGGTATTTCAAATCAATTTAAGGTAAGTAATTTGGATCGTTATTGTTACATTTTTATTTAAAGTTATAATTTTCTCAATTTAAGACAACTGGAAATTACATAAGTACCGAAAGGGCAGTTCAAGGGTGCTAACCCTTCATTGGCTGTAACCGACTCCCGAATCCGACACATCTTTGGTAAGATGTAGATCAAGTAAGAAATAAGGTTGTTGAAAATATTTTGATGTTTCGATATAACAAACTAAGTGTTATTGAATTTTAAAAGTATATTCGATTAAATTGTTCGAATATCAAATATATTACTCTAAGTTTTTCAAAGGTCAATTTCAATCCTTACTAAGGTGTAAAATTTTGTTTTAAACTTAAAATATTTTTTGAAACAATTTTTACAAAGTACTTCGAACTATAATCGAGCCAAAAATGATTTTTAGGAAGAGATATACCGATACACTCCTTAGTGTATCGATGCACACCCAACATCGAATCTATTTTGTGCACCAATGCACAGTCATGCATCGATACACTTCTGGATCCGAGAAACATTGAATGCTATTAGTGTACCGATGCACCTGGAGTGTACTAATACACTAGGTCATATAACGGTCAAAATATTTGAATTTTACACACAGTGTACCGATACACTCTTGAGGGTGTACTGATGCACCTACGCTTCCAACAGATTTTTAAAATGATAATTACACAATAACGGCTTTATTGACTTCTCCAATAATCCCCAACATTCAAAAGTAATTCAAGGAGTATTTAAACAAGCTTAGGAGCCATTGATCAACAACAATTAAGAAGAGAAGCTAGAGAATCAAATAGAAAACATCAAACCTCAAGTTTGAGCATTTCAAGCCTATTTTTCATTCAATATTCATTTTGCTTTCAAGAACACCCTTTGTGCTCAATTGTATTCATTTTTTAGTGTTCTTTCTTTGTTCTAGAATTGTGCAAACAATCTACCTTGTAAGGTTTTTCTGTAAGTTTGTGAAATTTGTATTCTTCTCTTTGGCAGAGTGTGTTCTCAAGAATTTGAGGTATAATTCTTGAGGGAGTTGTAAGGTTACTCTTTATCCTCAAAAGAAAGAATAAATTAGTGAATTTGTTGGAAAATCCTTAGTGTGGATAGTTAAGGTAGTGGACGTAGACTTTGGTTGAGAAAGTCAAAACACTCTAAATCGCTGTGCAATTATTTTCTATTTTCTGCAAAAGCTTCCACCAAAATTTTAATTGCCAATTCACCCCCTCTTGGCTATTTCGTCGATCGATTAACTCAACAAAGGTATCCTGATCAACCCATTTGTTTTAAAATAAATTATCGGTGGCTGCTCAAAATCATTTTTCCTAAGTCGAAACTCAATTCTGGGCCCACCCAAAAGACGATTCCGACATTATATAAATTAATTCCATTAATCTAATTTTTTTCATCGATATTCATTCATCATATAATATCATAAAATAGTATACATCAACGTATATAAATAAAATTAAGAGAAAACAAAAGATACCACTTCTTCCAACTACTCAAATCACTATAAATAATAACTCATCACTTTATATTATACAAAATATAATTATCAACAGAGATGGACATTGGGGAGCGAGTAAGAGTAGTCGTCCCCCAAAAATTTAAAATTATCATATGTTTTAGAAATTTTATGTATTTTTTATTGAGTATATGTTTTCGTCCCCATAAATTTTATAAGTTCAAGTTCATCTCTTGAAATTTTATAAGTTCAAATTTATTCCCAACTTAAAATCATACGTATATCTCTGATTAGTAATATCTACGAAAGACTCCTTGTATTAACAACACTTTAAAAATTCAAGAATCCAAGCTTACGACCGTACCAAAAATCTGTGGGTTATAATGCTATAATCTCTTTTTTTTTTAAGAAACAATTATAAAATTTGATATGCATGAAACATAAAAATAATATTTATGCGAATTAACGGATCTTACAAATTTGACGTTGAATTGAATATCGAGACGTCGGTCATGAAATCACCGACTGGACTGGATAGGAACCACGATGGGCCCCTTGTTTGCGTGCCTGCTCCGACGTTTGGGCCTGTTTGATGCCGATTTTAATAATTTAAACCAAATTATTATTTTATTTCCCGAAGTTGACCTCGAAGTAAACGCTATTGGCGTGTATCCCAAGAGCATGACCATTTCAACTATAGCTGTTCTTGGATTCTTCCTGCAATCACCATTAAACCCAAATTAAACAATAAAAAAAAAATTAGAGAAGATGACATTTCTTCCTTTACTTTCCTTTTGGCATTTTCTGGGTTTTGATTCTCCTCTAAATGGACATGCTTACACATATATTCCCCCCTTCATTTTGGAATATATGGTCTTCACTAGCTTCTGAATATTCTAGACTTGCATGTAAATGAAGTCGGTTTTTCCCTTCAAATTAAGACACAAAAGCATGGGGATTTGTCCAAGTCAACTCGGAAACAACGATGAGTCAGACCGGACCTTCTATGATGATGACGTGATTAGGCCCCCTTACCTGCTGCGATGATGATTCCATGATGCTGCACGTTCCTCCCCCTTATAAAAATCAATGGAAAAAGGACTCAAACAATTAGTTTTTACTATCTTTTCTTTTTTCCTCTCAGCTTTTGAAGGAGATGAAGAAGATCTTGGTTCGTGGTTCAATCGTTACAGGAAAAGGCCGTAGTTTTAGTTGAATAAATAACAGTTCCTGCAAGTTCAATCCTACAAGAAAGGGTAATTTCTTTGATTTTCTGCCTGCTCTTTCCTGCTGCTAATTTGGTAAAAACAAGTAAATTTCGATGAAGGAGCAATAAAAGTTTCAGACTTAGCGTTGCCTTTATTGACTTGTTTGCTTCCTATTAAAAACTGGGTTTGCTCATTCTTTTTAAGCTTTTTCCCATTGCTTTATAGCTTGTTCTTCGACCGTAAAGCTTCAGGATTTGTTGGTTTCAACTAAAGGGGTCACCATGTCTTACTTGCCCGCTCGAAAGGGGAGACACAGACAACGGTACACGGATCATCTGAGGCTTGTTGCTGGGTAATCTCCAAATCTTTTATCTAATCCACTAGCATTTGTGATACGAACACCAGAGGCGTCAAATTAGTTATCTTGGACAATAAGTTAACGTTCATTTCGAGACCGAAACATCAGTAGATTAATGCGTTGATTGCAATCAGAACGATTCCCTCAAATCTACTGATGTTTCGGTCTTGAAAAACAACGTTAACTTCTTTTCTAAGATGAGTAATTCGGCCCCTCTCTTGTTGCTATCGATTTGTAGATGCATCAGTGCTTTATTCCTGGTGTTTGTTGTAGGTGTATTCCATACAGACTGGAGAATGATACCGAAGAAAGCAGGATCAGTGTTCTAATGATATCCACGCCGAACCGTGATGATCTTGTTTTCCCCAAAGTACATATACACTTTCCCCCTCTTCTCCATTCCCTAATTAGACGCTACACAAGTATGACCTTTTATTGTCAACATGATTTTCCAGGGCGGATGGGAAGATGACGAGACCGTGCACGAAGCGGCATGTCGGGAGGCCCTCGAGGAAGCTGGAGTCAAAGGAATACTCGATGTAGGTATCGATTTTATCGAATTGTTAATGAACATACGACTTAGTACATGCTCCATGGCATGCGTGATGATGAAGAAAGACATTTTGGTTTGTATCCAGGAGGATCCACTGGAGTGTGGGAATTCAGAAGCAAGAGCAAACAGAACAGCTGCAGCCTTGAAGGTGGTTGCAGAGGTTACATGTTTGCCTTGGAGGTGACCGAGGAACTCGATTCGTGGGCCGAACAGATCACTTACAACAGGAAATGGGTCAGTAATAATCGAGAAACGAGTATTTTTTTTTAATAATACGATGTGATTATAAAGTAATATCTGTTTTGTTTAACAGGTTTCGCCTGAAGAGGCGTATAAGTTGTGCCGGTACGATTGGATGAGAGAAGCGCTGGGGGTACTGTTGAGAGGGATGAAGAGGCGGCAGCAGCAGCAGCAGATGTTACCAGCTGGTTGCTCTGCAAACCCATCAAACCTTGAAGAGTCTTTACAAATAAGTGTATTGTCCAGGTTAATGACTTCAACTCCTAGCACTAGGCAAGTGTTATGAGTTACATAATTGTGATTAAATCTGATTATCAATAATTGGGATCACTTGTCAAAAAGGTTATGGCGGATCTTGTCTTCCTATATATATTTATATAACGCTTTTTGTACTTTGAGAGGACTTTCCATAAAATGTTTATATTTTCTTATATATTTAATCAGGTATAAATATATTTTAAATTTTAATAAGATTCTTAAAAAATATATTTAAGATTTTTAGAAATTGATTTACCTAACTAACAAGTGGTAGGCAAAGCGTGGATTTCAGAAATCGCTGATATAAACATTGGAAAACAAGAAAAGGGAAAGGAGCTTTCAAATGTGTTACTCGTGGGTTGTGAGCTAACGGTTAACATCGAACAGTGCCATAATGACTTTACACATTGGTTTGATGAAGTCAAGAAGGAAAGCCATGCCCTCTAATTTACCAATTTATTTAAAACATTGTTATAATAATTATTTTGCACATATTTTTTTTTCAAGAAAATATTAATTAAGTAATATTTTCCATTCATTTTAAATAAATTAAAATAAAAATTCATTATATATAATTATACAATGGGTAAATTCTTGAAATGACCACTAACATTTCACAAATGTTTACTTTTAGTCACCGGATTTAACATACACACGTCCTGCAAATATAGTTGCTCGAACTCAAGACCTCAAAGGAGAACAACGTTCTATTTCACATTTTAACGGAACGTATAACATCATCAAGCTAACGTTTAACAGCTTACTAATAAAAAAATATTATAAAACAATAACGTATTATGTTGGTACAAGCGCACATTAAGAACTTGTAGGATGGTTGTTTTGTTTGGAGGCAAATTTGTGAAACTGAGGTTCCTTAATTATCAATTATGGTCTGTAAATCGTAACGCCCGCTCTCTTATAACAAAACCACCAAATTTACTCATGTTTATGCTAACTGTTTCCCATGCACTTAGTTTCACGACGGTTTCCATTTCCCTACAAATGCTTCCCATTTCTTTCATGTCAATCGTATAATCTCTGCAAATTACATTGTGGAAAGATCAACGAAAGCTTGAAGCAATTTGCTTTATCATGGACATCACAGCCGAAGAACAGAAACAATCCCTCTTGAAGAATGTCGAAACCGGAGCCGGAGAGCCTCAGACCAAGTCGGAATGTCCATTATTACAACCAATATTAAAGCAACCAAAGACCAAGAAACAAAAGATCGTGAGAAAGACGTTCAAAGGAACCACCATTTTGTCAAAGCTTCTGCCTACAGGCTCCGCCCTAACGTTCCAATTACTGTCCCCGATTTTAACGAACAACGGCCGGTGCAAAACCGAGCTCTGCCAAAACTTGCTGCTCGGCCTCGTGGCGTTTTGCACCGGAGTCTGTTTCTTTCTTTCGTTCACCGATAGTCATAGAGATGAAAGAGGCAAGGTCCGATACGGGGTGGCTACGTTTAGAGGGCTATGGGTGATGGATGGCAAGGTTGAACTTTCGGAAGAGGAGGCAAACAAATATAAGCTCAAGTTCATTGATTTCCTCCATGCTTCGGTGTCGATAATGATTTTCATGGCACTTGTTTTGTTCGATCAAATGTTGTCAACTGCTTTCGTCCGAAGACGGCAGAGGGTGGTGATGATTTGTGGCTGAAGTTGTTGCCTGCATGCATTGGAGCCATTGGCTGCCTTTTGTTTGTTTCATTCCCTAGTAAGCGCCATGGAATTGGCTGCCCTCTCTCCAAGAATTAATTATTAATCTCAGCTATGCAAGTAATCTTTTTCGTGTTTTACAAGAGGCACATGGGAAAATTGAGTGTAACATGATCAATTTGATGAAGATTTTTTTTTTGCAAAAATTATATATTATGGATTAAATTGAATAAAGTGTAAAGTTCACGACAAATCATAAAAGTGAAAACTTGATGCCAGAAAGAAATAATTGAAGTCTCAAAAGGCTTCTGACTTAGTCGACGGGATTGTTTTACAAATTTTGTCAATAAATGATTTAAAAATTATCATCATAAACCCTACTTTTGTGTTTTAACCATAAACTCTTACGGCAAAACGAAACCAGTGGTGGATTTACAACAAGTTCAAAATGTTTTTAGTTTAAAACTTGTTTTGTTGATTGTGTCGCCTTAAAATCTTATTTATGTCTACTATCACATAAAATTTTAATGTTTATTAACATATGTGTACCGACTCTATAAAATATTTCCGAGTCTGTAACAGATCAAAACTAGTAAGTACTACACAATTAATTTTTCCAAAAGTTAAGCTGATCGTTCATATAGCATAAACAAGAAGCAAATGAAAACCCAAATAAACTTCACAATAAGATGTCCAATACTAGTAAGTACTACAGCAATCTCAAAGGACTAATCTTGACACTAAACCAAACCAAACCAAACCAAAGTATTCACTTCCTATATATATATATTCATTCACTCATAAGATCAGCCCCTAATTCATACCCTGATCAGGAACAGTAACAAGCTCATATTCATTTACTCATAAGATCAGCCCCTAATTCATACCCTGATCAGGAACAGTAACAAGCTCATATTCAACTAAAGAAAGATTGTTATCTTCTTTAACCTCGAATTTAGCAGGCTCGGTTACCTCGATCCGTCCCCATTTGTCGACTGCTAGCCTCATTGTAGTCCCCTTGAACATAACAATCTTAGCATTCCGTAAAATCACAGTTGCGCCTTTTGTCATAAGATCGACTGCATCAGATGGTTTGAATTTAATAATTTCATCATATCTTCATCATCGTCGTCAAAATATTTGATTTTTATTTTCTTTTTGTTATACATCTAACAATACCATGATATGATAATATGCAATCATGAAAAAAAGATGCACATCTACTATGATAACCATTAATATATTACTTTGTTCCAAAATCATCTCCGAAATCAAAAGCAAAGTATTTCTAGAAATAGGAAGCAGAGCATATATACAAACACAACCAATTTTCTTTATCGACTGCTCAATAAAGTCCATCACCATACGAAATCAATCGAAAATACATAGGCTATATATTTAAAAAACATACATATTGATAAGAGGGAAAAAAGGGATGCCTTGTTCGTTGCGAGCAGTGAAGATGATGGTGCCGGTCTCATCTCCGACAACGCACTCAGCGATTCGGGCCGGAGGGGCAGGTCGAGATAGGAGAGCACGTGACCTGTTGGGCCTGGAGGAAGTGTTGACAGGAGTCGTCTCTACCACTTTGACGATCAGAGTGTGCCCGGTCGTACCGGGTTTCAAATCCTCCACTTTCACAAACACCGGCTTTCTCTTAGCGTTCGCCTGTCCAGTCGCGGTCTCCATTTCTTAATCGGAGGATTTGGTTTAGTCTAAAACCCTAGGAATTCGGAATGATTTTAATGGGATGGGTATATAAACACGAATCGGGAAGTTATAGGGTTTTCAAGTTATTTGGGAAATTGGGTGAGCTGCTGTTATATATAATGGACGAAAGTTTATTTGGGTGATGACACGTGTTTAAATTGTATTGGGAAGACTACTTCTCCAAGGGGTTTCATTCATTCAACTTAAAAGGTAGAGAAACTGAGGGCATGAAGGAAAGAATCAGTCTCTTCATTGCCTAAAAGAGTTTGCTTTTCTTTAATAAAGTCCTCAACTCGTAAAATTTCTTAACAATGTCTTGGAATAAAGTCATTGCATAAGGTCTTCAGGATTTTTAAGATCTTTCGACTAATTATAATCTTTTAATTTGATCATGTTAATTCTATCATCAGTAAATTCTATCATATAATGGTCAAATTAATCTATCTTATCAACCTACGAATAACAATCATTATCTTAAACCTGACACTCACACGAGGTGAGCATTCGATCGAGTCGAGTAAAAAAATTTTAAGTTATTCGAGTTGACGAGTTGTATTTTACAACTCGAACTTAACTTGAATTTTTTTTGAGTCGAGTTATTCAAGTTTCTGTACTAATTTTATTATAATTATTTATAATATTATGACAATGATTTGTTAAATTGAGTAACATGCAAAGTTTAGGGACTAAATAAAAAAGATAATATATCTTTAGTTAAAAAAATAACAATTAAAGTTACATAAGTATTCTATTGTGGTATATGAGCATGTGGTTCAAGTTTGGTAAAACAAAGTGACTTAAAATAGATCACAAATTGAAGGAACAAGGAGATTATGAAAAATTGAAGGACTTAATTGAAAAATAAAAAATTTGTTATCAGAAAGAGGTATTGAAAGTACACGTGTATTCTATTATGGTTTAGGAGCATGTGGCTCAAATTTGATAAAAATGACTTAAAATAAATGACGAATTGAAGAAATAAGGAGATTATGAAAAATTGAAGGACTAAATTGAAAAATAAAAAAAATTGTTATCAAAAAGAGGAATTGAAAGTACACATGTATTATACTATGGTTTAATAACATGTGGTTCAAATTTGGTAAGAAATAGACCTAAAAATAAATGAGGAATTGAAGAAATAATGAAATCATGGACTAAATCGTAAAACTGTCAAAATACTGGGTCAAATTTTCAGTTTTTCGAGTAACTCGAAATTCAAAATTTCAACTCGACTCGGACTAGAAAACCGAATTTATAATTTGAGTTGACTAGAATAACTTGACTCGAATAACTCGAAATTGAAAAAAAAAATCGATTTTTCCAGTCGAGTTTTGTTCACCCCTACTCACATGCTTATATTATTCATCATCTTCATTCTTCCGAGAAAAATATTACCGACTATAGACGGACTGAGTGTGGGTGGGTTGTGATCGTCAATTTTAGATATAATTTTTTATACATTTTATTGATAATATATTTTTATTCTTAAAATTTTATCAGTTTATTCATCTCTAAAATTTTAAAAGTTCGTCCATAATATAAAAGCATATAATCATACGCATGTCCTTACCAACTATAATTCTCGTCCAAGCCATAAGAGAACCGCTTATGACCATTGTAAACCACATTTTACCATCAACGTTATTGTTTGAAATTCCGAGAATTCATACTTAAAACGTAAAATGTCATTTAACTTGGTTTGTTAATTATTATACATTATACAACAAGATAAATTACCCGTTTACGGGGACGGACGCATTAATTTGTGTTAGGAAGTGTTGACAACAGTCGTCTCTACCACTATGACGATCAGAGTGTGCCCTTACCGGGTTTCAAATCCTCTACTTTCACAAACACCGGTTTTTCTCCTAGCATTTGCCTGTCCCGTTGCGGTCGCCATTTCTTAATCGGAGGATTTAATTTAGTCTAAAACCCTGGGAATTCGGAGTGATTTTAATCGGATTGGTTTATAAACACGAATTGGGAAGTTCTAGGGTTTTTAAGTTATTTGGGAAATTGAATGAGCTGTTGTTGATCATTAATATAAATAATGGACGAAAGTTTATTTGGGTGCTGACACGTATTTAAAATTTATTGGATTTTATGAAGACTAAACATTTCCCCTTCTCCAAGGGTTTCATTCGGGAAATTATAAAGAACAACATAATAACATAATGCTAAAAAAGGGTGCAATCGGAAATTTTAAAAGAAATTTAATAAAAATAAGTTTATCGTTACTGGTAATATTGAATTAAATTTAATATATAGGTTGCAAATATTTTAAAATAATTAAAAATGGCTTAACCGGGTAACTTAAGTTGCTGGTAAGTATCAATACTTCTTTTTAAAGAAAATCGATATTTTTGAAATTTATAACATTTCAGATCGCAACCTACTATTCAGATAGAAACCAACTTATCATGTTGTCGTCTGAATGAATAAGGCCACATCAGTTTAAAATTTGATAACATTTCATTATATTAGTAATATTAATTATTTTTAATTTATTTTGTGACCGTTAGAAGGATAATAATTTAAATTTCAACAATTATTATTATAGTAACATATAACTTTTTTGGTTTCTAGATAGAGCTTTTTGTGATGTAAATTGATTATATCGATATATGTGGTTTTCTCATGTATATCTTCTTCCTTTTCTTAGGATTCTAATGTCTTGGAGTCATCTACTCATATACCTACTCAAAATTCCTGGGTGATTGACTCAGGAGCCACATACCATATGACTAATTCCTCAATCAAATTTCTCACCTACACACCCTGTCCTAGCAACAAAAAAATCACAATTGCAGATGGTACTATCATAATCGTTGCTGGCTAAGGAGATATTACTATAAGTAAAACCCTATTGGTTAAAAATGTTCTACATGTACCTAAACTATTTAATAGTCTCATATCTATCCAAATGTTTATCAAAGACACTAACTGCAGTGTTTTGTTTCATCCTACACAATGCATTTTTCAAAAGCAAGGAACAAAGAGGATGATTGGGTGTGCTAGGGAAGTAAACAACCTATACTATCTTAAAGACCCTAGTGGACCAGTTAGAGTCTTGAATATCCAACCATTGTCTCTTTTATCATAATCTAGTGCCAATGAATACAAAATCTGGCTACACCATTTTTGCTTTAGTCACTCACCTTTTAAAGTTTTAAGGATTATGTTTCCCTTTTTGTTTAAATCCCTAAATATTAAAGAATTTTATTGCGAAGTATGTGAACTTGCAAAACATAAACGTTTTTCTTTCCCAACAAGCAATAAAAGACCACCAACCTTTTACTCTCATTTACAGTGATGTTTGGGGGCCTTCCACTATTCCTAATATAACTGGGTCTAGATAGTTTGTGTCATTTATAGACGATTGTACTCAGGTTTCATGGATCTTCCTACTAAAATAGAAATCAGATGTTACATCAACCTTTAAAACCTTTTACACTATGATTAAGACTCAATTTGGGACTGAAATAAAGCGATTCAGATCAAACAATGCCAAAGACTACTTTAATCAAGTTATATCTCCATACTTTCTAGAAAAAAGTATCATTTATAAATCCTCCAGTGTAAATACTCCCCAACAGAATGGTGTAGCAGAAAGAAAGAATGACCATATACTTGTTATAATAAAAGCTTTTTCTATTTCAAAACAAAATTCCTAAACAATAATGGGGAGAGATTATGTTAACTGCCATTTACGTGATAATTAGACTACCCACTAAAATTCTTGAATTTCAAAGACCCCTTCAGATCCTCACAATTTTTTTCTTTCAAATTCCTGTCCACCACTTAATCTAAAACCTAGAATATTTGAGTGTGTTGCTTTTGTTCATATATATTCTCAGGGCCAAGGTAAGCTTGATCTAAGGGCATTAAAATATATAATTTTTGGCTACTCTTCCACTCAAAAAGGCTACAAGTGCTATCACCCACCTACAAGGAAACACTACACCTCTATTGATGTTACTTTTATGGAAAAAGAAAGTTATTTTACTGTTCCTTATCTTCAGGGGGAGATATTATTTAGGGAAGATAAGAATACAAATTTTTTCTACTTCAGCTACTCATTGACTTCCCTACACCTACACAATCTAAACAAACACAACCTGCTTCTACTCCAACTTCTCCACAACCAAAGCTAATATGCCACAACCAAACATTCCAGACACTACTCGTCCCCTACTGGTCTATTCAAGGAAGAAGGCACCTATGCATATTCAATCATTCATTCTCTTGCTCCTATAAATTTTGAAACTCATCATGATCAAAATGATACTGAAAATTTTATGTCTACTTCTAATTTTGAATTTCCCATTGCTATTAGAAAAAGAAAAATAATTTGTACTACAAAACTTTCTTCCTATTTATTCATGACTTACAAAAACTTATCCCCTAATCACAAAGCCTTCCTTATCAACCTAAATGTCATTGTCATTCCTAAGAATGTATCCGAGGCATTAAAGACTGAAATCTGGAAAAAGGTTATGAAAGATGAAATGGAAGCACTTGAGAAGAATAAAACATGGTATTCAGCGAAGCTGCCAGAAGGGAAGAAATGCTACTTAAAATAAAAGAAGAAGTTAAGAAGCAGTTTGATGTTGGCTTTCTTCAGGTGGCCAAATATCTGGAGTGGGTGGATAATAGAGTTCTAGTGCCAAAGAATGAAGGAAAGGTTTGTATGTGAGTCGACTATCGGGACCTCAATAAAACAAGTCTTAAAGACAATTTCCTTTTGCCGCACATAGACACTTTGGTGGATAATAAAGCCGAAAATTCTTTATTCTCATTCATTGATGAGTTCTTAGGATACAACTAGATTAAAATGCATCCAGAGGACATGAAGAAGACCACATTCGTCATTATGTGGGGGACATTTTTTTACAATGTAATGCCCTTAGGATTAAAGAATACAGGGGAAACATACCAAAGAGTCATGATGACATTGTTTCACGACATGATGCATAAATAAATCAAAGTTTATGTAGATGACATGATTTTCAAGGCACAAACCGAAGATGAACACATCGATAATATGAGGAAACTCTTCCAAAGACTAAGAAAATTCCAATTAAAGTTGAATACAAACAAGTGAACCTTCGGAGTAATATCTGGGAAGCTGATAGGCTTCATTGTTCGCAGAAAAGACATTGAAGTTGATCCGGATAAAGTCAAATCTATCCAGAATCTACCTCCTCTACGAACACAGAAAGAAGTTCGAGATTTTCTGGGTAGATTAAACTATATTGCTCGGTTCATATCCCAGTTGACAGACAAATGTGATCCAATTTTCCATATTCTTTGAAAGAATAATTATGGAACATGGGACGAGGACTGTCGGATCACTTTCGAGAAAATAAAAGAGTATTTGTCTCACACTCCTGTTCTAATGTCTCCTATCCCAAGTAAGCCTTTGTTCCTTTGCTTCTCCATATTTGAGAAATCAATGGGATGCGTCATGGGACAACATGATGAATCAGGGAGGAAAGAAAGAGCCATTTACTACCTAAGTAAGAAGTTCACCGAATGTGAAGCCAGATATTCACCCATTGATAAAGTTTGTTATACTCTAGTCTGGGCTACACAAAGACTCAAATAATATATGCAATACCATATAACTTGGTTAATTTCTAAGTTGGATTAGCTTAAATTCATGATATGTGTGCTTGCTCTCTCTGGAAGGTTAGCTTGATAGCAAATGGTATTATCTAAATTTGATATTGAGTAAGTGAGCCAAAAGGCTGTAAAGGGAAATGTCATATCTGACTTTCTAGCCAGGAGATCGTTTGAAAACTATGAACCATTGGTCTTCAATTTCCCAGATGAAGACTTGAATGCCATATATTTAGAAGAAGCAAGTATTTCCACATGTAACTCTTGGAAAATACATTTCGATGGTGCATCAAATGCGTTGGAGCATGGTATTAGGGCTATTTTGGTCTCACCCAAAGGAAATCACTATCCATTCACTAGCAGATTGAATTTTGACTGCACTAACAACATGGCAGAATATGAAGCTTGTGTTTTAGGGATTCGAGCTGATATTGGACATAACATAAAGACTCTGAGGGTATATGGAGATTCTGCCTTAGCGATATATCAACTCCGATGAGAGTGGGAAATAAAAGATACCAAGTTGGTGGAATAAAAAAAGCTCATTTTGGATCTACTTAAAGAATTTGATGAGGTCACTTTCCATTACGTACCAAGAGAAGATAACCAAATGACAGATGCTTTAGCTATCTTGGTAGTAGCATTCAAAGCTGGTGGGGAATCTGACATGATGCCAATCGAGATGCAATCATATGAGTATCCGACTCATTGTTATCAAATCGAAGAGGTAAAGATTAAACAACATGGTACCATGACATCCTGCATATAAAAAATCAAAGTTATTCGAAGGAATCCACTGAGACTAACAAAAAGACAATCATAATGACAGCTGAATATATTATTGATGGATAAGTCTTATACAAGAAAAGTCATGATCAAGTCTTGCTAAGATGTGTAGATGCAGAAGATGCAAAAATGATCTTAGAAGAGGTACATGACAGAGTGTGTGGAACACATGCAAACATGCATATGATGACAAGACAAGTTATGAGGTGCAGATACTTTTGGTCCATATTGGAGAGCGACTGCATCAATTATGCCAGACGATGTCATAAGTGCCAAGTTTATGGGGATAAAATAAATGTTCCACCTCGTCTACTTCATGTGATGACGACACCGTGGCCCTTTTCCATGTGGTGCATGGATGTCATTGGACAAATCCATCCTAAAGCTTCAAACGGTCATCGATTCATTCTTGTAGCGATTGACTATTTACTAAATGGGTCGAAGCTACATCATATGTCAATATCACTCAGTCCACTATTTGTAAATTCTTAAAAAAGGAGATCATATGTCGGTATGGTTTACTAGAAATGATCATTACCGATAATGCAACCAATTTAAACAATAAGATGATGGATGTTGTATGTGAACAATTCAACATAAAGCATCACAACTCTACTGCTTATTCGACCAAAGATGAGTGGAGCGGTAGAGCAACAAATAAAAATATCAAGAAAATAATGGAGGGAAAACGACTGAGACATATAAAGATTGGCACGAGAAGTTACCTTTCGCCTTATTGCTTACCGAACTTCAGTGCGGATGTAACACCCCCAACCATATCCGACCTAGATACAAATCCGAGGTGCCACACTGACTTTTCAAATCATTGACTTTTACAAAGTAGTTGAAATATTTAAACTTTTATTTGTATTAAAATGGTGGAACCCTTAAATGAAAGTAAATATGGACAATTCAAACTCAAATTGAAAATAAAAACTTAATAATTTACATAGATACAATAAAGTATGTTTACAAAAATTGATCAGAGCATATGCGATTTAAACATTTAATTACATGCCAACAAAATTCAATATAGAAAAAGAACATAGTGCTTAAATCGTTTCTGATATGTTTTTCTGTAGAGATATGCTTTCTTGACTTGTCCTAGCTTGTTCTTTGGCTTCTTTGAACCTACGTGTGAAAACATTCACACGCTAAGTCTTTGACTTAGTGAGGTATAAAGTGCATAATAAAACATTAAAACATTTAATCTTATTATTATCTTTTTATAAAAATCATAGAATAAAGAAACCATAGTACATTTCATAAAACAAAAACATATATTATCATGCACTGCTCATTCATGTCATTTCTTTTAATAGCCTATGGTACATCACTGAGAACTTAAGGTATGTGAGTGCATTGAGGTTGTGCACTGGGTTGCAGTCGAAATTGCCATATAGAATTGCACCGAAGTCCCGCTTAAAATATGCACAGAAGTGCCACTTAGAAATTATTCCGAAGGACCACATAGAAATGTCTTGAAGGACCGTGTAGAACCATCGACTCTTGGCATGCCAATTATACCTTTAGCTCTCATATCACATACTTTTGGGCTTTACCATTTATACATTTCTCATAGCTTATATCACATATTCATATAATCATATAGATCAATAACACATAATATGAAATACAAACAGTGCATGTACACGTAGTAATGTATTCAAAACCATATTTATACTCATGTAAACATGTATTCAAAACCTTTAATAAAATTTCAAAATATTGTTTTAATCAAAACATTAGAAATAGACTCATCACAAGTCTTTTTCCCACATAACCATATATTATAGTAATATGCACTCAACTTGGCCTCACTCAGTCAAAGCAAAACCATTATCACTCTTGGTCGGTTTTATAATGTATAATCGTCCGGAACTTTCCTTCGTTCAATAACTACACAATAATAAGATCGAGATGAATATTGAAATTCGTATTCCTATTTATCAATCATCAATAACTTAAACTAAAAGAAACACCTAATTCACAAATTCAAGATGAACAGTATTGGTACCCTAGGCCCAGTACCGATACTTCCTCACTATGATATTGATACTATATTCAGTATCGATACCCAATCTGCATTCTGGAATTTCGTCTCTAAAAGTGGTACCGATACTTGTCCATTAGTATTAATACCCTAGTATCGATGTTACTTTTTCAATATCGATATTGTTACTGATCATATCATATTTCACCTATTTTGTTTTGAAGTATAGGTACTGTTCATTCAATATTGATACCCTTACCCAGAACTTACTCATTTTAACTTAAAAATTTACCAAAACCCAGTTAAATCTCCAACTTTTATCTCCTTTTAGGCCTTTAAACTCAATTAGAACTTCAAAATCCATTTATTAATCATTTCTCATTAATTCTCTCAAAAAACCCTCTTTACTCAATTACCAATAACTTATCTATCTTTTAGTTTCTACTTCTTAAGCTTTCTCAAGCTTCCATAATACCCAAGAATCAAAACCAATAAAAAATTACAAGAAATAACTAACTGGAAGATTTCTTACCTTAGCCAAGAACTCACGGTGGAGAGGAGGAAGAAAGGATGAAGAGAGAGAATTCTAGATTTCCTTTTATTCTTCTCCACGTTTATAATACACCAATAATGAATTTTAGATTCATTTCTTGTCTAAAGACATTATGCCATTCCATCTTTCAATCTTTGCTAATCAACCTATACCAATAATTTCCAATTAAATCCCTAAACTTTTCAATTTATCAAAATTAATAATTAAGTTTAAAATCTTACACTTTAGTTACTAGCCGGTGTTTGGGGTGTTACAACAGACCTAGACTGAGGCAACCCCATTTTCATTAGCATATGGATAGAGGTTGTATTGCCCATTGAGGTAGAAATCCCATCACTCTGGGTTTTGTTAGAAGTTAAACTGGATGGTACATAATGGGCGCAAACTTGATATGATCAACTGAACCTAATATAAGAAAAAAAATTGAAAGTCATTCACCACTATCGACTCTACCATAAGCGAATGATCCGAACACAAAAATAAGGTGTGCCCTAGAGTATTACATGAAGGAGATCTTGTACTAAAAAAGACATGGCCAATCCAAAAAGACTTCAGAGGAAAATGAATGCCAAATTGGGAAGGGTCTTATGTCGTGAAGAAGACCTTCTCCGGAGAAGCACTAATCCTGACAGAATGGATTGGCCGAAACTACCAAATCCTGTAAACTCTGATGTAGTCAAGAAATATTTCGCTTAGGGTGAAAACCCGAAAGGGCACTCTAAGTTGAAAAAGGGGGTTTAGAGTGAAAACCCGAAAGAGCGCTCTAAATAAAAATGAAAAGATAAATAAAAGGTGGGTCCAAGATAAAAACCCGCAAAGGACGTCTTGAAACCGAGGGAGGATCCAAGTTGACAACCCAAAAGGGCAGCTTGGGTAATGATTCAGGATTCGCGCACAAGAAGGTCCTGGATCAAGGCAATAAAGCATCACGATATCCAAGTCTTCAGAAGACTTAGTGATTTGGGAGGAGCTTTGCACTCTTCCAACATTGTCGCATCTTCGAAGTCTCCTTGACAAAAACTGCACTCAAAAGTCATCTAACAGTGTGCCAGTTCAAAAGCATCCATATTATCGAGATCTAGGGTAGCTATTTGAATTTCTGAATAACTTCGTCTTTTTATGTTTGCCATGTATTTTATTTTTTTCACATAAATAAATATGGCCATTTGTCTGAGAAATCAACTCCTTAGCTCTTACATTGAATTTAAATAAGAATAATTTAATCACTTTTTATGAAAGATCATTGTGTATTACCGCACAAAGATTTCTTGAAAAATACAAGTGTTTAGAAGTCGGTAAAGGTTCTTGCACCATACTCAAAGGAATGGCACAAATACTAGGCATTGATCAAGATTAGAAGCAAAGTTTCCTTCTGAAAATTCCTGGAGATGATACTAGATCAAAGCTCGTCGATGATCAGAAATCCAAAATCAAGAGTCAGAAATTCAAGATTGGCAGGGATCAAGAGACGTTAGAAAAATCAATATTGATAGCAAGAGATTGAAATTCCTCTCTAAAAATCCTAAAATAACATATTTCACATACTGTATTCATAGCATCGCACATGCATAATTTTACAGATTTTTATCATAGTCAATTTCAACTTCGCAATGAAGGATATTGAACTTGGGGAACAATCAAGATTAAGGACAATACATACATCCAAGTTGGATTTCAACTTCACGACGAAAGATATCCGACTTAGAAAATATATTCAATTTGGATCAACTTCATGACGAATGAGTCACCCACAATTTCAACTTCACGACGAAGGAATATCGTGCCCCGTAAATAAACTTAACTTCACAACAAAAGAGGCATCTGCAACAACAAGGAACTATCTCAACTAAATTCATCTAGTCAAATTCCAACTTCACGGCGAAGGGTATTAAGCTAGAAGAAGATGGCGAGGACTTACCGCTACTTCAGGCTCGAGCTGGATTTCAACTTCACAGCGAAAGATATCACGCTCGACTGACTCAACTTCTTCACAAAGGATATCGTGGTCAAAGACATCTCAGAATCGACTCAACTTTACGACAAAGGAGTCACCCATAATACGGCTCAACAATAGGAATCCTTTTTATATTTTTAAGTTGAATTTCAACTCCGCGATGAAGGATATTTGATAAAAAGAGTCGGTTAAAACACTGAGTAGGATTTTAAACTCAAGGGTCGACAACCCTCATAGGAACATGCTTGCTTCCAAGTCTATGCGCATCGAACGAAAATTTGTGTCTTTTTGTGTAGCATCCATTTTCTGTATACATTTCCGTACACAAGTCATAGGTGTCACATGACTTTTAAAAACATTCCCCCATTTTTAACACCCATAAAATTTTGTTTCAAAATTTAAAACAAAACATTTTAGTACAATAATAAAACAGTAGTTGAAACATATTACCAAAATTATCGCTCTAAATACTTTCAAGAGAATTTCTTCTTAATTTCGATTATATGCCAGCAAATTTAAAAAAAAACATGATTGTCATACTGTTACTGATGAGTCAACATTAGATTGATGATAGCTACTATTGCACCCTTACTTGGCTAGTCTTTGCTTCTACCTACGCATGAAATCAACACACATTAAGTATTTACTTAGTAAGACATAATATTGTAAAGAAACGACAATTTATATATAAATATATCATGGATATTTAATTACGAACTAAATCGCATACTTCAAAAGGATCAAATAAATCTGTCTCAGTTAAACTAAAATTATTTCATTCCATCATTTAAATTATTCTTAGTATGTCCAACATACTTATCTTTTAGTATATTTTTCCAAATTATTCTTTATTCGCCCTACGTACATTATATGAGAAAATAATGTACATGTATTGCACGAAGTGCCAAAATGGTCATTTATCTTTTATAAATACTATGAGTGGCACCTTTTATGCCGTTAATGCACTGTTTGTATTTAACTTGCATTAGTGACACCTTTCTACAAAAATGCACCGTTAGGCATTTAACTTGCATTAGTGGCACCTTTCTACAAAAAATGCACCATTTGTCATCTAACTTGCATTAGTGGCACATTTCTACCAAAAATGCACCGTTAGACATTTAACTTTTCATCTAACTTGCATTAGTGACACCTTTCTGCCATAATGCACCGTTAGACATTTAACTTGCATTAGTGGCTCATTTCTGCAAAAAAATGCACCATTTGTCATCTAACTTGCATTAGTGACACCTTTATGCTAGAATGCACCGTTAGACATTTAACTTGCATTAGTGACACATTTCTGCCAAAAATGCACCATTTGTCGTCTAACTTGCATTAGTGGCACCTTTCTACCAAAAATGCACCGTTAGACATTTAACTTTTCATCTAACTTGCATTAGTGGCATATTTCCTGTTAGTCATTTAACTTTTCATTTTAGAGCAGTTCGTACTCTAAAAATTATTAATATCAATTCCATACACATTATAACAATATCAAATACGATAAAACATGCATTAATCAAAACATTAGAGGTTGACTTATTGTGAGTCTCCCTCATCCCATATAATTACAATAGATGCACTCACTGGTACTCCTCGTTAATATGCTTTAAGGATGCATCCATTAAGTACACATACCATACCAAATGTTAGTATACTTCTCTAACATTTATACTTCAATAATACTTAAAAGTGTTACTATATTCAATTTCTATCAAAATTAATTCTATTTTAAAGTTTCTAGATATAATAGTATCGGTACCCTATCATTATATCGATATTTATATACTATTACCGATATCCATTTCAGTATGATACCATTTCTACATTCTGTAATCCATGGTATCGATATCTTCCTTTTAGTATCGATACCTACATCAGTATCGATACTAATTGCATCTGTATCAATACTGTTCATCGTAATTCTTCAAATTTAAACATATAGTATTGCTACTTCTTCCAGTACCGATACCCTTACCCATATTTTCTATTTTCAACTCGATTTTTACTAAATTTTCGTTTAAAACTCTTACTTTTACCTCAAACAATGCCCTTAAACTTAACATCACTTAACCCAACTAACTTTCCTCCATTAGCTTCTTATAACATCTAAATTCTCCAAATAACTTTCAAACTAAGAATCATACTACATTTTCTAACATGTTTTTAATCACATCCAAGGCTTCTAATCTCTTATTTACTTCTTGGACAAGTCAATTATACTTGTAACATTAATAAAACTCATATTTCAACAAATCACTCAAAAACCCATTTTCTCAATCTTAAATAAAACATCAATTTCTTAGTTTTGATCCTCATTAACCCTTCCTTAAGCTTACACATCACTAAGGTTTCAAAAACAAACCCAAAATGAAAGGAAAACATAAATATAGTTTTTTTAAAACATTTTTGAAAACATATAGTATATAGTTTTTAAAATGATTTTTGAAAACATCAAACCCAAAATGAAAGGAAAACATAAATATAGTTTTTAAAACATTTTTGAAAACATATAGTATATAGTTTTTAAATGATTTTTGAAAACATAAATATATAGTTTTTTTCTAAAAATAGTTTTGGAAAACATATATTTTTCAAAAATATACATATTAATATTATTAGTATTTATTTTTCATTTTTATTTTCCATTATTATCCATTTTTATTTTATTTTCTTATTTTTTCGGTCCAATCAAGCAAGGTCCAGGTCCAAGTCCAAGGTCAAATTCGGGTGGTCCAAGTCCAAGGCAGTCATGAAGGGTCCGATTAGCATCCAGAACCAGCCAAACTCACAAGCCTGACCCAGTAAGTGAGCCCGTTTGAACCCAATCGAAGCAAGCCTGACCCAACAAGCCCAGAAAGGCCCAAGCCCGTATGCCTACCCAGTAAAGGGGTAGGCTTCGTATCAAACTAAAGGCGCCACACGAGAAGAGCGTGTGAAGGTTACATGCCCGAGCAGTTGTAGAATCGGCCGAATTTTTCTGTTTCTGAACGTGAAATCGGAACAGCAACGACATGGCCGAAAGATCGACCAAGACCACGAGATATTCGGGACCTTACCGGGGCCATAGGGCTATAAAAGCCCAGGCCAGAAACAAATAACACACAAGAAACCATCACCGAGAAAGCTTCAAACAACACCCAAGGAAAACCTAATCGAACAACAAAAAATACCAAGCAATATACAGTAAAAAGCCAAATGAAATCGGCAGAAACAAAGCAATATACACAACAGTCGAGTGAAAATACACGAAATAGCGTGGAAAAGCTACAACAAAAAACCAAGGCCAACATCGGAATAGGCTCGGAGGAAGAACAGTCGCCGAGAACAAAGGAGCTTCGACGAAAATAAGTAAAATCGAATCTTTTACCTTAGGTCTACGGTCGTATAGAGGTTTTGGGGATGGTGTGGAGAATGTTTTAGGTAGGCTTAGGTTTTCGACCATCGGAGGTGGTGGTCGGAGCGGCAAGGCTTCGCCGGAGTGATGGCCGACCATAGGCCGGTTGGGAAAAGGGGAGATAGTTTAGAGAGAAAGGAGAGGGTTTGATTTGAGAAAATGAGTGAAATGAGATATATTTTGAGATTTTGGGCTATTTATAGGGAGGACCTTTGTATAAATATGAAATTCTTAAATTATTTCCGTAGTTCCTATAGTTTGATGCGTATTCATTTGGTCACCTGTTGTAAATTTATCCTTGAATTTTGAATTTATTCAATTAATCCATTATTTTTTTATATTTATGCAATTTGACCCCCTAACTTCTTATTTTCTTTTTGCAGTCTTTAATTAATTCCAATTTGATCATGATTTTTAATTCTTTCCAATTTGGTCCTTTTAATTCAAATGGCTGTCAGCTGATGGATGATACCATGCTCTTTGCAGAATTCTTCAAATAACTTTGATGTATATTCGCCTCCTATCTGATCTGAGTATCAAATATTGACCGCTTTGTTTTTCCGACATTGCTTGAATTCTCTCAATTTTTCCAACGCTTTGACTTTTCTTTCAAGATATAAATCCAACATTTCTACTAAAATCATCAATGAAAGTTAGGTAGTACTGTTACCGCCCAAGCGATGGTATGTCAAAAGGACGGCTATATCTGGTGTACTATCTCCAGTGGTCTTCGGGCACGCCAGGATCTACCAACTTCAAAGCTTTGTCTATGTTGCTTCCCTTTGATGCAAGCCTCACATAATTGATTTGGAGGGTTGATCTCTGGTAGTCCTTTCACCATGCTTGTTTGACAACAGCTTCATCCAGAAAATCCAAGATGTCCATATCTTATGCCATAGCCATGAATCTCTTTGATCGCGGTCTTTATGCACATTACTTCTCCTGACTCGATATCAATTGTAAAGAGACGATTTCGAGTCATATCAGCTTGGGCTATCAATTCTCCTTCTTTATTTTTGATGGCGAGCGAGCGATTCTTCATCTGCACTTCATATCCTTTTTCCAGGAGTTGACCAAGACTGATGATATTGCTTTTCAAAGCAGGTACATAATAAAACATCTGAAATATATTTCTTTTCTCCATTTTTCTGAGTAATCATGACTTTGCCTTTTCCTTTTATTTCTGCGTGCGATCTCCGAACGTTACTCGTCCATGAACTGTTTCATCTAATTTCACAAACAGTTCCCTTTGACCACACATATGGTTACTGCACAATTATCAAGATACCAATATTTTTCTTGAATTCTTCATTTCCTTTATAAGTGAGGAATACGTGAGATTTTTCAATTTTTTCTTCTTCAGCTGCTGCTACGTTATTTCTTCTTCTTGTTTAGGAGCAGATCTACACTCATAACTATAATGACCATACTTATTGCAATTATAACATTGTACCTGGAATTTACTTCCTTGTTGATATCTGCCCTACCTCGGCCTCTGAATCCTCGTCCACGACCTGATGTTGGATTGCTTTCACTCATTTGATCGGTGCTATGTGATCGACCACCACGTCCACGAGTTCCTCGTCCTCCTCTATATCTTCCACGATAACCACCACGATTTCCTCGTTGTGTGTAGCTGTGCTAGCTTTTCCTTCGTTGACATTCATCTTGCTTTGTAGAGCTTGCTCCAAATTTTCAGAATCCTCATTTTGTTTCATTTTGCTCATGGGCTTGAAGTGAACCCACAAGCTCATCAATCGATATCTGAGATAAATCTTTTGATTCTTCGATTGCCACCACCACGTAATCGAATTTTCTTGTTAATGACCGCAAAATTTTTCCATCACTCTAACATCATCGAGTGATTCACCATTTCTTTCATTTATTTCGACCGTTTCACACGGCTAATATAATCATCGATGTTTTGTATTTTTCATTTTTAGCATCTCAAACTCAGCACGGAGAGTTTGTAAGCGTACCTTCTTTGCTTTTTCGACACCTTGTAGAGATTTTTGCAAAATCTCCCACGCTTGTTTTGCGGTCTTTGCATCAGAAATTTTTTCAAAGGTAGATTCGTCTACCTTGAAAAATAAAGAACAATGCTTTTTTATCTTTTCTCCGGGATTCCTTCAATACCTCTTTTCTCATTGGCCAAGGCTGCTTCTGCTGCTGCATTTTCAGGCTCGGTGTAACCATCCTCGATATCCAACAATCTTGGGACCCTAGTAACGCCTTCATTGGAATGCTCCAATTGCCATAATTTGTCTTTGTCAATCTCGGGATTTGAGGTTGAATCATGTTGGCCATCTTCTCCACCACGTTGAACTCGAACCAAGCTCTGAGGCCACTTGTTGGAAGCGTAGATGGGCTCACGATAATTTATAACACTCAGAAAATTTTATTTATACGAAACAAAATATGTTACAACGACACTCTCAATATTACAATACTGCAATACTAGCTGCTGCTAGTTTACAAACACCAATATTTAAAGCTTTGCTAAGCTTCACAATATCTCTCAAATTCTTTATTTTTTCACTCCTCAATCGTATTTCGCTCACTCACTTTTTATTCACGCTCACACTACTTCACACCAACTAAAGGCTAAGCACACATATATAGGTTGTAACCGACTTATTTGAGGACCTCTGGATGCTTCTCAACTTCTCTCCTTAATTCTTGCTTGACATGTTGCCGTGTGAATTCAAACAATAAAGAAAATCTTTGCCGACATATGTGTTGGTTTAGTGTACTGCCAAGCATTTCCACTTTGTTTTGTTTACTTGTGAATCTATCTTCATTTGCCACGTTGAACTTCTACACATTCCAAGAGTTTGACTTCTAACAAGAGGGGTAAAAAGCAGTTTATATAGAGAGACAGAGGGAGCGTTGACCGCCGAATATGTTACAGGAGTGTGAATTTAGCATTTCCGCCCCCGCGTGTTTTGAAATGGACGTGTTCTGCCGACGACTTTTATTGACATTATTATTATTATTTTATTATTATTATATTTTTACTTAAAAACTACTCACATTTTTAATATTACTTTTGGGTCAATATAACACAAAATTAGTGATTCATTTGTAATCTTTGAGAAGTTCAGAACTCAAAATGTGTTTTCTTTTATGACTTTTTCACTGTTTAAGTAAGTGATTCATAGGCAACGTATGAAATTAAGAAACTCATTTGTAATATTATTAATAATTGGTGACTCTTTCAATCTTATTAATAATTGAATCACTTATGATATATTTACTCATAAGAAAATCATTAGAAAATATTTTTAATAACGTTTTTCGAGTGACCGTTTTATTCTCATGTATAGTGATATATTTCCACCAACCGATTAATTAGATGGTTTATTTATAATTTTATAAAAATTAACGATTTATTTATATCTTACTAATAATTGTATAATTATGAAAATGATTTTTCAACGGTTTTCAACGGGTAATGTAATATTTTTTTCTCTTGTATGTATTTTAAATAATTTTATCATTTATATATAAATCAAATGTCCTTAATAATTAAAATGGTGATTGTTATCACTAAAGATTCACCGGTATCAGTAGGATTTTTTAGCATTAATTATCAAATGATTAGAAGTATTTTAGTGATTAAAGCCCCTATGAACCGACATCGATCGATGGCGAATCGAAGTTTTATTCCCACAAATTTTAAGATGAAAATCTTAATCCCATATGATTCCGACGGTCAATCGACGACAACTACTGTGACAATACTAGTAGGATAGAAACTACATCACATGGCGGTCGTGGCTGGAAAGGGAAGCAACGGGTTAAGCCTAGGATTTAGGGATTTTTGGATTGCAATATGACACCGTGTGCCAATGTTGTTTATTGATACATGCTTATTGTGTGAATTGTATGATAAGTGAGGTTAAGTGAAAATAATATATGAATAAGAATGCTATAACATAGATCATAAATTGGGATGATACTTATTGTATTTCCAAACTTATAATTTTTCTCTTTATACTGTTAGCATTCTTACTATTATAAATTGCAAGTGGTATAATAAAGTAGAAGTGTACCACTAAACTACTATACTCAACAATCCATTATTTGTATTAATCGATTAGTTCTTGTTCTATCAATCACAAATTAGAGCTACTCGGAGGAATATTGTCACCAACAACTGCATCAGCACCTTCATGTCCGAAATTAGCCAAAGCTACGACACTTTGTGGAGGAGATTGGTCATCAAAACGCTTTACCATTCACTAATTTTAGACCAAACCGAACTGTCATGCACGGCGTGGGCGGCGTTCCAATGCGATTGCAGAAATTCAGTGAAGCAAATGATGAGTGAACACACTGAAAACAACCGCAGTAATAGAAGAGACCCCCGAAGCTGTAGAACCCGAGACTATCGGAAAATCGTAGTTCGTTCACCGCTGATTTGACAAGGTTTTTGTTTTGAAAGTATATTTGTTCCAAATCGTAGACCCCCAACTGTTTCACAATCAATTCAGATATAAAACCCACTAGCAGGTCATTTATCAGAACCCAAAAATCAACCATTCAACGGGATAGTTGGAGGATCCTCTCCATTAACAAACCAATGAAGGATCAATAAATGAGTTGAAATACCATGGTCCCTCGGTAACAATCCTGATGACGTCCACTTTGTCATAGACTCTAAAGATAGCGCCCTTCCCCATATCCGTTATCGAAATACCACAAATGGGGCGCCACACATTATCCATCATAGCCCGCATCGCCCGAAATTATATTCCATGAGTGAGAAACCTTCCAACCAAACAGTTATCGAAAGAGATCAAAGGTTGTACGCTAAAGTTTTCGATCTCAATCGTCACCTCCTCCTCGCCGAGGTTTAAGTGAAACTAATATGAACGTGAGTGCTGTCACGTAGATCATAAATTCATGATGACTAGTATGATACTTGTTGATGACATTGTATGCTTAAACTTATATTTCTCTTCTTATACTGCCTAGCATGTTTTCGTTTACAAATTGTAAGTAGATGTGTACTAAACTTTATAAAGCTCAACGTTCGAATGTTTTCATTCACAAATTAATTATATGAACTTGTTTGAGGAGTATCGCCGGAACAAAATTTTCAACATCACTTCATTAGAGTACAATACTATTTACTGTACCGTCATAAGTTCAAGTTTTTGTATAAATATTTTACAATTGTTATGAATGTCTTACTTTAATATATCGAAATTATGACTTGAAGTTAAACCGAAAAGATTTTAAATTTGGTGATTGTTTGGAAAACTCAATATAACATCATAATCCATCTTAAAATAGATCAAATTTAAAACGATACATTCTCTCTTCCCTTCAAAGAACCTAAAAATATAGAACTAGACAAGATTATCTAAATTACTATACATAACAATCCATTATTTGTGTTAATCAATTAGCAAATACTAATTATATGTACGTCACAAATTAGAGCTACTCGGGAATATTGTCACCAACAACAGCGTCAGCACCTTCATGTCCGTCACTAGCCAAAGCTACGACACTTTGTGGAGGAGATTGGCCATCAAATACTTTACCAATTCACTAATTCTAGACCAAACCGAACTGTCATGCACGGTGTGGGCTGCGTTCCAAGGCGATTGCAGAAATTCAGTGAAGTAAATGATGAGTGAACACACTGAAGCAACCGCCGTAATGATGAAGAGACCCCCGAAGCTGTACAAGCCGAGACTATCGGACGAAATTGTAGTTCGTTCGCTGCCGATTTGACAAGGTTTTAGTTGTGAAAAGTATTTTTGTTCCAAAGCATCCATTTTTAATTTGTTTTCAGTCACACTCAAGATTGCCCTGGATATGTAGGCCACTAGAGGAGATCCTTGTGGGAAGGCCTAGGCAAAGAAAAACCAAGTTTTTCATTTGTTAAATGAAAATCAAGTATGATTAACAATTGTAACTTTCTAATCACATATTCAAGAGTAGGGTCGGAAGTGACTAACGAAACCAAGTCCGTCGGTTTTGTAGGTCGGTCCGGCTGTCATATATTTGTTGCAGTACTTGGCAAGAAAAAGCTCGACACAGTGCTGTGTTCCGAAAATCGCACCGACACCACCATTTTGGCTTCCCTTTGATAATGCTTCGTCAAACTCCTCTGCAGTACCATAGTTCTTCAACTTAGACTCATCTAAGTCCAATTGCTTTACCAAAAGGTCTTTCACAAATGAACCGGTCTCGTATCCTACAAAATCGCCATTCTTTTTTAGCTCATTGACGTCTACTACTGTCGGTTGCAGTCGTTGCACGGTTAGCATCGAGGCCAGACTTGCAGTGTAACTTTGGGTGAGGATGAGTACCACGAATATCCATATAATCAACACGACTCTTGACAGATTGCTTATGATCTTCTCCCCTGAAACCAGACAAATGACGTTGCTTGACAAAGAAGAAACTTCAATTTATTCACAATTAGATGGAAGAGACATCACTTACTATGAGCAAACACTAGAGTTGAAAAGGAGAACCAAAAAGCCGTTCCGACTTGTTGCCGTGCCGAACCCCCAAACTCGTTGTTGATTCGGTGTTCCAAAACCCACACTACTAAGCCTGTGCAGATGAATGCTACCCCTGTTGTTAACCAAAGATCCCAACTCAGAGGCTTTAAGAATATCCACATATTCTTTCTCCCATCATCTTTTATTTTCACAACCATGGACACATGTGATTGCAAGTAAGGCAATGTAAAATCTACGTATCGAGATCGATTTGCCAGAATTGTTATATCTCCCACTGCAGCATCAAATTTCTACACCACCACAAAGAGTAGGCTATCAGTTAGTGCGAAATAAATGGAAAAATAGGTCGAGATTCGGGTTAAATATTAGGCCAGGCACCTGAAGTTTGACGTCGTATAGAAGCTCGTTGTATGTTCCTGAACCTGTGTCATTACCAATGGGAAAAGGTATCGGCTCAAGCGGGACTGCAAAAGGTAAAAGCGCTAATGCCTCCTTGAACACATCATAAGAGAACCCCGTTACGATGAACTCATCAGTGTAAGGGTCGCGATTCACTTTCAAATATGCATCAAAGCCAGGTTTCACAGGGACCCCAATCCTTAATTTCTTACCAACAACCGGTATCGTCCAACCTCTGGGCTTAGCTTTCGTGTTTCCCGGCCAGATAGGTGGTTTAAGTTCATGATATGAGGTCGAATATGTTGCCTTCACAGGTTTGCCTAGTTCTGCTGTCAATCCATTCTCAACGGTCCAATACCCTATAACTTTTTCCATTTTATCTACCACGTTGATGATTTCAAAAGCTGAAGACTGCAACTGTCCCCTAACCAAACTGAAATCTCCACTGAGACCTTTAAATTTCTTTTTCACTATCTCATTTCGGATCGACCGACCTATTGCAGAAACTCTTATTTCAGGAATCTGACTTGCATTTCTCCGGTTACTTCGTCTCGTAACACCGGAACTCTTATGTGGAACCATTTCGACAGACTTAGCTAGTGCCCAAACGGTATCATATGCCCAATACCCATAAATGTTTAGTTTGGTCGAACTAGAGTGAATCCCACGTTTCCATTTCTTTTTAAACTTCTCCAGGCGTTTAGACTGTGGTATGTATGGCCTTATTCCCAACACACCTTGCATCGAACCGATGATTTCGGCTCCCATCGGATCCAACAAACTCGATAGTCCATCTGTAATGATCCAAACATATCCTTCACTAATCATGGTTGCTTCTTTTGCAAGGAAAAAGAGTTTGGACCCTAACGAAGATGTCATATGTACCACAATAACTCTCGTCTGCATCGCCATTACGTTGTTGAGCATCTTTAAGATGGTCAAGTTACTGTAGTTTGTGGAGACGGAAAACCTCGAACTCACACGTATGTCGAACCGTTGAAACTCGTCTGACAGGTAGGGGATTAAACCGCTTCCGTATTCGGTGTTTTCGTAGAGGAGGACTACTTCGTGCCATTCATACGCATGAATGATGGCGGCGATGGCTTTCGCTTGCGAGCTATCGTCTAAGGCTGTTCGAACGAAGAAAGGGTTCTGGGTTGTGGAGTGAGGGACTCGTTGCTGAAGATGAAATGATGGGAACTTGAGCCTTTTGGCCGATATCCATTACAACTCTAGCTTGCATTGACGTTTGGGGACCGATTATGGCATTAACTTCCTCCTTATTAATCAACTCTAGTGCTGCAATTTGGATATGGTATAGATGATCAATAGGAAAATTAATTATACTACAATTATTTACCTTTTATAAATAATTAAATGATTGTCTAATTATTTTTAAAATAAAATAATTGTTAATATAAATATGAGAATAAATTTATTATAATTGTTTACTCTAAATATTGCTTTTAAATTATTTGTAAGTCAACGTTTAGATACAATACTTCAAAGTTATAAAATTCTTTTTAATATCATCAGTCAAAATTAACCTATTAACTGATTATTTAGGCAGAGTATTATATATGTCTAAGGGTGACGTTTTCAACTAAACTTGTTCATTAATAACGCCAGATAGAGCCATTAGACATTTTCGAAATCATAAGTGAAAACTCAAAAATAAATATTATAGAACGAAAGCATATTCTATTACATTGAATAATTAATTTTATTTTTTAATAAATTATAAAATATAATTAAACTTTGTCAAACTTATTATTTTCATTGTTTAGTTCAAAAATACTTTAAATACAACTTAAGTAATAAAATGTAATCAATATTATCAAAACACATCATTTTCTTTATTTTGTGAAGATATAAGAGATATAACCGATATTCTAATGATCTAAGAAACTAAAAATATCAAATATATAAAAACGAACTAAAGGGTGAAGGTATATGCCAAGAGTTGTCTACCACGTCGTTATTATTCATGGTTCTAATCAATAAAATTTATCTTTTTTATTTTCTTTTCATATAATTTTTTAAACATAAAACTTCATTTTTTTTCTGTGAATATAGAAGTGGATAATTCTTTTAACAATTTCTATATATAGGCCTGTAACGAACTGAACGTTCAGCGAACTGTTCGTGAACTATTCAGCGGAAAGTTTATTTATATTCATTTATTCATTAAAGAACGAACATAAACAATATTATGTTCATTTAATTAAACGAACGAACATGAACAAATGGCTCGTTTGTTTGTTTACATTCGTGAACGTTCGATTATTTATTCGTTTATGTTCATTCATTTATGTTCGTTCGTTTATGTTTGTTCGTTTATATTCAACTCAATCTCTTGACTTGTTTCAAATATTAAGACCGAATAAATTTTAACCTTAAACAATTAATATTTTAAAATCCAATTAATTTTAAACCCAAATAAAAATACTCAACTCAATTAAAGAAAATAAAAATCCTAAAATTATTTGGAAAGAAAAAAAAAACTCTTCTCAAATAGAAACTCAATTAATTTTATGTTTGTTCCTTTATGTTTGTTTACGTTTTATTTATGTTCGTTTGTTTGTATTCATTTACGTTCATTTATCATTCTAACGAACTAGCATTAACGAACACGAAATATCCGAATGAATACGAACAATAAATTATGTTTGTTTAATTGTTCATGTTCGTTCGTTTGTTCGGTTAAAGTTAAACGGACGAATATGAACATACTATTGTTCGTATTCGTTCGGTTCATTATAGGCCTGTCTATCTAGTGGAAGAGGGAGAGGAATTTACTCATAATAATATTGAATCCATAATTTAAAAGAGAGGAGAAGTATCAAGAGAGAGATCTTATTTATTTGCTCTAGATATTGTTGACTATGAAAATGGATAATTGAACGTTAATTATGAATAAATTAGGGGTGATTCTACGGGGCAACAATCTATTATAAGTTAAGTAAAGACACAATCTAAAATGTTATAAATAATATAACATTTTAGGTTACCGTAACATAAAGATTAATTTTTTCTTAATTTTTTTCGGATACGAATATTCTTTGTAACATTTTAGGTTCCCCGAAAATGTTACATTTTTCATAATATTTTAGATTGAATTGAAATGTTAAAAAGTTAACATTTTAGGTAGTTTCATTTCTTTAGTCTTATATAGACTGCTGTACCGAAGAACTCCCCATAAATTAGTGATATGATAAAAATATAAAATAAATCATTTTTATCGACGAATACTATGAATAACACTATGAACATGGTTCATGAAATAGTTTCCAAAATAAAAGAAAAACCTGTAAAGCAGCAGCAAGAACATCATCGGAGCTCCTAACGTGCAGAGACAATCTGGTCCTGAAAGGATGAGCAGCATAGAAGTCTGAGATGGCCATGGGAATGCATGCGTTCGCCACTGATCCAACCAGTGAATTTAGATCAAGAATTACACCCACATCCACCTTCTTCTTCGTTTCTCCAAATTCATCCATCCTCCCCCCACCACTCAAACAAAGAACAAACAAACACACAACACAAAATATTTTTGACATGGGCCCTTCCTCCTCCACTTTGGGACAGCTTTATTCTTCTTCACTTGTTCATGGACTTCATGAATATGCCTATGTATAAATACACAAAGGGGCTTTGTCGACTATAAGAATATAAAATTAAAAAATATAACAGGAAATTTCGCATAAACTATTATACTTAAGAAGTCGAAATCTTGTTTTGTTTGTATTCTTTTTCTCGCTTTTGTTTGATTGTTAAAAGTTTAAAATAACATAGAAAAGGTCGTCTCTTTGCAGCGGTCAAGAAGGGTGCTGGATACTTCGCAGAAGAACATCATATATATTGGCTTACATGTCGATTACTTTGCTTCCCAGTTTGCCTTATGACATCGAATTCATCAGAGAGAACAAGTAAAAATGTTAAGAGTTTGTGCGAAGACTTTTTGGTCGGTTATATTGTTAAATCTCGAAAGAAACATTGGATTTATATTTTAGGGTTAACTACACAGATGATCACTTATCTTTGTATTTTGTCCACTTTTAGTCACTGATTTCAAAAAAATAAGATATAATCACTTTCGTTTTTATTTAATTAAGATATGGTCATCCCGAGTTAACTGCCGTTAACAACAGTTAAATATTTTGATATAATCACACATTTGGTCCCTGCTATTTATATATTTTATCAATTTAGTCATACTTTTAATAAATGAAAAATAAATTATTTTAAATGAAAATAAAATACAATATTTTAAATTAAGTTAATAATAAAATATTTAATAAGTTAATATAAAAGTATTTTTAAATTAATATATATATAATTATGTTATATATAATATAAGTCAAGGGTACCCGGTTCATAATTTTTTTTATTTTTCTTTAAATTATATTATTTTAAAATTATATAGGAAAATTCTAAAATTCTAAAATTTAAAAGTCTGTAATATATAATCCACACATAAATTTTAAAAATTCAAATACATATTGAAAATAAAATTTATTAAAAATTAAAATAAAGGTACAATTAAATTTCAAATGTTTTGAAGTTAAATAAATTTTTAAAAAATAATTTAGAATGTTAATGTGAAATAATCCACACAAAATTTTAAAAATTCAAATTATATATTGAAAATAAATTTTAAAAAAAAAATAAGTATACATTAATTTTTAAATGTTTTGAAGTTAAATAAATATTTTAAAAAATAATTTAGAACATTAATGTGAAATAATTTAAGAAATTAAGAATTTAGAAGGTTTTGGTGTCAAATTTAAGAAATTGGGATTTTAGAATGTTACAGTGAAATCATTTGAGAATTATGAATACAAAATTTAATATAAAATAAAATTGGAAAATAATATATATTATATATATAATAAATCGGGTACGAGTAAGTAGGTACCCGATTAACCAACTTTTGTCTCTAGACTGACCTAGAATCCGAAAAAAAAGTGAGTCGGGTACCTGACCCGAAAATCAGATATTTTTATTATAAATACCGGTATTTTTTAACTGGGTCGACGAGTCTGGTCAATCGGGTCGAGTATATTTGAATACCCCTACATGACATGACATGTGGTATCATTCGATTGGAGGATTAAATTTATTTTATTTTATTAAAAGTATAACAATTGAAAGAATATGTAAATAATAGGGACTAAATGTATGATTATATAAAAATATTTAACTGTGTTAACGATAGTTAACTTAGGGTACCACATCTTAATTAAATAAAAACAAAATAATCATATCTTATGTTTTTTGAAATCAGTGACCAAAAGTGGACAAAACACACATAAGTGAATATCCATATAGTTAACCCCAAATTTTATTCATGTGACAGATCTTCAAGTTTGAAATTAAATTATAAATTTTGAAAATTATTATATTATAATTTTAGAAATAATTTTTCAAAATCTCTTATCATTAGAGTCTTCGAGTAGGAACCACTGGCTTGTGTATTTATAGTGTTCATTCTTTCCTCTTTTATTAAGTGATAGAGAACAAGGGCAATCTCGCGCGCTATCGTCGTTCTGTCCTCGTGGATGAGGCTTATGGAATATGTATCTTCGACATGTCCACGCAGATACTATCATTTTAAAGAAAAATTGTAAGGATTTTTCTTGAGTATAAGTTGTGAAAGAATTTTTATTCTGATATTTATAGGATGCGTTATGTCCTGGTTCGATTTAAATTTCAGAGGGTTACAACTGAGATTAATTAACTGTCTTTTGATTTCTGAAATTTAAAACCTGAATAGTCAGTTTCCGAAATTTTGTCTGTGAAATGTTTGATTTATTTGGACAAGTTTTCATCTTTGTTCAGTGTTTATTCTGCCAGTTACAAAATAATTACTAGAGTCACAAATGTAATTACTTGAGTTACAAACGGATGGAAAGTAAATCACAAATCTGGACTATTTTGGAGCCATATTCATCCATTTATGACAACAATTTTAGTTTTAATTCAAAAATGAATCATATTATATATGATTTTTGTTGGATATTTTTATCCCTGAAGCTAAACCTATAAATAGAGAGGTGTCATAAGCTTCTCAACTCACTCTTAACTCTTACGTATTCTCTCAGTCTAAAGCATTTCTTGCTTTCTTTCTTTGCTATCAAAATAGCATTACCACTGGCAGTTTACTCTGGTTTCGGGTGTACAAATTCTCGAGCGACCGTATTAATCTCGTGGGACGATCTTCCTATTGCAGCGATTACACACATCGGAGCGAATTTGTTTCTAAGACATTGACTTTCACCACGACACGATTCTGTTGTTCAATTGCTGTTTATTTTTTATTTATCTTGTCAGTGGTAATGGTGTGATTTTTGCAGTATACATTTCCAGCAAAAATGAATGAGGAATGTTCTTGCAAATGAAGGATCTTTATGGGTGGTATGGATCTACACTTATATGTTTAAGGGTGTAGATTTTTGACAAGTCAATTGTAGGCCCCATTTCAATTAGAATTTAAAGAAGATCTTAAGATTGAGTGATGAGGCTAGGTCTTTGTTCACTGGCGGTCTGGTTGGGGCAAGATAACGACGAGGTGGCTTGGGGGAGACTAAGGATAAGAAGGGTAAGATTGAGTGGCAAAAGGTTGTTTGGTTCTCCATGAATGTCCCTAAGCACTCTACCATTGTTTGGATGGTAGTGCTTGATAGGCATCCTACTGCTGATAAGCTTAAGATGGGAATGAATATGGATGCAGATTATGGGAAATGTGATAGGTTGGGTAGAGTCTCAGTATCATGTGTTTTTTTTAATGCCCTTTTTATAGAGAGGTTTGGGAGGCTGTGTTTGAGGTTGTGTGAAATTTGTTGGGGTGGGAAGCTGGAATGAGCTTGATTGGGCTGTCTCTCGGTTCAAGGGTAAATCTCTCCTGGTGTATGTGCTGAGAGTGGCTTGGTGTTATTTTTTTTATTGCATTTGGGAAGAAATAAATTATAGATAGTTTAGGGATGTTAAGAGGAATGTGAGTGAGATTGTAGATACTATCAAAGGGATTATTCGTATTAAGGAGTATAGGAAGAATATTATGTGATACTGTAAATCAGAGCCTATGTGTTGCTTGGGGATTATAAATTTTTTCTCTTTGAGGGGGTGTTATATTTATTTTTTTGTAGCAGGATTAGTCTGCTTCTTGGATAATAAGAGCTTTGATTTATCCAAAAAAAATATTTATATGTGTCGATGTTGAGGAGGTTAATTTGAAATCGATTTATGAGAAAGAATCATTGAAGATCCTTGCTAAAGGGGTTAAAGAACTTCAAAAAGAAAAAAAAAGATTCTACTTATAATTTTTTATGGTGAAACCATGAAGCTGAGGAGATTAGATGAGGGATGGAAGAGTTTATACGACTTCATTTGTTTTTCAATTTAAATAAATTTGAGAATAATTTTTTTAAAGTGGAGAAAGTTTTAACTCCTTGAATTTTTTAATCAATTGCATTTAAATGGATCCGACACTTTTACGGATAGAACAATTATAGATATATGTGTGGCTTTTTTACCTTATTACGTGTTGTATTATCTATGTATATTTAGCATGATACTATGTGAAACCAGACAATCTTTTCTTAAAGTTGATTGTGAGAATTATTATTGATGCTATGTGAGACCAAGCAATGCATTATACTTTTGTGACGATAATTATTAGCGAGACCATGTGAAAATGAGATTTCTTATCTTGACTACCTATTGCTATATGACATCGAGTGCCAATGTTGTTTACTTTTATCAAAACATTAACCGACCCTTTATTGAATAAAGTTAACAAAATAAACAAAACACAAGTCTGAAGAAGTCTAAACGAGTATACAGTTAAGTAAAACACACAAATAAAACAAACACCACTACCAAAAAGAAAGCCTGCTAATCGTCTTCTTCACAACCCAACTATAACCCATGAAAGCTTCAAGTGGCGAAGACCAACAGAGCAAAATAGAACCTATTCACATTCCAACTAGACGGAGATAGAGAACCCTACGATGGTTCCAACTTGCGTATATCCTCAGTAGCTTGCTCTTCCACTTTCGAGGAGCCTCCTCGATTTAGAGTCGGTCTTCTTCATCGTGATTATACATCGTTGCCAACAAGTGTTTCTTTATTACCCCGACCAGAGAATATGCCGAAAGGTACATGCATGTAATCCCCTCGCTTTGTCTTTTACTTCCCATTTAGCCCATTGATCTTAAAGTAATCAGTATTCTCTGAGGATAACTTTATGATCACAACTTTCGAATCCCGCTCAATAACTATATCTCTGAAGCCCAAATCAACAACAAGATCTATGAAGTGAATGACCGCCATTACTTCAGCTACAAATGCCGAGGTAATCTGACTCATTTTCCCCCATAATGTTACCCGCAACATCATGGATTAAATGCCTGACCAGGCTGTATTCTTTACTTCTTTTAAACATGCATCGAAGTTTATTTTGAAAGACGAGGGAGACAGTGCACTCCACTGAGCAATAAAGCCTGAGTGGGATGATTGGATCCTCCCATTTTCCATGACAAAGTCTTGACACTGAGCACGAATGGAGGTAATATCTATATACTCCATATTTTTCCCTTTATGGTACTGAAAATTACGTGCATGCCACAGTGCCCAAATGCCAACAAAAATAATCGGTCTCATACTAACTGAAAGATAAGTTAAAAGCCACCCAAACCACTGTTGAAAATCAGTAGAGTTATGTTGAGAAGGCCAATAAATTGCTAACCCCTCCCACATTGCACGAGCTAATAAACAATCTCTACTGATATGTTATTCGATTCAATTACATTCAAACGATTCGGGCAATAAGGATATGCAACTAATCTTTAAAAAATATTTTGTTTTGAAGATATGAAATTATGAAAAAAATTCCACTCCTGAATCCTGATTTTCTGTTGACATGCGCACTCCCAAAAACGCTTGAAGAACTCCGCAGATAATTGTTAAACTTCATTCTCCCCTAATAGCAACCGATAACCAATACGCACACTGTACAAACTAGACTTTTCCCCACACCATACACAATAATCCGCCTACCAAAAACGATATAGACTGATCGCTTTGGAAAGTCTATGCTAAGGCAAAATCTGTTCAAGTGTACACAATTGATGCAATTAATATAGTAGTAAGTAGAGTTATCTTCTCCTTAGGTATTAGTTGGAATTTTTGATGTTTTGCTATAACTAGAACTACGTATCACGAAGTAGTCATCACGAAGTAGTCCTAAAATTCTTGTCGAAACAAAAACAGTAATACTAACAGAAATAAGAATGGAAAGTATTGTCTAGGCAAGAAATATCGTGAAGTATGGTGTGTAGAAAAGTTTAGTCGAGGCGAGGAAAAATTGCAAAAGTAAATGGATCAGAATTATTAAAGCAATTAAAAGTGTTGGGTTCAATATATTCAGAGAAACCTCACATAGGAAGACTTCTTTATGAGCACTTAGATTAGTTTTGCTAAGATGAAAATTATCACACGTCTAGAATGAATCAGTTATATAAACTTAAATTGCCCGACAGGATTACTAGAGTATTCAAGAACGTTGATACAACAATACTACTCGATATGAACTACAACTTGGATTGTCAAACTGTTGTTGCGGCGATATCCCTCAGCGTAAACTGCATTCGTTGCCTATCCTACTCAAATAATTATCCGTTTTAGTCGAATGAAACCCTATCCTTATCTCTAAGGCAGATTAAAACCTCACCATCCTGGATCAGTCCCATTGTTCACGTAGATCTTCCCTAACTTTCTCGATATTAGGCATCTATTCCTAGAAGAATGTTAATCTCTCGAAAGCTCTTACAAAGTATAGGAATGATTTGTCTAGGCACCAGGAAATCTCTCAAAAGCTCTTACAATGTCAGGAAAAATATAAAAACGATGAACAAAACAATATTAAGCATAAACAAACTTCTTCATTCAAAAACATCAAACAACTTTTCATCAAAACCATAGCTAACACCAAGTAAAGCAATTCATGGTGCGGCATATCATCCAAAAGTAAACTTTAAGTACAAGCCCTTTTAAGTGAATCAGAAATTAAGATTTTAAGTGAATCAGAAATTAAGAAACTTAGGAAGAAACACTCCCAAATAGAGCTCTGCCGTGATATTCTGACCACCACCACGCCTGCTCAGTGGCCAGCCTCTCTCGAGGACCTAGCGCTACTCGATAAAGTCTGGATATGGAGGGCACAAAGGACGGTTGAGTGAGAGAACGGTGGAAATAAGGTGATGTGCTTACATTATAGGGTAAAATCTCTCATCTCTTCTTTCTTTCTTTTCTGGGAATTTCTAGGATTTATGTCCTTGGAAATTCCCTAAATACCCTCGTTGACTTACCCATGTCATGAATGGAAATGCGACAGGAGGTGATCATTTTCTTGAAAGGAGTGATTGCACATGATGTGAAGCTGAGAAAATGATGTCAGTAGTTGTTGAGCCACGTCAGATCTGCAAGATAAATCTTGTTTCGACAAGATAATATGTTCCTCACTGTTGTTTTCTTATGTTCCTCTAGCCCTGGAAAATAGTTTTTGTCTTGGTAAATAAATTCTTCCTTAGTTATTTCCTACATCAATATAGCCAACAAAGAACCTTCATCCTCAATAGTATTAGTTAAGCCTAATAAATATTCCTAGGTAAAACTTATCCACCACATGAAAATATAACCTAAATACAACTAAAGCACTAAAATGCAGTGACACGGGTTTTAGACACAATAACTTAAGTAAAAAGATAGAAAGCATAGTCTTTTTACGGAGTTATCCACCCCCAACTTAGCTATTGCTTGTCCTCAAGAAATGGATAATAAGTAGTAGAAAAATAATTGCCATGACAAAGCAAACAAGTTAGGACAATCATATGGTTTAAAATTTCAACCCTCAGTAAAAAGTTTATCCTCAACATGGTAGACTGTACGAGAACTCAAGTTCCTTTCTAAGTTAAGACTCTTTGTAAGTGTGTGTGCGCGATTGAATAACAATCTATGCCTTAACGTGGTTATAAAATCCTAAGTAAGCACTTATGTCTTGCCAATGTATCAAATTATTTATCAAGACTAGTTTCACTCCTATTTATTCAACATGTGTCTTTAACTTTTTTAAGCATAAACAAGGGAGTCAGCTCATCACAACTACCATCCCACACTAGCTGAAAGAGAGCATACCTTCCACCCCCAAGCTAGTAAGGCAGAGTCATCCGTGACTGCTTTTATTCACTCATATGCCGAGAAACCATTTATTTAAGGGATTTTTCTAGCTCATGCCATCCCATAGAGGAGTGTCCCTCTACAGATGACGAGACAATTTACTATTTAATACAATTCAAAACAACAAGGAGTTCAATTTAGATTTTTAAACATTAATGCCATGATGCGTAAAAAGTTATTTCCTAAAACTTTTCTAAACACCTTAAGCAGAGAAAACATAAAATCGTTTGCTTTCATCATCGGCATAATCAATTTTTTTTAACAGTACCTAATAAAACTCATGTCATGACAACAAATATTTCAACCAATTATTATCACAAAAACTAAACTAAGTACGGAGTACATCACCTTCCCTAAACTTGAGGGATGCATTGTCATCAATGCATGATAATGAATGCAAATGAAAATTACTCAAAAAAGCTAATGCAAATGCAATTGAAAGAAATATTACCTCATTATGGTGGAGGGGCTTGACTAGATGCGCGAGTTTTGCGTCGTTTGAGAATATGGGGCTTTTGGATCTAGTATCTCCTGAAGGAAGTGAAGAGGGATATGATTTAGCAAGATGACTAGTTTTTTGTTTGATGCGATGCATCGTGCTCAGGGCACTAGTCGGTGATGATCTTTCCTCTATGTGGGTCGGCTCCGTAAGGGTCTTGAGACTGGTGATCGCTTGTAAACGTATATGATAAGGTAAGAAAATCTGTGCAAGTATACACAGTCGAATCAAGTAATAAAGGGTAAGTGAGTTATCATCTCCTCAGGGATTGGTAGGGGTTTTGATGCTTCACCACAACTAGAACCAGGTGTCACGAGCTAGTTCTTGAATTCTTGTCAAAACAGAAAAACAATTAGCAATGGATTATACGAACAGGTGAGCAAGAGAATATTGTGAAGTATGGTTGTAGAAAAGTTTGGTTGAGGCAAAGAAAATAAGCAAAAGTAACAAATAAAAATCACCAAGACAAAGAAAAACGTTGACTCAAATATATTCAGAATAACCTCACATATTCAGACTTTTCATAGAGCACTCAGGTTAGTCTTTTTCTATGGAAAGAAATTATTCTAAGTCTGGAAGGATTGTTATGATAGATTAGGCGCCCAACAAGATTACTGAGTATTCTAAGACGGTTGCTATGGAAATACTACTCAGCATAACTACAACCCTTGGTTTGTCAGAATGTTGTTGTAGCAATACCCCTCAGTGTGAACTATAGCTGTTGTCTATTATACTCAAGTGTTTATCCCTTTTAGTCGATTGAAACCCTTTCCTTATCTCTAGGGTAGGCATGTTAGAACATCACCATCCCAGATCTATTCCGTTGATATCTGTCTTAATTCTCTAGAATCTAAGAATCAATTTCTAAAAAAACGACAATCTCTCGAAAGCTCTTACAAGGTCTAGAAGTTTTCGCCTAGGCATGAGACCATCTCTCGAAAGCTCTTACAATGACAAGGCAAATATTAAAACAATGAACAAAACAGACGTAAGTAAAATCATAATGCATCATTCATGAACCATAAAATAATTGTCTTGGCAAAAATACCAACACCAAGTAAATTAATTCATGGTGTTGCCAAAGTGTCATCCAAGAGTATCATCGTTTAATATAAACCCCAAAATAAATTAACGAACAAAGGAATAACGACTCCCAAAACAGGGGGCTCTACCGTGATAGCTTTGACCAGCACCGCGCCTACTATGGCAGCTAGCCTCTCTCGAGGCTTGACCGTCGCTCTGCTATAGCTTGGCTATGGAGAGCACCAAGGACGGTCGAGTTGGAGATTGGTGGAAGGTAAGGTACTGCAACTGCTTACTCCACGCCTCAGGTAAATTTTCTTCTTCCTTGCCTGTATCATTTTTTGGAGGATGGCTTGGTATTTTAAGGGAATTTTCCTAGGGTTTTGCGTAATTAAATATTCCCTAAATATCCGTTTTAACTTGTCCATGCTACAGATGGAAAGGCGACTGGATATGGTCAGAATCTTGGGGGCTTGATTGCATGTGAGGTCAGTCGTACAATTGGTAGGTGACATCAGCAATTCGTCAGATCCGCTTCAGACTTGCAAGATAATCTTGCCTTGGAAAGAAAAATCTATTCCACACTGTCTTTGTCTTATGCGTTCCACTGGCCCTGACGAAATATATTGTCACGCCTGAAATGTTCCTCCTAAGTCAATTCCTACACACACAACCCACAAAAGCCCTTTCTTCCAACAGCATTAGTTAAGCCAAATTATAACCTAAATGCAACTAATACAACCAATAAGCTATGACAACAATGTTTAGACAAACAATACTTAAGTAAAAAGACTAAAATAGAATATTTTTACGGAGTTGTCATACCCCTAAACTTATGCTATTCATTGTCCTCAAGCAATGGATAATAATTAAAAGAAAAAATAAAATTGTCACAGCAAAGTGATATTAAGACAATCATGTGGTTAAAATTTTAGCCCTCAGCAAAAAGTTAGGCTCAACATTGGATTGTCGTATAATTCAAGTACCTTCTAAGTCAGGATTTATGCATGTGTGTGTGCATGATTGTACTAAGTCTATGTATTAACGTATTTAGAAAACTTCAAGTAACTATTTCTTTTTTACCAAGGCATCAAATTATTTGTCAAGCACGGTTTCCACTTCTATTTATTCACTTTTTTTTATAATTTTGAGGTGAGTCAGGTCATCACCCCTACCCTTCCACACTCTAAGTGAAAGGGAGCATACCTTTCACCCCCGAGCAAGTAAGGTAGAGTCATCCTGTGACTACTTTCATTCACTCATATGCCTAGGTAGCCATTTATTTTTATGGAGTTTTCCGGTCATGCCATTACATAGAGAATTGTCCCTTTATTCCATAAAATTTAAACACTAAGAAGTTCAACTTAAGCTTTATAATTCTACAATGTAACTGCATGCAAAAGTTATTTCCTAAAATATACTAAGCACCTTAAGCAGAGAAAACATACAATCATGTTTATAAGTTACAGAGAATCAAGCCTAAATTCGGTTCTATCATTGACAGTCTTGTAAAATAATTCTGGCCTAGGCAATAAAATTTTGCTTTCATCATCGAGCATCCTTAATTCATTCCAAACAATAGTCTCAACATATTCATGCCATGACAACCAAAATTTTCAACCAATTATCATCAACTGCTATTGACTAAGTGTTAGACTCAACACCTCCCCAAACTTGAGGGATGCATTTCCTCAATGCATGAAAAATAAAAACAAACTACATTAATCTAAATGAAAATGAAAATACAAAAGGGAAAATGTTACCTTACTATGGTGGGGAGGCTTGACTGGACGTACGTGTTCTGCATCGCTTTAGAGGGGGCTCTCGAATGTAGTGTCTCTCGATAGAATCGAGAGGGAGATGGCTAAAGGACACGACCTGTTGTTCACTTAATGCGATGCCTCGTGCTCGGGGCACTTGCTGGTGATGGCATTTCCTTAGTGTGGGTGGGCTCTACAGGTGTTGCTTGAGACTGGCTTTGGTCAGGTTCGGGAACTGGTATAGTGTTGAGACTGGCTTTGGTCAGGTTCGGGAACTGGTATAGTGTGGCGATCCGGGGGACTGTTCAGATGCTTGTTCGGTTGTGGGCTGATCGGGGACCTGAATGGATCATCATATTCAAAAACTTTGGTGGGATTCTTGTTTTTTCAGATGAAGAGAAAGAGGAGCTCAGATTTGTCTGTATCGCTGTGACCTTCTTTATGTAGAGACGAGACATGCGTGGCAGTGGAGAGACATCTGTGGGTAACTGAGGGGAATATTTTACGTCGAGGCGAAATGTATTGCCGCCTCCTGTGTATTTTAGAATTTAATTAGGAAATGGCGACATGTCCTCATTGGTAATTGGGAGAAACTTTTTGAAGAAGGCATTTAGTTGTGCATCCGTCACCTTGACATAGCCGAAAAAAGTTTACATGTGATTTTCCAGGCGCTCGAGTCCCTCACGCGTCTCCCTTGTAGATGTGACAACGACTGCTATTCTTGCCGTGACACTGATTTTGTTCCTCTCTCCTGGCCTCATATGGAGCATTATCATCAAAGCTCAGGATTTTTGGCACCTTCTTTTGGTTATCCCCTCCTTTGACTTGTAAAGTCCTCGAACGGTTCCCGGGGACTTTTTTCTTCCTGCATAGAGCAGCTATCAAGTTAGAAAAAATATGGTTACTTCGGTTCCTCTTTGCACAATCATGAATTTGCTTGAAGATGATCTCCCCAAAATCGATTGTTCGCCCATAATAATTGAGTGCAGCAAACATCAACCTCCTCACTAATACGGTTGTGTTGTAGGAGGTCAGTATCAACCTTCCCTTCAAGAAGTGATTCCACAGCTTTACAATCGGCTTAAGAGCTTGGCGATCTACTCGCTTATGCGTAGGCGCATTTCCTTCGAACTTGGCCAATCCGAAACATAGGTCTTCCAGGACTCGATCATATGTTTCTTGATTGCTTTGGCCAGGAATTTCTTGTGTGATCCTCCACTTTATCGAGCTTTAAAATGAAAATTGAGGGCTGATGGAGAGAACCAAATGGATTTCCCTCTCACATTGACATTGTGTTGAGATGGTCTCCTAAATGGGCATAAATTTGCGGACCGTCGCCGACACCACCACCTTAGGATGCCAAATAAAGTTTCCCACTTATGCTTCCTTACTACGTCCATTACTTCTGGTCCGAAGGGTTCGTCACCCTCTACTGAAAAAACAAAGTCTTCCTCCAAATAGACTTGCATTTTGTAGGTTTTTGAACCTTGCTTCAGCTTCGATAGTTTGGAAACGCTCAAATCCTGAGGACGTGGCTAGATTTTTCTTGGATCTGACCATGGTTTTTGTTGGTACAAGGTGTATCGTGGCTGCAGTTTAGAGGGAAAAATGAAGAGAACAAGTTAAAGAAAAAGAAAATAGGAAACGAGGAGGAATGGGGGATCAATGGTTTTTAAGGAAAGTAATGGGTAATTTATTTGGGGTAAAACGATAAATATGGAAAAGGGAAAAATATGATTAATGAGAAGATTTGTTGATTTGACGTAAAGTAAAGAAATATATCTTTCCCTCTTCTCAATTGCCGCTAAAACTAATTAGCTTAGGGTTTCTCTTTCTCCCATGCATAAGCTTTAACCCTGTGTTGCTACCTGTACCTTATATGCCTAAAAGAAAAAAATATCTTAAAAATTTAAACAACGGGTATATAAAATAACTTAATTTATTTATGTACAAAATTTAAATTTTTGGTTGCCTAGGCAACCAAAATTGTTCAAGAAAGAAAAGAAAACTCTTGGCATCGTGAGTCATCAATGTCGATTTATCGCGCATGACTGGTGCTTGCGTATATTCCTTCAGTCTTTGGCCATTCACCTTAAAGGTGGATCCATCATTTAGGTTTTCGATTTCTTACTCCATTTCTATGGAATTTGTGTACGACGAACGGTCCTAACCATCTAGATTTAGCTTGCCTGGAAACAGTTTGAGTCGTGAATTGTAAAGCAACACTTGTGTCCAAAAAAAATTTCCTTGGTAAAATTTCTATCACGCAATCATTTCATTTTTTTCTTTGTATGGGCAGGTATTTTCGTAATCCTAAGCTCTAAACTCATCCATTTCGTTCAGTTCTAGTAATCTTCTTTCTCCAGTAAGCTGGGCATCCATGTTCAGTTTCTTGATGGCCTAATATGCTTTATGTCCAAGTTCCACAGGCAAATGGCACTCCCTGCCGTAGACTAGTATGAATGGGGATATTTCTAGTGGTGTCTTGAATGTTGTGTGATAAGCCCATACGCTTCATCTAGCTTTGGCGACCAGTCCTTGCGGTTTGAGTTAACCACCTTCTCGAAGATCTATTAGATTTCTCGGTTAGAGACTTCATCTTGCCTATTGGTTTGGGGATGATGCCATGGCAATTTGATGACTCACCTCATATCTTTTCAGCGCCTTCGTAATTAATTTATTGTCAAAGTGTGGGCCTTCATCGCTGATAATAGCTCGTGGTGTTCCAAAGCGCGTAAATATGTTATTGTGCAATAATTTCAGCACGGTCTTGGAGTCATTATTAGGTGTTGCGATGGCTTCTACCCACTTGGACACGTATTCCACTGCCAAGAGAATGTATAGTTCACCAAAAGATGAGGGGAAGGGTCCCATAACATCGATTCCCCACACATCGAAGAATTCAAACTCCAAAATGTTTTGCAATAGCATTCATGTCTCTTCGATATGTTCTCGGTGTACTGGCATCTATCGCATGACTTATAGAATTCTTGTGCATCTTTGAACAAGGTGGGCCAATAGAAATTGGATTGAATAACTTTTCTACAGTTTTCATTCCACCAAAAAGTCCTCCATACGGATGAATGCCAATGAAGTAGAATTTCTTTGTGTTCTTCTTCTAGGACATATCTCCTGATTATTTGGTCGCCACATTGTTTGAATATGAATGGTTCATCATAGTAATAATGTCGCACATCATGTCTAAATTTTCTTTTGCCTTGGCTAGATAAATCTAGAGGCATAATACCACTAACAAGAAAGTTAACTATGTCAGCATACCACTACACAACCATGACAAATAAAATTTTCTCGTCAGGAAAATCCTCCTGAATGTCATTCATGTCATGAAAAATGATTTTATTTTCTAGCATAGACAAGTGATCTGCTACTTGGTTTTCAGTACCCTTTCCATCCTTTACCTCTAAATCAAACTCTTGTCGTAATAATATCTATCTAATGTGCCTAGGCTTTGTATCTTTTTTATTAACTAAATATTTAATGGCAGAGTGATCAATTGCACAATAACCTTAGTCCCTATGAGATATGGCCTAAACTTATCGAATGCAAATACTACGACAAGAAGTTTCTTTTTCAGTTGTGGTAGTTCATCTCTGCATCGTTAAGGGTACGACTAGCATAGTAGATAACATGAAAGAGTTTACTTTTTCGTTTTCCTAGTACCTCCTCAATTGTATAGTCACTAGCGTCGCACATGAGCTTGAAAGGTATGTCCCAGTCTGTTGGAACAACAATTGACGCCGAGGTAAGTTTTTTATTCAAATCTGTAAAAGCATTTAAACATTCATCATTAAACAAAAATGGTTAATTTTGTTGAAGAAAAAGACACAAAGGCTTTGAGATTTGAGAAAAATCCTTAATGAACTGGCTAATAAATCATGCATGTCCAAGGAACCTGCGTATGCACTTTACATTGGTAGGTGGAGGTAGATTCTCGATTACTTCCACTTTGGCTCTATCTACTTCATTTCCTTGGTTAGAAATCTTGTGTCCTAACACAATTCCTTCGGTTACCATAAAAACATATTCCCAGTTTAGCACCAGGTTGGATTCTTCGCATTGCTTCAGCACTTTAGATAAGTTGTTGAGGCATTGGTTGAAGTCATCACCCAAGAAAGAGAAGTCGTCCATAAATATTTCCATGCAATCTTCCACCATATCTAAAAAAATGACCATCATACACCTGAAAGGTTGCTGGAGCATTACATAGTCCAAACGACATTCTCCTAAACGCATAGGTACCATACGGACATGTGAAAGTAGTCTCTTGATCCTCTGGTGCTATGGCTATCTGATTTTATCCAGAATATCCGTCAATGAAGTAGTAAAATGCTTTTCATGCTAACCTATCGAGCATTTGATCTATGAAAAGGGAGGGGAAAGTGATTTTCTTTGTCGCTTTTGAGCTTCCTATAATCCATTCATATGCGCCAGCCCGTGACTGTTCTAGTAGTTAAAGCTCATTATATTCATTCTAACCATGGTCACGCTGCCCTTCTTTGGAATGCACTGCATCGGACTAACCCATGAGCTATCGGATATTGGATAAATTACTCTAGCATTCAACCATTTTATGATTTCCTTTATCACAATTTTCTTCATGATCGGGTTTAGTCTTCTTTGTGGTTCCACATAATTGCTATGACTATCTTATAAATTAATCTTGTGCATGCTTATTGTAGGGTTGATTCCTTTCAAATCTTCCATGTTCCACCCGAGAGCTTTTTGGTGCTGCGACAAAACATGGATAAATTACTCTAGCATCAACCATTTTATGATTTCCTTTATCACAATTTTCTTCATGATCGGGTTTAGTCTTCTTTGTGGTTCCACATATTGTGACTATCTTATAAATTAATCTTGTGCATGCTTATTGTAGGTTGATTCCTTTCAAATCTTCCATGTTCCACCCGAGAGCTTTTTGGTGCTGCGACAAAACATTTAACAAATTGTTTCTTGTTAGGAGGTTAGACTAGTAGAAATTATCACGGTAAAGTCTCATTACTACCTAGATAAACATATTTCAAATAGGCAAAGTTTTAAGTTCAAATATGGGTGCATGCTGTAATGATGGTTCTGGGGAATAAATTCAGTGAAATACAAGGGTTCAAATTTCATACTTGATCTAGCTTGAAGGAAACTAGATTGTTCCTCTAATTTATCTTTATAACCCGTTTTGGTTTCATTATTAGGATATATGTCATTTGCTTCATTCGAAAAACTGTTGCTGAGTCAAAATTTATCACAATCCTCTTTTAACAATTTTTCACCCAGACCAAATTTTTTGTGTTCAAGCGTCAAATTTTTTGTCTTGGCATAAAGTGTCGTACTCATCTATGTAAAATTTGCACTGGCCAAGGTTTTCTGCTCCCTCTTCCTCCATTAATTCCATGTCTAATGCATTGGCATTCTTTGAATCATCAACATACTTCATGGAGTTGAAGACATTGATTATGACACTTTGGTCTCCCACCGTATCATGAATTCTCCCTTTTTGCAATCTATTAAGATTCGTCCAATGGCCAAGAAGGGTCGTCCAAGAATAATGGGTATTTTCATCGGCCTCACAGTCTATATGAGTAAGTCACATGAACACAAATTTTCTACTTTCACAATGACATCTTCAATTATGCCCTCAGACAGAATAAGATCGATCATCTAACTGTAAGATAACGGTGTTTGGGAAAGCGTTACACATTTCTAGTTTTAAAAATATGGACTTGGGCATCAAATTTACGCTTAACCATAATTCATCCAGAGCTCGTCCCATAAAGTTGTCATCGATAGAACATGGTATACAAAGCTGCCAATATATTTTTGCTTTGGCGAAAGTTTGCTTAATGCAGAGCATAATTCTTTCGCCGCGGTAACATTTTCTATTTTATAACCTTCCTCTTCTTCGTGACAATGTCTTTAGAAATTTAGCATAGGAAGACTCTGCTTGATGGCTTCAGGAAAGGGCACATTAATATACAACTGGTCCGACGTCAACAAATTTCTTGAACTGAATCTCGTCATTGGTTTCTTTAACCGTTGAGGAAAAGGCGATGCATGTTTGACTTCAACTGCTTTAGGTGGTGAGAAGACTTGCCTTGGCAATAAATTTCCCACTATATGCTTAATGAATTTTTGAACCATCATCATTTTCCTTATCTTAGACAATCCCTCTAGCTTAACAATTTTAGCTTGATCACTAGGGAGACTTCCTTGTGGGCGAGAATGTAATGTCGTGGTGATTTGACCCACTTGGTTCTCTAATGCTCTCAAGGAAAACTATGGCTTTGCAAAAGAGTTGCTTGGCTTTTTAACAAATTACCTTGGTTCTTAATTTTCGATGAGTTTTCATGAATCAAAGTCTTTGTTGAAGCTATAAAATATTTGTCGAGTAATAAATTCCTGCAATGACACTTCTAAGGAGTTAGAATTAGAGTTTGTATTAGAGGAAGAAGTTGTACCTTTATTATGTTGCCAGGGCATCTGTTGGAGTTAATGCTGAAAATTTTAATGTTCCAAACTATTCTGTTGTGGCTTATTATAATTTATTGCATGATTTTTGTTGTTAGTTCCTTGATTACCCCATGAAAAATTTGGATGTTGTCGCCATCCAGGATTGTATGTATTAGAATAGGGATTGTTATTGCTTCAGTTGTAGTTTCCCGTAAAATTTATAGACTCTTGGTTTTCTGTACATTCACTTTCGTGATGGTTGCCGTGACAAAGAATGCATGCAACACTAGTTGCCTTGGCTTCTCTCACCTCATTAGGTCATTGTAAAAATTTTAACATATTAGTTATGGCAGAAAGTTGAGCAGAGACTGAATCCTTACCCTCAATTTCGTATGCTCCATATACTTTTCTACCGGTTCCCAGCCTTCTAGTCAGGAATTGATAGTCATTATTCGCTATCCTTTCGAGGATATCGAAGGCTTCCTCGGGTGATTTATCAAGCAAAGTTCCATTCGCGGAGGCATCCAACATCATTCGAGTAGGTGCATTGACTCCATTATAAAACATCACAACTTGAGTCCAGTCGTGAAATGCGTGGTTCACGCATTTACGAAGCAAACTTTTTTATATGTCCCAACATTCGTACATGGATTCATTGTTGCCTTGGTGAAAACTTGCAATGTCATCGCGTAACTGTGTGTTTATATTGGTAGGGTTGTATCGAAGTAATTTTTTTTTACATAAATCTGCCCAAGATTTCATTGAGCCCGAAGGGACTCCCCTGAGCTAAGCTCTCGCTCGGTTACATAGCGAATAAGGGAAAAATTTAAACTTCAATACATCTTCATGCAATCCTTGTATCCTGAATGAATCATACACTTCGAGAAAGGCACAAACATGTTGTCTAGCATCCTCATTAGGCAAGCCACCAAATTGACCGATAGAATGTAGCATGTTAAACATCACCAGTTTAACTTCAAAATGGGGTTTTTTGTATTTTAGGTGCCACAATGCCTGGATTGAGATCATCAAGAATCAGATTCAAGTGGTATCGTATTGCTCGTGGTCTTGAAACTTCTCTAAGAAGATTATTTGCCACTACGTCAGGACCTGCATGATCTCCCATATTCTTGTCGCCTTGATACTGTAATCGATTCATATACTCTCTGGCTCGTTAGTTACGTCGCCTTTTTCTGAATGAATGTTCAATCTCAGGGTAAAATGGTTCTAGTGGTTTACCAGCAGATCTCAAGGTCATGTAACGATAAAAACCTTCAAAGGAAAAAAATTAAACAGGTTAAACTAACTAAGTAAAATGTGACAAGAAATAAAAATTTGTTTTGGCAAAAATTTTCAAAAATTACGTCAGTTGCCAATTCTTGGCAACAACGCTAAAAACTTGATTGCTTGTAAACGTATATGATAAGGCAAGTAAATTTGTGCAAGTATACACAGTCGAATCAAGTAATAAAGGGTAAGTGAGTTATCGTCTCCTTAGGGATTGGTAGGGGTTGTGATGTTTCACCACAACTAGAACTAGGTGTCACGAGCTAGTTTCTGAATTCTTCTCAAAACAGAAAAACAATTAGCAATGGATTATACGAACAGGTGAGCAAGATAATATTGTGAAGTATGGTTGTAGAAAAGTTTGGTTGAGGCAAAGAAAATATGCAAAATTAACAAATAAAAATCACCAAGACAAAGAAAAACATTGACTCAAATATATTCAGAATAACCTCACATATTCAGACTTTTCACAGAGCACTCAGGTTAGTCTTTTGCTATGGTGAGAAATTATTCTAAGTCTGGAAGGATTTGTTATGATATGCTTAGGCTGCCTGACAGGATTACTGAGTATTCTAAGACGGCTACTATGGCAATACTACTCAACATTAACAACAACCCTTGGTTTGTCATACTATTGTTGTAGCAATACCCCTCAGCGTGAACTATAGTCGTTATCTATCCTACTCAAGCATCTATCCCTTTTAGTCGATTGAAACCCTCTCTTTATCTCTAAGGTAGGCAGATTAGAACATCACCATCCTGGATCTATTCCATTGTTCACGTAGATCTATCTTAATTCTCTTAAATCTAAGAATTAATTTCTAGAAAAACGGAAATCTCTCAAAAGCTCTTAGAAGGTCTAGAAGTGTTTCGCCTAAGCATCATGCCATCTCTCGAAAGATCTTACAATGACAAGGAAAAATATTGAAACAATGAACAAAACAGACGTAAGCAAAATCATAATGCATCATTGATGAACCATAAAATAATTGTCTTGGTAAAACAAAAACCAACACCCAGTAAAACAATTCATGGTGTTGCCAAAGTGTCATCCAAGAGTATCAGCATTTAATACAAACTCCAAAATAGATTAAAAATTAAGAACAAAGGAAGAAAGGTGGAATCTAAGGTACTGCAGCTGCTTACTCCTTGCCTCAGGTAAATTTTCTTCTTCCTTCTCTCTCTCTCCTTTTTTGGTGGCTGTAACTGGGTAATTATTAAGGGAATTTTCCTAGGGTTTTGCGTAATTTAATATTCCCTAAATACATGTGTTAACTTGTCCATGCTATAGATGGAAATGCAGCTGGATATGGTTAGAATCGTGGGGGCTTGATTGCACGTGAGGTCAGTCGTACAACTAGCAGGTGACATCAACAATTCGTGATATCCACTTCAGACTTGCAAGATAAATCTTGCCTTGGCAAGAAAAATATTTTCATGGCTGAAATGTTCCTCCTAAGTCAATTCCTGCACACACACAACCCACAAAAACCCTTTCTCCTCAGTAGCATCAATTAAGCCAAATAAATCTTGCCTAGGAAAAACTTATCCACCACATGATTTTATAACCTAAATGCAACTAAATGCAACTAATATGTTATGAAAACAATGTTTAGACAAACAATAACTAAGCAAAAAGACTAAAAATAGAGTTTTTTACGAGATATGGATGTCACATCATTTTAAAATAATGTTTATCAGTTGAAAACTCATAAAAATTTATTTCAATTTGATTAACCAAAAAATAGGATACTTTTAAAAACAACGTTCTAAAATTATCACTTAATTACACTACAAAGGGTTTACCATATTTTAATTACATGCCAACTAAGTTCTTAAACCGAATAAGATTGTCATAAAATTACTGATGAGTCAACCTTTGAATATAAATAAATATGTCACATTTATTTATTTCGTGCTAAATCGTATATTCTTTAATTATCCCATACTCCTCCTCATTTAAACCATATTCCATTCAAAATTTTCTTAATTATTTTTCGTATGCCTAGCATACCTATCTTGTTTTACATTTTTCCTTTCCATTTATCTCTTTAGAAATTATTCTTTATTTTTATTCATAGCCTTCATTCATCATTATAATGCACCTATATGCATTTTAATTATGTCATCCTTACATGCCTTTTTTACATTATTATACCTTTCATTTATGGTATCCTTTCATGTCTTTGATATTTTGTTTACCTTTTCCCTTATAACATCCATTCATACCATTATGCATTATTGTACAATATATATATATATATATATATATATATCATCCCTTCATATCACAATATATTAAAATTTCTTTATTCTCTTATTCAACAGAATTTAACGATCGTCTAACTGACATAATTGACACCTTTATGCCAATGCACATTTAGGCCATTTTTCTTTTACTCAATGGTACATAACCATTAATCTAACTGGCATAATTAACACCTATATGCCAATTACACAACTAGGCTATTTTTCTTTTACTCAACGGTACTTAACCATTCATCTAACTGGCATAATTGACACCTTTCTGCCAATTGCACAACTAGGTCATTTTTCTTTAACACAACGGTACTTAATCGTTCATCTAACTAGCATAATTGACATCTTCCTGCCAATTTCACAGCTAGGCCATTTTTCTTTTACTAAACGGTACTTAACCGTTCATCTAACTGGCATAATTGACAGCTTTCTGCCAATTGCACAGCTAGGCTATTTTTCTTTTAATCAACGGTATTTAACCGTTCATCTAACTGACATAATTGACACATTTATGCTAATTGCACAAATAGGCCATTTTTGTTTTACTCAATGGTACTTAATCATTCATCTAACTGGCATAATTGATTCCTTTCTATCATTCACACCGTTAGGCCTCAAAGGCACTTAGCCTTTCATCTAACTGGCATAAATGACACCTTTCTGCCATATGCACAGTTAGGCCTCAAAGACACTTAGTCTTTCATCTAACTGCCATAATTGGCACATTTCTGTCATATGCAACAATTAGCTTTTCATCTAACTGGCATCAATGACACTTTTCTGTCATATGCACAGTTAGGCCTGAAAAAACACTTAGTCTTTCATCTAACTGGCATAATTGACACCTTTCTGTCATATGCACAGTTAGGCCTCAAAGGCACTTAGCCTTTCATATAACTGGCATAAATGACACCTTTCTTTAATATGCACAGTTAGGCCTATTGATATTTTGTTTTATAACAGTCTCTACCATAATAATCATTCATTCATCATATCAATTAACCCTTTCCATCATTATACATTCTACGATTTATTCCCAAACTGTCAGTGCACTAATAACTCAATTTTACTATAATTTACATGGATTGCTCAGCTAATACAATTACAAAAATTTACTTTCTATCATGAACTTCTGAAAATTTCATCTCTCACAGGATCTTTCAATTTAATTCGTATTCCATAATTTACATCCCTAGTGCTAATATCATCATTTATCAACCATTTCTAAAATCTGTGTGGTTTGCATACCCATTACTAATATAAAGACCCATTTCCTTATTATGTAGTTCTTATGTTTATACCCATATATTTCCCATATGGAAATTCATACACTTAAAATGAATTTCTTATCCTTTAGCACACAAGGTGCCAATATAGAAATTCATACACTTAGTATGAATTTCTTATCATGTTAGCACATGAAGTGCCCTATACAGAAATTCATACACTTAGTATGAATTTCTCAAAATTTTGGACACGAATTCACATTTGGTAATCACCATACTTACGTTAATCATTTCTACAACTATAACTATTGTACCATATACGTACATAATTAAATGCACTTACCTAACTTTCCTCGCTATGTATCCCAAATATAAGGTTGATTACTCTGGTACTTTGCCTTTGCCCTTAATTTTGCTTGTTTCAGGAGCTTGATTCCGATCTACTCAAGCATCCATAAAACATGTACCATATCCAATGTTAGAATATTTTCTAACCATTATTCTTAAACAATACTCAAAAGAACATATCATTAACTTTCTATTCCAATATCAGGCTATTTTAACTTTTTTGGCTCGATAGTATCGATACTACTACCCTAGTACCGATACTTCTATACTATGGTACCGATACCCCTTTCGGGTATCAATACCAAAAATAGGTTCAATGTTGCCTGGTATCGATACCCTTACCATGGTATCGATACTACCCTACTAGGGTATCGATACCCCCTATCGGTATCGATACCAAAATTAGATTCAATGTTTCTTGGTATCTATACCCCTTATCATGGTATCGATACCCCTTATCATGGTATCGATAATACCACATCGATATCGATACTGATTGAATTAGTATCGATACTACTCATCTAATTTATCAAATATTAGCCTATAGTATTGGTATTGTTCTTAGCAGTACCAATATCCTTGCCCAGAATTTCCAGTTTTCAACTCGATTTTCATTCTAATGTGGTAAATTCTCAATATATTTACCCCATACAATACTATTAAACTCTTCCTTAACTATTCATACTAACATTCCTTCATTTAGCCTTTTAGAACATCTAAAATCATTCATGAACATTCAATTCTAAGAATCAAACCACTTTTTCTAATATGTTCTTAATTTTATATAATGCTTCTATTCTCTCATTTACCTCTTTGACAAGTCAAATCTACCATTAACCATCAATAAAAACAATATACTAACATATCATTTCAAAACTCATTTTCTAAAATCTACAATATTTCCTTCAGTTCACAGTTTTAACCTCATTTAATCCTTCCTTAAGCTTTTATATCACTTAAGGTTACAAGAACTACCCATAATCGAAATGAAAAATCAAATAATAAAAAGTTTACCTTTGGAGCTATGGAGGATAGCAAAACCCACAGGAAAGAAGGAAGAAGAAGAAAAATAGCTTCTTTGACTTCATTTCCCCTTTTTATCTAGATCCAATGGGTTTTAAAATTCATTTCACTTAAAAGGACCAAAATGTCCTTTCATTATTCTATTACTTACACATTGGTCTTCTTAAGTAATTTCTTATACTCTACCTTTTATTCAATTTAGTCCTCCAAATTTTTAATTCCTTTCAAATTAGTCACTGACCCTCTTCCTTAACTATTCATACTAACATTCCTTCATTTAGCCTTTTAGAACATCTAAACTCATTCATGAACATTCAATTCTAAGAATCAAACCACTTTTTCTAATATATTCTTAATTCTATATAATGCTTCTATTCTCTCATTTACCTCTTTGACAAGTCAAATCTACCATTAACCATCAATAAAAACAATATACTAACATATCATTTCAAAACTCATTTTCTAAAATCTACAATATTTCCTTCAGTTCATAGTTTTAACCTCATTTAATCCTTCCTTAAGCTTTTATACCACTTAAGGTTACAAGAACTACCCATAATCGAAAGGAAAAATCAAATAATAAAAGTTTACCTTTGGAGCTATGGAGGATAACAAAACCCACAGGAAAGAAGGAAGAAGAAGAAAAATAGCTTCTTTGACTTCATTTCCCCTTTTTATCTAAATCCAATGGGTTTTAAAATTCATTTCACTTAAAAGGACCAAAATGCCCTTTCATTATTCTATTACTTACACATTGGTCTTGCTTAAGTAATTTCTTATACTCTACCTTTTATTCAATTTAGTCCTCTAAATTTTTAATTCCTTTCAAATTAGTCACTGACCTACTATTTGGGGTATTACAATTCTCTCCCTTAATAAAATTCGTCCTCAAATCTAAAAATCTTTATACGTTTACCACAATAATACACATATCTGTCGAACCTGACCTCCCTAAAGTCCTTAATTTCTTCGTTTTTTACTTATAATATTCTTATCTAGAAATTTTTCGTCTTTCTTTTGTAATATACTCAATGATCACCTCATACACCTTTAGAGGTTCTCAAAATCTTTTCTATCTCTTGTTCCCACTCTTCATTTATACAAGTAATTAAGGCTCGTGTGATTAGCACTACTATAGTACCACTCACTATACCGATAATGATGTCAAATCTTTTAAGGAAAATCGACTACTGCCGACTCTAAATCACACGTAGATAATTCCTCTTGATTCTTGTAATACGAAATCATAGAAACATATTCAATACTCTTATACCCAACTACCTTGAATTTCATCTCTAGATCTAGAGGTAACCCAAGATATTGATCTAAAACGACATCTCTAATTTCCCAATTTGATGAAATTATTAGACCATCCTACTTTTCTTATTTTAGTATATATTACATTACCCAAACATCATTCTCTTCACAATCATTATCAATGTCACTTTAACCAATGCTCTTAACTCATCAATTTGCAATTCTATAAGATTCACCTAGAATATAGTTCCTAATATCTTTATTAATTGTCTACTACCTTTCTACTCACACTTTTACCATGACCCATTAAAGTTTACGGCTATTCTTTTACTCAAGATTGGTTCTACAGGAATTCATCTAGCTCTAGTCAACCTTGAACTAATGTATGAGTGCAAAGATCAAGGGTCAACTAATACCAATACAGGTTCATCAAAAGATGAAAAATACCTGTTACAATTTCTGGATCATCCCAATCCTTAATTGTCGTAATATTATAGATTCTGGCGACTCCCTGAGTTTCTTATCGCTGTAATGATTCATGTCATCCCCTTGATCTTCCACTTCCTCTGTTTCTATTAGAGGTTGCCATAGATCTTTCAGATTGCATTAAATTGTCCCCAGATTTCTTTGGACAATTTCGGGCAATGTGACTTGTCTCACCACATTGGAAGCAAGCTCCAGTAAGAAGTCTGCATACTCTTCGGTGCACTCTTCCACATGTCTGACATATTATTCTTTCTCCAACTACTATACTTGAACTAGCAGCAACCGACTAAGACTTTTGTTTTCTGTAAAATTACTACAAAACCCTCTTTGTCTAAATCTCTCAAACTTGAGCCCTTGTCTCTCTTAACATAATAGGGAGTTGAAGGAGTTTCAACCCTTTTCCCCATCTGTAAACTATGTTTCACTGCTAATGTCTCCTATTGTGCTCTCTCGATAGCTTTGGCTCAGTTAATAACTTCTTGTAAGTTAGGCAGACTCAAAGCCAACATCATTTCTTTTAATTCTGGCCTCAATCCCTCAATAAACCAATCACGTCAGGCCTTATCATTTGGAACTACCTCCGTAGAAAAATGGCTCAACTTATTATACTCAGCCTCGTACTCGTGTACTGGTCGATCACCTTTTTTCAAATTTAAAAACTTTAACAGCATTGCCCATTTGAACTGTTCACCCACATACTTGTTCTTAAATTCTTCCAGGAAGAATTGCCAAGTGACTTGCTCCGGTGGTGCATACATCGTAATGTTAGACCACCATACTCGAGATGATCCTCTAAGTAAAGATACAAATCCTCCCAACTTTTCTTGATCTAAGCATTGCAGGCTTTCAAGTATTAACATCATATCATTTAACCACATATCATCCTCCATAGGACCATCACCTTCATCTCCTTGAAACTCTGGAGCTTCCAAACTCTTCATCTCCTTTGGGATCAACATTCTATGTATTAGAGGAGCAGGGGGAGGTTAAAAACAAATCAACATAGCATTGAGATCTTGCATAAAAGCTCCATACTCTGGTACCGATATCCCTTGATGTCCAGGCACACTAGCATTTTCAGATGGAACCAGTTGTTTACTATTAGCTTCATAACTTTCTCTATTTGTCCATTTTCTCATCTTCTATTCCCCCGCTCTATGTGAGTTAGAGGATTCTGACATATATTAGAACATATATAGTAATAACATTTCAGTTAGTAAGGAGTGTCATCAATTACACTTTAATGACATAATATCAGTAACTTTGACAATCTTAAAGGCATGTAATCCCCTTTTCTCATTTCAATTGAACTCAGTTTTGGATGAGAATCGGCTAAATTGATTAACCACAAAATAGGATACTTCTAAAAGCAGCGTCATAAAATTATCACTTAATTACATTACAAAGGGTTTACCATATTTTAATTACATGCCAATTAAGTTCTTAAATTGAATAAAATTGTCATAATATTACTGATGAGTCAACCTTTTAATATACATAAATATGTCACATTTATTTATTTCATACTAAATTGTATATTCTTTAATTATCCCATACTCCTCATTTAAACCATATTCCATTCTAAATTTTCTTAATTATTTTTCGTATGCCTAGCATACATTTCTTCCTTTACATTTTTCCTTTCCATTTATCTCTTAGTCATTATTCTTTTTTTTCATTGATAGCTTCAATTCATCATTATAATGCACCTATATGCATTTCAATTATGTTATCCTTATATGCCTTTTTTACATTATTATACCTTTCATTTATGTCATCCTTTCATGCCTTTGATATTTTGTTTACCTTTTCCTTTATAACATCAATTCATACCATTATGCATTGTTGTATAATATATATATTTCTATCATCCCTTCATATCAAAATAAATTAAAATTTATTTATTCTCTTATTCAACAGTATTTAACGTTCGTCTAACTGGTATAATTGACACCTCTCCGCCAATGCACAGTTAGGCCATTTTTCTTTTACTCAACGGTACTTAACCGTTCATCTAACTGGCATAATTGACATGTTTATGCCAATTACACAACTAGGCCATTTTCCTTTTACTCAACGGTACTTCATCGTTCATCTAACTGGCATAATTGACACATTTCTGCCAATTGCACAGCTAGACCATTTTTATTTTACTCAACGGTACTTAACCGTTCATCTAACTGGCATAATTGACACATTTCTTCCAATTGCACAGCTTAGCCATTTTTCTTTTACTCAACGGTACATAACCGTTCATCTAACTAGCATAATCGACACCTTTCTGCCAATTGCACAGCTAGACAATTTTTCTTTTACTCAACGGTACTTAACCGTTCATCTAACTGGCATAATTGACACTTTTCTGCCAATTGCACAGCTAGGCCATTTTTCTTTTACTCAACCGTACTTAACCGTTCATCTAACTAGCATAATTGACAACTTTCTATCATACGCACAGTTTGGCCTCAAAGGCACTTAGCCTTTCATCTAACTGGCATAAATGACACCTTTATGTCATATGCACAGTTAGGCCTCAAAGACACTTAGTCTTTCATCTAACTAGCATAATTGACACATTTCTGTCATATGCACAATTAGGCTTCAAAGGCACTAAGCCTTTCATCTAACTGGTATTAATGACACCTTTCTATCATATACACAGTTAGTCCTCCAAGACACTTAGTCTTTCATCTAACTGGCATAATTGACACCTTTATGTCATATGCACAGTTAGGCCTCAAAGGCACATAGCCTTTCATCTAACTGGCATAAATGACACCTTTCTATCATATGCACAGTTAGGCCTACTGATCTTTTATTTTAGAGCAGTCTCTACTACAATAATCATTCATCATATAAATCAACCCTTTCCATCATTATACATTCTATGATTTATTCCCATACTGCCAGTGCACTAATACCTCAATTTTACTATAATTTACATAGATTACTCATCCAATACAATTATGATAATTCACTTTCTATCTTGAACTTCTGACAATTTCATCTCTCACGGGATCTTTCAATTTAATTCGTATTCCATAATTTACATCCATAGTGCTAATATCATCATTTACCAACCATTTCTAAAATCTGTGTGGTTTGCATACCCATTACTAATATAAAGACACATTTCCTTATTATGTAGTTCTTATGTTTATACCCATATATTTCTTATACGGAAATTTATACACTTAGTATGAATTTCTTATCCTTTAGCCCACAAGGTGCCCAATACAGAAATTCATACATTTAGTATGGATTTCTTATCATGTTAGCGCACGAAGTGCCCTATACGGCAATTCATACACTTAGTATGAATTTCTTAAAATTTTGCACACGAAGTGCCATTTGGTAATCACCATACTTACATTAATTATTTCTAACACTATAACTATTGTAGAATGTACATACATAATTGAATGCACTCACTTGACTTTCCTCGCTATGTATCCCAAATATAAGGCTGATTACACTGGTACTTTGCCCTTAGTTTTGCTTGTTTCGGGAGCTTGGTTCTGATCTACTCAAGCATCCATAAAACATGTACCATATCCAATGTTAGAATATTTTCTAACCATTATATTTAACAATACTCAAAAGAACATATCAGTAACTTTCTATACCAATATCAGCTTATTTTAACATTTTTGGCTCCATAGTATCGATACTACTACCCTAGTACAAATACTTCTATACTATGGTACTGATACCCCCTTCGGGTATCGATACCAAAAATAGGTTCGATGTTGCCTGGTATCGATACCCTCACTATGGTATCGATACTACTTTACTAGGGTATCGATATCCCCTACCGATATCGATACCAAAATTAGATTAGTTGTTTATTGGTATCGATACCCCTTATCATGGTATCGATACTACCTCATCGGTATCAATATTGATTGAATCAGTATTGATACTACTCATCTAATATATCAAATTTTAGTCTATAGTATCGGTACTGTTCTTAGCAGTACCGATACCCTTGCCTAGAATTTCTAGTTTTCAACTTGATTTTCATTCCAATGTGGTTAATTCTCATTATATTTACCCCATACAATACTATTAAACTCTTCCTTAACTATCCATACTAATATTCTTTCATTTAGCCTCTTAGAACATCTAAAATCATTCAAGAACATTCAATTCTAAGAATCAAAAAACTTTTTCTAATATGTTGTTAATCATATATAATGCTTATATTCTCTCATTTACCTCTTTGAAAAGTCAAATCTACCATTAACCATCAATAAAAACCAATATACTAAAATATCATTTCAAAACCCATTTTCTAAAATCTACAATATTTCCTTCATTTCATAGTTTTAACCACATTTAATCATTCCTTAAGCTTCTATATCATTTAAGGTTACAAGAACTACCCATAATCGAAAGGAAAAATCAAATAATAAAAGTTTACCTTTGGAGCTATATAGGTAGCAAAACCCACAGGAAAGAAGGAAGAAGAAGAAAAATAGCTTCTTTGACTTCCTTTCCCCTTTTTATATAAATCCAATGGGTTTTAAAAATCATTTCACTTGAAAGGACCAAAAAGCCCTTTCATTATTCTATTACTTACACTTTGGTCTTGCTTAAGTAATTTCTTTTACTTTACCTTTTATTCAATTTAGTCATCTAATTTTTTAATTCCTTTCAAATTAGTCACCGACCTACTATTTGGGGTATTACATTGTGCGTTTCAGGATTTCATTCAGAAAAAGCGACAGATCCTCATTGGTAATCGGAAGCAACTCCTTGAATAAAGCATTCAGTTGTGCATCCCATGACTTGACATTGCTGAAGAAGGTCTTCATGTAACCTTCTAGACGTTCCAACTGCTCTCGCATCTCTCTAGTAGATGTGACCACGGTCGCCATTCTTGTCGCGGAAATTGATTTTGCTCCACTCTCCAGGCCCTCATGTGGAGCATTGTCATCGAAGCTCATAAGTTTGAGCACCTTCTTTTAGGTGATGCCTTTCTTCGACTTGATAAAGTCCTTGAAAGTTTTCTCAGGGACTTTTTTATTCCTGCACAGAACAATTATCAAATTAGAAAAAAGAAGGTTACCTTGGGTCTTCTTCGCACACTCGTGGATCTACTCAAAAATTATCTCGCAAACATCAATCGCTTGCCCATAGATGATCAAGTACAACAGCATCAATCGCCTCACCAATATTGTTGTGTTGTGGGAAGTAGGCATCAACTTGTCTTTCAAAAATGATTCCACAGCTTTGTAAATGACTTAAGGGTTCGACGGTCCACGCAATTATGGGTGGGCGCATTCCCTTCAAACTTCGCCAGCCAAAACACAAATCTTCCAACACACCATCATATGTTTCTTGATCTGTCTCAGCGAGGAATTTTTTATGTTGATCCTCTACCTTGTCGAGCTTGAAGTAGCGATTTAGGGCTGAGGGAGAGAACCGGATGGATTTCCCTCTCACATACACATTATGTTGGGATGAGTCACCTAAGAGAGCGTAAAACTCTTTGACCATTTCTAGCTCCAATACCTTTGGATGCCAGGAAAATTTCTCCTATTTATGCTTCCGTACTATTTCCATTACCTCTGGTCCAAAGGGTTCTTTGCCAGCCTCCGGGAAGACAAAGTTGTCTTCCAAATAAACTTGTCGTTTTTGTAGGATTTTGTATTTTGCCTTAGCCTCAGCAGTTTGGAAATGCTCAAATCTTGAAGCCACGACAGAGGATGTAGACACGCCTGGATTTCTCTTGGATCTGGCCATGGTGTTCGTTGTGACAGATTGTAGGGAGGAGTAGAGGATTCTCACGGTGGTAAAAGGTGCAAAAGAAAAAGAAATAAATGTTGAAGAGAAAGTTGAAAAAAAATAAGAAAACAGTGTCGAGAAAAAAGAAACTGGCGGTTTTGAAGAAAAGTAGTGAGTAATGGGTGGTTTCTTGGGGGTAAAATGGTAAAAATTGAAAGGGGAATGAGATATGATATTAATTATGAGATATTTGATTTGAATTAAAAATGAATAAAATAAATGGAATATATATTTCCCTCTTTAAAAGTTCCACCAAAACTAATTGAATTAGGGTTTCTCTCCCTCCCATACATAAACTTTATCCCTACGCTGTCACGTGTACCCTAAATACAAAAAGAAACAAAAAATAGAGAATAAAATAAATAACTCATGCATAATAAAATAACATGGATTATTTATATATATAGTGCAAATTTTGGTTGCCTAGGCAACAAAATTTGTTCAGGAAAGAAGGGCAAACTCTTGGCCATCGTGAGGTAACGATGATGGTTTAGCACGCAAGATGGGTGCTCCATTATATGCCTTCAGTCGTTGACCATTCACCTTAAAGGTTGACCCATCGTCTAAGTTCTTAATTTCTACTGCTCTATTGCTATGGACTTGATGTACGATGAACGGCCCGGACCATCTAGATTTCAGCTTGCCTGGGAATAGCTTGAGTCTTGTATTGTAGAGCAGTACTTGTTTTCCAAAAAAATTGCCTAGGCAAAATTTTTCTGTCATGCCATCTTTTCATTTTTTCTTTGTAGAGACGGGCATTTTATATGCCTGAGCTCTAAATTCATCCATTTTATTCAGCTCCAACCATCTTCTTTCTCCAGCGAACTGCACATCCATATTGAGTTTCTTGATGGCCTAAAATGATTTGTGTTCCAATTACACAGACAAATGACACACCTTGCCATATACTAGCCTGAATGGTGCCATTTCGAGTGATGTTTTGAATCTTGTTCGGTATGCCCACAGTGCCTTATCAAGCTTTGGTGACTAATCCTTGTGTTTGGGGTTAACAACTTTCTCAAGAATATGTCTAATTTCATGATTAAACCTTAGCCTGCCCATTAGTGTGTGGATGGTATGTCGTAGTAATTATGTGATGCACTCCGTATCTTTTCAGCGCATTGGCAATTAATTTGTTATCGAAGTGAGTACCTTCATCGCTGATAATTGCTCGTGGTACTTCAAAACGTCTAAATATATTCTTGTGTGTAATAATTTCAACACAGTCTTGGAATCATTACTAGGTGTGGCCACGGCTTTAACCCATTTGGAAACGTAGTCTACCGCCAAGAGTATGTATAGATCACCAAAGGATGTGGGGAAATGTCCCATAAAATCGATCCCCCATACGTTAAAGAGCTCAACTTCCAAAATATTTTTTCATGGCATCTCATTTCTCTTCGATATGCTCCTAGTGCGTTGACAACGACATGAATTATAGAATTCATGTATATTCTTGAATAAGGAGGGCCAGTAGAAGCCAGATTGAAAGACCTTTGTAGTAGTCATCATCCCATCATAGTGCCCTCCACAGGGGGATGAATGAAAATGAAATAAAATCTCCTTATGTTCTTCTTAAGGGACGCACATGCGGATTATTTAGTCACCACGTTGCTTGAATAGGAATGGTTCATCTCAGTAATAGTGGCGTACATCATGTCTATATTTTTTCTACGCTGGCTAGATAAATCTGTAGGCATAAGATCACTAACAAGAAAGTTAACTATGTCTGCGTACCACGACACAACCTTGGCAAATAAAATTTTCTCGTTAGGGAAATCCTCCTGAATATCCTTCACGTTATGACAAATGTTTTTGTTCTCTAGCCTAGACAAGTGATATGATACTTGGTTTTCAATACCCTTCCTATCCTTTACCTCTAAATTGAATTCGTGCAATAATAATATCTATCTAATAAACCTAGGTTTTGCATCTTTTTTATTAACTAATTACTTAATGGAAGAGGGATCAATATGTACGATAACCTAGTTCCTATAAGATATGGCCTAAACTTATCAAAAGTAAATACTACTACAAGCAATTCTTTTTCAATTGTGGTATAATTAAGTTGTGCATCATTAAGGGTACGACTAGCATAATAAATGATATGAAAGATTTTACCTTTTCTTTGCCCTAGCATTGCCCCTACCGCATAGTCACTTGCATCACATATCAGCTCAAAATGAGCATCCCAGTTAGGTGATACAACAATTGGTGTCGAGGCGAGTTTTTCTTCAAATCAGTGAATGAGTTGAGACATTCATTGTTGAACACGAACAGTTGATTTTATTGAAGTAGCAGACATAGAGGATTCGAAATAATTGAAAAATCTTGGATGAACTGCCTGTAGAATCCTGCATGTCCTTGGAAACATCGTATGCCCTTTACAGTGGTGGGTGGAGGTAAATTCTCGATTACATGTACTTTGGCTTTATCCACTTCAATGTTTGGTGAGAAATTTTTGTGTCCTAACACAATTCCTTTGGTCACCAGAAAATGACATTTTTCCCAGTTTAGCATAAGGTTAGACTCCTCGCATAGCTTCAGCACTTTAGATAAATTGTCGAGGCATCGGTCAAAGTCATCGCCCGAGACAGAGAAGTCATCCATAAATATTTCCATGAAGTCTTCCAGTAAATCTGAGAAAAAGGACATCATACATCTTAGAAAAGTTGCCTGAGCATTACATAGTCCAAACGATATTCTTCTAAATGCATAAGTAACATACGGGCAGGTGAAAGTGGTATTCTCCTGATCTTCAGGTGCTATGGTGATCTGATTGTATCCATAATATCTGTCAAGGAAACAGTAAAATGCCTTGTCTGCTAACCTATCAAGCATTTGATCAATGAAAGGGAGAGGAAAGTGGTTTTTCTTTATTGCCTTGTTGAGCTTCCTGTAATCCATACATATCCGCCAGCCCGTGACTATTCTTGTAGTCAAAAGCTCATCATTCTCATTCTTAACCATGGTCACGCCACCCTTGTTTGGTACACATTGCACCGGACTGACACATGAACTATCAGATATTGGATAAATCACTCCAGCATCCATCCATTTTATGATTTCCATCATCACCACTTTTTTATTATCAGGTTAAGTCTCATTTGTGGTTCCATAGAATTGTTATGACTATCTTCTAATTGGATCTTGTGCATGCATATTGTAGGGATGATTCCCTTTAAATCTGCCATGATCCACCCGAGAGCTTTTCTGTGTTGTGATAAAATATTCAATAAACTTCCCTCTTGCTCGGGGGTTAGATTAGCAGAAATTATAACTGGTAAAGTTTTATCACTACCTAAATAAGCGTATTTCAATTGTGATGGAAACAATTTAAGTTCTAAGGTAGGTGCATGTTGTAGTGAAGGTTTTGGAGGAATAAATTCATTGAAATCAAGGGGTTCGAATCTCATACCTGGTCTAGCTTGAAGTAAACATTTTTCTTCTTCCAATGAATTTTCTCAGACTTAGGACGTGTTCTGCTCTCAATATGTCTTTCATCTATTTCAGTTGAGAAACTTTCTCCTAGGAAAATATTTTTGATTCATTCAAGAAACTTTTTTCATGGCAACAAGTGTTGTGTTCATCAGATTGTAAAACATCATCTTGGCTAAAAATTTTACAGTCTTTCTTACGGTGATTTTTGTCTTGGAAAAATTTATCATACTCATTAAGATGTGAAAAGTTGCATTGACTAGAATGTTTTGTTCCAACTTCCTCCAATGTGTCAATGTATTCAATGTAATGGTATTCTTCATAATCATCAACGTATATAAGAGTGTTGAAAACATTGATTGTGATGCTTTGATTAACCACCCTCATCGTGAACTCTCCCTTCTCAATATCTATTAGAATACACACTGTGGCTAATAATGGATGTCCAAATATAATAGGGGCATTTTCATCGGCTTCACAGTCTAAAATGAGGAAATTAACTGGGAAGAAAAACTTGTCCACCTTAACAATTACATCTTCAATTCTGCCTTTGGGACAAACATGTGATCGGTCAGCTAGTTGTAAAATCACAGTGGTTGGTCAAGCACTACACATTCCAAGTTTCAAAAAGATGGACTTAGGCATCAGATTTACGCTTGACCCCAAGTCAGAAAGAGCTCTTCCAATATATCTATCACCGATGAAACATAATATAACAAAGCTACCAGTATCTTTTTGGTTTGGAGGAAGTTTACTCATTGTTGAACAACATTCTGTAATCATGGCAACAATTTCTATTCTTTCCACCTTTCTCATTGATATGCAGCTATCAAGAACATAAACAAATTTTCTAAACTGATTCTTGTCATTATGTTTCTTTAACCACTGAGGGAAAGGTGGTGTAGGTCTAACTTCATCCGCTACAGGTGGTGAAGCAACTTTTGCCTTGGCAAATAATTTTTCACCATTAGTGTGCTGACTTGTTGAACCCTCATTCATTTTCTTCTCCTTAGCTAGTTCTGCGTGTTCATCAATCTCATATTGATTTTCAAGTTCTTCATATGTAGTGCTTTGGCTAAAATTTTCTAGTTGCTCTCTCCCAAACTTATCCTCAAGATTAATCTGAGTACCACTCCTCAATGTGAGTGCACTGCATTACTCCTTTCCTTGAGGTATAATGACCTAAATGTCGCTAGGGAGACTTTCTTGTGGGTGCAAATGTAATTCCATGGCAATTTGTCCCACTTGATTCTCCAATGCCCTCAACTACGAGCTATGGCTTTGTAATATAGATGCTTAGCTTTGCAACATATTTCCTTGATTATTGATTGTTGATGAGTGTTCGTGTGTCAAGGTTTTTGTTGAAGCCATGAAATCTTTTGTTGAGGCTATAAATTCCTACAATGAAGCTTCAAGAGTGTTTGAATTTGAAAAAGATGTGTTACTTTTATTATTACCTTGCCATGGCATCTGTTGATGTTGCGACCTTGATTATTCATAAACATTTTGTTGCGGCCTGTTAAAAGTGCATGCATAATTGTTATTGTTATTCCCTTGATTACCCCACGAAAAATTTGGAGGTTGTCGCCATCCAGGATTGTATGTATTAAAATAGGGGTTGTTTTTATTGCTTCTAATAAAGTTGCCCACGAAATTGATAGACTCCTGGTTTTTTGGGCATTCACTCTCATGATGGTTTCCTCAAAATAAAATGCATGTTGAGTTAGTTGCCTTGACTTCTTTCACGTCACTAGAACGCTGCAATTTTTTAAGCATGTTAGTCATAGCAGAAAGTTGGGTAGAAACTGAATCCTAACTGTCAAGTTTATATACCAAAGATATTCTTCTACCGGTTCCAAGCCTTGTAGAAGGGAATTGATAGTCATTATTGGCTATCCGATTGAGGATATCAAAGGCTTTCTCGGGTGATTTTTCGAGAAAAGTCTCATTTACCGATGGTTCTAACATCATGCTAGTGGGTGCATTGACTCCATTGTAAAACATCACAACTTAATTCCAGTTGTGGAATCCGTGATTAGTGCACTTGTGAATCAATCTTTTATATCTATCCCAAAACTCGTACATAGATTCCTCATTGTCTTGGTGAAAACTCTAAATGCTATTGCAGAACTGGGTTTGCATGTTAGGGGGTTGTAGCGAAGCAGAAAACTTTTGCAAAAGTTAGCCCAATATTTTATTGATCCTGAAGGAAATCCACTAAGGCAAGCTCTTACCCGTTCACGTAGAGAATAAGGGAAAAGTTTATGCTTCAGCATAACTTCATGCACTCCTTGTTGCCTGAACTAATCGCACACTTCAAGGAATGCATGGACATGTTGTCTAGCATCCTCATTAGGCGAGCCACCAAATTGACCGATGGAGTTTAGCATATTGAGCATCACTGGTTTAAGTTCAAAATGGGTTGCATGTATTTCAGGTGCCATAATTCCAGGGTTGAGATTGTTAAGAATCGGATTCAAGTGATCTCTTATTGCTCGTGGTCTTACAGCCTCTCTAGAAATATTATTTGCCACGACATCGGGATCCACCTAATCTCCCATATTCTTGTCAGCTTGATACTGTAGTCGATTCATATAATCTCTGGCACATTGGTTACGTCGCCTTTGTCTGAATAACTGTTTGATCTCAATGGTTTACCAAATCTCAGGGTCATGCAAAGAAAAAAACCTTCAAAAGAAAATGAGAAAAATAAACACATTATACTAAATAAATAAAATGTGACAAGAAATAAAAATTTGCTATGGCAAAAATTATCAAAATTCCTTCAGTTGCCAATCCCCGGCAACAGCGAAAACTTGATTGCTTTGGAAAGTATATGCTAAGGCAAACAAATTCGTGCAAGTGTACTCAATCGATGCAAGTAATATAGTAGTAAGTAGAGTATCGTCTCCTCAGGTATTGGTGGGAATTTTTGATGTTTTGTTATAGCTAGAACTAGGTATCACGAACTAGTCCTGAAATTCTTTGTCGAAACAAAAACAAGTAATACTAACAGAAATAAACAAATGGGAAATTATTGTCTAGGCAAGAAATATTGTGAAATATGGTGTGTATAAAAGTTTAGTTGAGGAAAGGAAAATTTGCAAAAGTAAACAAATCATAATTATTAAAGCAATTAAAAGTGTTGGGTTCAATATATTCAGAGAAACCTCACACATGCAGACTTCTTTATGGAACACTTAGGTTGGTTTTGGTAAGATGAAAAATTATCCTACGTCTACAATGAATCAGTGTGCTAAACTTAAATTGCCCGACGTGATTTCTGGAGTATTCAAGAATGGTTGCTACAACAATACTACTTGGCATGAACTATAACCCTTGGTTTGTCAAACTGTTGTTGTGACGATACCCCTCAGCGTAAACTGCATTTGTTGCTTATCCTACTCAAGTAACTACCCTTTTAGTCAAATGAAACCCTCTCCTTATCTCTAATGCAAATTAGAACTTCACCATCCTGGATCAGTCCTATTGTTCACGTAGATCTTCCCTAACTCTCTCAATATTAAGCATCTATTCCTAGAAGAATGATAATCTCTCGAAAGTTCTTAGAAAGTCTAGGAATGTTTTGTCTAGGCACTAGGCAATCTCTCAAAAGCTCTTACAGTGTCAAGGAAAAATATTAAAATGATAAACAAAACAATATTAAGCATAAAAAACTTCTTCATTAAAAAACATCAAACAACGTTTCATCAAAACCATAACCAACACCAAGTAAAGCAATTCATGGTGCGGCAAATATCATCCAAGAGTTAAACTTTAAGTATAAGCCCTTTTAAGTGAATTAGAAATTAAGAAATTAGGAAGAAACACTCCCAAACAGAGCTCTGTTGTGACATTCTGACCACCACCATGCCTGCTCCAATGGCAAGCCTCTATCGAGGACCTAGCCGTTGCTCCGATGAAGTCCGACTATGGAGGGTATCAAGGTCGATCGAGTAAGGGAACGGTAGAAAATAAGGTGTTACAGCTGCTTACTTCACGCCTAGGGTAAATCCTCTCTATTCTTTTTTTTTTCTTAGGCTGTTATAATGAGGTATTTATAATGGGAATTTTAGGGTTTTGTGTCCATAGAAATTCCCTAAATACCCTCGTTGACTTACCCATATTATGAATAGAAATGCGGTTGTAGGTGGTCAATTTTCTTGAAGGGTATGATTGCACGTGAGGATGAAACTGGGTAAATGACGTCAGTAGTTATGAGCCACGTCAAATCTATAAGATAAATCTTGCTTCAGTAAGATAAATTTGTTCCTCACTGTCGTCATTTTATGTTCCTCTAGCCCTGAGAAATAGTTTTTGTCTCGGCAAATAAATTCTTCCTTAGTTATATCCAACATCAACACAACCAACAAAGAACCTTCCTCCTCAGTAGTATCAGTTATGCCAAATAAATCCTGCCTAGGCAAAACTTATCCACTACATGCACATATGACCTAAATGCAACTAAATGAAACTAAAATATTATGACAACGACTTTTAGACACACAATAACTTAAGTAAAAAGAAAAAAAGCATAGTCTTTTTACTGAGTTATCATAGGCATAACCAAAATTTTGTCCCTATCCTTCTCCAAAAAAATGGTCGAGATAAGCTCCACGTTCCATTGTATTGACTCCTCCAACATAAGATCTGAAACACGTGAAACCGAATCAATAGGATGAGTTAGAACTTTTTGTGGAGATCGCCCTGAGAGCCAGAAGTCGTTCCAGATAAAGATCGCTTCTCCTGACCCCATTTTCCATCGCAAACATTTCTCATGTAAGCCTTTCGAGCTCCAGATACTCCGTCATATGTAAGATGGGTGAGACCCGATTCTTAAATCAAGAAATTCCTTACTCGGGTAATATTTCGCTCTGATGGGGAGACTAACAAGATAATTAGGATTCGTTAACAACCACCAACCTTGCTTTTCCATAAGAGTAATATTAAATTTAGCTAAGTCCCGAAAACCTAAACATCTATCCTCTTTCAACGAGCAAATATATTTCCACATGCACCAGTGAATACCACATTTTTGCTCTGACTTCTGTCACCAAAACTAAGCCATAATAGCCTCTAGCTCTTTGCACAAGCTCTTATGGAGCAAAAACATAGGACATAGCATAAAGTAGGATAGCTTGGAGAACATACTTGATGAAAATCCTTTTTCCCCTGTGAAAGTAAGAGAATACACTAATTATGGATCCATGATTGAAAATTTTCCTTCAGATTAAAAACACCCTCTTTTATTCCTTCCTACAATTACCGGGAGACCCAAGTGCTTTTCAGGATTAGAAGTACTCTCCACCTCAAAAATTCGTCGAACATCACTTTGGTTCTCATTAACCACATTCAAATTGAAAAAGATGCCCAACTTCTCAAAATTAATAAGTTAACCCAAACTCTCTCTATAGACACGCAACAGGTCCTTCAACCTAGCCGCACATCCTACTGTTGCCTCACCAAAAATCAAACTATCGTCAACAAAAAACAAATGAGAAAGTACATGCACATACCTATTAACTCTGATACCCTTCAAAGCTCCCGAAGACTTTGTTTGTCGAATCAAAGAAGAAATCCCCTCACTGTAAATCAAGAACAAGTAGGGACTTAAAGGATCCCCTGAGGAAGACCCCTCTATGGTCTGAAATGATAACCCACTAGTTCATTAATGATAATTGAGTAAGACACAAAACTAACGTAGCACTTGATAATATCTATCCATCAGAAAGAAAAACCCAATCAACCAATGATGTCCCAGAGGAAGTGTCATTCGACCCTATCATAGGCCTTACTCATATCAAGCTTTAAAGCAAAATAACATGTACGACCCTTTCTGTCTTCCGAACAAAAGAATGTAACACTTTATAGGCAGCTATGACATTATCTGAAATCAACCTGCTTGGCAAAAAAGCTCTCTGTGCTTCATCAATGAAAATGTAAGTACCCCGTGAAATCTAAAACTAACATTTTAGGAACAATTTTGAAGAGTGCGTTGCAAAGACTAATTGGCTTAAAATTACTCATCGACCTCGGAGACTCAATTTTTGAAATAAGAACAATATGGGTGTAGTTTACTTCCTCAATATCAAACAACCCTTCAAGAATACCGATACAATAATCGGCCACTTCGTCTCCAATTATGTGCCAAAAACGTTGGTAAAACAACGCTCCAAGTCCATATTCTCTCGAGCCTTTAACTTAACTACTACCATAACTTCCTCTATTGTAAACGAACTTAACAACTGCTCATTCATCTCATGACTCATACGGGCCTCTATCCCATACAAAATTCTATAATATGTCGATGTTGAAGAAGAAGAAAACAAATCAGTAAAATATTACTGAGCAACAGATTCCATGCCCCAGTCTTCTTTATAGCGAGAGCTATCATCAGAGTCCATAAATTTAATATGATTTCGCCTTTTCCTTTGGGATGTAAATCGATGAAAAAACGCAATATTATTCTCCATATTTTATCCAATTAACTCTAGCGCGTTGCTCCCAATACAACTCTGCCCTATCCACCTCCAGGTTTAACTGAAGTTTGGCGTCTAAAATCTCCCCAATAATTTCGTCTGTGGGCTCCAACTCCACCAAATCGGCCAATCTATTTTTCAAATCCTTCGTCCTTAACCGTTTTTTCTTACAGATGTCCTTAAACTAGGAGTTAAGACCCAGACTGACATCCCATAATTTCTGAACCACATAAACAAACAGATCCTCCAGTAACCACGAAGCTTCGAATTTGAAGTGTCACCGCCTATTGATGTTAATTGAATTATTCATCTCCACTAGAAGCGGACAATGATCTAAAAAAGAGTGATGAATATTAGATTATCCATATCGGGGAAACGACTAAATCCAATCAGAATTAACCAACTCTCTATCCAATCTTTCCCGGATATTAGTTTTAACTCTTCGACCACTTTCCCACGTAAACCAGGAACTTTTAAAACCCGCATAAGATAATCCGCAATCCTATATAGCACAACAGAAAGCTTCCATTTGCCTCACATTATGCACCATGCCCCCTTCCCTCTCAAAAGAGTATAAGATCTCATTAAAATCCCCAATTACAAGCCACGAGATATCTGGGGTATCTTTAAGCTAACGCAGAAGCTCCCAAAATTCGTGCCTTCTAATCTGTTAGTTTTCTGTTATTTGATTAGTTAGGCTGTTGATAATTAGTTAGATTGCTGTTATTAATTAGTTAGATTGTTAGTTAGGCTTATAACGGTTGGTGGGTTGTATATAAAGGATTTAGTATTGTAAACTTTATTTTAAGAATAATGAATGAGATGGAGCACGTTTTCTGTAATTACACCTCTTTTAACATGGTATCATGTGTCAGCTAATTTTTTCCTTGACTCTGCTTTGTTTGGTCAAAATTGATTTAGGGATTTCTCTTCTCCTTTTCTCTCCTCCGCAGCCATGGAGAATTCAGCCTTTGATTTCAACCACCCGCTGTTCCTGCATGCCTCCGATGCACCGGGATTCCTACTTGTTTCGCATCAGCTTCTCGGCATCGAGAACTATGGTGTGTGGAGCCGGTCGATGAAGATTGCCCTACTTGCGAAGAATAAATTGGGCTTTGTCACCGGTGATTGCCGACGAGAAGATTTCGATGAGTCTTTACATCCCAAATGGGAGAGGTGTAACATTCTCGTCCTGTCTTGGATTCTTAATAAAGTCAGCAAAGAGCTCTCCGCTGGGATTGTTTTCGCATCGAGTGCCGCCTCGGTTTGGCAGGATTTGAGGGAGAGGTTTGCCAAAGTTGATGGTTCCAGATCCTTCTTTCTTCACCGAGAAATCGCGCTTCTGAATCAAGGTGATTCCTCCATCTCAATCTATTTCACTCGATTGAAATCACTTTGGGATGAGTATGAAGCCTTGGCTCCCATTTCCCCTTGTGGTTGTGCTCTTTCACAACGCACGATCGCTCACTATGCACATAAGAAATTATTTCAATTTCTCATAGGTCTCAACGAGACATACACTGCTGTGCGGAGCCAAATTCTACTCATGCAGCCATTGTTGACTGTGAACATGGCGTATTTGATGCTGGTTCAGGAGGAATCACAGAGGATTCACTCTTCTTCCCTTTCTCCAATTTCTGAGGTCTCGGCTTTGTACTCCACCTCCGTTGGGAATGCTGATAAAAAAAGATTTTCTGGTGTGTGTGACTATTGCAAAGTTCGCGAGCATAAACGTGAGAATTGCTACCGGTTGATTGGATTTCCTGCCAATTTTAAGTTCTCAAAGAAGAAAGGTGGCCAGGTTGCTTTGCCCTCTACTCGGTCTCCTCTTGGTTCTCACAACCAGACAAATTTGAGCCATAGCCAGATATTGTCTCCAGTGTTCCTATGTTTACAAAGGCTCAATATGATCAAATACTTCATCTCTTGAACAAGGCACCTTCTGTGGATACAATGCTAGCTGCAGCAGCAAATATTGCAGGTATTAACTCTGCCACCACTAGTCTTTCTTTCAATTGGATATTAGACTCAGGGGCCACTGACCATATGTTATCAGATTTTCAAAAACTAGTATCTCCAGTTCCTTGCACATCAACCTCTATATTTGTATACTTACCTAATGATCAAATAGCCCCCATAACATATACAGGTTCTTTTTCTCTTGACCAGAACAATTCCCTTAAAAATGTCCTGTTTATTCCAGATTTTGCACATAACGTTTTGTCTGTTTCTAAGCTGATCAAAGAGCTTAATTGTAATGTTTCATTTTACCCTGACTTCTGCATTTTACAGGATCTATCCACTGGAAAGATGAAGGGGATTGGTAGGGAGTCTCGTGGGCTGTATTTTTTTTGATTCTTCAACTTTTGATTCTGGTATTTTTTCTGTTAATCACTGTAATTCCTTGGGCTCTTCAAATTGTATGAATCTTTCAACTATCAATAATACAAAACTTTGGCATGCTCGTTTAGGACACTCATCTTTCTCTAGTTTACATAAAATTTCATATTTACAATCTCATAAATTTTATGCTGACTGTGTCCTTAAATGCTCAATTTGTCCTCTTGCTAAACAATCTAGGTTACCTTTTCCACACAGTACTTCTAGAGCTTCTGCACCTTTTGATTTGGTACATATTGATCTATGGGGACCCTATAGGATTTCCACTCATAGTGGTTATAGATCTTTTTTCACCATTGTTGATGACCACACAAGGATGTCTTGGATTTTTTTGTTGAGGCTTAAGAGTGATGCAATCATTTCTTTAAAATAATTCTTTGCCTATGTAAAAAATCATTTTTCAGTCACAATCAAGTACATTAGAAGTGACAATGGTTCTGAGTTTTTTGCTAATGAGTGTTTTCCTTTTTTTTTCTTCATTGGGTATTGTTCATCAAAGTTCATGTGTTCATACTCCTCATCAAAATGGCATTGCTGAAAGAAAACAAAAGCATTTGTTAGAGGTAGCTAGAGCCCTCAAATTTCATTCCTAAGTTCCTGTTAAGTTTTGGGGGAAATGTGTCACCACAGCCTGTTATATCATTAACAGGCTGCCTTCTTCTTCTTTAGCTGGAAAAAGCCCTTTTGAAGTTCTTCATGGTAAACCTCCCAATTTGTCTCATATGAGAGTTTTGGTTGTTTATGTTATGCCACCCAACCAAATTACAAGTATAAGTTTTCCCCAAAAGCAATACCTTCTGTCTTCATGGGTTATTCAGCCACTCAAAAAGGCTACTTACTGTTCAATCTTGACAAAAAAACCTTTTTTGTTAATAGAGATGTTAAGTTCCATGAGGACATTTTTCCTTTCCAATTTCCCATTTCTTCTTCTTCTCTATTTTTTCATATTCAAGAAATTTTTGACTCTGATTTTCTGATTATGCCTTCTCACACCCAATCTTTTATACCTTCTGGTTCTTCACCTCATTCTGCATCACCTCAAGCTTCAACATATGATTCCATTTTACCTCAACCTTCACCTCAACCCATTCTTTCTGATGGCTCTTCATCAAGTAGCATTCTTATTCCCCCTAGGCAGTCTACTAAGGTCAAAAAACAGCCTTCTTGGTTACATGATTATGTGCAGTCCTACCAATCTTCCTCTCTTCCAGGTACTTATCCAATCTCTAACTTTCTTTCTTATTATCGTCTTCCTGCTAAAACTCAACTTTACCTTTCTTCTATATCTCATTTGGTTGAGCCAAAGACCTATACTGAAGCTGTTAAAAACCCTGAATGGATTAAAGCCATGAATGAGGAGATTTTAGCTTTGAAATCTAATAATACCTGGTCATTGGTTCCCCTGCCTTCTAATAAAACTCCCATTGGAAGTAAATGGGTGTATCGCATCAAATATAATTTGAATGGAGAAGTGGAGAGGTTTAAAGCTCGTCTTGTTGTTAAAGGATACACTCAAAGAGAAAGGGGTTGATTATGTTGAGACCTTCTCACCTGTGGCAAAAATGGTCACTGTTAGAACAGTCTTGGCCCTTGTTTCTATTCATCAATGGCCTCTCTTTCAGATGGACGTCTACAATGCTTTCCTTCAGGGTGATTTAGTTGAGGAGGTATACATGTCCTTACCTGAAGTATTTTGCAGTCAGGGGGAGACCAGGGTGTGCAGACTGCAAAAATCCTTGTATGGATTAAAGCAGGCTTCAAGGCAGTGGAACATGAAACTCATAGAGGCTCTTCTGTTGGCAGGTTATTCTCAAAGCAAGTTTGACTACTCATTGTTTACTAAGTCACAAGGAAGCAAAGTAGTCATAATGCTCATATATGTGTATGATCTTTTGATAACTGGAAATGGCAATGGGTTGATTGAAGAACTCAAAGGAATTTTGAATAAAAATTTCAAAATGAAAGATCTTGGTGAATTAAGGTATTTCCTTGGCTTAGAAATATTAAGATCAGCAAAGGGAATAATTATAAGTCAAAGGAAGTATGCATTGGAGTTAATTGAAGAAACTGGATTGGGGGGTGCAAGGCCTGCCGCAACTCCTTTGGAATAAAATAAGAGGTTGACTTCTGAAGACGAGCTGTTAAAGGACAAGACAAGTTATCAAAGATTGATTGGGAAATTGATTTACCTTGCCAACACAAGGACTGATATTGCTTATTCAGTACAATTATTGAGTCAATTCATGCAACAACCAAGGAAATTATATTTGGATGCAGCTTTGAGGGTGGTCAGGTATATCAAAAGCAGTCCAGGTCAAGGAGTGTTGCTTAGTGCAGGAAGTCAATGCCAACTTCAAGCCTTTTGTGATTCAGATTGGGCAACTTGCCCAATGACGAGGAGGTCAGTAACTGGTTTTGTGTGAAAATGGGAGACTCTTTGCTATCTTGGAAGTCCAAGAAACAAAACACAATTGCAAGGTCATCTGCAGAGGCAGAGTATCGCAGTATGGCAATGACTGCTGCAGAAATAGTGTGGTTAACAGGCTTACTGAATGAGCTTGGGTTTAACAACACAGGACCAGTAAAGTTGATGTGTGATAACAAGGAAGCTCTTCAAATAGCAGCAAATCCAGTTTTCCACGAAAGAACAAAGCACATTGAAATTGACTGCCATTTTGTTCGAGAAAAAAATTCAAGAAGGAATAATTAAAACAGAGTATGTGAAGACAACAGACCAGCAAACATACATTCTAACAAAAGCTTTGGGAGTTCAACAGCATGAATATTTGAGTTCCAAGTTGGGGTTAATCAACATCTTTAACCACCAACTTGAGGGGGAGTGTTAGTTTTCTGTTATTTGATTAGTTATGCTGTTGATAATTAGTTAGTTGCTGTTATTAATTAGTTAGATTGTTAGTTAGGCTTGTAACGGTTGGTGGGCTGTATATAAAGGATTTAGTCTTGTAAACTTTATTTTAAGAATAATGAATGAGATGGAGCACGTTTTCTGTAATTACACCTCTTTTAACATAATCTCCTCCGGGGCACCATAAAACCCGGTGCATCTCCATGTTGAACCATCCTCATTATCACGAATAAAAACATCAGTATGAGAACAAGAAAAGGAACGTAAAGTAATCGGCCAATAATTCTTCCACATCATATACAAACCTCCTCGAGTCCCATAAGCATCAACCTATATACCATTCGAAATTTCACAAAACCTTCGAACCTTCTTCATTCTTGATTTTTGTAGCTTTGTTTCCATAAAAAAAACTATAGTGGGATTATTGCCTCTCAGCAGGTGCCGGATACAACGAACTGTCCGGGCTAATCCCCAGACATTCCAACTTATAGCTTCATTGTGTTCGATTGGCCTGATCAATCAGGCCTGCCGATATGTTATCATTTGGAATCACCAAACTGTTCTCTTTTTGCATATTCAAACTTGCTTGAAGACTCCTCAGCCTCTTCGCATTCTTTGGTTCATTTATGGGATTTTCTTCCTCCACAATAACCATTTCCACATCAGCAGCACTCACCCCATTTAGACGTTCATGAACACCCGATTTCACCTTCAGATTGTGTGATAGACCAACCAGGGATAATTTTCATCCCTCAATTCCAGCAGTAGACCCAACTTCCCCACACTTCTGGAATCTCTCGCACTCGAATTGAAGATCCCCTCACTCCCTTCCTCCTTAAGCCAAGGACTAGAAACAAGGGAACGACGTCTTGTTGGTGCCCAAAGTAAAGCATCCCACTGCAAAACCAATTCCTGTTTTGGCTTGAGAACCCGCAACTGACAGAAGCCCTCCCTGTGACCTAGTTTACCATAGAGGAAACAAAACATTTTCAGTTTTTCATATTGAAATGTTGCGTAAGTAAAACCATTCGTTACCTATGGAGATCAAGATTATTCAGAGCCTCCTCCAAATCACCCATGGAGAAAATAAAATCAGCGAATTAAAAAACAGAAAAGAAGCAAAAAGCGAACAGTAACAAACTGATTGAAATGTATGCTTAAACTTATATTTCTCTTCTTATACTTCCTAGTATGTTTTCGTTTACAAATTGCAAGTAAATGTGTACCACTAAACTTTGTAAAGCTTAACGTTTGAATGTTTTCATTCACAAATTAATTTTATGAACTTGTTTGAGGAGCATCGTCGGAACAAAATTTTCAACCTCACTTCATTAGAGTACAATGCTATTTACTGTGCCGTCATGAAGTTCAAGTTTTTGTACAAATATTTTACAAATTGTTATGAATGTCTTACTTTAATATATCGAAATTATGACTTGAAGTTATACCAAAAAGATTTTAAATTTGGTGATTGTTTGGAAAACTCAATATAACATCATAAATTCATCTTATAATAGATCAAATTTAGAACGATACATTCTCTCTTCCCTTCAAAGAAACCTAAAAATATATGAACTGGACAAAATTATCTAAATTACTATACATTACAATCCATTATTTGTGTTAATCAATTAGTTCTTGTTCTATCAATTAGCAAATACTAATTATATGTACGTCACAAATTAGAGCTACTCGGAGGAATATTGTCACCAACAACAGCATCGGCACCTTCATGCCCGTCATTAGCCAAAGCTACGACACTTTGTGGAGGAGATTGGCCATCAAAATACTTTACCAATTCACTAATTCTAGACCAAACCGAACTGTCATGCACGGTGTGGGCTGCGTTCCAATGAGATTGCAGAAATTCAGTGAAGTAAATGATGAGTGAACACACTGAAGCAACCGCCGTAATGATGAAGAGACCCCCGAAGCTGTACAAGCCGAGACTATCGGACGAAATCGTAGTTCGTTCGCTGCCGATTTGACAAGGTTTTAGTTGTGAAAAGTATTTTTGTTCCAAAGCATCCATTTTTAATTTGTTTTCAGTCACACTCAAGATTGCCCTGGATATGTAGGCCACTAGAGGAGATCCTTGTGGGAAGGCCTAGGCAAAGAAAAACCAAGTTTTTCATTTGTTAAATGAAAATCAAGTATGATTAACAATTGTAACTTTCTAATCACATATTCAAGAGTAGGGTCGGAAGTGACTAACGAAACCAAGTCCGTCGGTTTTGTAGGTCGGTCCGGCTGTCATATATTTGTTGCAGTACTTGGCAAGAAAAAGCTCGACACAGTGCTGTGCTCCGAAAATCGCACCGACACCACCATTTTGGCTTCCCTTTGATAATGCTTCGTCAAACTCCTCTGCAGTACCATAGTTCTTCAACTTAGACTCATCTAAGTCCAATTGCTTTACCAAAAGGTCTTTCACAAAGGAACCGGTCTCGTATCCTACAAAATCGCCGTTCTTTTTTAGCTCATTGACGTCTACTACTGCCGGTTGCAGTCGTTGCACGGTTAGCATCGAGGCCAGACTTGCAGTGTAACTTTGGGTGAGGATGAGTACCACGAATATCCATATAATCAGCACGACTCTTGACAGATTGCTTATGATCTTCTCCCCTGAAACCAGACAAATGACGTTGCTTGACAAAGAAGAAACTTCAATTTATTCACAATTAGATGGAAGAGACATCACTTACTATGAGCAAACACTAGAGTTGAAAAGGAGAACCAAAAACCGTTCCGACTTGTTGCCGTGCCGAACCCCCAAACTCGTTGTTGATTCGGTGTTCCAAAACCCACACTACTAAGCCTGTGCAGATGAATGCTACCCCTGTTGTTAACCAAAGATCCCAACTCAGAGGCTTTAAGAATATCCACATATTCTTTCTCCCATCATCTTTTCTTTTCACAACCATGGACACATGTGATTGCAAGTAAGGCAATGTAAAATCTACGTATCGAGATCGATTTGCCAGAATTGTTATATCTCCCACTGCAGCATCAAATTTCTACACCACCACAAAGAGTAGGCTATCAGTTAGTGTCGAAATAAATGGAAAAATAGGTCGAGATTCGGGTTAAATATTAGGCCAGGCACCTGAAGTTTGACGTCGTAAAGAAGCTCGTTGTATGTTCCTGAACTTGTGTCGTTACCAATGGGAAAAGGTAAAATCGCTAATGCCTCCTTGAACACATCATAAGAGAACCCCATTACGATGAACTCATCAGTGTAAGGGTCGCGATTCACTTTCAAATATGCATCAAAGCCAGGTTTCACAGGGACCTCAATCCTTAATTTCTTACCAACAACCAGTATCGTCCAACCTCTGGGCTTAGCTTTCGTGTTTCCCGGCCAGATAGGTGGTTTAAGTTCATGATATGAGGTCGAATATGTTGCCTTCACAGGTTTGCCTAGTTCTGCTGTCAATCCATTCTCAACGGTCCAATACCCTATAACTTTTTCCATTTTATCTACCACGTTGATGATTTCAAAAGCTGAAGACTGCAACTGTCCCCTAACCAAACTGAAATCTCCACTGAGACCTTTAAATTTCTTTTTCACTATCTCATTTCGGATCGACCGACCTACTGCAGAAACTCTTATTTCAGGAATCTGACTTGCATTTCTCCGGTTACTTCGTCTCGTAACACCAGAACTCTTATGTGGAACCATTTCGACAGACTTAGCTAGTGCCCAAACGGTATCATATGCCCAATACCCATAAATGTTTAGTTTGGTCGAACTAGAGTGAATCCCACGTTTCCATTTCTTTTTAAACTTCTCCAGGCGTTTAGACTGTGGTATGTATGGCCTTATTCCCAACACACCTTGCATCGAACCGATGATTTCGGCTCCCATCGGATCCAACAAATTCGATAGTCCATCTGTAATGATCCAAACATATCCTTCACTAATCATGGTTGCTTCTTTTGCAAGGAAAAAGAGTTTGGACCCTAACGAAGATGTCATATGTACCACAATAACTCTCGTCTGCATCGCCATTACGTTGTTGAGCATCTTTAAGATGGTCAAGTTACTGTAGTTTGTGGAGACGGAAAACCTCGAACTCACACGTATGTCGAACCGTTGAAACTCGTCTGACAGGTAGGGGATTAAACCGCTTCCGTATTCGGTGTTTTCGTAGAGGAGGACTACTTCGTGCCATTCATACGCATGAATGATGGCGGCGATGGCTTTCGCTTGCGAGCTATCGTCTAAGGCTGTTCGAACGAAGAAAGGGTTCTGGGTTGTGGAGAGTGAGGGACTCGTTGCTGAAGATGAAATGATGGGAACTTGAGCCTTTTGGCCGATATCCATTACAACTCTAGCTTGCATTGACGTTTGGGGACCGATTATGGCATTAACTTCCTCCTTATTAATCAACTCTAGTGCTGCAATTTGGATATGGTATAGATGATCAATAGGAGAAATTAATTATACTACAATTATTTACCTTTTATAAATAATTAAATGATTGTCTAATTATTTTTAAAATAAAATAATATTGTTAATATAAATATGAGAATAAATTTATTATAATTGTTTACTCTAAAATATTGCTTTTAAATTATTTGTAAGTCAACGTTTAGATACAATACTTCAAAGTTATAAAATTCTTTTTAATATGTCATCAGTCAAAATTAACCTATTAACTGATTAATTTAGGCAGAGTATTATATATGTCTAAGGGTGACGTTTTCAACTAAACTTGTTCATTAATAACGCCAGATAGAGCCATCTTAGACATTTTCGAAATCATAAGTGAAAACTCAAAAATAAAATATTATAGAACGAAAGCATATTCTATTACATTGAATAATTAATTTTATATTTTATTAATAAATTATAAAAATATAATTAAACTTTGTCAAACTTATTATTTTCATTGTTTAGTTCAAAAATACTTTAAATACAACTTAAGTAATAAAATGTAATCAATATTATCAAAACACATCATTTTCTTTATTTTGTGAAGATATAAGAAGATATAACCGATATTCTATTGATCTAAGAAACTAAAAATATCAAATTATAATAAACGAACTAAAGGGTGAAGGTATATGCCAAGAGTTGTCTACCACGTCGTTATTATTCATGTTTCTAATCAATAAAATTTATCTTTTTTATTTTCTTTTCATATAATTTTTTAAACATAAAACTTCATTTTTTTTCTATGTGAATATAGAAGTGGATAATTCTTTTTGAACAATTTCTATATATAGGCCTGTAAACGAACTGAACGTTCAGCGAACTGTTCGTGAACTATTCAGCGGAAAGTTTATTTATATTCATTTATTCATTAAAAGAACGAACATAAACAATATTTTATGTTCATTTAATTAAACGAACGAACATGAACAAATGGCTCGTTTGTTTGTTTACATTCGTGAACGTTCGATTATTTATTCGTTTATGTTCATTCATTTATGTTCGTTCGTTTATGTTTGTTCGTTTATATTCAACTCAATCTCTTGACTTGTTTCAAATATTAAGACCGAATAAATTTTAACCTTAAACAATTAATATTTTAAAATCCAATTAATTTTAAACCCAAATAAAAATACTCAACTCAATTAAAGAAAATAAAAATCCTAAAATTATTTGGAAAGAAAAAAAAACTCTTCTCAAATAGAAACTCAATTAATTTTATGTTTGTTCCTTTATGTTTGTTTACGTTTATTTATGTTCGTTTGTTTGTATTCATTTACGTTCATTTATCATTCTAACGAACTAGCATTAACGAACACGAAATTTATCCGAATGAATACGAACAATAAATTATGTTTGTTTAATTGTTCATGTTCGTTCGTTTGTTCGGTTAAAGTTAAACGGACGAATATGAATATACTATTGTTCGTATTCGTTCGGTTCATTATAGGCCTGTCTATCTAGTGGAAGAGGGAGAGGAATTTACTCATAATAAATATTGAATCCATAATTTAAAAGAGAGGAGAAGTATCAAGAGAGAGATCTTATTTATTTGCTCTAGATATTGTTGACTATGAAAATGGATAATTGAACGTTAATTATGAATAAATTAGGGGTGATTCTACGGGGCAACAATCTATTATAAGGTTAAGTAAAGACACAATCTAAAATGTTATAAATAAATATAACATTTTAGGTTACGCGTAACATAAAAGATTAATTTTTTCTTAATTTTTTTCGGATACGAATATTCTTTGTAACATTTTAGGTTCCCCGAAAATGTTACATTTTTCATAATATTTTAGATTGAATTGAAAATGTTAAAAAGTTAACATTTTAGGTAGTTCATTTCTTTAGTCTTATATTAGACTGCTGTACCGAAGAACTCCCCATAAATTAGTGATATGATAAAAATATAAAATAAATCATTTTTATCGACGAATACTATGAATAACACTATGAACATGGTTCATGAAATAGTTTCCAAAATAAAAGAAAAACCTGTAAAAGCAGCAGCAAGAACATCATCGGAGCTCCTAACGTGCAGAGACAATCTGGTCCTGAAATTAGGATGAGCAGCATAGAAGTCTGAGATGGCCATGGGAATGCATGCGTTCGCCACTGATCCAACCAGTGAATTTAGATCAAGAATTACACCCACATCCACCTTCTTCTTCGTTTCTCCAAATTCATCCATCCTCCCCCCACCACTCAAACAAAGAACAAACAAACACAACACAAAATATTTTTGACATGGGCCCTTCCTCCTCCACTTTGGGACAGCTTTATTCTTCTTCACTTGTTCATGGACTTCATGAATATGCCTATGTATAAATACACAAAGGGGCTTTGTCGACTATAAGAATATAAAATTAAAAAATATAACAGGAAATTTCGCATAAACTATTATACTTAAGAAGTCGAAATCTTGTTTGTTTGTATTCTTTTTCTCGCTTTTGTTTGTTTGATTGTTAAAAGTTAAAATAACATAGAAAAGGTCGTCTCTTTGCAGCGGTCAAGAAGGGTGCTGGGATACTTCGCAGAAGAAACATCATATATATATATTGGCTTACATGTCGATTACTTTGCTTCCCAGTTTGCCTTATGACATCGAATTCATCAGAGAGAACAAGTAAAAATGTTAAGAGTTTGTGCGAAGACTTTTTGGTCGGTTATATTGTTAAATCTCGAAAGAAACATTGGATTTATATTTTAGGGTTAACTACACAGATGATCACTTATCTTTGTATTTTGTCCACTTTTAGTCACTGATTTCAAAAAAATAAGATATAATCACTTTCGTTTTTATTTAATTAAGATATGGTCATCCCGAGTTAACTGCCGTTAACAACAGTTAAATATTTTGATATAATCACACATTTGGTCCCTGCTATTTATATATTTTATCAATTTAGTCATACTTTTAATAAATGAAAAATAAATTATATATTTTTAAATGAAAATAAAAATACAATATTTTTAAATTAAGTTAATAATAAAATATATTTAATAAGTTAATATAAAAGTATTTTTAAATTAATATATATGTATAATTATGTTATATATAATATAAGTCAAGGGTACCCGGTTCATAATTTTTTTTATTTTTTCTTTAAATTATATTATTTTAAAAATTATATAGGAAAATTCTAAAATTCTAAAATTTAAAAGTCTGTAATATATATAATCCACACATAAATTTTAAAAATTCAAAATACATATTGAAAATAAAATTTATTAAAAATTAAAATAAAGGAATACAATTAAATTTCAAATGTTTTGAAGTTAAAATAAATATTTTAAAAAATAATTTAGAATGTTAATGTGAAATAATCCACACATAAATTTTAAAAATTCAAATTATATATTGAAAATAAATTTTATTAAAAATTAAAATAAAGTAATACAATTAATTTTTAAATGTTTTGAAGTTAAAATAAATATTTTAAAAAATAATTTAGAACATTAATGTGAAATAATTTAAGAAATTAAGAATTTAGAAGGTTTTGGTGTCAAAATTTAAGAAATTGGGATTTTAGAATGTTACAGTGAAATCATTTGAGAATTATGAATACAAAATTTAATATAAAATAAAATTGGAAAATAATATATATATATATATATATAATAAATCGGGTACGAGTAAGTAGGTACCCGATTAACCAACATTTTGTCTCTAGACTGACCTAGAATCCGAAAAAAAATAGTGAGTCGGGTACCTGACCCGAAAAGTCAGATATTTTTATTATAAATACCGGTATTTTTTAACTGGGTCGACGAGTCTGGTCAATCGGGTCGAGTATATTTGAATACCCCTACATGACATGACATGTGGTATCATTCGATTGGAGGATTAAATTTATTTTATTTTATTAAAAGTATAACTAAATTGAAAGAATATGTAAATAATAGGGACTAAATGTATGATTATATAAAAATATTTAACTGTTGTTAACGATAGTTAACTTAGGGTGACCACATCTTAATTAAATAAAAACAAAAATAATCATATCTTATGTTTTTTGAAATCAGTGACCAAAAGTGGACAAAACACAAACATAAGTGAATATCCATATAGTTAACCCCAAATTTTATTCATGTGACAGATCTTCAAGTTTGAAATTAAATTATAAATTTTGAAAAATTATTATATTATAATTTTAGAAATAATTTTTCAAAATCTCTTATCATTAGAGTCTTCGAGTAGGAACCACTGGCTTGTGTATTTATAGTGTTCATTCTTTCCTCTTTTATTAAGTGATAGAGAACAAGGGGTAATCTCGCGCGCTATCGTCGTTCTGTCCTCGTGGATGAGGCTTATGGAATATGTATCTTCGACATGTCCACGCAGATACTATCATTTTAAAGAAAAATTGTAAGGATTTTTCTTGAGTATAAAAGTTTGTGAAAGAATTTTTATTCTGATATTTATAGGATGCGTTATGTCCTGGTTCGATTTAAATTTCAGAGGGTTACAACTGAGATTAATTAACTGTCTTTTGATTTCTGAAATTTAAAACCTGAATAGTCAGTTTCCGAAATTTTGTCTGTGAAATGTTTGATTTATTTGGACAAGTTTTCATCTTTGTTCAGAGTGTTTATTCTGCCAGTTACAAAATAATTACTAGAGTCACAAATGTAATTACTTGAGTTACAAACGGATGGAAAGTAAATCACAAATCTGGACTATTTTGGAGCCATATTCATCCATTTATGACAACAATTTTAGTTTTAATTCAAAAATGAATCATATTTATATATGATTTTTGTTGGATATTTTTATCCCTGAAGCTAAACCTATAAATAGAGAGGTGTCATAAGCTTCTCAACTCACTCTTAACTCTTACGTATTCTCTCAGTCTAAAGCATTTCTTGCTTTCTTTCTTTGCTATCAAAATAGCATTACCACTGGCAGTTTACTCTGGTTTCGGGTGTACAAATTCTCGGAGCGACCGTATTAATCTCGTGGGACGATCTTCCTATTGCAGCGATTACACACATCGGAGCGAATTTGTTTCTAAGACATTGACTTTCACCACGACACGATTTCTGTTGTTCAATTGCTGTTTATTTTTTATTTATCTTGTCAGTGGTAATGGTGTGATTTTTGCAGTATACATTTCCAGCAAAAATGAATGAGGAATGTTCTTGCAAATGAAGGATCTTTATGGGTGGTATGGATCTACACTTATATGTTTAAGGGTGTAGATTTTTGACAAGTCAATTGTAGGCCCCATTTCAATTAGAATTTAAAGAAGATCTTAAGATTGAGTGATGAGGCTAGGTCTTTGTTCACTGGCCGGTCTGGTTGGGGCAAGATAACGACGAGGTGGCTTGGGGGGAGACTAAGGATAAGAAGGGTAAGATTGAGTGGCAAAAGGTTGTTTGGTTCTCCATGAATGTCCCTAAGCACTCTACCATTGTTTGGATGGTAGTGCTTGATAGGCATCCTACTGCTGATAAGCTGCTTAAGATGGGAATGAATATGGATGCAGATTATGGGAAATGTGATAGGTTGGGTAGAGTCTCAGTATCATGTGTTTTTTTTAATGCCCTTTTTATAGAGAGGTTTGGGAGGCTGTGTTGAGGTTGTGTGAAATTTGTTGGGGTGGGAAGCTGGAATGAGGAGCTTGATTGGGCTGTCTCTCGGTTCAAGGGTAAATCTCTCCTGGTGTATGTGCTGAGAGTGGCTTGGTGTTATTTTTTTTATTGCATTTGGGAAGAAATAAATTATAGATAGTTTAGGGATGTTAAGAGGAATGTGAGTGAGATTGTAGATACTATCAAAGGGATTATTCGTATTAAGGAGTATAGGAAGAATATTAGATGTGATACTGTAAATCAGAGCCTATGTGTTGCTTGGGGATTATAAATTTTTTCTCTTTGAGGGGGTGTTATATTTATTTTTTTGTAGCAGGATTAGTCTGCTTCTTGGATAATAAGAGCTTTGATTTATCCAAAAAAAATATTTTATATGTGTCGATGTTGAGGAGGTTAATTTGAAATCGATTTATGAGAAAGAATCATTGAAGATCCTTGCTAAAGGGGTTAAAGAACTTCAAAAAGAAAAAAAAAGATTCTACTTATAAATTTTTTATGGTGAAACCATGAAGCTGAGGAGATTAGATGAGGGATGGAAGAGTTTATACGACTTCAGTATTTGCATTTTTCAATTTAAATAAATTTTGAGAATAATTTTTTTAAAGTGGAGAAAGTTTTAACTCCTTGAATTTTTTAATCAATTGCATTTAAATGGATCCGACACTTTTACGGATAGAACAATTATAGATATGATATGTGTGGCTTTTTTTACCTTATTACGTGTTGTATTATCTATGTATATTTAGCATGATACTATGTGAAACCAGACAATCTTTTCTTAAAGTTGATTGTGAGAATTATTATTGATGCTATGTGAGACCAAGCAATCGCATTATACTTTTGTGACGATAATTATTAGCGAGACCATGTGAAAATGAGATTTCTTATCTTGACTACCTATTGCTATATGACATCGAGTGCCAATGTTGTTTACTTTTTATCAAAACATTAACCGACCCTTTATTGAATAAAGTTAACAAAATAAACAAAACACAAGTCTGAAGAAGTCTAAACGAGTATACAGTTAAGTAAAACACACAAAATAAAACAAACACCACTACCAAAAAGAAAAGCCTGCTAATCGTCTTCTTCACAACCCAACTATAACCCATGAAAGCTTCAAGTGGCGAAGACCAACAGAGCAAAATAGAACCTATTCACATTCCAACTAGACGGAGATAGAGAACCCTACGATGGTTCCAACTTGCGTATATCCTCAGTAGCTTGCTCTTCCACTTTTCGAGGAGCCTCCTCGATTTAGAGTCGGTCTTCTTCATCGTGATTATACATCGTTGCCAACAAGTGTGTTTCTTTATTACCCGACCAGAGAATATGCCGAAAGGTACATGCATGTAATCCCCTCGCTTTGTCTTTTACTTCCCATATTAGCCCATTGATCTTAAAGTAATCAGTATTCTCTGAGGATAACTTTATGATCACAACTTTCGAATCCCGCTCAATAACTATATCTCTGAAGCCCAAATCAACAACAAGATCTATGAAGTGAATGACCGCCATTACTTCAGCTACAAATGCCGAGGTAATCTGACTCATTTTCCCCCATAATGTTACCCGCAACATCATGGATTAAATGCCTGACCAGGCTGTATTCTTTACTTCTTTTAAACATGCATCGAAGTTTATTTTGAAAGACGAGGGAGACAGTGCACTCCACTGAGCAATAAAGCCTGAGTGGGATGATTGGATCCTCCCATTTTCCATGACAAAGTCTTGACACTGAGCACGAATGGAGGTAATAATCTTATATACTCCCATATTTTTCCCTTTATGGTACTGAAAATTACGTGCATGCCACAGTGCCCAAATGCCAACAAAAATAATCGGTCTCATACTAACTGAAAGATAAGTTAAAAGCCACCCAAACCACTGTTGAAAATCAGTAGAGTTATGTTGAGAAGGCCAATAAATTGCTAACCCCTCCCACATTGCACGAGCTAATAAACAATCTCTACTGATATGTATATTCGATTCAATTACATTCAAACGATTCGGGCAATAAGGATATGCAACTAATCTTTAAAAAAATATTTTGTTTTGAAGATATGAAATTATGAAAAAAATTCCACTCCTGAATCCTGATTTTCTGTTGACATGCGCACTCCCAAAAACGCTTGAAGAACTCCGCAGATAATTGTTAAACTTCATTCTCCCCCAATAGCAACCGATAACCAATACGCACACTGTACAAACTAGACTTTTCCCCACACCATACACAATAATCCGCCTACCAAAAACGTGATATAGACTGATCGCTTTGGAAAGTCTATGCTAAGGCAAACAAATCTGTTCAAGTGTACACAATTGATGCAATTAATATAGTAGTAAGTAGAGTTATCTTCTCCTCAGGTATTAGTTGGAATTTTTGATGTTTTGCTATAACTAGAACTACGTATCACGAAGTAGTCCTAAAATTCTTGTCGAAACAAAAACAAGTAATACTAACAGAAATAAACGAATGGAAAAGTATTGTCTAGGCAAGAAATATCGTGAAGTATGGTGTGTAGAAAAGTTTAGTCGAGGCGAGGAAAAATTGCAAAAGTAAATGGATCAGAATTATTAAAGCAATTAAAAGTGTTGGGTTCAATATATTCAGAGAAACCTCACATAGGAAGACTTCTTTATTGAGCACTTAGATTAGTTTTGCTAAGATGAAAAATTATCACACGTCTAGAATGAATCAGTTATATAAACTTAAATTGCCCGACAGGATTACTAGAGTATTCAAGAACGGTTGATACAACAATACTACTCGATATGAACTACAACTTGGATTGTCAAACTGTTGTTGCGGCGATATCCCTCAGCGTAAACTGCATTCGTTGCCTATCCTACTCAAATAATTATCCGTTTTAGTCGAATGAAACCCTATCCTTATCTCTAAGGCAGATTAAAACCTCACCATCCTGGATCAGTCCCATTGTTCACGTAGATCTTCCCTAACTTTCTCGATATTAGGCATCTATTCCTAGAAGAATGTTAATCTCTCGAAAGCTCTTACAAAGTATAGGAATGATTTGTCTAGGCACCAGGAAATCTCTCAAAAGCTCTTACAATGTCAAGGAAAAATATAAAAACGATGAACAAAACAATATTAAGCATAAACAAACTTCTTCATTCAAAAACATCAAACAACTTTTCATCAAAACCATAGCTAACACCAAGTAAAGCAATTCATGGTGCGGCAAATATCATCCAAAAGTTAAACTTTAAGTACAAGCCCTTTTAAGTGAATCAGAAATTAAGAACTTAGGAAGAAACACTCCCAAATAGAGCTCTGCCGTGATATTCTGACCACCACCACGCCTGCTCCAGTGGCCAGCCTCTCTCGAGGACCTAGCCGCTACTCCGATAAAGTCTGGATATGGAGGGCACAAAGGACGGTTGAGTGAGAGAACGGTGGAAAATAAGGTGATGTAGCCGCTTACTCCACATATAGGGTAAATCCTCTCATCTCTTCTCTTCTTTCTTTCTTGGGCGGCTCAGATGTGGTATTTATAATGGGAATTTCTAGGGATTTATGTCCTTGGAAATTCCCTAAATACCCTCGTTGACTTACCCATGTCATGAATGGAAATGCGACAGGAGGTGATCAATTTTCTTGAAAGGAGTGATTGCACATGATGATGAAGCTGAGAAAATGATGTCAGTAGTTGTTGAGCCACGTCAGATCTGCAAGATAAATCTTGTTTCGACAAGATAAATATGTTCCTCACTGTTGTTTTCTTATGTTCCTCTAGCCCTGGAAAATAGTTTTTGTCTTGGTAAATAAATTCTTCCTTAGTTATTTCCTACATCAATATAGCCAACAAAGAACCTTCATCCTCAATAGTATTAGTTAAGCCTAATAAATATTTCCTAGGTAAAACTTATCCACCACATGAAAATATAACCTAAATACAACTAAATGCAACTAAAATGCAGTGACAACGGGTTTTAGACACAATAACTTAAGTAAAAAGATAGAAAGCATAGTCTTTTTACGGAGTTATCACACCCCCAAACTTAAGCTATTGCTTGTCCTCAAGAAATGGATAATAAGTAGTAGAAAAATAAATTGCCATGACAAAGCAAACAAGTTAGGACAATCATATGGTTTAAAATTTCAACCCTCAGTAAAAAGTTTATCCTCAACATGGTAGACTGTACGAGAACTCAAGTTCCTTTCCTAAGTTAAGACTCTTTGTAAGTGTGTGTGCGCGATTGAATAACAATCTATGCCTTAACGTGGTTATAAAATTCCTAAGTAAGCACTTATGTCTTGCCAATGTATCAAATTATTTATCAAGACTAGTTTCACTCCTATTTATTCAACATGTGTCTTTAACTTTTTTAAGCATAAACAAGGGAGTCAGCTCATCACAACTACCATCCCACACTCTAGCTGAAAGAGAGCATACCTTCCACCCCCAAGCTAGTAAGGCAGAGTCATCCCGTGACTGCTTTTATTCACTCATATGCCGAGACAACCATTTATTTAAGGGATTTTTCTAGCTCATGCCATCCCATAGAGGAGTGTCCCTCTACAGTTATGACGAGACAATTATTTACTATTTAATACAATTCAAAACAACAAGGAGTTCAATTTAGATTTTTAAACATTTAATGCCATGATGCGTAAAAAGTTATTTCCTAAAACTTTTCTAAACACCTTAAGCAGAGAAAACATAAAATCGTGTCTAAAAAACTCACAAAGAATCAAGTCCTAGGGTTGGTTCTAGCCTTCAATAGTCATGTAAAATAATTCTGGCATAGGCAATAAAACTTGCTTTCATCATCGGGCATAATCAATTTTTTTCTAACAGTATCCTAATAAAACTCATGTCATGACAACAAATATTTCAACCAATTATTATCACAAAAACTAAAACTAAGTACGGAGTACATCACCTTCCCTAAACTTGAGGGATGCATTGTCATCAATGCATGATAATGAATGCAAATGAAAATTACTCAAAAAAGCTAATGCAAATGCAATTGAAAGAAATATTACCTCATTATGGTGGAGGGGCTTGACTAGATGCGCGAGTTTTTGCGTCGTTTGAGAATATGGGGCTTTTGGATCTAGTATCTCCTGAAGGAAGTGAAGAGGGATATGATTTAGCAAGATGACTAGTTTTTTGTTTGATGCGATGCATCGTGCTCAGGGCACTAGTCGGTGATGATCTTTCCTCTATGTGGGTCGGCTCCGTAAGGGTGTCTTGAGACTGGTGATCGCTTGTAAACGTATATGATAAGGTAAGAAAATCAGGTATATGATAAATTTTAAAAATTCAAATTACATATTGAAAATAAAATTTAGTAAAAATTAAAATAAAGGAATACAATTAAATTTTAAATATTTTGAAGTTAACATTAGAGAATTATGAATAAAAAATTAATATAAAATAAAATTGAGAAATAAAAATATATATAATAAATCGGGTATGGGTCGGCGGGTACCCGGTTAACCAACATTTTATGACCCTGGTCTGACCTAGAAACTGAAAAAAAGAGCTAGTCGAGTACCCGACCCTAAAAATCAGGTATTTTTATTATAAATACTAGATATTTTTTAAATGGGTCGACGAGTTGAGTCAATCAGGTCGGGTATTTTTTAACACCCCTACATGACATGCATTGTGGCATCATTCGATTGGAGGATTAAATTTATTTTAATTTATTAAAAGTATAACTAAATTGAGAGAATATGTAAATAACAGAAACCAAATGTGTGATTATATCAAAATATTTAACTGCTGTAACGACAGTTAACTCAGGATGACCACATCTTAATTAAATAAAAACGAAAGTGGTCATATCTTATATTTTTTTGGAATCAGTGACCAAAAGTGGACAAAACACAAACATAAATGACTTTCCATATAATTAACCCTATATTTTATTCAAGTGACAGATCTTCAAGTTTGAAATTAAATTATAAATTTTGAAAAATTATTATATTATAATTTAGAAATAATTTTTTAAAATATCTTATCATCAGAGTCTTCGATTAGTTTATATTCTGATTATGATCAACTAAAAAATTATTTCTAAAATTATAATATAAACACATGTTTATGATCGATTATAATCATTTTATGGTCAGAATTGTAGTTGATCATAAACATGTGATTAGAGAATATAATAATTTTTCGAAACTAAAATTCTGACCATTGAATGATTATAATGTGATCAACTTACAAATAACCATCATGACCATAGGTTGTCACACGAACTACTCTCACTATAAATACTCCCAATTGAAAATGGAGTGAGGGCTACAATCTTTACGATTTTGGAATCTTTTTTATCCTTTCTCGATCACTTTCTTTCCTATGATGACCCATTTCTTTCCTCCAAATATCTGCTAACTACCGTTCTTTTATCGGCTGCAACTTTTCTCTCAAATCAGAAGGGATAAACTGTCACGACCAACGAGTCAAACTTGCTCCATCAATACAATATACTTTCATAATTTTTAAAGGGGTTAAACTGAAATCCGCCCATTGTAAGATGGTTAAATGTAATCCCAATATTCATTTGCTTAAACCTTTACACATTTAAAGGGACTCAAAATGAAATTTTCCTTAATTGAGGAGGCCAAGGCCCCTTAGTTCTCCATCAGCTTCACTCTTGCTATTAAATGAAAGCTTCTACAGGTTCATTAGGTGTCAACGCTTAATAAACTTGAATATTTTCCAGAGTTATTTGAGGTTTCCAAATTTGACTAACATATAAAAAAATCATACACTATTTAGATTGTTCTTAAATAAGTTTTTGAATTTTTATTTGTATTTAATTAAGTAATTGTTTCAGATATAATATTACTTTAATAATTAAAAAATATGTTTTCTATTTCAAGTAAAAGAATCATATTACTTTTTAATAGTGGAAAGGGTAACAACTCAACTTGAACTCTATTGTATTTAGAGGTGATTGTTTGATCGAGTCGAGTAATGTTATTTTTTTGAGTTAGTCGGTTTGACGAATTATATTTTATATGTTAAATTTTATTTGAATTTTTTTCAAGTTTATGTTTAAATTTAATTGTAATTATTTTTCATACTATGATACAAATTTGTAACACCCCCAACCCGTATCCGACCCGGATCCGAGTTCGAGGTATCACATTGACTTTTCAAAACTTTTGCTTGTACAAAATTAGTGAATAATTTAAAACTTTTTATAACATATAACTTATTCAAAACGTTTATAAAACTATTCAGAGCTTATACAATACATTTTTGAATACATGCCAACTAAAACTTTAGTTGTTAACATACATATTATTCATCTTTCTTCTGATCTGACCTTCAGTAAGGGGAACTGACCTGTCTTGCTCCACATTGCTCTTTACTCTTCTCACTTCTAGAACCTACGTGTGAAACAATCACACGCTAAGTCTATGACTTAGTGAGGCAATAAACATATAATGTAAACATTTACTAGTAATCATTTCTTACAACTCATATACTGTATTATCATTCATATCTCTATCTCCTGTTCCTATGATCTTTTATGTCCATATTATATATCTGATAGACTTGTTATATCATCATGTCAATCAATTATACTCATTCACATATACCTTAATAGGTACTCACGTATACCATAACATATATATATCATGTCATGTAAAACATATATCCTATCGTAAATCAAACACACAAGCAACTATATCATCATCTTCATTCTTATCACTATCATTGATTCCTTTATCGTATAATCTTATAATTACCATTTGTACCATCATATATCACACATAACCTTTCATAAGGAAACAAACATATCATCATATCCAGTTTATTAATATTATCTCTTTATTAGCCCATGGTACACATGCGAGAACTGTAGATACGTGAGTCTATTGAGGTTGTGCACCACGATGTTGTCACCACATCTCGTATAAATGTCCCGAAGGACCTATCCAGAGGTCACAAAGACCCCGGTAACTATCCAGAGGTCATAAAGAACCTCGGCAACTGTCCATAGGTCCCGACAAACCTAGGTAAACTGTTCATAGGTCCCGAAGAACCTAGGTAAACCCTCGACTCTTGGCATGCCAACTATACCCCTAGCTCTCATATCACATAACATGGGCATTATCATTTATAACATTTCATATCACTTGTTATTTCTCTTCTGTCACATACCACATGTATGTGTAACCATATATCTCATATCATATCACATGTAACACAAGTGCATGTATTCACGTAGATCGTTTCATATGACTTATATCATTTCTCATTTGTTCATGTAACTCGCATGTCATATCATGTAACATATAACACATATACCATAACTTCATATCACATACTTATATCAATTCACACTTAGTCACATGGGTCATTTCTCATAACATATATATTCTCATATAACCTATGACTTATTATCAAGTACTCAATTAATGTTCCTATATGGTTCCATCTTTATCATATAACCTATGAGCTATTCTTATATTACCCTATATCAACCATACTTTGATTATCTCACTTTTCATATCATTCATTTATCACATATATGTCACTTTGCTTATAACACTTCTCTGGTTTTCATATGACATGTAAATCATTGTCATCTCTTGTTCTCATATAATTCCATACAGTCACTTATCACTTATCACATAGTTTACATCCTACGACCATAGAATCATATCAATAACACATATACTCATGCACACATATAAATCATAACAAACACATACCTCTATGAATTCATGCATTTTACTATTGGAAATAGACTTATCATAAGTCTTATTTTCCATTTAACATCATATACTAAATAATGTGCACTCACCTTGGCCTCACTAAGTTTTAATCCACTTTATGATTTCCTCTCTTTCGATCGAATATTAACTTGATACACAACCTGGAACTTGTTCATGTTCGATATCTACATAATTATACATTGATACATATCAGTATCCCATTGTTATAATCTAATCTATCATTTCTTAGACCAGAAGAAATATATATTTCAATTTCCCCTTGAAGTGCATCGATGCATGCTACAGTGCATCGATGCATTCTTTAACATGTGCATCGATACACAAATTACCTTCGCTGTTTTCATTTTAAAGTGATGCATCGATGCACTCCTTGTGCATCGATGCACCATTTGCATTCAATGTTTCTTCTTTAAAGAGTGCATCGATGCACATTGAATGTGCATCGATACACCTTGCCCAGAATTTGCATTTTAAGCCCAAAAATCCATTTAATTCAACTCAAATACTTCACATTTCATCCCCTTTCGTATTCCTTACTTACATATACATATTTTCCCTCATTTCTACTCAATAATTACTTCTTTAACCTCTATATCCTATTCTTCTTAAGAAATTCAAGAATCATACCCAAATTTTAACATGTTACAAATCCAATTCTAATACTTCATACATGTTAATTAGATTGATGACAAGTCAAATTCACTCTAAAACCTCATTAAAGAACCCTCTTTCAATATTTCACTTATTCCTCTCTTTTCTTTAATCCCCTTTATTCTCTTCATCTTAATGTTTCAAGATAATTTAAGCTCTTTTTATGCTTAATTATCACCTAATAATCAAAACTCAACCTTAAATTTTAGCTAATAATCAACAAATAAAGAAACTCACCTTTTCCTAGCTTGAGCACGTTGGAGAAGATGAAAGCAAGTGAAGAAGAAGAGAGTTTTCATCTTCCTCTCCCCACGTGTTAATCTCCTAATAAAAGGGAGAAAATATCTTTCCTTGTTAATTGACTATTTTACCCTTTACTTCATTTAATAATTACCAATAACTTTTATGATTTATTTCCAAATAAATCATTGAACTAATCCATGGTTCTACTCTAGTCACCAAATTCTGAAACTTTATAATTTGATCACTAACCCAATATTGAGGATGTTACAAATCTCCCCTCCTTTAAAGAAAATTCGTCCTCGAATTTTCACTGAACATATCAGTAAGAACATATCTTCTAATGTTCTCATGCTACTTCCTTTACTTAATCTTTCCTTCCTTTATTCCATTATTCCTTTATTTGTTCCAAATTGAAATCTCCTTATACATAAATCATATATTTCCTTTCATATTCATATACTCTTGTCTTATCACCTATACTCATCTCTATCTTTTCCTCCAATCTTATAACTCTATCACTTTTACTCTAATATCTAGTCAATAACATATGTTCAATCTATGACACAAACCCTAGTCAACCAATCATACACATCCTACCTTTCATCATTTCTTAATCTTTGTCTGTACTTTAATACACATGATCTTTTCATATTACTTTATACTTCTCTTTCAATCCTTATTTTCCCTCAACCATAAGTGTCGTTATTTCCTTCACTATATCTCATTCATATGATCAACATATTGTTCAGCATGTAATCTCGTTAGTCAACGCTAACTCTTTCTTCTAGAGTACAAACCCTTATCATATCCACACTCTTGCTTATATACCATACTATTTCTTTGTTTCAAATCCATAACTCTGATTTCATTCATTTTATAAATGTATCACTGATGCACTTATTGTTAAACTCTTCTACAATTCTAACCACATCATTTTATCTTTTAACGTTCTTATGGTGACATTTGTCCACCATACTCTAGCTTTCTCTTATAATAACGAAACTTCTCAATTTAACTTATCCACTTTGGAGAAATAACAACCATCTAACATTATCTTCATATCATTTATTCAAATGTCTATAACAACAGAACCTTTCTTGAATTCACCCTTGAACTCAGGTGCTCTTAACTCTTTTAACTATTTCTATACATTCATTCAACATCATGAAACATTCTCTAATATTATACAGGCATTCCCTGAGGTTTTCGCTCTTCTCCCTGTCTGGCCAGGGCAGGTGAATGCTATTACCTTCAAGTCTATCGCCTTGTGATTCACTTTGGAAGCTCTCATATATTCATGTGCTCATATTATTTCTTCTATCACATATCACGTGTGCATATGATCATCCAATTAATATCATATAACATATATATCTCCTAAATCATTCTCAAATATTCACTTATCTTACATAACATAACAATTTAACTCTATTAACAAGACATCACCCTCTTTACCCTATCAGATCAGAAATTTTCACTCTATGTTGGCATGTACACATTTTTAAAACTCATTTGACTTCGGTTTAAGCCTAGAATCGGCTAAACCTTAGCTCTGATACCATTAAATGTAACACCCCAAACCCGTATCCGACCCAGATCCGAGTCCGATGTATCACATTGACTTTTAAAAACTTTTGCTTGTACAAAATTAGTGAATAATTTAAAACTTTTTATAACATATAACTTATTCAAAACGTTTATAAAACTATTCAGAGCTTATACAATACATTATTTTGAATACATGCCAACTAAAACTTTAGTTGTTAACATACATATTATTCATCTTTCTTCTGATCTGACCTTCGGTAAGGGGAACTAACCTGTCTTGCTCTACATTGCTCTTTACTTTTCTCACTTCTGTAACCTACGTGTGAAACAATCACACGCTAAGTCTATGACTTAGTGAGGCAATAAACATATAATGTAAACATTTACTAGTAATCATTTCTTACAACTCATATACTGTTATTATCATTCATATCTCTTATCTCTTGTTCCTATGATCTTTTATGTCCATATTATATATATGATAGACTTGTTATTATATCATCATGTCAATCAATTATACTCATTCACATATACCTTAACAGGTACTCATGTATAACATATAACATATATATATATATATCATGTCATGTAAAACAAATATCCTATCGTAAATCAAACACAGAAGCAACTATATCATCATCTTCATTCTTATCACTAGCATTGATTCATTTTATCGTATAATCTTATAATTACCATTTATACCATCATATATCACACATAACCTTTCATAAGGAAACAAACATATCATCATATCCAGTTTATTAATATTATCTCTTTATTAGCCCATGGTACACATGTGAGAACTGTAGATATGTGAGTCTATTGAGGTTGTGCACCACTATGCTATCACCACAGCTCGTATAAATGTCCCGAAGGACCTATCCAGAGGTCACAAAGACCCCGGTAACTATCCAGAGGTCATAAAGAACCTCGACAACTGTCCATAGGTCCCGACGAACCTAGGTAAACTGTCCATAGGTCCCGAAGAACCTAGGTAAACTGTTCATAGGTCCCGAAGAACCTAGGTAAACCCTCGACTCTTGGCATGCCAACTATACCCCTAGCTCTCATATCACATAACATGGGCATTATCATTTATAACATTTCATATCACTTGTTATTTCTCTTCTGTCACATATCACATGTATGTGTAACCATATATCTCATATCATATCACATGTATCACAAGTGCATGTATTCACGTAGATCGTTTCATATGACTTATATTATTTCTCATTTGTTCATGTAACTCGCATGTCATATCATGTAACATATAACATATATACCCATAACTTCATATCACATACTTATATCAATTCACACTTAGTCACATTGGTCATTTCTCATAACATATATATTCTCATATAACCTATGACTTATTATCAAGTACTCAATTAATGTTCCTATATGGTTCCATCTTTATCATATAACCTATGAGCTATTCTTATATTACCCTATATCGACCATACTTTGATTATCTCTCTTTTCATATCATTCATTTATCACATATATGTCACTTTGCTTATAACACTTCTCTGGTTTTCATATGACATGTAAATCATTGTCATCTTTTGTTCTCATATAATTCCATATAGTCACTTATCACTTATCACATAGTTTACATCCTATGATCATAGAATCATATCAATAACACATATACTCATGCACACATATAAATCATAACAAACACATACCTCTATGAATTCATGCATTTTACTATTGGAAATAGACTTATCATAAGTCTTATTTTCCATTTAACATCATATACTAAATAATGTGCACTCACCTTGGCCTCACTAAGTTTCAATCCACTTTATGATTCCTCTCTTCGATCGAATCTTAACTTGATACACAACCTAGAACTTGTTCATGTTCGATATCTACATAATTATACATTGATACATATCAGTATCCCATTGTTATAATCTAATCTATCATTTCTTAGACCAGAAGAAATGTCTATTTCAATTTCCCCTTGAACTGCATCGATGCATGCTACAGTGCATCGATGCATTCTTTAACATGTGCATCGATGCACTACCCATGCATCGATACACAAATTACCTTCGATGTTTTCATTTTAAAGGGATGCATCGATGCACTCATTATGCATCAATGCACCATTTGCAATCGATGTTTCTTCTTTAAAGAGTGCATCGATACACCTTACCCAGAATTTGCATTTTAAGCCCGAAAATCCATTTAATTCAACTCAAATGCTTCACATTTCATCCTCTTTCATATTCCTTACTTACATATACATATTTTCCCTCATTTCTACTCAATAATCACTTCTTTAACCTCCATATCCTATTCTTCTTAAGAAATTCAAGAATCATACCCAAATTTTAACATGTTACAAATCCAATTCTAATACTTCATACATGTTAATTAGATTGATGACAAGTCAAATTCACTCTAAAACCTCATTAAAGAACCTTGTTTCAAGATTTCACTTATTCCTCTCTTTTCTTTAATCCCCTCTATTCTCTTCATCTTATTGTTTCAAGATAATTTAAGCTCTTCTTATGCTTAATTATCACCTAATAATCAAAACTCAACCTTAAATTTCAGCTAATAATCAACAAATAAAGAAACTCATCTTTGCCTAGCTTGAGCACGTTGGAGAAGAAAAAAGCAAGTGAAGAAGAAGAGAGTTTTCATCTTCCTCTCCCCCACATGTTAATCTCCTAATAAATGGGAGAAAATATCTTTCCTTGTCAATTGACTATTTTACCCTTTACTTCATTTAATAATTACCAATAACTTTTATGATTTATTTCTAAATAAATCATTGAACTAATCCATGGTTCTACTCTAGTCACCAAATTCTGAAACTTTACAATTTGATCACTAACCCGGTATTGAAGATGTTACAAAATTTGTTTCGATTTAAACAATTCTAATCGTCTAAGATATACACATATATTTTTTTCATATTCTTTTTTACATGCGTAAGTAAGATTTGTAATATTATACAATAAATCATATATCATCTAAAATTATAAAATACATTTATAATGTTATTTTTTTATAAAAAGAGATTTTGAGGAAAAAAAGTATGAATGAGAGTATAAAGGAGTCAAAGAATTGATAGGAAGAAAGAATTTGTAAAAAGTTGTAGTCAAATGACTAAATTGAATAAAGTACAAGTTAATGGACTAAATTGAAAATAGATACAATTTGTTGATAAAAATAGGAATTAAAGTTAAATAAGTATTTATACAGTCTTAGACGAGTTTAAGATTCAAATTTTGTCTAAATGGACTTAAAATATTGGTAATGCATAAAAACATTATCCCACATTGAGTAGGAAATATCACTGGCTTGTGTATTTATAGTGTTTATTCTTCCCTCTTTATTGAGTGATAGAGAACAAGGGCCTATCTCGCGCGCTGCTGTCGTCCCATCCTTGTGGATGAGGCTTATGGAAATATGTATCTTTGACATGTCCAAGCGGATACTATATTTTTAAAGAAAATTCGTAAAGATTTTTCTTGAGTATAAAAGTTTGTGAAAGAATTTTTATTCTAATATTTATAGGTTGCAGTGTGATTTAAATTTTAGAGGGTAACAACTAAGATTAATTAACTGTCTTTTGATTTCTGAAATTTAAAACCTGAATAGTTAATTTCTGAAATTTTGTCTGTGAAACATTGGATGTATCTGGACAAGTTTTCAGATTTGTTCAGAGTGTTTATTCTTCCAGTTACAGAATAATTACAAGAGTCGCAAATGTAATTACTTGAGTTACAAACGGATGGAAATTAAATCACAAATCTGGACTATTTTGGGGCTAGATTCATTCGTTTATGACAATAGTTTCAAACAGTGTTTTAATTCATAAATTAATCAGATTTATATATGATTTTTGTTGGACATTTTTATCCCTGAAGCTCAGTATATAAATAGAGAGGAGTCATAAGCTTCTCAACTCACTCTTGACTCTTACATATTCTCTCAGTCTAAAACATTCCTTGCTTTCTTTCTTTGCTATCAGAATAGCAGTATCACTGGCAATTTACTCTGGTTTTGGGTGTACGAATTCTAGGAGCGACTTGTTAATCTCGTGGGACGATCTGCATATTGCAGTGATTACACACATCAGGGCAAATTTGTTTCTAAGGCAATGACTTTCACCACGACACAGTTTTAGTTGTTCAATTGTTTATTTTTTATTTATCGTGTCAGTGCTAACAATGTGATTTTGTAATATACATTTCCAGCAAAAACGAATAAGGAATGTTCTTACAAATAAAGGATCTTTATGGGTGGTATGGATCTACACTTATGTGTTATGGGTGTAGATTTTTGACAAGTCGATTGTAAGCCCCATTTCAACTAGAATTTAAAGAAGATCTTAAGATTTAGTGATGAGGCTAGGTCTTTGTTCACTGGTCGGTCTGGTTGGGGCAAGATAACGACGAGGTGGCTTTGGGGAGACTAAGGATAAGAAGGGTAAGGTTGAGTGGCAAAAGGTTGTTTTGTTCTCCATGAATGTCCCTAAGCACTCTGCCATTGTTTGGATGGCAGTGCTTAGGGAAGAAATAAATTATAGACAGTTTAGGGATGTTAAGAGAATGTGAGTGAGATTGTAGATACTATCAAAGGGATTATTCGTATTAAGGAGTATAGGAAGAAAATTAGATGTGATACTGTAAATCAGAGCCTCTGTGTTGCTTGGGGATTGTAAATTTTTTCTCTTTGAAGGGGTGTTATATTTATTTATTTTTTGTAGCAGGATTAGTCTGCTTCTTGGATAATAAGAGCTTCGATTTATCCAAAAATAATATTTTATATGTGTCGATGTTGAGGAGGTTAAGTTGAAATCGATTTATGAGAAAGAATCATTAAAGATCCTTGCTAAAGAGGTTAAAGAACTTCAAAAAGAAAAAAAAAAGATTCTACTTATAAAAGTTTTATGGTGAAACCATGAAGCTGAGGAGATTAGATGAGGGATGGAAGAGTTTATACGACTTCAGTATCTGCATTTTTCAATTTAAATAAATTTTGAGAATAATTTTTTTTAAAGTGGAGAAAGTTTTAACTCCTTGAATTTTTGAATCAATTGCATTTAAATGGATCCGATACTTTACGGATCGAACAATTATAGATGTGATATGTGTGACTTTTTTACCATATTACGTGTTTTATTATTTATGTATACTTAGCATGATACTATGTGAAACCATACAATCTTTTCTTGAAGTTGATTGTGAGAATTATTATTAATGCTATGTGAGACCACAATCACATTATACTTTTGTGACGAGAATTATTAGCAAGACTATGTGAAAATGATATTTCTTATCTCGACTACCTGATTGCTATATGATACTGAGTGCCAATTTTGTTTATTTTTTTTAACCAAAACATTAACCGACCCTTTATTGGATAAAGTAAATAAAAGAAACAAAACACACAAAATAAAACAAACACCACTACCAAAAAGAAAAGCATGCTAATCGTCTTCTCCACAACCCAACTAAAATCCATGAATGCTTCAAGTGGCGAAGACCAACATCGCAAAATAGAACTTGTTCACACTCCAACCAGACGGAGAGAGAGCACCCTACGATGGTTCTAACCTGCGCCTATCCTCATCAGCTTGCTCTTCCATTGCTCGAGGAGCCTCCTCGATCCAGAACTGATTGTCTTCATCGTGATTATGCATCATCGCCAACAAGTGTGATGCTTTGTTACTCGACCAATGGATATGCCGATAGGTACATGCATGTAATCCCCCCGCTTTTCCTTTTGCTTCCCATATTAGCGCACTGATCTCAGAGTAATCAGTATTCTCTGGGATAACTTGAGATCATAGCTTTCGAATCCCCCTCGATCACCACATCCCTGAAGCCTAAATCAACAGTAAGATCTACGGTGTGAATGGTCGCCATTGCTTCAGCCGCAAACATCGAGGTAATCTGACTCATCTTCCTCCTGCTCGCCCCCATAATGTTACCCACAGCATCACGGATTAAAATGCCTGACCATGCTGCATTTTTTAGCTTATTTGAAACATGCATCGAAGTTTATTTTGACAGCAGAGAGAGACGGTGGACTCCACTGAAAGATAAAGTCTGACCGGGACGATTGGATGCTCGCATTCACCATGGAAAAATCTTGACATTGAGCACAAATGGAGGTAATAATCTCATATACCCCCATATTTTTCCCTTCATGGTACTGTAAATTATGTGCATGCCACAATACTCAAATGCCAACAAAAATAATCAGCCTCACACTAACTGAAAGATGAGTTAAAACTACCCAAACCACTGTTGAAAATCAGTCGAGTTATGTTGAGAAGGCCAATGAATTGCTAACCCCTCCCACATTTCACGAGCTAATAAACAATCTATGCTGATATGTACATTCGATTCAATTACATTCAAATAATTTGTGCAATAAGGATATGAAATTAATCTTTTAATAAAAAGATTTTGTTTTGAAGGTATGAAATTATGAAAAAAATTCCACACCTGAATCCTGATTCTCCGTTGACATGCGCACTCCCAAAAATGCTTGAAGAACTCTACAAATAATTGTGAAACTTCATCCTCCCCCAATAGTAACCGATAACCACTACGTACACTGTACAGACCAGACCTTTCCCCAGACCATACATGACAATTCGCCTGCCAAAAACGCGAGATAGGCATAGCCAGAATTTTGTCCCTATTCGTCTCCAACAAAATGATCGAGATAAGCTCCGAGTTCCATTGTCTTGACTCCTTCACCATAAGATCTGAAACACGTGAAACCGAATCAATAAGAGGAGTTAGAAAATTTTGTAGAGAGCATCCTGGGAGCCAAAAATCGTTCCAGATAAAGATCGCTTCTCTTGCCCCCACTTTCCATCGCAAACCTTTCTCAAGCAAGCATTTCGAGCTCCAGATACTCCGTCAAATGTAAGACGGGTGAGACCCGAGTCTTTAACCAAAGAGAAGAGCGATATTAAATTTCTTTAAGTCCCAAAAACCTAAACCTTCATCCTCCTTCAACGAGCAAAAAGATTGCCACGTACACCAGTGAATACCACGTGTTTGCTTCAACTTCTGCCACCAGCCATATTAGCCTCTAGCTCTTTGCATAAGCTCTTCGGGAGCAAAAACTAGGACATATCATAAAACATGATAGCTTGGAGAACGGACTTGATGAAAATCTCTTTTCCCTCGTGAAAGTAAGCGAATGCACCAATTATGGATACGAGATTAAAATTTGTCCTTCAGATTCAAAAATGCCCCTATTTTATTCCTTCATACAATTTTCGGGAGAGCCAAGTACTTTTCAGGATTGGAAATCCACCTCAAAAATTCGGTGAACATCATTTCGATTCACATAAACCATATTCGAACTGAAAATGAGGTTCGACATCTCAAAATTAATAAGTTGACCTGAACTCTCTCCATAGACACAAAATACGTCCTTCAACCTAGCCCTACATCCTGTTGTTGCCTCGCCAAAAATAAAACTATTGTCAGCAAAAAAAAAACAAATGATAAAGCACAAACGCATACCTATTAACTCTAATACCCTTCAAACCTCCCGAAGACTCCGCTTACCGAATCAAAGAGGAAAGCCCCTCACTGTAAATCAAAAACAAGTAGTGACTCAAAGGATCCCCTAAAGAAGACCCCTCTGCGGTCTGAAACGATAACCCACTAGTCTATTAACGATAACTGAGTAAGAGACAAAACTAACGCAACGCTTGATAATATTAATCCATCGAGACGAAAAACCCAACCGACCCATGATGTTCCAGAAGAAGTTCCATTCGACCCTATCATAGGCCTTACTCATATCAAGCTTTAAAGCAAAATAACATGTACGACCCTCTCTCTTCCGAACAAAAGAATGCAACACTTCATAGGCAGCTATGACATTATCTGAAATTAACCTGTTTGGGAGAAAAGCGCTCTGCCCTTCATCAATACAAACATTAAGTACCCCTTGAAATCTAAAAACTAACATTTTAGAAACTAACATTTTACTTCCTCAATATCAAACCACCCTTCAAGAAGACCAATACAATAATCGACCACTTCCTCTCCAATTATGTGCAAGAAAAGTTGGTAAAACAATGCTCCAAGCCCATCTTCTCTCGAAGCCTTCAATGGGCTCATGGCTTTAACTGCTGCCGCAGCTTCCTCTCTTGAAAACGAACTTAACAATTGCTCATTCATCTCATGAGTTGGAGGAAGTCAATGAAGTGTAAATATCTCTCGTGGAACTTGTAGTTTGAATCAGGTAGTCGAGCTAACGACATTAACAAATCGTTTTAATTGGAGACAACCCATTCTTTGCTTTAATTTTTTACAATATTTTTGAGTATTTATGTTTTTCAGATACTCTGGAATTTTTTTATCAAACTTAAATAGATTCAGATCGAATATTTTCAGTCGAATAGTGTAAAATGTTTCATCCTAGAAAGAAGCAATTCGAACGATCAACATTAAAGTTCAGACCCATGCCGTGCGCACCGTTTAATTAAGATGTGCATGATATCAAACCCCGCCCCAAGCTTGGTGCACAATAGCAAAACCACCCTCTGCCCTGCCATTTCAACCTATTCCACAATATAGTTTTGCTGTACGATAGTCTAATATAAGGTTAAGAAAAGACGTTACCGAAAATGTTAATATTTTTTAACATTTTCGATAGAACGAAACCTAAAATGTTATTTTTAATATCGAAAATGTTAATTTCGTTACCTAAAATGAATATTTCCGATATAAACATTTCTGGTAGAAAAAATAACATTTTAGGTAGCGCCCGATATTAATATTTCCGGTAGAAAAAAAATAACATTTTAGGTAACGCTCTACTAAAAATATTAAAAAAATATTAACATTTTCGGTAACATTTTTCGTTAGCCTTATATTAGGTTATTTTTCTTTATACATCCCTATTCCATGTGAGTTTTTTAAACCATTTAAACCCCACATTTTATTTGTTTGTGGGTCCCACCTCACTTATTTCACTCCTTATCTATTTGAAACACCATTGGTTTTATTATTATCAACCCTATGACCAGACATACCCCACCCCATATTTAATTTATCAATCCCTCGTGTGCTTCATAAAAGACCAAAGCCCTCTCTACCTTATATTTTACAACCCCGAGTGCACCGATCAAGCCTTCTTCCCTCTCTTTTGCTTTTCGCCTCATCACGTAATTAAAAACCCCCACGCCGCTCACTACTCCAAGCAGATCCTTTGCCCAACCACAATGGAAACTTTGGCATTGATCCGCACTCTGACAGCTTCCCTTTTAAGTGATCGAATCCAATCGAGCATCTCGCGGTCGTGACCATCATTAGACACGGGAAGTATCTCTATTCCCTCTCCTATGCTTTAATTTTTTATATTAGAACAAATCTTTAAGTAAGGGATATAGCTTACATCGATTTTCTCTCACTTGTTTTAATGATTGAATTTGAGTTGCCTTGGTTGATACGTTGGAATATTTTGTTGCCTATCCTGATTCTTGTCTTATTTCTTTGATTGCCTTGTGCGTTTGTGATCCCACTTTTATTGAAATTAGGGTGCATGATAGTAAATGGCATGACTAGTGTTTTTCTTTAAATCTTTTGCTTGATATCTCATGCGTTTTTTTATTGATATGTTCCTTGATTCGATACACTCAACAAACCAATGTCCTTTTCATTTTGCTCATTTTATTTGATTGAGTGTGCCGGACTAATTGATGTTCTACAACTTGTGATTAAATGCATATCGAGACCTCATATTTTGAACTCAATGCTTAATATGATAGAGGCACTTAGGATTTACCCACTTCTCTACCCAAATTGTCTTCCCTTTTGTTTATATCTATTAGTGAACCAATGTTGTGTCTTTACCCTTTTTTTATTTTAACACATTGAAAAACTCAAAACCTTTTTTATTTTTACCCTCTTTTGTTACCCTAGTCAAGACAGAGATTGATTTGTCCCCCGAAAAAAAAGAAACGTTCGAGAAAAAAGAAAAAAAGAAAAAATGGTTCGAACAACAACAAAAATAGAAAAGGTTAGAAAAAGAAAAAAAAAAGAGGAATTGATCGTTTGACTTTTGTTATACTTCTCTGCATTTATTTACTTTATTTATTTTGCGGTATGAACTTGCTTTGTACATCTCTTGTCTTGATACTTCACCCATTTTTGGTATTTTTTCCTACCTTAACCTAAGTCTCGTTACACACCTTTTAAAGACTATTTGATTAACGCATCTTGTTCATTTTAGTGGTTGAGACTTGATTTATTCACAAACTTATGGTAATGTCATGTTTGGTTCTAGCTTGAATGTTTTTTTACTCGAAACACTTCGAGTGACAATGAGTGAATCCTTGTGAGGTATTGAGTCTTGTTCTATTAAAATTGATAGATTATTGGGATAACATGGTTTTGCTTAACTTGCTCCTAGTTATGCCTTTTACTTGATTGTTACTTGAATTTGATAATTGTTGTGATATTGATTCGTTTGGTTGTTTTGGACATATTGCGGAATGGAGAATGGTAACTTGAGATTTTGATATATTTGATTAAGGCATGCTTGAGGACAACTATTGAATAACTGAAGGAGAATTTGACGAATGTTTTATTTTGTTATTATTTTGTTGTCAATTACTCCTTGTTAATCATTCTATATTGCTGATTTGAGTTGCTTTTATTTGATTTATTGTAGGAATTTAATTTCTATAAAACAACATTAAAAGAGCAATTTCTGTAGTTTTTATTTTTTGGAATCAATGATGAACACATGGGCATGACGTGGGACATGACACGGTCTAATGTGGTAGTTTCTAGAAGATCCAGTCAGCAACAATTTTTAGAAGGTCAAATCAGCATTAATATAGAAGGTGGACGGGCAAAGATGATTTAGGAATTTGAATTTGAAAACATTTTAGGATTTATCTTTAGATTAATTTTAAGATATTTTTATTTTTGAATTTATCTTGTTCCATCTATGGTTTTAGAAGACTATAAATATCCCTTGGGGTAAAGCTTGACACGTACTTCATCTTTTTTCTTTCGGTTTTATAAAAATTCTCCTTGGTTTTCTTTTATTTTCTATCTTTGATTTTTTTTTAAGTTTTTACTTTCTTTTAAAAATGCTAATTATGATTTCCATCATGCTTAGCTAAACTTTTATTTAGTCGATGGCTTAGCAACGACTCAATTCATTTAGTGAGAATTGAAACACACATAATATCTTCGGATATCATTCTCAATTTTCTTCAAACTTGGATTGACAATCGGTCTTTCCTTTAAAATTTCAACACTTTATTTTGAAAAGAGTTTGTTGGTTTGGATTTTGTTTTAATTTAAAGTTACGAGTAAGAGTTGGCTTGTAGCAAATTCAATTTCCTATTAACACACTTAGCAGTAGTTCACTAAGGCAAATTGAGATCGGATTTGATTCTCATTGAGACAACATAATCCAAGTTGGGCTTTTCCAGCACTTACATCTGTTTTGGTGCTAACATCGATAGCCGTAGTTAGTCCAAACAATGATTGATTTTCAAAGGTTGACATGAGAATATCGGTTTACCAAAGAGAAAAGTCAGTTACAAGGGTTGGGCCTTGTAGACTATACCTGACATGAATCCCGAAGTAAAATCTTTTTCGATGGTCGAAATGAATAGAGGCAAAGTGAAGCTTGAGGCTATTCTTCATCACTTCTTTTTTCAACTATTATTTTCGCTCTTTGTTATTTCTTTACTTGTTTTATTTTTTTAGTTTTTATATTACCAAACTCCCTTTTTATTTTACTTTAGTCTCCTTGGATTAGGATCAATACAAGACGACAATTGAAATTCTAAGTGACTGCGGATTTACCCTTCTTCTCTATAGTATGTTTTAATTTATTTCACGTGAGAAAAATAAATTTTTATTTGATAATTACGACACTGGTTACCCTTAGTTCTCCTTCAGCTTCACCCTTGTCGTTAAATGAAGCTTCTACAGGTTCATTAGGTGTCAACGCTGAATGAACTTGAATATTTTCTTTAGTTATTTGAGGTTTCCATATTTGTGTAACATATAAAAAATCATACACTATTTAGATTGTTCTTATATAAGTTTTTTTAATTTTTATTTGTATTTAATTAAGTAGTTGTTTCAAATAAATTATTACTTTAATAATTAAAAATATGTTTTCTATTTCAAGTAAAAGAATCATATTATTTTTAATAGCAGAAGTGTTAACATGCCAACTTGAACTCTATTGCGTTTAGTGGTGATTGTTTGAACGAGTCGAGTAGTGTTATTTTCGAGTTAGTCGGTTTTACAAATTTATCAATTCATTCATTTCAAGTTGAGTTGGGATTTTTAAGTTTATGTTAATTATTTATAATGTTATGATTTAAATTGGTTTCAATTTAAATAGTTTTTTTAACTATATGAGATGTACACATATTTCTCGATTTTTTTACATGTGTAAGTAAGATTTGTAATATTATTTAATAAATCATATACCATCTAAAATTATAAAATACATTTATTTTAAAGAAAAATTATAAAATACCTTTATAATGTTATTTTTTAAAAGAAGAGATTTTGAGGAAAAAAGTATGAATATGAGTATAAAGGAGTTAAAGAATTAATAGGAAGAAAGAGTTGTAGTCAAATGATCAAATTGAATAAAATGAAAGTTAATAGACTAAATTGAAAATAGAAATTAAAGTTACATAAGTATATTTATAGTCTTATAGGAGTGTGAGATTCAAATTTTGTTAAAATGGACTTAAGACGAACGAGGAATTGAAACAAATGAGAAAATCATGTAAAGTTAAGAAATCAAATTGCGAAAGGGAAAGTTTTTAATCAAAAAGGAATTGAAGCTACATAAGTTTTCTAATATAATTTAGGAGCATTTGGTTCAAATTTGATAAAATACACTTGAATCAAGAAATGAATTGAATAAATAAGAAAATCAAGGATCGAATCACAAAACAAACAAATTACTTAAATAAAGATCAAATAACTTACGACAATCTTAATAGTAAATCATTATATATTAAAAATCAAATACCAACAATTAGATGGTCTAGTGAAATGAGGAATTAGGTCCCTTAAGCAAGGTCAGAGGTTCGAATCTTGGCGTTTACAAATGGAGCAAATTGGGTTGGGAGGGTCTCCTCGCCTCTGCAGTACTCGATCTAGATTAGTCGGTCAATAGACTGAATATCAGTGATTAATTTAAAAAAAAATCAAATACTGTAACTAAAAACTAATCTTGAGTTTCCGCCAATTGATGTGTTTGAAATATGCCTTAGAAAGTAAGAACACATCTTGAAATATAAATGTTCGGATCGTATTCGAAAATTCATTACAAGTCAATTAATGTTAGAACATTCAAAAACAACTTCAATTTTCATGTCAAAAACACAGTTTATAAAATTTATACACTAGCAATAATCTTAAAAAATACAAATAATTAAATTAAAAACTTAAAAAAAACAAATAAATGTAACCAGTCTCATCCAAAACAAAATCTCAACCCATACCTATATATAAATGATTCAAAATAAGAATAGATTTGCATGATTTAATCAGTGATCCGAGCGCAGAGGGTTATGATACTGCACCCTCTCGTGTAGGGATTAACCCGTCCAGCAGCGCCACAGTTATAGTAGGATCGGCCCCTTTGGTTGCATGGAACGGCATTCTGCATCAATGACCGGTAGCTAATGTACCTTTTCCCGGCCAACCATCTTCGAGCCATATCCGAATCCCATTCATCGATATATCCTTCGCACTCACCGGAGAGTCCGTCGCATGGTTTGGTCGCACCGCCACCTCAATAACGGACCACGTTCGGGTACATGGTTCGACTCCAATTCATGGCGGTGTTCGAAGACGACGACACAGCCGATAAAGCCATAAAGAAGACGAGGAGAGCACAAGAAAGACGAGTATCCATCAGGGGGAAAATGGGAAGGAGATTCTGCAAAAAGAAAAAGAAGAAATGGGCTATTGGTGACAAACAGATGGGGATATTTTGTTTGGATAAGTGATTATGGGGAGTAATTTTGTGTTGGGGTATGCTTTATATGTGTGATTTAACTTGTTTTACGCTTAGCCTTCACGTTCGTTCGGGGATGCACGTTTCTTGCTCCTAGAAACTTTGCGTGAATGAAGTATTATTAATTAACTCTAGCAGCCTATATTGAAGCCTCTCATCAAGATTTTGATCGTACCTAATACAGATATCTATATTCTCTGTCATCTAAATTATGGACTCCAATTGCTGCAACATACCCTCACCAATATTTGTAAGTTGTTTTATTGTCAACAATAATATTTATTTTATATTTTAATTAATTTCATGTATCTATGGTTAATATAGTTTTATATGCTTTAATTGCTAATTCGAGTATTAAGTGAAATGTACACTATACTATTCTTCAAACTTGCATCATTTTCAACATCAACCAATCCCACACGTTCTACTCATTTGCATCAAAGCAACTCATGCAACGATAAAGAACGGAAAAAGGTTTTATGCTATGGGACGAACTTATAAAAAATTAAGATGAGATGAATTTATAAAATTTATATGAACGAAAACATATTTTCAATAGAAAATATTTAAAATATAGTAATTTAATGATAATATTTAACGGGCATGAATAAAGATGAACAAAACTCAGATTCTACATCAGGTCTATCACACTTAAATCAAAGAAACAATATTATCAAATGTCGCTTGGCATGTTTACAATCATGAGAGTAGATATTCTTCTTCGGGAATGCAATGGAAGACATTAAATGGAGCATGATGGATTTTATTCTATTAATGGAGTTTGAGTATAGATAGTTCTTGCTTCGGGAATGCAATTACGCAAGGATGGACATAAGATTATATATTAGAGGGTGAATTTAAATTTAGGTGGAGAGAATTAAAATTTAGGGGGAGCGAAACATATTTTCAATAAAAAAAACATAACAAATTTAAAATATATGATAATTTAGATTTTCAGGGGCGACTACGTCCACCCACCCCTCTATCCATCCTGTAAGACGTTCAATGGAATTCAACTTCAACATGTTGGGTTTATTCTATTAATTGAATTTGAGGTGATAATGACTAAATTTGAAGGTAATAGTAAACTTGTCCTCCTCCTAAAAATGTATATTATTTGTTTATGGGATAACATACTATTTGCAAGTTGATAGAGTTATAATGTATTGTATTTAGGTATAGACATGAATTTATGTTAGGGACCTAATTTATAAAATTTTAAAGGCAAAAATAATTATCAATAAAAAATACATAAAAGTATTTAAAATATAAGAGAATTTAAAAATTTTAAAGACGACTACCCCACATGTCCCTCGATCCATCCTAATTGTATCCCTATACGTTTTTCTTCCCCTAAATCACATTGTAAGCCAAGCCATAGTAGAGAAGAAATGGTTCAATGGGGGAAATAAGTTTTTCAGCCCTTTTAAGGACCATACGTACACTCATGAATTGGATCTAACCTCTCAAAATCATTCTTATCACATTTCCTATTATAAATCGATGGTTAATATGACTTTTGCCCAAAAGATATCGATACTTCGATTTAGATACTAATTCTCAAGGGAAGATATACCTTCTATTAGTTGTGCATGCCTTAAATTTTATTCGTATTCATCTCATACAGAAATTTAAGAGATAAACTTATAATATAATAGAGTTGAGTTGATGTATACGAATAAGATTTGAGGAAAGATAATGATTCAAATTTATTGCTTTGTGCACAAATTCATAATTTATATTGAGATCATGATTGGACAACATCATTATCAAGAGAAGTCTCAACACCAACATTCAAAGTGTAACATCTTATTGATTTTAGTGAGGATGTATATTAATAGACCTCTTATTGTATTCATATTCAAATATACTTAACACTTAAAATATGAAAAAAAAATGAACACAATATTGAACGAAACTCAATAATATATATAACACAAAAACGACTCTAAAACAAAATAATTAAACATAAAATAAGCTTAGATATGTATGTAATAAATGCTTTTGAAAGGTGAATGTATGATTAATCAAAGGAATCATACAAAGAGAATCATTGTCAAAAGACTCATTAAAAGATCTTCTTAGATCTAAGTGGAGGAAAAAGAGTGTTCTTGACATGAACATAACAGACTGATAAAAGAGGAGTACAAATAACACACACCACTATTCAACAATAAGTAACGGCAAAAGCACAACACCCCCCGCGCACGAGGCATGAGAGTAAAACTTCCGATAGAACACAATAAACTAGCCAAAACAGATACACAGTCATTGCACACACTATAGTTAATACAAGCACCGAGGAGCACAGCAACAAAGCACACCTGAGCAACCAACCAAACAGAAACCAACCCAGACCAAACCTGGACCAAAATGAAGAAGAAACAGAAGCGAACAAGCTTGACTAAGCAACCAGACCAGCTTGAATACATGCAGCATCAAAACAGTCGACATCAAAAGCAGCAACAACAACTGCAAACAACACACAATAGTGGGACACACAATCCCAGACTAAGGTAACTTATAACCGAGCAAAACAGCATAGACCAGACTATAAGAGCTGCAAGACTCAAATCCTTCTGCTAAACTCCAGCAGAAACTGAAAAATGCTATCAATGAGCCCTTGTGGACACGGTCGAACTGGGTCAGAAAAACTACAGTGCTGCATCTTCACCGAAAAACAGAAGACGTTAGAAGAAACATCCTGTCACACCCCAAAGTGGGGACTAAAATATTTATTAAATTAATTTTCGGATTAAATTTTAAATTTTGTTTTAATCAAGGACCAAAGCAAAATTTCTGTTAGTTTCAGACTCGAATCTGGAAACCTCAAAAGTTTAAGGACCTCTAGCATGATTTTGTTATTTTACTATTGATTCCCATAAAAAACTGGTCAACTCCCCTTTTTAGAAGCCCGCTTTTTTTCTTTTTTCTCTCTCTTTCCTCTTTTATCTTGTTCTCCATCCACGTTAAAACCCTATTTCCTATCGACCGTAGCTCTGTTTTCAACACCGCCCTTGTCATTATATTCCTCTCCTCATCCTGAGTCCATTGGTATTGGTTTCGTAGACTCCGTCGCCGATGTGTGAGGGGTTGAGAGAAAGTAAGTTTTCGACGAAGTTTTAACAAGCTCTCCACGTTTCATAGTCGTAAACCGAGCTAAGTGGCCCCATTTGCTTCAAAATAAATTTTAATTATTTTTGGTAATTTTTCCACTATCGAAAATCGCTGCACGCACCGCCGTAGCTCGTGGAGCTTGTCTTTGTTCTGGAAGCCTTCTTGAAGCGGATCAACCCGACCCGCAGACCTGCCCGATCCGAACCCCGTCTAACCCCTCTGCCCAACCCAATTCTCGAACCATCCCAAGGAGAGCAGAGCTGCATCATGCCTCCACTGTTTGACTGCACTACCGTTGACCGATGTTAACTTTTTTAAAAACCTTTCTCTTGACCTTTTTCGACGTCCTGAGTCTGATTTTGCAGTATGTTTCGTCAAATTCTGATTCGGAAGCCCCGAATTGATCCTTATAATCTAAAAATGCATAGTGATTTTAGCATTTTTGTGTTTTATTTAGAATTTGATTATGAATTTAATATGGGATTATTTTTCATGAAGGTACTTGTGTTTCCCTGATAGAGGGTTGACTAGATCATGTGCTTTATGTTCAACTGATCAGCACAACGCACGTACTTCGAGGGCTACTCGTAGGTTTTCGTAACTTGCTTACTTAAGGTTTATTATGTATTACTAGACTTGTGACCTAGTTTTTTTTATTCATAGGATCTAACTCTACTGCTGATCGTGATAGGCAAACTCAGTAGTAGGCTTACCGTATCAATCATTTCAGACCGATTCAAGTGTGTTCTTATTGGTTTTAAAGTATTGTTTTAAAACTATCTATCTGAACTGTTTTAAAATTCTGATGATATTTGATATTCAAACTGCATGACATATGTTTACTACATACTTTGCCCTATGATATATGATTTCTGTATAATTCCGATATGATCTCTGGTTATAGTATATTTTTATATATGACTCTGAATTTTGGCATGATTTAAAGTTTTGCAAACTAAACTATTGTTTTCACTATCATTGGGTGGGTATGATTGGAGGAAGTGTTTCAGGCATAGTCTATAACTACTAAGACCTTACTATAGGCACCTTTGCTTTGTGCACATGCTAAGACCTTACTGCAGGTCCTTATGCTAATAGCATAAGGTTCTTTATGGGTGTACAGCTGGGTGTTTGGTTCAGGGAAACCTACACATTTCGGTATTCGGATGAGGTAGACAATCTTGATTTTAAAACATGTTTCATAAATATTTTTTGAAATATTTATCTGAATGTTTTTACACCATAAGAGCACACTGGGTTTTTTTAGCTCACCCATTAATTTTCAATCTTACAGATACTCTTCGACAGTAAGCTAGCGGACTTAACATCATGAGGATCGAATGTTCTCTATTTTTGTTTACACATATATTATGTATGCCACTTTGATATATATTTTTGTGACACACTTTTATTTTACTGCTGGATACATTGTATCACCAGTATTTTGTTTTAAACCCTGAACTTTATTTACCCTATGTATTTTCTGGTGGTTATACTACACCACTATGTTATCTAGATTATAATTTCTGAAAGAGAAAATAACTTCAGTGACCGAAAATGCCTTATAATATACGATTTTAACCAACTTTTTTTGAATTTGTAAAAATAACCAACGAATTCGCAAGACGAACTCCAATTTCGAAAACACAGTTTCCAAATTCGCAACACAAATTTCCAAAATTCGCAACTCAGTTTTCAAATTCGCAATTCGAATTCGGATTTCGCAACTTAATTACCGATATAGGTAAACACGGTAGAAAAAATTCGCAACTCGAATTCGCCAATTTCGCAACTCGAATGCGCCAATTTGAGTTGCGAAATTGGCGAATTCGAGTTGGGGTTTTTGCTACGGTGTTTACCTATATCGGTAATTTATGAGTTGCGAATTTGAAAATTGATTTACAAATTTTTCTACCGTGTTTACCAATATCGGTAATTTAGTTGCAAAAATCCGAATTCAAATTGCAAATTTGAAAACTGAGTTGCGAATTTGGGAAATTCGAGTTGCGAATTTAAAAACTGTGTTGCAAATTCCAAATTCGCGTTAGGAATTTAGAAATTGTGTTGCGAAATTGGAGTTCGAGTTGCGAATTCGTTGGTTATTTTGCAAATCCAAAAAAAAATGGTTAAAATCGTATATTATAAGGCATTTTCGATTACTGAAGTTATTTTCTCTTTCTGGGAAATGCATTTTATAGATGTTTTAAATATGAAAAGAAATTTATATCTGATATGTGACCATCTAGATTTAGTCGTAACGACTAGATCAGGTATAGGGGTTACAACAACACCACACCTCTTCCACCCAGAACTGAATACGACAGTAAATATCCAAACAGGACCAGTTTTAGAGAACCTTTGACTATCACACGCTCGTCTTTCATTTTACCTTATGAATCGGATTCGTTTAGCTCCTGCTTCCTCCAGCATTCATGCTTGATAGTCAACTGAACATTAACTCGTACAAACTCACAATTGTCCACATGTCTATTTAACGTATTTACTTTTCTTGCACCTTCTTCCGCTGGCACATGGGCTTCCAAGTTCCTTTCTCTGTTCGCGGAAATTATATCCCAGGAAAAAGACATACAATACTCTCTGCAGTTCAGAGCTAGAACTTCTAAATAGGGTGGGCCAGTTCTTGGATTTTTAATCCAATCAACTACTGAACAACAATCTGATTCAATTATTAGCTTAAACCGATTTACCACCTCGATTTGGTGAAGAGTTCGCACGTTGCCAGTACTGCAACCAATTCCGCTTCCATAGGATCTGAGCGCCTGATGGATTTTGAGAAGTGCACAAGACTATTTCCCTTGTAATCTCGCAGCAATCCGCCTATGCCCGCTAGGCCACTATTGCCCTGAACAGACGCGTCAACATTGAACTTCACCTTTCCATCCGGAGGAGCTTCCCACGAGCCAGCAGTCGGCCTTAGTTTAGGAGTGATTTGAATTGTTACCGCTTGAAAACAGCGGGTAAAATCAGAGATAGACAGCACGGATTCCGGCCATAAGCAATTACACCAGAACCCGATCCTTAAAAGAGACGAATCAAGAATTTTTCTGTCATCAAACTGCTTATCATTAAAAGTAGCCTCATTACGGACAAGTCATATGATTCAGACATTAGATCCATTAAATATATAAGACTCCATCAAATTTTAATTCAAATAAAAAAAAGTATTTTTATTAAATTCAAATTAATATAACTAAAAAATGGTTCATTTAATGATTATAGAAAAAAATAATTAATTCAATTTAGATTTTTTTTCAAATCATTAAATATTACCTTTGAAATTATTATATCAATAGTTTATTATTGAATATAAAATATATGAATATTATTTTAATATATATTTTTTAATTAACCTAAATATATACATAATTTTAATCATAATTTAACGTAAATATTATTATTGTCAACCATATAAGAATTACATAGTTTGATCTAATGGTTAAGTGTCGAGTGTTTTCGAGTTTCAAGTTTGATCCTTCCCAAACTTATTTATATTTTTATTAGTAATTAGTTTCAATCATAATTTAGTATAAATATTATTATTTTTCCAATATATAATAATTACATAGCTTGTCCCGATGAATAGGTGTTTGTATTATTTAGGAGTGATTTGCTCGTCAAATTTTTACATTATTTTTATAATTATAAGAAAAATCTACTAACATTATATGTAACTTAATATAAATATAAATTAATAAATTTGACCAAAAACATATTAAAAGAGTGTATGAAGCCGGGGACTGAACTACCCTATGCTCCTGGGGAGCCACTGCCCCTATTTTTTATTATTAAAAAATATATGGGAAATATTAAATTAGGACTCTAAATTTAGTTTATTTTTATTGTACTCTCATTTTATATGGTTAATTGTACTTTTCCCTCCTCATTTTTATGATTATTATTCTTTGCCAACCTTGAGTTGGAATTGGCTTCGTCCATGTATGAATCAATTTTACAACAACAACAACAACAAAACCCAATTCCCATATGTATGGGGTAAGGGGGAGGTAGGGTAGTAGGCTGCCCCCAACGCCAGGTTGGGAGTAGCTTCCGTGAAAGACCTCCGACAGTCAGAAAATTAAAAATATAGATAAAATGCAATGCATGTATAAATAAATACATAGCTAAACAGTATTCATATGCAGTCATTAAAATCATATGTGCGTTTGTAATGGGAATTAATCCCTGTAAAATAATCCCTGCGAAAGAATATCTGCATATAGACAGAAACATAAGACCCAGCTAAATTTAAAAGAGGAAACATGAAGAGAATGATAAACAAACGTCAACGATATCAAGCCCAGTTCCAATCCTTCATAAATACCAATAACAGAAACGTATAAAAAGTAGAAGTCATGGAAATTACTACAAAGGCATTAAAAGAAGACAGAGATGATACACCCTATAGATGTGACCCACACTACTCGACTACCCTAGTTTTTAGCCTCCATATTTTCCTATGAGAGGTCATGTCTTCGGTAAGGGCTAACTCCATCAAATCAGATCTCAAGCAGTCTTCCACTTCCTCCTTGGTCGTCCTTTCCTTCTGGCACCGTCGACTGTAATCGACTCTACCCTCCTGACCGCATCCGACGGTAGTCGCCTAAGGACATGCCCAAACCACCGTAGTCTTCCCTCCCTCAATTTTTTGGAAACAGACACCACCCCCAAGGACATCCTAATAGCAGAGTTTGTCGTCATATCCCACAGAGTCCTACCACATGTCCATCGAAGCATTCTCATTTATGCGGCCTCTATCCTCCTTACGTGATCCTTCTTGGTTGCCCAACATTCTGATCCATACAACAGCGCTGGTATTGTCATTCTATAAAATTTTCCCTTAAGTTTTAGAGGCACCTTCTTGTCACACAAAAATCCAGTAGCGGCCCTCCACTTTAGCCATCCCGCCTTTATACGGTGTGTAACGTCGTCATCTACACTCCATCTTATGTATCATAGACCCTAGGTACTTGAAACAATCCTTTGATGGGAGAATGTGTCCTTCTATGCATACTTCTACATCTTCATCGTTTTGGTTCCATTGAAGTTGAACTAAATACTCTGTCTTTTCAATATTGATCCTTAAACCTTTTTCTTCCAAAGCAGTCTTCCAGGTAGCCAGTCTACTATTCAACTCAGATTTTTTTCAGCAACTAGGACAATGTCGTCAGCGAAAAGCATACACCATGGTACACCGTCTGGTGTCGCACAATAGATGTCGTCCATAATCAAGGTGAAGATGTAAGGGCTAAGAGCCGACCCCTGGTGGAGTCCGATTTCCACCGGGAATGCCTCGGTGTCGCCAACTGTAGTCCTGACGTAAGAAGTAGATCTACAGTACATCACGAATTGCCGGATATAAGCAGTTGGGATCCGTCTCGTTTCCAAAGTCTTCCAGATCGTATCGCGGGGAACGCTATCATAAGCCTTCTCAAGGTCAATGAACACCATGTGAAGATCTCTAGACTTTTCCTATATTTCTCCATAAGCCGTCGAAGTAGATGAATCGCCTCCATGGTAGACCTGCCTGGCATAAAGCCAAAACAATCCACAAATACATTAAAATAATAAATATGGTTTATTTTTCAGATGTAGTAAAATATTAATTAATAATTTATTATTTTTATTGTTTATTACAAAATTGATAGATTAGCAATTTATCATATCTTTTAGGCTTAATAAAAAAAATAAGTGTCCAAACTATGCCTCGAAAAATGTTTTAGTGCCTAAAGAATTTTTCGTTAAAAGTAGGTGCCTAATGTTTCAACGTTACACTTTTAGGTGTTTGGACGTTAATAGTAGTTAAAAATCTCCATTAAGTTGACACGTGTCACATTCTGTAATTTTTAAAATTTTAAAAATAAAAATATTTTTATCAAAAAATAAATTTTTTTAAAAAACCTCTTTTTAAAAAATCCCTACCCCGTCCCCCCTCCTTCCCCTTCCTTCCCACCGCCACCACCAGTAGCTGGTGGTGTACACCGCCACTGCTAGCAACTTTGCTAGCGCCTCATAACCCAACCCCGACTGTCGATCACAAAACAATAAGAATTGTTTGTACCCCTCACTCCTCACCCTCTGGCTAGCCATGATCGTCACCGCTTCACCAGTGGGAGCGTCGTCTCACGTCAGGAAAATCCAACCGTCCTCTCGTCGAGTAGCTTCGTCGTTGCTGTGGAGGAAGCTTCGAAGTTCCGGTGAAAACCCAACCGGGGTTATTTTGTAAGTTTTAAAAACTTTGGGTTGTTTTATAAATAAATAAGTTTTTAAATTTTTTTCTTTTAAAAATCTATATTTTATTTATACAAATAAAAAATATAACAGTAGAAATCTAAAAATATAACTAACAATACGTTAGACACATATTTTAGCGAACAATTTTAGGCACTAAAACATTTCGATACATAGTTTGGGTACTTTTTTGTATTAAGCCTATTTTTTTTATCATTAGTAAATTTACTATTTTTTTTGAATAAAATAATTATTTAAGATAACACTACTAAAAAAATTAACGAGCTACTCGTGAACTTAAGTCGAGCTCGAGTCGAGTTAACCCGATTCGAATTTTACTGAACTTTAACCGAGTTAAGTTCGATTGCCCTCTCAAACTATATATATATATATATATATTTGGATAAGCAAATTTATTACTGAGAAAGCAGACTGAGCTGCTACAAAGAACAAACAAACCAAATGTTCAATGATAAACTAAGTAGGGATCTCCCTGCAAACATAAATTCAAATCAATAAGGTCAGCTTGTCGATGGACCTCCTTGTTAGCCTAATCTGAACAAACTTCTTCACTCAACAAAAACTCACTATCGCACCTGCAATTCTTGAATTGTCTGAAATTACGTTCCTCTCAACGCAGTAAACAATCGTACTTCACCAACTTAAGTTACCTTCAACAAGCAACCAACCATCTCAAGTCCACATCCCAATAGTGTACCTCCCTACCTAAAAACAAAGTAATAGCACATACTCCCAAATCTTCAAGAAAGGGCATTAAAAAATATGATCTATACACGCATAATATCACATAAAACACAATTGCTATCAGCATTTAAATCCATTTGCAAAAGCCTATCTTAGTAGGAAGTCCGAGGAAGCATTAAATGCCTACCATCAATAATTCATAACGTTTAAAATAGCCTTAATGAGTTACAATCTCCCAGCGTAGTTAAGTTCTTTGTCCGCCCATTACCCAGTTGGATGAATTTTCTCAATTAGGGCGGAATAATCTAATCCAGAAAGCTTCCTAACTAGAGGAACACTCAAGCGTCTTACAAAAGTTTCCCTAACTAGAATCTAGTGATGGACCTGATATCCTCTCTGACCTCCTGAAATCCCAGCCGTGAACAATTCACTCTTCATAGCATTAAGCCCAAGACCCAAGATAACATAGAACTGGTCACGCTTGCACCCCAACCACAGAAGCTGGAGTCCCCTTACAAAAGATAAGAAGATCATCCGCAAAGCACAAGTGGGTTAAACCAATCCTCTTACACTTAGGGTGAAAATAAAAAATCTCTCTCAGCAACATATTCAAGAGCTTTGAAAATAGGTAAGCGAAAGGGGGTCGCCTTGATTACGCCCCTAACCCCATTGAAAACCCCCACCAAAGATCATTAAGAGAAATTGAGAACTGCAATCAGGTAAAACACCCACGACTCTAATTGTAAAAAAGATCAAGCTAAAGCCTTTAAAACTACCACCACATACCCCAGTCAAGGAAATCAAAAGCCTTCTGTAAGTTGACCTTCAAGGCCTAGGGAGGAGAAAGGGATTCCTTGCGTTCCCCTTGACAAGTTCTTGAGTCAAAAGAGTGTATAAACTATACTCCTTCCATGAACAAAAATTACCTGATTTAAAGAAATCTTGCTTGGGAAGTGACTAACAACCTCCCCAAAAAGATTTAGTGATAGTCTTGTAAACCATTGAACAACACAAAAAGAGCCTATAATCTTTAATCATACCTGAATTAGGGATCTTCGGCACTAAAAACAACAATAGTAGCGTTAAATGCAGACAACATAGTGGCAGTGGAAAAAAGATCTCACATCCTCAACAAAATCATTATCCACAATCGTCCAAACTGTCTTAAGAATCTGGCAGAGTAACCATCTAGCCCGAGGTCTTATGATCCCCCTAGCCAAAGATAGACCCTAATCTCCTTATAGTGACCCACAAACAAGTTCAATACAATCATCCAGATACAGGGAATGTCGCAATAATTCTTTAAGAGTCTCAACCTAACAGCTACATATTTGAATCCAACTGCGTCAATAAAACAAGTGTAGAAGTCAACAATCACCTGGTCATACCCTCTAAAGACAATCTTCTCCATGGTCATTCACAATGAATCTATGGTATTTTTTTTAATCTTAGTAGCTACCTTGGAATGAATAAGTTACAACTATCACCCTTATTCAACCATCTAACTTTAGCTTTTTTTTATAAAAAAGTAAGCTCTGCTTCCTCAAGCACAACTAATAACTTCACAATATAGACTTCATCCCAACATTCGTTGTAGACCCAATAAGCTCATTTCTCTTAAGCTTAACCTTCATAGAAATCTCACCAAAATGATCATGGTTAAACTCATTAACCTGCCCTTAATCTCTTCATTTTCTAAATCCAAAAATTAAAAAAATTAAAAGGTTTCATCTTGTTGGTAGGAGCATCCTTAGACAACCACACCACATTAGGACAATGATCAGAAACTCTAGAGCCTAGAACTCCACATAAAATAGTAAAAACACTCTATCAGCTAGAATTAAATAATATGATCCAATTCCTAGACTAAAAGCTATCCTCTTGCCTGTTAGACCAAGTAAAAAGAAACCAAAAACAGAGTGATCCATAAGTCTTAAATCCTTCATACAACTCACCAAACCTCGCTATTAGAAGTAATATACATATTCGATCCAACAGAATCAGAACTTTCATCAAAGTTAGTGAAAATTTTAAAATCACCCCAATGATCCAAGAGAAATCCAAAGAATTCCCCAAACCCCTCAGATGACACCATAGTTACCTTCCACCCACACCATCATTAAGCCCATAAACAACCAACATAGTCAAAGGAGCACCATCAATCAACCCCCTAATCGTAACACCCTGATCAGTAACATGAACAACATTGAAGTCGTAACAATCCCTCCAAAACACCCAAATTTAACAATTAACATCACTATAGCAAAACCATAAACCAGTAAACTTCCTTCCAACAATATCATCAGCTTTCCCCTCATTTTCACGCGTCTCAAACAAACATGACAACCACCTGAATCTTCCTCAGAAAAGAAACAATAAAGAAATAAAGAAAAACAAACAAAACAAAATTAAAAAAATGTTATAGCATATTAGAAAGGGTTGAAGGGCAACTCTCAAACGTCCTAAATTGATAAGACATTTTTGTCACATTCGATTGGAGCACCAGTATAAACCAAAATGCTCTATACATATACAATTCCACCTTCAGTGTAAGTCAATAGAGACCAAATTGTTGGACCATTGCAGCAGTCATTGCTCCTCTAAAATGATCTCCACATGAAGCTGAATGGTAATGGAATATGATCTCTTTTGCTCTTCTTTGGGTACACATCTTCTAATCATTTGGTCAGCACATTCTTTGAAGAGGTAGGGGTCATCCCAATGATTGTAGTGAACATCGTGCATGAACTTGCTCTTTCCCTAGCTATTCAAATCAAGAAGAAAAATACCACTAACGAGATAATTAACAATGTTAGCATACCACGAAATAGTTGTGGAAAAATAATTTTCTCATTAGGAAATTCCTCCTTAATTTCTACTTTTTCCTCAATTCTTTCATAATTTCTAGCCTGAAATATGAGAAACTACTTGGTTTTTTTATCACAAGCAAATTTTCATTACATCCTAAGTAAACATACTTAAGGGTTGAAGGTAAAGGCTTTAACTCTAATGTGGGTGCATGCTCAAGTGAGGGTTTGGAAGGAGTAAATTCAATGAAATCCAAAGGTTTGACTTGCGTACCTGGTTTAGCTACGAGTAAGCTAGACTGCTACACATTTGTTCGAATTCCTCGAGCACCTATTTGTCGTCTTCATCGAGCTTCAAATCATCAGTGTACAAAAAAATGTTGGAACAAAATTTTTAAAGCTTCATCTTCCATCATATTCTACATTTTGAAACGATTGATACTTATTAGAATCATCAATATATTTGAGAGTTGAATACATTGATAGTTACCTTTTGGTCATCCACTCCTACTAGTGGGGGTTTATCTTTTTCTGTAGCAATATTATGCCTTTCATCCTTAGGTTCACTCATCAAAACTCTTTAAGGTGAATATACTACAGTGCTCATTTCCTGGAGCTTTAGTGACTACATTATCACTAGGCAAACTGCCTGTGGGCGTGCATGCAATATTGTAGCAATTTGACCCACTTGAGTTTTATCACTAGGCAAACTGCCTTGTGGGCGTGCATGCAATATTGTAGCAATTTGACCCACTTGAGTTTCCAATGCTCTCAAAGACGAACTATGACTCTGTAACAATGCTTCTTGGCTCTTAATAGATGTTGTATGATCTTAAAATAAAGTCTTCGTAGTCACCATGAAGTCTTGGAGAGTAGATTCTAAAGATTTAGTGTTCAATGAAGATGTTGAACCCTTGTTAGCATTTTGCCATGACATATTCTATTGAAAACTTGGGGGTTCAGTCAAATTTTGTTGTTGAATTGAGCTATTGACATTATTGGCTCATTGATTATTATTTTTTGAATGAAACCTTGATTAGCCTAAGAAATATTAGGATGTTGATGCCATCCTGGGTTATAAGTGTTAGAGTAAGGTTTTTTTTTCAATTGAACTTTCCCATGTAGTTGGTAGACTCATGGTTCTCAAGGGCACTCGCTCGCATGATGATTGCTATAGCAAAATACACAAGAAGAAGTTGTTACCTTGACTTCCTTCACCTCACTGGATGTTGAAAATATTTCAACATGGTAATGGTCGATAATTGAGCTGAGACAGAGTCTTTAACATTCAACTTAAACGTTCATTGAGCTCTTCTCCCTATTTCTAGCCTTGAAGAAGGGAATTGATAGTCATTAATTGTTATCCTATCAAGGATATCAAATGCTTTTTAGGACTTATCTAGCAAAGTTCCATTTGCTGAAGAATCTAGCATCATCTGTGTTGAAGCATTTACACCATTGTAAATCATAACAACTAATGTCCAATCATAGAATCCATGGTTTGTGCACTTGCGAAGTAGTTCGTTATATTTATCCCATCACTGGTACATAGACTTATCATCAACTTGACGAAAGGAAACAATATCATTCCTTAGTTGGGTGTTCATGTTGGGTGGATTATGTCGCAATAAAAAACTTTTACAAGTCTGACAACGATTTATCGAACCAGATGGAACTCCACTAAGCCATGCCTTAGCTCGATCTCTCAAGGAATATGTGAATAACTTCAATTTCAACACATATGCATATCTTGCTTCCAGAATAAGTCACAAACCTCTAAGAAAGCACGAATATGATGCCTTGCATCTTCGTGAGGCCCACCACTAAACTTTCCAATCATGGCCAACATGTCAAACATCATCAGTTTTAGCTCGAAGTAGTTTGCCTGAATCTTGGGATACAATCCTAGGGGTTAATCATCCAATTTGGAGCTAGGTGGCTCTAATAGTACGTGGATGAGTTATAACTCCTTCAATGCGGATTGCTGTAGCATTTTGATATGCAGGGTTCTCAACTGGATTTGAACTCTGCACTGGTTCTTTCACACTTTGAACCGTCTTCTTTGACGAAAGAGTTGTTCAATTATAGGTACCAACGAAAACAATGGTTCATCAGATCCTCTATGGGTCATGCAACAACAGAACGCCTAAAAATGAACAAAAATAACAAGTAAATTTATACAAAAAGAAAAAAAATAATAGAGTGCAATAACTAAACTTAAAATAACCAATTGTTAATCCTCGACAACAGCACCAAAAACTTGTTTCGTGTGTGATGTACTATGTTATGGCACGTAAATATATGCAAGTATACACAATCGAACAAGTAATATATTAGTGAGTGAGTATCGTCTCCACAGGATTCGAGGGATTTCCAAGTTAAGTTAATGCACTTAAACTAAAGACAATAAAATGTAAAATGGTTTAAACAAGTGATAAAATGTTGTGAAAAAATGTAATGTATGAAGATGGAATGTGATGGGAAATGGTGTGTATAGAGTATGAAATTTTGTGGCAAATTGGAAAGTAACTTTCAATAATGCTAAGGCAAATTAAATTAAGAATTTGGGAATGAATAAGATAATCTGACAACTTCACACAATCAAGCTACAATAGGGATAATTGGTATAGTCACTAAGGAACTATAAGTCTTGTCTTCTAGAATGGTTCAAGCCTCTTATGCCTATACTGCTAGACAGAGTTTGCTAAAAGTGTTCCTAGGCTATCTCTAGTAAGGAACCTGATAGGAAAAAATACTACGGCAATACCTCTCAATATGAACTGCAACAAAATTCTATAGACTAAGTACTACTCCTTTTATTCGTTGAAATCCTATCATTATCTCTAAGATGGATTAGGGCTTAGTTAGTAGCTAGGCCCCACTGCTCACGTTGATCTCACCTAACTCGCTCGAATATTAGGCATCAACATAGGAAATGGCTACTCTCGTAAGCTCTTATTATCCTAAGTAAATAACTACAATGAGCTAAGCAATATAAACATGAAATATAAATCATTCATTTCAACAAACACTTAATCTTCCAAAGTAAACCCACACCAAATAAGGTTAGTCATGGTGGGGTACAAATTATCCAAAATAACAATTTATTTCATTATAAACAAAAAAAAAAATAAAATGAAAGCATTAAGGTAAGAAGAAACTCCCTAACACGTGAGCTACCGTGAACTTCCTTAAACAATCACGAACCACCTTAGCAAGCTAGCTTCTTTGAAAGGCCTAGCTTTCTATCCCCTTGAAGCTTGGCTATGGAAGACAACACAAATGAGGAAGGAAATGGGAAAATGGAGGATTTGTTGCTACTGCCTTTCCTCTCTCTTATCTCATATTTTCAAAGGCTCCTTTAAAATGTAGGGCCTTCTATTTATACTAAGGGAATCCAAAGACTGCCTTTTCAAAGATGATTTGACATTTTTAGATTAACTTATAGTTTATCTTGTAAGTTATAACGCTCGACAAAAGGTTAGAGCACGAGAAATAATGAAAAGCGTGGCCGCCCAATTAATGACCCAATTTATTTCAACACAGTTATCTTGCCTTGTATGTCTTCTGGCAAATTAGTGCTTTTCCCATATTCCGATTTCGAAAAAAATACTTTACAATTTTTAATAGAAAATATATAATAATCGATATGTAGCAAAGCAAAAATAAATAAATAATTGTATACTAATAATATTACTAAGTGCTATTAATCATGTTTTAGATGTAGAGTCGAGTCAAATTTTTTAATTTAATAACTATTTGATTTTACTTGCTTTAATATGTATCAAATTTAGGATTCTAAGTGTGAACTCAATCTTAATTAAAGTTATGTGCCGAACAATTTAAAAAAAAAATGTTATGTGTAGATGCTCGGTTTTGTCCGGGGTTAGGTTTAAAGAATACCCAAAGCAGTGGGAGCCCAAATTAAGTCCAATGACCCAGCAGAAATAGATGCGGTCCGCTGAATCCTGAAAAACAAAGTGGTTAGAAGTTAACAAAGGGGAGAAGAAGTTAACAAGAATCAGGAGCCATTATCGGTAGTGGAGAGGAGCACGCTACTTGAACAACTAAAAAAACTGTAAAGAGTCAGTTTTGGAGGATATCAACTACTGGAAACTAAAAACGAAGGGGGACAGAGAATTTTTGGACAGACAAGAAAAAAAAGGAGAAAGAGCGATTGTAAACTCTCTCCAGAACATTCAAAAAGGACAGAGAATTTTTGGACGACAAGAAAAAAAAGGAGAAGAGGCGTATTGTAAACTCTCCAGAACATTCAAAAAAAAATTTGTATCTTTATCGATTCGAAAAAAATGAAATAGGTTTGAAAACTTGTTAAGAAGCAGCAAACTAGAAAAACGAGGGCCATCTGAATCAACAAGGTTTCAAGCAGCAAAACAAAAATACAAGAACAAATCATCAATCATCATTCAAAGTGCATAGCAATACAACAACGGAAAGAGAAGTTTTCAAAGGTATCAATTTTAATCTTTCGTTTTCAGTATTTTTTATATGTTAGAATCAAAACAGTAAAGAACGAGAGAGAGAGAGAGCTTACCTTGGCCGAGCGTTCGTGGCTCTCAATCGAAGGGGTTTTAGGCATGGTGGTCACCATTTCTGTTAGTTAAGTAGAGGAAGAGTATGAGAGGAGGAGAACAACGCTGGGGAGACGTTTAGTTTAGCAAAGTACTGAATTGTTTTAGGTTTAGTCTAATTATAAATTCAAGGATTTTAATTGAAATGGCATCGTTCCAACTAGGGTCAGAGTAGCCCACCATTGTGCGAATGGGTTTATTTCTGTAAGGGTCATGTTAGTTTCCACTCCAGTTCATTTTAGTCCTCAAATCAAGCTCTTTCAAAAAAAATTTTAATTTTGTCATTGTATTTCATGTTCCTTTCTTTTTAATCCTATGTTATGTTGGTCATAATTTATTGTTGTTCTTATTTTTAGACTATAATTTTTTTTAGATTACATTTTAATCCCATAGTATGTTTACTTAATTCACATGTTATTTTGCACTATGTTCAACTTTTTTTGGTATGGGCTATTTTTGTCCTTTGTGATATGAATGTATATATATACACATGCATAGGTATGCATAACTTGGTCCATATGAAGCATATTTTATTTTACCTAAAGGCATAGACATTATGGTGTATTATGTATAAATGTTGGCACGTAAACATGTATTTTGCATCTTGTGAATAAATTTATAATATGTAGTTACATGCATGTACACGATATATGAGTATTTTGCATATTAAGCCAGAGTCGTTTGTATATAATGTGTTCTTGCCTTTAAATTACATTTATCGATTTAATTTATGTAAAGTCATGTGAATTTATTTTAATTTAGTTCATTGTTAGGATTGTATTCTTTAAGTAGTTGCTCGTATTTGTTTTGCTTTATTGATATGTTTTCGTACATGTACAGATATGCAAATGATTTAATTGTGAATCGCATGACATTTTTTGCATGATATGTATGACAACCTCATGCACATAACTCGGCATATTACATAATTGGATTAAGGGTAATATCCTTTTAATTTAAAATTGTCCTGAGTGGCTTGTCTTAACTGACGATTTTAAATTTAAAGTGTATCCCGAAAGTGAAACAAAAAAAATTGATTCGTCACCTAAAATATGGGAATGAAAAAAAAGAAATGTTCGCTTATTTAAATTTATCGAGAAAAGGTTGTTATAACTTTTAAGATCTGGTCTCGATATTTGTAAATAATCGAACATTCTTTATTTTTCTAAAACGATTTGATAATTTTAATTTAATTATTTTGAGTTCTTTTGAATGCTTTTAAATTTATATCTTTGTTTTATGGAATCAAAAATCAAATAAGTTCGAATTTATAAAGTTCAATGCAATGACGTTAATTAATCGACTAGGTACCGATTTAGGGCGTTGTGGGGGTGCTAATCCTTCCCCACACGTAACCGACTCCCGAACTCGGATTTTGGTAACGCAGACCTTAATTTGTTGTTTTAATTAAAATTAATTTTTATTTAAAATAGCAAGCATTTTTGGGTGTCCAATCACACCCTAATCAAAGATTGGTGGCAACTCTTCGAACTATATTTTTCGATCGTAAAGGAAATCCAAAATTTTCGAAACGAAATGTCTTGTAAATCACATTTTGTTTTTAAAGAGATAATTAAAAATTAATGTGGTTTTCAAAATCTCATTTTTTCACTCTTTAAGAAAATCTCATTTTTTCACTTTTTAAGAAAAAATCGTTTCGACAATATGAATTGTTAACTCAAGTAATAAACATTTTGTAATTTTGAAAAAATAAGTATGAGTTTAATAGAAATTTTCATTCTAGACTAATATTGAGAAATTTATTCATTTTTTTTTGTATTTAAATGAGATTATAACTCTTTCAAAAAGATGAGTTTACATGAAATTAGGAATATTTTTAAACTTTTTAATTAGATGATATTTGTATTCAATCACATCTCTTAAATTATTCACTAAATATATCTTTAAAGTTTTATTTGATCTAGGAGTTGTCTAAATTAATTGATTCACCTCATAAAAGAAACTTTGATTGTGAGATTCAAGATCTGGTTATAAAATTAGTATAATTACATATTTGATCCTCAGTACTTGTAAATTCTATCAATTTGATTATAATTTTAATTTGTGTCAATATATTTTAATTATCTATCTTCCAACCCAATGGTGACACGTGTCATCATCTGAATAGATGATTAAATTTAATGAATCAAATTAAAATTATGATCAAATTAATAGAATTTACAAGTATCAAAAATCAAATATGTAATTATATCAATTGTATTAGTTGTCACTAAAGCACTTCCGTTCAAATGTTAACGGCAACTGGCTATATTGAATTCAATTAATTAGTTAAGTAGTCATATGGATGAAATTTTGAAAATGATGGTCATATTGACAGAAACCCTATAGTTAGGTGATCATTCAAATAGTTTACCATAAAAAATATTTATTATTAAATGGTTAAAGAAATATCAAGTGGTAATCAATTAAAAATTAAAGTAATGTGACTATAGAATATAAAATTTGAACAGGTAATTTTCATTCCGTGACCGAACTGCCATTAATAACATGTAAACAATAAATTGTGGCTGCCTATACGGATGAAAACATGATATTTATGAAGACCGTCTACAACCACAGCGATAACTAATGAAAGCTGAAAAGTAAATTATCGAACAACCCAACATTGTGTATCTATCATACAAGCTTAAATCTCATGGGAATTGCCACCTTTTATAAATGTATACACCACATAAATAACTCGACCATTATTTATTAGTTTCATAGATAAATTAGCATTCAGAGTTATAATCATCATGGTGAAAGACTTGAATGTAGAAGAGACATGAGTATTCAGAGCCAGTGATGATAGAAGAGAAAGATACAGGAGCAGTGATGGAAAGAAAAGGAGAATCAAAGCAAAAAGAGAGAAGATGAACACTGTAAAACTTTACTGAATGATAGAACAATACAAGGTTCAGTAGAATACAAAATAACACTTCACACAGTTCATGAATAGTGGATAGGCCCACTATATATAAGACCAGGCTTAACTAACTAGCTCAACTAACCAGAAACGGCCCCAACTAACCAGAAACGGCCCAACTAACCAGGAACAGTTACAACAACTTAACCAGAAACAGTTACAGCTAATCAGCTGTAGACAACTGCATTTTATATTCTAATATTCTCTGGGTTTTCTACTAATCTGAATTGCCAATTCAACATTTTCTTGGCATCTTCAGACTTGCTTGACATGGCTGGTACTATTGATCTCAGCCAAAGACTTTACACCAAGACGAGAGCGCATGTCACCAAACACTGTAGGTGGCAACGGTTTGGTGAGTATATCAGCTACCTGTTCTGCATAAGGAACAAAGTTAACACTAAGTTGTTCAGCCAAAACTCTTTCCCTCACAAAGTGAATGTCAATTTCTACATGCTTTATGCGAGCATGATGTGTTGGATTCGCTGCCATAGAGATTGCAGAGGTGTTATCACACCATACAACTGGCTTTCCAGTTACATTAATCCCTACTTCACCAAGTAACTGCTCAATCCAAACCAACTCAGAAACAGAATTAGCAAGACTCCTATACTCTGCTTCTGATGTAGACCTGGAGACAACACTTTGCTTCTTCTTAGAGCACCACGCAATTGGATTACCTCCAAAGTATACACAATAGCCTGTTGTGGACCGTCTGTCTTCCACCGAGGCTTCCCAGTCTGCATCAGTGTAGCAGACAAGACTGAAATTTTTAGCTTGTGAGAAAAACAGCCCATGCTCAAGTGTCCCACTGAGATACCTCAGTATACGTTTCACTGGCCTCCAATGAGTATCACATGGAATGTTCATGTACTGACTAACCTTATTAATAGCATAGGCTATGTCAGGTCTCGTTAAGCATATATACTGCAAACCTCCTACAATACTACGATAAAGATGAACATCACCAAACAACTGTCCATCATTTGCCTTGAGTTTAGGAGCAACAACCATGGGAGTAGGAGTGGGAGTTGACTCATCTAGACTTGACCTCTTTAGTAGTTCAGAGATATACTTCTTTGATTCAAGAATAATCCTTTTGAGAATGTTCAACTTGCATTCCAAGAAACAGCTCTAGCTGATTCAAATCTTTAAGAGAGAACTCCTTGTTAATCGCTTGCACTACGGCATCCACTTCTATCACCTGACTTCCCGTGATAACTATACATTACATACCATTAACAACACTTGAGAACATGTTGAGTTTCTGATAAACAGAGAAGAATTAGCTTTTGAAGCAACAAAGTTCAGGCTTTCAATCATGAACTTTCTCAAGGTCTCAAACCATGCTCTAGGCGCTTGTCTAAGCCCATAAAGAGCCTTCTTCAAGCAACATACCAGCTCCTTCCCATCTTCACTTTTTTGCTCAAAACCAGGAGGTTGACACATGTATATTTCCTCGGTTAGCCTCCCATTAAGGAATGCATTGTTGATGTCAATTTGTCTAAGTGGACAATCTTTCATTGCAGCAACTGCCAGTATAATTCTTATTGTACTTGCTCGAACCACTGGACTAAACGTCTCGAAAAAATCTCTTCCCACCATTTGAGAGTACCCCTTGGCCACTAGACGAGCCTTAAGCCTTTCAACTGAACCATCAGGCTTCTTCTTGACTTTAAAAAGCCATTTGCAGCCTACTACTTTTCGTGCTGGTGGCAGAGGCTTTAACTCCCACGTATCATTCTTCATAAGGGCAGCATATTCACTTTGAACAGCCTCACACCAAGCAGGATGCTGCAATGCTTCATAGACATTTACTGGCTCTTGAGGACTTATCTCAGCAAGCAACACTTTAGGCTTAAAAACGCCAGCTTTGCCACGAGTGATCATAGGATGAACATTCTGAACTAGCCGAGGTGGAGATGATGATGATGATGATGGTGAAGGTAGTGGTGATGGTGAAGGTAGTGGTGATGGTGAAGGTGGTAGTGATGATGGTGATGAATTAGTAGTTTCAATCGGTTCTAAGGTGCATGGTGAAGATAATGTTAATGGTGTAGTGGATGAAGGTAGTGGTGATGGTGAAGATGGTGATGTTGATGGTGTAGAAGATGATGAATTTAAACGAGACGGATTTGGAGAAGAAAATGGAGATGTGATGAGTTATTGTGGTGAAGATGATATATTTGGTGAAAATGATGATGTTAATGGTGTAGTGGATGGTAAGACTGACTTGTGATTGTGTGTGCTAGTAGGAATGGAAAGAAAAGAAGGATAAAATAAACTGTTTTGAGAAACATTGTTGACACTTGAATGCTTTAGATTGTTTAAACCTGACAAACTAAAAACAGTGGGAAAACTTTGGTGTTGCTGATATGGAAACTCATTTTCTTCAAATCTAACATGTCTTGACACATAGACACGACCACTAGAGTCTAAACACTTATATCCCTTATGAGCAGGTAAATACCCCAAGAAGACACATGCAGAAGAACGAAACTGAAATTTGTGCTGATTATAGGGTCTTAAAAAAGGGTAACATGTGCAACCAAAAATTCTTAAAAAATTATAATATGGTGCTTTATGAAAAATTTTCTCATATGGTGATATACCAGACAACACACGTATAGGTAATCGATTAAAAAGAAAGACAGCACTGGAAAATGCATCATTCCAAAAACTTAAAGGTATACAAGCCTGAGCTAGCATAGAAAGGCCTACCTCAACAATCTGTCGATGCCTTCTTTCCACCAAACCATTCTGTTATAAAGTATGGGGGCATGACAGTCTGTGTATTATACCTTGCTCCTTCATGTAAGGTTGAAGAGCTCCAAACTCACCTCCTCCATCATACTGAAATACCTTTAGCTTGACACCAAATTGCCTTTCCACCTGTTTATAAAACTAAAGAAAGGCAGATTTAACCTCAGACTTTTGTTTTAGAAAATAAATCCAAGTGTACCTACTGTGTGCATCAGTAAAGGAAACATAATATCTAAATCCATTAGAGTAAACAGGGGCAGGGCCCTACACATCAGATACTATAAGTTCTAGTGGCTGTTTATAAACAGTGTGTGAGTCATAGAAGGGCAATTTGTGTGATTTAGCGAGTTGACATGCTTTGCATAACACTTGTTCTTTATTTACATCAGAAGGAGTTACATTGTAATGTTTTAATGCAGAAAGTAGCACTTCTTTAGAAGGGTGGCCAAGTCTCTTGTGCCATATATCTACAGACACTCTAGTATTAACAATGTAACAATTTATTGCAGACAAAGAGCTATTATTAGAATTATTAACATGCATTTCATCATCAGTAAAAATGCAATTATTATCAGTGTTATTCATGGAAATATTGAATTTGTACAGTCCTCCATCTTGACTTCCTCTTAACAGCACTTTCCGAGTATGAAAGTCACGAACTTGACAGAAATTAGGGTAGAATTCAAGCAGAACCTGATTGTCCTGAGTGAATTTAGAAATAGATAGCAGATTTTTAGTAATGTTAGGAACATACAAAAATTTATTTAAACGAAATATATTGGAATTAGTACAGAAAAAGGACTGACTAGTGCACTGTATTGGAAGAGTATTACCATTGCCTACAACCACACTACTTGTTCCAGGGTGAGTTTCTTTAACCTGCAGGTTACTGAAGTCTTTAGTTATGTGATGAGTTGCTCCAGAATCTGGATACCAAGCATTATCATCCACTGTTTCAGGTGTAGCTATATAAGCTTGAGATGTGAGATGGGGTAAAGTAGCAGCAGGGAGCTGATTTGTATTTCCAGAAATAAAAGAAGGCATGTTGTGAGAATTTGAATAAATTTGATGTGGAAAATTAACAGAATAAGCTTGTGGTGGAAAAACAGAAACTTGAGGCATATGAGAGGTTGCTGCAGAAACTTGAGGAACAGAAACTTGTGGAACAGCAGATACTAAGGGTGAATGTGTGTAATACACTGAACTATAAGAACTGAAATTACCACTGCTGGGATTATATGAGTTGACATTGGCTTGGGCAGTGGAATAGCTTTTATTATTACTGTTTTGTGTAGGTCGAGAGGATTCATTCTTATAGTTCATATCAAATCTGTAATAACACCTTTCAACAAGATGTCCCATTCGGCCACACAATTGGCACTGTGGTCTAGAGGAAGAAAACCGTCCTCGACCTCTACCCCTATTACTGTTGTTACTGTTACTGAAGTTTTGACCAGTATTATTAACAAGTTCACCCTTATACTGATATTCAGAATGTGAATCACTATTAGAGGTCACTTGATCACTTGTAGCTTGAGTTGCAATGTGGGCACAAGCTGTTACATGACTAAAGGTTTGAGACTGTCTAGTGTCAGCATCCAATAATATGGTGCTGACAGACCTTAGATCTGGAGGAGTGGGAGTAGCAGTTATAACTGTGATAACTGACTCAAACTCAGGTGGCAATCCATTCAATATAGCAGTGATGTGTTCATGTTCAGAAATTATCTCTCCACAGCTAGCTAGGTTATCACAAACAGACTTGATTTTCATCAAGTAATCTCTCATACTCAGCTCTCCTTTCCTCTGAGAATGTAGCATTCTCCTATAGGACATTAACCTAGAAGTGGTCTTGCCACTGTATAGCCTATGCAATGTATTCCAAATTTCAGCTGCAGTGTTAAGACCTATCAGATGAGGCAACACTTCATCACTAACAGTAGAGAGCAGCCATGAGGCAAGAGCTCCATCTTGTTCCTCATACATTTCATATTCAAGGTTCAAACTAACTACACCATCTGAAGTAATATACTGTATAGGCCAAGAAACATGAGGATCTATATACTTCTGCAGTCTATGTGTTTTAATAGTGAGAAAAACCTGTTGATGCCATATCAAGTAGTTGTGATCATCTAAGGTAACATTAATTTTCTTAGTAGAGAATAACCTATTAGGAGCAGAGGAGGCAGAGCCACTAATGGAATTTAGAGAATTTTCATCAACGGGATTCGCCATTCAAAAAACAAACACAATGCAGAAAGCAAACAGAATCCAAAACACAAAGTAGATAACAGTCCAGACACAAGTCTTCAACCAGAACGCAGAAAGCATGAAGCAGGAAGCTAACCAAATAAGATATAGGAAAGGTCTCACCAGTATCGAAGATCCTCCGAAGAGCGAAGGCAAAGCAGCGATCAAAGTCAGAATAGAAGAACAAACCACCGACGATGTAACAACCAGAACACAATTAGGGCAAGAGAACAAGGCACCAACGATAAAACACTTAATCTGAAAACAAGCACAGACGGAAGTCAAATTGATCAAGAGACTGAAAAAAATTCACCAATTTTGCATCAATCTGAGCAATTAGGGCAAGCGAGGGCACAACAACAGAATTGAAGCAAAAAACAAAATTGAGGAACGCCGAAAGAAAAATAGGCGAATGAAGAAGCAGTACACACGGTCAATTGAGAGCAGTAAAAGAACAATCTCACCATAATCGAAAAGAGGATCAACAGAGAAGAGAACGCGACGAAACACGAATCCCAAATCGCGAGCAACCAAAGTGAAATTGACAAGAGAGCCAGAGAACCACGTAGAACGAAAGCTATAGGCCGCAGGAATTTAAGCGAATGATACCATGATAGAAGAGAAAGATAACAGTAGCAGTGATGAACTGGAAAGAAAAAGGAGAATCAAAGCAAAAAGAGAGAAGATGAACACTGTAAAACTTTATTGAATGGTAGAAAAACGAATACAAGGTTCAGTAGAATACAAAATAACACTTCACACAGTTCATGAATAGTGGACAGGCCCACTATATATAAGACCAGGCTTAACTAACTAGCTCAACTAACCAGAAACGGCCCAACTAACCAGGAACAGTTACAACAACTTAACCAAAAACAGTTACAGCTAATCAGCTGTAGACAACTGCATTTTATATTCTAATAAGTGAGTCCCATCGGAGAGTATTTCAATAGCTCAGTGCTCTCCATTTTCGTTCTCGCCGTTTTGGACTTTGAAATCCCGATCGATGATTCTCCGACGTTGTCTTTGCTTCGAGATGTCTTCCTTCCGATCAATCCTCTCTTCTCCTCCATCATGTACATTCTGTTTTTCTTTTTAAATAGTTTGGGTTCGTAAGTATTTAACAACGCACATAGCTTGCAGAAGCAGCTGTTCAGACCGTTGATTATTAATTTATCATGATAAACAACAGGTTGATGAGAATGGTGTAAAGCAATGGATGAAGGTTGAAGTGAAGCTTGAAGATCATGTAAATATCCCGGTTTTCCCTCCCGGATTATCTCCCGAATCTTACGACACTCATCTAAGCGACTATCTGTCCAAGATTTAAATGGAACAACTCCCACACAACCGGCCACTGTGGAACATTCACATCATCAAGTACCCGACAAGCAACGCAGCCGGTAATCTAATATTCAAGCTCCATCATTCACTTGGCGACGGCTACTCTCTCATGGGCGCTCTTCTTTCTTGTCTGCAAAGAGCCGAGAATCCCAATGTTCCGTTGACATTTCCTTCGCTTACTTCAGCCCCAACCACGAAACTTTCTGTCGAAAACAACAGCCTAATAAGGAACATTCCGAATGTTTTATGGTCAGCTTTCAACACCGTATCGGATTTTGGGTGGAGCCTGTTGAAAAAGCACTTATGTTGAAGATGATAAAAGCATGATAAGATCTGGGGTTACTGGGGTAGAGTTCAAGCCTGTTGTTGTCTCGACAACGACATTTTCTCTTGAACACATCAAACAAATCAAGGCCAAGCTTGGGGGGTAGGTTTTCTTAATCTCACATCCACATTAAATAACTCATTAATTGTTTTAATTCAATCTGCCTAGCTTATTGTACATCGATTTGAAACGACCGATATTATAATATTACGATGCATTTAAGAACCTGCAGTTTTCCACCAATTTTGTTCTTGGGAAAATCAAAATGATATCTTTATCTATGTTTTCGTCGTTTATGTTTATTCGTCCGCATCCTTTAGTTCACACAAAGGTGGTGCCGGGATTTATGCCTTAAAACCAGTTTTCTGTTCTTATCGTACTGTTTTTGTTTTTTTGGGCTCATTAACAGACAATAAACGATGTGAAAACGGGATGATATTCTTGGGGACTCGATTATACATGCAAGGAACTGTTGGAGGAAGCAATAAGATGAAGAATGAACACACGATAGTGTTGTGGAATTCGGGTTAATTTCTACCAATAACAGATTCACATTGAAACTATTATCTAGGTGACTAGTGTGAAAACGATTATACTAAAAATCACCTCAAGGTAGATTCCTAGGAAAGAGGAGAGGTCACAATGGTCTCTCTTAAAACCCACTTTCTTTAGACAGAACTACCAAGACAAGTAATTTTAATAGGACAATAATTAACAACAATTATACCCGACAATAGATATTAAATAGACATAAAGAGAACACCAAAATTTAAAGAGGTTAGGCCAAAATTATGTCTACCTCCTCGAACACCACTAAAATAATATTTCACTAATAGAGGAAATATTACAAAGAAAAAAAGAGTACAAATAGCCTTTAATAGTGAAGAAGACTTATATTTGTGGGATACTAAACTAAGGAGGAGGAGGGTTATATTTATAACAAAAGAATTTCCCCTCCTCCTTATACACAACTAATGTGGGACTTTGCCAAAAAACCAACAAATCTCCACCTTGGCAAATTCCACACACTTTTTCACGTCTGATTCTTTTGAAGGGATTACATTTCTTCATTCATGGCGATCCTACACTTTTTATGTTCTGAACTTTGGACTGCTTCATTAAAAGTGGCAGGAACGTCATCAATTATAATTGGTGATGCAAAAGAGACCATATCAGCATAACGAGCAGGTTGTCTAATGATCCTCTTTCCCTTTCTGAGTGCAATTGATTCATGTTGCTGTGGAGGTTCTTGGGTTTGAACCTCTTCTTCATCTGACTCTTCTTCTACCATAGGAGAGTCAACATCAGTTTCTTTACTGGCTGGGACAATTATGTTTCCTTCAAACTTCACCTGTTTGGGAGTCCATTTGTCTGCTCCAATTTTTCTGAAGTCACCTTTCTCAACATGGTAGATTCATCAAAGGTAACATCCATGCTGAAGATTATTTTCTTTGATTCTGGACACCAAAGACGATAGCCTTTCACACCAAAGGTGATCCCCATAAAGATCGCCTTCTTTGCTCTTAGATCCAGCTTTGACTCCTTAACATGGTAGTATGCAGTGGAACCAAACACGTGTAAGTAATCATAATCTGTAGCAGGTTCTCCAAACCATTTCTCTAATGGTGTTTTACCACCAATAGCAGTCGATGGTAAGCGATTGACAAGGTGAAAAGCATAGACCAAAGCCTCAGCCCAAAATTCTTTGCCTAACCCAGCATTAGACAACATACATCGAACCTTCTCCACTAATGTTCAGTTCATACGCTCTGCCATCCCATTCTGTTGTGGTGTACCTCTAACAGTGAAGTGCCTGACAATACCTTCCTCTTCACAGACTTTCAGAAATGGATCATTTTTGTACTCTCCACCATTGTCTGTACGGAGACGTTTGATTTTTCTGCCTGTTTGAGTCTCCATCATCTTTTTCCATTTAAGGAAAAATCCTAGCACCTCATCTTTTGTCTTCATTGTATACACCCAAACTCTCCAGGAAAAATCATCAACAAAGGTGACATAATAGTGTGTTCCTCCCAATGAAATTGTCTTGGAAGGCCCCCATATATCTGAATGAACATAATCCAAAATACCTTTAGTATCATGGATTGTTGTTCCAAATTTCACCCTCGTCTTCTTCCCTTTGATGCAATGCTCAAAAAAAGCTAATTTGCAAGCCCGAGCACCCTTCAATAATCCTTGATCTATCAGTAATTTCAAGGATTTTTCACCAACATGCCCTAAGCGCATATGTCATAACCTGGTTGCTTCTGACTCATGTTCATCAATAGAAGCTGCCACTGCTGCTATCCCAACAATTGTACTACCTAGAAAGAAATACACATTGTTTCTTTTCCGGATTCCCTTCATTATCACCAGTGCACCAGAGATAATCCTCATAATCCCATCTTTTGCCCTCACTTCTAAACCTTTTGACTCTAAGGTTCCCACAGAGATGAGATTTCTCATTAAATCTGGTACATAATGGACACTTGTTAAGGTTCTGATTGATCCATCATGATTCCTCAAGCGAATTGAACCAATCCCAAGTGTGTCAAGAGGGGAATTATTTGATGTGTAGACAATTCCACCTTTTAGTTCTTTAAAATCAAAGAACCATTCTCTATTGGGGGTCATATGGTGGCTACAAGCTGAATCTAACAGCCATGAACTGGAACTGTTGGTTTATGGCGTAGCAGTGAATGCGAAATTTGAATCTGCATCATCATACTCGACCACATTTGATTCTGAGACAGCCTTCCCCCTTTCAGGTTTTCCTTTATTCTTTAGCCTGGGACATTCTTTCTTCTAGTGCTCTTTTTCTCGACAAAAGGCACATTCATCTTTTCTCAATCTGGACTTTGACTTCGATCTCCCTCTCCTTCCTTTATTCTGACTCTTCGAACGGCCTCTAACAACTAGAGCTTCTGCTTCGACACTTGTGTTTTCTTGTTTGTCTTTCTTTCTCAATTCATAACTATACAAGGCATCAATTACTTCACTGAGAGACACATCAACCTTCCCATGAAGTAGAGTAGTTTCAAGATACTCAAACTCATCAAGAAGTGATCCCATCAATATCAGAGCCAGATTTTCGTCTTTAAAAGTCACGTCCATATTCATCAGATCAGTCACCAGCTGATTAAAGCTAGTAATGTGATCATTCATAGTGGTACCTGGTACATAGTTGAAGTGGAACAATCTTTTTTTCATGTAGAGTTTGTTCTGACCGCTTTTCTTCAAAATTTCTCCTCCAGTGCCTTCCACAATTTACTTGCAGAAGTTTCCTTAGAAAATGCATACTTCTGCTCTCTAGAAAGACACGATCGAATAGTACCACATGTCATTCTATTGATCCTCTTCCATTCTTTCTCCTCAACATCATCTGGTTTCTCTCCTTCAATAGCAATGTCTAGACCCTGCTGAAATAGGGCATCTAGAACCTCACTTTGCCACATGTCGAAATGACCGGTGCCATCAAAAATCTCCACTGCAAATCTAACAATTGTTACAACATTTCTTGCCAAAATTGAAGATGAAGAAGCGTCTATCATTTCTGCTACAAATTCTATTTAATAGCTGTCAATGCGGAATGTCAATTATCCCAAGGAAATTTTTTTCTGATGTGGAAGATCAGCCTAAGCCGCAACCACAGAACATACTAAAATAAACCAAGAGCTCTAATACCAATTGTTGTGGAATTCGGGTTAATTTCTACCAATAACATATTCACCTTGAAATTATTATCTAGGTGACTAGTGTGAAAACGATTGTACTAAAAATCACCCCGAGGTAGATTCTCAGGAAAGAGGAGGGGTCACAATAGTCCCTTTTAAAACCCACTTTCCTTAGACAGAACTACCAAGACAAGTAATTTTAATAGGACAATAATTAACAACAACTATACCCGAAAATAGCTATTAAATAGACATAAAGAGAACATCAAAATTTAACGAGGTTAGGCCAAAATTATGCCTACCTCCTCGAACACTACTAAAATAATATTTCACTAATAGAGGAAATATTACAAAGAAAGAAAGAGTACAAATAGCCTTTAATAGTGAAGAATACTTATATTTGTGGGATACTAAACTAACGAGAAGGAGGGCTCTATTTATAACAAAAGAATTTTCTCTCCTCCTTATACACAACCAATGTGGGACTTTGCCAAAAACCCAACATATAGCACTTGCGTTGCTCAATACTAGGGTAATCGGAGGGTACAAATCGATGAAGGAGATGGTCAAACCCGACGCAAAATCGGTTAAAGTCATATTAGGTGAGTGTAGTTGACATCACGTTTCATTTTGCATGTATATTTGTTGTGGTATATGATTAAAATGCTTAAATCTCATTATTGGCCTAAATTAAGTAAATGGATAGTTTGTGTCTTGAAGAGGTATGTCTATGCATGTTTCGATATGAAAATTTGATAATTGGATATGTCCCAACATGTTAGTATCTGTGATTGACATGAAAAATATTTTATCTTTGTGAAATTAATCTAATTCGCATGTTTGATATATGAAATTGAGCTAAAATGCTTGTTCAATATTGATAATAATGTGGATCCAATTAATGACAAATTTTTTTTATGTTTAGATAATGATATGAACTGATCCCCTTGTTATTAAATTTTTTTATGTTTAGATAATGATATGAACTGATCCATTAAATTTTATTATTTTTTAGATCTTTATGACATAAATTTAATCATTTTTATAAATTTTTATATTCTTTTAAAATTAATTTTAGAATTTTAATATATTTTTTAAAATTTTCATTTAATAATCTGTAAATTCATGTGATAAAATTAGTGTATCACGTGACAAAAATATCTTAGCAATCAAATTATTCAAATAAATTTCTCATATCGATGACTTAATTTATTTAATTTCTTGATTTAAGAATTTAATTGAATACAAAAAATTCATTTTAAAATATTAGATGACATTACCACGACACAATAAAGTATATCAATTGATTCAAATAAACACTAAATTTAATGATTAATGTTGGTCAAATAAATAAAGTGATAAAATTTCAAGATACATAATTTAATTTAGGTTATGTTTGTTTCATGTAAAATATATTCTATAAAACTTTTTTTTTCATTTTTCTGTGTTTGGTTGGAAGAAAATTGATTGACCAATGTAAACCATTTTCTGGTCAACAAACTTTTGTTTTTATTTTATGAAAAATGACTTATAATCTGATTTTCCGTAAGTCATTTTCTAAACTTTTCACTTCAAATAATAAATACTCAAAATAATTTTATTTTATGAATTTAATTTCAATATAATATTTTAATATCATTTCAATAAAAATATTAATTATTAAAATATTTCAAAAATATTTATTAATATTTATAATAATATAATATTACATTTTTTTAATATTATCATAATATATTCAATTATATTATAATAATATAAGATATTATATTTTTATTTTATTAATATATAATATATTATTAATAAAATTTATATAATTTATTAATTTCATAAAAATAATATTATTAATAATGAATAATATTATTTATGTATTTAATATTAATATAACAATCTAATAATATTTTAATTAAGATATTTAAAATATATTAATTAATAATTTTTAAAATATAATATAATACTATTACTTTAATAAATAATTAACATAATATATAATATTTTATTTGAATAGAATGTGCTATTCTTAATATTTTTATTAATAAAATTATAGAAATAATATTTTAACAATAATAAATAAATTATTCTAATATTTCAAAAATAATAATAATAAGTTTTTATGATAAATAATATTATTTATTATATTTAATATTTTAAAAATTCATCAACTAGTGAAAAATGGTTTATACAACCTCTTCCAAACACCTTAAAATATTTTTCATAAAATGTTTTCTATAAAATGTAATTTATTTTATGAAAAACACTTTTCAAAAAAACATTTTCAATGAAACAAACGGACTCTTAATATAAAAATATCATCTGGCTAACAGATTTATCATTTAATTTTTTTTCAAATGTTGAGTACTTCTTGCACTCTTATTATTTGTTAATACTTTTAATATAATTTTAGAATATTTATGAATATAATTTTATTAAATGTAACCACTAGACCAGTGGAGCTCCTTGATCAATGGGCCTGAATATATTAATTAATAAAACTATATGTTTGAGCCCCTTTGGTACAAAGCAACTTACAACATGCAAAGCCAGGACAAAGTGAATATATAATCATGATTACTAAGCTAAGTAGCTCTCTATGTGCTAACAAACGCATATGTTTCCATTTGAATATTGACACACCCCAAATCTTACAAATTGCTTGAGCATGTTGAAATCATGCACAGTTCCCACTTCCCATAAGATAAATGGAAGACTAAATGGCATTTCTTTTCCTTATGTGTCTAAAGTAAACAAAATACATCACAATCCAAATGATGATTACAAGCAGGACAACCCCAATGGTAACTCCAACTATGAACCCTAATGATCTAAACACTGAATCCTATGGTGACACAAATGAAGGCAAATTAGTAGTGATCAAAGCATCACAATTGAAAAATTGGAATTACTAAAGCTCCAAGCCAGAATCCTATGACTCTCCAACAGTTGCCCTGTTGATCCAGCAAATCCCACATGCATTTCATTAAGGAAAACACCAGAAAGGTTCACAAACGTACTAATCAATGGCCTCCTAGGCCTTATCTCCCCAACTTTAGCCAAGGAAACATTTACAATAGAATCTTGATAATCAATCCAAACTTGATAATTCACACCATTATTAAGCTTCAACCCCTTAAAGTTTTCATCTTTACGCCCTCCCCAAAACCCAGCAGGACTTGAAGCAACGGATTTCAGGGAGTTCACATCAACACCCACATGATTGTCGTTGATATCATCGAATTCCTGGTTCGCAAACACATCGAACTCAACACCAAAGATGCTGCTATTGGGATCACAATTGTTGGTGAAGTTAAAAAGACCAAGATTCTGAGCTGAGCTGTCACCGGATATACCATCGGACGGCAAGAAAGCAAAGGCGAATCCGTGACCTGGGAGAAACCCTTTGAGAGGGACGATGGAGAAGATGAAAGACGTGCAGAAAGGAAGCACCTTTGATGAATTAGCTGACATTACAGGGATCTTCAAAGAGTTCAAGGAACGACCCATGAAGAAAGTTGCGTTTGTGAGGGAGAGAATTGAAGAAGAAGAAGAAGAAGAAGAATCAATGGTGGCATCGCCGAATGTGAAGAGATTTGTAGAGTGGAAGTTCGTGTAGTAAACGAATTCAAGAGATGAAACTACCGAAGCGAAGAACAAAAGGAGGGTTATGATTGCACATGAAAACAACAGAGGAGACATGAGAAACCATAAACGGAGATCACAGCTTGGGTTGCATGTCAAAAAGCTCTATGATTTCTAGGCATTCAGCTTTAGTCCTAGAGTTATGACAGCTGTGGTTCTGGTTCGAAGCGTAGAAAAGAACACACAAACAGTATACTGAAATCAATATAATATTTAAACAGCGATCCGTCGTCGAAATAATTATTATTATAAAATTATAAAAATAATATTTAAATGGTTAAAATTTACAAATGATCCCATGATTATAGCGTATTGATTTATTAAGTATTTTGACTATTAAAAGTTATAAAATAATCATTTGATTATATAATATTATTTTATTGAGTTTCTCAACTATTAAAAGTTATAAAATGATAACTCAACTTTTTATTATGTTCCAAACTCGTACATTTCGTTAAAAAAATAGAATAATGTAAATTTCTAGGCTTTCAATTTTTATTCTTATTTTTAAGGTTTAGGATCATGTCAGACTTTATTGCGAAGAAAATTGTATATGGAGTTGATTGAAAATCATTTATACAAATGATATAATCATGTTGATGAGATTAGTTAAGTTTCATATTATTCTTTTAATTTAAATAAAAATTTATTGTAAATGAAAAATCAAAAGATTATCGATGTCGAAGAACTAAAGAAAAGTCGAGATAAAATGATTTTGTTAAAATTGCATCTCAATCTTGATCGAAAGATTTTGTAATGATATTTAGTGTTGTGAATCACAGAACGATTATAATACTCGAATGCTAATTAACTAGGTGAATACAGTCAGGTGGCAATAGATTTTATTCAAGTAAATCATTCAGAGGTCATGTCACACCAAGAAACAGTTTCAAAATTGTAATCCGTCTTCTTCATTCTATTATTGATGTATAAAAGAAAGTAGCAATCAGCTACAATTCCAGATAAATTTATGGCTAACCAAATCAAAGGGAGTTTAATGAGTACTTTTGCTCAAATACTATATTTTTTTCCTTGAGCTCTACCCATATGGGGACTCACTATACATGGTAAATCCTGTAATCTAATGATCTCTTGCTAATAGATTACCTGATTTTCCAGCTTCTTCATCACTAAGATCGAAAAAAAGAAAATAGTATGAAACATCTATCCAGCTCCGCGAGAAGTGAAGAACAATGAATTTTCTGTCCCTTGCTTACCTTGAGCTTGTAGTTTCCCGGTTTTTTTCTTGTCGAGTCTTGCTCTTCGAGCGAATTCTTGAATCTTACGGTCGTGCTCCTTGAGCACTTGATCGACATTCTCAGATGGTGCAAGTAATGGACCCGAGACGTAGATTTTGTTTCCCCTCGGACCACGACCATGCTGTAGATTATAGCATTTATAAGAATACGCAGGTTTCAGAATACATTATATGTTCACATGAAAGCCAGGTTTAGAATTGCACCTTGCAAGGCAAGAATGCTAAAAGGGAAAAAAAAAATATCATGTGGACCACAGAAATATTGAAGCCTAATCCATGCATATCAATTCGAAAACAACGAAAAAAGTCGAAGAAATCAAACGCTGAATAAAATAAAGAATAACGTCTAGAAACTAACCATCGGTTCCTTAACGCATGGTCTACCACCTCCTCTCTGTGGGGATTCGGCAGTCTTCGGCATATGGCGTCTGACGTTGTGTTTTCCTGGAGGCTCTAGTTCATTAAACGATCTGCGAGACCTACTGGCTTGGTTCACTGCATCCGGAGTCGAAGGTCCAGATCTGTCTCTGTGATCTTCAGGAGCCAATTTTCTAGTTGCTACTAAACCGGATAACTTCGATAAGTTAGCCCTGGATGGGAGCCTAGTAAGATCATCGGGTTCCTTCCCAGATTTCCCGAATGCAACACCATAGACCAATGGACCAGAATGCGAAACTTTCTTTCTATTGTACTCCAAGAAGTCTCTACTATTTTCTTTTGCAGCATTAGTTTGTTTAGAGGGATCAACCAATAAACCAGAAAATCCATCTGTGTTGCGAGCGTTCGACATTTGACTCCTGCTCTTCAAATTAGGATGCAGTTGTCTTCTCTGTAATTCGAGGAGCAAGAGGCAAAGGCAATTAGCAAGGAAAAAGTGTAATCTAGTTGCATATGACTGACATTCAAATAAATAGCCATCAAATCTTCAGAAGAAAACAAAAATACCTGCAAGAACGAGGTCAGCTCAGCATTAGAGTTGGATGATGTCGTAGAAACCAGTTCCTTCTGCCCCCTCCTTTCAATGTCAACCCTTGACCTGCTCTCAACTGCTCTTTGCCTAAGAGAATATAAGAAGAGGTTAATCTTAATGATCCCAAAATAAAATCTACACCATGCTGATTTTTGAATTCAATAATAATCAAATTTAACATATACCTTCTAGCTTCTTCGTCCCGCAACTTAGCATCGATCTCCTTGCTAGGAGGATATTTGGGTAAACTTGAAGGATCACATGCAAAAGGTTGTGTTGTAAAGAACTGAAAGAAGGCCAGAGAGAAAAAAATCAGTGAAACTTTTACAAATTCCAGGTGAAAAGTGCTAACATAAGTTAATCAAGAGAAATTCATTGGTGATGATCGACATATTGTGCATACCTCACTCTTCAGAGCAAACGCTGCAGTTCTGCGATGAACAGGATCTATTGAAAGCAAGGTGTCCATGAGACTTACAGCAGGAGAAGGAAAATCTTTAAACGTTTCAGCAATGCATCGTCTATAAGGGTGAAGAGGCTTGAACACCGTTGAATAAAGTAATTTTGCTCTTCTCCAGTATTCTTCGGATGGTGAGCCACATAGCTTAAAAATCTTGTGTAACTGCTCAACCTATAAAATCAAAAATATTAAAAAAAAAGCCTAACACTAGAATGCTTGATTTAATTTCGTTAAATAAAAACAAACTTATACAAATGTGTAAATCTTGAACCTAATACCTCTGTTTTACCGGGCAAAATAGGTTTGCCAGAATATAGCTCTCCAAGTATGCAACCAGCACTCCATAAATCTATTGCAACCCCATAATAAGAAGCTCCCAACAAAAGTTCCGGTGGTCGATACCAAAGAGTCACTACACGGCTCGTCATTGGAACACTATCATGAGGATCAAAATGGCATGCTAAACCGAAATCTGCAATCTTTAAGATTCCATTACTGTCAATGAGAAGATTTGAACCCTTTATGTCACGATGGAGGACACCATGGCTGTGACAATGATCAAGTCCACCTAGAAGTTGCTGCATATAGCATTTAATCTGACCAAAAATGGAAAAACATATTTATGAATAAAAAACGCTAAAAATGAAAGAAATGTCCAAGAAGATACATCCCTATAAACAGCAGAATAAAATTGTGCAGGTGACTGCTGCATCCATGTTGCATCTCTCTATTACCTGAGGCTCGGAAAACTTGATTCCAGGAAGCGACGCAAGTCCCACGAGATCATGTTCCATGTATTCAAAAACAAGGTATAAGCTGCATGACATTGGGGATGTGATCAAGCCTTCCAATTTGATAACATTCGGATGATCAAGTCTTCGTAAGAGATTAATCTCCCTTGCCATGAACTTCACACTCTTTCACACTCTCAGGGTCATGATTATCAAATCGTACTTTTTTTAGGGCCACCAGTTTATTATGAACCACATCGCATGCCTTGTACACGCTACTATAAGTTCCTTGGCCAATCTGCGAGAATGAAATACTATCATACAAAAACCAAATGAAAAATGAGAATATCAACATGGATAATGCAAATCCTATAGATACAACAATAAGATGAGCTTCTCTGACAAACTAAATCACCATGGACACTACTACAGAATACAGGATCTTCATAAACATTTGATTAGGTTACCTATAGTGAACTAGGGAAGCTAATGAGAAAATGTAAAGCAAAATCAGCTTCGCTCAGTTTTTCATTTGACATTCGAAACATTCAATATATGATGAGCATTGATCAAGCAAAGTAAAGGATCATACTTTATCCAGCTTCTCAAAGGTGTTGGCCCTTCGAGGTATCCATCCTTTGATAGCTTCACTTGCCACAGCAACAAGCCAGGAAGGCCATCCAGCTGCAACCTGCTCGCCTTTTATGCTATTCAACACCCTTCCGGAACCAGGATGATGATGATGATGGGCTGCAATTGTTGTAGTAACCTCAAAGTTTTCGACTTTATCGACTGTCTCAATCACTTCAAACTTATCAATAATCCTCTCCTTCTCAGCCTGATCATTATAACAATAAGGATTGGAACCACTCGTTTTCTTATCAATCAACAATACTTTAACATCACCGACATCGAATTTATCCTTCGATCCAACAACGATCTCCTCTCTTCTTGACGATGACCCTTTTGGTCTGAGCCTCTCTTTGTGATTCTCACGACTATCTTCGACAGCCGGGGACTTGGAATTCATGCAACCCATGTTTGTATTATATGTACACTCAATTACAGTCGACAACAACAAATAAACCTACTTTAAGAACCCTTAATTCACCATCTACAAACTAATCCAAAAGAATTCGAAGAATTCACAATATCCAATCCATCAAATACCCCCACCCCTCAAAGTTGAAGAATTTGGACGACACAAGTCTAGAGCAATCAAAGGCTTTATCTTGAATCGTTTTGAACAATTCAAAGTCACCCCCAAAGACCCAAATTTTTCCAAATTGTGAGTGGAGTACAAGTCCCGTCAGTATTGACCATTAAAAACAGATTTTTAAAAAAACCCAGAAATGTTCGGGAAAGTAACTGAAAATCTGGGAACAAAGAACAGAGAGATGTTTAATCAACTAATGGACTAGGAAACTGTGGGTGGTCTTTGGGTTTTCTTTTTTGATAAACGTGTTAAGGAAGTAAAATTATGGATTGTAGACGGAAAAACAAAGGAAAGAAGAGAATTTTTTTTTTTTTTTTCTGCTGAATTGAGTGTTTGAATGCTGTATTGCTGCATTTAACGCGTTTACGATTTGACAATTACATTGTGTATGTATGGGTTATTATTTTTTCCTTTCGAGTAAATTAATTATTTGGTCACTCACTTATTCTTTAATTTTTGTTTTAGTCATTTAATTATTATTTTTTAATATACTAATAGTTAACGTCACGTTTTGATTATGTTTTGATAATTTACTGATAAAAAACAAAAAATGATATTGTTTTAATTTTTATTATTATTCTTCAATGATCATGTAAAATTATTTCATGCTAATATGTTGGTATGATTGTTAATATTTTAATTATAAGTGACTAAAACAGAATTAAATCGTACTATTATATATGATTTTGAAAAATATATGACCAAATTGGTTGTTTACCCGTTTATTTTTGGTAAATATTACTATAATTATTCAGGGCAGGCCTTGGCCTACCACTAATTCATTCACACTCCAAACCATTTTTGACCAGTGAAATCCCAATATCCCTCGTGTATTTCACCCCTCATGTGTTCTTCTATAAACTATAAAATTATGTTTTCTTTTTTAGTGTGTCGGTAAAGTTTTTTAAAATCACTTTTAGTTAAAAAAATATTTTAACCCATAAATTAATATTAAACATGTAAAAAATTAAAAAAAATATAGTTAAAATGGTGGTTTCAAACCAATAGTAAAACTAAGACTTTTAGTTTTTTCATTATTAACTTTACGTTTAGAAGAAATTTTAATTCTATATTACTAATGAACACTTTCAATCACCCTGTTTCAGCTGCTAGTGCTCAAACTCTGACTTTTAAGAACAACAACGATTGTTTTACGACTTAGGTAAGTTAGTTCTTACATGATTTATATATTAAATATTAGTAGTGAGTTATATAAAATATTTTTTTATTATAATTATTTTTTTATTTATGTTTTTGCTATAGTTTAAATTGATATAATTCATATATAATAATATTTTTTGAATTTATTATTATTTAAATTGATAAATTTATATATAAGTGTAAATATAATATAAATATTATACTTTTAATTTACAACATATTAATAATTAATATTTTATCTTTTTAAACTCACTTTTTAATAACGATCCCAAACAATAAATTTTAAACTATATTTTTATACAACACTTTTAAAAATTATTTTTTATTGTACTCTCGAAAATCACTTTTCAAAAGTTATACCAAATTGGCCTTAATACTTCTAAAAAATTACTAAAACCCTTAGAAAAATGAAATATATGTGTAGATAAGCTCTAAGACTAAGAATGAATCCTTTAAAAATATATATTTTTAACTATCATTTCCTTACATTGGATGAGTTGGTGTAAACATTGACTAAATCACTATCATGCCCAAATCTTGTATTTGTATTATTAGCATGAAATACAAAATCTGGTCACGGATTTACAAAAGAAATTTTTTAAATAAAATAAATAATTATAAAAATGCATATTTCTGTTGATGAACTATGCTTTGTAATAGGTTTCTGTTGTGCAAACAGTTATGAGGTTATGAGTTTGTTAAGCTTTTATGTTATGTAGTTTTTTTGTTATGCATTCAGTTATGGTTAGTTCTTTGTACTCTAAGCTGCTATAAATAGTCATGACTTGTAAAGACTTGGTATGTTTTCAATAATAAGGTTCAGAGAGCCTTTTCTCTATTATCTTCTCTATTCTTCATTCATATAACTTAGTTTTGAATCTTATCACGGTATCATTCGCCAATCATGGTGGTCGTTTCTTCTACCGCTATTACTCCTTTTGTGATGTGTTGTGGTGATTGCTTCAGTAAGTTGGTGATCGGGTTAGTGTTCTTAGATCTAGTCGAAGTTTTGTGTCTTGTTCATCATGGTTGATCTAGCCACAGATCCGATTCGAGGTGCTAAAACTGTATCTGGATAACTCTCATATGATCTCAGTGATTGTTCCTTTGGGTTTTAATGCGGTTCAGCATATCACTAAGCATGATACTGTCAAACTTACCGAGAGTACATATCTTATTTGGAAGCATCAAGTTGCTTTGATAATTGTCGTTTATGGGTTGATAAGCTTTCTTTCCAATGATTCAATTCTGCCAGATGAGTTTGTCACGAGTGCATCAGGTCATCTTGAGGTTAATCCTGCTTTTTTTATTCATAGGCAGCAAGATAAATTGTTAGCCTCTTGGCTCCTCATAACAATCAATATTGAGGTTCTTCCTCATCTTACTGGTCTTACAACGACTTCTTCCATTTGGTATGCTATTTCTTGGTTATTTGGTGCTCAATCTGTTGCCAAGATTTCTCTCTCATACATAGTTTACATTCTCAAAGGAAGTATGGTTTGACTATTAGTGAGTATCTTGCCAAGATTAAATCTATTTGTGATTTACTTAATACATCGGGTAGTGTTGTCACTGAGCAGAAGCATGTGAGTGTTGCTCATGTTGGCCTCTCAATGGAGTTTGAATCAATCATTGTCGTTTCTTCTCGTGAGAACTTGTCTTTGGAAGTTCTGACTGATGCGTTGTTGGACTGTGAGTCTCGGTAGAAAGTCTTTTTGAATGAAGGCATTACGGCTAACTTGGCTCGTTTATCCAAGGAAGTAAATAATGTTGAGTTAGATGCTAAAGAAAATAATTCATCACAACTGCATTCGGGTCAGACTCGAGATCAGCAAGGTGGTGGTTACCATGGTCGTGGTCGAGGATGGAGTTTTGGTTCAAACAGGCCTCAATGCCAATTGTGTGGTAAGTTTGGCCATGTGGTGCAAAATTGTTATTATCATTTTGATCGAGACTATACTGGTGTGATTGGAGGTGATGATCTAACTGGTGATTTGCATAAAAAGTTTGATCGACTGAACCTTGTCAAACAACGATCTGGAGGTCAAGTGTTTTCTCATATGGTTCATCCTATCTTATATATTCCTCACTCGTTTGTTCCTTTTTCATAACCACCGATTTTCTATTCGACTAATTCTGGTTTATCAGGAATGACTGTTGTTCCTCCTGTTTTGGGCCCAGTTACCCATACCTGCAAGTGGTTTTTACTCTAGGGATTTGTCGAATAGCTCCGTTCCTAGCCTCCTGGGAAACATTCGTTTGCTTCCTCAGGACCTGCAGTTTTCAACTCGGATGTCTCCTCTTATTCAGCTCGTTTGTCAGTGCCACATGAGACTATTTGGTATCCTGATACGGGTGCTACGCATCATGTCTCCAATGACTTGTCTATTTTTTAATCAGATACAGTTTATACTGGTGCCAATACTTTACTCATGGGTAACGGTGAGGGTGTTAAAATCGATCATGTTGGTTGAGGATTTTTATCTACCAGTAGAAAACCCTTGGTTTTACAAAATATGTTACACGTTCATAATATTAAAATAAAATTATTGTATGTCTCATAGTTCGAGCGTGATAATGATGTTTTTATTGAATTTCATGCTTCTGAGTGTTTTATGAAAGATGCTCATACCATAACTATTCTTCTTCAAGGGAAGTTCACGGATGAGGGGCTTTATCAGCTGTTTCTATATGACGGCTAGGAGTCATGTGATAAACAGGAGGCAGGGTCATTCCTCTTTGTATGTTGTTCTTTCGGTTATGAAGTCTTGTAATATTTCTTCTAATAAAACCAAGTTGACTCATGTTTGTATTATCTGTATGTAAAGTAAAGCACATAAATTACCCTTTTGTAAGTCTTTGACTAAATATAGTGAACATTTTCAATTGGTTGTTTCCTATGTATGAGGACCTGCACCGGCTATTTCTTCAGATAGTTTTGTTTACTATGTCTCATTTATTGATATTTTTAGTCGTTATTCGTGGGTTTATTTACTTAAACGTAAATCTACAGTAATGTAATACTTTCTTAATTTTGTTAAGATGGTTGAAGTTCAATTTGGGTATAAAGTTAAGATGCTACAATCTGATGAAGGTGTAGAGTATTAGGCTCTCAAGTTCTTGTTTTATTCGAATGAAGTTTTGTATCGTATCTCCTGTCCAGGGACATCTAAGCAAAATGGTAAAGCTGAGAGAAACCATAGACAAACATGTTGTTAAAATGGGTTTTGCTATATTGTCGCATGCTTTGTTATCGATAAAATTATGAAGTTATGCCTTTTTTTGGTAGTTTATCTAATAAATAGGCTTCCTACGGGTGTATTGGGTGGTCGATCTCCGTTTGAAGTACTTTATCATCAATCTCCAAATTACTCTCTTGTTCGTGTTTTGGTTGCGCATGTTTTCCTTGTCTTCACTCTTTTAATCAGCATAAGTTATAATTTCATTCTCAGAGGTGTGTGTTTCTTGGTTATTGTTTTTTCATAAAGGTTATAAATGTTTGGATGATTCAGGTAAGGTGATTGTTTTTTTTAGAGGTCGTGTTGATTATTCTCACACTTGAAGTTCTGGTGTAACTAATGAGGTTTTGCCAATTATTGTACCTGGTGTAAGTATTGGTTCTCCCCATGGTGCTATAGGTGTTGGTTGCAATAGTGAGGAGGCATTTGTTTCACCTAATAATGTGGAAATGGTTCTTTATACTGATATGGGTTCACCTATTACAAATATTCTTACAGCTTCTAGGGAATGCTGCCCTGTTTTTCAGGGTTCTCATTTCTCAGTTTCTGTGATTTCAAAACGTGTTGAGTAATTAGGTGTTGTGCATGAGTTTTTCCATTCTTTTGTTGGGCATGTTGTTTTTTCTTTATGTAATCTAGATGGCAGTGTACCTACTCATGCTACTGCTTGTGATTATTAGTTATTTCTCAGAATGTTCATCCCATGGTCACGAGAGGGAAAAATGGGATTCAAAAGCCTAAGGCTCTTCAGGTTGCTTGTCTGGATAATGAGCATTGTTCTATTAAGGAAATTATGCTAAGTTTTCATTGGGCTAAGGAGGTGCAATAGAAATATAAGGCCTTGATGAAGAATGATAGTTGGTCCCTAGTCCCTCTTCATAATGATCGACATGATGTTCATTGTAAGTGGATTTTTAAGATAAAACGAAATCCAGATGGTACTGTGTCTCGCTACAAGGCTCGACTTATGGCAAAGGGGGTTTTTCAACAGCCTGTAGTTGATTTTCATGAAGTTTTTAGTCCAGTGGTTAAACCGACCACTGTTCGTGTAATTATTTCGCTTGCATTGTCTAAAGGATGACATTAATAATGTGTTCCTGAATGAGATTTTGTCCGAAGAGGTTTACATGACTCAATCACCTGGATATGAACAGGGGAATGAAGGTTTGGTATGTAAGCTCAACAAAGCTATCAATGGGCTAAAGCAAACTCTTTGAGCTTGGTTTGATAGTCTTCGAGTTTATTTGGTTTCAGTTGGTTTTGTTTTGGCACGTTTGGATTTGTCTCTTTTTGTTAGAAAGACTAAAGGTAGTGTGGTGTATATGTTAGATTATGTTGATGACATAATTCTAACAGGGAGCAATGCTGGTGAAGTTCAAAATGTAATTGATAAACTGAATAAACAATTTTCCTTGAAGGATCTTTGTCCTCTTAGTTTTTTTTGGGTATTGAAGTATGTTATGATTCTGATGGATTAATATTGAGTCAACAAAAGTAAATTCATGACTTGTTGCAGATATATGGTTTTGATGATGTAAAAGGACTTCAAACTCCTATGGTTTCTACATGCAAGTTGTCAGCGCGTAATGGTGATTTCATAACTAATATTGCAGAGTATCGAAGTATAGTAGGTGTTCTTTAATATGTTGTAGTAAATTATCTTGACATTGCTTACTCAGTTAATAGAGTTCGCCAATTCATGCAGACACCACTTGACATGCATTTTCAGGCTTTCAAAAGGATTAATATTGAGTCAACAAAAGTAAATTCATGACTTGTTGCAGATATATGGTTTTGATGATGTAAAAGGACTTCAAACTCCTATGGTTTCTACATGCAAGTTGTCAGCGCGTAATGGTGATTTCATAACTAATATTGCAGAGTATCGAAGTATAGTAGGTGTTCTTTAATATGTTGTAGTAAATTATCTTGACATTGCTTACTCAGTTAATAGAGTTCGCCAATTCATGCAGACACCACTTGACATGCATTTTCAGGCTTTCAAAAGGATTTTGGGTTATCTTCAAGGAATAATCGATTATAGATTACGTTTCACTTCATCGTCGAGGTTATCTTTAACTGGGTTTGCTAATGCTAACTGGGCCTCTGATGTCGATGATAGGCGATCAACCTCGGGATATTGTCTTTATTTTGGAGGCAATCTTATTTCTTGGAGCTCTCATAAGCAGCAGGTCGTTGCACGTTCTACTACCGAGGCTAAATATCGGAGTGTTGCCTCTGCTGCTGCTGATCTAGTGTGGGTTATATCTTTTCTCAAGGAGCTTCATGTGGTTGTGCACGACCGAACAAACTTATAGTGTGATAACAGTAATACTGTAGGTGTTTATGCTAATCATGTGTTTCACTCAAAATTTAAGCATGTTGAGCTTGATATGTTTTTTGTCCGTGATATAGTTATTGCTAGTAAGTTGCAGGTGCATGAAATTCCAGCATATGAATAAGAAGTTGATGTCCTAAATAAACCGCTTTCGTCATCTATGTTTGTGAAACATCGTCAAAAACTTCTGGTCACACAACTTTGCACTCAAACTGATGTATAAAAGTTTGGTAAAGCACAGAGAATGTTGAGTGTTTGTGAGAATGTGTAGAAGTTTGATGAATGTAATATGTTTTTGTTATGCAAACAGTTATGAGGTTATGAGTTTGTTAAGGTTTTCTGTTATGTAGTTTTACTATTATGCATTCAGTTATGGTTAGTTCTTTGTACTCTAAGCTGCTATAAGTAGTCATGACTTGTAAAGACTTAGTATGTTTTCAATAATAAGATTTAGAGAGCCTCTTCTCTCTTATCTTCTCTATTCTTCATTCATATAGCTTAGTTTTGAATCTTATCATGCTTCACTTTGACCATTACTTCCAACAGAATTGAGGTGGACACATCAACCATTTCCAATTTGATTTCTCATGATTGTTAAAATAATTAATAAGAGGTAATTACATTATTAATCACTTTCATTTATGTTTTATCCATTTTTCTTTATTGATTTTAAAAAAACATAATACATAATCACTTTTATGTTTATTTAATTAAGATATAGTCACTGAAGATTAGTCGGTATTACATTTTTAATGGATTGTTGATGTGGTATAGTAAATATATAAAATTAAAAAGGTAAATTACACAAATGGTCACTAATATTTGAATAAATTTGTATTCTTCCACTGATTTTTTTAAAAAAATGATCGATACCATTTTGTGATATACATCCTCCTAAGTGGGTTGTTCATGGACGGTTATGAGATTTTTCTAATCGTAACCTAACCATTAAGAAATAGTTAACCGTTATTAACAGTTCGGTTACAGGTTAACCTATTACAATTATTTATCAATTTTTTTTCATAATTCATACTACAAAAATGTAACACTTAACACATATTTACACCCGTGTAAGTGAATAAAATAAACAAGTGTAGCAATTAACACATACTTACAACGGTGTAAGTAAATAAAATAAAAAAGATGTAGCACTTAACACATACTTACACCGATGTAAGTATGTACATCTCTCAATATCTTAGTACCTAATAATAAACATATAATTATATTGGTGTAAGTATGTTTCTATATTTCCAAAGAAATAAAAATTAAAAATAATAAAATATATATGTTAAGTTATTTTTATACAAATTTTATTAAAATATGTATAAATTATAAATAATATAAACTTATATTAAGTTATTTATGTAAAAAATATAATAAATTAGAAATATAATTATAAATTTAATTTATTAAAGTTAATCGTTTATCAAAATTCGTAACAGTAACTTTAACCGTTAATCATTATTTTTAGCGATTCAGTTAACCAAAATTATTTAGTATTAATGTTTTGATTAATTAACCTGTTAAGTATAAAGATTATACTAGTTAACTTATATTTACGATTTCGGAGTTTTTTTTTAACACCCCTACCCTAAGTAGTTTGTTCATCCCTTACTCCACACCGCCCATTAAAGTTTCTTTCTTCACTTTTCCTACGTCAATTCACTCTTTGTTTGGGATCCAACAAAATTTCACTAACTACTTTATTCTTTTCTCTTGAACTTTCCTTTATAGTTAAACCTGACTCCTTTTTCTCTTACCCGAGTCTAACATCTAATGAAAACCCAGATTAAAATGGTCAAAACCCATTCCAAATCAATCATTTGAAAAAATTGAAGTTGCATCAAATTGAAAAATATCTTTTTAAGCTCTGAGTCTTTCAATGCATGCAAAACCCGAAACAAAAAGTTCAGTTAAAAAGTTGAAAATCGAACCAAAAATTAAACTCATTAATAAGCTAAGCATGTTAATTCCAACTCATCGTCAGTCTCTAAATCGAAACATATTAAAAAGGACAATAATGTGAGATGAAGCAAACAAATTTCACATTAAACAACCAAAAAAACACAGTCAATAATTTATGCTTAAAGATACAATATCAGATTAAGTAAAAGAGTCGAAGAATGCCCAGAAAAAATAAAAGCCATGCAAAAGAAAAAAAATACATCTTTGGATTGAAAATTCCTCGAACTTTCGTACCCTTGAATTCTTGTCTTCATCAGTATGAAATATTTCATCGAATTTATGTAGTCCACTTTTCTGGTTAATAGATGACGGAGAGAGATAATAGAAGAATCATAAGAAACTATTTGATTTAGTGATCAATTTGTTAATTTTAAAATTTTGGTGGGGAAATAAAAAAAGTACTCAAACATTAATGATCATTTATGTAGTTTACCCTTTTTAATTTTATATATATTTTTTGACACATCAACAATATGTTAAAATCTAAAGACAGTTAACTTATAGTGACTATATCTTAATTAAATAAAAACAAAAGTGACAACATCTTAATTAAATAAAAACGAAAGTGATCAAACATTATATTTTTTTTAAATTCAATGAAAAAAATAAAAAAAATCATAAACGAAATTAATTAATAATGTAATTAACCCAAAAAATGTTATTAATAATAGTTTTAATAAAAATGATAATTCGATGTTTAAAGAAGAATTAATAATTTAATGACCATCGGTGTAAATTATCTTGAAACTAAATAAATAATGCGTCAAATACAAGGCAATGGCCATGAATGGTTTTGTGATGTCTCGAAGAACATAATTTATTTAAAAAGTTAGAATTAGTACAAAGTTTCCCCTTCTTTATTGGTGTCAGTGTACCTAAGTAGATGCAAGACTTGAATGCTAAGCCAATTAATGAAACAGGCAGCTAAGCATAAAGCATGCATTTATAATAATGATAATAACATCAACTTTTTGTTCAGGAAGGTGTGTAGGGATGGCAAAAAAATCCGAACTCGACGGGAAAAACTGAAAACCGAATTAAACGGGTCGGGTTCGGGGATGATAAACGGGGACGGGGACGGGGAAAATCCATTTATTTTAAACGGGGACGGGGACGGGGACGGGGACGGGTTTGGTAATCCCCGCCCCGATTACCCGATTACCCGCCCCGATTACCCGCCCCGATACCCGACCCGATAAATATTAAAAATAATTATTTATATATATATATAATATTAATAAATTTAATTTAAATAAAAAATATATATTTATATATTTAATTTAAATATATATATATATATACCCGACCCGATTCTCGGCCCAATACCCGACCCAATACCCGGCCCAATACCCGTTTAAATAACCGTTTATGCTAAACGGGGATACCCGTTTCCCCGCGGTTTTCCCCGATTACCCGACGGGGATCCCCGTTTAAATCCCCGCGGTTTTTTAAACGGGGACGGGTACCGGTTTTTTAAACGGGGACGGGGACGGGGGGACTAATACCCGGCCCGAACCCGGCCCGTTGCCATCCCTAAAGGTGTGGATGTCTTTAAAAAAATTAAATTAATTTTATTTAACTTTTTTTTAAGAAATTAGAATCCATTTAGTCGCCTCATAGTTAAAGTTAATTTATCAAATATTTATATTTGTAACATATTCAATAATTAAAAAAATTATAAACATATATTATATTATAATCATATCAAATTATTAAGATAAACTTTTGGTTTGAAATTTGATTCAATTTAATTAAAATTTTAATTAAAAGCTAACATAGTTACTAAGATTGTTCATGGACGATTAAAAGTTTTTTCTAACCGTAATCTAACCATTAATAAATGGTTAACAGGTTAATCGTTATTAATGGTTCGATTATAGGTTAACCTTTTACAATTATTTGTCATTTTTTTCATAATTCATATTATAAAAAATGTAGCACTTAACACATATTTATACCGGTATAAGTAAATAAAATAAATAAATGTATCACTTAATACATGCTTACACCAGTGTAAGTGAATAAAACAAAAAAGTGTAACACTTAACACATACTACACCGGTGTAAGTTAATAAAATAAAAAAGTTTAGTACTTAATACATACTTACACAGATGTAAGTATGTACATCTCCCAATATCTTAGTATCTAACAATAAACATATAATTATATTGGTGTAACTATGTTTCTATATTTTTAAAGAAATAGAAAAATAAAAATAATAAAAATATATATTAAATTATTTTATACAAATTTTATTAAAAATATGTATATATTATAAATAATAGAAATTTATATTAAATTATTTTTGTAAAAATATAATAAATTTGAAATATAATTATAAATTTAATTTATTAAGGGTTAACCGTGGGTTAACCGTTTATCAAAATTATTAATTGTAACCTTAACCGTTAACCAACATTTTTAGAATTTCGGTTAACCGAAACTATTTAGTATTAACGATTCGATTAATTAACCTGTTAAGTATAACGGTTATACTGGTTAATTATTACGATTAACATTTTCGAGTTTTTTTAGCACTCCCAACAGTTATACCACCAAAGCCAGGTATTATGTTCGAGTCTTTGTGTATGCAAAAAATTATCGCTGGAAGATTCAACTACTAAAATCAAGTATGCGACCCAAATCAATCCAGATTAATCGGGACAAAGCCTTGGAACTTGCAAAAAAAAAAAAAATAATCTCCAACAATAACGTTAATGGTTGGAAATAAATTGTGAAATAAATTGAGGAGAGTTATTGTAGTTTAAATTCTAACCGTAAAAGAAAGGAAAGATCTGAAGTATAAACATGTGGCATTTCATGAGTTTCAGGTTCTTGCATTAATTAGTGTTTCAGATGAACCATTTATTTATGAGAAAATCGCCTCAGTGACCAAAAAAAAGTTATAATATACGATTTTAACCAACTTTTTTTGGATTTGCCAAAATGACCAACATAATCGCAACGCGAAATAAAAATCGCAACGCGATCCCCAGAATCGCAAATCAGTTTCCAAAATCGCAACGCGATTCTTGAAAATCGCAATGCGATAGTACAAATTCGCATTGCGATTTTCCAAAATCGCAACACGAATATGAAAATCGCAACGCGAACACATAAATCGCAACGCGTATCCATAAATCGCAACGTGTATCCGTATATCGCAACGCGTATCCGTAAATCGCAATGCGTATCCGTATATCGCAACGCGTATCCGTAAATCGCAACGATAATCCGTAAATCGTAACGAGAATCTGTAAATCGCAACGATAATCCGTAAATCGCAACGAGAATCTGTAAATCGCAACGATAATCCGTAAATCGCAACGAGAATCTGTAAATCACAACACTGAAATTTTGGGTATATAACACTGAAATCATAAACTAAATCCCTAAATCGCAACTCATTCCATCTCCATCTATCACTCTCTCCGGCGACATCCGTTCCTATATCCAACGACATCCTTCCCAATCCGGCAACAAGTTTTAGTTTCGCAGCTCGTCTGTTTAGTAAATTAATTTACAACCATGAAATCATCTAATGTTGATCATGTTTGGATAGATTTGTGTTTTGGAGGGTCATGGGATAATGTTCATGGTGTTTTACAATATATGCCTTTACCCATGAATCTTCAACTAAAATTGTCTTTACAAAAGTTAACTTATGAAACTCTAATGCTACGTTTTCAAATAAATTGAATTTAGAGCCCCTAAGTGATTTAGGCTATCTTATCAGAGAAATGGTAAAGTTTATTTGTTAACCGACAATGAAGATGTTGAACGATTCATTGCTTACATTAGTGTTTCACAAGATGATGTTACATTGTATGTTGTTGAACCTAGAAGTAGTATTGTTGGGTCAGTAGCGGGTAGTAATCAACTAAGTTTTTCTCAAAACCCACAACTTTTCTCTAATCCAAATCCCAATCAACTTTCAGCACCAAATTTCGGTTTTCGTATTGACCAGTTAGACGATGATGAGCCAACAGAAAAAATTGTGAGTACTAGTCAGTATTCGAAATTTGGTCTTGGTCAATATCCGGACTTTGATATTGGTCAATACACGGATTTTGATGATGTTTCAGAAGAAGAAACAGACCCTGCGTGTAATGATTTTGATATTGGTCAATACCCGAATTTTGATGATGAAACAGCCGTTGCCGAAGAATGTATTGTTGATGATAATGAGGAGGAAGTTACGACTGTGAATGAACATGTTGAACATCCATTCTGTAATTCATATAATCCTGAAGAAGAAAAGAAGAAGAAAAAATCCCCGAAGAAAAGAAAATGCCACGGGCGTATAACTGGAATATGCCAGAATTACTTTAGATACCGGAAGAAGAGTTGGTAAGAAAGCAGTTGATTGTTACACAAAAGTTATTCGTATCAAGAAAGATGATTGTTTTGATACAAAGGAAGACTTGAAGATAGCTTTGTATACGAAATGTGTGGAAGATGGCTATCAACTAAAAGTTAACAAATCAAGCAAAGATCGTTTCGAAACAAGGTGTATGATTGACAAAAACTGTATGTGGCGAATGATTGCAAAGAGAATAAAAGATTGCGAAATGTTTCAAGTTAGGACTTTTATTGATAAACATACATGTTCAAGAACCCAAGTTTTTCCTCACCATAGACAGGCAAACAAAAAGGTGTTGGGTGGTTTTCTGGCTGAGTTAATGTTTTGAATGGCAGGGTATATCGGGACATGAAATTATGACTGACATGAATGCTCGGTTCAAGATTAGTATATCATATTCTCAAGCTTGGAGAGCCAAATGTTATGCCTTGGAATTGTTGAGGGGGTCGCCAGAAGCATCGTTTGCCCAACTGCCGGCTTATTGTCACAATTTAAAGCTGAAAAATCCTGGGTCGGTAACTCATATCAAAACAGATAGAGATGGACGCTTTGAGTTGCTGTTTATCGCCATTGGTGCTACGGTTAGTAAATCAATATAATTTTGTTGACTCATTTTTGTTAGTTACATGCATTTCACATTTAAATTATATTTCTTGTGTATATTATTTTGTAGATTCGTTCGTTTATTACTTGCATGCGCCCAGTTATTATAGTTGACGGAGCACATTTGAAAGGTCGATACCTTGGAGTAAACTTATTAGCAGTAGCCATGGATGCTAACAATGGGATATTGCCAATAGCTTACGGGGTTGGCAAATCTGAAACCTCTGATTCATGGACATGGTTTATGGGCATCTTAGGGATTGCATAGGTCCTATTAGCAATCTGACAATCATATCCGATAGGGCAAACTCAATTGACAACGCTGTTAGAAGGTGTTTCCCAGATGCTTTTCATGGACTTTGTGGTGTTCATTTGTATAGAAATCTAAAATCAAGGTCTGCTGGTATAAAAAGCACAAATGGACATACTGGAAGGCTGTAAAAGCTTATCGGGAAGTGGATTTCAATAAGCATATAAATTGTTTAAGACGTGTTTTGCCTCAGTGTGCTCAAACACTAGAAGATGTCGGGTTTGAAAGATGGTCAAGAGTACATCAACTTGGAGTAAGATATGGTTTCATGACGTCTAATAGTGCAGAATCAATCAACACTCTAAGTCGTCATTCCCGGAAATTACCCATTACTATGTTAATGGAGTTTTTTCGAGCCTCTATTCAACAGTGGTACTACAAGAAAGAAACCATGCAGGTATTATTTCTTTGAATTCGTAACTTATCATATTTATATATTTTACTAAGTATTGTTTATTTAAATTTACAGGAACATTGGAACATCGTGTTACACCATGGACTGAAAAAAGATAACGAAACGTGTTGTGAAGTCAACGTCATGGAGAGTTGAACCATGTTCAAACACTTTGTTTCAAGTACTGGATAATAACTTAAATGGGCTAGTCGATCTAAATGCAAAGACGTGTAGTTGTATGAAATGGCAAACATCTGGTTATCCGTGTGGCCATGTTATAAAAGTTGCTCTTCATTTAAACCAAGATGATTCAAGCGCATACGCTATGGATTGCTACACTACAGAAGTTTATCGACAGACTTATGCCGAGATTGTCTACCCTATTCCACATCCTTCTGAGTGGGACATACCAGATGACTTACAAACAGTTTTGCCACCAGCCATGGACAGAAGGCTACCTGGCCGACCAAAAGTCACGATCGTATACCGTCTAAGGGTGAAGAGAAGAAGAGATCGACATGTAGTCGGTGCAAGGAAAGTGGTCATACAAGGTTGACATGTGGATCACCAGTGCCATCAAAATCATCTTTTCCTCTACCAAAATATGGATCCTCATCAAAATCACAATTGGATTCACCTTTTGGGACTGTTAACTTAGGTGATTTTTAAATGCAAACGTTGTATTATGTGGATTTTATGTGTGAACTTTTAACATTTTCAGTTGAATTAATGACTCAGGCCAACCATTTTGACTTAACCAACTCTTGTTATTCAGTTGTTATCACTATTAGGCATGCATTTGACTATCGCAACACGGAAATTACAATCGCAACGAGAGAATCGCAATGCGAAATGAAAATCCCAACATGAAAATCGCAATGCGGAAATGAAAATCGCAATGCGAAATGAAAATCGCAATGCGAAATGAAAATCGCAATGCGGAAATGAAAATCGCAATGCGAAATGAAAATCGCAATGCGAAATGAAAATCGCAACGAGAGAATTGCAATGCGAAATGAAAATCGCAATGCGAAATGAAAATCGCAACGAGAGAATCGCAATGCGAAATTAAAATCGCATTGCGATTCTCCCGTTGCGATTTTCATTTCCGCATTGCGATTTTCATTTCGCATTGCGATTCTCTCGTTGCGATTTTCATTTCGCATTGCGATTTTCATTTCGCATTGCGATAGTCAATTTGCCTTCAACATAATGCAGATTGAAATCAACAAAATCAACCATTACATTTCAATCAATTAAACAAGCACAAATAAGAATTATATTCGCATCAATTACACAAATCAACTTTTACAAATCATCTTTTACAAATCAATTAAACAATCAAAAAATAAGCAATAATTCTTATTTCCGATCATCTACTATTGAATCAACTTTTACAAATCAATTAAACAATCAAAAAACAATCAATTAAACTATTGAATCAACTTTTGCAGCCATACATCATTTCACGCAGTTCACTTCTGAGATTAACCTGCAGAAACCAAACATTTGCTCAAACAACACTTTCTACACATCTAAAACCTACAAACAGCAAATTATTGAATTCTAGGTACTTAACCAAACATTTTCAAACCAAAAGTATATAAACTTACCAATTGTTTATGGACATTTTTATAACGCGGATGCAGGTAGGCAGCGTCTCGTATATATCGATTTAGCCATATAATGCCGAAACCACAAGCCTACTGCAGCTCTATCTCTATCGGTGGGAGGTAGATACTTGATGCTTCCCGTCGTCAAACGCTCCAACGCCAAGCATAAGAGAGGACCACAATCTCCTCTGGCTCCGCTCGTTTGTTGTGGCGCGGTCTCGTCTCTAATAACTGTAATATTGAGCTTCTTTGGCTTCTTGTTTCCAGAACGAGTCCAATAATTGATCGCATCCAAGAATTTAGCCAAATGAGAGCTCCATCCCTTAATAACATCTCTTAAATCAGCCATGATATGTAATTTATCATGCTGTCATACACTATTGTCTTAAGGGATGGGAGCTGAAGCTCGACGAGAATCCAATGTTTACGTTCCAAAACAGGGATAAACACCTGCAATCATAAGTAATAATTCATTCATTTGCGCACTTATTTCATAAAACCTTTAAACTCAATCTAAAATAAATACTAACCTTATCGACCTCCCACCATGCAGGATAAAGTTTAGCTTGACCATTGCCCAAATCAAATGATTCATCTCGTGCATTCTTCAAGTGAACGGCGTGAAAAGACATCGGCATAATTGTATATCGTATATTTTTATTTTTCTTAAGTTTTCTTATTATTAGAAGACGTGTCACCCACGCATCGATATGCTGTTTTACAAAAAAAGACATATATTAGTGACTTACATAAATTTAAAAAAAAATTAATCAAATTGAAATATAAGAAAAATATAAGACTTACCCCCCCATCGAAATAGCCATTGTCTTCGACCCCTAATAATACGCCCCACCAAGACCGATCAAGCAACAAATAGATATCATCGGTGAGCTTGCATATGTCAGTGAAACACCCCTGGCTCTGCTCATGTAGATAAAAATCAACAGCGGTCTTAGCCCAAAGGGTGTTATCCAGAATTGTGTCCGGTAGTTGATCCCTCTCCTCTTCAGATACCGGTATGGTACTGGCCGGTAACTCATACGAGAGCCAACTTGAATCCATCATGTCTGGCACGTCAGAGGGTTTCTCAAGAAGCCTACATATGACGCCATGTGAATCGGGCTCTTGAATGGTGGGAGGGACCTCTTCAATGATGACAGTGGCCTCTTGAACGGTGGGAGGGGACTCTCGAGGAATGATAGGGGGGGCCTCTTCAACGATAGGAGTGGACTCTTGAGGGATGACAGGCGAGTCGGGCTTCTTCTTGCGGTGTCTTCGCACTATTGGGGTGTACGGAGACTTAATAGCACGTGCACGCTGTCTGATGCGTGAACTCCGTCGTGCAAGCATAACCCGACGTAAAGCATCCACTCTATCGGGCCGCTAAATAATTAAATACAAAAATCAGTAAATAAACAGACATGATATTTAAACAGTGAAAACAAAGACAAATATGTTTCAAACTTGCATTGTATTCACCCAAGTCATTATTCTATCATAGTTCACAAAATGCATCAGATAACAAAGAAAAATATGTTTCAAACTAATACCCTGAAGTTAGTATTTGTCTTTGTTTTGTCTATTGGTTGAAGTAATGCAATCCATTCAAGTTTCAATTTGCAGAAGAAGAAATAGTTTACTTTCGCAACACGAAACTTAAAATCGCAACGCGAAACCAAAATCGCAACGCGAAACCAAAATCGCAACGCGAAATGAAAATCGCAACAACAGAATCGCAATGCGAAATGAAAATCGCAACGAAAGAATCGCAACGCGAAATGAAAATCGCAATGCGATTTTGGTTTCGCGTTGCGATCTTGTCGTTGCGATTTTGGTTTCGCGTTGCGATTCTGTCGTTGCGATTTTCATTTCGCGTTGCGATTTTGGTTTCGCGTTGCGATTTTAAGTTCGTGTTGCGAAAGTAAACTATTTCTTCTTCTGCAAATTGAAACTTGAATGGATTGCATTACTTCAACCAAAAGACAAAACAAAGACAAATACTATTTCACAGTGTTAAAGAATACACAGTTTAGCAGAATTGGCAGCAACCAAACAAATTTACTTTCAACCAAAAGACAAAACAAAGACAAATAATATTTCACAGTGTTAAAGAATACACAGTTTAGCAGAATTGGCAGCAACCGAACAAATTTACTTTAAACCAAAAGACAAAACAAAGACAAATACTATTTCACAGTGTTAAAGAATACACAGTTTAGCAGAATTGGCAGCAACCGAACAAATTTACTTTCAACCAAAAGACAAAACAAAGACAAATACTATTTCACAGTGTTAAAGAATACACAGTTTAGCAGAATTGGCAGCAACCGAATAAATTTACTAAGCAATCTAAGTGAAATGGCTAATCTAAGTGAAATTACGAGTAAATTTATCATTAAGTTAAATATGGAAAATCTTAAACTTACCTCGTTGCGTAGAGTATGAACCTCATTCTGCAACGATACTATCATCTCACGTAGAGCGGCAACCTCACCATGTAAAGTTGACACCTCCACACGCCATGCACCATCGTTATCGCGTAGAGTACCGATCTCCTCACGCAAGGCATTGACCTCATCACGTAACTCCCTTGACTCATCCCGTTGAGGTGGAGGTGGAGAACAGGGAGATAGGAGTCGTGGCATCTTTGCCGGTCGCCTATCATGAGGTGATGGTGGAGAAGAGGCTCGATGATGTGACGGGATAGGTGATGGCTCTCGTTCTAGAGGTGTATAGTCGGGTCGATCGGGTGATGGCTCTAGGTGAGGTGATGGCTCTCGAATTGGAGGAAGTGGATGCTGCTCATCATCCGTGCCATCAAAAAAACTCTGACTAGCTTGCCACCAATCAGTGGCAAGCTCTTCCTCTGTGGGTGTCAGTCTTTGTAATGGAATGTTGGCCTCCTAAAATATAAAAACTCAAACAAAGTTAAACGTCTACTATTAATAACTTGTTTATATATTATATGAAAGTATTTGTGTTAACTTACATTATTTATTGTCGCATATGGTATTAAGTCTTCCCAATCCAACAGAGTTTTCCTCTTCCAGGAAATAGCCCTGGGAATATCATTTGACGTTTTTATTGCATATGTACGCATGCTGGGGAAAGCCTCGAATATCCAAATCTACAAACATATAATAACAAAATTAGTAATTGTTAAATAATTAATTATAATTTTAGAAACATTATATAGAAATTCTTACCTTAAAGGCCCAAACAAAGCCTGACAAAGTGTATTTGGACCCATCGCCCCGCAAACTTTTGCGGTCATCAAAGGCAGACGACAACTTAGTCCAGGTAGCTTTCCATATATACGAACCCCACGGAAACAGATTCCATGCATTCAGGTCCTCTACCAATATTATTAGCTCCCGATGAATAGGTTGTCTGGCCTCTCTGCCTAAAAAGCCGGCATACACAAGTAGTAGAAGGCATACTCGGACAACATCGACGTCATCCATCCGAGTGAAACCAGCTTTCTTATTAAACAATTTCTTCAGGTCGTCGACATGTAGGTTCGGCTTCTCCATTGACTCATCCGGAAAAACCCGGGATAACCATGATGGGCGGGCGATATGACGAGTGTACCGGCCTACATCATCGTGTCCGAATCGTAGACCAGTGATTAAGCAGAACTCCTTCCGCCCAAAACAAGTATACGCTGGTGGAAAATGAAACCATATCTCTTCCTCACCACGTTGTATACTGTCGGGTAGATTTGATGTCATGGTCTGAAGCCACAAATGGGTCAAATTAGCATCTCCACCCGGATGCTGTACTCTCAGCCATGGCCCGAAGCAGGTTTCCTCAAACAATTGTCTTTGAGCAGGTGAAAGCTTCGAAGCAATTGTAGTGGCCAGGCTGACTTTATTTCTCAAGGTCAATTGAGCCGAAAAAAATTTCTACAAAAACAATAAACATACCAAGTTAGATATACCAAAAACTACACTGTGAAGATATACCAAAAACAATAAACATAAAAAGTAGTAGTTTATTCTTGAAACTAAAATTTGCAACACTGTTTTGTCTTTTGGTTGAAATGAAAATCGCAACGAGAGAATCGCAACGCGAAATGAAAATCGCAACTAGAGAATCGCAACGCGAAATGAAAATCGCAACGAGAGAATCGCTACGCGAAATTAAAATCGCAATGCGATTTTGGTTTCGCGTTGCGATTCTCTCGTTGCGATTTTCATTTCGCGTTGCGATTCTCTCGTTGCGATTTTCATTTCTCTCGTTGCGACAGTCATTCTCTCGTTGCGATTTTCATTTATCTCGTTGCGACTCTTCTGCAAATTGAAACTTGAATGGATTGCATTACTTCAACCAAAAGACAGAACAAAGACAAAGACAAATACTAACTTGAAAATCGCAACGAGAGAATAGCAACGCGAAATGAAAATCGCAACGACAGAATCGTAACGCGAAATGAAATCTAAGTGAAATGGTTAATCTATTATTGAAATGACCAGTAAACTTATCATCAGTTTCAATATGAAAAACCTACAATAATGCAAACATTTCAAAATAAAAATAATTAAAAAAACTAACCCTCGGAGGTTGATTTTCCATTTCTGAATATTGTGAGGGATTTCTGACCGTGAATGGTTGTGAGGGATTTCGCCGGAGATGGGGACGGAAATCTTCGGAGATGGGGACGGATTTCTTCGCCGTAGAGAGTGAGAGATGGAGATGGGACTGAGTTGTGATTTTAGGTTTTAGGTTATGAGTTGCGATTACGGGATTTTGTCTTAATATTGGTTTTTGTAATTTGAAAATAAAATACGCGTAGCGATTATAATGGCGCTTTAAATATCGCGTTGCGATTTACGGATACGCGTTGCGATTTTATGTATTATCGTTGCGATTTACGGATACGCGTTGCGATATACGGATACACGTTGCGATTTACGGATACGCGTTGCGATTTATGTGTTCGCGTTGCGATTTTCATATTCGCGTTGCGATTTTGGAAAATCGCAATGCGAATTTGTACTATCGCATTGCGATTTTCAAGAATCGCGTTGCGATTTTGGAAACTGATTTGCGATTCTGGGGATCGCGTTGCGATTTTTATTTCGCGTTGCGATTTTGTTGGTCATTTTGGCAAATCCAAAAAAAGTTGGTTAAAATCGTATATTATAACTTTTTTTTGGTCACTGAGGCGATTTTCTCTTTATTTATTTTCTTAGCTGTATTGATAATGTAATTTGTAAGTGTTGGTTAAAATCCATGTGCAAATCAAAGAGGGTAGCTTCACTAGCTCTCTAGTTGTTAAATATAGTTTGGCCGGTAATATATACCAAATATAATAAGTGTAATGTCAAAAAAATATTTATAACGCCTGATGAGATAATTATTTTAATTTTATTTTTGTTAGTATTTTGGCATCAATATTTTATTAGGTAAAGTATACAAATAGTCCCTTAACTATAGACATTGGTTAATTTAGTTATTCAAATAAGTTACAAAATTGTTACTCAACTATTCATTATGTTTCAAACTCTCATTTTTCTTTAAAAATGGATGGTATTATGAAATGAATGTTAATTTGTTGACTATGATATGATAAAATTTGATCTCAGAGTCTCCAACGACTACCATATCATAGTCATCATATTAACGTTCAGCTTGAACAATTGTTAATTTTTAACGAAAAAGGACGAGTTTGGGACATAATGAATAATAAAGTGACCATTTTATTACTTTTAATTATCGAGGAACTTAAAAAAGCAACCTTCTATAGTTGAAGGATCATTTTATAACTTTTAATAGCCAATAAACTTAATAAAGCAATATCCTATAGTCAAGAGATCATTTGTGTACTTTACCCTATTTTATTTATGTTAAGAATATCCCTAACGATTTACTAAATAGTCACTCTAGCCCATTTTTTAGTATTTTAATCTCACCTCTTCATTTTAGATAAAAAAAACTTTTATTTTGTAACGTTGACCATTTATTGACTAACATTTTCTATCTATAAAGGACTCTTTATATCTCAAAATAAAAAAAAATTGAGCCAAAATACTTTATAAGAAATATAAATCAAAATAATTATTTAATCAAACATTACATATATTTTTTAACATTATGCTAAATATAATACTAAAAGGATGGTTCCATTTGAGAAATCAAAGTTTTCTAGGCAACATTTGCTTAACTATTACTTTTTAATAGAAGGAAATGGTCCAAATGGAGTAAACAAATTGTCTTATAGTTATATAAATTTTAAAATGTTGGCTTTTCAAATAATAAGTTTTCTAGGCAACGTGTATCATGTTTTATTCCAGCTTTGAGCATACTAAGAATTATTAATTTCTGAATTGGACCGGACCAAAGAGTGGTTTCAAGAAATTTAAGTTCAAATTCGATCTATTCTTTTTTTTTTATTATGATCAAATTCGATTTATCTATTTTTATTAACCTGAGATCAGGGACAGAGCTATTTTAGAGTCTAAGGGTCAATTTATATTAAAATTTATATATTTGATATAATCTTGATTTAATAGTATTTTAGTTAATGTAAAAATAAATATTTAAATTTAAAAATATAAAAAATTTATTAAATTTTTAATTAAGTATCAGTTAAACTAATGAATTATAAATATGTATTCTCAAATTTTTAGTCTAATTACAATTTAAGTCATTATAAATTTAAATATTAAACAAATTAAAAGTTATCTTGTGAATTTTAAGTTTTTTTTATTATAAATTTAAGGTGAATAAAATAGAATATATATACAAAAACTTTTAAATATTTAATAATGAACACTTATATCCTTACATACACACTGTTTGAAATCAAGACCTCAAAAATAACAACAATCTATTTAATGATTAAGATCGATTGTTCATACTGAATTTCAAATTTAAATATCTAATAAGTCTTTATATTTTTCTTTAGTAGTCTAATATTTTAACGCCTATCAATATCTGCCTATCAATATCTAATTTTAACTTCGTCCTTAACTGAGATAAATATGAAATAGTTTAAAGATACATCTTATTCATTTAAGATTATATGTTGATATGTTTAGAGATAAATACAAAAATAATAACACACATTTTATATTAATATGGATAATAAACTAGTTTAATGTTAAAAAGAGTAAACTACATATTTGGCCATTCTACCTATCCTTGCATTTTCATTTTAATCGTTCAATTTTTTTTCTTCTTAAAAGCATACTCAATATTATACTTTTATTTCATTTTAGTCACATCACTAAAATATAAACAAAATTACCAACATTGGATATGAACGTTAAAATAACCAAAACAAAACCACAACATTAACAATGTAAAAGCTAGGGTTTCAATGTTATCTCCATGGATGAACTAATCAAGCTAGTAAAGAAATCACTTTGGTAATGAAGAGAAATTAAATTACATTTCTGTAAATTTAGATTAACAATGCTCATAATTCCTGCTTCAACAAACATAAAAATCCCACATTTATCTTAATTACGGCCACGCTTTGCCAATCTGGGTGAAGTCCTACTCCCACTAGTCACCTCAGTTTTACCCTTCGTTTTCTTCTTATCATCTTTAGTTTCAGGCCAATGATTAACCTCCTCGACGATCCTCATCACGTCGCCGCCGATGCCGTCGCTAAAGCTAATATTCATTTCGCTAACCAACCCGCCGTTCTTCGCTGCTAGCTCGAAATCATTGCCCAACTTCCGCACCGCACCGTTCCGCAACACCCTCTTCTTTTCTCTCTTCAGCAGCGGTTCATCGACTTCGCTTCCACTCAGGGCGTTATCGTCGTCGTTTAGATCCAAGAATCTTCTTTTTACAGCCATGGGGGCGGGAGGAGGAGAAACGTCGTCGTATGCATCGATTTTGGTCTTAGAACTCCTTTCGGGGGTGTCATTGAGAATTTTCTCGCGCTGAGCCTTGAGTCTTTTGACGTTGCCTTCGATACGACCTTGGAGACGGAGGCGCTTGAAGCTGCGACCACCCATGGACCAATGTGCATCGTCGGCCCATGAGAGGAGCGGATCGAGGACCGGGACCGGAGGGTCTATACGTTCCGAGCTGAACTTGGTATCCGTGTAGATGCGGGGCCGTGGAAGGCTGCTTCCGTAGAACTTGCCGGGGCCGAGAGGAACCACCATTGTTTGGCGATTAGTAGTCGAGACTCTTTGGGGAATTATGACGAACAGTTGAGCGACGATGTTGAAAGGAAGATGAGTGAATGTGAGAGATACTTTGGCTGTGTTGTTTTAAAGGGCATTAGCTGAGCGAGGCGGGTGATTTTAGCGGGAAAGCTATGGCGGCCAAAGTTAGCGCCATCCCAAGCTAGAAAATTTTCGGAAAATTCAAGGTTTTCGGTGATTTTGGCGGGGATTTAAAAGCTCAATTGGGCCTAATTTCTAGGGTTTGTTCAAAGGTTTTTTTTCCAATAGGGCAGCCCAAAAAATTTGAAAAACAAATCGCATAAGTACTTTTATTTTGGGATATATGATATTTTTATAGTGAATAGAATTCGTCACTTTGAGGTGATGATGTAATGAATTCAAATAAAAAATATTTTTATTCAATTTTTTTATTTTGATGTGATAAATTCAAAAAAATATTATTTTTTAAAATTCGTCACCTCAATATGACAAGTTCTATAAACACAAAAAAATATCATAAATCTCAAAATGAAAACTTGAGTGCCTTAATAGGCTAAATAAAAAACTCGGATCTCCTAATAGGACAAAAAAACCTTTGTTCATATAAGGTTGGATCTTTTTAAAATGAATAAATAATTTTAAATTAAATTAAATACGATATTATACTATACATAAAAAATTAATTATAGAATATGTTAATAAACAATAATTTAAATTTTAAATTGATCACCATTCAAGAGGTACACCAAATATTAAATGTAAAATAATATAGTATTATTTAAATAATTTAAATACATAAACTGTTTTGTAAATTCAAATATAGTAATAAAAGAATTTTAAATATCAATTAAAATTTTTATAATATTAAGAAATCAACCGATATTTTTTTAATCATAAGTTCCAATAAAGTGTTTGGTGGAATATATAAGTTTTAGTGGAATTATTGTAAGCTCCAATTCTAGTTCAGTAGTTAAGTGCAAAACACCTAAGGAAGGGGTTTGAGTTCAATTCCTTTTTCCCCAGTGGTAATCATTTATTTTCTTTAAAATTTCGGATCAATAAGGTGTTGACTAGAAGAGGTAAAATGGCGTGAAAAGTCAAAAACTAAAAAGTTTACGTCTAATTCGTCCATCATTTTACAAGCACAATGACCAAATTATAAAAAAAAGAAAAAAAAAGAAAAAAAAAGAATTAAAGTGAAAACTCGTAACGACGCTTTGAAAAAACATTCTAAAGTGAAAACTCGTAACGGCGTTTTGAAAAAACATTCTAAAGTGAAACCTGAAAGGGCACTTGAACTAACTTTTGATTTTTGATATGATTTTCAAATGTTTTAAGGTGTTAAAATTTACATTTTAAGATTTTATAAATGATTTTTAAAAATAAGTGTTATTGAATAATTTCACAAATTATAAACAATGTTTTAAATCTTAAAACACGTGTTATTAGCCAAAAACACATGTCAGTCTCAAGACCAACATGCCAGTTTTGATACCAAATAAGAGTTTTTGGGGTTTTTTTGGTTCTTTTTTGTACGATGCAAATCACCTCTGTTCAATATATTCCCAAACAGGATATGGTCAAGCTCTCTGAGAATACCTATTTACTATGGAAACATCAAGTATCTCTCATTATTTATGGTTTTGGATTGCTTCAGTTTATGGTCAAGCTCTCTGAGAATACCAAATAACGACGAAATCTGGTCAAGTTGAGGAAAATCCGGCGTTTGTTCTTCATTAACAACAAGATAAATTGTTAACATCATGGTTGCTTACCACTGTAAGCATTGAGGTTTTGCCACATCTCACCGGTCTCTCCTCTGCCAATATTATTTGGAACACTATTTCACGTTTGTTTGGTACTCGATCGAGTGCTAAAGTGTATTCTCTTTGACATAGTCTTCACTCTCAACGTAAGGCTAGACAATCGGTGAATGAGTTTCTTGTCAAGGTCAAATCGATTTATGATATGTTGAGTGCAGCAGGAAGTCCAATCACTGAACATGAACACGTTAATGTCATTCTTATAGGATTATCCATGGAATTTGAATCTGTTATTGCAATTACTTCAAGTGACAATGTGTCCTTAGAAGTGCTCACTGAAATGTTGCTTGATTGTGAAGCACGACATAAGGCTTTTCTCACTGAAGGAGGCCAACTTGGTCTCTCGTTCTAGTGGTGATATTGTTTTGCATGACTCTGAATTTTCGGAGGGAAATGTTACTGCAAAGCAAGGTGGTGCCACGAGAGGCCAATCCAGTGATGGTTATCGAGGACGTGGTCGAGGTCGGTTTGAAAACTCAAATCGCCCTAAATGCCAACTCTATGGGAAATACGGTCACACGGTTCAGAAATGCTATCATCGTTTTGATAGGGACTTCACTGGTGTTCCTACTGACAGTCAAAGCAGTGAAGGGTGGATGTCTTCGCCAATTTCTGCAGAAAATCAGCAGACACCTTTCAGTGCTCATGCATTTACCCATACAATGTGTGCTCCTTTTCCCTCGATGAGTGTTTCTTTTCCTTCTCCTCATGGGTTCTTTTATTCCAATCCTATTTTCATGATGCCTACTGTTAGCCCAGGATCTATCTATCAGGATGTTCATAGTACTCTACGCTGCAAACATATGGTGCTTTGGATACGGTAAAAGGTTCACAAGGGTATATGAATCCTTCAGCTACTTTTGTCTCAGCTGCACATTCATCTCGTCCTGCTTTGCCAACTGGTGGTGTTGATCCAGTGTGGTATCCTGATATGGGGACAACACATCATGTTGCAAATTATGTGTCTGCTCAATACTGGTACAACTTATATAGGTAAACATAGTCTTCATATAGAAAATGGTGAAGGTGTTAAAATCTCCCATATTGGCCAAAGTTTCTTGCCATCGAAAACAAAGTCGTTAGTCCTACAAAATGTTCTCCATGTGCCTGACATTAATAAGAACTTATTGTCCGTTTCTCAATTTACCCGGGATAATAATGTTTTTTTATTGAATTTCATCCGTTTGAATGTTTTGTGAATGATGCTTTTACTCGGAGCGTGTTGTTGAACGGGAAGCTCACAAATGAAGGTTTATATCAAATTGTTCTTCTTAATACAAAGAAGATTCCTATACAACTAAATAATGTGTCAAAGTCTTGTGGTTTGTTAGACTTATGGCATAAGCGATTATGACATTCGACTGTTAGTGTGGTGAAGACATTAATGAAATTATGCAATGTTGCTTCTAATAAAAGTAATTTGTCTTCTGCTTGCAATGCTTGTTTACAAAGTAAAACATATAAGTTGCCAGTATCCAATTCTGTTACTGAATATACTACACCTTTTCAACTAGTTGTCTCTGATGTCTAGGGGCCAACACCAATTGTTTCTACTAATGGCTTTGCATACTTTGTGTCTTTCATTGATGTGTATAGCAAATTTACATGGGTTTACTTGATTAAAAGGAAGTCTAAAGTTATGCAATGCTTTCTTAATTTTTACAAGATTATCGGGGTTCAATTTGGAGTCAAGATAAAAACATTGCAGAGTGATGGTGGTGGAGAGTATCAAGCTCTAAAAGGATGTTTTTTGGTAAATGGTGTTCAATATCGGCTCTCTTATCCAAGCACGTCTGAACAAAATGGAAAAGCTAAACGAAAACATCGTCAAGTGGTTGAAATGGTCTTGCATTGTTTTCCCAAGCTTACTTGCCTCTGAAGTCTTAGAGTTATGCATTTAATTCAACGTGTACCATATAAATTGTTTGGCTACAGGGGTGTTACATGGAAAATTACCATTTGAAGTATTACATCATTAGCTTCTTGATTACTCGGTGTTAAGGGTTTTTGGATGTGCTTGTTTTCCTTTGGTAAGACTGTTTAATCACCATAAACTTGAATATCGATCCAGACGCTGTGTATTTCTTGGATATAGTCCGTCTGTAACATCCCAAAAGTCGGGTCAATGACCAAAATATAAGTTTTAGTAATTTAGTGACCAATCTCAGAAAAGATTAAAAGTTTAGGGATTTAAATGAAAAGTGTTGATGTTGGATTTAATAACAAAATTTTAAAGTAATAAGGGTATTATGGTCATTTTTTAGGAAAGATTTTTATTTCCCTTTATAAAGGGTAATAAGAATGTGGGAAAGGAGATATTTCTCCAGAGCATTCTTCAGTCCTCTTCTTTCTCCTCTCCACCGTGAAGCCTTGTATAAGGTAAGTGGGTCTTCAGTTGGTTAATTTTTTCATTTTAAAGCTTGCTTTGATTCTTGGAATATTAAGAAAGATTAAGGAAAGCTTTAGGTGTCTTAAAACTCAAAGATTAACAAGTTTTGAAAAATTAAGAAAAATGAGTTTTTAAGGTGAATATTTGAAATAGAAGGAGTTAATAGATTTTGAAGTTGAATTTGACTTATCCAGGGTTAAATTAAGAGTTATGAAGTGTTAGAATTGGAATTTGTACATGTTGCAAAGTTGGTGTAATTTTTTAATTACATATGGAAGATAGAATTTTTAAGTTAAAGATGTATTGAATGAGTATAAATGAGCTTAAGTAAGTGTATTTGAGCTTAGCATATGAAGGAGGAGGAAACATGAAGTGTTTGAGATGAAATGAAGTAATTTTCATGCTGAAAATGTAGTTTCTGGGCTAAGGGTATCGATACCCATTCAACAGGTACCGATACCCTCTCAAACGAAAAGAAACACAGAATGTCATTAGGGTACCTATACCCTCAGTAGGGTACCGATATCCCCTAAAGGAAAAAGTGAATATTGGTTTATCAAGCTCGTTTAAATAGTTAGTATCAAATTACAAGGTGTATGTATCTAATATTTTCCTTAAAATGTATATTTATGTAGATTTTGAGCCTAAAACAATTCCGGAACATTTGGCAAATAAGATCGATCAAGGGGAAAAGAGATAGGTATTGACTACTGACTAGTAAGGCCAGGTGAGTGCATATTAGTGATATGTAATGGTTACTGGAAATTTGACTTGCGATAAGTCTATTTCCTAGAGTAAAATGCATGAAATCATGAACATGAGCATAGTTTGATATGATTATATGTGCTATATGTTGATATGCTTTGTATACGATACATTATTTATGTAAAATATTATTATGTGATAATGGAATATCATAAAATAAGATAGGTAAAGATATGCTTGTAAGAAACAAGCCATGTAGGTATATGTTACTAATAGAATAATGAAGCCAAGGTTTATTGTGATACATAAGAATGATATGTAAACTGCATATAAGTAATAAATCATGGAGATATGTGACTATTAGAATATTTAAGAGAACAAATATAAATCAGAAGATAATAAATTAAGAGACTTTATGAAAATGGTATATAAATTAGGGGATATGAATATAACGATGATACGAACTTATAGGATAAGCATTATAGGAAAGAATGATGTACTTAAAAGGAAACTATGATATAGGAGGTATAAAACGAAGAACTATAAAACTCTATGAGAATGTTATGGGAGTTATGTGGAACTAAATTAAATGGATATAATAAACTCGTATTTAAATAATATGAGATAAGTTATAAGAGTTATAAGTTATTGTACATGTTAGTATAATAGACCATGTAAGTTAGTACAAAAGGAAAATGAGATAAAGATAAATAGCTTTACCTATAGGATTTATATAAGATTATATGCCAGTAGGATAACATGAAAAAGTGAACCAAATTCTATTATATTGATCTATATGAGTATAAAAGTACAATCCATAATTTATATGATATGAATAAGTTATTACATGTACATGATGTCTGTTATGAGGTGTGATCTATGTGATTACAGGAGAAATGATCTTGATTATATGAGTATATCTATAGGTGAATGATATGAAAATGAACTACGTGACTGTGTGATTTTATGGAAATGTGACAATAAGCTATGTGAAAGAACTATGAGATTATGTGTATATGTGATATGAATATGTAAATGTGCGATAACATAAATATTAATGCCCATTTTATGTGTCATGAGAGCTATAGGTATAGTTGGCATACCAAGAGTCAAGGGCGGTCATTCGGGACATATATGTATTCTTTGGAACATGTGTGAGGTCTTTTGGAGACACATACTTGATCATTGTTATATGTATATGAATCTTAAGGAATTTTTACGTAGTCCTTAGGGACATCTTATATGGCACTTCATTGCATCTCTATGCGACACTTCAGTGCAATTCTATGTGGCACTTCGGTGCATTTATACGAGCTGTGGTGACAACATTAGTGCACAACCTCTATAGACTCACATATCTATAGTTCTCACATGTGTACATGGGCTAATAAATAAGATGATAGAAAGGAACCTTGTATGATATTATGTGTTTTATTTGTAATTTTATGGTGTAAAGTGATATATGGGATATAATGATGTGTATATAACTTGGTTAATAAGAATAGATACAATAATATAGGACTAAAAGATAAAGAATGAAAATAAGATTTTTAAAGAAAATAAATAAATCCATTTGATATGATGCTATGTGTAATCATGGTGAAATGATATATTTGTGTGTGATGTGTATATTGTTAGATACAAGAGCATGTGAATAAGATATACATAATAATAATAATAATAATAATAATAATAATAATAATAATAATAATAATAATAATAATAATAATAATAATAATTTTGGGATGATATGAGTATGCCTGTATTGATGTTCTGATCTATAATATGTGTTATAGTTAATATGGTTGCATGAAATGTGCATTGTAGGAGCTAGTAATGAGATGTTATATTTAAGTTTATTTATTCCTCACTAAGTCATCGACTTAGCGTGTGAGTGTTTCACACGTAGGTTTTGGAAAGCTAGAAGAAAAGCTAAGAGAGCAAGACAGGTCAATATCTCCTTTACAAAGTTCAGATCAGAAAAGCATTTGGAAATCTATGTATATTGATATATTAATTGTAGTTGGCATGCACTAAAATAATTGTATTGAATATGCTCTGGTGGGTTTTGTAAGACTAAACGTTTTAGTTAATAAAAATTATTCAATTTCTCGATTTTTGGATTTAGATTTTAACCAATTTGTAAAGAAAATGAAGTCGGTGTTGTTTTTCAGTCTAAAAGACCTATAAATATGATGTTTAAAAGAGATATCACATTTATATAAATGAAGGAGATGATAGAAAGAAAAATACGAGCTACAATTGATGGGTTGAGGTACATGTTTATGATATGTCCCAATCTAGTCCCAATCCAGTCACGTATGTAGCAGTACCACTTGAAAAACATGATGATATTATAACCATGATTGAAGTACATGACTCAACAAATATTTCAGTTATTGAGTTATTTGTTGATGTGCTTAAGATATTTGATGTTCCTAGGTTTTCAAAAAATGTGGTTGGAAATTCATCTCAAATGACTTTTGGAAGTGAGTTTTAGGACCCGACATATAGGTGATAAACAATTTTATGGCGATGTTGGAAAGTAAAAATGAAGTCGATAGGACATCGACAACAGCAGAGTATGGTCCAAGAAACATACATCATTCGAAATTGACTGTTAATATTAAGGTTAAAAATCGTTGGGGAGAAACACATGATGATTCCAGTGAAGATGAAGAAACTGAGGAACCTGATTTGGTTAACGATGACACTATTTTTGATGGGGGTGAAGCTGATTTGGCCAATGATGAATATCAATCATCGTATCAACCTACTCCTTAAATATCGAGATGCATTCAAACTAATATTTTAAATCAAAATTATATAATTATTTCTCCATTTTCTTATGGACTCCAAATAAATAAATAAATAAATAAATAGTAAAACAATATTGTATACCTCATTTTTACTTTTAATGTCGATCTCCATTCTAAACTCCTTCACATTATTTTGTACCAACCCCATTTCTTCTATTTTATGCCTCCATCTGTATACCAAATAAAATAATATTAGATAATTATTCCATATTCAAGAAAATAAATAAATTCAAACTAATATTTTAAATCAAAATTTTACCTTTCGGTAAGAGGAAAGTTAATTTCAACTCATCGGTGTTAAAAATGGAAGTTTGTGTCAAGCCCACGATTGTAGCAACATCAGACATCCACCGATTTCTACTGTAACTTTATTATATGTGATTAATGACGCTTTGCACATATGACGGTACAATAATACCAATATTGTTGATCCCCAACTATATTTATTGGTTTCCCAAAAATATGAGATATTGTATATAAACTAGACTACCAGATTTATTCGGCATCAAAATTCCCCCAATTAGTTTGAGTATATATGCTTGAGTTACATATATAACTTCTTCATTGGTACTATAACAATCGAGCTTAAATTCGTTCTCTAACCATGATAGCCTCAAACACAACCCTTTTAAAATTGATAGTGGCGGCATCTTTCAGAGGTACTTTTGACAAACTAAAATCGGGTCATTTTCATTTTTCCTCGTCATTGCCATCCCATTTATTGGGACCCCGAGCTGTAAGTCCATATCCTCAAGAGTGATCGTGCATTCTCCACAAAGTAGATGAAATGCATGAGTTTCAGGTCTCCACCATTCAATCAACGCACTAATTAAACCAGGGATCATCTTGAAGTCTCGAACAAACGTGACATCGTAAAATCCAACCATTTTCAAATTATTGATAATAAAATTGTGTGGTGTACCACAAACATTGATTTGATTACAAAGGTGTTCATGCTCATCTTCTTGTAATTTTAAATCCATTAAATTAATAATAAAATATAATTTTCATATTTAATAAGTCATTCTCAAATAAAATATATTATTAAATACTAATAACAATGCTCCTAAATGAGTATAAATATGTTGATCATCTAGTCTCAAAGATTATTTGTGCTGCCATACTTCAACAAATTTGTAGAAAAATATAATATTTTTAAATTAAATATTAATAGACAAAATAAAAAAATATAAATTAATTTGAATAAAAAATCTAAATTAATTTAAACAATAAAACAAAAATAAATTAATCTAAATTAATTTGAATAAAATAAATAAATAATGAAATGTTGAACATGTTTTGTAACACCCATAACCTGTATGTGTCTCAATATACGAGATAAAAATATCACATCAACTTTACAAACATTCATTGATCATAAATGCTTAAAATTTTGTTCCATTATAAAACATTCCATTATTAACATTGTTCCTTTAATCATGTATAATCATAAAATGATAATTATCATATAAATTAAGCTTAATTTTAGGCAGAAGTTTAGTAGTTCAATAGTAAACAATATTGCTTAAAAACTACATATTTTTAAAATATTTTTTTTGTTTTCGTAAAATATAATTTTTATCTAAAATATAAAACTTATATTCATATCTATAACTCTTATAATATATTTTAGACATTTTTTATTCGTATAATTTTCATCTAGAAAATTTAAAATAGTAGGATGTCATTACTGATACATATAGTTGTTATTTGTTGATTGATGACAACTCGACTCTTTACTTCACTTGTCCTTCTTTAACTACACGTGAAAATCATCACACACTAAGTATTCACTTAGTGAGACATTATAAACAAACTAAGGTGACATAAAATTTTAAACAACTTAACAACATCATAACATTATATTTCTTTATATAAAAATTAACTTAAAATATAATAAGAATTCAAAACATTAAACTTAAATTCAAATAAAATCATTAAATATCCAAACCAATTTATTCAAGCTATCTTTCCTCATCAGATACATGAGCATCGCAATCTCATGATTTTTTCAAAACCATGATAATCAATAATAAACATAATAATCGTGTCATACTCTTTCATTCAAATACTTTTCAGAACTTTCTTATTTTATTCTCATTTTCCACTTTCATATCCATTCACATACACATTTTCATATTTCATGTTCATAATAAATACTTTTACATTTCAGAATTTATTTTTTGAATTTGTACTTATTTCCAGATTCATAACTTATTTTCAGACTCATAGCTTACTGTCAGATTCATAGCTTATTTTCAAATTCATAGTCCAATGCATATTTATGAGAATGCAAGGTACGTGAATCATACATAATGTGCGCACTAGGCACTTCAGTGCCAAATCATCAACATATGGTGCACTCCAAGTGCAAATCATATCATATGCACCAACGATATCATATGTAATGTACACGAATGTACCATAACTTAACTTGAACTTTACTCAACTTCCTGGCATGCCAAGTGTACTTACGACTCTCAATGCAACATACAATGGGATTTTCCATTAATTATTATATATTATTCAATTATCAAAGATATCAGTATATCAACATATCCAACTCTACATATCATAACATAACATTTATATATCATAATCATCGTCAATTATCTTTCTTTAACATATAAACATCATATTCACCATGCAATAAATATCATAACTATCATACCAATTGTAATAAATTTGACTTATTTTGAGCATTTATAATAACCTATAACATAGGAGTAACATGAAAACATAATTTATGACAAGTTTTATATGCTGGCAGTATGCACTACTTACAAAGAAATATTATTTTGTATTAATATACACACTTAAATTTTTTTTCCACTTGTACCACTAGAAACTAGACTCGAATAAGAATCTAACCATATAAAGTACTTATTCTAGTTCAACTTGTACAATTTATAGTGAATTTTCAAATTTAACTTACAGAAGTTGTTTTGAGCAGAATCCGCAGCCCTGTTTTCTGATCTATCCTCAATTAAAATTTCATAACTTTTTTTTATACTCTTTAAAATCAGTATCGTTTGTTTTAAACGAAACTATACTGATATAAAAATCCAAAGGTATAGAGACTGTCATCTAATCACTTCTGTATAATTTATGGTTATTTTATAAAACTTACTGTTCAGAACACAAATCTGGACAGATTTCACTAACTTATATTTTCAGCTTATTCACTAATTCTATTAGCATATTAACTGAACAAATATGTATGAATCAAAATTCACATAATATTTATATGTTACTTCTTATCATAGTAATTCTGTCACCGGCTCATCACAAGCCAATGTTTGCTCGATAACACAAATACAAATTAAATATGCACTCGCCTGGTGTCTTTAGCTTGTAAACCTTCTTGTAAACCTTCCTAGCACTTCATATTACGTCCTTAAGCTTCTCCTTAGCTTTAACATTGCTTGATATTGATTTCAATCATAATTTAAATGAACACCATTTACATAAAATATACATTTCAAACCATATGTTAGAATCTTACTAACATAAGCACACAATAGAAAATAAATTCCTAAAAACCTTTCGACGCTCATTTGATACGAATTTCATATCACATCATCAATGTTGACCTTAATACATCAAATTGACCAATAAATTCCTTTTTATTCAAATTCACCCAAACTTCACATAACATTTTTCAACTTCCCATTTTAACAACAATTTATGAATTCTTTTAGAATTCATATCAACTTTTCATTTTATTCCAAATAGTCCTTTGCCTTTTAGCTTTAATTCAAGTTTCAAACAACTTAATTAAACTTCCAACATCTAATTTTCAGCTCAATACCACAATAACTCCACTATTACCACTTAAGACACTAACTTTCTCATTATTTGCCATTTAGTACTTAAATTGTTCCAACTTTCCAAAATAGTCAAATTTCACATTCTAACATTAAATTCAATATTCTAACTTTTAGTTCCAGCATAGTACATTATCTTTCTAGTATTTGCACATAAACCCCATAATTTTCTATAATTTTAAAATAGGTCCCCTAACTATCATAAAATTACAAAAATGGCCCAAATAACTTTCTAAAGCTTGTAGAACTTTTCAAACATCATTTCTAAGCCTAGGGGGAATTTTTTCACAATTTTCCCCAATTAATTCCTTAGGGTCGAATATCATAGTGGTTAGGGTTCTTGATTTTCACTTGATTCAAGCATGGAATCCACCTATAAACAACATTTCAAGGCTTTTATAATCAAAGACCTAACATAATTTAACCAAATCATAATTTTCTCAAAACCCTAGGTCATGGACAAATGGAATTTCACCCAATTTCAAGTAGTTTTAATCGTCATACAATCTTTAGAAATAATCTTCAACATAAAAAAACATAAAAATCTTTCATCAAAACCTCAAAATCAACAAATCCTTTATAAATCCTAATTTACAAACTCATCATATAAGCATGATCTCCATGTAATATTTATATCAAATGATAGATAACTTCAAAGGGATTAATTCTCTATCTAATAGCATAACCCAAAAATCAATCAAATAAAGTTAAAAATAAAATTATTACCTTGTAAATATGGTGGTGCACGTTTTGGGGCCAGGAAAAACTAAAACTTTCTTATTTTTCTTCAATTAAAACATAATACACTTGGCTTAATCTAATATAAATGAATTTAAAACTCATTTTGTAACACCCCTAACCCGTACCCGACCCGGATACGAGTCCAAGATGTCACATTGAATTTTCAAAACATTTACTTGTACAAAATAGTGAATAATTTTAAACTTTCACTAAATAAGACTGGATAATTTACATAAAATAAAATCATAAGATTTTATAAAACTTATTAGCGCATAAAAGATTCAAATCTTTATTTACATGCCAACTACAATCAATATTACAAAATACTTAGTATTCAATTCTTTTCTGATATGATCTTTGGAAAGGAGAAACTAACTTGTCTTGCTTAACTTTTATTATTATTCTTCTTCTCGGAACCTACGTGTGAAACAATCACACGCTAAGTCGTTGACTTAGTGAAACATATAAAGCATATAATAGAAACCATAGAACAATTCATATAACATAATGCATACATGCATAAATACCATCATTATCAACATCAATATCGTTATCATGATCTCTATCATTCTCAACATAAATATCATTATCCTGATATCTATTATTATCAACATCAATATCATTATCATGAACCCATTTAAAACATGTCATCTTGTACTTAACCTTTGTAACATATCATATAATACATTTCACTAAGCAATATACACAGTATCACATATAAATCTTGTAATATATTTTTCACATGACAAAGCATATACATCACATGCAATGTATTATGTTATCTCTTTAATATCTCATGTATTAGCCCATGCATACTTTTGATATCTTTTGTAGGCCCGTGTACAGTACTGATTCAGTGTAAACAGTAATAATATGATATCATATAATAATGCAAACACTTTTGATAACTTTTATAAGCCCATGTATTGGCCCATGTACAGTACTGAGAACTCAAGGTATGCGAGTATATTGAGGTTGTGCACATATGCTGTCACCACAGCTCGTATAAATTCCCACTAAGGCATATAAATTCCCACAAAGGCATATAAATTATCCCGAAGGACATGTCATATATCCCGAAGGACATATGTAACCCTCGACTCTTGGCATGCCAACTATACCACTAGCTCTCATATCACATAACATGGGCATTATCATTTATAACAGTTCACATCAGTTGTATCATATAAACATGTAATCTCATAACTTATTATCATGTAGCTTGTATAACATTCTTGTATGATCTCATAGATCCTTTTCATATAACCCATATCACATAGGTTCATATCATATCACATATATCACATGTGTATGTAATAATGTAGTTCATTTTCACATATCTTGTCACATATGAATACATTCACACCATTCATGGGCACTATCACTATGTTGCATAAATTCATGTATTCATATAATTTCTCATGTGTTCATATCAAACATGTCACATAAAATAACATGTCAAACATATCACACAACTGATATCATATTCTCATATATTCATGTACTCATGCACACATAAGCATCATATTAATCACATGCTTGTACTTATGGAATCATGCATTCCAACATGGAAAATAGACTTATCATAAATCATACCCAATTATGTATAAAACATCCATATATAATGTCATGCATGCATCATAATTCAAATAACATTTTAGGAGTCACTTCATATCATAATAACTCTGTCACTGGCTCATCGCAAGCCAATGTTTGTTCAATAACATAAGTACAAATTAAATTGCACTCACCTTGACACTTTATATATCCAAAAGATGTTACTCAATATAATCCACAACAATCCTTTTATACTTGACTTGTCTTAGTCACAAATCAATCACGATCTGTACAAATCATAATTTCATAATAATACATATGTTAGTATTATACTAACATAAACACTTCTCCAAAATAAATCCATAAAATACTTGAAACTCATTTTCTATCAGAATATTTAACACTTAATAATTCCTTTTAATATTGGTATCAACTTTTCCAATTTATACAAAATGGTCATTCACCATTTTATCACTTAAATTTCAAATACCAAAAATTCCAGAAATTCCAGAAACTCAAGAAATTCCATAAATTCAAGAAATTTCAGTAATGGAATTATTACCAACCAATTACTTATACAAAGGTACAATTACCTTTAAGCAACCCAACTATGTAATTGTTGCACTTAAATCACTTGTCTTTTCAAACTTCCAAAATGGTCATATTTCACATCTAAATGCTCATTTCAATCCCAAAACAACAATTTCTAGCATAGTATATCAATTATTAGACAATTATACAACTATTCCTAACTTTTTCCAAAATTATGAATTGATCCCTCAACTTTTTGAAAATTATAAAATCATCCCTGAATTTTTAAGAGCTTGTAAAATACTTTCTACATTATTTTCAGACCTTATATAATTTTCCATAATTTTTCTCATACTTTAAGACCAAGGCCTAATGGTTTAAAGTTCAAAAACTAGGTTTTCCATGATTTTGCTCAATTTTAATTCGATTCAAGCATGAAATCAACTTTCAATTAACCTTTTAACATCTCTACAATCAAATCCCTAATCAACTCTCATCAGAACACAAAGTTCTCCAACTTAATATTTGGCCGAATTTTATAGAATTATTTCTAGAAAGATCGAACATGTTTTAACCATAAATCAAGCTTGAAAATGAATCTACAACCTCTGATTCATCAAGATTTATCATCAATTTCATGAATCATATCATGAACATAAATCCTTAGATTTGGGGTCTTTGAAATTCATAAAGATTAGAAAGAAATATTGGTGCTAAATGATAGCGTTTTTCGTGTAGATCACTTTCCTAGTTCACGACATAACTCGAATTCCAAAAAAATTGGATAAAAAATGGAAAAGAAATATTTTCTTACCTTAAAAGAGAAATCACGTGAAGATGCTGGAGAAGATGAACATTGGCATGATATTTCTTCATCTTTCTTAATTAATAATGAATTAAAAAAATCATTAAATGATACATTACCAATTTGCCCTTAATATAACTTCATAATTATCATAAAACCAAGATTCCTATCCTTATCATCTTCCAAATTAGAGAAATATCATCCTTATCATCTTTCAATAGTCAAAGATGAAAAAATTAGTTTTTTACTTTACCGTTTTGCCCTTGTAATTTCCAAAAATTACAATCCAGTCACCTTAATCCAAATGTTCAAATTAAACATGAAATTAAACCATTAAATATTATTTTTCAAAATTTTAAAAATTTGAAAATAATATTTTTATTTTATTATTTTCGTGACCCATTTGTAACTTTTAAAATTATATTTTGGTCCCTAATCTTTTTAAAGTTTATACTTTGGTCACCAAACTTTACCAAATTTATAATTTGGTCACTAAATAAATCCATTTATGGAATAAAATTCTTTTTGGAAAAAATACCATTTATGTCTTTAAACTTTTCCCAATTTTCTACTTTGATCATCAAACTTTCAAAATTTACATTTTGGTCACTAGCCCACTTTTTGGGATGATACAAATCTCTCCCCTTTAAGAAAATTCGTCCTCGAATTTTAATTGCACAAAAACATGGGAAACTGTCTACTCATATCTTATTTGCATTTCCCTGTTATATTAGAGATCCACATCTTTTAAAGATCTTATAAGGTCCAATGAATGTATGTCTTAGTTTCCCTTTTCGCTCAAAACGAAATTTTTTTCCAAGGCGAAACTTTTAGGAATACTTTATCTCCAACTTGAAATTTAATTTCTTTTCTTTTAAGATCAACATACGCCTTCTGTCTATCGTATACCACTTTGAGATTATGTTGAATCTCACAAACTTTCTCTTATACATCTTGAATCAAATCCGTACCAACAATACTCCGATCTTTGAGTTCATACCAGTTCAACATACTTTTCCGTAGAAAAATCAGATTGAACAGGACTGACATGTGTTGACTTAGTCAATCGATCAACTATCACCCAAATCAAATCTCTTTTATTCGAAGTTAGAGGTAACCCCGTCATAAAGTCCATCGTCACATTCTTCTTTTTCCACTGGAGAATAAAGATTGGTTGCAATAATCCTAAATGAACTTGATGTTCAACTTTAACTTGCTGACACGTCAAACATTTAGCAACTAACTCAATAATGTTTCTTTTCATAACCGACCACCAAAATAACTCTTTACATCCTGATATATTTTGTTCCCACCTGGATGTATAGTCAGTGGACTATAATATGGCTCAGGAAAAAAATATATTTCTTCAACTCATCATTATGAGGAATACAAATTCTTCCTCGATAAAATAAACACCCATCAGACTTGACTTCAAAGTCTTTAGTTTCACTTTTTTTTCACAAATGAAATATTTTTGTAAGCATATCTCATTTTTCTTCATTTTTTCTTCATTTTTTTTCTTTTTCTTATTACGCCTTCTGTATAGACAACATGACTAAGAAAAACAACTTTTGACAGTTAAAACTCACACTTTGACACTTTGGCATATAACTTTTTACCCTTAAGTATCTTGAGCACAGTACAAAGATAAGCATCATGCTCTATCTTTATCTACGAGTATACCATAATGTCATCAATACAAACCACTTCAAATTAATCCAAGTAAAGTTGAAATACTCGGTCTAATGAATCCTCAATCTAGCAGCTCTTGCAATTGGTTCTTTATTTTCTTAACTCAATCGCAACCATTTGATACGAACCCATAGATACATGATCAATGCCTTGATAACCATAAATATTGAATTTCACCTCTCAATATAGAGGTAACCCAAATAATAAATCTAAAAAGACATATGGTAATTTCCGAGTTATGGAAATATCATATGATCTTACTTCAGATACTTGAGTATCGATCACCTTAGCTAGAAAAGTTATACATTCTTTTTACATCATCTTAATCATGACCATTGCTGATATCATGTTAGTGATAATTTCACTTTTTATCAATCATAAAAAATTTTATTTTCTCCGCATCTTTCTAAATTAATCGCTTCTTGCGACCATTAACCCAACCTTAATGCAGAGACAACCAACATATGATCAAAATGATCTATAACTCGTTAATGATAATCCCATAAGATTTATTGGTAACATAAGCTCCTGAATCTTTATCAGACATTTACTATTTGTCTGACTAATACTTGTATCGTGACTCATGATTCATGACCCATGGGTCTTCCGCAATAATAACACTTTTTATCAAGTTGAATTGAATATCTCTACTTAAGAATTCCTTATTTCTTCCTATGGTAATCTGTATAACTTTTTCAGATCCATAGAAATTATTCTCGAACAGTTGAAACATTTTTCATATCAAATGAAACTCTAAATGTCCACATTGTTCAATAAGAAGAATTGACAATTTGTAACAATAACTTTATAGCAGTTAATGCTAAAATCACACTAGTAAACAAATTTACTCTTTTTCTGATCATTACGAACTTGACACTTTTCAAGTTCTTGATATTCCATCTCAATCTAAACAATAATTCATTGCAACATGGAATGGTATACAATCCATTTTCGTAAATTTACCTTCAAAAGGTAACTCTATCAAGTTTTATGGACTTGATATATTTTCTCAATCAAACTCATAATCATTTGATTCATTAATAACTCAGACACAAATATGCCTAACTTATTAAGCTTACATTCATACCCATACACATGTAATTCCCTTGCTTCAAGCTCAGATATTCTAGCTTCACTTTTCTTATTAACTGTTATCAATGTACGTATTCATAAACTCTTCTACAATAATAACCACATCACTGAATCTTTTAACATTCTCATGGTGACATTTGTCCACCATACTCTAGCTTGTTCATGTAGTAATGAAACTACTTCATCTAATTTCTCCACTTCGAAGTAATAAAAACTTCTAACATTATCATTATATCATTTAACCAAAGGTCTGTTACAACAGAACCTTCCTCAAATTCACCCTTAAACTCGGTTCTCTTAACTCTTTTAACTCTTTCGAACACATTCATACTACGAGTTAAAGGAGTAGAAATTGAAAAACACATCAGAATATCACTCAACATCATGAAAAATAATCTCTATTAACAAGACAACACACTCCTTACACTATCATATCAGAAAAGTTTTCACTTTGTGTTGGCATGTATACTTTATAAAACACTTTTGACTTTGGTTTAAGCCTAGAATTGGCTAAATCATAGCTTTGATACCATTAAATGTAACACCCCTAACCCGTATCTGACCCGGATACGAGTCCAAGATGTCACATTGACTTTTCAAAATATTTACTTGTACAAAATAGTGAATAATTTAAACTTTCACTAAATAAGACTGGATAATTTACATAAAATGAAATCATAAGATTTTATAAAACTTATTAGCGCATAACAGATTCAAATCTTTATTTTCATGCCAACTACAATCAGTATTTCAAAATACTTACTATTCAATTCTTTTCTGATATAATCTTTGGAAAGGAGAAACTGATTTGTCTTAACTTTTATTATTATTCTTCTTCTCGGAACCTACGTGTGAAACAATCACATGCTAAGTCATTGACTTAGTGAGGCATATAAAGAATATAATAGAAACCATAGAACATTTAATATAACATAATGCATATATGCATAAATACCATCATTATCAACATCAATATCGTTATCATGATCTCTATCATTCTCAACATAAATATCATTATCATGATATCTGTTATTATCAACATCAATATCATTATCATGAACCCATTTAAAACATGTCATCTTGTACTTAACCTTTGTAAAATATCATGTAATACATTTCAGTAAGCAAAATACACAGTATCACATATAAATCTTGTAATGTATTTTTCACATGACAAAGCATATACATCACATGCAATGTATTATGTTATCTCTTTATTATCTTATGTATTAGCCCATGCTTACTTTTGATATCTTTTGTAGGCCCGTGTACAATACTGATTCAGTGTAAACAGTAATAGCATGATATCATATAATAATGCAAACACTTTTGATATCTTTTATAAGCCCATGTATTAATCCATGTATTGGCCCATGTACAGTACTGAGAACTCAAGGTATGCGAGTATACTGAGGTTGTGCACATATGTTGTCACCACAACTCATTTAAATTCCCACTAAGGCATATAAATTCCCACAACGACATATAAATTATCCCGAAGGATTTCGTATATGTCCCGAAGGACCCGTCATCCTGAAGGATGTAATCTGTGTCCCGAAGGACTTGTCATATATCCCGAAGGACATATGTAACCCTCGACTCTTGGTATGCCAACTATACCACTAGCTCTCATATCACATAACATGGGAATTATCATTTATAACAGTTCACATCATTTGTATCATATAAACATGTAATCTCATAACTTATTATCATGTAGCTTGTATAACATTCTTGTATGATCTCATAGATCATTGTGTAACATTCTTGTATGATCTCATAGATCCTTTTCATATAACCCATATCACATAGGTTCATATCATATCACATATATCACATGTGTATGTAATCATGTAGTTCATTTTCACATATCTTGTCACATATGAATGTATTCACACCATTCATGGGAACTATCACTATGTTGCATAAATTCATGTATTCATATAATTTCTCATGTGTTCATATCAATCATGTCACATAAAATAACATTTCAAACATATCACACAGCTAATATCATATTCTCATATATTCATGTACTCATGCACACATAAGCATCATATCAATCACATGCTTGTACTTATGGAATCATGCATTCCAACATGAAAAATAGACTTATCATAAATCATACCCAATGATGTATAAAACATCCATATATAATGTTATGCATGCATCACAATTCAAATAACATTTTAGGAGTGACTTCTTACCATAGTAACTCCGTCACTAGCTCATCGCAAGCCAATGTTTGATCAATAACATAAGTACAAATTAAATTGCACTCACCTTGACACTTTATATATCCAAAAGATGTTCCTCAATATATTCCACAACATTCTTTTTATACTTGACTTGTCTTAATCACAAATCAATCACGATCTATACAAATCACAATTTCATAACATTACATATGTTAGTATTATACTAACATAAACACTTCTCCAAAATAAATCCATAATATACTTGAAACTCATTTTCTATCAGAATACTTAACACTTAATAATTCCTTTTAATATTGGTATCATCTTTTCCAATTTATACAAAATGGTCATTCACCATTTTATCACTTAAATTTCAAATACCAAAAATTCCAGAAATTCCATAAATTCAAGTAATTCCATAAATTCAAGAAATTCCAGTAATGGAATTATTACCAACCAATTACTTTTACAAAGTTACAATTACCTTTAAGCACCCCAACTATGTAATTGTTGCACTTAAATCACTAGTCTTTTCAAACTTCCAAAATGGTTATATTTCACATGTAAATGCTCATTTCAATCCCAAGACAACAATTTCCAGCATAGTACATCAACTATTAGACAATTATACAACCATTCCCAACTTTTTCCAAAATTATGAATTAGTCCCTCAACTTTTTGAAAATTAAAAAATGGTCCCTGAATTTTTTTCAAAGCTTGTAAAAATACTTTCTACATTATTTCCAGACCTTATATATTTTTTCCATAATTTTCTCATCCTTTAAGACCAAGGCCTAATGGTTTAAATTTCAAAAACTAGGTTTTCCATGATTTTGCTCGATTTTGATTCGATTCAAGCATGAAATCAACTTTCAATCAACCTTTTAACATCTCTACAATCAAATCCCTAATCAACTCTCATCATAACACAAAGTTCTCCAACTTAATATTTGGCTGAATTTTATAGAATTATTTCTAGAAAGATCAAACATGTTTTAAACATAAATCAAGCTTGAAAATGAATCTACAACCTCTAATTCATCAAGATTTTTCATCAATTTCATGTATCATATCATGAACATAAACCCTTATATTTGGTATCTTTGAAATTCAGAAAGATTATAAAGAAATATTGGTACCAAATGATAGCGTTTTTCACGTATACTAGTAGAAAAACCCCTTTAATGACGCACATTGCGTGTCATCTATGGGTGCGGATGACACACATTTGCCTGTCGTTGAAGCCACCGACATAAATTTCAGATGACGCGCAACTGCATGTCATGAATCTTTGACGCGTATTTATGACATGCATTTATGACGCACATTTATGACGCGCATTTATGATGCTCATTGCGCGTCATTGAAGACACGGTCATAAATTAAGATGACACACATTTGTGTGTCATAAATTTATGACACGCATGTATGACTTACATTGAGCGTCATTGAAGCCCCCGTCGTAAATCTTCTTGACTCACATTTGTGTGTCATAAATTTATGACACGTATATATGACTTACATTGCGTGTCATTGAAGCACACGTCATTAAAAAAACGACACACGTTCGTGTGTCGTGATTGTATTTAGTAAAGTATATATATATATACACATATATATATTGTAGATTGATAAATAATCAAACTAAATCACATTTAATGCCTCATAAAGTAAAATTTATGTATCATATTATATATAAGCAATCCATTTGCATACAATATATTCACATTAAGTTATCAAAAATATTGTATTAATCACATGTCGATACAAAATATCACATCATAATAAAGTTTTCCACATAAGATACCCATTCTTTGCGAATATCATCAATGTCATCATCCGTGTATTCTTCCTTCCCATTACCAACCTAAGTAAAAAATATGAAATAAGTATATAATTTATACTTATTTAAAGTATATAATTTATACTTATTTAAAGTGAAGTATATAATTAACTATTAAAGAGTACTAAAATAACTAATTTTACATATGCATTCTTTGAAGCATAATAACATTATGCAAAGTCATCAAATCAATAGCATTATAAAAAGTACCAACTTTGTTCACAACAATATCAACACGAATAATAACATTATACACTATATGATCCGAAAATCAACGATGTCTATGCTTTCAATAAAAAAAAATATATGGCATGATCAACTGAATCAGGTTAATCATATCACACTGGGACACTATTTGGCTGGTTATATTTGGAGGAATGTCAAACCGAGGTTAGTGGTTTGGCCAAGATATTTAGGCCCAAGACGCTGTGCACTTGAATCCTATTTCAATTGCAATTAAGAAGCATTTGCATAGATGCCAAAGTACTAAATGGACATCTCTTACATATCAAAACCGAAAATTTCTTTAAGCTAGAGAAATTAAGTGTATGTGTTCACTGAAGCTCACCAGGAAGAAGTACAGTATGTGGAGAGAAACATGCTTGATCTTGTAGTACCAAAAATACCTTTAGCCAATATTGTGAAAGGCCTACATCAAGCAAAGAATATTAAGTCTAAATAAAAACGCTTTGTAATATAAATAACTTGTAGGTCTTATAAAGACAATTACAAGACAATCAAAACAATATAAAACAAAAGCCCTGATAATCGTGTTCTTTTTCCACGTATTGTTACGGTAATTGCTTATAATGACTTTAGAAGAACGAAAAATAAAGGTGTGGATAGATGATCATCGAAATTCAAAAAGATCCTAAATTTCATACTTTCATCTTCACTGGTAGTGGTTAGTTAGAGTCAGTTCGTATGTGGTTAGGTGGTGAAGACGGAAATTTGGTAGATGGGTTCACAAATTGACTAGTTTGACACAGAAAGCATTTCGTTAAAATCAACAAAAGCAAAAATGAACAAAATCATTTCGTTAAAAGTCCAAACTTAATAAAAACAAAGTCTGGTTTTGCCAGTTTTAACTAGTTTTTCAGGCTCTTGGTTTACAGTTTTTATTGGCTCTTAATTTTTTATTCAACTTATATGGTTGAATCTTAGACCAACTAGGTCTTGATTGAATTGGCTGATCCGGTTAGGCTTGTACTACCTAAATGCTTTAATCATTTTTATGCAAATAGTGATGAAATGGCAACAAATTCAGTCTTATAAACTCTGAACATACCTGCTAGTAGTGCACAATGTAGTTCTGCAGGATATAAGAAGTAATTGATGTGATTTTTAGTAAGGATTTCCTAAATGAATCCCCAAGTTACAGAGAATAAAAAAATAGAGGAAGGAAAATCAACATAGCTGAGAGCTGCATTACGGGAACTAACCTGCAAGAATGCATATATCATTATTATCTTGATTTTTGAATTAAACTATGTACAAGTACATTGAAACCATTAGTTCTGGCCCAGGAATTACAAATCTTAAGTTATTTTGATACATCCTGGTGGCTCGGTATAAGATGCATATTAATACATGCTATGCTGGTCTTTGGAAATAATTAAGATCAAACAAACACTAGCAAGAAATTTATAAGGGTCCTAGGCTGCCATCACTTTTCAGGGCATAACAGAGCTATGATGCACTGATGCTCTTTGACATGGAGTATCCAAATGTTGGACCCAAATATAGCTCTGATATTGCAAAATATGTATCGAACACACAGGGACATATCAAAAGAATAAAATAAAAGTATCACTTTTACATTTTTAAAAATCAATTAAAATCAATTTTAAATGTTTTAAAAATCAATTAAAACTAATAAGTATCAATTTTACATTTTTATTGTATATTGATATATAAATAAATTTTTAAAGCTGTGTCATGCCATACTCCTAATTTTTTGAAAATCCTAGTATGATTGTGTCCATGATGTTCCCCCTATTGTGTATCTTTGTCGGTGTATCTGAGATGAATGCTATGAAGTTATAGTCATTTTTGGAAGATTTTAACACGTTACTGTGATTCCAATAAATTTGGATGTAAATGCAACAGAACTGTACCGGTATAGAAAGATAATGTCTTCAACATTTGTAGAGTTCTCCTATGGCCGTAGCACGCTCATGGTGTAAAAGCTTATTTTCTCAGACTAAAAATGGTTGTAGAAGGGGAAGAGTGTAAGATCAATAAGTTAAAAGGTCAATGAGTGTATGCATGTGTGTGTGTTTTCCCTTATTCCTCTCTAGGTGAACATGCCATTAATTGTGAGAATACAGTAATGTGTACTTTTGGTAAGCAACTTTCATTAAGTAACTCGGTTAAGTGAGTGCACACCAAAACCTGCAAAATACAAATACCGCATGCCCCCAATAGTTTATTGATAATTATTATAGTAAACACACAACCAATCATTCAATAAGTTACTCAATTTCACTTAAATTCTTTCATAACTTCATATAACCACCATAAATATTATGTTTCAATTAAATCAACAGCCAAACAACAAATATGCCTTCCTACGCTTGGAAATGAACAGTGGTGAATGCTAAAGCCAAGTAATTAGACAAGCTGAGCAAAAAACTGTGGAGTTTTAGTACTTAGCTCCAGATGAGAGTACACATATGTTACCAAGGGTGAATTTCGATATGGATTTCGCTATGAACATATTACTTTTCCAAGTTTTTCCATATTTTCAATATCAAACCTCAAATCAGAATATCAAAACATGTGTCTGAGATGGAATAAGTGGGGGTAAACAACATCATAACAAAACGTTTTTTACTTGTTGACATAGTAGATTCGATCTACCCATCAGATTATAACAATAGCTGATATTTTTGTGGAAGGAAGAACATATCAGCAAACCTTCGGTGGAACATCTAAGTTGACAAAGTGCGTTATGGTCCCACCAAAAAGACTAATGCCATCTAAATTCAAAAGGATACAATAACTCGATGAACATATTTGTGGTACTGCATAACCAGAAATTACATATATGTGCTATGAGGTTAAAGAGTAAACACAAACCATCTGTCAAGGTTCCTTTACCAAATTCATCCACCAAAACATAAAGACCGTGAAGTTGACTGCCTGTGAAATTATCACCGTCAACATTAAAAAGTGGAAATTTCCTAAACGACCCAAAACTCTTTTCAAAATAAGAGATGACAAAAGCTGAAATTTTTGTAGCACTCTAATTCAAATTTACAAAGCTACTTTAAAATCCAAATCTATTTATTATTTATATTATATTTGAATATTATTATCTGAATCAGGCCAAATATACGAGTCCCTCAAATCTCTAAATTTAGTATGACAAAAGGAAAAAGTAAAGCAATTACTGATTCATATATCTAATTCAGAACCAATTACAAAAGTAAAGAAGATTCGGATAGTGGATATCAGATGTTAATATCTACATCCACTCTGAATCCAGTCAATTAAAATTGCACTATCCAAATCCTCAAATATCCAATAAAAAATCAGATATACGCAAATATCCAAAATTGAACTATCAATCAGTGTACCTTAGATCATTCCCACTTGATGTAGATCTATCATAAAAGTGGACTGTTCTGCAGTCATAAGCTTGCCTCCCATCGCACAGAATATCCTGTGAAAATGGGAAACACAGTTAACTAACATACCAGATAAAATACTAACAGACATACATAATTTTAAGAATGAATTTAGCAACAAGAAGAAGTTACCTATCAGTTAATCCAACTGTTGCAACATCACCAGGTACAAAACTTCCAATATGAGAAAGGAAAACAATTAAAGCCACCTAGGAAAACCATAAATTTGTAAGTACAATAAATGGATGATTATGTAGGCTACTAAAGTAGTTATCTCCAAAGTATCATGAATTTAGTATTTCAAATAGGTACAGTTACATAAATCCATCAAAACTTAGCAAATGCACGTACAGAATCACACGCCTTTTACAAATATGCTTCCACTAGAAAAGTACACCAGACTTACCTGCTTTATATAGATGCTTTTCCCTGAATAATTAGGACCAGTGATGATATGCATCCTTCCTGAAAATAACAGAACCTTATAATTTGGAGGGTGGGAAGAACTTCACAATGAAATATTCAGAACAAGCTTTTCTAGATAAGACGCATTTTCTTGAGATTTTTACATGCTACCATTGAACTTTTAACTCAACTTACCTTCATCAAGAATCTTTGTGTCAGTATGGATAAATGTATCTACTGTCATTTCCTGCAAAACATGCTTGTAGACCAGTATGGAGTTGTTATTTCTTATTAGAGAAAAAATTATGTCACTTTTAATAATAATTCTCTTGATAGTTTTTTTAAGAAAGAATTGTAAAATTGTAAGTAGATGGTTCCTTCCTTCCATTTTGTATATCAAGAATGGTCTCCATGGTTAAAGTAGGCCTCACATAACTGTTCTGGCGAGCAACCATTGCCAATGACAACATGCTAACATCAATATGAAGATATTATTGTTAGTAACAAAACTACCTCAGACACATTTATGTTTAGAGAATAGAGAAAAATAGAGATAAAGAGAACCTTTTATGATTCTTACCAATCAAGTTCATACACAAAGTTCACAGCCTTGTGTAAATGTGTTGAGAACGTTAATACACGTGAGACCAAGTCTCTGATAATTGCCCTCTCCATATCTTCGTTAATGAATTTAAGAATTAATGTTACAAATAAATTCACTAAAATCACGTTACCATGTTAACTAACATGACCTTTCACTTGCTAGGAGCAGCATGGACTGGTATACAGCTTGTTGAGATGGGCTACTCGATGAAACTTGTAAATATTTTTTTTGATAAATGAAACTTGTAAATATATAACACAGCTGGACTTAACAACTTAGAAATGAATTACAAAGCATACCTAGAACTTTATGATAAATGTCTCCAAGAAGGTTATCTAATTCTCGTGTCTTTGGAGTACGATAAAAGAATCTTTTTGTTTCTCCATCAGCATCAGAGAACTGAGTTTTCATAGCATATTCTCCAATAGATGCAATAAAAGTGGGAATAACAGTCACATCCATTTAAATATGATGAAAATATCAACTTAATTAGCCTTGAAAATCTAACATTAGATATTTACTAATTTAGCTAGCCATCTAATGCATGCATCAACTTACTACAAATTCAAGATCTTCAATTCTCGCTTGTGCAATATCATCAGGTTTCTCTTCAAAAAAACACATCAAGTATCTAACGACAGACAAACAAAAATTATCATGCTAAATGTTAATTAAGATGTACTTGCAGTAGAGTAAGATTATGTTTAGTATCACAGGAATTGATTTGACACATGGATATGAGAAGAGACACATACGCACTTATTTGATGAATATAAACAATACAAGGGGCAAACTTCTCTTTGCATAAATGAGGAACTTGTTCAAGCTCTAACAATGAAACCTGTGAGGATGCTAATTTATGTTAATATACCTGTAGGAACCACAAATGGTATTTTGAATTCGTAATATAAATGCTTTATACACTAACAAGCGCCTCTTCCAGAAATTCTTGCAATTCCTCGTATATTTGTCTCAGTTCATCCAACTGCGCACAGATGGTAATAACACTAATGTGAGATGTTTTCTGAAAAAAAGAGAAAAACATTCCTAGAAAAAAACATGTTATCATCATCACAAAAAAATCAGAAGTAATGCTTAACCTTATCACAGAAACCCTCTTTCACTTGTATCTCATAACCCTTCTCTTTACTTCTACATCTATAACACCAATAACTGTGGAAACCCAAATTGAATGGTGGAATAGAGAACGAGGAATACCTATGGAAACCCTTGATTTTTGACTCCCTCGACTGCGTTGTGGTGAATGGCCAAACCAGTGGGAGGTTGCGAAGACAAAAAGGGAAAAAAAAAAGAAAAATGGGAGAAACACATGCGGCGTGAACTTTTGTTAATGAGGGGGGAAGATCAAGAGGGAAAGGATGAAAATAAGGGGGGAAATTAGAATACGGCTCCTAAAGATGACACACAATTAAAACTATACTCTGTGTTTTTGTAATTTTGTTGGATTATGACTATTAAATATGACACACATTATTGTAAGTCATAAATAGTTTAGATTTTAAAAAACATGATATTTTTTATGACACACATGTTTTGCAAGTTATAAATTAACGTGTGTCATTAAAGGTATATTTTCTTATAGTGGTAGATCACTTTCCTAGTTCACGACATAACTCGAATTCCAAAGAAATTGGCTCAAAAATGGAAAAGAAATATTTTATTACCTTGGAATAGAACTCACGTGAAGATGATGGAGAAGATGAACATTGGCATGATATTTCTTCATCTTTCTTAATTAATAATGAATTAAAAATTCATTAAATGATAAATTACCAATTTACCATTAATATAACTTCATAATTACCATAAAATCAAGATTCATATCCTTATCATCTTCCAAATCAGAGAAATATCAGCCTTATCATCTTTCAATAGTTAAAGATGAACAAATTAGTTTTCCACTTTACCATTTTTCCCTTGTAATTTCCAAAAATTACAATTCAGTCACCTTAGTCCAAATGTTCAAATTAAACATGAAATTAAACCATTAAATATTATTTTCCAACATTTTAAAAATGTGAAAATAATATTTTTTTATTTTATTATTTTCGTGACCCATTTGTAACTTTTTAAAATTACATTTTGGTCCCTAAACTTTTCAAAGTTTACACTTTGGTCACCAAACTTTACCAAATTTATAATTTGGTCACTAAATAAATCCATTTATAGAATAAAATTCTTTTTGGGAAAAATACCATTTATGTCTTTAAACTTTTCCCAATTTTCTACTTTGATCATCAAACTTTCAAAATTTACATTTTGGTCACTAGCCCACTTTTTGGGATGTTACACATTTAATGTGAAATTATCATTTTACCCTTAATGAAACATGATAATTTCAACTTGCCATTGCACTACCATCCATTTTAATATTCCAAAGTCAAATGTGAACAAATAAAAATTCACTTTCCATCTTTGCCTTGCAAATTTTCAAAAACTACAATTTAGTCACTAAATTTTCCAATTTCAGCTAAATATGTAAAATCGAATTCAATTCCACTGATCCACATTAAATTTCACATGTATAAAATTTGGAAATAATATTTACAACCTTTATATATCATCCTTAAAATTTTCGTAAAATCCTGATTCGATCCGGTTATTCGATTTTTTCAGACTTTACAGTTTTATAGCTTTTAACACAAATTCTGGATCAAAATTTTGATTCCCATGAAAGCGTCATCCGTGGGTTTGAAATATTCATTTAAGGGTACAAAAACCTAATTTTTAAAAATTACTCTTTTGGTCCTGAACTTTTCCAACTTTATACTTTGGCTAATAAACTTTCAAAATTTATGTTTTGATTACTAACTAAAATTTGGGGTATTACATGTTTATAGATTTAATGTTGGTTCATTCATAATGAAATGGGCAGCTAAACAAGTTGGTAATGACATTGTTTGCTGTTGTATGCTTGCAACCCTATTAGTACAGACGTTTTGGAATGAACTTTTCTAAATTAAATATTACTCGACAAAATAAACAAATTATGTAACTTAATTTGAATACAAAAAATATATATCTACATTAATTTAAATAGAAAAATAATATAAATTAAATTGAATAAAAATATATAATATCATCACCCATCACCCACCCCATTACACCAATAATTCACTACATCACTCATTGATTGAGTCACGGGCTACTACAATTGCTTTAGGGAGTCAGGGAATCCATGCTGAAAGTTGGATGCTGCAGGGAGTCGGTAAAGTAGTGATGCATTCATTCACAGGCAGCAACAAAAGCTTTGTATGGAGCAGCAGTGCTACACGAGCTCTGCATGCAGTAGAGATTCCTTCTGAATACGCATGAAAATCTTGTAGTCTTCACCTTGAAGACGTGTAGAAATCTTGGTGTCTTCAAAATTTTCATGCATATTGAAGACGTGTAGAAATCATGAAGAGTTTAGCTTGAATATGTGTAGAAAGTTGGAGTTTTCTCCAGGTCGCATGGATTTATATGCGTCTTCAAAGATTACTGCAGAATTCACCCTATTTGAGGAAATAAACTATGGGTGGATTATTTGAGGAAATAATTATTCCAAAAGCATTATTCCAACAATTTTGCCAATAAATAATATGTTAAAAATTATCTAAATGAAAAATTAATTCTAAAAAATTATATACAAATATTATTAGAAAATATTTACATCCCATGTAAAAAGAGTATAGGAGACCAATAGATTGGATTATATCCTAGCGATTGTAAATAGAACAAATTGAGTTAGGAGAGTTATCTTTACCTTTACAGTATCTGATACATATTAATTGATCAACATATTAGATACGAGTGGTTATATATATAAAGAGCACAAGAGATCTAGAAAGTGTTTATATGTAGGACCTACTCTTGTTTACGCTTTAAATTATTACTTAATTACTTATAGCAATTGGATTGGTTGAAGTGACCTAGACACATATGTGTCAATTTAGGATTTATCTTTCAAATTCAAATATTAAATTTATAAAAAGAATATTAAGTTCACATAAACAAATTGTATTACAATAAGCCTATACAATTTAAGTGCTTTTATGTGATATTATTATAATTTTATATTATTTTTTTGGCTTAAGTATATAAAAGGTGTCCAATCTATGTCCGTTTTTTTAATTTAGTAACTAACGTTTATTTTGTTTCAGTTTGGTGCCTAATGTTTCATTTCGTTATTCAAAATGGGTCAAGCCGTGATGGGCCGTTAACCCATTAAAAATGCCACATAACATATTTTTTAATATTAAAAAATGATTTCTGAAAATAAGAAATTAATTAAAATGAAAAATTAAACCTTATTTAGTTTTTAGCCTATAATCGGGGGACCATTTGTGTACTTTACCCTTAAAATTTATTGTTTGTGAGACCATTTTTATTTTAGATTTGTAATCTATTTTTTAAATAATTTAATTTAATTATAAAGTAATATATATATCCATAAGTTTATATTCTATTTTTACGTGGTAGCTTCAGCGTCGTCTCAAACATTTTCGAGACTCTGAACAAAAATTAAAAAATAGTTCGTTATAGAATGAAAGTATATTATATTATTTTGAACAATTAATTTAATGTTATTTTAATAAATCATATAAAAATGATTAAATTTTATCAAACATTATTTTCATTGTTTTGTTAAAAAAACACCTTAAATACGACTAAGAGAATAAAAAATAGAATATAAGTATGAATTACAATATGTCACTTGATTTTAAATAATAAATTAAAAAAATAAAGAATAATAAATTTTAAGGGTAAAGTACACAAATGGTTCTCCTCCGATTATAGGCTAAAAACTAAATAAGGTTTATTTTTTTATTTTAATTAATTTCTTATTTTCAGAAATCATTTTTTAATATTAAAAATATACCAGATGACATTTTTAATGTGTTAACGACCAAACTTAACGGTTTGTCACTGACTTGATCCATTTTATGTAACGAAATGAAACGTTAGGCACAAACTGGAATGAAATAAATGTTAGACACTATACTGGAAAAACGGGCATAAATTGGCACCTTTTGTATACTTAAGCCTAATTCTTTTTTTATTAAGTTAAAGTGATAACAAAGTAGTATATGTTTTAAATACTTTTAATCATTTGAGAATAAACGCTCAATCACCCTGTTATAATCACTGGTGCTTGAACATATGACCTTTAGGAACATCAATAATTCTTTTAACCACCAAAATAAATTAATTATGCAATTTATATTAATTTGATCAAATCAAACTAGTCCATTTTTATTTTATTTTTTTTAAAAAAATCTATTATTGCAAGCTTACAAATTAGAGAACCGTAGATGTTACTTGAACAATATAGAATCACGGACAACGAGAGGCGTGCTTTTATTTATATCATAGATGATACAGTTTCAAACTGAAAATAACAGTAAAATTAAAGTAAAATGTCATATATAGACATCGATGGGACGTGCATGCATGGAACATGTTATCATCTGCTAACTAGTAGCTTAGCTGAAAGTTGTCAAAGGACTTGAGGAATCGGGGAGCGGCATCTTTGGCTTTATCCGGCGGAGGCGTGGTCGGTGCTGACTGCTCAAACTCGGCCTTCCATTCAGCAATGCATTTGGTATTGTCTCCTTCAATAGGAATGAAGGAGAAAGTAACTCTGTAAGGATCATACATCTCCTTCAATTCCCCTCCGATCACCTCGTATGTAACCGACCTACCGCTCACCATCTTCTCTATCTTCTCCACTGATTCTTTCACGTAATTGCTTACGGCTGCACGAAATATAATTTTGACATGCTTATATATAGAAATCACATGTAAAAATATACCCAAAATTTTATATTTAAATACAAAAATAAATTATTAATAAAAAATATAAATAGAAAATAGACAAAATTATCAAATTTTAGGAATGAATAAATTTATAAAATTTGATAGTAACGAAAATAGACTATCAACTGAAAATAAAATATATATAATAATTTAAATCTGGCAACGATCTAAATGGTTAAGAGAAATATTATTCTCCTTAAAAGTCTCAGATTCGAATAGTTGTGTTTATCGGATGAGTTTACTTTATTAATGACTAAAAATAATTAAGAATAGATAATATCCTAGTCACCTAAAACTATATATATATATATATATATATGAATGATAGTTTAAAATTTTTAAAAGACAACTATTCGACCACCCTCCTTCAATCTATTCCTAGATGCATGTGTTAGAAAAAATGTTTACCAGGGCCAAGTTTGAAGAGCCTCAAGCTGCCGGGGCCGCCGTCTCCTTGAATATAGTGAGCCCTGGAAAGCAAATCAGGGTTAACTTTGCTGATGATTTCATCGTTTCTGTACATTTCCCAGGCTTTCTCGGCTGGCATGCTGAGAACCACCTCTCCTTTCATCATCTTCATCTTCACTCTCCCTGGTTTGTTGGTTTGTTTTTTGTGAGTACGGTGGGGCTTAAAAAAGAAGGAACTTTGTTCTACATACTGTACAGGTGGAGACTAGTTTAATAATAAGACACTGCAATGGATCCCACGTAATGCGCATTATTATTTATATTTTGATCCTAATCTATAATGGTGAAAGAGACATTGTCTAAATTGTATGGTCCAAGGGCTTGATTCTTTATGGTTTTTTCATGTTTAATTTATAATTAATTTTAAATAATAAATTAAACATTTTAATTCTAGTTTTACTTTATTTTGCTATAGTGTGACACTTTATTGCTGGCTTTTGCACTAACTTTTTTGTGCGGAGGATGAAAAGAAACAATAGAAAGTAAAATTTAGTTCCTATGGTATTTATTTTCTGCAAATTTAATCCCTCTAGTACTATTCGCTCAAAATAGATCCCTCTAGTACTATTTACTTGATTCGTTCATTTAAGTGACGTGGCTTTCCATAATTTGCACGTCATTTTATTTAGCTGATTTGGTCTCAGCATATACTCATTTGTCACATAATTTCATTTAAATAACACAATCACAAAAATACTAAAAACTCCTATATGATGCCTGAGTTACTCTATACAATCAGACAGATAACATTTTCACATCGGAAAATCTCCGTCGAAAATAAATCGAACCTGAAGATGCCGCCGGCCGTTCAGAGTCGACGATAAGAGGCCATCCCATCTGCCTCTTACCGAATTCAAGCCTGCAAAGTGTAAACATAATTGTATCTTTGTCCTAAAGAAAACATCAAGCAGGCTGGGGAAAGTGCTGATATGTCAACCTAAATTTTTATTAGTCGTTAGCTTTTTTCCCGGTGATGATCTGGAAGATCCGTTGACCCCTGCTAAATGCTTCGATAAATAAGATCCGCGTCTGCATCGATTAAAATCCCGGCATCCATGATAAAAATACCAGAGGAGCCATAACAATTACTCCAAACAGTATATCATATAGTCGAGCCACACACACCACAGGATCCCAAAGCCTCGTAGACTGCAGAAATGGTCGAAGCACTTGGGCTATCGATACAAGTCCCCAACCGGTGGGAACAAAAGCTAATAAACTTGTGAAGATGTCGATAAATTCGTAGGATGTAAACTCGAGCAGTGCAATTATAACAAGTATTCCGAAAATAATGACCAGGAACTGAACCAGCCTAAAATAAATATGGTCCTTAGCCGCATATATGTCTCGAGTATACGAGATCACTAGATAGATTCCGAATGCCATGAAAATGTAGATCCAAGACAGCAAGTATACAACAATACTGGTACTATGATCAGAAATTCTCAGTTGGTATACAATTCCATAATGGAAAAAGAAAAACCGAAGGTCTAAAACAATCTCCAGTAGCATTCCCCAGAGGCCAGTTGTCTTTAGATGATCTTGACCACCACCGCTCCCAGCTATGTTCAGCCTTTGCAAACACACCACCGTGGAATCATATCCAGTTCATAAATTCATCAAAGTCATCGACGATTTTTAACCAATCAAAACCAGAAGGATTAAATACAAATAGTGCCATTATCCATGATGTGAGCATTAACCAACTCGAGATAGTCATAGCTATGTAAAAAAATGTGCCCTTAGCAACAGGGCTGTGAGAAGCATAAACTGTAAGTAGAGCCCAAGCTCAATAGCCTTCATAAAATGGTTGCGTGCATACAACCTGTATTGAAGCTCTTGTGCTGCACAACGAAACCACGGCCAGTTGCCCGATATTTGGCACCCCCATAAAGGATGGTCCGGCCAAAGAAATGCGCACGGGTTCCCATAGAGAATGTGTAAAAAACAGATGAAAGCTGAAGCTGCATCGTCAAGAAATCCCAGATAGCTTGAAGGAATCCGTGCTCAAGCGAATTCTCCACTATCATCGGAAGGACAGTGAAAAGACCAAGTTAGATGATGAACTGTTGATTTAAGATGGCTCCAAGTACTTTATTGTTGCTGTTGTTGTTCGCCAGGGCAGCATTCTCAAGACCACTGAGAGCAAGATAAAGTCTGCCCCACAGAAAAGCATATACAGTAAGAACTACCATCATTGTGTTGAAAAAAAAAAATCCTACTGTCGTATGATAACATCCAGAAGAAATACAGTCTATGACCCAGCCGATCGGCATCTTTTCTCAGAACTTGCTCACCATTCCCACTGGCATCCTTAGCTTCAAACATTGATATTTGATTCAACCCAACATCCCTTCCTTTACCAACCTGGATGTATTCGTGATGTGAGACATTCTCTCCTCGCAAAGTACAATTAAAGCCAGCAAAAATGTCCTCAATTAATTAATTAAAAATATTATTTTAACATATTTTAGTGACTAATTAAAAATTTGGTAAATTACACCGTTCCTCAATGAATTATACTATCTCTCTTATTTTGCTCGTACTTTCAATTTTTTTTTACTCATTGAACTTTATAGATTGAATCATTTTACTCACTATGCCGTTAACTAATTAACGGTGTTATAATATGGCACAAGAATCAAAACGACATCGTTTTGGTAAGTAAAATATGAAAGAGATTAAAGTTCAATGACTCATTGTGTAATTTACCCTTTTTCCTTCTCTTCTTAATTTTCTCACCGTCGACCACCACATCATTTTCATTCTGGCCACTGTTGACCGCCGAAGATGGTGGCCATTTGATCCCAAATTTCATGGGTCGGTTCATCACGACCCCTAAATATAGTGGTTGTTTATCGAAAAATGTCCCAAACCCCATGAATTTGGACTGAAACGTTTCGGTTTCCTCACTTTAAATCTCAAATTCGTGGACTTCAGAGCAAGTTCCGACAAAATGGAAGTCGGATTCGGACTCAAGGTGTCGAGGCGAAGCAACCCATCCCATTTTGGGACCAAATGACTGTCATCTACAATGGTCGATGGTGGCCGGCAGTGACATCCGACCACCTTCTGTTTTGTTTTTTTTAATTATTTTATATTAAATAATAATAAAAAATTTCATGTCATCATTTGTTAGAGATAAAATGGTCGAATGAGCAAAATGATTCGATTATAAAGTTTAGTGAGCAAAATATAAAATTTGAAAGTACGATAAACAAATAAGAGAGAGAGTAAAGTTCAGTGAAGAACGAAGTAATTTATCCTTAATAATAATAATTTAATTAGTAATGTGTTTCGGTGTATTACATTGTTAGTATATTTAAGTTCGTGATGTTCACTATAAACTCAATTTGTTCGGATATTATTATCAAAACTTAAAAATAAATGTATATTGTTCTCATAAAATTGCCTAAAATATCTTAATTTATTAAATTATAAAATAAATTTATAAATTATTTAAAATTCTTTTAATAATTTTGACTTCAAAAAATTAATCTATAATTAGTTTGGTATTATCCTTTATTTATTCATATTTTTATTTTATTATCTAATAATTTAATAATATTTATGTTTTATTTTACAATAATCTAAAGAGAAAATAACTTCAGTGACCGAAAATGCCTTATAATATACGATTTTAATCAACTTTTTTTTGGATTTGTGAAAATGACCAACAAATTCGCAACGCGAACACCAATTTCACAACGCGAATTTGTAATTCGCAACACATAAGTCAAATTCGCAAAGCACGTTTATTTTCGCAACGCGAATTTTATTTTCGAATTCAAAACACAATATTAATTTCGCAACACAAATGTAAACAGTATAATCGCAACTCATAACCTAAAACCCTAAATCACAACTCAGTCTCATCTCCATCTCTCACTCTCTACGGAGACATCCGTACCCATCTCCAGCGACATCCGTCCCTATATCCGGCGACCCCCCTCTATCTCCATCTCTCAAAGCCACCCTCACAACCGTTCACGGCCACAAATAGAAAATCAACTACCGAGGGTTAGTTTTTTTAATTATTTTTATTTTGAAATTTTTGTATTATTATTAGATTTTTCATATTTAAATTGATGATAAATATACTGGTAATTTCAATATATAGATTAACCATTTCACTTAGATTGCTTTGTAAATTCATTCGGTTGCTGTCAATACTGCTAAACTATTTAGTCTTTAACCTTGTGAAGTTAGTATTTTGGTTGAAGCAATGCAATTCATTCAAGTTTCAATTTGCAGAAGAATAGTTTTTGAAACTTAAATTCACAACGTGATAATGAAAATCGCAATGAGATTTTAGTTTTGCGTTGCGATTTTCGTGTTGCGATTTTCATTTTCGTGTTGCGAATTTAAGTTTCAAAAACTACTCTTCTTCTGCAAATTGAAACTTGAATGAATTGCATTACTTCAACCAAAAAACAAAGACAAATATTTAACTTCACAATGTTGCGAATTTAAGTTTCAAGAATAAACTACTACTCTTTATGTTGTCCTTGAACCTGCACTAAACCTATATGTTGTCCTTTTAAATGTTTATATAAGTGCTTACTTCTGGAATGTTATCTGATGCATTTTGTGAACTATGATGGAATCATGACTTGAGTGAATACCGTGCTAGTTTGAAACATATTTGGCTATATTTTCCATGTTTAATATCATGTCTGTTTATAGTGTATAATTTGTAGTTTTTGGTATATCTAACTTGGTACGTTTATTGTTTTTGTTATGTATGTTTTTCGACTTCATTGACTTTAAGGAATAAATTAAGCCTAGCCACTATAATTGCGTCGACACTTACACCTGTACAAAGAAATTTGTTTGAGAATACTTGTTTCGGGCCATGGCTAAAAGTACAACATCCAGGTGGAGATGCTATGTTGACCCATTTGTTTCTTCAGACCATGACTAACGATCTACCAGAGAGGATACAACGTGGCGATGAAGATATATGGTTTCATTTTCCACCGGTGTATACTTGTTTTGGGAGGGAGGAGTTTTGCTTAATCACTGACCTACGTTTCGGATGACACATTTAAGTAGGTCAGTGCACTAGTCATATCGCCCGCCCATCATGGTTATTTCGGGTTTTTCCTGAGCTGGCAAAGGCAAAACCCAGTTTACACGTCGATGATTTGAAAAAATTACTTCTTAAAAATGGTTTTACTCGGATGGATGACCTTAATTTTGTCCGAGTATGTCTTTTATTACTTTTGAATACCGACTTTTTAGGCAAAGAGGGAAGACAACCTATTTATGAGGATTTAATATTATTGGTAGAGGATCTAAATGCATGAAACGTGTTTCCCGTGGGGTTCATATCTATGGAAAGCTACCTGGAAAAAGTTGTCGTCTGCCTTTGAGGATCGTCGTAGTTTGCATGGAGATGGTTCCAAATACACTTTGGTAGGCTTTATTTGGGCCTTTAAGGTAAGAATTTCTATATAATGTTTCCAAAATTATAATTAATTATTTAACAATTACTAATATTTGTGTATTATATTGTTTGTAGATTTGGATATTTGAGGCTTTTCCCAGCATGCATACATATACCATCAAAAATTCAAATGATATTCCTAGGGCTATTACCTGGATGAGGATCCAGCTGTTGGATTGGGAAGATTTACTACCATATACGAAGATGAATTATGTAAGTTAACATAAATACTACCATATATAAATAAGTTATTACTAGTAGACGTTTTGACATTGTTTGAGCTTTTATATTGTTAGAAGGTAAACTATCCATTACAAAGGCTAACACCCACAGAGACTGAGCTTACCACTGATTGGTGGCAAGCTAGTAAGCATTTTTTTGATGGGACGGATGATGAGCACCCCCCACTTCGAGAGCCATCACCTGATCGAGCCGATTCTACAGCTCAACACCCAGAGCCATCACCTGATCGAGCCGATTATACACCTCCACAACGAGAGTCATCACCTATTCCATCACATCATCGAGCCTCTTCTCCACCATCACCTCATGATTGGCGATCAACAAAGATGCCACGACATTTATCTCCCTGTTCTCCACCTCCACGGGATGAGTTAGGGGAGTTACGTGATGAGGTCAGTGCTTTGTGTGATGAGGTCGGTACTTTACGTGACGATAATGGTGCATGGCGTGATGAGGTACGGTCTTTACGTGGTGAGGTAGATGTTTTACGCGATGACAATGGTTCTTTACATGGTGAGGTATCTACTTTATGTGATGAGGTAGTCGCTCTACGTGAGATTGTTTCATTGTTGCAGAATGAGGTTCATACTCTATGCAATGAGGTAAGATTGTTTAATATTATACTAAAAATGCAAATAACCTTTTTTCGACATTATTTATTTATGTATTAATTTTATTTTTAGCGGCCCGATAAGGTAGATGTTTTACATCGGGTTTTTCTTGCACGACGGGGTTCACGCATCAGACATTGTACACGTGCCATTACGTCTCCTTTCACCCTAATAGTTTCAAGACTCCATAATAAGAAGCCCGATTCACCTGTCATCGTTCAAGAGGCCCCTCTTATCGTTCAAGAGGCCCCTCTCATCGTTCAAGAGGCCCCTCCCACCGTTCAAGAGCCCGATTCATATGGCATACTATGTCGACATATTGATAAACCCCCTCACGTGCCCGGTATGATGGATCAGAGTTGGCTTTCGTATCAGTTACCGACCAGTATCATTCCTCAGTAGGAGAGGAGAATACTACCGGACACAATTATGGATAATACCCTTTGCGCTAAGACCGCAGTTGATTTTTATCTACATGAGCGGAGCCAGGGGTGCTACTCTGACATATGCAAAATCGACGATAATATGCATTTGTTTCTTGATCGGTCTTGGTGGGGTGTTTTATTAGGGGTTGAAGATAATGACTATTTCGAATGGGGGTAAGTCTTATATTCTTCTTCTTATATTGCATTTTGATTTTTTTTAAATTTATTAAATTCACTAATATATGTATTTTTTTATAAAACATCATATTGATGCATGGGTGTCACGTCTTCTGATTATAAGGAAATTGAAGAAAATAAAAAAGACGTGATGGACTATTATGCCTTCGTCTTTTCACGTAGCTCACTTGAAGGATCAGAGAGATGCTTCATATGTGTTGGGTAATGGAAAAGCTATCATTTATCCTGCTTGGTGGGAGGTCGATAAGGTTAGTATTTATTTTTGAATATTTTAAAGGTGTTCATAAATTTTATTTGATGTGCGTAATTGAATTATTATTTATGATTGTAGGTGTTTATCCCTGTTATGGAACGTCGTCATTGGCTTGTCGTCGAGCTTCTGCTCCCATCCATGAAGACGATAGTATATGACAGCATGTTGAATTACATACCATTGTATGATTTGAAAGATATTATTTGTAAGGGATTGAGCGCTCATTTGGCTAAATACTTGGATGCGATTGATTATTGGACTAATTCAGGAAACAAGAAGCCAAATAAGTTAAAAGTTATAATCATGAGAGACGAGACAACGCCACAAAAAATGGCGGGAGCCAGAGGGGATTGTGGTCCTCTTGTATGCATGTGCTTGGAACGTATGACGATATGAAGTAAACAGTTTCTACCTCACACAGATAGAGATAGAGGTGTCGTAAGGTTATGGTTTCGGCATTTTATGGCTAGAGCGATATATACAAGACGTTGCCTACCTGCATCAGCGTGCTGAAAGTGTGCATAAATGTTATTGGTAAGTTTGAGCAAGTGTTGTTAATATATATACTCTTTTTTAGTTTGAAAATGTTTGGTTAAGTACCTAGAATTCAATAATTTGTTGTTTATTGGTTTTAGATGTGTAGAAAATCTCATGGCCATAACGTTTCTGCAGGTTAATCCTGAAATGAGCTGCGTGAACAAATTGATGTATTTGGATGTAAGCTCCCTATTGTTAGGAGCATTTGGATATACTATCTGTCAAGTGTAAATAAGAATTGTTTTTTTTTGTTTAATTGATTTGTTGTTTAATTTCAATCTACATTATGTTGAAGGCAAAAAAGACCTGTTGAAGGTACACTTTCGCAACGTGAATTTGACTTTCGAATTGTGAATTCAAGGAAAACACCTTCAAAAAGAAAATAGACAACAATCTGATAAGTGATAACAACTGAAAAGATCATAGCAATGTTCAAACTCAAGTTACTAATGCATGTTTAACTGAAAATGTATGCATTCACACATAAAATACACATAATACAACGTTTGCATTTAAAAATCACCTAAGTTAATAAGTCCCAAAAGGTGAAGCCGGTTGTGATTGGGATTTTGATTTTGATTGCGATTTTTATTTCCTTTTGTTTGGCACCATATGAGCTTTGGATTTTGATGAGGATCTATATTTTGGTAGTGGAAAAGATGATTGTGATGGAACTGGTGATCCATAGGTCAACCTTGTATGACCACTTTCCTTGCATCGACTACATGTCAATATCCTATTCTCTTCACCCTTAGACGGTATACGATCGTGATTTTTTGGTCAACCAGGTAGCCTGCTGTCCATGAATGGTGGCAAAACTGTTTGTAAGTCATCTGGTATATCCCACTAAGAAGGATGTGTAATAGGGTAGACAATCTCAACATAAGTCTATCGATATACTTTTGTAGTGTAGCAATCCATAGCGTATGCACTTGAATCATCTTGGTTTAGATGAAGAGTAACTTTTATAACATGGCCACACGGATAACCAGATGTTTGCCATTTCATATAACTACACGTCTTTGCATTTAGATCGACAAGCCTATTTAAGTTATTATCCAATACTTCAAACAAAGTGTTTGAACATGGTTCAACTCTCCATGACGTTGACTTCACAACACGTTTCGTTATCTTTTTTTCAATCCATGGTGTAACATAACGTTCCAATGTTCCTATAAATTTAAATAAATAATACTTAGTAAAATATATTAAATATGATAAATTATGAATTTAAAGAAATAATACATGCATGGTTTCTTTTCTTGTAGTACCACTGTTGAATAGAGGCTCGAAAAAAACTCCATTAATATAGTAATGGGTAAGTTTCGGGAATGATGACTTAGAGCATTGATTGATTGTGCACTATTAGACGTCATGAAACCATATCTTGCTCCAAGTTGATGTACTCTTGACCATCTTTCAAACCCGACATCTTCTAGTGTTTGAGCACATTGAGGCAAAACACGTCTTAAACAATTTATATGCTTATTAAAATCCACTTCCCGATAAGCTTTTACAGCCTTCCAGTATGTCTATTTGTGAGTTTTTATACCAGCAGACTTTGATTTTAGATTTCTGTACAAATGAACACCACAAAGTCCATGAAAAGCATATGGGAAACACCTTCTAACAGCGTTGTCAATTGAGTTTTCCCTATCGGATATGATTTTCAGATTGTTAATAGGACCTATTCAATCCCTAAGATGCCCCATAAACCATGTCCATGAATCAGAGGTTTCAGATTTGCCAACCCCGTAAGCTATTGGCAGTATCCCATTGTTAGCATCCATGGCTACTGCTAATAAGTTTACTCCAAGATATCGACCTTTCAAATGTGCTTCGTCAACTATAAAAATTGGGCGCATACAAGTAATAAACGAACGAATCTACAAAATAATATACACAAGAAATATAATCATTTAAATGTGAAATGCATGTAACTAACAAAAATGAGTTAATAAAATTATATTGATTTACTAACCGCAGAACCAATGGTGATAAACAGCAACTCAAAGCGTCCATCTCTATCTGTTTTGATATGAGTTATCGAACCGGGATTTTTTAGCTTTAAAATGTGACAATAAGCCGACAGTTGGGCAAACGATGCTTCTGGCGACCCCCTCAACAATTCCAAGGCATAATATTTGGCTCTCCAAGCTTGAGAATATGATATACTAATCTTGAACCGAGCAATCATGTCAGTCATAATTTTATGTCCCTGATATACTCTGCCATTCAAAAATATTAACTCAGCCAGAAAACAACCCAACACTTTTCTGTTTGCCTGTCTATGGTGAGGAAAAACTTAGGTTCTTGAACATGTATGTTTATCAATAAAATTCCTAACTTGAAACATTTTGCAATCTTTTATCCTCTTTGCAATCATACGCCACATACAGTTTTTGTCAATCATACACTTTGTTTCAAAACGATCTTTGCTTGATTTGTTAACTTTTAGTTGATAGACATCTTCCACACATTTCGTATACAAAGTTATCTTCAAGTCTTACTTTGTATCAAAACAATCATATTTCTTGATACGAATAACTTTTGTGTAACAATCAACTGCTATCTTTACCAACTCTTCTTCCGGTATCTGAAGTAATTCTGGCATATTCCAGTTATACTCCCATGGAATTTTCTTCTTTTTCTTTTCTTCAGGGTCTTCTTCTTCTTCTTTTTCTTCTTCAGGGTTATATGAATTATAGAATAGATGTTCAAAATGTTCATTCACAGTCGTAACTTCCTACTCATTATCATCAATAACATCTTCCTCGGCAACGGCTGTTTCATCATCAAAACTCGGGTATTGACCAATATCAAAATCATTACACGCAGGGTCTTTTACTTCTTCTAAAACATCATCAAAATCCGAGTATTGACCAAGATCAAATTCCGGGTATTGACCAAGATCAAATTTTAAATACTGACTAGTACTCATAATTTTTTCTGTTGGCTCATCATCGTCTAACTGGTCAATACGAAAACTGGAATTTGGTGCTGAAAATTGATTGGGATTTGGATTAGGGAAAGGTTGTGGGTTTTGAGATTGTGTTTGGTATTGTAAATATGGTGAAACAAATTTTTCTTGGTGATGAAATTGTGGTGGAACCATTAAATTTTGAGGTTGATAAAAACGTTGTACATTGTGAGCACCATAAACTGGGGTTAAAGAACTTAGTTGATTACTACCCGCTACTGACCCAACTTCACTACTTCTAGGTTCAACAACATACAACGTAACATCATCTTCTTGCGAAACACTAATATAAGCAATGAATCGTTCAACATCTTCATTGTCGGTTAACAAATAAATTTTACCTTTTCTCTGAAAAGATAGCCTAAATCCACTTAGGGGCTCTAAATTCAATTTCTTTGCAACACTTAACATTAGAGTTTCATAAGTTAACTTTTTTAAAGACAGTTTTAGTTGAAGATTCATGGGTAAAAGCATATATTGTAAAACACCATGAACATTCTCCCATGACCCTCCAAAATACAAATCTATCCAAACATGATCAACATTATATAATTTCATTATACAAATTGTAAATTAATTTACTAAACAAACGAGCTATAAACTAGAAATCATCACTAAATTAGAGAAAAACATACCTTTATTAAGTTTATAGTTGATAAATTGGGAGAGAAATCGTTGAAAAATTATATAGAAATAAAATTATGTAAAAAAATTTGAGATGGGGAAGGATGTCGTTGGATATAGGAACAGATGTCATCGGAGAGAGTGATAGATGGAGATGGAATGAGTTGCGATTTAAGGATTTAAGTTATGAGTTGCTGATGCTGCTGCGTAGTTTATATACCCAAAATATTTGTGTTGCAAAAATAAAAGCTGTTGCGAAATTAAAATTCATGTTGCAAATTCGAAAATTGAGTTGCGAAAACAAAATTCGTGTTGCGATTTAGAAAATCTTGTTGTGAAAAGGAAACTTGTGTTGCGAATTTGGAAATCGCGTTGCGAGAAAAAAATTCGCGTTGCGATTGCAGAAACTGAGTTGTGAATTTGGGAAATTCGCGTTGCAATTTACATATTCGCGTTGCGAATTTCAAAACTGAGTTGCAAAATTGGAGTTCGCATTGCGAATTTGAGATCGTGTTGCGAATTTGTTGGTCATTTTCGCAAATCCAAAAAAAGTTGGCTAAAGTCGTATATTATAAGGCATTTTCGATCACTGAAGTTATTTTCTCTAATCTAAATGTAATCATTAGTATTTCGTGCTTCACAATTGAAAATTATTTGAATGCAACTTATTAGTTTACTGCATTACTTTGTTAGATTTATTTTTATTTGCTATTGATGAGTAAAATTTAATTTACTTCTGATACATTTTTTTGGATAATTTGATTTCATTACCCAAAGAGCATATTTATGCTACAAAAACAATCAGTGTTCTGATTACATTTGATCACCCTGCTTACAATAACAAACAATGATCAAACTATACCCCAATGATTACAAAGAGTAATATTAACACTATCAAGTCTATTAATATTCCTACCCCTTAATTGTATACCTACTATTTTCTTAATAGTATAAAGCGTTTCTTCAACATTTCTTGAACAACCTTGGAACAATATTTTGTTTCTCTCATCCCATAGAGTATAGATTAGTGCATTCGAAGCTAACTTCATGATTGTTGTGAGTAATGACTTACCTTTCCAAGCACTACAAGCCCAAGCTAAGTCAGTCTCTCATGATAAGGATCTTCTTCATAAGCCATTAAGATTGAAAACTGCCTCTCACAAAGAAGCAGCTAAATGACACTCAATGAACAAGTGGTCCCTTGTTTCCAAAGCAACATTACAAAAAACACATTGACTTTCGATAACAAGCCCAATGCGTTGCAACCTATCCTTTATTGGAAGTCTGTCAAGTAAAGCCATCCACACAATCAAACTATGTTTTGGGATGTGGAGTGGAAACCATATCAACTTCTGTCATGGTCACCCTAATCACTCCCGAAATATCACATACCTTTTTAGCTCTAGAAGACAGAACAGGAAAAGCCTCGGTTTTCATTTTAAGGATACGCCTTAAGCTCTAGCTAGTATTAATTCCAACTTCCAAATTCCAAAAATTATTATCCTTTAACACATAGCTTTTGAGCCAAGCTACCCACAATGATCCCTCACCCGCAAGTATATTCCTGATTAGAAGCATCATACATGCTCTGTTCCAAGTCTTCATGTCTTTGAGTGCAAGCCCTCCTTCAGGTTTCAAAAGGCATATTTTCTCCCAACTAACTCTAGCTCCAGATGTTGCCTTATCAGTCCCTTTCCAAAAAAAACGTGAGCATAATTGTTCAATCTTATTAATATCTAATTGTGGCAGAATTAACTATCTACACCAGTAATTTACAATACTAAACAATACTGATATGATTAATTCCAACCTGCCAGCATAACTCAAATGCCTAATGACCATTGGTGCCTTGACTTGATGTTATCAATAAGAACCACACAATCTTTGTCAGAAAGTTTCCTAGTAACCAAAGGAATACCTAAGTATCTCACTGGCAGGTAGGCAAGTTTGAAACCAGTAATTAGTTTAATTTCCTCACGCGTACTATTAGAAATACCAACAACAAAGAATTCACATTTAACAACATTAAGCTTGAGGTCAGACATTTCATAAAAATAATCTAAAGAGAAAATAACTTCAGTGATCGAAAATGCCTTATAATATATGATTTTAACCAACTTTTTTTGGATTTGCGAAAATAACCAACAAATTCGCAACGCGATCTCAAATTTGCAACGTGTACTCCAATTTTGCAACACATTTTCCAAATTCGCAACGCAAATTTCCAAAATTTGCAACTCAGTTTCTGCAATCGCAACACGGAATTTCAAATTCGCTACTCGATTTCTAAATTTGCAACGCGAATTCCTTTTTCGCAACACAAGTTTCCTTTTTGCAACAAGATTTTCTAAATCGCAACACGAATTTTATTTTCGCAACTCGATTTTTGAATTCGCAATAGCTTTTAGTTTCGTAACACAAATGTTTTAGGTATATAAATTACGCAGCAGCAACAACTCATAACCTAAATCCCTAAATTGTAACTCATTCCATCTCCATCTCTCACTCTCTCCAGCGACATTCGTTCTTATATCCAACGACATCCTTCCCCATCTCTAATTGTTTTTACATAATTTTATTTCTATATAATTTTTCAATGATTTCTCTCCCAAATTATCAACTATCAACTTAATAAAGGTATGTTTTTCTCTAAGTTAGTGAAGATATCTAGTTTATAGCTCGTTTGTTTAGTAAATTAATTTACAATTTGTAGAATGAAATCATCTAATGTTGATCATATTTGGATAGATTTGTGTTTTGGAGGGTCATGGGAGAATATTCATGGTATTTTACAATATATGCATTTACCCATGAATCTTCAACTAAAACTATCATTAAAAAGGTTAACTTATGAAACTCTAATGTTACGTGTTGCAAAGAAATTGAATTTAGAGCCTCTAAGTGGATTTAGGCTATCTTATCAGAAAAAATGTAAAGTTTTTTTTGTTAACCGACAATGAAGATGTTGAATGATTCATTGCTTACATTAGTGTTTCGCAAGATGATGTTACATTGTATGTTGTTGAACCTAGAAGTAGTGAATTTGGGTCAGTAGCGGGTAGTAATCAACTAAGTTCTTCAACCCCAGTTTATGGTGCTCACAATGTACAACGTTATTATCAACCTTAAAATTTAATGGTTCCACCACAATTTCATCACCAATAAAATTTTGTTTCACCACATTTCCAATACAAAACACAATATCAAACACAATCTAAAAACCCACAACCTTTCCCTAATCCAAATCCCAATCAACTTTCAGAACCAAATTTTGGTTTTCGTATTGACCAGTTAGATGATGATGAGCCAACAGAAAAAATTGTGAGTACTAGTCAGTATTCAAAATTTGATCTTGGTCAATACCCGGACTTTGATCTTGGTCAATACTCAGATTTTGATGATGTTTCAGAAGAAGAAAGAGACCCTGCGTGTAATGATTTTTATATTGGTCAATACCCGAATTTTGATGATGAAACAACCTCTGCCGAGGAAGATGTTGTTAATGATAATGAGGAGGAAGTTACGAGTGTGAATGAACATGTTGAACATCCATTCTGTAATTCATATAACCCTGAAGAAGAAAAAGAAGAAGTCCCCAAAGAAAATAAAAAGAAGAAAATGCCACGAGAGTATAACTGGAATATGCCATAATTACTTCAGATACCGAAAAAAGAGTTGGTAAAGATAGTAGTTGATTGTTACACAAAAGTTATTTGTATCAAGAAAGACGATTGTTTTGATACAAAGGAAGACTTAAGATAGCTTTGTATACGAAATGTGTGGAAGATGGCTATCAACTAAAAGTTAACAAATCAAGCAAAGATCGTTTCGAAACAAAGTGTATGATTGAAAAAAATTGTACGTGGCGTATGATTGCAAAGAGGATAAAAGATTGTGGAATGTTTCAAGTTAGGACTTTTATTGATAAACATACATGTTCAAGAACCCAAGTTTTTCCTCACCATAGACAGGCAAACAAAAAGGTGTTGGGTGGTTTTCTGGCTGAGTTAATGTTTTTGAATGGCAGGGTATATCGGGGACATGAAATTATGACTGACATGAATGCTCGGTTCAAGATTAGTATATCATATTCTCAAGCTTTGAGAGCCAAATGTTATGCCTTGGAATTATTAAGGGGGTCGCCAGAAGCATCGTTTGCCCAACTGCCGGCTTATTGTCATAACTTAAAGCTGAAAAATCTTGGGTCGGTAACTCATATCAAAACAGATAGAGATGGACGCTTTGAGTTGCTATTTATTGCCATTGGTGCTGCGGTTAGTAAATCAATATAATTTTGTTGACTCATTTTTATTAGTTATATGCATTTCATATTTATATGATTATATTTCTTGTGTATATTATTTTGTATATTCGTTTGTTTATTACTTGTATGCGCCCAATTATTATAGTTGACGGAGCACATTTGAAAGGTCGATACCTTGGAGTAAACTTATTAGCAGTAGTCATAGATGCTAACAATGGGATACTGCCAATAGCTTACGGGGTTGGCAAATCTGAAACCTCTGATTCATGGACATGGTTTATGGGGCATCTTAGAGATTGCATAGGTCCTATTAGAAATCTGACAATCATATCCGATAGGGCGAACTCAATTGACAACGCTGTTAGAAGGTGTTTCTCAGATGCTTTTCATGGACTTTGTGGTGTTCATTTGTACAGAAATCTAAAATCAAGGTTTGCTGGTATAAAAAATCACAAATGGACATACTGGAAGGCTGTAAAAGCTTATCGGGAAGTGAATTTTAATAAGCATATAAATTGTTTAAGACGTGTTTGGCCTCAATGTCCTCAAACACTAGAAGATGTCGGGTTTGAAAGATGGTCAAGAGTACATCAACTTGGAGCAAGATATGGTTTCATGACGTCTAATAGTACAGAATCAATCAACGCTCTCCCGAAAATTACCCATTACTATGTTAATGGAGTTTTTTCGAGCCTCTATTCAACAGTGGTACTACAAGAAAAGAAACCATGCAAGTATTATTTCTTTAAATTCGTAAGTTATCATATTTAATAAATTTTACTAAGTATTATTTATTTAAATTTACAAGAACATTGGAACGTCGTGTTACACCATGGATTGAAAAAAAGATAACGAAACGTGTTGTGAAGTCAACGTCGTGGAGAGTTGAACCATGTTCAAACACTTTGTTTGAAGTATTGGATAATAACTTAAATGGGCTTGTCGATCTAAATACAAAGACGTGTAGTTGTATGAAATGGCAAACATTTGTATATCCGTGTGGCCATGTTATAAAAGTTGCTCTTCATCTAAACCAAGATGATTCAAGCGCATACGCTATGGATTGCTACACTACAGAAGTATATCGACAGACTTATGCCGAGATTATCTACCCTATTCCACATCCTTCTAAATGAGACATATCAGATGACTTACAAACAGTTTTGCCACCAGTCATGGACAGCAGGCTACCTGGCCGACCAAAAAATCACGATCATATACCGTCTAAGGGTGAAGAGAAGAGGATATCGACAAGTAGTCTTTGCAAGGAAAGTGGTCATACAAGGTTGACCTATGGATCACTAGTTCCATCATAATCATCTTTTCCTCTACCAAAATATGGATCCTCATCAAAATCCAAAGCTCATATGGTGTCAAGCAAAAGGAAATCAAAATCGCAATTAAAATCAAAATCCTAATCACAACCGGCTTCACCTTTTGGGACTTATTAATTTAGGTGATTTTTAAATGCAAACGTTGTATTATGTGTATTTTATGCGTGAATGCATACATTTTCAGTTAGACATGCATTAGTAACTTGAGTTTGAACATTGCTATGATATGTTCAGTTGTTATCACTTATCAGATTGTTGTTTGTTATCTTTTTGAAGGTGTTTTCCTTGAATTCGCAACACGAAAGTCAAATTCGCAATGCGAAAGTCAAATTCACGTTGTGATTGTCAAATTCGCGTTGCGAAAGTCAAATTCGCGTTGCGAAAGTCAAATTCACGTTGCGAAAGTCAAATTCACGTTGCGAAAGTCAAATTCAAAACGCGAAAGTAAAATCGCAACGCGAAAATCACAATAATCGCAACGCAAATTTGACTTTCGCTTTGCGAAAGTGTACCTTCAACAGGTCTTTTTTGCCTTCAACATAATGCAGATTGAAATTAAACAACAAATCAATTAAACAAAAAAACATTTCTTATTTACACTTGACAACACATTGATACATCAATTAGCCCCAGACAGTATATCCAAATGCTCCTAACAATAGGGATCTTACATCCAAATACATCAATTTCACGCAGCTCACTTGAATGATTAACCTGCAAAAATGTTATGGCCATGAGATTTTCTACACATCTAAAACCAACAAATATGAGCTGAAATTATTGAATTCTAGGTACTTAACCAAACATTTTCAAACCAACAAAGAGTATATATATTAAAAACACTTGCTCAAACTTATCAATAACAAATGGTTGTTTATGCACACTTTCAGCACGCGGATGCATGTACGCAACATCTCGCATATATCTCTCTAGCCATAAAATACCAAACCCATAACCCTATTGCACCTCTATCTCTATCTGTGGGAGGTAGAAATTGTTTACCTCCTGTCGTCATACGTTCCAAGCACATGCATACAAGAGTACCACAATCCCCTCTGGCTCCCGCCGTTTGTTGTGGCACTGTCTCGTCTCTCATCATTGTAACGTTTAACTTATTTGGCTTCTTGTTTCCTGAATTAGTCCAATAATCAATCGCATCGAAGTATTTAGTCAAATGATTGCTTCATCCCCTACAAATAATATCTTTCAAATCAGACAATGGTATGTAATTCAACATGCTGTCATATACTATCATCTTCAGGGATGGGAGCTGAAGCTCGACGAGAAGCCAATGACGACGTTCCATAACAGGGATAAACACCTACAATTATAAATAATAATTCAATTGCGCACATCAAATAAAATTTATGAACACCTTTAAATATGCAAAAATATATACTAACCTTATCGACCTCCCATCACACAGGATAAATGATAGATTTTCCATTACCCAACGCATATGAAGCGTCTCTTTGATCCTTCAAGTGAGCTGTGTGAAAAGACGAAGGCATAATAGTCTATCGTGTCTTTTTTATTTTATTCAATTTCCTTATAATCAGAAGACGTGACACCCATGCATCAATATGTTGTTTTATAAAAAAAATACATATATTAGTGCATTTAATAAATTTTTAAAAAAATAATCAAAATGCAATATAAGAATAATATAAGACTTACCCCCCATTCAAAATAGACATTCTCTTCAACCCCTAATAAAACACCCCACCAAGACCGCTCAAGAAATAAATGCATATTATCGTCGATTTTGCATATGTCAGTATAGCACCCCTGGCTCCGCTCATGTAGATAAAAATCAACTACGGTTTTAGCCCAAAGGGTATTATCCATAATTGTGTCTGGTAGTGTTCTCCTATTATGCTGAGGAATGGTACTGGTCGGTAACTGATACGAAAGCCAACTCTAATCCATCATACCGAGCACGAGAGGGGGTTTATCAATATGTCGACATAGTATGCCATATGAATCGGGCTCTTGAACGGTGGAAGGGGCCTCTTGAACGATGAGAGGGGCCTCTTGAACGATAGGAATGGCCTCTTGATTGATGACAGGTGAATCGGGCTTCTTCTTACGCAGTCTTGGAACTATTGGGGTGAAAAGAGACGTAATGGAACATCCACGACGTTTGATGCATGAACCCCGTCGTGCAAGAAAAACCTAACGTAAAGCATCTACCTTATTGGGCTGCTAAAAATAAATTAATACATAAATCAGTAAATAAATAAATAAATAATGCCGAAAAAAGGTTATTTGCATTTTTAGTATAATATTAAACAAGCTTACCTCATTGCGTAGAGTATGAACCTCATTATGTAATGATGAAACAATCTCACTTAGAACGGCTACCTCATCACGTAAAGTAGATACCTCACCACGTAAAGTAGATACCTCACCACGTAAAGCACCATTTTCATCGCGTAAAATAATTACCTCACCACATAAAGACCGTACCTCACCACGCCATGCACCATTGTCATCACATAAAGTACCGACCTCATTACGCAAAGCACTGACCTCATCACGTAACTCCCCTAACTCATCCCGTGAAGGTGGAGAACGGGGAGATAAATGTCGTGGCATCTTTGCCGGTCACCTATCATGAGGTGATGGTGGAGAAGAGGCTCTATGATGTGATGGAATAGGTGATGGCTCTCGATGTGGAGGTGTATAATCGGCTCGATCAGGTGATGACTCTCGGTGTCGAGCTGTAGAATTGGCTCGATCAGGTGATGGCTCTCGAAGTGGGGGTGCTCATCATCCGTCCCATCAACAAAACGCTTACTAGCTTGCCACCAATTAGTGGCAAGCTCAGCCTCTGTGGGTGTCAGTCTCTGTAATGGATAGTTTGCCTCCTAACAATATAAAAGCTCAAACAAAGTCAAACGTCTACGAGTAATAACTTGTTTATATATGGTAGTATTTGTGTTAACTTACATCATTTATTGTCGTATATGGTAGTAAATCTTCCCAATCCAACAGTCGGATCCTCTTCCAGGTAATAGCCCTAGGAATATCATTTGAATTTTTTTTGGCATATGTCTGCATGCTGGGAAAAGCCTCAAATATCCAAATCTACAAACAATATAATACATAAACATTAATTTTAGTAATTGTTAAATAATTAATTATAATTTTGGAAACATTATATAGAAATTCTTACCTTAAAGGCCCAAATAAATCATACCAAAGTGTATTTGGAACCATGGCCACGCAAACTACGACGGTTCTCAAAGGCAGACGATAATTTTTTTCCATGTAGCTTTCCATAGATATGAACCCCACGAAAACACGTTCCATGCATTTAGGTCATCTACCAATAATATTAAATCCTCAGAAATAGGTTATCTTCCCTCTTTGCCTAAAAAGCCGGCATTCAAAAGTAATAAATGGCATACTCGGACAACATCAATGTCATCCATCCGAGTAAAATCATCTTTAAGAAGTAATCTTTTCAAATCATCGACGTGTAAACTGGGCTTCGCCTTTTCCAGCTTAGAAGAAACCCGAAATAACCATGATGAGCGGGCGATATGACTAGTGTACCGACCTACTTCATCGTGTCATCCGAAACATAGACCAGTGATTAAGCAAAACTCCTCCCGCCCAAAACAAGTATACGTCGGTGGAAAATAAAACCATATCTCTTCATCACCACGTTGTATCCTCTCGGGTAGATCGTTAGTCATGGTCTGAAGAAACAAATAGGTTAACATAGCATCTCCACCTGGATGTTGTACTTTCAGCCATGACCCGAAACAAGTATTCTCAAACAAATTTCTTTGTACAGGTGTAAGTGTCGACGCAATTGTAGTGGCTAGGGTTAATTTATTTCTTAAAGTCAATGAAGCCGAAAAAAATTCCTAACAAAAACAATAAACATACCAAGTTAGATATACCAAAAACTACAAATTATACACTATAAACAGACATGATATTAAACAGGGAAAATATAGCCAAATATGTTTCAAACTAGCATGGTATTCACCCAAGTCATTATTTTATCATAGTTCATAAAATGCATCAGATAACATTCCAGAAGTAAGCACATATATAAACATTTAAAAGAACAACATATAGGTTTAATGCAGGTTCAAGGACAACATAAAGAGTAGTAGTTTATTCTTGAAACTTAAATTCGCAACACTGTAAAGTTAGTATTTGGCTTTGTTTTTTGGTTGAAGTAATGCAATTCATTCAAGTTTCAATTTGCAGAAGAAGAGTAGTTTTTGAAACTTAAATTCGCAACACAAAAATGAAATTCACAATACGAAAATAAAATTCGCAACGCAAAAATGAAAATCGCAACGCGAAACTAAAACCACGTTGTGATTTTCATTTTCTTGTTGCAATTTTCGTGTTGCGAATTTTATTTTCGTGTTGCGAATTTAAGTTTCAAAAACTATTCTTCTGCAAATTGAAACTTGAATGAATTGCATTACTTCAACCAAAATACTAACTTCACAGGGTTAAAGACTAAACAGTTTAGCAGTATTGGCAGCAACCGATTGAATTTACTAAGCAATCTAAGTGAAATGGTTAATCTATATATTTAAATTATTGAAATTACCAGTAAATTTATCATCAATTTAAATATGAAAAATCTAATAATAATACACAAATTTCAAAATAAAAATAATTAAAAAAAACTAACTATCGGTGGTTGATTTTCCATTTGTGGCCGTGAATGGTTGTGAGAGGGTGGCTCTGAGAGATGGAAATAGAGGGGGTCGCCGGATATAGGGATGGATGTCGCCGGAGATGGGGACGGATGTCGTCGTAGAGAGTGAGAGACGGAGATGAGATTGAGTTGTGATTTAAGGTTTTAGGTTATGAGTTGCGATTATACTGTTTACATTTGTGTTGCGAAATTAATATTGTGTTTCGAATTCGAAAATAAAATTCGCGTTGTGAAAATAAACGCGCTTTACGAATTTGACTTCTGTGTTGCGAATTACAAATTCGCATTGCGATTTACAAATTTGTGTTGCGATTTACATATTCACGTTGCGAATTTCAAAACTGAGTTGCGAATATGGGAAATTCGCGTTGCGAATTTGGAAATTGTGTTGCGAAATTGGAGTTTGCGTTGCGAATTTGTTGATCATTTTCGCAAATCCAAAACAAGTTGGTTAAAATCGTATATTATAAGACATTTTCGGTCACTGAAGTTATTTTTTCTAATCTAAAACACTAGTAACTCCAACCACAGATTCAATAGATCCTTTACAAAAGATAAGAAGATCATCAGCAAAAGAAATATGAGTTAAGCCTATTTTTTTGCATTTTGAATGGTAGCCAAACATACTTCTAGCAGCTGCCAAGTTAAGGATTCTTGAGAGAACATTCATAGAAAGAACAAATAAGAAAGGAGAGAGGGGGTCTCCTTGTCTTATACCTTTTGCACCCTTGAAGTAGAAAATCAAACTCCCATTAAAAGAAATAGAGTATCTAGCTGTTGAGAAACAAACTTCAATCCATCCTATAAAAGTTCTTAGAAGTCCTATAGCCTTTCTTTGATCCAGCTAAAGCCACTTTTGCAATATCCTTTACTGGCCTACCCCTACTTCGTTTAGGAATAGAGGGTTGGATAACATCTTTACCATCAATTTTTGCTACTGTGGATTCAGTATTTATATGCTCTTCCCAACAGCAGAATCATTAGACTCTATAGCAGCTTCTTTACTTCCTGTTACTACACCAGCATCATTTTGACTTTGCTCCTCTATAGCTTTAGGAACGGGTAGCTCCTTTTCCCACATGGCCTCTATGCCTCCAATAATTAAATCAACTACACTAGCATTCAAATGTTCTTCTTTCTTTTTCCAAACCTGTGATTTAACCGGAGCAGAATTTTTTAGCTCCATACAGCCCTTTTCACTATGACCAAAGACTTTACATTTCCTACAACAAGATGGAAGCCAGGGAACCTCAACAGTAATCGAAGTAGCTAACCCATCCTTTAGGACAACATCTATATAATTAGGTATTTCATCATTAACTCCTATTTCAATGCAGATTTTAGCATACTCTAATCGCGATTTGGAAGCTGTAACATAATCCATTGAAAGAGAAATTCCTATGGCACTCGCAATGTAGCTTGATCCAACTTGCGAGAAGAGTTCCATAGGCACATTATAAAGGTGAACTCAAACTGGAATTCTAGATAAGTCGAAGTTTAATCTTTTCAAGTTCGGTTCCCATTTCCTAAGAGGTTTATTTTGGGTGTGCCATGGTCCATTTTCTACCCAATCTCTAGCAGACTCATAATTAAAAGAAAAAACATACAAATTACTCCCTGCTAAGCTCACCTGAACTCGATTACCCATCAGAGCCTTCTTCCACAAATTATCCACTATTCTTTGCATAGTTGCAAAGTTTGGAGCAGCCCCAAGGAATTGCCCCACTAAAGAGAGCTCCCATTCTGAAATTCCAGCTTCAAAGACCTCAGCCGGAGGTTGAACCGTCAGAATCCCATCACGAAACCTAGGGGAAAAGTATTCTAAATCTTTCCCTACTATTCACCCAAAGAGCTTCCTCCAATCCATCGAGCTTTCACTCATAATGAAAAGATGTGCCATATTATTACTATTTTTTTATACATATTGCTTGGTCAAATTATCAAAATTTAATCTGAGCTAAAGTCATTTAAAAACAAATTTTGAAAAAAAATTATATTTAATAACTAAAAATTATTTTATTCGCATGAAGCAAACGACATCAGTGATAAATAAATTGTTGTTATTCCTTGAGGTCTCGATTTCGAACACCAAAAATACCAGGAGTGTGAAAGTTTAATGTCCGATATAATATCCATGAGTATATTGATATGATTTTAGTATTAATTTAATATATTAACAGTTAACATTTTTTTTCAAAAAAATATTTGTTTAATGCAAATCAACAATAATGTGGAATCACAAGATCCGGATCATCAAATTAAATGAGTAAAATCCGTGGAATAAATCCGTTTTGTTTTATGATGGATGTCATGTCTTGCACGAGAAATGAAATGACATAGATAAGAAAATATAGGTAAAATTGTTCTATCGGTACTTACCACCTGTGAAAGTTATAGAGTTACCCCTTGTATTCTAGATTAGCCATTTTTAATCTTTATAACTATTAAATTTTGTAATTTTATTTTGGGCCAAATAATAGTTATAAAATTTGTTTAGTAACTGTATTACGCGTAAACTATAGATTTAGTCATAATTCTAAATGTATATAATCTAGTCATTTAAAACTCGGATCACTATTGAAATATCAAACTTGAAGAGTACAAAAGTTAAATGAAACGTAAGTTAGAGTATAAATATTAAATTCTTATCTTATACATAGTATAAAAATTAATGGACTAATGACAAAATTCGGTAAAGAAAATATTTTTATCTCCATAAGAAAAGGTAGTTATGGTATGATTAAGGATGGACTGAGGGGCGCTGGGAGTACGGTCGTACTCTTTGAAAATCTCTTGTATTTTAAGTTTTTTCTTTGTATTTTCTATTGATTATCTAACTTTATATATTCCAAAATTTTATAGCTTCGAACTCATAATTTTTTTTAATATAATCTCTTAAGTTCGCATTCTCTAATATAAATTTATGTGTCTATACATGGTATGACGATGTGGACGCGTAACCAAAGTACGAATCTTCATTTTTGAAGAGATTGATATATTACGTGCAATACTTAGCTAGTATCAGCCGATACAAGCCAAAGCTGTTCATCAAGGTTGTTCGATTACTTAAATTACAAGTATTGCTGGTGCCGAACATGGAGAAATCACCATTGTTTTTTGTTTATTGAAATACCAAACCTGTTAGATTCGAAAGAAGTAAAATAGTTTGTAAATAAACATAACATTCAATTAATAAACGAATATGAATAAAATATTTATGTTCATTTAATAAATAAATAAAAATATATTGGATTCGTTTATATTTACAAACAAACTAGTTTATCAAATTGTTTACAAGTCCATTTATTTGGTTCTCTTTTTTTTTTTACATTTTAAATATTTTGGTGAGACTATATTTAACTTAAAATAAATTTTAGAATTCAAGGACTAATGACGTGATTTCACCAATATATTTGCAAACCCTAAATAAACATATTAATAAGCATATTCTCGAATGTTAGGCGAACATATTTACGAATATTAAATATGTTAACAACGTTAAACAAAACAAATCGAACACACATCTTTCGAAATAAACAAACCAACATGATCTGGTAAGCGTGAACAGCAGCGATTCATTGGAAACTACTATTAGAAGCTTGAGGTGAGTAGATTTGAAGTTCCAAATTAAACAGCATCACAAGCAGCACTGGGATAATAGGGTACTGTTGTGATCAACCCGAATTAAGATACAGTTCCTAGGAGTTGCATAAGGAGGTAACATACAAATACTCGTATCCCTCCCAAGATATACATTAAGAAAACGACCCTTTATTCAAAAAATATTCAAGGTCGATTCAACCATGCAATGGCTTTCACCATCCTCCTCTCTAAGAACCACCGCCAGATGAATGTGCATTCAGCCTATCAAGCACGGCGTTAAAATCCACTGGCTGCCCGCTCTCCTCCATCCTCTGGATCACACTGGCAACATGCTCACCCCTGAAACCCATGCTCGCTAATTTTTCAATCAGATCATTGTAAGGATGATTGTGAACATACTGTGGATGGCCAGGGTTCCTAATGCTAGGTTGAGTCTGAAGAGGGACACTTGCAGGGGGATAGCCCCCCTGTGAGAAGTGATGCTGTTGGGACAGGTGATGTGTTCTACTCCCTTCACTACCATACATCATGTATGTAGTTCCTGGAGGAAGAGAGGGATGGAGGCCGCATGCCTGATACCCATCCCTTGGTTGTGCTTCAAAATTACACTTGATTTGCTCCGGAGGTGTTCTGCCAGGCACTCCATACCCATAAGGAATGGTATCGGCTCGACTAGGCACAGGTTGAGGAACTCCAGAATATGGAACCTGCATAGGGATGCTGCGCGGTAATGCCTCGGGAGGAGTTGGGTTCGAAGATTGTGTAGGAGGGTAGGGAGGGTAAGCTGTTGTTGATGGAGGCCTCATCGGTGGTTGCATAGAGGGCTGCTGCTGCTGCTGTACTTGCTGTGGTGGTAATTGTTGTGGCCACTGCTGCGGATACCGAGGGAATGTCGGGGCAGGAGGTACCTGATGGGTCTGTATGTGAGAAGTTTGGTATTGTTGATCAGGAGGCAAATATCGACTTTGAGTGTGTTGGGTTGGTGCTGGAGCTGGAAGCGAAGGTTGGGTAACCGCAGGTGCAGGTACAGGGGCTGGGGCTAGGACCAAAGCAAGAGTGAGAGCTGGAGTTGGGGCAGGGGGGTTGGATAATTGGTTTGAAGGTAGATAATAGGATTGTTGGGTCAAATTCTGAGCCGGGGCTTGAGTGTGTGGCACCACAGACTGTTGTGGTGGTGCAACTTGATGTGGAAGAGCAAGAGCTAATTGCTGGCTTTGCATCTCGGTTATGTGGTCACTCTTTTTAGAATCAGAGGCAGGCGGTGATGCTCTCTCCTCTGCGGATTGTGAATAGTTGGAAGAAGTAAAATCCTTGTGAACAAGTTGTAATTTAGCCAACTCCTTTTGAGTCTCAGCAAGCTCCTGCTTATCTCTTAGTATCTGCACAGACCTGTGAACCTACAAAGAGGATTCAATGCTTGAGAAGTAAGTTTCCGGAATCAAATGGGATGGCTCCAACACATGTAGACCAAGCCATCTATATAGACAGCAAGAGAAGAAGGTAACAAACAAGGTGATGGGACTGAAGTTGAGGTTGAGGGTACAAATGTGGAGTACCTTATAGCCAACGAATTGGTGAAATCCACCTTATCAGAAAATATATGATGTTCTCAGGATACTCACCTCTTGGAGATGTTTCTCAATAGATTTGAGCTTTGAATCAGCGTCTACATTATCACGAACTAAATCAGATCGCATTTCTCCAATTGATTTATCAAGATTGTAGCAATATAACTCCAACTGCGACAATCGTGAACTTATTCCCACAAGAAAGCGCATGAGGTTGTCCGCATACTTTTTCATGGTTTTATCAACAGTAGCAGTAACATCCAAGTAAGAATCGTCTGGTTGACTGTATGCAATACGTGGGAACATTGATCGCGCCACTCCACCCTTGTGAAAATCCTGCAGAGGTCAGTGCGAGAACAATATTAAGTATATACTCTTGAAGTCAAAGGCACCAACACATACCACTAGCATGGCAGTGGCCAAAAAACGAAGAAGAAGAACCGTAGCTCAATTTTCCCTACAATAAATGGGACATTAAAGAAGATCAAAGGCTCAATCCAATAACATGAGCATGTGGCCTTTTCTAGGGTTGGTATTTTTTTCTCTAGGGAACTACAAAGACAAATGCTTTGGATCAAGCACTGAAATGCAATAAAGATATATACTATGGTAAATAAAACCCCCAAATGATGAATTTTACCTCCATGGCCACCGACAACTACAAAACCACATATCAAAGGCTGAATCTTTCAAAACTCTAGCATGTGATTAATGTTGAGTGCCGATTCGATTCAAAAAGGGTAATTCACTTTTTGATCAAAACACATTCTCCAAAATTCAAACCTAAGAATACTATATAAATAGCACAAATGGAATATAATATGCATAACTAAGTTCAATAAAGCTTCTCACTACTCCATTAAAGAATGAACTTCAGTCCAACAACAGGTTTTACTCCCTGCGTTATATAGAATATGAAAGCTCACTTGTATAAGGGACTGTAAATAAGAGAAAGACGAGCCAAATCACGAACTACTCAAGGCCAAAACTCGATCAGCAGTTGAATCAAATGGACTCGACTAAGCTCAAACTCAACTTGAGTTATTAATGACCCGAAACAAGCTACTTAATCCCTGACTCGACGAAAAAATAATATACTAATTTTTTTTTGTAAATTAAAATTATTAATAATATTTATAAAATATACTTATACAATATAAGGTTTTGGTTTTCATGTACTTATGGATCAAGTTTTCAGCTCGAGTTGGAGATTGAGCCGAACTCAAGTTTCAATATCAAACGAATTAAGTCTGAGAATATTTCGGACTCAAGATTTTTCAAGCTCGAATCGAGCTTAAAATTTTGATTTGATCGTAGACTTTCAAGTCGAGTTCAATTTTGAACTTTTCGAGTCCAGCTCAGCAATAGTCGAGCTCTACCTTAATCATGTATACACTCAAATCTTCCTAAAATTACAATTATTTCCAGTGCAAGTTAATACATTTTCTCACACCTACATCCCAAAATCGGATCACCAGATTATAAAAAAAAAGGCCCTCTTTGTCAAATCAACCTCTCCATAGAACCCTAATCGGATCAAATATCCCTTCCCACTAAAAACAAAAGAAAACCCTATATATATATATAAGCAACAACAGATACCTTGCTGGAGCTGCTGGTGGTTGTACCGATTGCAGTTTCGGCGTGGTTGCCATTAGACAATCCCTGGTTCCCGTAATCCTCATAAGAGCAAAGAATATCATCGGACCCAAAATCGAACCCTTTGGAACCACCCGAGTTGCCCCGACCCGAAAACCCAGAAGCCATTTTCCCTGAGAACGAAAGAAACAGACCTACCACAAATCGAAACAGCGAAATTAGTTATCTGGAGATATATATCTAAAGAGGTTACAGTGAAAAAAAAAAGATTTTAGGGCTTTTATTTATACCGGGTAAAGAGGATTAAAATAGAATCGAAAACAAAGATTGTGATTGAAGCTTGAACTGACTTGTTTACAAAGAAAAGGAAGGGAAATTTCTTTGAAGCTGTAGGTTGTTTTTGTGTTGAAATTTGTGGAAAACGGAGAGGGAAGTGGAGAAACGTTTAAAAAATGGGTTTTTTATTTGTCGAAACGTGAAGGATGATGATCTGGTCCTTCCTTCTGCCTCTACATTTACTATTTGGATCTCTTTACTTCCAACACGCAAGTAAAATATTACCTACCAAATTATCATGGTTTTTATTAGCGAGTCGTTCATGTTATCGATTTATTAGATTAATCAGTTAAATTGATTTGATCGGTCGGAAGAATCGGACGACGTCATAATTATTTAAAAAATTAAATAAAAATACTAAAAATATTTAATAAAAATAATTTTTTATATCATAAGTCATATTCAAAACAATTCATAATATATATAAGTTAAACAACAACAACAAAACCCAATTCCCATATGTATGGGGTAAGGGGGAGGTAGGGTAGTAGGCTACCCCCAACGCCAGGTTGAGAGTAACTTCCGTGGAAGACCTCCGGCAGTCAGAAAATTAAAAAATTTAGATAAAATGCAATGCATGTATAAATAAATACATAAATACATAGTTAAACAGTATTCATATGCAGTCATTAAAATCATATGTGCGTCTGTAACAGGAATTAATCCCTGCATAATTATCCCTGCGAAAGAATCTCTGCATATAGACATAAACATAAGATAAGATCCGGCTAAATTTAAAAGAGGAAACATGAAGAGAATGATATACAGAAGTCAACGTTAGCAAGCCCAGTTCTAATCCTTCATAAATACCAATAACAGAAACGTATAAAAAGTATAAGTCATGGAAAATACTACAAAGACATTAAAAGAAGACAGAGATGATACACCCTATAGATGTGACCCACACTACTCCACTACCCTAGTCTTTAGCCTCCATATTTTCCTATCAGAGGTCATGTCTTCGGTAAGGGCTAAATCCCTCAAATCAGATCTCAAGCAGTCTTCCCACTTTCGCCTTGGTCGTCCTTTCCTTCTGGCACCGTCGACTGTAATCGACTCTACCCTCCTTACCGCATCCGACGGTAGTCGCCTAAGGACATGCCCAAACCACCGTAGTCTTCCCTCCCTCAATTTTTCGGAAACAGACACCACCCCCAAGGACATCCTAATAGCAGAGTTTGTCGTCATATCCCTCATAGTCTTACCACATGTCCATCGAAGCATTCTCATTTCTGCGGCCTCAATCCTCCTTACGTGATCCTTCTTGGTTGCCCAACATTCTGATCCATACAACAGCGCTGGTCTTATTGCCATTCTATAGAATTTTCCCTTAAGTTTTAGAGGGACCTTCTTGTCACACAGAACTCCAGTAGCGGCCCTCCACTTTAGCCATCCCGCCTTTATACGGTGTGTAACGTCATCATCTACACCCCCATCTTTATGTATCATAGACCCTAGGTACTTGAAACAATCCTTTGAGGGGAGAACGTGTCCTTCTATGCATATTTCTACATCTTCATCGTTTTGGTTCTCATTGAAGTTTGAACATAAATACTCTGTCTTTTCAATATTGATCCTTAAACCTTTTTCTTCCAAAGCAGTCTTCCAGGTAGCCAGTCTACTATTAAACAAAATAATTCAAATTAACTACAATATAATATTTAAGGTAAAACATATTAAATAATAAATATAATTATATAACTATAATAAAAAAATAAATTTGGGGCTAAAAAATCATAACAAAATGAAATTGTTTGGTTTAATTTTTTTAAAAAAAAGAATCTCATATTACTAAGAAACATAGAAGAGCATCTCAACTAACTTCTATAAATAATAGAGGTAATTTGATATTCAAAATCATGTAGCCTTTCGGTGAGCATAGAGTGAACTATTCTTTCACTTCAATCAAGCTCGAATTTTAGGCTTCAATCGAGCTTCTAATTTTTTTTTTGAGTTCGAGTCTTTTCGAGTTCAAGTTTTAATATTATATTTCGAGTTCGAGTTGAACTTGATAATTTTTAGCTCGTGAGTTTGAGTCGAGTTGAGCTTACTTTTAAAGTTTTCAAGTTCAAGTCAAGCTTAGCAATACTCGAGTTCGACTCGACTCGTTTAACAAACGACGTCGTTTGGTTTAATTTAAAAAAAAAATTGGCAGTTCAACCGGTTCACGGTACGGCCCGGTTCGAACGGTTCAGTGGTTCCGTCTGATTCAGTAGTAACGGTTTAACCGGATTACAATGAACCAGACCAGACAGCGGTTCCGGTTGAACCGGCCGACCTGATACGGTCCAATTTTCAAAACACTGCAAATTATCCATACACTATATGGTGCTATATAATTCCATTTTTTATTCCAAATTTTATATTTATTATCGATCAATTATTCTAATATATTATTACACGAATTAAGTTACCTCAATGATTATTAGAATCATTGTTGTTCTTAGAGGTCATAGGTAGGGATGAATATGGGTCGAGTTTCGGCCAACCCGACCCGACCCGAAAATTTTACACCCTTCACCCGCTCTGACCCGACCCGAAAAATATATACCCTTCACCCGACCTAAATTCGACTCGACATTTTGAGATAAAATCCAAACTTGATTCGACCATACCCGAAATAATAATAAAAATAATATTTTTATTCAATAAAAACAATGATTTAATTGAAAAAAAAAATAATATATATAGGGGTATTATTATAATTATTCCTAAATATATAAAGTAAAATTATATTTTTTTCGGGTCGGTTTGGGTCGGGTATTTTTCACCCTAAACCCGAATCCAACCCAACCCTAACATCACCTTTAAAAAATCCAACCCGACCGACCTGAATCCGAAATTAAAAAAAATGGACTCGATTAGGTCAGGTCCAGGTCTCATGCCCATCCCTAGTCACGGGTTTAAGATTCTGGAATCAGATTTTATTATATCTCAGATAGAAGATTAACATCCAACTCAGATTACCGTCGATTTTTTAATAAAAAATGACTAATTTGGAACTTAATAAATAGTTTGTTAACTATTTTATAACTTTTAATAGTCAAAGGACTCGATAAAATAATATCTTATAATTGAATATCATTTTGTAATTTTTGATAATCGGATGACTCAACAAAATAACATCTTATAATCGAATGATTATTTATGTACTTCATTAGTCAATTAATGTATTAAATATTATATTATAAAAAAATTGTTAAAATAAATATGATTGTCCCTTGTTCCCATATGTAATGGGATAAGGGGGAGGTAAGATAGTAGGCTTCCCCCAACACCAGGTTGAGAGCAGCTTCCGTAGAAGACCTTCGAATTATAAAATGTCCTCCGTAGGACTCGATCTCACGACCTCAAAATTAAGAATCTTATGCTCTACCAACTAAGCTGGATAGTCTCATCATTTTGTTTCTATGATCATTATCTTATGTTATCTTCTGCATCTTATTTATACTATAATGGATAGGTGATGCTTCAATACTTATTTGTTTAATCGTTCCTACTCCAGTGAGTATCTCTCACCACATATCATGTATGAATTAAAAACTAATATAATCAAGTCCACAAATTATTTAGAAATTCAAGGAATGGCCCAAGTGGCAAAAGATGGTTCCTTTGATTTTTTTTTTTATAAAGTTAAAGGGATTATAAATGAATATTTATTTTAAATACTCTCAACTATTAGGTAATGAACGTTTAAATCACTCCGCTGCAATTGTTGATACTCAAACCCGTGCTCTTTAAGAATAATAATGTTTCCTTTAACCACTAAGATAAGTTGGTTTATGGTGTTCATTTGATTTGATTTGATTTAGCTTCATTTTAAAGATAGATTTTGACGATTCGATTGCGGTTTTGGAATTCACTACCTTAATAATGATATAAAAGTTTAAGGATTAATATAAGAAGAAGTGTTCAAATTATATTACCTTTTATTTAGGTGTTTGAATTGTTTTAGTCAATCTAGGTGTTCAATGTTTTCAATATTATATTTTTAGGTGCTTTGGTCATAACAGTCGTTAATTTTTACCAATTAAGTGATGCATGTCATTTTAAGTAATTTTAAAAATTTTATTTTTAAAAAATATAACTTATTAAAATTTTATGAAGATAATATGTGTCATTTAAATGACAAAAAAATAACCGTGATAAATGTTCATATACCTAAAATGATAATGTAAAAATATTAGGCACTTGAATTTACCGAAAAATAGTCCATGCATTTAAATGGAAAAAAGTGCACAATTTATAGACTTGTTTTTATATTAAGTCAAAGTATAATTATTATTTTATAATTATTATCTTTAGAGGTTTTAGGTTCGAGCATCAAGACTATAAAGATGTTTAAAATTAAATGGTTAAAAATATTTATAATATGATATTTAATCATATATATATATATATATATATTATACAAACAATTAATTCAAAATTTAATTATAAAATTCTTTTTCGAACAGTGAAAACTTACAAATTGAAGACACTTAATTCCGTCCAAATTATAATATATATATATATATATATTATATAATATATATTATATAATATTATAAATTATAATTACAATTTTATTTTTATTTTGTACAGGCCCATCACCCGTGGCCCAAACACACATCCAACCCACGACCCAACAATAAAACCCTAGGCAAATTAGGGTTGTTGTTATTCCAGCAACTGTTCAGCGGCGCCGCAACAGCCAACCCAGGCTCCCTCACGTAGCACGTCTCCCTCTTCACATCTCCTCACGCCACACGCAACCGGGAATCTCGGCAACCGCCAACAACCCACAAAGATCTCGTATGCATAACCAACAAATAACGGAGTTAGAGTTTTAATAGGACTCAAACACTCCAAATATTAGGCTATAAATATGTTTGTAATCAAACTCATTGTACACATTCGGATACGAAATAAAAGCAGAAACTTTTGAGCAAAACCACGAGCATTATCCAGGCAAATACACGCATCAGTTTACAATAGAAAACGCAAATAAGGTCCGAACACTTGTAGACCATTTCGAAAGAGAAAATAAAGAGGTATATTTTTTTCATTTTTTACCTTTCGTCTCGGTTGGCCTTCCTTGTATGCGTATCAATGTTGTTGGTTTGTTTTGACCCACAAATTTCTTTTAGTCGAGGACCAAAAGAGGGTTCTTCGAAACTTTGTTTCCAGATCTACGCCCCCTAAGGCTATTTTATGAAAACAAAATGTATTTTTGAAACAAGGAGAAGGAAAGCTCTCGGAAAGTTATTTTTTTTAATATTTGCCGCCGATGATCGACGACCGGCGAGGCGGAGCGAGGCGATGTGTGGTGGCCGGATTCTGGAATCTCGCCGTGTTCTTCATATATGAAGAACAGGCGAGAGAGATATGAGAAGAGGGGAGGGGATCTCTTGGGAAGAAGAGCACAAATGAACAATTAATTTTTTTAACTCAAATATTGAGCCCATTGAACAGTCCGACCCGACCCGCTTATCCCTCAGACCTGCGCGTTTCCATTTAAAAGAGGATTAATACTCGTTTTGGTCCCCCGGTTTCCAAAGCCTTTATTTCACCCCCAATTTCTTCTAAAATCAATCTCCAATTCTGTTTTTCGTTCAATTTGGTCCCTTCACGTTTTATTATTATTTTTTTCTTTCTATTATTATTATTTTATTTAAATAATGTATTTATTATTATTATCTATATTTAATTATATATTTTTTATTATTTTTTATTCTCATTTTTTATTTCTTTTACTTATTATTAGTATTACTTCTTTCAATTCTTTCAATATTTTAATCTATAAATATATATATATCGCTACTATATTTTATTAGTATGTATATATATACTTTTAATATTTTTTTCGTTTATTATTATTATTATTATTATTATTATATTCATTCTTGTTTATTTATTATTATTACTTTTTTCATTATTTTAATCTATATATATTTATGTGCATATTTTATATCTCTATTACGCCTTATGTAAATATATACAATTCATGTTTTTATCCATTCATTACTATATATATATTTTTTAATTATTTCTTATTTGATTATTATTATTTTGTTATATTGTATATATGCTTTTTTTTCTCTTTCTAATTTACTTTTTACTTTTTTTATTTCATTTTTTTATATTCTTGATGTTCATCTTATTTATTTATTTATTTCAATTGTATATAGATTATTACTACTTTATTTATTATTTTATGTTTTTAATTTTAATTTTATTTCTATTTTTATTTGTGTTTTGCATTCCTTTTTATTTTCTTTGTCTTGTTATATTCATGTTGAATTCCCTATTTCCTTTATCATTCTCTATTTTATTTATTTTCATTTTTTTCTCTAACTTGTCTTTTGACTTTTGAAAGGGTACATTTTCAGCCAATCAATGGTAAGTTATTGGATCGTTATTTTACCTTTTAATTTAAATTTACAACTTTATTAATTAAGACAACTGGGAATTACGTAGTACCGAAAGGACAGTTCAAGGGTGCTAACCCTTCCTTGGTTGTAACCGACTCTCGAATCTGACATATCACTGGTAAGACGCAGATCAGGTAAGAAATAGGGTATTCGATCTACCCATTTATTTTAAATAAAATATCGGTGGCGACTCCTAACCCAATTTTCTTAAGTCGAGGCCCAATTCCGGGCCTACTCGAAAGACGGTTCCAACAGCTTGGCGACTCCACTGGGGACACAGGTAAGTGAGTGAGGCTAAGATAATTTCCAGTTGTCTTTTTAACGAAAAGGGTAAGTTTAAATTTTAAGTTAACATTTTGATCCTTATTGCTTACTTTTGATTATATTTTTCGAGTAAATAGTTGTATTAACTGTTTTCTAATGATTTTAGCCCCTAAAGATTTTTCATCTAAGGCTCTAAACCCGAGCTCCAAACCCGTTTTAAGTGGGGGTGAAAGCGACGCCTTCATGTGAATTTATTCACCGTATGGGTCTAGCAAGTAGCCTTCGGGATTCATATACCTTATCCATTCGTGTGAATTTATTCTCCGTATGGGCATAAGGGAATGTGTCCTCTCGAGTTTAACTTGGTCCACACAAGCCTGTGACGGGTTTAGGACTAAGGGTCTGGCAAGCCTAAGGGGGAACCGGCAAGGAGAACTCGAGTACCATTTTTTAGAAACCAAACCGGGAGACTATGGAGAAATAGAGCCTACCCCGAAACCACATGCCAAAACCTAGAATATTTTTACTCTAACCACGTTTCTTTTTGTTTTGTTTCCTTCCTTTTGTCACTTTTTTATTTATTTTTATTTTACTAACGTTTTGCCTTTGTGTTTGTTTTCTTAGCATTTGCATCATAACAAGAGGCAATTGATCTCTAAAAAGGTGTTTATTATACACAAAATAATCTGAACAAATGGACAAAGGTATTGTAATGCAAGAGATTAAAAACCCCGAGGTACGACTATGGTCCGTGAAGACTCAGAAGAAAAGGGAGACAGTCTTCAAGGAAGTTATGTGTCAGAGCTGGTTAGTTATGCCTCTATCAGCCTAAAACAGAACAATGTTCAAGAGCTTCGAGACATCTGGGACAGTTGGAAGAATGATCGGAAACAGAAGTTCAGCCAACGATACGGTGACATTGCACTTTTACTTCATGTTAAGACTGATGAGCCCTTAATCAGAGCCCTGGTTCAATTCTGGAACCCGGGATACAATTACTTCACTTTTAACCGGGAGGACATGGTGCCCACTATCGAGGAGTACACTACACTACTGTATTGTGAAAACATCAAACTGGAGCGAGCCTACATTAAACACATTAAAAGTCAGCCTTTCAAGAATGCATTGGCTAAAGTTACAGGCGTATACGAGAAATGGGTAATTGACCGGACTTAGCGCAGAGGTAACGGGGAAGAAATTGAATGGATTCATATAAAGCAACTAATGAAGAACCACCCTGATGAGTGGAAGACTATAGACTTGTTTGCACTGGCTCTGTACGGTTTGATTATCTTTCCGAAGGCTTTGGGGTACATTGACGCAGCCGTGGTGGAGCTATTTGAACAACTTCTGAAACGAGTCAACCCAACACCGATCATCTTAGCCGAGACATTTCGGTCTCTTAATCATTACAGAAGAGCTGGTGGAGGCAGGTTCATTGGGTGTGTTCAGCTCCTTCAAGTATGGATTTACAGCCACTTTTGGAAGACTAACGGGGTTGCCTACCGCCGATTTAGCACCACCTATTCACCTTTGGAAGAGTTCATCACAATGAAATGGCATGAAGGTGCTTCAAAGGAAAAGTGGATGAAAGTTTTTACACATCTTCAGGATCGGGATATTACCTGAAGAGCCTCATGGTTGTTCCTCGGTGACGTTCTTTTCCGGTGTGGGGATTCTGATAAAATGACCTTACTCGGACTTTGTGGTGCAGCTGGGTATGCTCTGTTGTTAGCACTTAGACAGTATGGGGCATGTCAGTTTGTCCCAGCATCAAGCGGACTAGCTAGATCAGAGTTTGTGTATCACGGTGACAGCTATAAGAAAATGATCAAGGAGGCAGCCGATTCATGGAAGAAAGTATTTCAGATGGATGTTGTAGCTGCCAGAGACATGCTTACTTCGGATTATGTGGAGTGGTGAAGATTAAGGAAAAATGACAATATCCCGGTACCAGACTGTGAAGACACCCGGACCATGGAGGAACATCTCAGGTCTGTCCCTTCCGAACTTGAGATAGCCAAGGCAGAGTTTGAAGCTGTGAATAATGAACTGAAGCAGAGGGTTAAGGAACTTGAGGCTTAACGTTATCAATGGAAGCTCAATGACGACTCTCAGAAAGATAGAGCAGACAAACATAAGGGGTATCAAGATAAAGTTAAGGATAACTCCAAGTTGAAAGTAACCTCTGAATACTGGAAAGACGAAGCTCATAGTCTGAAAAGGAAGTTCGAGGGGCCTGATGAAAGAGCTTATAAGAAACAGCTGAAGACTACTCAAAGGCGCATGGCATACAGTCAACATCAAAACCAACGCTTGAGAATCCGAGTGGATGACTTAGAGAAACAACATGAAAATGATGGCAAGAAAATAGCCGAGTTAGAAGCTATTGTAGATGGGTTCAAGAGGCAAGCGAACGAGCTTTAGATAGTGCCCTTCGATGGAGGTTTACAGTGGCATTTCCGTTGGGAGCAAGCACAACAAAGGGTGAAGGCCAGAGACGCAACCATCCGAGATTTCCTGGAACAAGTGCAGAAGGCAGCTCATCATCTTCACGGCCTGGCAAGGGAAGTAGGAGTGGTTCGACAAAGCATTCAACCAGTGACAGATGAAGGCAGAAGATTTGTCAACCTACTAGAAGCTGTTAGGGGTCTAGAGGATTTAGTTCAGATGTACCTTTAATTTGTTTTTATGTCTCTTAAAAGATAAACATTTTTGTCTGAATAAGGATTATTTATAATAATGGACACTTTTCTGGATCAATACCTCCAAATTGAATACATCATACATTGCATATTTTGTATTTTATATTTCATGTTAGTTTTTTTATTTTATATTTTCCATGTTTTTACATTCGTATTAACTAACAGAACATGTCTCATACACCAAGCTTACCACTGCAAGCATTAGATACGCATCACCCGCACAATACTCGAGCAAAAAAGAGACAAATGGAGGCCAGAATCGAGAAGATCGAAGAGAACATGGCAAGATTACAGAAAGAATTGGAGGACAAAATGACCCAGAATAGTCAAAGTACCATGGAGTCCATCAAGAAAAGCACAGAATCTTTAGTCGACCAAATCGTGGCTAAGTTGTCTGGTTTACAACAACAGGCAAGTACATCTGGAGTAGGTGCATCTGAGGGGATAACCATACCAGCGACCCCACAAGTTGTTGTCTCATCCGGGATCTTACCCGGACTGCAAGGTGACTCATCTGCCGCCAAAGGGAAAACTGTATCGGTTGCGAATTTACAAACTTCTGCAGCAAATCCTGACAGTCATCTGGACGACTGCCCTATCCCAAATTTTGATGAGGAGGATAAGGCAAAGAAGATGGAAGAGAAGATCAGGATGTTAGAAGATCAAATGAAGATGGTCCAAGGGGACAATGATTATTATGGAGTGGATGCAATGGAGCTGAGCCTGGTTCCAGATTTGGTGCTTCCACCTAAGTTTAAAATTCATGAGTTTGAGAAGTTTGATGGGAACAGCTGCCCTTCAGCCCATATCACTATGTTTTTTTAGAAGATGACGGGATATGGGGGAATGACCAACTCCTGATCCAATGCTTTCAGGAGAGCTTATCCGGTTCAGCTTTCCGGTGGTACAACCAGCTCAGCCGAACTCATATCAATACGTGGAAAGACTTAGCCAAGTCTTTCTTAGAGTAGTACAAACATATCAATGATATGAGACCAGACCGAGTTATGCTGCAGAGCCTGGAAAAGAAGCATAACGAAAGTTTCCGACAGTACGCACAGAGATGGAAGGATTTATCTGTGCAAGTTCATCCACCCTTGGATGAAAAGGAAACTAGAAAGCTATTTGTACAGACCCTGAAGATACCTTACTTCGGGCACCTGGTGGCAATCATATCGGGAAGTTTCTCAGATCTAGTTATGGCTGGCGAAATGGTTGAATTGTCCATAAAGCAAGGAAAGATTGAAGAATGTGACTCCAGTAGAAAGCCTCCCATGAAGAACAAAGAGAGAGAGGTCAACAATGTTAATACCTACAACACCAACAAATGTGTTACAGTCTCAAGTTCAAAAGAAACTGTAGTTGTACCATCTGGTACTTCTAACCAATCTCAGAGAGAACCCAGGAAAGAAAGGGAAAGAGAGCAGTTCGATCACATTCCCATGACATATAAAGAGTTATATCAGCAGCTCTTCGACACTCACGTAGTGTCACCCTATCCTATGGATCCGATAAAGCCCCCTATCCGAAATGGTTTAACGAGAACTCCCACTGTGAATATCATGGAGGTGTGCAGGGGCATTCAATCGAAAATTGTCTCGCATTCAAGAGGCTTGTACAACGAATGCGGAATAAGAACTTGATCCATTTCAACTCTAGAACACCGAACATCGCCCATAATCCCTTACCCAATCATCAGGAGATAGGAATCAACGCAATCACCACCGAGAATGGTAAGAAAATCAAAACTTGTGTTTCAGAAGTTAAAGCTCCTTTGGCTTGAGTATGGAACCAAATGGTAAAGGCGGGGATTCTTATACCCCATTCATGTGCAACAAGGATTGAAGACGGTAACCATTGTTGTTACCACAACGAAGAGGGGCATAATGTGCAAGAGTGCCCAGAATTCAGATCGATAGTCTAACTCATGATGGACCGGAAAGAGCTGGAATTTTACGAAGAAATTCAAGATTATTTGGAAGCAGAGGTTTGTGCTACTGGAGAATCATCACCTCGGCTTTTTCAATACAAGGACAATCGGTAAGTGCCATGGAAGTACGAATGTCAGGTGAGTACTTCCAAAGGATGTGATACCAAAGTGGGACAAAGACCACTTGAGCCATTCAAAGAAGATGTGCTAGTTGTCAATGAACCTATAAAGGAGGAAGAAGCCAAAGAGTTCCTTAATATCTTGAAACACAGCGAGTACATCATTGTAGAACAGCTCCATAACTTACCTACGTGTACTTCAATGCTAACACTATTTTTAAACTCGGAGGCACACCGAGAAGCACTGTTGAAAGTCCTTAATCAAACATTCATGCCACAAGACATACCAATCAGCAAGATGGATCGACTGGTGAACAAAATTCAATCTGATAATCTCATCTTATTTTCAGATGATGAGATTTCATCCGAAGGAAGAGACCGAACAAAGGCATTGCATATCACTATGTATTGCAAGGGGCACGCTTTACCAAGTGTATTGATTGACAATGGCTCGACCCTGAACGTGATTCCTTTGGTGATATTGAAGAGGTTGCCAATAAATACCTCTCTTAGAGAGCATGTCAGAACGTGGTCCGAGCATTTGACGGGACCAAAAGAGAGGTAGTCAGTAAGATCGAGGTACCGTTAACCATCGGACCAGCCACCTATGATGTTGAGTTCCTTGTTATGAATATCATGTCGTTCTATAGTTGTCTTTTGGGAAAGCCATGGATTCATCAAGCAGGTACAATACCCTCCACGCTACACCAATAAGTTAAATTCGTTATTAACGGGGCCTTAGTAATTATCAATGCTGAGGAAGATATCGCGGCAAGTGTGACCATAAAATCCCCATACATCAAAGTAGATGAGGAAGCGGTGGAGTGCTCATTCTGCTCCTTATAATTTGTGAATGCCACATTCGTGGAAGAATGAAGAAGGATTTTTATACCCTAACTCTCCCAGTGCACCAAAATAGAGATCATGCAGACCTTGGGAAGAGGTGCTAGGATCAGAAGAGGGTTTGGGAAGTATCTGCAAGGAAGGATAAATCTAGTCATTCCCATTTCAAAGTTAGATCAGTTTGGGCTCGGTTTTCAGCCCAGTTATCATGAAAAGAGGAAGGAGATCCAAAAGAACCGGGAGAGAATATTAGCCAGATTGATTGGAAATGAACTCTAATGGAAGCCTATGATATTCCCGCCTCTTTACCATACATTCAAGTCAGGTGGTTATGTATTTGAAACCACCACATCCGAGTTAGAAGTGGCTCTGGAAGATCTAAGCATCAATGCCGTGACCACAGAAGATGTTGACAACGAAGATGGATCTGGGATATGCTCTCTGCCACATAGGTTCGTGCATAGCAGCTGGTCGGTGGAAGAATTACCTGTGGTTTACAAGAATCTTTCAGAGTAATATTCGAACTATCCCTATTTGCCTATAGCCGGGGCAATAGGTGATCTTTTGTAAGGGTGAATAAACATTTGGTTTAATTTCAATAAAGGATGCATTTTTTTCCTATGTCCATGGCAAACAAATTTTCTTTTATTTCATTTTGAATTTATTATCTATTTTCTTCATTCCAGCACTTAATTTCCATTTTCTTTCAAATTTATTTCTTTGAATATCTGTTTTCTTCATTCCAGTACTTCATTTCCATTTTCTTTCAATTTTAATTCTTTACTATTTCGTGTGGGATATTTCCTCTCTTACACACATATCTTCTCTCTTACACACATATCTTCTTTGTTCCTTCAGGACCCTAGGTAACAATAATGTAGGCACTGATGATCCTGATCTGAAGGTAGATTTTGAAACGACCATTTGTCTAGGGGAATTCGATGAATGCGACACTGAAGAGGAGTGCAACTTGCCTACCGAATTGTTGAGAATGGTGGAAATAAAAGATAAACAAATACTGCCACATGAGGAGACTACCGAAGTCTTGAATCTGGGTACTAAAGAGGATAAAAAGGTGGTTAGAATTGACACAACTCTTTCAGCTGAAGTAAGACAAAACCTTATAGTCTTACTTCAGAAATACAAAGATGTGTTTTCCTGGTCGTATCAAGACATGTCGGGGTTAGATACAAATATGGTAGTTCATAAACTACCTATCAAACCAGAATGCAAACCCGTACAGGAAAAGCTAAGAAGAATGCGACCAGAAATGCTCTTGAAGATCAAGGAAGAGGTCAAGAAGTAATTTGATGTCAGTTTTCTTCAAGTGGCTAAGTATCCGGAATGGGTGGCCAACATAGTACCAGTTCCGAAGAAAGATGAAAAAGTTCGCATGTGCGTCGATTACCGGGATCTTAACAAGGAGAGCCCTAAAGACAACTTTCCTCTGCCTCACATTGACACGTTGGTAGACAATACAGCAGGGAACGCTTTCTTTTCATTCATGGATGGATTTTCGTGATATAACCAGATCAAGATGCATTCTGAAGACATGGAGAAAACTACGTTTGTCACAATGTGGGGGACTTTCTGCTACAAGGTGATGCCCTTAAAACTAAAGAATGTTAGGGCAAAGTATCAGAGAGCTATGGTAACCCTATTTTATGACATGATGTACAAATAAATTGAGGTTTATATCGACGACATGATTGTCAAGGCACAAACCGAGAATGAACATGTCGAGAATCTGAGGAAGCTCTTCCAGAGATTGAGGAAGTTCCAACTGAGATTGAACCCTAGCAAGTGCACATTCGGGGTAACATCTGGGAAACTATTAAGCTTCGTGGTCAATAGAAAATGCATCGAGGTCGATCCCGATAAAGTTAAGGCTATTCAGAGTCTACCTCCACCACGAAGCAAAAAGAGGTCAGAGGTTTTCTGGGCAGATTGAACTACATAGCACGATTCATATCTCAGTTAACCGGCAAGTGTGATCCAATCTTCCGTCTTCTCCGAAAGAACCATGCTGGAGTGTGGGATGAAAAATGTCAGATTGCATTCGAGAAAGTAAAGGAGTATTTGTCTCACTCTCTTGTCCTGATGTCCCCTATCCCGGGCAAACCTCTGTTCTTATATCTCTCTATATTCGAGAACTCCATGGGGTGTGTCCTAGGTCAATATGATGAATCCGGGAAGAAAGAAAGAGCCATCTACTACTTAAGCAAGAAGTTCACCGATTGCGAGTTCAGATATCCTCCTATCGAGAAGGTTTGTTGTGCTTTAGTCTGGGCCACAAAAAAACTCCGACAATACATGTTGTACCACACTACTTGGCTGATTTCCAAGTTAGATCCCCTGAAGTACATGATGGGTGTACATGTTGTATCAGGAAGGTTAGCCCGATGGCAGATGCTCTTGTCTGAATTTGACATCGAGTACGTGAGCCAAAAAACAATCAAAGGAAGTGCCATAACAGAGTTCTTGGCTAGTAGAACCGATGAGAATTACGAGCCATTGTACTTTGATTTCCCAGACGAATAATTGATGGCTATATCCTTAGAAGAAGCAAGTACTTCAACAGACAGTTACTGGAGAATGCATTTCGATGGTGCATCAAATGCATTAGGACATGGCATTGGGGCAATCCTAATCTCTCCAGAAGGGAGTCACTACCCATTTACCAGCAGACTTAACTTCGATTGCACCAATAACATGGCAGAATACGAAGCTTGTGTCTTGAGAATTCGGGCTGCACGGGGGTAAAATATAAAGACTTTGCGAGTGTACGGATACTCAACCTTAGTAATCTATCAGCTCTGAGGAGAATGGGAAACCAATGATGTAAAGCTGTTAGAGTATCGGAAACTAGTATTGGATCTGCTCGAAGAGTTCGACGAAGTCACCTTCCACTATGTTCCTAGAGAAGAAAACCAAATGGCTAACGCTTTAGCTACCTTGGCAGCAATATTCAAGGCCGGCGGGGAGTCTGAAATGATGTCAATTAACATGCAGTCGTATGAGTACCCAGCTCATTGTTACCAAATTGAAGAAGTGATAGACACTAAGCTTTGGTACTACGATATTTTACAGTATATCAAGCATCGGAGTTATCTAAAAGAAGCCATCGATACCGATAAGAGAACCCTTAGAAGGATGGCAGCTGGATAAGTCCTTGACGGAGAGGTTTTATATAAGAAAAGCCATAATCAAGTCCTGTTAAGGTGCGTCAATGTTGAAGAGGCAAAAATGATAGTGGAAGAAGTATATGATGGAGTTTGTGGAGGAAATGCAAATAGACATATGATGTCAAGACAAATAATGAGATGTGGATATTGTTGGTCCACACTGGAAAGTGATTGCCTCAACTATGCTAGAAGATGTCATAAATGTCAGATTTACGGAGATAAAATCAATGTTCCACCTCATCCACCTCATATGTGTGGGGCATGTACCTTATCGGGCAAATCCATCCAAAGGCTTCGAATGGTCACCGTTTCATTCTCGTGGCAATTGATTACTTCACAAAATGAGTAGAGGCTGCATCATATGCCAGTTTCACTCAGTCCACTATTTGTAAGTTTCTGAAAAAAGAAATCATATGTCGATATGGTCTACCTGAAAGGATCATTACCGATAATGCTACAAACTTGAACAACAAGATGATGAATGCTGCTTGTGAACAGTTCAACATAAAACATCATAATTCCACTACTTACAGACCAAAGATGAACGGAGCAGTAGAAGCAACAAAAAAAACATTAAGAAGATAGTGGAGAAAACGACTAAAACTTACAAAGACTGGCATGAGAAGTTACCTTTTGTTTTGTTCGTTTATCGAACCTCGGTACGAACCTCGACTAGGGTAACTCCATTTTCACTAGCTTATGGAATGGAAGCAGTGCTACCAATTGAAGTAGAGATCCCGTCACTCCGGTTCTTGACAGAAGTCAAACTGGATGATGCATAATGGGTACAATCCAGATATGATCAGCTTAATCTGATAGATGAAAAGAGACTGAAAGTCATTCATCATGGTCAAATTTATCAGAAACGAATGATCCGAGCACATGACAAAAAGGTGCGCCCGAGAATATTCCGCGAAGGAGATCTGGTACTAAAAAGAATTTGGCCAGTCTAGAAAGATTTTCGAGGAAAATGGACGCCAAATTGGGAATGACCTTATGTCGTGAAAAAGGCATTCTCCGGATGAGCCCTTGTCCTGACTGAAATGTATGGACCTGAACTGCCATATCCCATCAACTCGGATGCAGTCAAAAAGTACTTCGCTTAGGATGAAAACCCGAAAGGGCGTATTAAGTCAGGAAAAAAAGAAAAAAGAAAAAACAAAAAGAGAAAAAAATGTTTAAGGTGAAAACCCGAAAGGGCGCCCTAAATTGAAAAAAAGGAAAAAAGAGAAAAATAACAAAAAAGAAAAAGAAAAATATGGTGGGTTCAAGATGAAAACCCGCAAAGGGCGTCTTGCAACCAAGGATGGGTCCAAGTTTAAAACCCGAAAAGGGCGATTTGGATATTGACAATGGAAACATCCCGACATCTGAATATCCTACAAACTCAACAAGTCGGAGAAAGGTTGCACTCTCCAGAATGTTGTCGCATTTTCAAAGATCCTTTGGCAAAGGTTGTGTTCAAAGTCACTTGACGGCTTTTCAGCTCAGAAGTGCCCACATTATCGAGATCTTATACTTCATCATGTATTCATTTTCCAAAATGTTTGTCATGCATTATTTGTTCTTTATCTCCCTTATGAATAAAGAATCATTTCTCTAAATCAACTCCTTTTGAGCATCTTGAATTGAACTAAAACTTAATGATTTATCTACTTATGCAAAAGATAATCACATATTACTGTACAAAGATTCATTGAAAAGTACAGGTACCCGGAAGCCGGTCAAGGCTCATTCACATACTTGAGATGGTCGGGAAACATTTCCCAACAAGAAGCAAATAGAATGTGCACATCAGATTTAAACATTTGAAGAATTCAAGATCAGGGATCAGAACTTCAAGATTTCAAAATCAAGAGTCAACAACGACAGGCCACTGGAGAACGAGATTTCTCTCCAGAGCCCAGAATAACATATATTGCATATGCATTTTAGGCATACCTAAGAGCATTGCATCCATAACATCGCATATATGCATATCTTTGCAGGTTTTATCTAGAGCCAATTTCAACTCTGCAGCGAAGGATATTGGACTAAAAAATGACACAATTTGCTCGAGAGAAGATTTCAACTTCACGATGAATGATATCTAGCTCGAAGCCAAACTTCATAATAAAGGGGTCGTCCACGGTTTCAACTTCACGACGAAGGGAATCATGTTCACCTGCTACGTACAATACTTGGATTTCAACTTCACGACGAATGATATTCAAGTCAAGGCTCAACTTCACGACGAAGGGGCCATCCGCGATTTCAACTCCACGACAGAGGATATCATACCCACACATCCACGATTTCAACTCCATGACAGAGGATATCGTGTCATTTGAGGCTCAACTTCACGAGGAAGGGGATTCCCACTTTCAGAGTCAATTTTAACTTCACAACGAAAGATATTAGACTCAAGATAACATAAGCTCAACTTCACGGCGAAGAGGCGGTTGACTGTCAACAAACAATTTCCCAGTTCCAGAGCCAATTTCAACTTCACGGCGGAGGATATTGGACTCGGAACAATACAACTTACTTGGATTTCAACTTCACGATGAAGGATATCCAATTACCATGCTCAACTTCACGACAAAGGGGCCACCAGCGGTTTCAACTTCATGACGAAGGGAATCGTACACACAAGCAGCATCCATCTCTAGATTGGATTTCAACTTCACAACGAAGGATATCCAACTCAAAGAAGGAATGTCTATCAATAAACTTTCCAGTCCCAGAGCCAATTTCAACTTCACGGCGAAGGATATTGGCCTCGGAACAACACAACTTACATAGGATTTCAACTTCACGACGAAGGATATCCAATTCCCAGGCTCAACTTAACGACGAAGGGGCCATATACATATACAACTTCACAACGAAGGGTATCATGCCCTAGCAGGTTGATCCAACTTCACGAAAAAGGAGTCATCTGTAACACATCAACACCGAAGTCTTCAGGACAAGTTTCACCTCCACGTCGAAGTATCTTGAGTCAGAAGACGATTCAGGAGTTACTGGTTAAAGCTTTGAGTTCGATTTCAACTTCACGACGAATGATTCGTACTCAGAATTTTCCAGTTTTGACTCAAACTCACGACGAGGGAGTCATTTCAAATTTGAACTCTACGACAGAGGACATTCGATATAGACAAAATTCGTGTCTTTTAATCTTTGCTCTATTATCGTTACACGATAATGAGCAAAGAGGGGCAGTTGAAGATACTTAATTCCGTCCAAATTATAATATATATATATATATATTATATAATATTATAAATTATAATTACAATTTTATTTTTATTTTGTACAGGCCCATCACATGTGGCCCAAACACGCAGCCAACCCACGACCTAATAATGAAACCCTAGGGCAAATTAGGGTTGCTGTTATTCCAGTAACTGTTCAGCGGCGCCACAACAGCCAACCCAAGCTCCCTCACGCAACACGTCTCCCTCTTCACGTCTCCTCACGCCACACGCAGCTGGGAATCTCGGCAACCGCCAATAACCCACAAAGATCTCGCATGCATAACCAACAAATAACGGAGTTAGAGTTTTAATAGGACTCAAACACTCTAAATATTAGGCTATAAATATGTTTGTAATCAAACTCATTGTACACATTCGGATACGAAATAAAAGCAGAAACTTTTGAGCAAAACCTCGAGCATTATCCAGGCAAACACACGCATCAGTTCACAATAGAAAACACAAATAAGGTCCGAACACTTGTAGAGCATTTCGAATGAGAAAATAAAGAGGTATATTTTTTTTGTTTTTTACCTTTCGTCTCGGTTGGCCTTCCTTGCATGCGTATTAACGTTGTTGGTTTGTTTTGACCCATAAATTTCTTTTAGCCGAGAACCAAAAGGGGGGTTCTTCGAAACTTTGTTTCCAGATCTACACCCCCTTGAGGCTATTTTGCGAAAACAAAATGTATTTTTGAAACAAGGAGAACGAAAGCTCTCGGAAAGTGATTTTTTTAATATTCGCCGCCGATGATCTGCGGCCAGCGAGGCAGCGCGAGGCGATGTGTGGTGGCCGGATTCTGGAATCTCGCCGTGTTCTTCATATATGAAAAACATGCGAGAGAGAAATGAGAAGAGATGAGGGGTTCTCGTGGGAAGAAGAGCACAAACGAACAATTAAATTTTTTTTAAACTTAAATACTGAGGCCATTGAACCGTCCGACTCTACCCACTTATCCCTCAGACCCGCGCATTTCTATTCAAAAGAGGATTAATACTCGTTTTGGTCCCCCGATTTCCAAAGCCTTTATTTCACCCCCAATTTCTTCTAAAATCAATCTCCAATTCTGTTTTTCGTTCAATTTGGTCCCTTCACGTTTTATTATTATTATTTTTCTTTCTCTTATTATTATTTTATTTAAATAATGTATTTATTAATATTATCTATATTTAATTATATATTTTTTATTATTTATTATTCTCATTTTTTATTTCTTTTACTTATTATTAGTTTTACTTCTTTCAATTCTTTCAATATTTTAATCTATATATATATATATATATCGCTACTATATTTTATTAGTATGTATATATATACTTTTAATATTTTTTTCGTTTATTATTATTATATATATATATATATATATTCATTCTTGTTTATTTATTATTATTACTTTTTTCATTATTTTAATCTATATATATTTATGTGCATATTTTATATCTCTATTACGCCTTATGTAAGTATATACTATTCATGTTTTTATCCGTTCATTACTATATATATATATTTTTAATTATTTCTTATTTGATTATTATTTTTTTTGTTATATTGTATATATGATTTTTTTTCTCTTTCTCATTTACTTTTTACTTTTTTTTTTTCATTTTTTTATATTCTTGATGTTCATCTTATTTATTTATTTCAATTGTATATAGGTTATTACTACTTTATTTATTATTTTATGTTTTTAATTTTAATTTTAATTTTAATTTTATTTCTATTTTTATTTGTGTTTTGTATTCCTTTTTATTTTCTTTGTCTTGTTATATTCATGTTGAATTCCCTATTTCCTTTATCATTCTCTATTTTATTTATTTTCATTTTTTTTCTCTAACTCGTCTTTTGACTTTTGAAAGGGTACATTTTCAACCAATCAATGGTAAGTTGTGGGATCGTTATTTTACCTTTTAATTTAAATTTACAACTTTCTTAATTAAGACAACTGGGAATTACGTAGTACCGAAAGGGCAGTTCAAGGGTGCTAACCTTTCATTGGTTGTAACCGACTCCCGAATCCGACATATCACTGGTAAGACGCAGATCAGGTAAGAAATAGAGTATCCGATCTACCTATTTATTTTAAATAAAATATCTGTGGCGACTCCTAACCCAATTTTCTTAAGTCGAGGCCTAATTTCGGGCCCACCTGAAAGACGGTTCCGACATAAATATATCCGAAGTTAATGTCAAAATCAAGTTACAATCATAGTTAAACAATTGTAAAACTTAGAAATACTTTTTTTTAGAGTGGGTATATATTTATATATATTAATAACAAACATTTTATTGTAAATATATATGAATTAAAATTTTAAAATAGACACCATAAATAAAATAAATAATTTAAATTCACTGTTATATTTGAAGTTGTGATTATTATATGATCTTGATAAGAAATATCTTACCATAATATAATAATATTTAAAATATTTTATATTGATATAAATTTAAACTATATACTTGTTTAGAAAAATATATTTAATTCTTTTAAATATTGAAGTGATAAATTAATGTTAAGTAATTGTATTATCGTGGTACTGGTCCATTGCAATTTACTTTCTCAAGACAACCCAATAACCATGGACAACAATTGGGTCATCTAATCCAAGAACATTGCATGGGTGATGGCCCAATACATCTTTACAGTTGTCGCTGCAAATATAAACATCATAACACTATATTACTCAAATATAAACAGTTTATAGATACAACTGTTTTAATATGAATCCTTTAAAAAATAATATCACATTATTACCAAAAAAAATTGATTTCTCTTTTATGTCTAAATTATCATATCTAGACGGAAGAAAAACATGAACTTATGATAAACAATCTCTAAAAAAGTTAAGTAAACCTCTCAATTGATAGTTACATGTTGGAAAAATATACTTCTATAAAATGAGGCATTAGCATTGATTGGAAAATATTAAAAAAAATATTCAATAAGAACGATAATCGTGTCATGATAATCCACTGCCTTAGAAGCGAGTTTGCCCCGATGTGTGTAATCGCTACAATGGATGAATGGTCCCCCAAGGTTAACACGACTCTCCAAATTCCGTACTCCCGAAAGATGGAGTGAACTTGGTGGTATTGCTCTTCTCTCAACTCAAAAACACTCAAAATAGAGGAGTGTTGCAAAGCAAATGTTTGCTTGTGATATCTAAAAGTGAATGAAATTACCCACTATTTATAGGCTAAATAGTGAGGGCAAAATAGTCACTTCCAAAGCACAATTTAATTCTATTAAACATAGAATTAAAAACCTTTAAAAGACAGTTACAAATTGAGCATTGTCAACATTTCCCACTAATGTTAAAGAATTCTTTCTTAAAGACGAGAGCAATGAAGTTAAAATACGAGAAAAACAATATTGATATTAGTTGCTTAAGCACTAGTGAACGTATCTTGAACTAGTACATAGTGATGATGATCAATCCTTTTCTTAGATATGTGAAACTAGTCTTGAACTTTCTAGATAAGGGTAAACTCATAACACACAACTAACCCCTTCATCCACCAAAGTCCTTGATGTGTCTACAAAGAGTATATACAAAAGCTTATATATGTTTAGCCCTCTTTCCTCAAGATTCTAATAATTGCCTTAGAAAATGGCCCAACATTTTTTTATAAGGTGGCTAATCCTTCTCACTTACGTAGGTTATTTCATCATGTTTATCTCAACATAAACCACTCAAACTGAGCTATGAAATAATTAAGAACTTTTACAACAACTCAACCTCACAATAGTTATGGTGAATTTCTTCAAGTTCATTTTTAAATGAACCACCCAAACTCTGGGATAAGAAATCATTAAGAATAAATATTCAACCTCATTATTCGATGAATTCAATATGTCCTTCTCACTAGGAACTCCTATTCAATATGTCCTTCTCACTAGAAACTCACAAACTCTTGGGTTTAAATTCATTAAGAGTTCAATAAAACTCATCCTCTTAAGCGATTAGTTCATCTAGTCCTTCGCGATTAGAACTACCCACTCAACACTGGGTTATGATCTTATTAAGAATATATATTCAGCCAAATTCGATTCATCAAGTCTTTCATACTAAGACCACCCAAAGTCTGGGCTATGAATTTTTTAAGAGAAATTAAGCTCATCCTGTGCATGTACATTATTCATCATAGGCGGGACGGAGCCATAATTAAATATTGGCAGGGGCCAAAATATTAGACTATTTAAGAAAAATATAAAGACTTATTAGGTATTTAAACTCAAAATTCAGCATGAACCAAGCGACCTTAGTGATTATGGGATTGTTGTTATCCTTAAGGTCTCGAGTTTAAGAACGTATGTAGGGATATGTGTGTTCATTGTCAAATAGTTGAAAGTCTTTGTACAAATATTACCTTGTATTCACCCTAAATTAAAAAAAAACTCAGAACTCAAAAGACAACTTCTAATTTGTCTAATATTTAAACTTACAAGGACTTAAATTATAATTAGACCAAAAATTTGAGAACACACACTTATTATTCTTTAGTTCGACCCTACTTGATTAAATATTTAATAATTTTTTTTTAAATTTAAATATTTATTTTTACATGAACTAAAATTATATCAAACATATAAATTTTAACAGGGGTCAGGGCCCCTTGGGCCCTAAGGGAGCTCTGTCCCCGATCATAGGGATAGGTAGGTAGAAATGTACACTATAAGTCTTTACATGACTTTGTTTGACCGCATTGAACTTAGATAACTAAGTTGAGTATCCACCATGAATTCCTCAACCAATGGGCTTTAAACCCATCCCGCTCGATGAATCAATAGCCCGTTTCCGACTTTAATCTTTCGTAAGTGGATCAACTAGGTTCCTCTCTCACTTTGATCATTATTTAAGACACCCCCACATTTCTAACATTTTTAGGATATAAATAAATCCATAAGTGTCTTGAACAACGCGTAAACAAATTCTCTTGCACATTTACTCATTCATACTTGAGTAACGTTTGTTATTAGTTTTAACCACAAAACTATACATTAACAAACTCAAATCTTGTTTATATATTATTTTATTCTCAAATGATCATGAAATTCCTTATATCTCATTTAGTCTTCCACGACCTTTTCTCATTCAAAAGGAATTTCTATTTTTCCTAACTCTTCATAAGAAGTATTTAGGAAATTATGAATATTATGAAAAATCTTATTGGATTTTTCAACTTTTCCTAACAACAAGAAAACTGATCTCAAGTTTAAAACAAGAGATTTCAGCACAAATTCTGAAATAGATTATCTCTTTTCTTTCTTCTACTTAGGAAAATCACTCAAAGAGATTTTAATAGCTACAACACACTTTTAGTAGCAATAGTGTCTATCATATTTTCATTCATGATATTCGACATATTAGCCTTAAAGAGACCATCACATATTTTATTTACTATGACTAAGTTTGGTATTCCAGACAACCAAATTAATCTCTACTCTTTTAACTTTTGCACTAAGTTTTAAGAGTTTTTAACTTTGTCATAGTATTTTATAAATTGGAATAGTGAACATAGTAATGAACAGTGCACCACGTAAGTTTCAATGAAAGAGAGGTGGTGCACTAGGCACGCTTAAGTACTAGGTCTTTCATAGAACCAATCCTAGACATGCACTTTCATACACATCACACTTCTTTCCAATAAATCATTTGTGAATTTTCTCTTTCTTTAATTAAGGTCTCTTTAAAGAATTATGCTTGATACTATTACTCACAATAGTATCTTATTAAGTTTATCACTACTACCTTAGTCTTTACTAGTGGTTTATCTCATTTCATAGTATTTCCACTAAGTTTTAAAGACTAATTGTAACACCCCCAACCCGTATCCGACCCGGATACGAGTCCGAAGTGTCACATTGACTTTTCAAACATTTATTCGTATAAAATAGTGAGTAATTTAAAAACTTGGATAACATTTAACTCATTCAAAACGTTTACAAAATATATCAGAGTTCATACAATTTATATCTTTAGACTACATGCCAACTACACTCTATATACCGTACATATATTTTCTGATCTGACAATTGGGTAAGGAGAACTGACCTGTCTTGCTCCTCTTAGCTCTTTACTCTTCTCACTTCTGTAACCTACGTGTGAAACAATCACACGCTAAGTCGTTGACTTAGTGAGGCATAAAACATATAATAAAACGCTAACTCGTAATCATGCTTAAACAATTTCTACTAACATATCACGTACAAGCACCATACCCACATATACATGTAATGATTCCTACTATGCACCTTTCATATAGATATATATATATATATATATATATATATATATATATATATATATATATATATACATATCCACACATACATATAATTATCTTCTTTCCTATCATTATCATATTATCACCTTTCATATTTCTATTCTCTTGTTCATATAATCAATTAAGCTCATATCATATATCTTATAGCATATACAATAATCACTAACACACATATATCATATACAGTACATTCCATGTTATCTCTTATTAGCCCATGTGCACCTGTGAGAACTGTAGATATGTGAGTCTATTGAGGTTGTGCACCACTATGCTGTCACCACAGCTCATATAAATGTCCCGAAGGACCTATCCAGAGGTCACAAAGACCCCGGTAACTATCCAGAGGTCATAAAGATCCTCGGTAACTGTCCAGAGGTCATAAAGATCCTCGGTAACTGTCCAGAGGTCATAAAGATCCTCGGTAACTGTCCATATGTTCCTTAGAACATAGGTATACTGTCCATATGTCTCGAAAGACATAGGTAAAACTGTCCATATGTTCCGTAGAACATATGTAAACCCTCGACTCTTGGCATGCCAACTATACCCCTAGCTCTCATATCACATAACATGGGCATTATCATTTATAACATTTCATATCACTTGTATCACAAGTGCATATATTCACGTAGATCGTTTCATATGACTTATACCATTTCTCATTTGTTCATGTAACTTGCATGTCATATCATGTACATATAACACATAATCATATAGACTTACAGTTTTATCACCTATCATGTTATTTCACTTATACACTTTTATATCACATAAACTCATATATAAATCATGTCACATAACTTATCTCATAACTTATTTGATCTTCCTATATATTCTCATCTTATAACTTATATTACCTATGCATATAACCTTATGAGCTATTCTTATATTACCCTATATCAACCATACTTTGTTTATCTCACTTTTCATATCATTCATTCAAAAGCATGTTAACACCTATAATCATGCATACATACAATTTATGTCATGCATATACATATAATCATATATTCATGCATTAAACATAGGAAATAGACTTGTCACAAGTCTTGTTTCCATTTAGCACCATAATTGAATTAATATGCACTCACCTGGCCTCACTAGTCCCTTTCAATCTCTTATCTTCCCTTTTTATCGATCTTACTTGTCAATGATTCCGAAACTCGTTTAGGCTTTGAATCTACATAATTATACATTTTAAGACAATTATTAGATACCCACACCTTTTAATTGGATACTAGCAACTTAAACGAACTTATTAAACCAATATTAACATTTTCCTTTAGGGGGGAATCGATTCCCTCCTGTGGGGGTATCGGTTCCCCTCTGGCATTCTGGAATTCTGTCGTTTGAAGGGGTATCGGTTCCCCTTGAATGGGTACCGATTCCCCTTGCCCAGAAATCATATTTTTAGCTCGAAAATCACTTCAATTTCTCTCAAACACTTCATATATCATCCCCTTTTCATTCTTAACTCTAGTACACATACTTAAACCAATCTATATTCATTTATTTCATCTTAAACCTTAGAATTCTATTCTCCATATAGAATTCAATAATCATATCAAATTTTTCATGTTATTCAAACATAATTCTAACACTTCTAACTTCTTAATCTCATAGATGACAAGTCAAATTCAACTTAAAATTCAACTTATCAATTATATTTCAAGATTTGATTCAAGAACTCAAAATCTTTAATCTCTCATATACCTTTCATCTTGTTGTTTTAGAACAAATTAAGCTTTCCTTAAGCTTAATTATCATCTAATAATCAAAACCCAACCTTGAATTGAACAAATAATCAACTAATGAAGAAACTTACCTTTGCCCTTGCTCTTACGGGAGGGAAAGAGAAAGGAAGAAGAAGATGAAATGCTTTCATCTTCTCATGTTTTTATCTCTTAATAAAGGGATAAAAATATCTTTCATGACAAATTACCCTTTTGCCCTTTAATTCTTTAGATAATTACTAACAACTTTCAGGAAATATCCTCAAATAAATCATTGAACTATTCAAGTATTCTACTTTTATTATCAAATTCTGAAATTTACGATTTAGTCACTAACCCGTAGTTTGGGATGTTACAAATCTCCCCTCCTTTTAATAAAATTCGTCCTCGAATTTTCATTGCACACATTGATAAGAACATATCTTTGTTAAGCAGTTTCACTTATACAGAACCTCATTCTTTACCATCTCTTGTACTTTGTATTATTTTTCCTCAAAGCTCCCTTTAAAACTTGTAAATACTCTTCTCTTTGTCTTCATCATATCAATATGATCCAAATATCTAACCATATTCAAATCCAGATCATACTTGATTAACTCACTTTATCTTTTCTTCCAATCTTATAACTCTATCACCTTTACTATCACAGTTAGTAAATATCAACTGTTCAATCTAGGGCACGAGCCCTAATTAATTAATCATATATATTTTTCCCAACCATAATTATCTCAATAATAGTTTACTTAACTTGTCAAATCCATATTCATTCTTAAACTTTTCTATTTCTCTTTCTTATACACAATACTATTTACACGTCTACTATTCCTTTTTACATATCATCTCTTCAATAAATCTTTCGTGCTATCATAAACTTCACTTCATTACTTTAATTCTTTCATTACATTTTTCCTTATGCTTTTACATTCCTTTCATATCATTTATACTTTTCCTTCTTTATCCTTTTCAACTTTTCTATCAATCATTAGTTTCCGTCAAACATACAAATCCTTTAACTTAATACGCTCACTATCACACTACTTTATTATTCAACTAATTTCTTTCAATCAAAACATAAACCTTCATCAAACTATCCATATTTATTCTTCTCAATCAAAATAATTCATTCTCTATTTCCTTCACTTATCAAACCTTAATTCTCATTTGTCCATAATATAATTCCTTTGGTTCGAATTCAACCATTCCATTTACCTTTGTCTTATACATAACTAAACCATATCATGTCCTTCATACTCTCATGCTATTTTATATCACATATATTTATCCTTAACTATCACTCCTTATCACATTTTCATGACTTTGATAGTCAACTTTACTTGCACAAAACCTTATTCTTTATCATTCTTATACTTATGTTTTCTCCACTTGTTTCAACAATCACCAGATTTCAATACTCATCTAATCCATTTCAAATACTTTTTCTGCTTCGATTTACATAACTTCTAACAGGGCTTTTAACCCAATTCACAAAGGTTGTCTTTAACCTTGACTTATTATCAATTAACTCATTGATTAATCTTCCAATATCATACCCTACTGCTTTAGTCTGACTGACTCTCATCTAATTCGATTCTCTGACAGAGAATACAACTAATTCATATCGGGTTTAAAGTTGAAAATCAGAATCTCTATCTTTCTTTAATGGTGCTTAACTATATAAAGCACTAATTCTCTTAATCATATGAGATTTTTGTTCTCCAATCTCTTCATTCTGAGCTCTTTATAAAACTTTAACGCGATTAATAATTTCTTGAAATAAGAAAAATTTCGAAACCAGTAACACTCTTTTAATTTAAGGCGCAAGCCCTAAACAACCAATCACATGTTCTTACTTATCCTTTCTAATCAAAATCAACTCAACAATAAATCTGTTTAACTTATTAAACTTATACTCATACACATGCACGTATAATTCCCTTGCTTCAAGCTCATATATTCGAGCTTATTTGTTTTATGAACTGATCATTCATGTACTTATTCTTGAACTCTTCTACAAATGATAACCACATCACTTGATCTTTTAACATTCTTATGGTGACATTTGTTCACCATACTTTAGCTTGACCACATAGTAACGAAACTACTCAATTTAACTTCTCCACTTTGGAGAAATGACAATCTTCTAACATTATCTTCCTACCATTTGATCAATTTTCCGCAACAATGGAACATTTCTCACATTCACCCTTGAACTCGGGTGTTCTCAACTCTTTTCAATACATTCATTCTATGAATTATTGAAGTATAAAATTAAAATATATCATAATATCATTCCATATCATGAAACATTCTCTAATCTTGTACAGACACGCCCTGAGGTTTTTCGCTCTTCTCCCTGCCTGGCCAGGGCAGGTGAATGCTATTACCTGCAGTCTATTGCCTTGTGCTTCACTTTAGAAGCTCTCATATATTCATGTACTAATATCATTTCTTCTATCACATATAACATGTGCATATGATCATCCAATTCATATAATTTAACATATGTCATTTGCATATGTTCACATATCATCTATCACATAAACATATATATCTCATAAATCATCATCATGTATTCACTTATCTTATATAACATAACAATTTAACTCTATTTACAAGACAGTATACTCCTTACACTATCAGATCAGAAAATTTTTCACTTTATGTTGGCATGTATACTTTTTAAAGCACTTTTGACTTCGTTTTTAGCCTAGAATCGGCTAAACCGTAGCTCTGATACCATTAAATATAACACCCCCAACCCGTATCCGACCCGGATACGAGTCCGAAGTGTCACATTGACTTTTCAAACATTTATTCGTATAAAATAGTGAGTAATTTAAAAACTTGGATAACATTTAACTCATTCAAAACGTTTACAAAATATATCAGAGTTCATACAATTTATATCTTTAGACTACATGCCAACTACACTCTATATACCGTACATATATTTTCTGATCTGACAATTGGGTAAGGAGAACTGACCTGTCTTGCTCCTCTTAGCTCTTTACTCTTCTCACTTCTGTAACCTACGTGTGAAACAATCACACGCTAAGTCGTTGACTTAGTGAGGCATAAAACATATAATAAAACGCTAACTCGTAATCATGCTTAAACAATTTCTACTAACATATCACGTACAAGCACCATACCCACATATACATGTAATGATTCCTACTATGCACCTTTCATATAGATATAGATATATATATATATATATATATATATATATATATATATATATATATATATATATACATATCCACACATACATATAATTATCTTCTTTCCTATCATTATCATATTATCACCTTTCATATTTCTATTCTCTTGTTCATATAATCAATTAAGCTCATATCATATATCTTATAGCATATACAATAATCACTAACACACATATCATATACAGTACATTCCATGTTATCTCTTATTAGCCCATGTGCACCTGTGAGAACTGTAGATATGTGAGTCTATTGAGGTTGTGCACCACTATGCTGTCACCACAGCTCATATAAATGTCCCGAAGGACCTATCCAGAGGTCACAAAGACCCCGGTAACTATCCAGAGGTCATAAAGATCCTCGGTAACTGTCCAGAGGTCATAAAGATCCTCGGTAACTGTCCAGAGGTCATAAAGATCCTCGGTAACTGTCCATATGTTCCTTAGAACATAGGTATACTGTCCATATGTCTCGAAAGAAATAGGTAAAACTGTCCATATGTTCCGTAGAACATAGGTAAACCCTCGACTCTTGGCATGCCAACTATACCCCTAGCTCTCATATCACATAACATGGGCATTATCATTTATAACATTTCATATCACTTGTATCACAAGTGCATATATTCACGTAGATCGTTTCATATGACTTATACCATTTCTCATTTGTTCATGCAACTTGCATGTCATATCATGTACATATAACACATAATCATATAGACTTACAGTTTTATCACCTATCATGTTATTTCACTTATACACTTTTATATCACATAAACTCATATATAAATCATGTCACATAACTTATCTCATAACTTATTTGATCTTCCTATATATTCTCATCTTATAACTTATATTACCTATGCATATAACCTTATGAGCTATTCTTATATTACCCTATATCAACCATACTTTGTTTATCTCACTTTTCATATCATTCATTCAAAGCATGTTAACACCTATAATCATGCATACATACAATTTATGTCATGCATATACATATAATCATATATTCATGCATTAAACATAGGAAATAGACTTGTCACAAGTCTTGTTTCCATTTAGCACCATAATTGAATTAATATGCACTCACCTGGCCTCACTAGTCCCTTTCAATCTCTTATCTTCCCTTTTTATCGATCTTACTTGTCAATGATTCTGGAACTCGTTTAGGCTTTGAATCTACATAATTATACATTTTAAGACAATTATTAGATACCCACACCTTTTAATTGGATACTAGCAACTTAAACGAACTTATTAAACCAATATTAACATTTTCCTTTAGGGGGGAATCGATTCCCTCCTGTGGGGGTATCGGTTCCCCTCTGGCATTCTGGAATTCTGTCGTTTGAAGGGGTATCGGTTCCCCTTGAATGGGTACCGATTCCCCTTGCCCAGAAATCATATTTTTAGCTCGAAAATCACTTCAATTTCTCTCAAACACTTCATATATCATCCCCTTTTCATTCTTAACTCTAGTACACATACTTAAACCAATCTATATTCATTTATTTCATCTTAAACCTTAGAATTCTATTCTCCATATAGAATTCAATAATCATATCAAATTTTTCATGTTATTCAAACATAATTCTAACACTTCTAACTTCTTAATCTCATAGATGACAAGTCAAATTCAACTTAAAATTCAACTTATCAATTCTATTTCAAGATTTGATTCAAGAACTCAAAATCTTTAATCTCTCATATACCTTTCATCTTGTTGTTTTAGAACAAATTAAGCTTTCCTTAAGCTTAATTATCATCTAATAATCAAAACCCAACCTTGAATTGAACAAATAATCAACTAATGAAGAAACTTACCTTTGCCCTTGCTCTTACGGGAGGGGAAGAGAAAGGAAGAAGAAGATGAAATGCTTTCATCTTCTCATGTTTTTATCTCTTAATAAAGGGATAAAAATATCTTTCATGACAAATTACCCTTTTGCCCTTTAATTCTTTAGATAATTACTAACAACTTTCAGGAAATATCCTCAAATAAATCATTGAATTATTCAAGTATTCTACTTTTATTATCAAATTCTGAAATTTACGATTTAGTCACTAACCCGTAGTTTGGGATGTTACACTAATTCAAAGGCACATCTATACTAATTCAAGCATCATTCCAAGCATAAATTAATAAGTAACAAGTCTAAATAGTCTGACTTTGCAGGTACAATCATAATTTCCAAATAGACTTGTTCATCCTCACCATGCATGTAACTTCAGCATTTGCATTAGGACCCCAAAATTTATCATGACAATCACTTCATCTGAACCATCATCTCTTTTGAATCTTCTGAATTCAAATGAATATTATATATGGTTACTCACAAAAATATTTTACTAACAATAATAAATTTAAAATAATTTATTGATAGTAATAATATCCTTATCTTTAAGATTTTGGTTCCTTATCTTCAGTAGATTGTGAAAATCAAACCCGAATTTAACAACTATTCGGTTTGAAGAATCTTCTCATTCAACATCATCATATTCATGATTCTCCAATATTACAACAGTTTGTTATCTTTATAAATTTCTCAAAAGAAATTATTAGTACGATAAGAGAGTTGACATTTATTTTCAACTTACTATTCAGAAACTGAGTAGTCTTACCCCCACATGAAAATAAATAGTTTCTCATCTCTACATACCAACTATCATACAAGCATGATCTCCCATACATAAATGTTAATTAATGCTCACAACAATATAATCATGTCACTTCTTGATTATAACATATAAGTTTCAAATAATCTATATCAATCGTTTCCATTCCATTCATATGCATTAATCTCATGGATTATTATGCATTATAATATAAAATAGCTTCCTTCACCAAAATAATAAATATGCTTTCGGTTTCTTCACATCAACCATTACAAAACATTTTCATTGAGACCATAACAACCGAAGAAACCATGAAATGTATTTAATGCCATAAGTTACAAATATCCTTTCTAAAAATCAAACCTCATGCATTTGATTTTAATCAAACGTTTCACTATTCATGCTTCTTCACTAATCTCATAAATCATAACAGCTAAATAAATAATTATAAAATGAACAATTTCATAATTATTATAACCACCATTTTATTGTGCAATGATTGTAAGTAAGCAATTAACCATCATGTTAACGTTTATTGAAACAATAAACGTATACCAATTTTTTATTCTTTACCACCAAATTGTAATTCCAAACAGTCTGGCTTTAACTAACCATTTAAAATGGTTTTAAACTTTGTTTAAAAAAACCATTTAATAAGAAATATATTAATGGCCCCATGAAACATATTAAATCATATTTGCAATTCAAATACCAAAAACGTAAGTAATCATTTCCATTGTTTTAATGTTTTAAAAGCAATTCTATGCGGTCAAACGTTTACCAAATTGCTTTAAAGAATATTATAACATTCAATTAAAACCAGGAAACGTATACTTACTTTAATTTTAAAGGATATAATATTATTACCTTTAATAATAACATCCTTTGTAACTTACGAATTTTTCCAGCCTACCAATGAGACTTCTCATTTGCTTTCAACCATTTTGAAATTCACCTATGGCCCACAAAAATTTCATCAGCATATATGAGCTCCGAGTGATATACACTCAATTTGGCATAAGTGAAAATATGGAGAAATCATGTCGGTTATCATAAAACCAAATTATAATAGAGAATAAGAAAGACATTCTCTACGAATATTTCTGAACAACATTAGTATTCTCAATCAAGTTCAACAACTTCATTATTTTACCTCAGAATTAGCTTTTAAATTGTTGGAAAAATAAATTGCTGTAAAACGAGGCGTTAACACTGACTCAAAAATATTAAATAAAATATTCAATTAGAATGATAATCATGTCATGGTAATCTACTGCTCTTGAATATGATGAAACATTGAGGAACCTATCCCATACCCTAGCCGAAACTGTAACGCCGAAATGGCCTCTTTACAATCAAATTCCACTATTATTCGACGTAGCCCCAAATCCCATGTCAATTGCATGCCCTCAAAAATACCCCACAACTCCGCATCCCAAGCCGAGCAATTGCCGATGGACTTGGTAAACCCAACATGCCAAGCCCCTTCATGGTGTCGAATAATCCCACCGTATACTGTTAAGTTCAAACAAAGGCGTGGCTGGGGCGGTGCGAACTGCGCGACCGCGCAGGGCCCCCAAAAAAGCCCCAAAAAGTATATATATAGTGGCGTTTTTCCAATAAACGCCACTATAGATGGACCTATTGCGACGTTTTTTAAATAAACACCACTATTATTGCTCAGACCCAAAAAAAATCCCAAAAAAGTATATATATAGTGGCGTTTTTTCCAATAAACACCACTATAGATGGATCTATTGCGACGTTTTTTCAAAAAACGCCACTATTGTTGCCCCGAAATCGAATATATCTAAAAAATAGGACCCCTTTATAAGAATTTGTACAGGACCCCTGAAAATCTAGCCACGGCCCTGGTTCGAATCATGCCGACTAGCACCATCCGTATTAATTTTGGACTAGTCTCTCATTGGAGCCAGCCAATGCCCAGCCCGTGTCGTCTGTCTTGTTTGAGGCCGCCGAACAGCTTGCCGAGAAGCCAAAGCAGTAATTGTTTCTGCTGTTAAACGCCTGCAAATAACCAAAATGCTATCCAACGATCGTGTATCAGGATCAAATTATCCTTCCCCATAAAAAAAACATGAATTACGGATTATGCGCACCAATTTTACAACAGCATCCGATTTTACAATAATATCCCTTCCAGATTCCAAAAATTTACGCAATAACTAGATGTTTTTTAGGGACTGTAATGGAAATTCTAGGGAAAACTTGGATGATTGTGTAATTAGATCTAGATCGTACACCTGTCTTACAATAAGGGACTGTTTTCTCGAAATCACCAGCCTATCAGGACCTTGGAAACATCAACGTGGCCGCAAAATAACTTCCTTTATTTGTTTTTTTTCTCTATTACGAAACTGCCATTTCCACTCTTCTATTCAAAAAAAAAAAAACATTCATTCCAAGATAATATATATTTAGAGAAATCTCTCAATCTATCGATAATATTTTTTATTATTTTAAGATAAGTAAAAAATAATATATATTTAAAGATAACTCTTAATTATTTGATATTGAACGTTTACACTCATGACGTTCCCAGTACTCGAACTGAAAACCTCAAAGAATAACAATAATTCATTTATTATTGAAGTCGCTCGATTCGTGCGACAATCTATTAATAACATGTCTATATTTTATAGACACAATTGTTCGAATCTAGATATTTTAAAGTAAATATTAATTCTTTATCACTAAAATTATTCAATAAAGTACTAAAAATTAAATAAAAATAATATTATAATACAATAATTAATGAGTGATTTACATCACGAATCACTGAAATTAGAATCAATTTTAATTTTATCAAATTATATCACCATATTTAATTTCAACTTTCATGTAATCGATTGAAATAGCTCTAAAAATTCTATCAGGAATAAATCACTGTTTAAATTTATTAAAAGCATACAAATTAATAAACTTCTGATTAAAGAAATATTACAATTTTAATTACATGAATATTAAAGGCTTCCTTGCTCATATAGAGTCATGGGAAAAATAATTTTTTTATACAAGACATCCACCATATTATTTCCTGAAGTATGACTTTTTATTAGTCTGAAGATGTCGTGTACTCATGAGATCTTCTTCATTTACTTGAAGACGCCATGCAATCGTGTAATCTTCTTCATTTGTCTAAAGACGTAATATAGTCATGGAGTCTTCATATTTGACTTAAAAACGCACGAAACACCTGACGTCTTTAAATTGATACTATATAATTCAGCTTAGATGAAAAAATAATCCTCAAATTAAATTATATTGAGAATTAAAAAATCTCACTTACATTATCTAAAAATTTTGCCGGACATTAAATATCAACTGATTAAATCATTAAGCAAATATTTCATTATCTTTTTAGGGGCAAGCAAGTAATTGCAAATGCTATAAATGAAGCAAGTGGGTGGAGTGGTTTGCCGCGTAAATGTTGGAGACTTGCATTAACCAATTAGCTACGGCAACCTCCGCTCTATATAAATTCCGTCAAACACCAAATTTTTTCTCGCAAAATTTTCCCACTTTTTCTTTATCCAAGAAAATAAAGAAAAAGAAAAGAAAATCTTTACGTATCTCCAAAGTTCTTCGAATCAGATTTCCTTATCATCAAAACCATGAAGAAATCAGTGTTCTTCGCCGCCTCCGTCGTCGCTGCCTCTGCTTCCTCCAATCTCACTTGTAACTCAAATTTTCAGCTTTCCAGCGAGGTAAAATCTTTGAACTCAATTCTGGGTCTTTTTCTTTCACTCCGATTTAGTTGAAAACTGGGTTTGTGTTCTTTCTTTTACTAATCCTTTTTCCCGCCTTGGGTTTTGCTCTGTTTGGTTGCCGAGAAAATAATGACAAAAGTGTTTGATTCAATTTAATTTTGCAGGACAAGAAAGAACATGAAAAATCTTCTGCAAATAAGAAATCAGCTTCAACGGAGAAATTTACGCCGAGGTTTGATGGGTTAAGGTTCATTGAGACTTTGGTCACTGCTCATCGATGAAACTTGATGAAGATTTTTCGTTAATTCTAACCTTTTTGTTCATCCTTCTAAGAAGGAAATGAAAGAGATGTGATGTATTGGTATGCATAGATATATGTATTATCAATGAATCAGATAAAATTAATTTAAATGCTCAAAATAATTGAAATCCAAATGGAAATGACACCCGATCTGTTGTGTAGTTTTGTTGTCTGCTGTCTTAATTTAAGATTAGTTTGTAATTAGATTCTAACTTAAAATGTTATTCTTTTTACTATAAAAGTTATATATTTGATAATAATTTCAATTACAACCAAAGTATTATATTACATCGGATTTTAACCTAAAATATTATCTATCAGCTTTAAAAAATTACACAATTAATAATAATTTCGATTACAACTAAAAATATTTTAACGATATTTTTTTAACTTACAATGGAAAGGATTAGGCTATTTACATAATTTATTATAAATAACATGATATTTTTTATTTCAACTTGAATTACTCTAAATAGTTACGTTCTTAATATTTTTTATTACAATAGATTTTTATCGTTTTTAACTTTATATTAATCAGTTGTGTTTTATATTCGTGTCGATTTGTTAAGCTACTCCAACACAAAAGTGTGTTTGTTTGAATTTGCATGTTGTGCTTAGCTACTCAAAAGGGGAAGATAAGTGAGGTAGCTAAAGACGGGAAGTTTCTTTGGCAAACCTAATTTATCTTTGCCTTTTGAACATACTTTAGGTTGTTTTGGGTAAATTACACATTTAGTATCTAAACTATCAGTTTTAATCCGCTTTAGTATTTAAACTTTCAATTTTTTTCAAAATCATACCTAACGTTTAGTTTTTTGTTTCATTTTAGTACCACTACCATTAAAAACTTAAAGCATTTAGTCCCTAAACTATTAGTACCTAAACTTTCAATTTTTTCAAAAATTAACGTTAAATTTTGAACATGGATACTAAAATGAAACAAAAACAATATTTTAGATATGATTTTGAAAAAATTAAAAGTTTAAGTACTAAAACATATAGTTTAGATACTAAACTTGTAATTTACCCTTTTCCCCTACTTGTTTGTTTAATCCCACTTTGCACTTCGACACTTCAACGTCCAATTTAGCTTTATGATTTGCTGACCATGTCCACTTTTGAAAGCAAGATTCCTCACTTTTCAAATACATCATTAAATTATTATTTTTTAAAATCATTATCTATTTATTAATCGATTAATTTAAATTATATTTAATAAATATTTTTATAGAATAAAACTTCTAATTCCATTTTTATTCACTTACAATAATAAAACTTTTTGCTTAAATAAATTAGTACTTTATCTTGCTGAATTTAAAAATAATTAAGCTTAAATCTTGCTCTTGTATATATAATAATATATGCAAATTGGTTCACACTTAACATCCACATCTTCAAGTTATTTCATTCCCCTTCGCCATCCATTTAAGTGAATGGATGGTAATGGACGGCAAAATTCAGATTTTTATATATTTTAAACTTATCTTACTATTATTTATGTTTGAAATTCGTTAATGTCTTAATTAACCATTTTATATCAAAATTTCGAACATCATTATAATTTTTTTTTAAATATTAATCAATCATATCATCTGCCAGACTACCACCTATTGGCATATATTAATTTTATAACGAATTTATTTAACTTTTTTTTGAAAGGTGAAAAAAAATCAGAGACGTTCAAAACTATAAGTTTCATTAGATTAATTAGATAACGATGGAAATTTGATTTGATTGAGAGAAAAACAGATGCAATGTTTTTCCTTGAAGTGATGGCAGCTTTTTCTTATGGGAGATACTGAGAAATGACAAGATACATGGAAATATATATAATATATATATATATATATATATCATATCATATATGGTTAAAAAAATTTGTTTAAGTTAAAATCAATTAGTATCATAATATTATAAATATCTATAATAAAATTTAAACATAAACTCGAACAACTCGATTTGATTAGACTCGACTCGAATAAAAAATAAATAAAATTTGAGTTATAAAACAAGATTTTTTGACTCGAACAACTTAAAATTACTTCACTCGACTCCACTTGATCGAATACTAACGTCTATGCAATACATGTTGAAGCACATGTTTGCTCAATGCACACGTATATGTCTTGTCTTCAATCACTCAATGATTACATATTCCAACGATTATATTTAAACACTTGAAAAATTCTATATCCAAACAATGTGCGATTTTAGAGTCTCATATCAAAATTGTTGATTTTGAACTATAAAAAACATGTCTTGAATTCTGATCAGATCCATATTGATATAACAGTAAAAAAATTTAGATACTAAAATCCATGAGTCAACATAATAGTTAAATGAATTTATAAGAATCTTATAGTCAAAATTGTTAAATTTACACTATCAAAATTCAAATCGTAAGAACAAATACATGTTTTTAACATGTATAGCGGACGTTTCTTTCATACAAAATTTATACATTTTTATACATGTGTTGTTTTTTTCATTTTGACTTTGATTAATACAACATTAAAAACTATAACTGAATTTTCTATCATATAAATGAAGACGTGTTCGTCAAATGTCTTCTCCGAAATATGAATAACGTAACACATATTTATGCCATATGTGTCCGAGAATGGGATTATAGTTGTTCCAAAATGTATCTCTCATGAAGCCATTTTATTTAGGCACCGTGCATATGCCTTTTTGCTAATTAATGTCTTATCTTGAGCACTCCTAAAGGATTGAGCTGACGCCGAAATGGAATCCCATTTCATTTCATTTTCAGTGCAGGCTCGCTGACGATGAAACCCACTCTTCCTCTTCATGGTTGAATATATGCAATAAATGTGTATTAATAATGTTAAAAAAATTTAAACTGAATTTCTCTCTGTACTAGGGTTTCTGTGTCTTTTGACTAGTATTTTTCTCTGTCGCTTTTGACAGTTTTCTGAGATCTTATCAGTTTTCTAGTTTTGTTGGATTGTTTTTGAGTGCTTTGTTCGGTTGTAAAACTTCGACTAATGAGGGAAACTGAGAAAGCGCTAGATAATTTGAACCTAGGGGAGGACGACGAGGAGGAAGCGTTTTCCTTCATGCCTATAGATAATTCAATCTCGATTTCTTTTGATCATTGTTTTGTTGGTAGGTTTCTTAGAACGAGTATTGTTAATTTTCAAGATATGAGAATCACTTTGGAGAATGTGTGACACCCAATAGAGGGTATCACAATAACTGAATTGGGTGATGGTCGTTTCTTATATAGGTTATTGACAAGTGTCATAATTGTCAAATAAATATTATTTATTCTTAAATAAGATAAATAAAAATGTAGTAAAGAGAAGAAAGGTTGATCTTCAAGGAATAAGGAGCTTCTATTTTCTAACATTGAATTGTTTTGATCTTGTTTTAATTGGTAGTAAAAGAAAATGAGTTTTAAAATGGAAGAATAAAAGTAAAAAAATAAACAATAAAACAAAATAAAAGCGGATCTAGAAAATGGTGGAATAAAATTAAAGTAGATTTTGAAACAAATATTATAAGATAAAGATAGCCTTAAGCTTTGCTTTGCCTCAATTTCAATTGATCATCAAAAGATATTTTACTCTGGAAAACATGCCATTACAGTCTACAAGGTCCAACCCTTGTAACTTACTTTTCTCTCCGGTAAACCGATATTCCTAAGTCTATCTCTAGAATTTAGTCATTCCTGGACTAACCATGGCTATCGTCTTTAGCACCAATACATCTTTAAAAGCTGGAAAAGCCTAACTCAGGTTTTGGTGTCTCAATGAGAATCAAACCCAATCTCGATTCACCTGAAATTTCAAGAAAAATAAAAGTCAAGTAAATACTCGATAAATAAATAAATAATTCAAAGAAAGGAAAAAAATTGAGTTGCCTCCAATTAAAGCGCTTTGTTTAACGTTGTTTAGCTTGATGACTTGATTCAGATTACAGATTCTTCCAAAATTAGCTCTCTGATCAAACAAGAGCTTGATGGTTCTTGTAGTTAGGCTTTAGTCGATGACCAAAATGAATTCTTGAATCGTCTTTAATTACAAATGCGCCATGTGAGAATACTTGAGTCACGATGAAAAGGTCTTAGCCACTTCATTCGAAGTTTTCCTAAAAAAAATTAAATTTCGAACTAAAAAGTAAAACTATTTGCCCAATATGAAAAGACTTAAAAGAAATTCAGCGATCATGAAATTGTTTTGTCTTATCCTGGTAGATCCGTGCACTATCATAGGCATTCCTATGAATTTCTTCCAACTCTTGAATATGAAGCTTTCTAGTTTCGTCAATCGCATACATCTCTATATTACATTCCTTCACCGTCCTGTAAGCTTTATGTTCCAATTGAACTAAAAAATGACATGGTTTTCCAAATACTAAGCGGTAAGGGGACATACCAATGAGACCTTAAGCAGTTCGATATTCTCATAAGGCATCGATCAACTTCAAGCTCCAATCTTTACAGTTTGGTTTGACGATTTTTTTTCACGAACCGACTTGATCTCTCGATTCGATACTTTCTCTTGACCATTAGTATAAGGATGGTAAGAGGTAGCGATTATTTGAGTTACTCCATACTTCTTCATGAGTGCCTCGATGATTTGGTTAACAAAGTGTGTTCCTCGATCACTGATTATTGCTCTCGGTGTGCCAAACCTGGAAAAGATAAAATCCTTTAAAAATTCACAGTTAACATCATTATTTCGAGTAGCTTTAGCTTCTACCCATTTCAATATGTAATCGACATCAAGTATGATGTAATAGTTTCCAAAGGAAGAAACGAAAGGTCCCATGTAATTAATTTCCCACATAGCAAAGATTTCGTAAATGTGAAGCAGATTAGGGGGCATTTCATTCATTCGACTTAAATTAACTGCTCGTTGACATCTTTCACAAGATTTATTTGTATCACAAAAGATGTTAGGCCAAAAAAATATATTCTAATTTTTTTTGCGTAATTCACTTTGGTCTGAAGCGACTTCCACACGAATAAGAGTGGAAAAAACTAAGTATATAATTTACCTCACTTTTGGCAACCCATTACCGAATTACCTAATCTTAATAATGCTTCTAAAGGTATGGATCATCTACAATGTAGAATCGGGATACATGCTTGATTTGACTTACCTCAGAACGCAATAAGTCAGAAGGTAAAACTCTAGTGGCTAAATAATTACCTCTGGGAACTCTTCTTGAACCGACACATCGTGTGTAGAGATCGGTAATCAGCTCAATAATAGGCTATCAAGTTTTCACATCCATTCTTATCCTTGATTTCAAGATTAAATTATTGTAAGAGTAAAATCCACCGGTTAAGCTTGGTTTAGCCTCCTTTTTGCTCAGTAAATATTTCTAAATTGAATGATAAAAAACAATTATTTTAGTGCCTAGAATATCTAAACGAAAATTTTCTAAAGTGAAAATGATAGCATAAAGTTCTTTTTCGGTACTCGAATAATTTCATTGAGCCGTATCCAATGTCTTGGACGTATAGGTTGTCACGTGGGGTTCTTTATCAATTTTTTTTCCAAATACAACTCCAACACTCGAATTTCTCGTATCTCACATGATTCCGAAAGGATAATCCCAATAGGTGATTAAACAATGGGTGCCAAAATGTGTTTTTCCTTCAAAATATCAAAATAATCTCTACATTATTGGTTAAAATCAAAAGATTTATCTTTTTGTAGTAAATTGAGAAGTGGATACGATACTTTAGAAAAATCTTTTATGATCATACGGTAAAAACCTACTTGACCAAGAAAAGAGCGAATGTCCCTCACAGTTGTGGGGTATGGGAGTGAGCGAATTATTTCAGTTTTGGCCTTATTGACTGTAATTCCTTTAGAAGAAACAATATGGCTTAAAATCAAATATTTATCAACCATGAAGTTACATTTTTCGTAATTAAGAACAATATTAAACTAAGGCATCGTTTCAAAGTCTTAGTCAAATTCGACAAACACTTACCAAAGGAGTTACCGTAAACCATGAAGTCATCCATGAATACTTCGATTACCTTCTTGATATAATCTGAAAATATGCTTACCATGTATCTCTGGAATGTAGCCGGCGCATTACGAAAATCAAAGGGCATCCGACGATATGTGAAAGTTCCAAAGGGGTTGGTAAAAGTCATTTTTTCCTTATCTTCTGGCGCCACTGAGATCTGAAAGAAACCTAAAAGGCCATCAAGACAACAATAATGAGATTCCCCTACTAATCTCTCAATCATCTGATCAACAAAGAAAAGTAGAAAATGGTTTTTTTCGAGTTTAAGAATTCAAATTCCTATAATCTATACAAACTCATCATCCGTTTTTGAACTCGTGTAGGGATCAGTTCATGTTTAGAATTTATGACAATTGTAACTCTAGTTTTCTTAAGGACCATATGGATTGGACGTACCTAATTGCTATCGAATATCGAATAGACCATGTCGGTATCTAAGAGCTTCTGAAATTCATTTTTCACCACCTCCATCATGGGAGGATTTAAATGCCTTTGACCTTCTCGGGAAGGCTTATAGTTATCTTTGACCTTGATCTTATGCATGCACATTGAGGAACTAAGTCCATTGATGTTGATTATGGTGTATTCAATTACTTCCTTTTAAGTTCTTAAGACTTTACCAAATCCTCTTTCTCTTCCTCGGAAAACTTGTTGGAAGTTATAACAAGTAAAGTTACGTTATATCCCAAAAATGCATACTTTAAGTTAAGGGTGAGCATTCAAATGAGTCTAGTTGAGTAAAAACAAATTTCGAGTTATTCTAGTTGATGAGTCATATTTTTCAACTTGGAGTTGACTTAAAAATTTTTTCAAGTCAATTCGAGTTTATAAAATTCAAGTCGAGTCAAGTCAAGTCGAGCCAATTTTTCAAGTTTCTGTTTAAATTTAATTGTGAATATTTATAATATTATAATATTATTTGGTTCAAATTTAAGTGAGTTTATATAACCATATATACGATGCAAATATGTTCTACATATTTTTTTATATGTGATATACATATATCATACAAAGTCCAAGGACTCGACTCAAACTTGAAAATAAATCATCTAATTACTAAAAATTTTGAGTTATTCGAGTTGTATTTTACAACTTGATTTGAACTTGAAATTTTTTCGAGTCGAGTCGAGTTTATGAAATTGTAACTCGAAGTCAATTCGAGTATAAAAATTTAGTTTTTTTGAGTCGAGTTGAGCTTTCTTCACCCGTACTTTAAGTGTTCCAGTAACTATTTCACCCCAATTTTTGGTGCCTACAAAATTTAAGGTAATATTTTAGTTCTTACAGAAGTTAGGCGCAAATCTGAAAAAGTAGAAAAAATATTTTCCAACTGCCTTATTTTGTCAACTTCATCCTCCAATTCCCTGTCCAAATCACCATATAAGTTAGTTTCCATAAATTCATCAACAAAAGGCTCATAAATATCAACGAAGCTAATGTTTGCCATAGAGTCTGGATACTTCATTACTTTCTAAACATCGAATTTTACTACTTCACCAATAAATTCCATAGAAAGAATTTCCTTTCTAACGTCAAGTTTAGTCTAAGTTGTGCTTAGAAAGGGTATTCCGAGAAAAAATATAAGAGGAGTTATTTGAACGATCTTCCTCTATGTCAATGATGAAAAAATCCACCGAGAAGATCAAATTGTTTACTTTCACAAACACGTTCTCAAAGACTCATTTAGGATACACAACAGATTTATGGTGAGCTGGATTGTTACACTTGTTTCCTTCAAAGGCTCATCACTAAGTAAGCTATAAATTGAAAGATACATAACATTTATAGGTGCTCTCAAATCACACATAACACGTTTTAAACCTACCTTACCAATCTTACAGGGGATCACAAGCATACCTTGATCCTTGTACTTAGGTGAAATTTTATGTTGAATGATGATATAAACATTTTCACATAAGTTTTCCTTTTCATTCATGGTAAGCTCTTTTCTTTATTTGTGCAAAGATCCTTAAAAAATATGGCATACCGTGGAACCTTTTTGATAACATCAATAAGGGGTATGTTTATCTTGACCTTACAGAAAACATCAATTATTTTTTCTCCTGGATTTGTTTGTCGCGCTTAACTAATATTATTGGAAAAGGAGGTGAAACGACATAAGTTGATAGAGTAGGGGGTTATGTATGAGTTTTCGGCACTTTCTTCTTCTTCTAACAATATTAGCCAATTATAAATAGAGATGTAACATAAACCTATGAGACATTGAATAAAACTTCTAGCGCCGCCTAGGCACCGAGGACGTAAGCACATTACCGAACCTCGTTAAAATTCTTGTGTTCTTTCGTTATCTTTGCTCGATTCTTCAACACAAATACTCAACAATCATCTCCAAAGATGATTTTTATGTTTGGTACTGTTGAAGTGAATGTGGTCTCGATTGATAGGATTTATGTGTATCTACGTGGGCCGTAGTATATTCTTGAAGTATAAGATAAAAATCTGTGGGATGATCCATCATTGTGCAAATTCTACATAGTCTAGATGGACCTATTTTGCCTGTAAGAAAAGATTGAACTTTGTTAGTTAACTTATCAATTTTGTCTTCTAAGGAGAGACTACTTATCTCGATAACCCAACGAGTGGGTTAATTGAATGGGTCAAACTGTTGAGAGTTGGCGGCTATAGTAAAAATTAAATTTATGGTTGTATTTGGAGTCAAGTTTACAAGAGCCCCTCCACTTTTCGCGCCAGTCATCTTTATCTCTATAGGAAATGAGGCTTCATAGAAGTACTGGAGGAGAGTTTGTTTCGATAGTTCGTGTTGCATAAAACTAGCACAAAGTTTATTGAATCACTCTTAATAGTCATAAAAAGACTTATTGTCGGATTCCAAAGATGCTTCTCCTTAATTCGCTCGCTTTAGCCATAGGGAAGAACTGACAAGAAACAACCAAGTCATATCAATCCATGTAGTAACTAAATTAGGCAATAAATAAATAACTAATCCTTAGCCAAATTGACTAAGGAAAAAAAGAAGGTGCAAAATTTGATTTGGTCTTCGGATACTCTCTCTAGTTTCATACTTAAGCAAATCATATGAAACTCCGTGAGATGTTTGTGTGGGTTTTTATTTGGCAAACCATGAAAGGCAGACAAAAGATGTTGCCACAATTAGTTCTTAGATTGTTTGATTAGCCATTTGAACCGATTATTCGTCGTATGTGATTTATGTTTTAGAGGTTGCTTCTGAATCTGGATCTAGTTGTTGTTGTTATTTTCGTTGTTATCTCCTTTTTCGAAGTGTTTTCCACGTATTCTCTGAGCAAGTGCTTCAATTTCAGGTTCACAATCTACTAATTCTCTCAGACGCAACCTGGTCATTAATCAAAACAAAACTATATTAGTAATTTTCCTGAAGTCCCCGACAACGATGTCAATTTGAAAAGCATCGTAATTGTCAAGTAAACATTCCTTATTCTCAAATAAAATAAATAAAAATGTTGTAAAGAGAATAAGGGTCAATCCGCATGGACGAATGCTTCAAATGTTGAATTGTTTTGATCCTGTTTTTAACGGGTAGTAAAAAGAAAATGAATTTTAAAATGAAAGAATAAAAGTAAAAAATATATAAAATAAAATAAAATAAAAGTGAATATAGAAAAATGGTGGAACAAAATTAAAGTAGATTTTGAAAAGAAATTTATAAGATGAAGATAGCCTAAAGCTTTGCTTTGCCTAAATTCTAATTGATCATTGAAAAAGATTTTACTTAGGGAAACATGCTAGTTATAGTCTACAAGACTCAACCCTTGTAACTTACTTTTATCTATGGTAAACCAATATTCCCAAATCTATCTCTAGAATTCAGTCATTGCTGAACTAACCATGGCTATCGTCGTTAATATCAATACAACTTTAAGCGCTAGAAAAACCTGACTTGGGTATGGTGTCTTAATGAGAGTGGAAACCGATCTCGATTCACCTTAGTGGACCATCGTTAAGTTTGTTCAAAGGAATGAGAATTACGACCAACCGATTCTTTCTCCCAAAATGTAAATCAAAACAACCTTCAAATCAACGATGTCTTTTTGAAGTGAGAGTGTTAAGATTATTAAAGAGATGATCGTTTTCCAAATCAAATTTTCTGAAAGTCGAGAATGTTATCCGATGATGTTAAGTGCTTTTTAATTCTCACAAATGGAATTGAGTCATCGCTAAGCCTTTTGGCTAAATGGAAATTTAGCTAAGCATGATAGAAATCATACTTAGTATTTTTTAAAAGTAAAAACAAATATTGAAGAAAAATAAAACTTTTATAAAAATAACCCTAAAAAAATCAAATTCAATACATGCTTCAAAATATTCAAAATAAAATAGAAAATCCTAATAATAATTCAAAATATTTATCTTAAAAATTCAAACTTAAAATCCCTAAATAATTTTGCCCATTCTCCTTTCAGGAAAATGCTGATTGGATTGCCTTCTAGAAACTGATGCTGACTGGATTGTCAGATTTTGCCATGTCGAAATCAGTCGTGCACTAAGTTGTGCCTAGGACTCCAACCATGATTCCAAAAAAAATAAAAACTACAGATTTTACCCTTGTACTGTTGGTTTTGGAAAATAAATCCTTGCATGAAAAATGAGTTAAAACAGAACCAAATCAGTAACATCAAAAAAACAAAGAGGAATAATTATCATCAAAATATATGCAAATCTAATCACTCATCACTTATATCATGAGGTCGATGCTGATCGATTGGAATCTAAAGGCCCGTGCTTTTTCAACTCCCACTTACTAATTTTCCATCTCATAGAAAAGGGGGAGGATCCGATGTTGGTGTCTTTGAAGAAAGTAGGTTTTTGGGTGCTAGTCAATGATCTACCCCACGTCACTCTAAGATATCGCGGTTTTATCCGGATCAGGGTCAAAACTGATGTTAAGAAGCCATTAAATTGGAGGAAAAATCTGGTGTTAGCGAACGGATTATTTGGATATGTCACATTTCAATACGAGAAACTGTCTCTTTTGTTTCTTATGTGGCAAATTAAGCCATGGAGAAAATTTATGTCCGTTGAGGGTTCTCCAGGAGAGGAAGGATTTGGTTCCACAATGGGATTTTTCTATTCGTGCTCTGCCAAAAGTGGAGTTTTGTCCAGCCCTTGGTTATAGGACGAGAATGCTGGAGAGAATGTATAAGCAATATAGAGTAGTAGGGGCACTGATGCCCTAACTCCTGAACACGGTAAGGGGCAGTTTGGTTCAAGCCATACAACATTATCGAGGGAATGTAATCCTTATTCCTCCGTTTAGTTGGCCGGTAATCTTATTATCGATAATCTTTTATTACCAATAGTGGATTTTTTGGGGTATATTACCGGGAATGTGATTATCCCTTCTCTTAGGTATTGTTGAATTACCGGCGTTTTGGACTAAAATGCCATAAATTTTTTTCTTCAAAATTATCCTTCTTCTGTTGTTGAACAATAAAAATTCTATGAAGGTTAACTTACAAATTTATACTTAAACTATTTTATATTTACAAAAAGTTCATAATTATAATTTTATAAGAAGTTTAGGAGTTAAAATAAAATTTTGTAAAAAAATTATATAAATTTTATGAATTTAAATTTTTAAAGAAAATATATAAATTAATTATAGTAATATTATAGTAAAATTCAACTTGTTAAAATATATATATATATAATAAGAATAATTTGGTAAAATATACATTCCAATAATCTTTTATTCCTTTAACCAAACACGATAATCTTATATTCCTACTAAACTAATCAAACACAAAATACAACATCCTCAGTAATCCTATTCCCTGGTAATCTTTTATTTCTACTGGTAATCTTACATTCCGTGAACCAAATCACTCTAAGAGTTAGGGTATAAAATAGTAGGTTTAGAAAACGTTCTAGTCAACCACTGACAATGGGGTTCAAGGGGAGCTGATATTGTAATAAAATCAGCTGTAGAGGATGTTCCATTTATGAAGTAGGAAAGTGTAAAGTCGCAGCGGAGTGTTCCAGTAACTCCAAAGTCGGGTTAAGAAAAATGACACCGATAATCTGGACATATCAGCAGGTCTGGTATCTCAGGCCAACCGGGAGTAATAAAACTCTTAATCTAGAACGTTCGAGGATTAGGGAAACCTCGGACAGTGTGTCGTCTCTGGCATATGCTGAGAGATCTTAACCCATCTATAGCTTTTTTAATGGAAACAAAGCTGCAGAGTTCGTACATGTTAAAAGTAAGGACATCGTGTGGATTTTCGAATGGTATTGAAGTGATCCTCAAAGAACAAGAGGAGGATTTTGTCTGGCTTGGAAACGAGACTGTGCGGTGATTTTACGATCGTTCTTAAGCTCTCATATTGATATATTGTTGACAAACGACTCAGACAGTTCTACTTGGAGGTGTAAAGGGTTTTATGAGGCACCAGAAGAGGGCAGGTGTGCAGAGTTGTGGGCTTTGTTGAATCGACTAAATAATATCCCAGTAGTTCCATGGCTAGTGATTGGCAACTTTAACAAGATCATGTTCTCGTACGAGAAGGATGAGAGATTGGTTCGTAGCGAGAGGCAGATTAGTGCTTTTCGTGTTGTGATTGACAACTGTGGCTTATCAGATGTGGGTTATATGGGGCGTTGGTATACTTTGGAGTAGGGTTGAGTAAAATTCGATTCGGCTTGAAAAAATTGATTTTTTTTTTTCAATTTTATGTTATTTGAGTTATTCAAGTCAACTCGAATTATTAATTCATTTTTTTGGGTTTGAGTTGAGTCGAAATTTTGAGTTACTCAAAAAATAAAAAATTTGACCAAGCATTTTTACAACTTTATGATTTAGTCTCCAATTTCATTATTCATTCAACTTCTCCTTCATTTTAAGTCTATTTTTATCAAATTTGAGTCACATGCTCTTACACCATCGTAGAATACATATGTACTTTCAATTCCTCTTTTTGATAATTTTTTTATTTTCAATTTAGTCACTTAATTTTTCATAATATCCTTGTTAGCTCTAATGAACAACCAAAACATGCCAAGAGGGGGTGAATTGTCCTTTTAAAATTTTGGTGGAAGCAACCAAAAAATAAAAACTTTGCACATCAATTTAGAGTAATTTGACTTTTAAACTAAGTCTACATCCACTACTTTAGCTATCCACACTAAGGATTTATCAAAGAGAAAATAACCTCAGTGACCAAAAATGCCTTATAAATATACGAATTTAACCAACTTTTTTTGGATTTGCCAAAATGACCAACAAATTCGCAATGCGAATTCCAATTTCACAACCCAGTTTCCAAATTCGCAACGCGAATTTGTAAATCGCAACACAGAAGTCAAATTCGCAACGCGATAGTCAAATTCGCAATGCGAAAGTCAAATGTTTTTACGCGAAACACAATATTAATTTTGCAACACAAATGTACACAATATTATCGCAAATCATCTCTAACCTAAAACCCTAAAGCACAACTCAGTCCAATCTCAATCTCTCACTCTCTACGGCGACATCCGTCCTCATCTCCGACAAAATCCGTCCCCATTTCCGATGAAATCCGTCTATCTTCATCTCTCAGAGCAACCCTCACAACCATTCACGGTCAGAAATGAAAAATCAACCACCGAGGGTTAGTTTTTTTAATCTCTTATTTTTATTTTGAAATTTTTGTATTATTATTAGATTAACCATTTCACTGAGATTGCTAAATTCATTCGGTTGCTGCCAGTACTGCTAAACTGTTTAGTCTTTAACCTTGTGAAGTTAGTATTTGTCTTTGTTTTGTCTTTTTGTTGAAGAAACCCTAAATCACAACACCAAATTCACAACGCGAAAATGAAAATCGCAACACGATTTTAGTTTCGCGTTGCGATTTTCATTTTCGCGTTGCAATTTTCATTTTCACGTTTCGAATTTAAGTTTCATAAACTTCTTTTATTCTGTAAATTGAAACTTGAATGAATTGCATTTCTTCAACCAAAAAACAAAGACAAATACTAACTTCACAGTGTTGCTAATTTAAGTTTCAAGAATAAACTACTACTCTTTATGTTGTCCTTGAACCTGCACTAAACCTATATGTTGTCCTTTTAAATGTTTATATAAGTGCTTATTTCTGGAATGTTATCTGATGCATTTTATGAACTGTGATGGAATAATGACTTAGGTGAATATCGTGCTAGTTTGAAACATATTTGGCTTTGTTTTCACTGTTTAATATCATGTCTGTTTATAGTGTATAATTTGTAGTTTTTGGTATATCTAACTTGGTATGTTTATTGTTTTCATAGAAATTTTTTTCGCCTGCATTGACCTTAAGGAATAAATTAAGCCTAACCACTAAAATTACGTTGACACTTACACCTCTACAAAGAAAATTGTTTGAGGATACTTGCTTCGGGCCATGGCTGAAAGTGCAACATACGAGTGGAGATGCTATGTTGACACATTTGTTTCTTCAGACCATGACTAACGATCTACCCGAGGGGGTACAACGTGGTGATGAGGAGATATGGTTTCATTTTCCTCCAACACCGGCGTATACTTGTTTTGGGCGGGAGGAGTTTTACTTAATCACCGGTCTACGCTTCAGACACGATGATGTAGGTCGGTACAATAGTCATATCGCCCGCCCATCATGGTTATATCGGGTTTTTCCTGAGCTGACAAAGTTGAAGCCGAGTATACACGTTGACGACTTGAAGAGATTATTTGATAAAGATGGTTTTACTCGGATGGATGACCTTGATGTTGTCCGAGTATGCCATTTATTACTTTTGCTTGCCGACTTTTTAGGCAAAAAGGGAAGACAACCAATCTCCGAGGACCTAATATTATTGGTAGAGGACCTAAATGCATAGAACCTGTTTCCGTGGGGTTCATATCTATGGAAAGCTACCTGGAAGAAGTTGTCATCTACCTTTGAGGACCGAAAAAGTTTGCGGGGTGATGGTTCTAAATACACTTTGACAGGCTTTACTTGGGCCTTTAAGGTGAGAATTTATATATTATAATGTTTCCAAAATTATAATTAATTATTTAACAATTACTAATGTTTGTGTATTATATTATTTGTAGATTTGGATATTTGAGGCTTTCCCCAGCATGCAGACATATGCGATAAAAAGATCAAATGATATTCCTAGGGCTATTACCTGGAAGAGGATCCACATGTTGGATTGGGAAGAGTTAATCCCACATACGACGATAAATGATGTAAGTTAACACACAAATAATACCATATATAAACAAGTTATTACTAGTACAAGTTTAACTTTGTTTGAGCTTTTATATTGTTAGGTGGCCAACTATCCATTACAGAGGCTGACACCCATAGAGGCTGAGCTTGCCACTGATTGGTGGCAAGCTAGTAAGCGGTTTTTTGATGGGACGGATGATGAGCACCCCCCACCTCGAGAGCCATCACCTGATCGGGCTGATTCTACAGCTCGACACCCAGAGCCATCACCTAATCGAGCCTCTTCTCCACCTCCACCATCACCTATTCCATCACATCATCGAGCCTCTTCTCTACCATCACCTCATGATAGGCGACCGACAAAGAGGCCACGACATTTATCTCCCTGTTCTCCACCTCCACGGGATGAGTTAGGGGAATTACGTGATGAGGTCGGTACTTTATGTGAAGATAATGGTGCATGGCGTGATGAGGTTCGATCTTTACGTGGTGAGGTGGATTTTTTACGCGATGACAGTGGTGCGCTACGCGGTGAGGTATCTACCTTACATGATGAGGTTGCCGCTCTACGCGAGATTGTTTCATTGTTGCAGAATGAGGTTAATACTCTACGCAATGAGGTAAATTTGTTTAATACTATACTAAAAATGCAAATAACTTTTTTTGGCATTATTTATTTATTTATTTATTTATTTATTGATTTATATATTAATTTATTTTCAGTGGCCCGATAAGGTAGATGCTTTACGTCGGGTTTTTCTTGCACGACGGGGTTCACGCATCAGACGTCGTGCACGTGCCATTACGTCTCCGTTCACCCCACTAGTGCCAAGACTCCGTAAGAATAAGCCCGATGCACCTATCATCATTCAAGAGGCGCCTCCTATCGTTCAAAAGGCCCATCTCATCATCGAAGAAGCCCTTTCCACCGTTCAAGAGGCCCATATCATCGTTCAAGAGGTCCCACCTGCCGTTCAAGAGCCCAATTTACATGGCGTCATATGTCGAAATATTGATAAACCCCCTCCCGTGCCTGATATGATGGATGCGTGTTGTCCTTCGTATGAGTTACCGACCAGTACCATTCCTCAGCAGGAGAGGGGAACACTACCGGACGCAATTACGGATAATACCCTTTGGGCTGAGACCGCAGTTGATTTTTATCTACATGAGCGGAGCAAGGGGTGTTATTCTGACCTATTCCAAATCGACGATGCTATTCATTTTTTTCTTGATCGGTCTTGGTGGGGTATTTTATTAGGGGTTGAAGATAATGGCTATCTCGAAGGGGTGGTAAGTATTATATTCTTCTTATATTGCATTTTGATTAAATTTTTTAAATTATTAATAAATTCACTAATATATTTATTTTTTTATAAAACAACATATTGATGCATGAGTGTCACGTCTTCTAATAATAAGGAAATTGAAGAAAAGAGGTACTCGATGGATTATTATGCCGACGTCTTTTCACGCAGCTCACTTGAAGGATCAGAGAGATGTTTCATATAAGTTGGCTAATGGAAAAGCTAAACTTTATCCTGCGTGGTGGGAGGTCGATAAGGTTAGTATTTATTTTTTTTGAATATTTTAAAGGTTTTCATAAATTTTATTTGATGTGCACAATTATTTATGATTGCAGGTGTTTATCCCTATTTTGGAACGTCGTCTTTGGCTTCTCGTCGAGCTTCAGCTCCCATCCATGAAGACAATGGTATATGACAGCATGTTGAATTACATACCATTGTCTGATTTGAGAGATATTATTACAAAGGGATGGAGCGATCATTTGGCTAAATACTTGAATGCGATTGATTATTGGACATATTCTGGAAACAAGAAGCCAAAGAAGTTCAAAATTATAATAATCAGAGATGAGACTGCGCCACAACAAACGCAGGGAGCTAGAGGGGATTGTGGTCCTCTCGTATGCTTGTGCTTGGAACGTTTGACGACAGGAAGTATACAGTATCTACCTCCCACAGATAGAGATAGAGCTGCAGTAGGCTTATGGTTTCAGCATTATATGGCCAGATCGATATATGCGAGACACTGCCTACCTGCATCCACGTGCTGAAAGTTGTACATAAACAATTGGTAAGTTTGAGCAAGTGTTGTTAACATATATACTCTTTAATTGGTTTGAAAATATTTGGTTAAGTACCTAGAATTCAGTAATTTGTTGTTTGTTGGTTTTAGATATGTAGAAAGTGTTGTTTGAGCAAATGTTTGGTTTCTGCAAGTTAATCCTGAAGTGAACTGCGTGAAATTGATGTCAAGCATAAACAACAGTCTGGGGTACACTTTTTTTGCTTTGTTTAATTGAATTTTACATTGAAAGTTTATTTGTTTAATTGATGAGGAAATAAGATTTATTGATTTGTAAAAGTTGATTTGTTTAATTTGATTTGTAAATAAGAATTATTTTTTTTCTTGTTTAATTGATTTGTAAAAGTTGATTTGTTGTTTCTAAAAAAATCAATTTGTATTATGTTTGAAGGTAAAAAAGACCTGTTGAAGGTACAAATTCGCAACGCGAAATAAACGTTGCGAATTTGACTTTCGCGTTGATCGCAACATACAACATCAAGGTATATACAACATCAAGCATATTCCAAGCTATAAATACAAGCTAAGGACACTTGAAGAAGCAAGAGAACAACTATCCAAAAAATCAAACACAAGAGAAAATCCCAACATGATAACAACTGAATAGATCATATCAATGTTCAAACTCAAGTTGTAGATTTTGATTTCCTTTTGCTTGGCACCATATGAGATTTGGATTTTGATTTCCTTTTGCTTGGCACCATATAAGCTTTGGATTTTGATGAGCATCGGAAGTATTTCAGACTTATGATTTGGGTGGTACTCAGAAGCATTTCGGACTTATTATTTTTGTTATTATTACAAGTTGTAGCCCTCAATTATCGGGATTTTTAGTTGTCATTTGTTGCATTTCTCGTATACCACCCATATCATACGCCCGAAACATTTCTGACGCTTTAAAGTTGACCCAAAAAAATGATGGTCGGGATTTCCCTCGCGTTTAAAGTTGAAAAAAACAATGAAAATTAGGAATAATCAATGATAACATGCATATTGTCTTGGGCTAATATTTATAGTGGAGCCGAAATTTATATTGAAATTCAAACTCAAATTGACATTTAAATTCAAACTCCAATTACATATGAAATGAATTTGAAATACAGTGTTAAATTGAACATGTGAATTGCATAATTGATTCATACTGTTCAAGTAACATGCTTTATTAATCAACAAGCTAAAAGACAATATTGATTGAGTTCAAAGCTGAGTTGTGAGTTGATGGGGTTGTCACACTTGTCACATGGTTGGAATAAAGTACTCACATGGAAGAGATACATTGTTTATCACATGGAAGAGATAGATTGTTTTGTTATACACAACCCATCTCATCTGAATGAAAATATACATACAATATAATCAAACCAAAACATACATACACAACAAATTTATACATAACAATGTTCAAATAATGTACTCACAAAAACGAAATTAATCCAATGAAAAATGGTTATTTCTAACGAAAACCAGAACATTATTTTTCCAAATAATGTACCCATAACAATGTTCAAATAATGTACCCACAACAATGTTTAATTGATTTGTTGTTTAATTTTCAATCTACATTATGTTGAAGGTAAAAAAGACATGTTGAAGGTAAACTTTCGCAACGCGAAAGGTAAATTCTCAACGCGAAATAAGCGTTGCGATAGTCAAATTCGCTACGCGAAAGTCAAATTCGGTTTGCAATTTCGCGTTGCGAATTTGACTATCGCGTTGCGAATTTGTCTTTCGCATTGCGAATTTGACTATCGCAAAGCGTTGCGAATTTGACTTTCGCATTACGAATTTGACTCTCGCGTTGATGGAAACATACAACATCAAATTATATACAACATCAAACACATTCCAAGCTATAAATACAAGCTAAGGACACTTGAAGAAGCAAGAGAACAACTATCCAAGCAATCAAACACAAGAGAAAATCCCAACATGATAACAACTGAACAGATCATAGCAATGTTCAAACTCAAGTTACTAATGAATGTCTAACTGAAAATGTATATATTCACACATAAAATACATATAATGCAACGTTTGCATTTAAAAATCACCTAAGTTAACAAGTCCCAAAAGGTGAAGTTGGTTGTGATTGGGATTTTGATTTTGATTGCGATTTTGATTTCCTTTTGCTTGGCACCATATGAGCTTTGGATTTTGATGATGATCCATTTTTTGGTAGAGGAAAAGATGATTGTAATGACACTGGTGATCCACAGGTCAACCTTGTATGCCCACTTTCCTTGTACCGACTACATGTCGATATCCTCTTCTCTTCACCCTTAGACGATATACGATCGTGATTTTTTGGTCGGCCAGGTAGCTTGCTGTCCATGACTGGTGGCAAAACTATTTGTAAGTCATCTGGTATGTCTCACTCAGAAGGATGTGGACATGGGTAGACAATCTCGACATAAGTATGTCGATATAGTTCTGTAGTGTAGCAATCCATAGCGTATGCGCTTTAATCATCTTGGTTTAGATGAAGAGCAACTTTTATAACATGGCCACACGGATAACCAGATGTTTGCCATTTCTTACAACTACACGTCTTTGCATTTAGATCGACAAGCCCATTTAAGTTATTATCCAATACTTCAAACAAAGTGTTTGAACATGGTTTAACTCTCCAGGACGTTGACTTCACAACACGTTTCGTTATCTTTTTTTTCAGTCCATGGTGTAACACGACGTTCCAATGTTCCTGTAAATTTAAATAAATAATACTTAGTAAAATATATGATAAGTTACGAATTTAAAGAAATGACACCTGCATGGTTTCTTTTCTTGTAGTACCACTGTTGAATAGAGGCTCGAAAAAACTCCATTAACATAGAAATGGGTAATTTACGGGAATGACGACTTAGAGCGTTGATTGATTGTGCACTATTAGACGTCATGAAACCATATCTTGCTCCAAGTTGATGTACTCTTGACCATATTTAAAACACGACATCTTCTAGTGTTTGAGCACATTGAGGCAAAACACGTCTTAAACAATTTATATGCTTATTAAAATCCACTTCCCGATAAGCTTTTACAGCCTTCCAGTATGTCCATTTGTGATTTTTTATACAGCAGACCTTGATTTTAGATTTTTATACAAATGAACACCACAAAGTCCATGAAAAGCATCTGGGAAAAACTTCTAACATCGTTATCAATTGAGTTTGCCCTATCAGATATGATTTTCAGATTGCTAATAGGACCTATACAATCCCTAAGATACCCCATAAACCATGTCCATGAATAAGAGGTTTCAGATTTGCCAACCCCGTAAGCTATTGGCAGTATCCCATTGTTATCATCCATGGCTACTGCTAATAAGTTTACTCCAAGGTATCGACCTTTCAAATGTGCTCCATCAACTATAATAACTGGGCGCATGCAAGTAATAAACGAACGAATCTACAAAATCATATACACAAGAAATATAATCATTTAAATGTGAAATGCATGCAACTAACAAGAATGAGTCAACAAAATTATAATTATTTACTAACCGTAGTACCAATGGCAATAAACAGCAACTCAAAGCGTTCATCTCTATCTGTTTTGATATGAGTTACTGACCCAGGATTTTTCAGCTTTAAATTGTGACTATAAGCCGACAGTTGGGCAAACGATGCTTTTAGCGACCCCCTCAACAATTCCAAGACATAATATTTGGCTCTCCAAGCTTGAGAATATGAGATACTAATCTTGAACCGAGCATTCATGCCAGTCATAATTTCATGTCCCCGATATACCCTTCCATTCAAAAACATTAACTCAGCCAGAAAACCACCCAACACCTTTTTGTTTACCTGTCTATGGTGAGGAAAAACTTGGGTTCTTGAACATGTATGTTTATCAATAAAAGTCCTAACTTGAAACATTTCACAATCTTTTATCCTCTTTGCAATCATACGCCACGTACAGTTTTTGTCAATCATACACCTTGTTTCGAAACGATCTTTGCTTGATTTGTTAACTCTTAGTTGATAGCCATCTTCCACATATTTCGTATACAAAGATATCTTCAAGTCTTCCTTTGTATCAAAACAATCATCTTTCTTGATACAAATAACTTTTGTGTAACAATTAACTGCTATCTTTACCAACTCTTCTTCCGGTATCTAAAGTAATTCTGGCATATTCCAGTTATACTCCCGTGGCATTTTCTTCTTTTTCCTTTCTTCGGGGACTTCTTCTTTTTCTTTTTCTTCTTCAGGGTTATATGAATTACAAAATGAATGTTCAACATGTTCATTCACAGTCGTAACTTCCTCCTCATTATCATCAACAACATCTTCTTCGGCAGCGGCAATTTCATCATCAAAATTTGGGTATTGACCAATATCAAAATCATTACATGCAGGGCCTGTTTCTTCTTCCATCACATCATCAAAATCCGAGTATTGACCAAGATCAAAGTCTGGGTATTAACCAAGATCAAATTTCGAATATTGACTAGTACTCATAATTTTTTCTGTTGGCTCATAATCGTCTAAATGGTCAATACGAAAACCATAATTTGGTGCTAAAAGTTGATTGGGATTTGGATTAGGAAAAGGTTGTGGGTTTTGAGATTGTGTTTGGTATTGGAAATGTGGTGAAACAAAATTTGCTTGGTGATGAAATTGTGGTGGAACCATTAAATTTTGGGTTGAAGAACTTAGTTGATTACTACCCGCTACTGACCCAACTTCACTACTTCTAGGTTCAACAACATACAATGTAACATCATATTCTTGCGAAACACTAATGTAAGCAATGAATCGTTCAACATCTTCATTGTTGGTTAACAAATAAACTTTACCTTTTCTCAAATAAGATAGCCTAAATCCACTTAGAGGCTCTAAATTCAATTTCTTTGCAACACGTAACATTAGAGTTTCATAAGTTAACTTTTTTAATGACAGTTTTAGTTGAAGATTCATGGGTAAAGGAACATATTGTAAAACACCATGAACATTCTCCCATAACCCTCCAAAACACAAATCTATCCAAACATGATCAACATTAGATGATTTCATTCTAAAAATTGTAAATTAATTTACTAAACAAACGAGCTATAAACTAGATATCATCACTAACTTAGAGAAAAACATACCTTTATTAAGTTGATAGTTGATAATTTGGGAGAGAAATCATTGAAAAATTATATAGAAATAAAATTATGTAAAAAAATAGAGATGGGGAAGGATGTCGTTGGATATAGGAACGGATGTCGCTGGAGAGAGTGATAGATGGAGATGTAATGAGTTGCGATTTAGGGATTTAGGTTATGAGTTACTGCTGCTGCGTTCTTATATACCCAAAACATTAGTGTTACGAAACTAAAACCTGTTGTGAAATTAAATTCGCGTTGCGAATTTGAAATTCAGTTGCGAATTTGACTTTTGTGTTGCGAATTTGACTATCGTGTTACAAATTTGACTTTCGCGTTACGAATTTGACTTTCACGTTACGAATTTGACTTTCTCGTTGCGAATTTGACTATCGCGTTGCGAAATTAGAAACTGGGTTGCGAAATTGGAATTCGCGTTGCGAATTTGTTGGTCATTTTGGCAAATCCAAAAAAGTTGGTTAAATTCGTATATTATAAGACATTTTTGGTCACTGAGGTTATTTTCTCTTTCTCAAATTCACTAGATTTGAAAACCTTTAAGGATAAGATGTAACCTTACAAAGACACAAAGTTTATAACCCAAAACCTTTCTTACACACTCTCACAAAGAGAAATTACAAATTTAGCAAACAAATGAAAATTTTCACAAAGGCAAATGTGTTTGCAAATAATTAAGTTCACACCTAATGCACACTTGAGCAAAATAAACAATGTAGCTCACAAGTGTGTTTACAACAAAAAATTTGACAAATTAAGAACAAAACAAAACTTTGATGTTGGTAGGTTGGTTCAATATGATTCTTGTTGACCTTGGGAAGCTTGACCTTCAATTTATACATTCTCCATTAATTTTAGTTGTTGGGGATCATTATAGTCGTTACCTACAACCAAAAATAGAATTTAATGCACAAGGGATCGATCATTTGGTGAAAGAGAATGATCATTTTCAAAAAATTTGACCGTTGGAACAAAGGGATCGACCCTTTAAGGGAAGGGATCGATCCTTTAAGGGAAGGGATCGATCCTTTTCCTCGAGGTATCGATCCTTTTGGTAAAGGGATCGGTCCCAAACTCACTGAAATCCAAGGGATCGTTCCTTTTTCAAGGGGATCGATCATTTGAGCCAAAAATCCTTGAAAACTTAACTTTAAAGAGCAAAAACGATCGAGTTTGGTTTTGAAAAGGTTCAACTAAGTTGAAAACATTTAAAACATATTTTTCAAGTTAATTTGGACTTTGAATTATTTTTTATAAATTTTTGATAAATTCGATTAAGTCCAAAATCAATTTTGCAATTTATTATTATATCAAAATCTTAATTTAACAATCTTTATTTCTCTAATTCATGCTTGATTTTAAGTCCCTTTTTTTTTACCAAATTTGAACCACATGCTTATATACCACAATAGAATATCTATGTAACTTCAATTCTTACTTTTTCACTAAAAACATATACATGCTCTCTTTTTATTTAGTCTCTTAACTTTGTATTTTACTTAGTTTGGTATTTTGACTACAATTGTTTGCAAATTATTTATTCTCATCAATTCCTTGACTTTTTTATACTATCATTAATATTTTACTCTCAAAATACTTTCTTTAAAATATAATATTATGATTATATTTTATAATTTTGGATTGTTTTTTATATATTAAATAACATTATAATGTAAAAAATATATAAAATATATAGAAACTCGAATAACTCGACTCAAAAAAATTTCAAGTTAAGTTTGAGTTGTAAAATACGATTTGTCTACAAGAATAACTCAAAATTTTTTGACTCGACTCGACTTGGCTTAATCAAACGCTCACCCTTACTTGGGAGTGGGGCAGCCAAGCTTAGAACAATATTGGGAAGCGTATGGATAGAGGGCTAGCAAATGACAATTGGAGACAGAAGCATTCAGATTATTCTATACAACATCTTTTGCATGCTTTTTCGGATCATTGCCCATTGTTGGTGAATACAATTGTGAGGGGAAGCACTATGCGAAAGTGGCATTTTAAGTTTGAAGCTTCTTGGTTATTCGAAGAGTCTTGTGAAGAGGAGGTTATTCGATTGAGGAATGACGCAGATGGTTTAGTTCAGGATAAACTAAATTTTGTTAGCTATGGGCTGGATAAAGGAGATTTGTAGGTTGAAACGGTTAACATCAGATGATCTGAAAATAAGACTATCCAAATTGATGGAACTTGCACTAACAAATGAGGTTTTGGGCAACATTGTGGGCACAAAGTTGCAAATAAATTTGGAGGTAGTCAAGAAGGAGTTGTATTGGGAAAAATGGGCCTGAATTATTTTGCTTAGAAACGAGGATAATAATACTTCCTATTTCTACTGATTTGGATCACTGAGAAAGCGAAGGAACAAAATTTCTTTTTTGGAGTCTAAAGATGGCTATCGAACTGATTGTGATGAGGGTTTAGAAAATATAGCTAGTGATTATTTTTTCAATTTGTTTTATTTATCTTTGTCATCCGTGGACAGTAGAGTATTAGACGAGTTCAACTCATGTGTGATGGCTAATATAAACTTATCTTTAATGTGAGGGTTTACTTTTGAAGAGGTAACGTAAGTTGTGAAATCCATGTGCCCGTTAAAGGAATCCAGTGAAGACGGTTTGGGTGCATTGTTCTACCAGTGTTTTTGGCATGTGATCAGACCTGAAGTGGCGGAGTATTGCATTGGCCTTGTTGAGAGACGAGCGGACATGAAACAAATCAACCATACGAACATTGTTTTGATTCCAAAAACTAACTCTCCAACCAGATTAAGTCAGTATCGCCCCACAAGCTTGTGCAATGTATTTTTAAGATTATGTCGAAGAGGTTGTTTACAAAATGCAGAGTTATTTACATGTTTGCATTGATGAGGCTCAAAGTGCTTTCGCACCAGAGAGATCAATTACATACAATATCATAACTGTATAGGAGTTGCTTCATTTTTAAGAAAAAACGGGAGGGTCGAACAAGTTATTTTGGTCTCAAACTAGACATGAGCAAGGCATATGATCGAGTTAATTGAGTTTTTCTTTGGGAAGTGATGACGAGAATAGGCTTTTGCTTAGCTTGGATAAATATCGTTAAACGCTGTATTTACACTGTTTCATATTCAGTTATTATCAATGGAGTGGCGGGAAGCAGGTTTGTTCTACAGTGAGGGTTTAGTGAAGGGGATTTTCTTAGCCTCTAACTTTTTCTCTTATGCGGTGAGGGGTTATATACTTTATTCCAATGTTTAGAGTCAATAAGAGAATTTAACGGAGCTCAGATTAACAATCATGCACCATTGATATCCAATCTCTCTTGGTTTCAAAGCAAATTTTGATACGTGTTACTTGCAATGAAAAAATCAGTCATGATCAGGAGTAGTGGTTCAAAATAGAACATGCCAAATAATAGGGGCATGCCGTAGAAGGATGTCAAGAATTACCTCGATCTTTCTCACTTTGGAGTTAGTAATTGTGCACACGATAGAATTTATGTTCGATTTAGGGCTTCGAGATGTGATTATTGAAGGGGACGCTAGATCGGTGATTGAGAGGTTAACTTTATCAGCACCAGACCGTTTGATGATTAGCGCGATGATCTGGGAGGCGTATTCTCGGGCTGTGGCTCTTAATGCATATTTCTTTTATTTTACCCCGAGTAAGGGAAACATGGTCGCTCATCTTCTCGCAACCAATTGGAGTCTAGGCCCTGATGACCGATTTTAGGTGGAAGAGGCTCCAAGATGCATCGAAGTACAAGCAACGGAAGCCCAAAGGTGGATCGATTCCCCATAGATGATGTTCTTCTCTTCACTGCTCAGATAGGCTCTATCTTATTCTTGGTTTTCCTCGTTGATGTGTGATTCACAAAAGATAAATGTTGTTGTGAATAGCTAGCCTCAGTTTCATTTTTGTTTAGGCACATTCTTTAATTTTCCTAGGGACAGTTTTAACTTTAATTCTTGGGACAGCGTGTTACTGTAACAACCTAATCTGTTTTGACCCGAAGATCAAAAGATTAACTAAGATCAAAGAATTAAAGTATTACAGGGGACCACTGAAGTGGCTAACCCGTAAATTTTTCTTTAAATCAATGCTTATATCGTCGTCAAATCAAACATAAGATGTCTTTAGTTTAAAACATGCATCCAGAATGTTTACAAAATAGAAGCTTCAAGTAGTGGAATCAAAATACATAAGTTTATAAACAAAGTTTACAACTCAAACGCAAATAATGTCAATGTAAAAACCTGCCCACCAAAATATATTCAAGATGTACTCTTATCAAATAACCCAAGCTGGAATTCATGAACCGGCGATAGGTCTTTAATTCGTCCTCGTAAGAACCTGCGGATAAAAACATATTTCAAACGCTAAGCTCATATGCTCAATGCCACACGAATAACACTAATATACTAATGCATTAATTACATGAGTATGCAAACTAGTAAAAAAATGAGCACACAAGTATGTTGACATGCAAAAAAGGGTAGGCATCATGGTGTAGTGGGAGGGTCACTTAGCATCTGAAGACTCATACCCCTCTATCCCACGAAAGCTACCCTAGATAAGATCGAAGTCACTTAGCATCAGAATCTTCATCTAGAAAGGTCCTAATTGTCTACGTCTAACTAGTGTTTTAAGTACGTAAGCATCGACTTAGACACAATTAGATACTTAATCATATAAGACGATCGTCATACGGGTAAATTAACTTGGGTATCCTGAAAGTTTCCCAAGCGTCACACAATGGCTAGTTGTATGTCATCTTAATCTATATTTTTTTTCTAGCTGTAGCTACCTTTATTAGATGTTCTCACTTATAGTTTTACTAGTGAAGACATGGTGTTAGTTGACTCCCTTTCCAAACCCCTTTATGAAATTGAGTTTTTTACCCAATTCACAATGAAAGTACTGATACTAAGCCTTTTAGTATCGATTCTAACCTTTGAGTATAAATATTCACCCTTGGTACCAACACCAAAACTGGCTATTGGAATCTGATAAGTCTTAGTAGTATCAATTCCCTTAGAGTAAAATACTTCTGCATTAGGATATCGATACCATCTTGAGTATCGATACCAAAACTTATTTTTATGTTTTTGAAAATTACATTCTTTATCGATACCCTTACTTAGGGTATTGATACTCTTTACATAGTAGCGATACTCCCTTGAGTACCGATACCAAAATAAATCACTGAAATTTGGAAACTATGGTACTGATACTCCACCCTTGAGTATCGATATTCTACGAACGGTATCGATACCTAATGAATAAGTACCGATACTCCCAGCCAAAAACCCATTGTTCTAGGCTATCTGAAAATAGTATCAGTACTGTTCATCCAATACCAATACTTAAGCCAGAATATTTTTGATTGGAGCACAAAAATGACATCTAACTCTACCCATTTGCCCCTCTAAGGCCTTTAAACATTATTTAAGTCTTATGTAAGGTGATAGGGGGTCATAATAAGTTGATTCCATGCTTTAATAACAACAATTCCACCTAAAACTATGTTCAAACAAAATGCACATATATGCTTCAATTCTCATACAAGCCTAGCATTTACATGTAATGTTCTACAATATAGAGGATTTAGAAGTACATTACCTTTCTCTTGATGTAAAAAACACTCCAAGATCACCCAAGGGCAAGCTTTTATTTTCCTTTGCTTTTAAAATTCTCTCCAACTTCTTTCACTAATCACAAACAATGAAATTAGTTACTAACTCATCTAGAGGTTCAAGGAGAAAAGAAACGTGATTTCTAAGCTCTAAAAATGGATTAGGAACACTCTTGAATCCTAAAATACAAAACCCATCTTAAACCCCAACCTAAGGTTTCCATGAAAAAAACTTAAAAGAATGAGCTTGAATGAAAGCTTGGGAGGTAAGGATTCCATTTCATACCTTAACAAATCGGAATATGAATAATGATTAACAAGTCTTCACCTTTGCTTGACCACAAGAAGAAGAAAGGAAGAAGTTTGAATGTAGAGAGGAAGACAAAGAATGGTAAAAAAAATAAAAAAGATATGAGATCCTTCTGCGTGAGTGACCTCATGCAATTAATGGTTTTCAGCTTTTTGAAAGACAAAAGGGGTTATTTTTTCTCCTAGTCCTTCCACTTCTATGTCCAATTTAAAAACACTATTTTAAAATCTAGATGGGTTCAAGATCAAGATCAAGCCCAAGCCAAACCAACTCATCTAAGCCTCAATAATTCTAATGGTTACTTGGATTATAGCTAAAACCCACTCAATTTACCCTAACTACTAACCCAAAACTCGAAACATTACAGTTACAGCTGTTGGCACGTTTTGTTTTGTTTTGTTTTAATGGCTAGCATTCCTTTTATTTCAAACAAAAAAAAATTAAACATAAATTATCTTATAATTACTCTAACTTATTAAGGACTCGTTTGGTACGACTTTCTAAAGGCATTTTTAGCTAAAAAGCCCGTTTTGACCGCAAAATCAATGCCAAGATGGTAAAAAATGAAAAAAATTACGGTGAAAACGGTAGTTTCAAACCAACCACAAAAGCTAGGATTTCTAGTTTTTTCATTTTTCAACTTTCACATTTTGAAGCAAATTATAATTTTGCCCTTACTAATGCATATGCTCCACTCAATTATATATTTACATTTTATTTTAATAATTTAATATTAACATCATTTAAAAAATAATTTATTACTTAATAATTTATTTGAATTTTCTTAAAAGTAAATCAAATTCATGGTTTATATATTAAAATATTAATAGTTAGTTATTACAAAATATATTTTTATTATAATTATAATTATATATTTTTATTTTTTTTATTATAGTTTATATTGAAATATTTTATATATGATAATTTTATTTAAATTTATTATATATATATATATATATATATATATATATATATTTGAATGGTTAAAAAGATAAATATATCATTTAAATTATGTTATTTTAAATTCTAAATGAGTGATTGTGGTTGAATAGGAATACTTAAAATATTATCTTAAAATTCAAATGTTAAATGAGTGATTGTGATTAAATTAGGATAATTAAAATATTGTCTTAAAATTATTGATAATATAATTTTTCTTCACAAAAAAATTCATTTGTAAAAATATTATTAATGATTATCTTAAAATATTTTTTATATATTTATTATATTTTAAGTTGATATTTTATATTTCATAGTATTAATAAGTGTAAATATTATTTATATTTATATTTTTTAATTTACAAACATAATGTCTATAATTGATATTTTATCTTTTTAAACTCACTTTTTAACAACAATACCAAATAAATAATTTTAAACTGTACTTCTAAACAACACTTTTTTTTAATGCAAAAGAAAGACCAAAACTAGATTACAGCACTCTTATAGCATCAACTCGCAGCAAAACCAAAAGCAGCATCAGGGGGAATAGCATCATCATGTAGCAAACCAGAAACAACAGCAGGGGGAATAGCATATATGTTAGCTCCGAATGGCATGTTCCATGCGATCTTCGCCATTGCATCTACAGTCCAATTGGCTTCGCGCGGCGTAAGAGAAAACTGCAGTCTCCAAGGACGATCCAACAATTCAATCAAGTGAGAAATCAAATGAGAGTTTCCCTCCATAGCCTTGCCCTGACAAGGCAATTCGTAGACTTCACGATTATCAGTTTCTACCACCACATCTTTGATTTCCAAGTCCCAGGCTACAGACAATCCCTCGTAAACACCCCACATCTCAGCATCAAACATAGAACATCTCCCTAACGCCTTTGAGTAACCCATAATCCATTTGTCATTTGAATCACCTAAGCCAGAATATTTTTTGTTTGGAGCACAACTAAAACGTATGACTCATCCATTATAGCAAGAATGTGATAATTGGGGTGTTCAATGTTGAATTTTAATTAAGCAATGCTGGAATTTTAAGTTGGAAAGTTTTTTGGAACCAAATTGCAAATTTGGTAAATTTCAAGGTGGAATTTGAAAGGTTTTGACACTTTAGGGACTTAGTTGCAAGCATATTAAATATGAAAGTATCATTTGGGTAAAATATTACATTGCTGGAAATTTTATTAGTATGCTGATTTTTTGGGACCAAATTGTAAGTTTATAAAGATGTATGATTAAATTCGAAAAGTCTAAGAAAGTTTAGGATGAAATTGTGAGTTTTTGAATGTTAAAGTATGTATTCGAGTATTTCATTAAGTGTTGGAAGTTTTAGTAATTAATGTGTAATGATCATAATGGTGAAGGATCATTATGAATTTAATGGAAAAGTTAAGATGAATTCTAGAAAGAATTCATAATTAGTGGTTTGATTGTGTAATTGGCACAAGTTGAAGGGTTTATAGTGGAAATAAATATTTATAGAATTTAGTGAATATTTTGAGAAATTTGAAATTACGATGGAAGTACGATTTAGTTTTATATCGATTTAAGTATCGATTTTATTTCTATCGAATTTTATATTTAAGTTTGGATTATGTTAGTTCGATACTGACATATAGTTGAATATGCTCTGTTATTATGTTAAGTTGTCAGACTATGATTAATCTAGCATTCCTAAGGACCCAAAAGGGAAGGTGAAAGCCCGTGAATAAGAAGTACCATATAAAGTTCGTTAGAGCGGCAAATGTGACTGCATTTCATTTGTATTTATGGTATTGAATCAATATTGGCTTGCAATGAGCCAATGTCGGTGTTACTACGGTAATATGTGACTCCTAATATTTTGTTAATTGTGATTCAAGCCTATATGTTCTTTTGGTAAGTAATAAAATTATGGAATAAGTTAAGGATGCTAATTAAGTAAAGCGGCCTAGAAATTATAATTTGAACAGTAAGTTTAAAAAATCATCATAAATCATATAGAAATGATCAGAGGATGATCTCTATAATGTTAGATTCTTATGTCAGTCAAGTTTCGTTTAAGACAAACAGATACTGATTTTGAGGTGTATATAAAAATATATATAAATTTTTAATCGATGATAGGTCAGAAAACAAGGGAGCATATTATGCTCAAAACAGTTTCAGTGAGTCAGCTTTGAAAATTCGCTATAAATTGTACAAGTTGAACTAGAAGAAGTGCCTTATGTGGTTAGATTTTTATTCAAGTCTAGTTTCCAGTGATATAAACAGAATAATTTTTAAGTATGTAGATTAATACAAAATAATACTTCTTTGAAGGTAGTGCAAACTGCTAGAGTATGAAATTTCAATAGACTTTGTAGTAGTAGCAATTGAAAGCAAAGGATTAAACCTAAAGCATAATGAGGCTTATATTTTGATTTATAAGTAAAGTGTTAAAATGAGTGTATTTTATTTATTTATTTATTTTAAATGAGGACAACTTGTAATAAGTCAACCACGTATTACTTTTCAAGTATGTTTTCTACTTTAATTATGGATTATTTTCATAATGTTTTTATGAATATTTTATGGATGATTTAGGGTATGAACTGCCCAAGTTTATGTTTTATGAAGATTACTTAAAAATATTTCTGATTCTGAAAGGTTGATTATTAAATGAGTATGATATTATCTAAAACCCCATTGTATGTTGCATTAAGAGTCTTAGGTACATTTGACATGCCATTAAATTGAGTACTTTTCAGTTCAACTATGATACATTCGTGTACATTATGATTTGTATTGTTGGTGCTCATGTTATGATTGCACTTGGAGTGCATTATATGTTTTAGTATGATTGGCACCGTGATGTGCCCAGTGTGCATCTTATGTTCTACTCATGTACCTTGTATTCTATTACATATACATTGGGGTATACAAATAAATATGAAAGTTATGTCAAGAATATGAAAGAAAATAATATGAAAATGAAATGAAAGTTCTGAAATATATACGAATGAAAGGAATATGAATTGTTTATGATATTTGATGTTGATTTACATGATTTTTGATAAAATCATGAGAGTATGATTTTCAGGTTTTCAAAGGGAAATCAGCTTTAATAGCTCGGTTTGAAAGTTTTAATGTTTTATTTAAATTACAGTTTCATGTTATAATACTTTATGAAATTTATGTTTTATATCACTTTAGTTATGTTATTGTTTCACTAAGTTTTACTTAGTGCGTGATGATTTTCATGCGTAGATTCGAATAAAGAAAAAGGACATGAAGTGAGGAGTTTTCTGAGTATCTTTTGGAGATCAAATATACCTACAAAATCAGTAAGACATCCTATCTTTGACTTATTAGTGGCATGCACATTATATTTAATGGTGTGCTTTATCAAATTTATTTTAGAATGATTTGTAATAGCAAACTAAGACATTTTATTTTGATCAATTTATTTATGTTTGTATTTATGCTTAAATAGTTTATATATAAAATTATGTTATAAATGGTTTTCAAAATCAAGCAGTGTTTAGGCGGTCTCAAACATATTATAAATAGCATCAAACTGCCTAACCGTTGCTTGAAATCAGATTCGTTTTCAACAATTAATTTTTTTTTTATGATTTTATATAATTAAGGAAAAAAATTTAAAGTTGAAATAGGAAGTGTTTAAATGAAACAAAATTTTAAGCATTTATGTACAACAATTGTCTACTAAATTGATGTAACTTCTTTAGCTCATATTTCGAGACGTATGCGAGCTATGGGTGTTACAATTACAATTTAACACATCTCTAAAGTTATCAATGTGAGTACGTTGTTTACGTCTACCTCCAATCTTTTCATTATCACTTAGCGCCTCATTAAAATCCCTTCCATCTACCCATGGCAGAGGAGAAACATTTCGCAAGTTATCAAGCAAGGTCTATGTTTTTTGTTTCCGATTTGAATTGGATATGCTGTAAATACCAGTAAACCGAAAAATGGTGATGTTATGCACTACAATTTCAATATGATTCGACGAGTAAGACAAAAGGTCTACTTTTATTTTATTGTTCCAAAGCAACATGAGCTCGGTACACTGACTATCTTTGTAATACCCAAAAATTTTAACAAGTGACCAAAATATAAATTTTAAAAGTTTGATGGCTAAAGTATAGTTTTGAAAAAGTTATATATTATGGTCCCATAAATGGATAGTTCACCTTAAAAGAAGGATTTTCGTATTTGTCAGATTTTTTATCCGAAATTTGTAGAAAAAGCTATTAATTGGTAAAGTTCACCTTAAAAGAAAAGAGGACTAAAATGATAAGTAGACTCCTGTTTGAAATAAGATTGATTTCTCATTAAAATGGATGAGATCATACATCGGAAAGACATGTTTCCTTGTCTTCTTCCTCTTATATTTTATCTCTTCTTTTTTTTTTCTTACAAGTTTTTGAAAGTGATAGCTTTGTTCTTCAACACTCCTAGTCCGGATTGGTGAAGGTAAGAACATTAATCCTCCCCTTATAGCTTCATTTTGAGCCCTTAACCTTAAGGTTTGGCCATGGTGGCAATGGTGAGGATTTTAGAGAGGTTTTGGCTCTTAGAGATTTAAAATGTTCATAATATGTTTCTAAGGGTTAGAAATCTTATTTCTATTCCTTTTAAGTCCTTAAACGAACTAGTAATTCATTTTATTTCTTCTGATTAGTGAGAGAAGCAAGAGAAATCTCCAAAGAAAAAAAACAAGGAGAAATATGTGCTTAGGTGACTTGGAGGTGTTTCTCAACAGTTAAGATCAAGGTAACACACTTCTAACTCACCTATACCACTTGTACATCATTAGATGTGATTTGTTTGCATGTATGAGTGCATATGTGCATTTTGGGTTTCTATGATTCACGAGGGAAATGAAGTATTTTGGTGTTTATTATACTTTAAAATGACATGTTATGATCCCCTTAAACTTTTATAAGCTTTAAATAACATTTGAGGGCTTAGGAAGGCTTTGGGTATGGGGGAGGTGTTTTACTCGAGAGAAAATAGAGTTTCATGGGTTTAGAGTATCAATACTGGATGAACAATACCAATGTCGTTTGTATGAAAAGCCAAAGTCAAGGGATTTTGGTTAGTAGTATCGATACCATGTTCTTAGGGTATCGATATTGTTCTTAGGTATCAATACCATAGTTATGTTGCAAATTCCACTAGTCAATTTAGGTATCAATACTTGGATAGTACCGATACCCCTAAATGAATAAGCAATGATACTCTACGTAAAAGTATCAATATCGAATTAAATTCCTAAACATTGAACCCTAACCGAGTAGTATCGATACTCTAAAGCCTTCTCAATTTATAAGGCCTAATTTTGGTATCGATATCAAATAAGGGTACCGGTAATAATAGGTCGATATTGATACTGAAGAGGTCAATATTAGTACTATTGTGTTGAATTGGGCAAGAAGCCTAATTTTTGGTTAAGAGCTTGGGAAAGGGTTTAGTATCACTAGACTTACTCTAATAAGCTTGAAAGCTAAAATATCTATTGTTGTGTGATAACATAGAACATTATGAAAAAATAATATATAAGACTTATACCTTTGTTTTGATACTTGAGAAACGACGAAGACACCCACGCTACTTGAATAAATGAAGATCGTCTAATGTTACATATGTGAGATGTTCGAAAATATTCTCATTAGTGCTAAAACCACTTTAGTATCAGTGCAAATGCACTTCAGTATCAATGTGATGCACTTTTGTACCATTGCTAAGGCACTTTGGTTATTTGATGGAAATTTCACTATGTTTTGTATTCCGAATGTATACGATGATTGGTTGTGACTCATGCTTGATGCATTATGTTACCTCATGAATATACTTGTTAGCATACATGTTTAATGGATTGATGTAGTCAAGTAGAGTTATCTTTGTGGCATTGAGCTCGTAGCTCATAATTAAGAATTTATTTTCTTTCACAGGTTCTTAGGTACCATTTTGAGGAGCTTATCGCCAAGTTGTAGATTCCATATTCAGTCAAATTATAGAGTACGTCTTGGTTATTTTATATGGCATGTGTTTTATATACCTTTTGTATAATTTAGTGGTAACTCTTTATTTAAACTCTGATATTATATTTTGAGATGTTATTCCAAGAGCTCCCCAATTTGTAAAACTTAACGCTTACGTTTTTACCTATGGTTGGATATTTATGTTTCTGAGTATTGTTTTAAAAAAATAGTTAGTTACTTCAGTGGTTCCGTGTAATATTTAAAATCTTTTAGATTTCGGGTCGAATCGAATTTGAGTGCTGCACTTAATATATCTAACATTCACCCCAATTCTTTATGATACTTCTTTTAAATGAAAAACATACACCTTGTTCCTTAAAGCTTCAAACCTGTTAAGAGTAAGTGGCTTTATTAAAATGTTTGCGATTTGACAGTCGGTTGGAACATAATTGACATGTATTTCTTGAGCTCCAAATTTTCCCCGAACAAAGTGTAAATCTAACTCGATATGCTTGCTTTTAGCATGCAAGAAGGGGTTTGCAGCCATGGCAATGGCACTAGTGTTGTCACATCAGACTTTTGGTGCTTCTGCTAGGGGAACTATCATCTCAAGTAGAACATTTTTTATCCACGTGACTTCAATAGTTAAATGCATAAGGCTCTTGTATTCTACTTTAGTTGTGGATCGCGACACAACATGTTGCTTCCTCGAGCTTAAAGAAAGAAGATGTTTGACATTTTAAATGCAATACCCTAACACGAACCTTTGATCGTCAACATCTCCCTCCAATCAGAATCATAAAATACATTGAGAAGCATCATTACTTGCACTTAAAACGAGAACCGAGTTCCATGTTCTAGTGTGCCTTGAAGATTCCTTAGAATTCGTTTTACAGCCAACCAATGTTCATCAATGGGTTCTTGTAAAAACTGAGTAGCTTTATTGATTGTAAATGAAATATCTGAGCAAGTATGACAAATGTATTGAAGTAGTCCTACCACACTTCAATACTACCTTGGATCATTTAAAACTTTCTCTTCATGCAATTTAAGTTTAGTTGAAATATATATTAATGTGGTAGCAAGATTTACATCCATCATTTGATTCTTTTGTAGAAGTTTTGAGATAAATTTCTTTAAATTGAGAAATAACCACGTGTTGATATGTGAGCCTTAATGTCAAGGAAGAAGTTTAACTCTCCTAGATCATTCAAAGAGAATCCTTCATGGAATTTACTGATCACCAAATCATTCCTTTGAACTTCCAGTAACTAATATATCATATGTGACATGTCCATCAGATCTTTGTATAAATAGTGATGAGTCAGCTCTTGAAGACTGAAACCCTAGTCCATAGAGAAACTTTTGTAGCTTCATAAACTAGTTCCTAGGCATCTGACTAAGCCTGTATAACACCTTTTTAACTTGCAAGCCAACACTACTCCATTGGATAAAGACTCCTCAAACCTAGACATTCGTTGCATATACACGTCTTCGCTGAGGTTCCCTTTTAAGAAAACATTGTTCATATCTACTTGTCATATTTTCCATTTATATGTACAGCTAAGGAAAACAAGATATTTAATGTGGAAAAACCACACCACAAGACTGAAGGTGTCTGTGAAATCATAGCCTGGTATTTGAGAATACCCTTTGGTTACTAACCTCTTTTCAGCGTTTCTAATGATCCATCATCATTTTTTCTTAATTTTGAATAGCCATTTACATCCAATGGTCTTCCTCACAGCAGGTAAATTTGTGATTTCCCTAGTGTTATTACTCAAAAGAGCATTGTATTCAGTCATAACAATTGCTCACCAGCCAGGATCTCCAAAACCAGCACTAATGTCCCTAGGGACTTATTTGCATTGAGCAGAATAAACTTTTGGTTTAAAAATACCATGTTTGCTTTGAGTGGTCATGATGTAAGTGTTCCTTGTATTTATTGACTGACTAACTTCTTGAATTTGATCTTGCTCACCAGACAGTTCTTGATTACATCCCAATGGAGCATTATTAGTATCTTTTTCATGTTGAGTATATGATTGACTTGAGGACTGACTAATTGTAGTCATAGTGTTGATGAAAACGGGTAAAGAAAACAAAAGAACACGAGAATTTTACGAGGTTCGGCAATGTGCTTACGTCCTCGGTGCCTAGGCGGCGCTAGAAGTTTTATTCAATGATATTTTTAGGTCTAGGTTACATCTCTATTTATAATAGAAAACCCTGGTACATAATTACAAAATCAACCCTGTACCGTACCGCGGGGACACAGCCCCCGCATCCCCAACCCACATAATTCGTAACCCCACAACGAGACTTTTTATGAGCCATACATAACAAATCTCCACCTTGGCGAATATCTTGCCCCTTGGAAACTTCAATGTGGGTTGGGTTACCTTGCTTCTTTAACAACTCGAAACATTCAACAAGTCCAAGCAATGCTTGAACTTGTCTGTCGTAACTGGCTTGGTGAACATATCAGCGGCATTCTCATCAGTATGTACCTTCTGAAACAAAACCTCTCCAGATGCAACCAACTCTCTGATCTTGTGGAACCTTACATCAATATGTTTAGTTCTAGCACGATACACCTGATTCTTAGCCAAGTGAATAGCACTTTGATTATCACAAAGCAACTGAACTCCACCTTATTGAACACCCAACTCCTTCACTAAACCAGTAAGCCATAAAGCTTCTTTTGCAGCTTCAGCCGCTGCCATGTACTCAACTTCAGTTGTAGATAGAGCCACAATATATTGAACAGTAGACTTCCAACAAATAGGCCCTCCACCAAGAGTAAAGACATACCCTGTCGTAGATCTTCTATTATCCAAGTCACCTGCATAGTCTGAATCCACATATCCTACAACCAAAGGATTATCCCGCTGACTCCCAAAAACAATTCCATGTCCCACAGTACCCTTTAAGTACCGAAAGATCCACTTGACTGCTTCTCAATGTTGCTTACCAGGTTTAGACATGTACTTACAAACTTGACTAACAGCATGAGCTAAATCAGGACGAGTACATACCATCACATACATCAAGCAGCCAACAACATTAGAATACGGAACCTTTGCCATATCTTCAGCTTCCTTATCTGTCTTAGGGCACTGTTCTGATGAGAGCTTAAAGTGATTCGCCAATATTCGCCAATGGAGTGCTAACTGGTTTCGCGCTGCTCATCGCAAACCTTTCTAGCATTTTCTCAACATAACCCCGTTGAGATAGCCTCAGTTTTCTTGAGTCTCTGTCCCTGCAAATTTCCATTCCAAGAATTTTCTTTGCAGCACCTAAATCTTTCATATCAAATTCCTGACTCAATGAAGTTTTCAAACCGATAACATCATCCATGTTCTTCGCAGCAATCAACATATCATCAACATACAGTAATAGAAAAATAAAAGAACCATCATTAAGGCTCTTAACATAGACACAACAATCATACTCACATCGGTTGTAGCCAATCTTGATCATATAGGAGTCAAACCGTTTATACCACTGTCTCGGAGACTATTTCAACCCGTACAAAGATTTCTTAAATCTGCAAACTAAATGCTCATTTCCAGGTTGAGTGAAACCTTCAGGTTGCCGCATGTAGATCTGCTCCTCTAAATCACCATGCAAAAAAGCAGTTTTAACATCCATCAGCTCTAAATGCAAATCCCAACTAGCCACCAATGCAAGTACTGCTCGGATTGAAGTGTGCCTGACAACAGGAGAAAAGATTTCATCATAATCAACTCCTTTCTGCTGTGAAAAACCCTTCGCTACCAAACGAGCCTTGAACTTCTCCCCCTCTTTTTCTGTTACTGCTGGTTTCTTCTTATACACCCATTTGCAACCAATCGGCTTTTTACCCTCAGGAAGGGGAACTAACTCCCATGTGCGATTGTGATTCAAAGACTCCATCTCCTCAACCATGGCTACCATCCACTTGTCGTTTTCCTGACTAGTAACAGCATCATGAAAAGTAACCGGATCATCACTGCTAACAATAAGTGCAAAAGATACCAAGTCTTCAAAACCCAATCTATTCGGAGGCTTTATATTCGTCTGTCTCACCCTGTCTCTGGCGAGACTATAATCTTGCAAATCATCCGTAGTGGAACCACCAGAAGTCGGTTGAGAAGTTTCTGGTTTCTCAACTGGAAACTGCTCGAAATCCACCACTGTCGTGTCTTGCTTCTGCTGCAACATGGACTGTTCATCAAAAACGACATCTCTACTAATCACAACTTTCTTCGCAACTGGATCCCAGAACTTGAATCCTTTGACACCTTTCTTGTAACCCAGAAAAATGCACTCCTTCGATTTTGCATCAAGTTTGGATCTCTCATCAGCAGGTACATGCACATAAGCAGGACAACCAAAAATCCGTAAGTTATCAAAACTAACATCATGACCAGTCCATACCTCTTCTGCAAGTTTCCCAGCCAGTGATGCCCTTGGCGATCTGTTGATAAGGTAACACGCCATGTTAACAGCCTCAGCCCAGAAGTGTTTGGGAAGCCCCGCATTCAACCGCAAACATCTGGCTCTTTCATTCAACGACCTGTTCATTCGTTCCGCAACACCATTCTGTTGTGGTGTCTTGCGCACTGTAAAATGCCTCTGAATCCCATGCTCCTTACAGAATTGTAGGAACTGTGAATTTGTGTACTCCGTACCATTGTCAGACCGCAAACACTTGATTTTTCGTCCTGTTTGGTTTTCTACCTCAGCTTTCCACAGCTTGAATTTCTCAAAAACTTCAGATTTCTGTTTCAAAAAATACACCCAAACTTTCCATGAAAAATCATCAATAAAAGTAACATAGTACCTAGATCCACCCAAAGACGATGTCGTGGAAGGCCCCCATACATCAGAATGCACATAATCAAGAATCCCTTGAGTTGTGTGCTTCGCAGTCTTGAAACGGACTTTAGTCTGTTTACCAAGAACACAATACTTGCAAAAATCGAGCTTACAACTTTTGACACCATGAAACAAGTTTCTCTTGTGTAATTCTGCCATACCACGTTCACTAAGATGAGCAAGGCGCATATGCCACAATTTTGTCGTATCATCACAGGACTCCACAGAGTGAACTCCACCTGCAACGGTACTCCCTAACAATCTGTAGATATTCCCTGCAGTCATCTTGCCTTTCATCACAGTCAATGCTCCTTTAACAATCCGAATGGTTTCCCTATCCTCGTCAGCCTTAGGGATAAAACCATTCTTGTGCAAAGTGCCCAAGGAAATCAAATTCTTCTTCAAGTCTGGGATATGTCGAACACCACTCAACGTCCGAACAGAGCCATCGTGCATCTTAATTCTGACATCACCAATACCAACAATATTGCAACATCGATCATCACCCAAATAAACCGAACCATAATTAACCGGCCTGTATGTCGAAAACCATTCCCTATTTGGCGTGATGTGATAAGAACATCCAGAATCAAGAATCCAAGCATCCGTCAATTGTGTCGTTGAAATTGAAAGCATATCACCCTCACTACAATCAGAATTATCATCCTCGACCACGTTCACAGACTTGGATGAGCCATCACGCTTCTCATCAGTCTGCTTTTTCAACTTCGGACAGTCTCGCTTCATATGTCCCGCCTCCTTGCACTTGTAACAGTGAATCGTCTTCTTATCCCTGGATTTGGATCTGGAATTCCGCTTCCCGGACCCTGTCTTCTCTGGCTTCCGTCCACGATCTCGATTACCCTTGACATATAAGCTATCGGATTGAGAGCTTTCCCCTGCATTCTGCTTCCGCTGGTTGTGAGCCAACAAGGCTGCAGTAATCTCCTCAACGTTGATAGTCTATTTCCCATATGTAAGAGTAGTCACCATGTGTTCGTAAGAGGGAGGCAACGAACACAATAGAATCATCGCTCTGTCTTCATCCTCAATTTTCACATCAAGCCGAGCCAGATCAGAAACTATTTGATTGAAGACATTCACGTGTTGCGCCAAATCGTGATCGTCCTGCATCTTCAGCCCATACAGTCGCTGCTTCAGATACAGTTTTGTCGTTAAGGATTTGGACATAAACTGACTTTCCAACTTCCTCCAAATTTCGTCTGGAGACGATAGATGCATGACGTGATACATGACCTCGTCCGCCAAGCATAATCGTATGGTTCCTGCCGCTCACTGCTGCAATTCTTCCCAATCTTCCTCATCCATCGACGCCGGCTTTGTAGGTCGCAAAGCCTTCAAGATCCCTTGCTGCGCCAATAGATCCTTCACCCTCGTTTGCCATAATCCGAAGTTACCCTGACCATCGAATTTCGCGACTTCGAATTTTGCTCCTGACATCTGATACCAATTGTTGATGAAAACGGGTAAAGAAAACAAAAGAACATGAGAATTTTACGAGGTTCGACAATGTGCTTACGTCCTCGGTGCCTAGGCGGCGCTAGAAGTTTTATTCAATGATATTTTTAGGTCTAGGTTACATCTCTATTTATAATAGAAAACCCTGGTACATAATTACAAAATCAACCCTGTACCGTACCGCGGGGGCTACGCCCCCGCACCCCCAACCCACATAATTCGTAACCCCACAACAAGACTTTTTATGAGCCATACATAACAAATAGATTGATTGTCATGTTCAGATTCATTAGGGATGTGTTGTGTGGCTTCATTATAACCATGAGTAGGGGCATCGAGCTCAATTGGCACATCATGAATGACAATTAAATGATCTGACTAAACACACCTAGTGGAGCCTTTGACTATTGGTGAAACTTTATGGATAAATGGAAACACCTCCTCATTAAAAACAACACTCCGAGATACAAATATTCTTCTATTTTCATCCATGCATTGATACTCGTGATGAATGAGAGAATAACCAAGGAACACGCAAGGCTTTCAGTGAAAATCCATCTTATGTTTGTTAAAGGGCTTGAGATGTGGAAAACACTGTCAACCAAAAGTTTTAAGAAATTCAGTCATAAGGTTTATCATAAAGCTTGTGAAAAGGTGACAAATTCTCGAGCAGCTTGGAGGGCATTCTATTGACAAGAGACACAACACTGAGAACTATATGAGACCATAATGCTAATAGAAGTAATCCTTAAGCTAGTAAAGTGAGAGCAGTTTCTATAATGTGCCTGTGTTTTCTTTCTACAACACCATTTTGTTAGGAGGTATGAAGACATGACCTCCTGATTTTTATGCCAAGCTTGCATGACATAGCTTTCAAAAATCTAAACTCTCCACCACCATCGATTTACAAAGCTTGAATAATTGAGGATAAATGATTTCTATCTAAAGCAACAAACATTTCAAACGCAACTAAAACTTCACTTTTATTTTTCAGAACATAAACCCAGTTGTTCCTGGTATATATGTCCACAAAAGTGGCAAAATAATTAAATCCACTAGAAGTTACTAGGGCATGTCCCCATACATCGATTCAAGAAGCTCAAATGAACAACTATACATTATTTGAGAAGCTGGAAAAGGTAAGACATATCTTTTGTCCATTTGACAGGCTATATATATACTAGTTTTGTCTATATGTAAAGGTTTATTAAAAACCAACTTCACTAACTCACCTCAGCTGCTGGATGACCCAACCTCCTATGCCATATCCAAAACTCTACAGTATCTTTGATACTAGTGTTGTAAACTACTGCTGACTCTTGAAGATCCTGGCAATCAAATTATAAAGACCATCATCCAGTCTTCCCTTCATCAGCACATCGTTTGTGCATTCATCTTTAACATTACAAATATTGGCAGGAGATTCAAAATAAATTGAGTTATCACGAGTAAATTTTGAAACTAATAATATTTTTTTGGTGTAATTTGTGACACAAATAATGTTTGATCAACCAACAAGTTCCTAGATGCAGTGTGAATCAGCTTTTGACCAATGTGACTAATTATAACAGATGAATCATTACCTAACTGAACCTTACCACTTCCTGTGTATGACTACTTGTTTGTAAGCGAGAACAAGTCACTAGTCACATGATGTGTGGCTCCTGAGTCAAAAAACCATTTCGAATAGTTCAGCGAACCATCATTCATTAGGGCCTTCACATGAATATTCTAATTCGACTCTATGTCAGACAGGCCCCCATCGCCTGAGTTTTGACTTACAAAAAGATTATGTTGCGATGATACCCCTTTAAAATTTCGATTAAACCGATGCCAACACCTATCAACAAGGAGTCCAAGTATTCCATAAAGCTGACATTGTTGCCTTGGCCTTCCTTTGTACTTACCACCAATACTATTACTAGATTTAGATCCTCCAAAATGTTTATGTGATTGAACAACATTGATTTACTTGTTCACCAAGAATCAGAATTCGAGTTGTACCGAATAAAATTCACTCATACAAGAAATCGTGAGGTATCTTCAAGTCATGATTCAACATCAATCAGAATAGAAATCACATTTTCCAAGGTAAATATCTCTCGACTTATTGTTATGACTACAACGGTTGGCTCATACTCCACAGATAAACCATAAAGTATGATAGCGATATGATCTATATTAGGAGATAGAACTCTCACATGTAGTCAACATATTGCATATTTTTTTAATGGACGTCGTGTAATCTACCATAGATTTTGTACCTTTCTTCATTGATCGAAGATGACAATGCAATGCCATTGTCTTTGTTGTAGAAAGATTAGAATATAATCTGGTAACCGCATTCCAAACAACTGTTGTGGACTCAACCCCTACTAGCTGAGGTAAAATATTGAAACTGACCGTTGAAAGAAGTCAAGAAGCTAAGGAACTATCTTGTTTAACATACCAAAGGTAGGCGGAGTTGATGATCTGCTCACTGGCATTGTTGAGAGACAATTTGACTGGAACATGTATGGATTTATCAAGATAGTTTTCAAGCTCAAGCCCTCCAATAGTAAGTATCACTTGTTGCTTCCACAACAGACAGTTCGAATTTGTTAAACATTGATTCTTGTGTTTGCAAAGACGTTCAAGCTGGAGCCAAATAACCTGATCATAATCAAGAGCATGAACGACTGCGGTAGTATTTGCCATGAATTTGCGAGGACTCAAAAACACAACAAGAAGAATATGAAGAAGAAAAGATGCAACAGTTAACAAGCAATGCACATTGGAGCACTTTCGAGTTCTAGAGGCGATTGATACCATATTAAAAAATAGAAATTGCGAAAAGAAATTGATCTTTTATAGTATTAGCAACGTCTTTGATCATACAAAATGTTAGTCTATATAAAAACTAAGGGAGAGGATTACTAAATACAATCCTTCAGTTACAATAACTTAACCACCTTGCCAGTTGGATCCGCATGGGTCGGGTTGAGGCGGATTTTTTTGTCTACCCGACCCAACCCGAGAACAATGACTCATCCACCCGAATTTCGACCCGACCCGCATAATATATACTCTCCACCCGACCCGACTTTTTGAAATAAAATCTGAACCCGACCCGACCCGAAATAATAAAAAAAATATTTTTATTCAATAAAAGCAATGATATAATTGAAAAAAATAATATATAGAGGGGTATTATTGTAATTATTACTAAATATATAAGGTAAAATTATTTTTCCGGGTCAAGTCGAGTATTTTTCACGCTAAACCCAAATCCGACCAGGCCCGAACATCACCTTTAAAAAAGGGCCAAACCCGACCATAACCCAAATATTTTAAAAAAACCAATTCGACCGGGTCGGATCGGAATCCATCGGATTCGAGTCTCATGCCCATCCCTACTTGCCACGTGTACTAACTATCTAACCAACTAGCCATGTGTAACAGGAGCTTAATATCTCTAATACTATTAACATTATCATTGTTTTCAAGCACTAGCTCGACGATATAATATTTTAAGCATTGACTAGATGACATAATGTAAATGGAGAGTCGATGCACCAAATACAGTCAAATGATCAATCTCAGTTAACGAGTTAACACCCGATTCATACTACCTTCAACTTTTTAGTTAGAAAACAAATTTGCAACATATGATGATATGCAACAATTTTGTAACATTTAATAATTGAAGATTCAACAAAATATCATTCTATAATTTTATGTATTTTAATCTTTATTCTAGACCGACTCGTGTAAAGAAAATTTGTAATTTTGAATTGTAATTTTGTCTTTTTCTATGTCTGGATTTTTTGCATTTGTGGTTCACAATAACAGGCGAGCCCACTGTCGTAATCGGTTTTCGTCCGGGCACGAATTTTTTACTTGGCGGGAAAAGTGATGTGAATAAATGGTTTTGATTTAAAAATGTTTTTTGGAGTCGCCATCGACCTTTTGGATCAGGTAGGTCGAATACCTAAAAATTATCTTTTAAAAGAGTTTTTAAGAAAACATCAGTTAAAAGATAAACTGGTCTGTGTTTTAACCAAAAATTCGTTCTTTTTAATAATAAAAGGGATTCGTGGTCAATTACGTTTGGGGAAGGATTAGCACCCCATAACGCCCAAAATTGGTACTAATTAATTACAAATTGTCTCTATTATTGGAAATTTAAAAATTCAAAAATATATTTAATTCATAATCATGTTATTTCAAATATAATATAACTATATTTTTAAATAAGATATTTATTTACTTAGAAATATCAGAAAATGACTTATAGGTGCTTTAAGACAGCTATTTTCTTAATATTTAAAAAATAAATAAATATTAATAAAATATTTATCTAAAAATAATAAAAAATATTTATTTATTTAAAAATATCAGAAAATGGACATCCAGTTACTTTAAGACTGTCCTTTCTTAATATTGAAAAATAAATAAATATAAAAAATAATAATTTTTCCTTAGCAAATAATTTAAATAAAAAAATATTTATTTTTTGGTTTTTATAAGTACAATATTTACTTATTTTTAAAATACCAGAATAGGACATCTAGTTGCTTTAAGACTACCTTTTTCTTTGATATTTAAAAATAAATATTATTATAAAATTATAATATTGTATTTCATGTAAATATTAGTGAATAAAAGATAAATAAATAAATAAAATACTATATTTAAAGTATAGGATCAAAATAAAATCAATACTATATGGTATTTTATTATTAATATAATATTAAGTAAAAAAACAATAATGATCAAAATAAAAGAAATTGAAAGAAATAATATTAAATTGCAAAATATTAAAACTTATGGTTAAATTAAAAATATAAGTGACTAAAATATAAAACTCAAAATCCTAATTCGAAATACATAAAATATGGGTATTAAAAGTATAATTTAAACATAATAATAATATGCGACTAGAATAAAGAAAATTAGAACTATAGGTGTAAATAATAAAATAAAAACTTATGGTAAAAATAATTAATGATTAATTATAAGCTATAAAACTTAAATGCTCTAACTCGAAATATTATAAAATTTGAGCGCTAACAGTGTGATTTAACCTATATTAGTTATTCGGGATTGAAATATTAAATATAAAAATATGAGGGACTAAATATGATATTTATCCTAAATATATAAATATTTACTGATTAATGACTAAAACATAATATATTAAAATTCGAATACCAAATTAAAATAAATAAAAATAACTGGTGGTGACTATTTTGTAAAGATTACAAACATGGAACACCGCGAAAGGGGTTTACCCCTTAGGAAATTACAGAAACACCCTCCCCAAAATGGCATCGTTTGGGAGAGGGTATTTAAACCCTTAAATGGCCGACCATAGGGCCATCTTCCTTCATTTTCTTCTTTGGTTCTCTCTCTAAAGGAGAGAACCCTCTCACTTCTCTCTAGTTTCCTCCACTGGAGGAACGGTGGTCATCGGTCGACCGCCGTGAACCACCATCGACATACACCACCGGCCACCATCTGCAGGACCAAAAATTTCAAACCTACCCCAAATCGGCCCTCTTTAAAACCTAAAGTCGAATCTAGCCTTCTTTCCTTCTAAAACCCCCTATTTTACCTTAGATCTAAAATAAACCGAAGTGGTTACCTTCGGTTATTTGGATCTTCGGCGATGTTGGAAAGCTCTGATGGTCGAGGTAAGGCTCTCGGTTTTTTTCTTTTGGTTTGACACTGTTTGGGATCGTTGCTATTTCTTTTCCCTTTTTTCTATTTTACTATCCTCGTCGTTTTGTTGTGTTCTCCATGGCTGCTGGTTGCTCTCCTGCTGTTTTCTGTCTGTTCTCGGTTGTTGTCCTTTTCTTTGTTGCTGCGTCGGTTGTTCTTCGTCTCCTCTCTTGCTCTCTGTCTCTTCTTTTGCAGGATTCAGTGGCTTTTATAGCCACCATGATGTTCTATTTGGACCGGTTCCGAGAGGAAAACCTCGGTGAGTCACCAAAGCTAGGCTGGTGACTCATTGTAGGGATGGTTGTAGGCTGCCATCTGGCGTTCTGGAGTCTTCCTTGATGCGGCGGCGTGGTAGCAAGGCATCGGCAGCATCTGGAGCGTCAACGTGGAGACGGCGACTGAGGTCTTCTGGAATCATCGGTGGCTGGGACGTGGCCCTAGAAGCTAGGGTTTAGAAACCCTAGGGTTTTCAATCTGGAATCCTTTGGGCCGTTGGATCTTGCCAGATCCAACGACTGTGATCAATGGTGGCGGCTGGAATAAGGCATAAACCTTAATATGGTTTAGGGTTCCATTATTGGGCTTGTTGGGCTTCGGGATTATTGGGCCTCTGATGTAATTTATAATATATATATATATATTTATTTAATAATAAATAATAATAATATATATTATATTAATAATTATTATTATTATATTTATGAAAAAATTAATGTCTACAGCTGCCCCTCTTTGCTCATTCTTGTGTTAACAAGAATAGAGCAAAGACGAAAAAGACAATAATTTTTTCATTTGGCCTCTATTGAGTAGGACGGAAATGTTTGAAAACATCATGCACTGAAGGGCTTACAGATGACCCGAAGGTTTTGAAAACATCAAGCACTGAAGGGCTTATAGATGACCCGAAGGTTTTTGAAAACATCATGCACTGAAGGGCTTACAGATGACCCGAAGGTTTTTGAAAACATCATGAACTGAAGGGCTTACAGATGACCCGAAGGTTTTTTGAAAACATCATGCACTGAAGGGCTTACAGATGACCCAAAGGTTTTTTGAAAATATCATGCACTGAAGGGCTTACAGATGACCCGAAGGTTTTTTGAAAACATCATGCACTGAAGGGCTTACAGATGACCCGAAGGTTTTAAAAACATCATGCACTAAAGGGCTTACAGATGACCCGAAGGTTTTTTGAAAACATCATGCACTGAAGGGCTTACAGATGACCCGAAGGTTTTTTGAAAACATCATGGACTGAAGGGCTTATAGATGACCCGAAGGTTTTGAAAACATCATGCACTGAAGGGATTACAGATGACCCGAAGGTTTTGAAAACATCATGCACTGAAGGGCTTACAGATGACTCGAAGGTTTTTTTAAAACATCATGCACTGAAGGGCTTACAGATGACCCGAAGGTTTTTTGAAAACATCATGCACTGAAGGGCTTACAGATGATCCGAAGGTTTTGATAACGAAGGGCTTACAGATGTGGGAAATAGTTTACTAAGTAAGAAACTATGAAAATCGTTTTCTTACTATTCAACAATTTCATTTTTAGAAAAGATTAAATGAGAAATTTTGGAAAGCGTTTTCTCATTGAAATAATTTGTTGATTGGGTAACATGCCCCAAAATAAAGATAATGCTCATTCTTGTGAATTGCGTCCATCTATTCTTTAGATGTTTGTGTGAATCCTGTATTTGAGGTTTTGAATTCTACCTTCTTCTTGTAAGGTATTTTTTCATCTATGAATCTTCTTGTTCATACGAAGATCTGTAAAATTTCATGTTTGAATGCACTCAGATGTATCGATGTAATGCATTGTCTATTGTGTAAATGATGTTCTTATGAATGCATGAATATTGATGCAATCTTCATTTGACTTCAAAGTGGTGAACTTTGTCTTCCTTCACTTGATCATTTATTTCCAGGGTTACCTTTGGATATCAGTATAGCAACTTATGCTATCAAGCTTGTATCTCTCTAAAACCATCTGATCAACTTGTATCTTTGTGTCTTCTTTATTTCATTTAAGTCTCAGAAGAAATGTTTCATTTATGGAACTCTTGCCGTAATCAGAACTATGATCTTGATGCCCCATTTTGTCTGGATAAAACTTACTTTCTTTGTCTGGACTTGTGTAGAAATCCAATAAAGCTTTCATCTTTGAAAAGAGAATCTATCATCTTTAAAGAGATAGGCTATCATCTTTGAAGAAAGAGTCTATCATCTTTGAAAAGTGTAGATGTAGATATGTCATACTCAGCAGGGATTAATTAGGAGAGCAATGTCTGTTCTGATTTGACTTTTGCAACACATTATAAGGAGGATGTATCCTGATTCCTTTCATGTCTCCACATCTAATTAGATCTCGAACAAGGCAACTTTTCATTCAACTTTAGTTGGCTCCGCTAGTTTTTATTGTAAAATATTTGACAACACATTCATCATTGCTTGTGATTTTTGCACAGATGTTTCGTAAACATTTAACAATACATTCATCATTTCCTTTGGTTTCTGCTCGGATTGATGTTCAGGGAAACTCTTTGTACAGTGTTCAAAGCTTTTGTATGATGTCACCAGACCATTTGAGAACAAAATTCAGTGGGAATACAAATAAGATGCTGGCATGACCAAAAAGTTGATCAAATTCACAAAATATGCTAGTGTCGAATTGAATAAGAGATACCAACTGCTTTTGATATCATCTCGAGCAAGTGTGATACCGATCATGTTTTTCTTCCATAATGAGTGTTGTAGGAAGTAGAAACATATCAGCTATAGGAGCCATGTAAGTAACGATATCCATGAAATTATTGCTGATGGGGATGAAACGCACATGATAAAACCAAAATAGATGAAAACTCAGTTCACCCTGGCTGGCAATGATAACACCGGGAATAAGAATAAAATTCAAACAAGAACTGATGTGTACAACAACTTCGTAACCTCAACAGTATGGTTGAAATTAATTGCCAGGAATCTCAAAGAAATATTTACAATCATCACTGACACACAAAAGACCATGTTCAAAGTCGATATCTTAAGGAACTTTTCCCGGGATCGAGTAGTTTGTATGGGGACCATCTTTATCCATGTAACCGTGATGTAGTTAAAAAAGGAACACGCTGTCATGTGACACATGGTTAAGAAGATTGGGTATTTGAAACCATACTTGATGAGTAGATATTTGTTCAACAATAGGACCCTAATGCAACTACTTGATGAACGAAGCAATCATGTATAATCAGCTCGACTATCATTGCTTCACCATTTTCATTCTTCATACCTTTTTACCTCAATGGAAATATTTACTCAAATCAATGATCTTTCTGTAAGATGATATGGAGTTTCAGTATGCCCCAAAATTGGCTAATACAAACATTCAAAATGTGCCAACATTCTTGATTCTGATTGAAATGAGCTTTCAGCATGCCCTAATATTTGCTGATTGTTGACGTGAGCTTTCAAAATGCCCCACATGTATCTGTCTGAAGTAACCTTTAAAGTGCCCCAACATTTGCTGATACAGATGTTAAAAGTGAGCTCAACCTTACTTCTTGCTGAGATGAGCCTCCAAGAATGCCCAAATATTCATATTACTATGAGCCTTCAAAATGCCGCACCATTTTACTTCTGGTTGAAATGGGCTTTCAAGATGTTCTGCATGGATCTGTTTGAATTGGGCCATCAAAATGCCCCCAACCTTCTAAACTATAAGGCTCACTTTTAATGTCTGTTTGACTTGAATATCATGATCCTCACGAGGTTCAATTTTGCTAATGCCCTATTGAGGGTACTCGTGGCTCTATCCGTGCCCCAAATCTGTTTATCTTGAATGCTCTTATTCTGGTGTTACAAAACAGCATTGTTGTCAAGTAATTTGAGGAATTCTCTTCATGTTGTCACAAACTTTAAGAAGTAATCAATCATTCTGACAGAAATGTCTGAGATATGTGCCTCTTCTGAATGAGGTGCCCATTTATTAGTCTAGAGGGATCTAGTCGGACAGAATTGTATAGATCGATTGGTAATTCATTCCAGGTTGACACAATGAACCTTGTTTTCAGTGAAGGTTCTTGAAAAGTCCGCACCCATGCAACATGTTGATTCTGATAACTACTCATCTGATTATGAAACGATCTTTTAAGATGATTTCATAGATATTGATAGTTCTTCTGATACCGAGGAAATCCTGAATTCTGATGAGGAGAATAAACTGTTATACTTGATGAAAATAGGGTACTCAGAGGCTGAGGCTTCAATAGCCATGGAGAAATGTGATCCGAATTCATCAATTGCAGAGTTGACAGATTTTATATGTGATGCTCAAATGGTTAGGGCTGCTGACACACTTCTTCCGGTAGAAGATAGGAAACCATTATGCAATGACCCAATTACAAGAAAAGGCGAAACTCGGGCTATGATTTTTGGAAAAGGATGAAGCAGAGGAAGCTTGAAAAGAAGCTTCTTAATAAAGACAATCGTGCATTTCATCTTTTAAATCTAATTATTGGTTTTGGGGTTTCTACCAAATCTGATCAGATAACTCAAAGAACACTTCCAGAAAATGCTATTGGGCCTCCTTATTTCTACTACGAGAACGTGGCACTTGCTCCAGTTGATGTTTGGATTGGAATGTCACAGTACTTATTCAATGTAGAGCTAGAATGTGTAGAATCGAAGCATTTTTGTGCTGCCCAGAAACGGGGCTATATTCATAATCTGCCAATCGAGAACAAATTTCCTCTTATTCTGCTTACTCCACGCACCATACATGATATTTTTCCATTGACAAAGAAATGGTGGCCTTCCTGGGATCCAAGAACAAAGTTGAACTGTTTACAAACATGTACATGAAGTGCCAAATTGACAGAAATGATCTGTAAGGCTCTTGAAGCTTATGACGATGAGCCACCTTCGAGTGTCCAGAAGTATGTTCTTGATGAGTACTGAAAATGGAATCTGGTATGGGTTGGAAGGAATAAAATTGTTCCACTTGAACCTGATGAGGTGGAAATACTTCTAGGTTTCCCTAAAAACCATACACGAGGAGAAGGATCTGCTAGAGACATATTCTCCGGTGATATCAATGTACTGTCTCTTTTCTATGGGATTAGTGGTACAAAGGTTGCCTTCTATTGTCTTGGCATACCTTTGAAAGCAAATGTGCAAGAACTGAATGATGATAAGCAATTGATGAGTAGATTTGGTGAATTCAACCTTGTTGTTGGCGGCATCCAGCGTAACAACCTTACCGGAAGACATACACATCATCGGGATGAACTTGAAGATTTTTGTTGGTGCATTTTCTTGCAATGACTGATACAGTGACTGGCTCTTCTGCTACTTCAAGATAAACACCTCCATATCCCACTCTTCCCGAACCATGGAAAGGTTTAGTTGAAATGGGCTTTCAGTATCTCCCTTTAAAACAAGGTAATCATTTTTGATAAGTTGCTGATAATGTCACAGGAAAGCATCATAAGTTCAATTCTCCAAACTTTTTGGCTTCTCAGACCACTTGATTTCAAGAGTGCTTCATCATTTTGGCCTGACTTATTCTTTCTCTTCAATAGAGGTAGAATAGGCAACAACTTGCTTCAAGGACCTTTCTCACTTGAGACTGTCCTGTTTGAAAATGTTTTTTATCCTTTCTTTATTGAAGACTAACAGAATTTTGTAAAGTATTTCCCTTTACAGGTTCACAATATAATGAAATCATAAGACATGAAATTAATAAATATCAAATAAATCAACTACTCTTTTAAATCATTCAAAAATCATAGTCTTATGGCAAGTGTCAAAATTATTGACTGATTTAAGGTGTAGGTTGATTCTGGTAAAGTAAGGTCTCTCAGGTTGGTCAAGTATATATGTCTATTTGGGTTTCCAATAACTTGAAGAAATGGTTGTTATGCTCATCTAATGGAGATACTTCTTGGCTCCAGAATCTCAGGAACGTCTTTGGGATATGCGGTGCTTTATCAAGAGCTTAAGATCGTCTCTTATGTCGTTGTTGCATCATTCAATATTTGAGCCGCCTTTTCAGGTTTCAACTCGAATCCTCCTTTGGTTCCAAGATGTTATTTAAAAATTTACATCTTGAACCCCCATTTTATCATTTTTCATATCATGCATTAAAGATTTAAAAAAACAATTTTGTAAATAAAAATCAATCCTGAGAGGCGGAATGAAATCTGAAGATAGTCCCTTTCACATAGAAATCCATGTATGATTAGAATGGACTTTTCAGGTACGTAACATAAGTCAGGGCTTATGGTTACGAAAGAAAGGGATAAAAAGGCTCAAACAAGTGTTTAAGGGTAATTAAACCAAGGATCAATTCTGATGCCTTTAATCTTGCCTTGCTTGACTTGGATCTGCTTTGCTGAGGGTTTTTTCATAAGATTTATTCATCTCCAGCATTTCTTGTGCTTCTTTTTGAATATGAATCTTTGAACTTATTGCACTTGATCAACCTTGTAACTTGAGGCTCAATGAGTCACCCATATTGATTTAATTTTTTCTTTCCTTTTTTTCTTTTTCTTTTTTTTTTTGTTTTGTTTTTTTTTTTGAATGAGTATATGACTCCAATTGCTTTGAGAACCTCCTTTTCCTCTTGTATTTTGAAAATTCTTTCGTTATTCTTGAATGGAGTGATCTTCAAGCACTTTACATTTGATCTACCTTGTAGTTCAAAACTCTCTTCATTTCATGAAGATTTGCCTTCGTAATTGACAATCAGAATGGGATATCCTTTTTCTTGCCTTCCAAGGTGGAGGGTGATCCTTGGTTAAGGTTGGATCAGAAAAAAAATATTATAGGCTCAAAAGGGGACAACAGGGGATATATATATATATATATATATATTTGAAAGGATAAATGAAACAATATCGTTCGTCATCTCATACATAGAAGCCTTTGTAAAATGAATTATCCCCAGGGGGATGAATATTCAAGATTAATCTTTATTTACATGAAAAAAATGTAATTAATGCATGATATATTTATTTAAATCAATCTTTTTTCCCTCTTCTTTGAGTATTCCCCAATCACTCGAAATTGTCTTCGATAATTTGATCCATGATGCCTCATCTCGTCTCTTCTTGCAGGAAGATTTACGGATAATTTGAAAGTTTGGTTCTTTTGAGGTCTTTTGGTTCATGATGGTTTTGTATATGGAAGGACAAAGGTGTGACTTTAGAAGTCGTGTATATAGTGGAAGGTAATGAACCAATCAACTCTACCGGAGAAGGTAAACATTTGGATTTGGTGTCTCAAAAACAAGTAGAAACATGACTTTAAAGTCTTAGATAAATGTATGGTCAAGATTTGATTTTGACGAGGGTCAAGTAATTGGCATTGGATGGGATATGAAATGTATAATTTTACCACTTGCCAAAGATCTATAATTCTTGAAAAAGAATATTTAATCTACTTGATACTCAAAATTTTCAAAATTAAAATTTAATTCCTTGCTCATAACCATAAAAGTAACACAAGTTTATTTATCGTAACAAGACAGAGAAAGGAACAAAAAACAAGTTCAAACATGATGCTGAAAATAGAAAGTACTACAGTGGTAGATATCAACTTCCACTTGTTTATTTATTATGCATCATTACTCCTCTAATGTTGGGTGTGTAACAGGATCAGGGTCTTTGTCCTCACTTGCCCCCCATTTCTTGATCATTTCTCTTATCTGGGCTAGTTTGGATGATTCCTCAGACGTACCAATCTCTATTTCTTTCTTAGTAGCTTTGTGGTCAGATCTTATCTCCTCGTTTAGCGGTTGGAATTTGGGCTCAAAATAATCTTTATTAGTGACAATAGTTTTGTCCCGGTTCTGAACACATATTGTAGCTGTGTTTGGCGTAGTATTTGTCATGTTCTCTAAACTGCCCAAAGTTTCATATGTCTTCAGGAAGTCTGATATGGGTGTTTGAGATGTTTTCATGGTTGCATCTTCCCAGTTTATTTTTAAACCTACAGGCCAATCTCTGATTACATCCATGGGAACCTTTTTTCTTTGATTTCCTTTACCATTTTCTCATGCCTGATATTTTTCACAGGATTCAATCATATTAGTCTCGGTCGAGGCAATAATTTCTGAATGTTGAACTTTAACCCCTTCTTTTACCTTGCATTTTTGAATTGCTTGCTCTAAAGGATCTTGGAAATTTCCCTCAAGATTATCAGGAACATTAGTTGAACAACTTGGAATTCCAGTCTGATTTATCCAAAGAACATCCTTATAGGTCCAATTCTCATTTGGAGGCCACTGTGACTGAACAAGTCGTGGAGTAGTTAATTTGGCTGAGAACATTTTTGAATGCAATTTTTCACCTGAACAGTGGAAATGAGGAAATTGAAAACTCTGCACATTCTTTTTCTTCTTGATCAACCTTTGACCCTTTTCTATGCCCCTTTTCTTTGGGTAAAGCTTATTTCCTACAACGAAACTTTTTTCATTCATTGATTCTTCATTCACCATTAATTCATCCCTGCCCTTAGGGATCAAATCTTGAAGCTGTCCTGAATTACCATGCTCTTTAATAGGTTCTTGATCATCAGACACTATCACATCAAACTCATTATCATTCAGAACCTCATTTATAGCCTTCACAACGGGATCCTCTAAGGGCTTTCCTCCATAGATCATATCATTCATCATGCTCATTAACATGGTCATTTGTTCTGTTGAATCAACCTGGAACTTTTTTGCATGATCAGTCATTTCTTGTTGAGTCTTGATAAGTTGCTCTTGTAATTTCTCGATTCTACCAACCCTTGCTAGAATCTCATTTATGGCTATTATCCCTCTTCAGGAAGACCAAGTTAGCTCCACTTTGATTTCAAAAATTCTGTCATGGAATTCTCCACGAATTATTCCACGTTGTCATGATTAAATGTATGTAAAATAGTTTGTAATAAAATGTAATTATACAAAGATGCAAATACAAAAATGAAAATGTAAATACAAACGTAAAAACGTAAAAATGCAAAGATGCAAATGTGAATATATGAATGTAACAATAAGAATGCAAATTGTACAAACAAAAGCAAACATAAAAGTATAAATACAAAACGAAAATGCAAAGATGTGAAATGCAAATGCATGTATGAAAAGGTGTTACTCAAGAGTGATCATCTTAGAACAGATTTCATTAAACACAAAAGTTTCCGTGCATCAAACAAAACTTTTACATGTAGGGGATAGCTTTTACTCCTAATTTCTCTATTTCCCTTAAAAGCCATTTTATTTTCCACTCATGTTCAAGTGTGGAGTTATACATCTGCTTCAATTCTCTCGCGAAGCCAGCTAAGTTCACCCACTTATGAGCCTACATTGCATGCTTGAGCAGCAACTTCTTTCTTGACATTGTCTTTTTCCTTTATTTTCTGTGTCAAATCTCGAAATTGTAAACAATGTTGTTCATTTTTTCGTGTGAGAGACTCTTCATGTTCAAGAAGTTCTCGTACAAGATCTCCATAATCATCTAAACATTTCTTCAATGTTTTGTTCTTGGCCATAGTGGCTTTTAATTCAGTATCGCTCTCAATCTGATGAATCTGATATGATGCTTCCATGTTGGTCATAACACTATTCAACCTTTGATTTTCGACTTGACATTTTTTCAAATTGACGCCAGTTGTATTGTGTCTTTCTTCTGTGACTCGTAAATCATGAGAAAACTTCTTGGCTCGACCTTCATTTATGCTGCAATTCTTTTTCAGTTTGGTGACCCCTGTTATCTATTCTTCTGTAGTGTTTCCTATGCCAGCTTTTTGAAAGGCTTGACTGATCTTCTGGAAATCTTCCTACATGGTTTCCATTTTGGTGCTCAATTTATTGTTTTCAATCTTTAAATGACGTATTTGAGCCTCAGATCTCAGCAAATCTTCTTCTTTCTGGACACCCCTACTGATACTTTTACCTTTGAAGACTTTTGGTATTAATTTGGCAGGACCTTCAGTTACCAAACTAGATTGATCATTTACCATAAATTGTAAGGTTCCATGATCCAAAAATCTTTGGACTCGAAGTTTGAAGGCAAGACAATTCTCAATGGTATGTCCTTGAGCTCCGGCATAATATTCACAATAAACGTTGATGTCATACCAATTCGGATACGGATGTTGGAATGGTTTTATGTAGTACGGGGCCACTTCTCGTGCTTCAAGTAGCTTCTCATATAATTCTTTATATGATATAGGGATAGCATCAAAATGAGAACCGCCTTTTGTTTTGGATTAAACCTGAGTTTTAGACGTCGGGAATAGACTAAACTTCGACGATTTCAGATCACATAATTTCTTCTCATCTCTGGGATCTTTTACAGTCGTCATCATTTCTTTGGTATCTCCAGACGATTTGTGAATACAAATAATGACTATTTGTAATTTCTCAAATTGGTTAGGATCAGAAGTCTCTTGTATATCTGAGATTGCAGGGTTATGTTCAATGAGTTCTCTCTCTTTTTGTGCATGAATCTCCTTTCCTTTGGCCAAAACAAATATTCTATCCATTATCTTAGACATCTGCTCTTTTATTTCTTGTATCTCCTTTTGCTCCTCGATGGACATACGATCTTTGGGTGCGTAGCTCTCCTCTATCCTCAAAGTTTCCTCAGGATGTATTTTCTTGGATGCATCATATTTTGTTTGATCATAAAACTTTTTGTCCATTTATGAATTCTTTCCAATTTGATGAACAGTCTTTCAAGTTAACACCTTTTGGTTATGCCATGATCATGCAATGCAGACAAAAGAATATAAACAAATTAGAGTAATGTAACATGCATGGAAAAAATAAGAAAAAATAAAATAGTTAGTGCCAATTAATGGAAAGAAAAGAAATTATATCTATTATGGTATATAATATATCCTAACCTCATGCTTTCTAGTTCCATGCTTTGTTTGGAAAAATTAACCTAACCGCATGATTACTAGTTCACATGCATTTATTTAGGAAAAAGAATGAAATAAATTAAAAGCTAAAACTTATTTCTCCTTTGTGTAAACCTATGGATAGAGGTTCAGTACTGTCTTAGATCAGGAGAATTTCTAAGGTTTATTATATGCAGGGTTTTGGTTCTAAGAGTAAAGGTACTCGAATTGTCCTTGTTAGTGCCCCCTTGGGCTACCAACCCTCAATCCTAGTCCACTACAGACTTAAGTGGATCGAGTTCAATTCGAGGGGACACATTTCTCTATCCCTGACACAGAGAATAAATTCCCACGAAGACAAAGAGCATATGAACCCCAAAAGCTACTTGCTAGACTGACATGGAGAATAAATTCTCACGAAGACGTCACTTTCATTCCCACTTAAAATGGACAAATCTCAATTATAGAGATTAAATAATGCAATGCACGTGTTGTGTGTGAGGAGAAATGTTCAAACCTCTGATAAACAAATAAATAATGAAATTTAATATTTGAAAATAAAATAAAAATCTTAAAAAATAATATACATATAAATATTATGAAAATAATAAGTACATATTAAATATATGAATTTTTAATTTCTAATTAATAGAGACAATTTATAATTCATTTAAAAGCTTGACCGGTCCCCAGCGGAGTCGCCAAGCTGTCGTAACCGGTTTTCGCCCGGGCACAAATTTTTTACTTGGCGGGAAAAGTGATGTGAATAAATGGTTTTGATTTAAAAATGTTTTTTGGAGTCGCCATCGACCTTTTGGATCAGGTAGGCCGAATACCTAAAAATTATCTTTTAAAAGAGTTTTTAAGAAAACATCAGTTAAAAGATAAACTGGTCTGCGTTTTAACCAAAAATTATTTCTTTTTAATAATAAAAGGGATTCGTGGTCGATTATGTTTGGGGAAGGATTAGCACCCCTATAATGCCCAAAATTAGTACTCATTAATTACAAATTGTCTCTATTATTGGAAATTTAATAATTCAAAAATATATTTAATTCATAATCCTGTTATTTCAAATATAATACAACTATATTTTTAAATAAGATATTTATTTACTTAGAAATATCAGAAAAGAGCTTCTAGGTGTTTTAAGACAACTCTTTTCTTAATATTAAAAAAATAAATAAAAATAAATAAAATATTTATCTAAAAATAATAAAAAATATTTATTTATTTAAAAATATCAGAAAATGGACATCCAGTTACTTTAAGACTGTCCTTTCTTAATATTGAAAAATAAATAAATATAAAAAAAATAATATTTTTCCTTAGCAAATAATTTAAATAAAACAATATGTATTTTCTGGTTTTTATAAGTAAAATATTTACTTATTTTTAAAATACCAAAATAGGGCATCTAGTTGCTTTAAGATTGTCCTTTTCTTTGATATTTAAAAATAAATATTATTATAAAATTATAATATTGTATTTCATGTAAATATTAGTGAATAAAACATAAATAAATAAATAAAATATTGTATTTAAAGTATAGGATCAAAATAAAATTAATACTATATGGTATTTTATTATTAATATAATATTAAGTAAAAAAACAATAATGATCAAAATAAAATAAATTGAAAGCAATAATATTAAATTGCAAAATATTAAAACTTATGGTTAAATTAAAAATATAAGTGACTAAAATATAAAACTCAAAATCCTAATTCGAAATACATAAAATATGGGTATTAAAAGTATAATTTAAACATAATAATAATATGTGACTAGAATATAGAAAATTAAAACTATAGGTGTAAATAATAAAATAAAAACTTATGGTAAAAATAATTAATGATTAAATTATAAGATATAAAACTTAAATGCTCTAACTCGAAATATTATAAAATTTGAGCGCTAACAGTGTGATTTAACCTTTATTAGTTATTCGGGATTGAAATATTAAATATAAAAATATGAGGGACTAAATATGATATTTATCCTAAATATATAAATATTTACTGATTAATGACTAAAACATAATATATTAAAATTCACATACCAAATTAAAATAAATAAAAATAACTGGTGGTGACTATTTTATAAAGATTACAAACATGGAACACCGCGGAAGGGGTTTACCCCTTAGGAAATTACAGAAACACCCTCCTCAAAATGGCGTCGTTTGGGAGAGGGTATTTAAACCCTTAAATGGCCGGCCATAGGGCCATCTTGCTTCATTTTCTTCTTTGGTTCTCTCTCTAAGGGAGAGAACCCTCTCCCTTCTCTCTAGTTTCCTCCACTGGAGGAACGGTGGTCACCGGTCGACCGCCGTGAACCACCATGGACATCCACCGTCGGCCACCATCCGCGGTGGCCGAAAATTTCAAACCTACCCCAAATTGGCCATCTTTAAAAACTAAAGTCGAATCTAGCCTTCTTCCCTTCTAAAACCCCCTATTTTACCTTAGATCTAAAATAAACCGAAGTGGTTACCTTCGGTTATTTGGATCTCCGGCGATGTTGGAAAGCTCTGATGGTCGAGGTAAGGCTCTCGATTTTTTTTCTTTTGGTTTGACACTGTTTGGGATCGTTGCTATTTCTTTTCCCTTTTTTTCTGTTTTACTATCCTCGTCGTTTTGCTGTGTTCTCCATGGCTGTTGGTTGCTCTCCTACTATTTTCTGTCTGCTCTCGGTTGCTGTCCTTTTCTTTGTTGCTATGTCGGTTGTTCTTCGTCTCCTCTCTTGCTCTCTGTCTCTTCTTTTGCAGGATTCGGTGGCTTTTATAGCCACCATGATGTTCTGTTTGGACCGGTCCCGAGAGGAAAACCTCGGTGGGTCACCAAAGCTAGGCTGGTGACTCATCGTAGGGATGGTTGTGGGCTGCCATCTGGCGTTCTAGAGTCTTCCTTGAGGCGGAGGCGTGGAAGCAAGGCGTCGGCAGCATCTGGAGCGTCAACATGGAGGCGGCAACTGGGGACTTCTGGAATCATCAGCGGCTGGGACATGGCCCTAGAAGCTAGGGTTTAGAAACCCTAGGGTTTTCAATCTGGAATCCTTTGGGCCGTTGGATCTTGCCAGATCCAACGACTGTGATCAATGGCGGCTGCTAGAATGAGGCACAAACCTTAATCTGGTTTAGGGTTCCATTGTTGGGCTTATTAGGCTTCGGCATTATTGGGCCTCTGATGTAATTTGTAATATATATATATTTATTTAATAATAAATAATAATAATAATAATATATATTATATTAATAATAATTATTATTATATTTATGAAAAAATTAATGTCTGGCAAAATCCAGTAACCATACACTTTGAAAATTCCAACTCTAGTTCTTGCCATTCAAATTCTAGCATAATCCAGAAACACAAGACGCATGCAAATACTAAGTCTAATATATGCACGACAAGTCTGCACCATACCTCATTAGCTCTAATATCAGTAGTGCATACGGTGCCACGTAAGAAGGGTTGAATTGCGACCACACTCGTCACCTGGACAGGCCCATTATATTATTTAAATCCAACGAATTTCAGTCTATTTTGAATTTGATTTCTTATTTATAATTTTTTTTAAAATTTTGAACTTATTTTCTTCTGGCAGAAATAAAAGTAATTAATTTTATTAAGAAATTTAAAATATCAAAAATGACAATAAAAACTTAAAATTAGAATCATAAATTAAATACATAATTCAGATATTTTTATATAATCAATAATACAAGAAATTAATTATTTAAGATTATGTAAGAAGCACACAATAAAAATGTGAAATCTCATAAAAAAACTTTAACGAAAAGTAAATAAGAATAAATTTGACTGTTACGAAAAACTAACAACAATAGTAATATAAACTAATAAAAAACCACTAATAAATACAAATAGAATCAAATATAGTAAAAAATCTATCTACAAATTCTTTTAATAGAACTCAATTGTTATTAGAAAAAAGAATTCAAGTGTAATTATATGTCACTATAGGATTAAATTAAGTATAATTAAAATACTAATATATTCTTTAATTTAATAAAGGTTGAGAATTAAAGTAATTATAGTATATTTAATAATTGTGTTTCATTAATTTCGTTATTCATACTTTATTATAATCATGGTTATATTTTCATCTATTTTTTTCATTTCACCATGTTGAACATATTAGCAGCCGGCGGCTTTTATTATGCTCAAAAGGGGGTTGCTAAGGGGTAATTTTTTTTTATTTTGTTATAGGAATAATTACAAAATTGAGTCATTGAACTTTAGGGTATTTTCAAATATTAGTCCCTAAGCTTCAACTATAAATACCCTAGCTCATTTAACTTCAAAATCATCCTAAAATCCCAAATCATTTTCTTTCTCCCAATACTAGAGAGCTTTCTTGTGAGTAGTGAGTGTTTTGTAAACACCTATAAATTTTCTCTCTTAGTAAAAGATATGCAGCAGTTCAGAGACGTAAGCAAAATTAGCTGAACTCTGTTATCAATTTCGGATATTATTTTTCCGCTTTTATTTCGCATTCTCACTAATCTGGTTATAGGGAAATTACTTGTACTCGTTTATTTTCCAACAACTGGTATCAGAGCTATTGGTTGTGAATTTTGTCAATTTTTTGGTGAGGTTACTATTCATTACTATTCACATGAATAGTAAATTTCGTGAATAGTGAAAATTTTGTCGGCGATACGAATTTGTTGACGGAGGTGTTCTAATACACGGCGGTTCGCGAAAATTGTCAGAACGATCCAAACGAAGCCAGATTCGAGTGTGAACGATGACTGCAGACGAAGGGAAGGTGAAAATTGAAAAGTTCGATGGTGCAAACTTTGGCTTTTGGAAGATGCAGATTGAAGATTTTTTGTACCAGAAAAATCTATATCAACCTCTCTCAGGAAAGCAACCAGAGGGCATGAAGAATGAAAACTGGGCTCTTCTCGACAGACAAGCCCTCGGAGTTATTCGACTGACGTTATCCCGAAATGTTACTTTCAACATAGAAAAGGAAAAGACCATGGCGAGTCTTATGGCGGCTCTCTCCAGTATGTATGAGAAGCCATCGGCCTCAAACAAAGTTCACTTAATGAGACGATTATTCAATTTGCGGATGGCGGAAGGGGTATCAGTGGCTCAACACTTGAATGAACTCAACACAATCACAATCCAGTTGAGTTCCGTGGAAATTGATTTTGATGATGAAGTTCGAGCTTTAATTCTCTTATCATCTCTACTAGACAGTTGGAATGCTACTGTTACAGCAGTCAACAGCTCGTCGGGAAACAACAAATTAAAATTCGACGATGTTCGGGATCTGGTACTGAGCGAAGAAATTCGACGGAAAGAATCGGGTGAAGCATCAACCTCCTCAGCCTTGCACACGGAGTCCAGAGGGAGGACTTCATAAAGAAATTCAAATCGTGGCAGATCCAAATCCAAAAGGGGAAAATCAAGAACGAGAAAGAAATATTATACCTGTTATAATTGTGGCAAGAAGGGTCACTTTAAAAGAGATTGCCAAGCACCAAAGAAAGATACCGGCGCACAGGAATCTGCCAACATGACAGAGTAGATAGATGATGAATGATTCTAAGCGTCAACAGTCCGATTGAATCATGGATCTTGGATTCAGGGGCATCTTTCCACTCCACCCCATGCCGAGAAATCATAGAGAACTATGTTAGTGGTGATTTTGGGAAGGTTCATCTAGCTGATGATGAAACCTTGAAGATCGTCGGAAAAGGAGACATCCGATTAAAGTTGCCAAACCAGACCACATAGACGCTGAAAGGAGTAAGACATATTCATGGCCTCAAAAGAAATTTGATTTTGTAGGACAACTTGATGAAGAAGGATATAACACAACATTTTCAGGCTGTGAATGAAAGATTACCAAAGGAGCACTCGTCATTGCTCGTGGTAAGAAGACTGGTACTCTCTATGTAACCTCAAATTTAGAGAATATCATTGCAGTAGCAGATGTTGATGGAAAATCAAACCTATGGCACCAAAGGCTTGGCCATATAAGCGAGAAAGGGATGAAGACACTTTTGTCAAAAGGGAAGCTGCTGGATCTAAATAGTGTAGATGTCGGACTATGCGAGGATTGCATCTTTGGCAAAAAAAAGAAAGTCAGTTTTGCAAAGATTGGCAAGACACCCAAGGAAGAAAAGTTAGAGTTTGTTCATATTGACGTATAGGGACCATTTCCAGTTCCATCTCTTGCAAGCTCATTATATTATGTCACATTCATCGATGATTCTACAAGGAAGGTGTGGATTTGTTTTCTGAAGAAGAAATCAGAAGTCTTTGATACCTTCAGAAAATGGAAGGCCATGGTAGAAAATGAGACTGGTTTGAAAGTCAAGCAGTTGAGGTCTGACAATAGAGGAGGGTACAAAAATAGAAGATTCAGAGATTTCTACACAAACAATGGGATCAAGATGGAGACAACAGTTCCCATGACACCGCAACAGAATGGCGTAGTAGAGCGCATGGACATAACTCTGAATGAACGTGCAAGAAGTATGAGAATACATGCCGGATTGCCCAAATTTCTATAGGCTGAAGCTATCAACACTGCAGCTTACCTAATCAACTGTGGGCCCTCAGTTCCTTTAGATGGTGGAATACCGGAGAAAGTTTAGAGCAAGAAAGAAATAAACCTTTCACACTTAAGAGTGTTTGGTTGTATTTCTTATGTACACATAGACTCTACTGAAAGAAGTAAACTTGATGCTAAGTCCAATAAATGTGCCTTTGTTGGTTATGGTGGTGATGAGTTCGGTTACCGATTTTGGGACTACGAAAATCGGAAGATCATCAGAAGTAGAGATGTCATTTTTAATGAGAATGTGATGTACAAAGACAGGTCAACCATAGAATCCAGTAGCTCAAATATCGAAGCTGAAACAAAGGAATTTGCTGAGTTCGAGGAGATTTCTAGAAATGATGTTCAGATCAATCCTGAAGCAGTTCAAGAAGAACCATGCACACCAGAACTAAGACGCTCCTCCAGAATTCCTAAACCAACCCAGCGTTATTCGTCTTCTTTGCACTACTTGTTGCTGACTGACAATGGTGAACCAGAGTGCTATGATGAAGCAATACAGGTGGAGGATTCAGTCAAGTGGGAGTCTTCCATGAAAGATGAGATGGACTCGCTTATGTCAAATCAGACGTGGGAATTAGCAGAATTACCACCAGGCAAGAAAGCGCTCCACAACAAGTGGATTTACAGGATCAAAGAAGAGCACGATGGGAGAAAACGCTACAAAGCGAGATTGGTTGTCAAAGGTTTTTAGCAAAAAGAAGGTATTGACTACAATGAAATTTTATCTCCAGTCGTGAAACTGTCTACAATGTTGAAAAATTGTAGCTGCAGAAAATCTACATCTTGAACAGTTAGATGTAAAGACAGCTTTCCTTCATGGTGATTTGGAGGAAGAAATCTATATGAGGCAGCCAGAAGGCTTCATAGAGGCATGCAAGAAAAACCTGGTAAGCAGGTTGAAGAAGAGCTTGTATGGTTTAAAACATGCTCCTAGACAGTGGTACAAGAAGTTCGATAGTTTCATGAGTATTAATGGTTTTACCATATGCCAAGCAGATCATTGTTGCTACATCAAGAAGTTCGACAACAACTTCATTATTTTATTGTTGTATGTTGATGACATGATTGTTGCAGGTTCAGACATGCAAGAGATTATAAACTTGAAACAAAAATTGTCGAAGCAGTTTGCAATGAAAGATCTGGGTGCTGCAAAGCAGATTCTTAGGATGAGGATCAAGAGAGACACAAAGTCGGGGACTTTGATGTTATCACAGGCTGAGTACATCAACAAAGTACTCTCCATGTTCAACATGCAAGATGCTAAACCAGTAAGTACACCTTTAGGTGTTTACTTTAGACTCTCCAAAGAACAGTCACCAAAGACGGAGGAAGAACGTGCACACATGGTGAAGGTGTCGTATGCCTCAGCAATTGGAAGTCTAATGTATGCCATGGTTTGTACCAAACCAGATATTGCTCATGCAGTGGGAGCTGTTAGCTGGTACATGAATAATCCAGGCAAGATACACTGGGAAGCTGTCAAATGGATCGTCAGATATCTGCGAGGCAGTACAAACAAAGCACTTTGTTTCAAAGGTGGAGATACGATACTGACAGGCTATGTAGATGCTGACTTAGCCAGAAATGTTGACATCAGAAAGAGCACTACATGGTATATCTATACTCTAGGAGGAACCGCAATGAGTTGGGTTTCTCAACTACAGAAGATAGTTGCTCTCTCCACAACTGAAGCAGAATATGTCGCTGTTACGGAAGCCAGCAAGGAGATGGTTTGGCTCCAAAGTTTCTTGGAAGAGTTAGGCAAGAAACAAGAGAACAATATTTTGTATTGCGATAGTCAAAGTGCTATACATCTAGCGAAGAATCCGTCTTTTCATTCCAGGACGAAGCACATACAATTGCGATATCATTTTATCCGGTCTCTTCTGGAAGATGGGATTTTAAAACTTGAAAAGATTAGTAGAGGTCAAAATCCGGAAGACATGTTGACAAAGACGGTGACTACGGACAAACTGAAGTTGTGTTCATCTTCAGTTGGCATGCTAGAATAACATGACCAAAAATGCTGCTGCATTGATCGAGGTGTGAAGACAGATTAAAATCAGTCTTCAAGTGGGAGATTGTTGAACATATTAGTAGTCGGCAACTTTTATTATGGTAAAAAAGGGGCTGCTAAGGGGGGCTGCTAAGGGATAATTTTTTATTATTTTGTAATAGGGATAATTATAAAATTGAGTCATTAAACTTTAGGGTATTTTCAAATATTAGTCCCTAAGCTTCAACTATAAATACCCTAGCTCATTTAGCTTCAAAATCATCCCAAATCATTTTCTTTCTCCCAATACTAGAGAGTTTTCTTGTGAGTAGTGAGTGTTTTGTAAACACCTGTAATTTTTCTCTCTTAGTAAAAGATCTGCAGCAGTCTGGAGACGTAAGCAAAATTGGCTGAACTCCATTATCAATTTCGGGTATTATTTTTCTGCTTTTATTTCGTATTCTCACTAATTTAGTTATAGGGAAATTACTCATACTCGTTTATTTCCCAACACACCATCTCTTGATTTCTTATTTTTTGTATTTATAAATTTTTGTGTTGTTTATTTGATATTTTTCCTCTTTTATAATAATAAGTGTAGTTTTTCTTCTGTAAGTTTTAGTGTGTTTACTTAATTATCTTATTTATTTAATCCGAGTTGGATTTTTCTAACTGATTCTCTTATATTAATATATATTATCGATCATTTTAAATGAACCGTGCCTAAATTATGATAAATTATATTTGAACGTCTTATCATTATTATATTTATCTTTATATTAATGTATAAAAATAAATAATTAATATGATTAGTTAATTTTAAAAAAAGTAAATAATTAGTATGATTAGTTAATTTTAGATTTTGTATAATTAAAGAATGTGTATAATTACACCTTATATCGGTTTTCAATTTAAAACAGTTTAAACCTAAATTAAAAAAAACTAAAATATTAAAATTTGATGATTAAATTGAATTGATTTAAGTTTAAATTTAAGTAATCGAATCATATTTCCAAATTAGAATCATGATGGGAAGATCTAATACCACGTCAATTGGATAAGATGATTACATTATTTGAATCCAACGAATTTCAGTCCATTTTTTTTTTGGTTTCTTACTTAATAAATTTGATTTTTTTATAATCACCTCAATCGATTAATCTAGATTAGGGACTGCAGACGAAGGTGATTCTCTCAATCCAATTTACTCAATTTACAAATGACAAGATTCAAAAAATTATTATTTAATATGGTATTAATATAAATAAATAAATTTATAAGTGATCTTAAGATGATAATATATGTTTATGTTCATTTACTCTAAATTAAAAAAATTAAATATACATATAAAACTATTTTAAATGTATCAACTAAACGGTCTTAATGATTAAAGAAATGAACTTAAAATATTTAATTTTTAAATAACAAAATTATATTATAATTGATAAAAATATAATTATCTGATGGATAATAATAAAATTTTAAAATTATTTATATTTTAAAAACAAATGAATTACGATGATTATAAACAATTCATCCTTTTAATTTAGACGGAAATTCACAATTAATAAGCGAATGATTGTTGATAAAGTCTTCATGATTCCGTAGAAGAGGAATACGTAAAGGTGAAGTTGCTTTATCTCCCACTCTCGACCTTGATCGAAAAATTTTGTATAATATTATCAAATGAATATGTAAATGACAATAAGAATATTTTGTTTATATTTTGTATAATAAAATAAAAATAATTATTATCTAATCATTGACTAATTAATCTCAAATTATGGATATAATTTTCAACTGATGTTTATCTTCTTGGTCTCATTATATTTCACAACTTATTTACTATTATTCTATTAGTTTCACCATTATCTGTCCTCTCTTTCTATATATAAAAGCAGAACCAGATTGCTTCTTTTGTCCCCTTAAGGAATCTCTCTCTCTTAAATTATTATACATTGTTTCTTTCGAAGAAGAACATCAGATTCTCCATTACAAACAAAAATAAAAGCTTCCTCTGTTTTGTTTTAAAGTTCACATAGAGGAGAATTATCAGCTAACTGGTATGTTATCCAAACATTTCTACGTATAATTACTGTATTTCCCCTTATCTTTTTTTTTTTGGGGTTTGATTCTGTTTTGAAGTTTGGATTGATCATCTTTACATCCCATGGATCTCTGCTTCAAAGATTCCCCTGTTTTTTCTTTGAACTTTACATAAGTTATGAAGAAGATGCTTGATTTTCTAATCATTAAGACCTTTTCTAGAATTGAATTTTCAATCTTCCTTGAAACAAGAGAACTTTTGTTTTTTGTTTCCTTGAAATTCTCACCTGGTTCGATGTTCATAAAGCTGCGTCTGGGTTGTTGTCTGTCAAATTGACATGACAGGGTTTAATGTGGTGTTTTTTGTTGTTGAAGAAGAAATTGATGTTTGGTTTTTTATGTTCTTGAAAATAAATTAACAAAAAAGAGAGTTTGTTCTTGAGGTAACCCCACCATCGGAAGATGAGTTTTATCGATGTGATTAGAGGAGAATGGTGGTGGAGCTGATTAAAGTGTTTGATGGCAGCTTCTGTGGTTGAGTTCACCAGTTCTTACGAACCACGAGTTATATCTATATAACACGGTTTCCTAAAGATGAAGCTATGGGACATTTGTACTAATTCCTCATCAAATTTGACAGATTTTGGCAGCAAATGGCCATGGAGCAGTGCTCGGAGAAGTGGAACGATTCGCCTGTTACTGATGATAATCCGACGACAGCCTTCGACTGCAACATCTGCCTCGACTCGGTTCAGGATCCGGTGGTCACGCTTTGTGGCCACCTCTATTGCTGGCCCTGCATCTACAAATGGCTTCATTTTGAGGACCAAGGCTGGAAACAGCACCAATGTCCTGTATGCAAGGCTGAAGTATCGGATGCCACATTGATTCCGCTCTACGGCCGGGGCGTAACAACTAAGGAATCTAAGACCGAGACTTCCCGATTCGGTATGAACATACCGAAGCGGCCTCTCGGTCCTAACTGGGACATTGGCACGATACAACGATTGCCGAATTCTACCAACAGTATGCAGTTTCATCATCATGGATATTCATATCAACCACAAGTGTACTACCCCGGACAGGATGGCTATCCAGCTTCGGCGGTGCTAAGTACCGGTGGCATGTCGATAAATGTACCGGATCCAGTGATCCGAATGTTCGGCGAAATGGTATACACTAGAGTATTTGGGGACTCAGATAGGAACTTTTATACGTATCCGAGCTCGTACAATCTAGCTGGGATCACTAGCCATAGGATCAGACGGCACGTAATGCAAGCAGATAAATCACTGGGAAGGCTAAGTGTTTTCCTCTTCTGCTGCTTATTCCTATGTCTACTTTTGTTCTGAACTTCCTTCTCCATTTCCCATTTCAGACACTGTATAGAAAGACCCGAGTATTTCAGACACTGTTTAGAAAGACCCGAGTATATATATGCACTAATATGTAAAGAGATGTGAATTGCAAGTTATGAGTAATTATATTTCGTGTTTCTCAAATTACGTTTCGAAGTTATCAGCGTACGAATGATTCTCGATTATAGAATGTTGTTTTGTTGAGTCTCCTGATTATCAAAAATTATAAAATGGTTTGTCAATTATAGTATGTTGTTTTTTCAGTTTCTCGACTATTAAAATTTACAAAATGTTCACTTGACTATTCATTATGTTTCAAATTCGCTCTATTTCATTAAAAAATTGACGACGATCTGGGTTGAATGTTAATCTGTTGTTTAATATATGATAAAATCTAGTCACATAATCTGGAATGACCATCATATCTCACATAATAGATTAACATCTAACTCAGTCTTTCATTAATTTTTTAACATAAAAGGATGATTTTGGAATACAGTGAATAGTCGGATGATCATTTTATAACTTGTAACAGTTGAGAGATTCAATAAAAAGCAATATCCTATTGTCGATGACTAATTTGTAAGTTTTGATAGTTAGGAACTCAACAAAGTAATTTTTTTATAGTCGATAGACCATTTGTATATTTTAACCTAAAATAAACAATTAATCATCACATAATAAAATAAAATAAAAACAACTAAAAATTCGGATTAAGATATTGGACTAATGAAAAAAATCAATTTTTAAAAGAAAGATTTAAGGGTTATCTTTGTCATTGTAGTAGATTTAATTTATTATTTTTGCTCTTATCGTATCTTCACATTAATTTGGCTTTTAAAGTTATTTAATTATATCGTTATATACACTCCCCTAACTTAAAACCCTAAATTATAAGTTAATATTTAAGGTTTAAGATTTAGAGGTAATGAGATTGTGATTTAAGATATGGGGTTTATTATTTAGGGTTTAAAGTTGAGCAACTTCGAATGTTAAATTGATGTAAAAATACGATAAAAACGAAAGTGATAAATTAGATCTATTACCGTAGTAAAAATTACTCTTTTACCTTAAAAGAATTATGATTTTTTATTTATTTTGAAATTTACCATTATATTAAACGAATGAATGAACTTAAAATCAATAATCTAACTAATTTGATCACCTATTCCATCCGTAAAACATTACATATGACCAACTTGTGAAAGGTGAGCTTTCACATCATACAGCTGAACTAACATACAAAATGTTGTCGTTAGGCATTATTAGATGCTTATCTGCTAAGGTATCATATCTTATTTGTTTGAAAAAGGCTTTCTACCGACCTATGTGATAATGTTTTATAGGGTTATTCATCTATTTGATGTTTATATCATATCATTTTTTCAGTATCATATAAATTATATTGTCAATTTTGGAAACTGTAAAGACTTTGAGACTAAGGCTGTAGTTAACCCATTTTATTTTAAACACAAAACTCGTCCCCTTCTCTGTGACTCGAGAGAGAAACTAAGGTGGTGTTTGTTTTTGCAGAGGTAAAAGATCTGCAGTCTGCGGACCATATCTGCAGGCATCTATAGCAGAAGAGGTGGACCAAAACTCTGCAGTTTGCAAGAAGAAGACTGTTTGTTTTTTAACGTCTGCAGACTGCTAAAATGAACTGAAATATAAATAAACTGATTTTTTAAACTTAAAAGAGTTTTGCAATACTGAGATTTAAATAATTTTAGTTTTACAATACTGAAATTTAAATAATTCATACAACTACAATAATAAATTATTTAAAATAAATCTATACATATTTTAAAATAAATCAATCCATACTAATAAATTATTTAAAATAAATCAATCCATACTAATAAATTATTTAAAATAAATCAATCCATATTTTAAAATAAATCAATCTATACTAATAAATTATTTAAAATAAATCAATCCATATTTTAAAATAAATAAATCTATACTAATAAATTATTTAAAATAAATCAATTCATATTTTAAAATAAATCAATCCATACTAATAAATTATTTAAAATAAATTATTTTAAAATAAATTATTTTAAAATAAATCAATCCATATTTTATAATAATTTATTTTAAAATAAATTATTTTATAATAAATTATTTTATAATAAATTATTTTAAAATAAATTATTTTATAATAAATTATTTTAAAATAAATTATTTTATAATAAATTGTTTTAAAATAAATTGTTTTATAATAAATTATTTTAAAATAAATTATTTTAAAATAAATAACCTTATTAAATTATTTAAAATTATTTTAATAAATAACTATATTTTATAATTGTTTTTGAAGAGGTTTGAAGACCTTTGAAGACATAAAACCAAGTCTGCACCAAGAAGAGCTCGCGCAGACGTTTGAAGAGCTTCTGTCTTCTAAAAAACAAACAGTCTGCGAAGGCTAATGTCTGCGTGTGGTCTGCGCGACGCAGACATAAGTGGTTTGAAGAACTTGCATAGTGAAAACAAACACCGGCTAAAGCTCACAAATTAATTTACTTTAATAAGAACAAACCCCAATCTCAAACTAGCTAAACTTCATGCATACCGCAACGAATCTGATAAAGGCTCAAGCAACTCAAAATAAGCTTAGCGTTAGCAATTTTCCCATCATTTCCTCCACTTCTAAATACTAAAAAAAATGACAGTTAAGAAATACAAAGGAAAATCGAAAATGCATCTGGCTCAACATGTTGTTTTCCCAACATTTCCTCATCTTTCACAGCAACCAAACAAGAAAATTAGAAAGAATCACCTCATGTAATTGATTTAGAAAACAAAAGAACCCTAAATAGAGAAACACACCACTTAAAGTCTGCCAAAGAGGACGACCAGTAGTAGATCCTTGAGCTTAAACCAAAGCTGCTGAAGCTAACAGAACTTGAACTACAAAATTGGCAACCGAAATGCCACGAAAGCTTTCCATTGCCGGAAATTTTCTCATCGACTTCTGGGATCGATTGTTAAGCTGTTAATTTCAGACATGTAAATAAATTTTTGAGCTTTAGTTTTTCTCTCAGTAACACAGAAGGGAGGTTGGTTTTGTGTTTAAAATAAAAATGGGTTAACTACAGTCTTAGTCCCTAAAGTTTCTAAAATTTATAACTTTTAGAGTTTAGTGACCAAAATAAAAGAGAATAAAATAGTTAAGTGATTAATGATATAATTTACCCAATAGAAATTAACGGAAGTTAGGATCAAGGGTTTTTTTCGAGTTGAAGGGTCACATTAATTCAAAAACTAGGAGAGGGCCAAATTGATTTTTGGTCAGGGTTAGAAGGCTTGTAAGCACTTGAAGCCAGGCCAACCAGTTTGGGTTCCGATTGGAGGGGTTCCTGAGACTGTTGGTGTTGGGTTGGGTTCTACGAGTGGGATGGTGGAGCAGGTGGGGGATGTTGTTGTAGATTGTCCTGTGCAGGAGCTGGTCTCGGAGGTGGGCCAAATTCCTATGGTGGTTGTTGTGAGTCAGGCTATTCAAGAGGAGGTCCCGACTGGTCAAATATCAGAGTTGAGCTCGGATCAGTCGGGTTATGTTGATATGGTTGAGCCTACTGTTATTGATAAGGGGAAACGAAGTATGGACCAGCCTAGTCCTTCTCCTATTGATGCTCGACAGAGTCGAGAGGCTGCAAAAGGAGTATTTATTTTGATGCAAGGCTTAAGAAGAATACTCGTAAAGGGAAGAAGCAGGGTGAGTCTTCTTCCTCTATTATATCATGAAGCTCTTTTTTCGAATATTAGGGGGTTTAACAGCCTCCTAAAGAATAAGGGGGTGCTAGAAAGAATTTGTTACCTTGATATTGATATGGTGTGTTTGTTAGAGACTAGGGTAAAGGGGTGTAATATACAATCTATTTGGGATAAGTATTTTGTAGATTGGAAAGAGTTTCACAACTATGCTTGTTCGGACCTTGGAAAGATTTGGTTTCTTTGTAAGAGGACGGTTGATGTAGTGGAAGTTGTTATCTCGAACCAGTGTGTTACATGTTTGGTTCGTGGTGAGGTGCTTAGTTTTTATGTTTCTGTTGTGTATAGGTTTAATCTTGGGGTTGATAGGACGAGGCTTTGGCAACATTTAGAGGGCATTAAACAAATTGTTGGGGATTCTCCTTGGATGGCAACTGGTGATTTTAATATTGTTACTTCTCAAGAGGAAAGTTTTACGACTATTGGTAACTCTTTATTGCGTGATATTTAGGTTTTAATGTTTGTATTAATTTGGTGGGGTTGTTAGACCATGCCTTTAGGGGGCCTGTTTTAACCTGGTCTAATCCGCATGAGAATGTTTTTCTTGTAAGGAAGTTAGATAGGGTGTTGGTTTCAGTCTCTTGGATGGTGGCTTTTCCTTATACTCAGGTTGAATTTCTTGCGCCTGGTTTATAAAATCATTGTCCAGGGATGGTGTGGATGAATAAGAGGCAGGAGTCCCTTCCTAAGCCATTTTGTTTTTTTAATTTCTGGACTAGGGATTCATATTTTCTTAGAATTGTTGGTGATAGTTGGAGTTTGCCTGTTCATGTTGATAATCCTATGAGGAGGTTGTTTATTAAGCTTAAAAGGCTTAAGCCTGAGTTGGGAAAGTTGAATATGAGTAGATATGGGCAAATTTCTCTACAGGTTAAAAGGAAGAAGGATGAGTTGGAAAAAATTCAATTGGAAGTTCTCTCTTCTCCTTTGGATAAGGATTTGCAAGCCCACGAGAGAGTTGTGTATGATGAGTACAAAAAGTTGTTGACGTGGAAGAGAACTTCTTGAAACAGAAGGCTCGTGCTCATCGGGTGCAGGAGGGTGATCAAAAAACCCGATTTTTCGATTTTATGGTGGTTGTGAATCAAAATAAGCAAGCAATCTGATATTTAGTGAACGATCAGGGTCATGTTTTGAAATCTCAAGCTCATATTGTTGATGAAGCAGTTTCTTTCTTTAGTAATATGTTGGGGAAAATGGATTGTTCTGTTATTGGTGTTGATGCTGGCCTCCTTAGAAGAATTTTGGGAGTTAATTTTTCAGAATCTGTGAAAGAGTGTATGCAAATTAGGGTGTATAGAGAAGAAATTCAAGCTGTTATGTTTTCCCAGGATTTTGATAAGGCTCATGGGCCTGATGGATACACCTCTTTTTTTTTTAAAAAAAAAGTGGCTTGGGACATTGTTGGGGAGGACTTGGTTCAAGTCATCTTGTTTTTCTTTGAGAAAGCCCAATTGTTTCCTTATTTTAACGTAACCACTCTTGTGTTGGTCCCTAAGAAGATCAACCCTAGTCACATGTGGGAATTCAGGCCTATTTCATGTTGTAACGTTGTGTATAAGTGTATTACTCTGGTTATGGTTGCAAGGATTTAGCGTTTCTTACTTGAGGTTATTTCAAGAAGTCAAAGCGACTTTATCCCTAGTAGGAGCATCATAGACAATACACTAATGGCGCAGGAGTTGTTGAAAAGGTATAATCGTGTTTCCCTTTCCCCTCGGTGTGCTTTGAAGCTTGATCTGCATAAGACATTTGTCTTAGTTGACTGGGGTTTTTTAATTGTTGTTCTTGAGGCCCTTGAGACCCATAAAGTGATGATTGATTGGGTCAAGGAGTGTGTCTCCATGACATCTTTTTATGTTTCTTGTAATGGTGGATTGGTTGGTTTTTTAAGAGTGCTAAGGGGGTGAGAAATGGGGATCTTTTGTCCCCCAATCTCTTTGTTATGTCCATGATCGTTTTGCCCAAACTTCTTGATACAACAGTTGAGCATGGTATGTTCTAGTACCATCCTAAATGCCATAGAGTTCATCTTCTAAATGTAACACCCTAATACAATTAGACCCGAAAATCCATAGATTATAATGTTACACAAGACTACCGAAATAGTGACCCAAAATTTTCTTTTCAAACTGCTTGTAAATCTATGAAATTTAAACATTCATAATGTAATATAAAAACATAATAATAAACTAGGTCTACAAATAATGGGGAGCACCCAAAATAAATCCGCAAAATATTACAAAATATCGAGTTTCATAAGAGTTACGATTGAATTCATAACAAGGTCCATAACAATACATGCCCTCTAAAGATGACTCAAGACATACTCTGAAAGGTCTCTGGGAATCTGATCTGCTGCACTGGAATATCTGATGACGATAGCTCCCCACGACCTGCTCCCTAAGAACCTACGCATAGAAACATATTCCGAACGCTGAGCTTACGAGCTCAGTGCCTCACTGAAAAATGTATTATACTATATGCATTCACTAGATGAAGTGACAAATGTCACATATATAAGTGTACAACTAATGGATTGCTAATTTGTGGTTGGCATCATGGTACGGCTCATGCACCCCTCTAACACTGCCGAAGCACCATGGGGTACTCATGGGTGAAATCCAAAATTCTGCATCAGAACGTACACCCACTGACTTACTCCATCGAGTGTTGGGCCATCTATGCTAATCAGTTGTTGTAGTGTCGTGGAACTTACTTGGATCCACTGATTGTTGTATTTCTGCTAAAAGGAACTCGGGTGTCCTTATTGTGTCCCGAACGTCAACCAAGGCTAGTTTTATGTAAACCTATCCATTTATGTTTCTACTGTTATAATATTAATTATTGTTCTCGCTTGAAGTCTTATTTGATGATATACTGAAGTGTTGGGGTACCTTGAGTCTAATTCCCTTAAAAATTGGCCTTTTGTCTAAAATAAATTGAAAGTATCAATACTAGCCCAAGAGTATTAACACTCCTGCAAAAGTTTCGATACTTTATATAAGTATCGATACTTTTAAACATTTTGTTCTACCTAGTTATAAACTATTTTGAAACTTTCTAGGAGTTTTTGAAACCCAAAGTATCGATACTCTTGAAATAGTATCGATACTCTTGCCCAGAAACTCATGAGTTTTCTCGAGAAGAAGAAAAAGTTTCGATACTATCCCTCTAGTATCGAAACTCAACCTGTAGAGAGAATAAAATAGGTGCAAAAGCTCCTATTCTACTATCCCAAAGACCTTAGTAAGGTCCCCCAAAAATATTAATGTTTTATGAAGATACAAATAAGCATAAATAGGGCCTTAGACATGTTTATAACTCTAAAACATGAAATCTACAATGGGAATGCTTCAAGCTTATGCAACCTACTACATTTTATATAAATGACTTACATATGGTATAGTTGAGTCAAGAGTGAGTTACCTTTGATGTTATACTGCTGGAAACGTCAAAGGCTCAGCCCAATGTATGTTTTTCCTTCCCCTTAGCTTTGGAGCCTTCGCCAACCTCTTACACTAAACAAAACCAAACACAAGGGTTACTAACTATTGTTAAGGATTAAGGAGGGTTTTAAAACACTTCATTAGGCTAGAAATATCCGAGAAATGGGTTGGAACCATCTAGTTTCTTAAACCCTTCTAAAACCTATTTTTACAACTATGGTGAAATGGGTGTCTTGAGAGCTTGATACAAAGCTTGGGATCATGATTCTTACCTTTATGTTGCTAAACTAGGGTTGCAAGACTACCAGGTTTCTACCTTTACTTGATTCTTTGAGAGGAAGAAAGAGCTATGAAGATGAAGATTTGAAGAGGAATAAGAGACAAATGATAGTTAAGAAAAAAAGGGTGTCTCAGACGTGATATTACCAAGCAAATAAAGATTTTAGCCTTGATTTTGAACAAGGGTAACATTGTATATTTGGTCCCTCCAATTCTGATTGTAGATTAAAAACACCCTTTTTATTTCACTATTAGGCTCAAGTCAAGCCCAATTCCTCTTCAATTTGGGTCAAGGCTTCCTACAAGCTAAGGAATTAAACCAAGGCATATCTCGGGTTAGCCCAATACTTCTAACCCGAGATTTAGGGCGTTACAACTCTTCCCTCCTAAATAAAATTCCGTCCTCAAAATTTACCTGGGTAGAAGATGCGAGGATATTGAAGCTTCATGTCCTCCTCTATTTCCCATATCGCTTCTTCAATGCCATGGTTCCTCCATAGCACTTAGACCAAAGGAATCCTCTTGTTCCTTAACTCCTTAACTTCGCTCGCCAAGATTATGACTGGTTCTTCTGAATAGGTCATATCCGAGCTGACCTCAATCTGCTCTAAGGGTATGATGTGCGAAAGGTCAGAGCGGTATCTTCTGAGCATAGATACATGGAACACAATGGAACACATTGTGAATGCGCTTCAAATCTGGTGGTAAAGCTAGCCTGTAAGCTACTGGTCCAATTTTCTCAAGCACCTCGTAAGGTCCTATGAAACGAGGAGTCAACTTGCCCTTGTGCCCGAAGTAGAGCACCTCCTTTCTAGGGGAAACCTTGAGGAATACTTTGTCCCCAACTAAAAACTCGATGTCCTTACACTCAAATTGAACCTTCTCTTCGGTCTCTTTAATTAAGTCTAGGCCTACAATCTTACCCTCACTGAGCACAGTCCAACAAAACGGAGTCCTACACTTCCGACCATGCAAGGCCTCGTACGGAGCCATCTAAATGCTCGATTAAAAATTGTTGTTGTAGGCAAACTCCACTAATGGAAAGTGGTCCTCCCAGCTACCCTCTAGATCGATGATAGTATACCTGAGCATGTCCTCGAGAATCTATATAACTCGTTCTAACTGGCCATCTGTCTAAGGATGAAAAGTGGTGCTGAAGTGTAGTCGAGTGTCTAGGGACTCATGAAGAGTTTCCTAGAAACGAGGATCCCTGTTTGAAATGATAAAAGTCGGTACACCGTGCAACCTCACTACCTCACGGATATACAATTGAGCTAACCTCTCTAAGGTATAGTCCATCCTAATTGGGAGAAAGTGAACTGATTTGGTTAGACGGTCTACTATGACCCAAACTACGCCATGTCTCTGTCTGGTCATTGGTAACCCAGTCAAAAAGTCCATGGTCACCCTGTCTCATTTCCATTGAGGTATCCAAATGGGCTGAAGCAAACTTGAGGGAACATGGTGTTCCGCCTTAACCTGCTGACACACTAGACATATGGTGACAAACTCTGATACTTCCCTTTTCATGCCCGACCAATAGAATAGTCTGCGAAGCTCCTGGTACATCTTGTTACTTCCCGGGTGTATGGAGAGTGGACTGTAGTGTACTTCATGGATAATCTTACTGTGCAACTGAGCGTCTGCGATTATAAACAACCGACCCTTGAAGTATAGCACATCTCTATCTCAACCGATCATCTGAACTTTGTAGCCTCTTGACTTCAGCTACCAACTCTGGCTCGACTCGTAAATCAGGTAGCAAACCATCATCACTATATAAACCATCATCAGCTACCTACTTAAGGCGTCTGCCACCATATTCACCTTTCCTGGATGATAATATATCACACAGTCATATTCCTTAAGCAACTCAACCCATCTGCGCTGTCTGAGGTTCAACTCCTTCTAAGTGTGAAGATACTTGAGGCTCTTGTGATCGGTGAAGGATATGATGCTTCTCACCAAAAAGATAGTGTCGCCAAATCTTCAAAGCGAATACTACTACTGCTTGTTCAAGGACATGAGTAGGGTAATTACGCTCATAAGGCTTAAGCTGATGGGACGCGTAAGCTACAACTTTACCCTCTTGCATTAAGAAACATCCAAGTCGATTCAATGAAGCATTGCTGAAAACTGTGAAGTCCTTACCCGACCCTGGTTGGGTCAACACTAGGCTTTGGGTCAAGATGACCTTTAACTGCTCGAATTTCTCCTACCGCCTCTCATCCCAAACAAAGGGAATTCTCTTCTAAAGTAATTTGGTTAAGGGGGTTGATATCATCAAGAAACCCTAAACAAAATGACGATAATACCTGATTAACCCGATAAAATTATTCACCTCAGAAACATTCTTAAGGGATTTCCATTCAACTATAGCCCAAATTTTCTGAGGGTTGACTCTAATGCTGTCAGCTGAAACGACATGCCCCAAGAATGCTACCTCTTATAGCCAAAATTCGTACTTCCCGAACTTGGAATACAATTGTCTGTCTCTGAGGGTTTCAAGTATGATACGAAGATGTTGATCATGCTCGTCATCTGATCAGAAGTACACCAGTATGTCGTCTATAAACACCACCACGAAATGGTCCAAGAATAGGTGGAAAACGTGATTCATTAGGTCCATGAATGCCGTCAAGGTGTTGGTGAGTCCAAACAACATCATTAAGAACTCATAATAACTATACCTTGTTTTGAAAGCCATCTTCGTCACGTCCTCATCTTTGAATTTCAACTGATAGTAGTCTGATCACAGATCAATATTTGAGAAGACATATGCCCCTCTGAACTGGTTAAAGAGGTCGTCTATCTTGGGGAGTGGGTAACAGTTCTTGATGGTCAACTTTTTTAACTACTTTTAGTCGATGCGCAACCTCATCGATCCATTTTTTTTCTTAACAAATGGGATCAACGATCCCCAAGGAGAGATACTCAGTCGAATGAAACCATTCTCTAGTAACTTCTGAATCTGAGCTTTTAACTCCTTGAGTTTAGTCGGTGTTATGCGATAGGGAGCAATGGACACCGGGGCTGAACCTGGCATTACTTTAATGTCGAACACCAATTAATGCTCGGGTGGAAAACCTGGTAACTCTTCTGGGAACGTATTAGGGAAATCTCGCACTACTCGAATATCCTTGAGTGTGGGTACTGAAATTTGGGTGTCAACTACATGAGCCAAGAAGTCCTCACACCCACTGTTAATCATCTTTTTGGCTTGCACTACTGATACAATCCTCGTCTGATTGGATCTCTCACTGGTCATCATCAACTTGGTTTCATTCAACGGCTCTGAGCTTAAGCCACCTGGCTTTACACCTCAAAATGGAATCGTGCTCGATTTACTAATCCATCCCTAAGATCAAGTCGAACTCCCTGAAGGGTAACTCTATCAAGTCCGCTAGAAAGGTCTAATCCTAAATCTACACTGGGCATCGTCTGAAAATTTTGTCCATCAAGATGTCTAAACCTAGTAGGCTAGAGACTCTAACACCTATCTCTAAGTTTTCTACTGAGATTTCTATTTCTTAAACTAAGTAGGAGCAGATGTAAGAATGGGTGGAACCGGGGTCTATCAATGCAGTAACTGGTAAAGAAAAGACTATAAATGTACCTGATATGACATTTGTCACGTCGTAATCCTCCCTGAATCACACTGCATACTGTCGGGAGGCCACTCTTGGCTCACCACCACCTCTAGCTGGCCCTTGGCCTCTCTGCACTAATGGTGTTGATCGATGAGTCTCCACTGATGGTGCACCCTGAGCTCTTAGGCAGTCTCTGGCGAAATGACCCATAGAGTCACAACTATAACAACCTTCATACCCCAGCCGTTTTGTCCCTGGGTGTATTTTTTCGCACCTAGAACATGGGGTAAATGTGAACCCTCCAGTCGGCTCAGTAGCAACACCCCCAGAAGCTAAGTTCAATAGCCTCCTCCTCGAATCATACTTGCCTCCATGACTCGAACTCTGCCTAGTCTTCTAGGACTATGTTGTGGGGGTCTTGATGAACCTTGACTATCTCTGGCCCTCTTGGTCGGGGCTTGCGATGGTCTCGTTGACTCGGTAGCTTTCTTGACATGACATGTAGCCTCACTAGAATACCTAGTCTGCATATCTAGGGCTCTCTCAACTACCTTCTACCTTTATTTTGAACAATGGTATAATTACTGTTGAGTTAATCGATCGATGGAATTGGCCAAGAGGGGGGTGAATTGGCAAATAAAACTTTGGTGGAAGCTTTTGCAGAAAATTAAAATGATTTGCACAGTGATTTAGAGTGGTTCAACTTTCTCAACCAAAGTCTACGTCCACTACCTTAGCTATCCACACTAAGGATTTTCCAACAAATTCACTAATTTGTTCTTTCTTTTGAGGCCAAAGAGATAACCTTACAACACCCTCAAGAATATACCCCAATTCTTGAGAACACTCTTTCTCAAAGAGAAGATTACAAATTTACAAACTTACAAGGAAATCCTCACAAGGTAGATTGTTTGCACAATTCTAGAACAGAGAAAAGAACACTAAAAAATGAATACAATTGAGTACAAGTAGTGTTCTTGAAAGAAAAATGAATATTGAATGAAAAATAGGCTTGAAATGCTTAAACTTGAGGTTTGATGTTTTCTCTTTGATTCTCTCTTGATTCTAGTTGCTTGTTGTTTCTTGTTCTTGATCAATGGCTTCTAAGCTTGTTTAAATACACCTTCAAATGATTCTGAACGTTGGGGATGCTTAGTGGAGTCAATATAGTCATTTAAGTGTGAAAACAATTAATTAAAGCAGTTGGGAGCGTCAGTGCATCGATGCATACCCATGGTGCATCGGTGCATCAGTGTAAAATTCAAATATTTTGACCGTTGGACCCTTAGTGCATCGGTTCACTAAGAGTGCATCGATGCATAAAATGCATTCAATGTTTCAAAATAGCCAGAGTGCATCGATGCACTGCTGGGGCATCGATGCATCAAATGAACTAGGTGCATCGATGCATGGTGTGTGCATCAATGCATAAAATGCATTCGATGTTCAATTTAATCCATGGTGTATCGATGCATGGATTGGTGCATCGGTGCATCACTTTGAAAATTTGATTTTAGGCTTGATTTTGGTTCAAAATACTTTGTGAAAATTGTTTCAAAAATATATTAAGTATAAAACACAATTTTACACATTTAGTAAGGTTTGAAATTGATCTTGAAAGACTTTGAGTAATAATTTGATATTCGATTAATTAAATCAAATATCTTTAGAAAGTCATTTGTAAAATCTTAAAATTCATTTAAACTTAATTTGTCATATCGAAACATCAAAATGTTTTCAAAAATCTCACCCTTTTTGATATAACAAAACATTTGTGTTATTTTAAGATTTTCTAAAATTTGAAATCAATTTTGAAAAATTACTCCCCCTTACTATAACACTTTCCCCTTTAACACTAAATATTTCTCCCTTTTTGTTAAATCAAAAAGACTTTAAAATGTTTTAAACAAGGTTTTAAAAAGCATAGCCAATTGATATATATATATATATATATATATATATATATATATATATATATATACTTAAGCTGCTAAGATCACAATCAAAAGAGATTAGCCATTAGTTCCATAATCAATATTCATAAACAAATGTGAAATGGTATAATTGGTCATATATGTCAAATATGTAAATGATGCAAAAATAAAATTAATAAACATTAAGCTCATAATGAAAATACAAACCAAACCAAATATATATATTAAGTTCAAAATCCAATCATCCAAATCATAACAAATTCAAGCATTTAATCCAAACCAAACAATCCAGAAACATAAAAAACAATCCAAGTTTGAAAAACCAAGAAAGCATAATAAGGAACCAAATCTACTCCATCGGAGGATCGGGAGGAGGAGGATAATGAGCTCGAACTTCAAGAGTGAGCGCTTCCATACGTTCACGCATCTCCCGCTGAAACTCAGTAATCTGAGACTCCATGGAGGCAAACCTCAGATCAAATGACTCCAAGAAAGATCGAAAATATGGTGGCATTTGATCTTCTTGCCGTGCTGGTTCCGGTGCAGGCTCATCATCTGGTACATGATCGTCGATATCTTGCATAAGCTGTTGAAACTCAGGATCATCGTCAGCAGCCGGTGCCGGAGGAGGAGGAGGAGCACGAGAAGAGCTAGGAGCAGTTCGTGAAGAACTCACTCCCAGAGTTTGCTTACCGGGTTGAAAGACCCAAAGACCGGTATCCTCGTCTTGTTTCCAATCCGCTTTCTTCAAGGATGTAAGATTGATTTGAATTTGGAGAGGGATAGGATTGTCGAGAGAGACGTTTAGACCGAGTTTGATAAAGAGATTAATAAGAAGACATCCATAAATCAATGTTTCAACATGTTTTGAAGGAACAATGTTTATGATATCCACTAGTTTACTGAATATAATGTGGGGCATATTTATTTTGATTTTATTTTTAATACAGTACATCCACCATAAATCCCTAGCACGAAGAGTTGAGTACCTACCTCCGGATGGTCTAAACTACCAAGAGATCATCAAATGAAGAAAACGATCGTGATGAGATCGTAGAGTACTAACACTAGAGTTTAGAACATAGGGATATTCCACATTTTCATTCTCATTATATATCCCATCATCATCTAACCCAAAACTGAAAGATATAGTCTTGGGGTCAATATTAATATATTGGCCTAAGAGATAAGATCTAATGGCTATAGTTCCACTTTGAGTTTCGTTTTGAATGCATACCACATTTGAGTAGAAAATGCGTACTAATTGTTGATAGACGATAGGTTTGAGATGAAACAATTTATCAAACTTCCAAGTTTTAAGAATCGAAAGGTATTCAGAGTCCATATCTATCATGGCTTGAAGAGAAGGAATACGCTCTTTACGGATTCTATAAGATTGGAAAGAATTTCTGTACCTAGAGTACAACTCGTCTCTACGATGCTCAGGCATATTAAAACAAGATCCTAATAGAGATGTAGGTAAAGGAGGAACGAGATTAGGAGGTTGGTTTGAACGAGAACGACTCGATGTAGTTCTAGGACGTTTGGGATTAGACATGGTGTAGAAATCGGAAAAAATAATATAACCTACAAATTGAAACAAATGTATGCAATATAATCAATCCCAAAACTCAATTGAGTCCTCAATAATTCAAGGTTCTCTAAACTGAATCCTAATGGGCAAGGTTTTGAAACTATTTGAAAATAATTTTTGTAAAATCATAATATGTATAGTTTTTATGAAAACAACATAATTAAATAAAAAAAATAAATTCAAATTTTCGATTTTTTTTATTTCAAAAATTTCTTTGAAAATTTGTGAGTTTTTTTTATTAAATTAGTTGTAAAGTCTAGTTTGTAATCATCAAACAATCAATGCCCGATAAAATGTTCATCCTATAACTAATTAAAACTAGTCCTAATATTAGAATATGATAAAATAGAGGTTTATTAGAAAAATACCTTGAAAATTTCGGATTTGAGAGGAATGAGATGTTGTGTTGCACGATTTAATGATAGTAGCAGGATATAGAGATGAAAAGCTCGAAGATTCCGACAAATTTTCAATGATTTTGAGCAAAAAGAGATTTAGAGAAAGAGAGTCGGCAAGGGAGTGTTTTTTAGGGTTTTGAAATAAAGAAGAGAATCAGGGTTTTAAGCCAAAACCCGATGGATGCATCGATGCATGGCCTTGTGCATCGATGCACATTTAAGGATGCATCAATGCACTGTTAGATGTATCGATGCATGAAGCACAAAAATGTCAAAAATCTATTTTAAACACTCAAAATGCTAAATTAATTGTCTCTAGTGGTATTGACAACTCATATATTGAAAAGTAATCATGTTCAATCAATCAAATAAATCCTTAAACTACTTTTGAACATAAAATTAATTTACATCAAGAAACTTAAACTCCCCCTAACTAATAGCAAAGAATGCAATAAAAAATTATTATTATAAGTTTTTTTATTCTTTAAAAGTGCTAAAATTATTTTAAACTCTAAGTGAAGATAGGTCAGTTAAACCTAATTCTCTCCTAAGTGTCCAAAATCTTTCTTTGTCTAAAGGTTTTGTAAAGATATCCTCTAATTGGTGCAAAGTATCAACAAATTCTAGAACTACATCTTCCTTAGCGACATGGTCTCTAATGAAGTGATGTCTAATTTCAATATGCTTAGTTCTAGAGTGTTGGATGGGATTTTTAGTGAGACAAATAGCACTAGTATTGTCACACTTGATAGGAATGATACCTACTTCAATTCCATAGTAAAAAAGTTGTTGTTTCATCCATAAAACCTGTGCACAACAACTACCAGCTGAAATGTATTCGACTTCAGTGGTAGATAAAGCAACACAATTTTGTTTCTTTGAAAACCAAGAAATCAACATATTTCCAAGGAATTGGCAAGTACCGAAGGTGCTTTTCCTATCTAATTTGCATTCTCCATAATACGCATTAGAAAAGGCATGCAAGCTAAAGCTAAAGTCTCTAGGATACCAAAGTCCTAAACTAGGAGTGTCCTTAAGTTATCTAAAGATTCTCTTAACTAGTAAATGTGATTCCTTAGGTCATGATTGAAATCTAGCACATAAGCAAACACTAAACATAATGTTCCGTCTACTTGCAGTTAGATAAAGCAAAGAGTCAATCATTGACCTATATAATTTAACATCCACATATTTACCTCTTTCATCTATGTCAGGCTTTGTCGATGAGCTCATTGGAGTGTTATATGGTTTCCCATTTTTCAGTCCAAACTTCTTGAGCATATCTTTGACGTACTTAGCTTGATTGATGAAGATGTCATCTTTTTTTTGCTTAATTTGGAGTCCCAAGAAAAATGAGAGCTCCCCCATCATGCTCATCTCGAATTCACTTTGCATTAGCTTAGAAAATTCTTGGCAAAAAAACATCATTAGTAGAACCAAATATTATATCATCAACATAAATTTGAACTACTAATAAATCTTTACCTTTATGCTTTAAAAACAATGTAGTGTCAACCTTCCCTTTTGAAAAACCTTTTTTAATTAAAAAATTTGACAATCTTTCATACCAAGCTCTAGGAGCTTGTTTTTAAACCATAAAGCGCTTTTGTCAATTTAAGAACATGATTTGGAAATTTTAAATCTTCAAAACCAGGAGGTTGTTCCACATACACTTCTTCCTTTATAAAACCATTTAAAAATGCACTTTTAACATCCATTTGATATAATTTAAATTCATGAAAACATGCAAATGCTAATAACATTCTAATTGCTTCCATCCTAGCTACGGGAGCGTATATTTCATCATAGTCTTTGCCTTCTTCTTGAGTATACCCTTGAGCAACAAGTCTAGCCTTGTTTCTCACTATATTATCACTTTCATCAAGCTTATTCCTAAATACCCATCTAGTACCTACAATAGATTTATTACTAGGCCTTTCAACTAATGTCCATACTTTACTTCTCTTAAATTGATTTAACTCTTCTTGCATAGCCATAATCCAATGTTCATCATTTAATGCTTCTTTAATATTCTTAGGCTCTATGCATGAGATAAATGCAACATAATTAAAAATATTTCTAATAGAAGAACGAGTTGTTACCCCTTTGGATTGATCACCTATAATCTCACCATCCTTGACATAGTTGTACTCTCTTGGATAAGATATTTCCCTTTCTTCAATGGTTGGATTCTCAAGAGGATCATGAGTTTCCTCATCTTTCATTTCTTCCTTTGATAATGGCTCTCCAACGTCATGTTCAACGTCATTTATATTTATAATACCTACATCATCATTCAAACAAGAATCCTTCCTCGGAAGGGGATTATCATCGAAAACAACATGTATAGACTCTTCTACAACTAAAGTTCTTTTATTAAATACTCGATAAGCGTTAGAATTTAAGGAATAACCCAGAAAAATTCCTTCATCACTTTTAGTATCAAATTTGCCAAGATTATCTTTACCGTTGTTTAAAACAAAACACTTACATCCAAAATGATGAAAATAGCTAATGTTAGGCTTTTTATCTTTAAAAAGTCCATATGGAGTTTTCCTCAAAATAGGCCTAATAATTACTCGATTAATAACATAACAAGCGGTATTTGTGGCTTCCGCCCAAAAATATTTTGGCAAATTATTTTCACAAAGCATGGTTCTAGCCATTTCTTCTAAAGTTCGGTTTTTCCTCTCAACAACTCCATTTTGTTGAGGGGTTCTAGGTGCTGAAAATTATGACTAATACTATTAGAATTACAAAAATCAGTAAATCCAAGATTTTCAAATTCAGTTCCATGATCACTCCTAACACTAGTTATAAAGTAACATTTTTCGTTTTGGATTACTTTTGAAAACGTGATGAATTTTTCTAATGCTTCATCTTTAGTACTTAAGAATAGAACCCAAGTATATCTAGAATAGTCATCTACCAAGACAAATGCATATTGTTTTCCACCAAAGCTAGTAGTCCTGGTTGGCCCAAAAAGATCTATATGGATCAATTGTAATACTCTACGAGTTGATACATCATTAATAGATTTAAAAGAAATTCGCTTTTATTTTCCTTTAGCACAAGCATCACAGATTTTATCATTATCAAATTTAAGCTTAGACAACCCTCGAACTAAATTTCCTTGAATTAGCCGTTGTAAAACACTCATACTAGCATGTCCTAGTCTCCTATGCCATAACCAACTATCATGCTCATCCTTAGAAATTAGGCATAAATTAGTCATTTCAATAGAGTCTAAATGCACCATGTAAATGATTCATATTCTATGACCAACAAGCATAATCCGATTAGATGTAATGTCAATAACTTTACAACCATTAGTTTCAAACATGACATTGAATCCCTTATCACATAATTGACTAATACTTAAGAGATTATGCTTTAATCCATTCACATATAAAATATTTTTAATTTGTATGGAATAGGTATTACCTATGGTACCTATACCTTCGATGTGACCTTTTGAATTATCACCAAAAGTCACTTCTTCTCTATTTTTGGCGTTAAGCTCTATGAACCGGCTTTTGTCTCCGGTCATGTATCTTGAGCATCCACTATCAAGGTACCATGAGTTTGAATTTGTTTCACATGCCTTATAGCAATGCTCATTTTCCTACAAACATAGATTAATTTCTAATTTTTGGTACCCAAATTCTTTTGGGTCCATATTCAGTAGTCTCCAAAATCCTAGTCCCATTAGGTATCCATTTGTGTAGGATATCCTTATCTTTAGTAGTAACGAGTCCTTTAGGAACCCATATACTTCTAATGATTTTTCCATTAGAGGTTCTTCGGGGACCTCTATGATTGTAGTTTTTAAAACTTTTTCTAACAAAGTTGGATTTTGAATTTTCTCCATTTTCAAAACGTTTTGTTCCAACTTTATTAAAAGAAGCTTTAAGATCATCAATTTTCTTTTGACGATCATCATTGACTTTTGAAAGTAAATTTTGCAAATCCGAATTTTTCTTTTCAAACTCTTCTAGTTTGATTTTCAATTCTTTGATTCTACTTTCAAGATCATTGTTGGTCTTGGATATGAGCTTATTTTCATTTTTCAATTTTAAGACATCATTTTTATATTTTAAAAACAATTTCTCATAACCGAAGCCAACCCATTATATTCCTCTAATAACTCATCATAAGATAAATCATCTAATTCAGATGAGTTAGAGGTTACCTTAGAATCTTCCCCGAATGCCATCAAGCACAAGTTTGCTACTTCTTGTTCCTCTTCATCGGAATCTTCTTCATCGCTCCATGTAGCTACATGAGCATTGTGCTTCATTTCTCTTCAATTGTGGACAATCATATTTGACATGCCCCGGCTTTTTGCATTCATAGAAAATGATAGGGTCCTTTTCTTTTGGTTCATTTTTGAGGCCTTCATTTCGTTTCAATTTTCTTCCTCAGTAAGGTCTCATCATTTTTATGAACCGTTTGGCAAACAATGTCATTTCCTCGTCATCGTTATCGTTATCTTCATCTGAATCACTCTCATCTTTTGTGGATTTGAGAGCAACTCCAATGTTTTTCTTCTTCTCTTTCTCCTTTGGTGTCTCATCAATCTTATCGAGGTCCACCTCATCTTCAAGCATCATTTCATGAGTGAGGAGGGAACCAATTAGCTCTTCAAGAGTTAAGGACTTTAGGTTCTTAGCCTCAATGGTTGTCGTCTTCTTGGATTGCCACGATTTTAGAAGTGAGTAGACTAACTTCCTCACAAGTTTTTCGTTTGGAATGATTTCTCCATATGATTTGAGACCATTGAAAATCGTTGAGAATCTATCCGTCATAGCTTTGATATCTTCATTTGGTTTCATCCTGAAATTTTTATAGCTGTGTTAGAAGACTAATTTTAGATTCTTTTACCTCATCGGTGCCTTCATGAGTGACTTGTAGTTTATCCCATATTTCTTTGGTGATTGTACAAGATGAAACTCTTTCATATTCATCTGGTCCAAGAGCACAAAATATGATATGGATGGCTTTGGAGTTGAGTTGGAACATTCTTGTCTCTCCTTCACTCCATAATCTTGGATGAGTGAGAGGCTTGATATATCCGTCTTCTACAACATTCCATGCTCCCATGTCACTTGTTTGAATGAAATACATCATCCTATTCTTCCAATAAGCATAGTTAGCTCCATTTAATAAAGGAGGCTTGTTGACGGGCATCGAATCGAGACCGGAGTCGACATTTGAAGTAGAGGCCATTGATGACTTGATAATCGATGTAAGTCTTCCCGAATCGACTCAAGAGGCGATTAATCCTTCAAATGAGTGAGGCTCTGATACCAATTATTGAGTTAATCGATCGATGGAATTGGCCAATAGGGGGTGAATTACAAATAAAATTTTAGTGGAAGCTTTTGCAGAAAATTAAAAAGATTTGCACAACGATTTAGAGTGGTTCGACTTTCTCAACCAAAGTCTATGTCCAATACCTTAGCTATCCATACTAAGGATTTTCCAACAAATTCACTAATTTGTTCTTTCTTTTGAGGCCAAAGAGATAACCTTACAACACCCTCAAGAATATACCCCAATTCTTAATAACACTCTTTCTCAAAGAGAAGATTACAAATTTACAAACTTACAAGGAAATCCTCACAAGGTAGATTGTTTGCACAATTCTAGAACAGAGAAAAAAACACTAAAAAATGAATACAATTGAGTACAAGTAGTGTTCTTGAAAGCAAAATGAATATTGAATGAAAAATAGGCTTGGAATGCTTAAACTTGAGGTTTTATGCTTTCTCTTTGATTCTCTCTTGATTCTAGTTGCTTGTTGTTTCTTGTTCTTGATCAATGGCTTCTAAGCTTGTTTAAATACACCTTCAAATGATTCTGAACTTTGGGGATGCTTAGTGGAGTCAATAAAGCCGTTTAAGTGTGAAAACAATTAATTAAAGCAGTTGGGAGCGTCAGTGCATCGATGCATACCCATGGTGCATCGGTGTATCAGTGTAAAATTCAAATATTTTGACTGTTAGACCCTTAGTGCATCAGTGCACTAAGAGTGCATTGATGCATAAAATGCATTTGATGTTTCAAAATAGCCAGAGTGCATCGATGCATTGTTGGTGCATCGATGCATTGTTGGTGCATCGATGAATCAAATGCATTGGGTGCATCGATGCATGGTATGTGCATCGATGCATAAAATGCATTCGATGTTCAATTTAATCCATGGTGTATCGATGCATGGAAGGGTGCATCGGTGCATCACTTTGAAAATTTGATTTTAGGCTTGATTTTGGTTCAAAATACTTTGTGAAAATTGTTTCAAAAATATATTAAGTATAAAACACAATTTTACACATTTAGTAAGGTTTGAAATTGATCTTGAAAGACTTGGAGTAATAATTTGATATTCGATTAATTAAATCAAATATCTTTAGAAAGTCATTTGTAAAATCTTAAAATTCATTTAAACTTAATTTGTTATATCGAAACATCAAAATGTTTTCAACAATTACTCCCTTGGTTATTCTGATTTTGACTGTAAATTACAAATGCCCTTTTTATCCACTATTGGGCTCAATCCAAGCTTAATTTCACTTATTCTTGGGACAAGGCTTCCTACAAGCTATGGGTTTTACTCAAAGCCCAAATCGAATTAACCAAAACTCCTAATATGGAATTCAAGGTATTACAGTTTTCTGATCTCCTACAACATGGGGGTTCTATTATCAATTGTTCTAAATTAATATAATTATGCATGGGATACTAATGTATCAAAATTCAATAATTATAACAATATTTTAACAAATCTAGTTAAATTAAAACCCAAAAAAACTTTTGAAAACAAAATAATGTTTGAAAATCTTAGAACTACTTGTTCTTCTTTAGCTCGAATACCAGAAGTGTCGTGGATATGAGGTTCGAGTGTTGATATTGGTGGTTTGATTTAATAAAATTTGTTTTGATTAAATAATAAAATTGGTGGTTTGATTTAATAAAATTTGTTATGATAAAAATTATTAAAAATAAAACCAAAATGAGAAAACTGGAAGAATTTTGATTTAAAGAGAATTTTATTCTTTGAATGGGAGAAATAAGGTCGTATCTTCCAATAAAATTGGAGCCTTTTTATAGAAAGCTCCATCATCTTTTTACAATTTGGTTCCAGCTAATGAAAATTACTAAAGTCATACAATAATTCAAACGATAATTCATAATAGTTTGAAATGAAAAATGGCTGAATAATAATTTTATCTAATGTTCGCCAGTTTTGCATTTTAATGGGAACACCTTTCACTACTTGATGCTTGAATTCTTTGAACCAACATATTTTACTATTCCTCCTTGTCTTTAGGAACAGTAATGCTTTTCTTAATTCTTTTTAAACCATTATGGCTTACTGTTCCTCATTATCTTGGTGTGGTAGGAGTAGAGTTGAATATATGGGCTAAGGCCCGTGGGCTACCCGTATAACCTGCGGCCCGTGCGGGCTTCGGGCCTCAAAAAAATAAAGTTCGTTTAAATTGGGGGTTTATTAGCCTAGACCGTTATACCCGTGGGTTTAATGGGTATACCCGTGGGCTCCACGGGTAGCCTGTTTAATTTAATTATTTTTTTTCAATTTATTTTATGTTTTATGGAAGACAATTCACATTTAGCCCAATTCACGTTTTATGTGCATTTTAGCCATAGCCCAATTCACGTTTTATGTACACTGAAATCTGAAGCCCATTCACGTTTTAATTTATTGATATCCAATTTTGAAGTTCGAATGTATTAATTATACCTATGGTAACGTAATATGATAACATAAGCAAAAAGGTTTACATCTTTTTATATACGTATTTACCATTTATAATTAATACCATCAATATATATATATATATATATATATATATATATATATATATATATATATAAGCCATAAAATGTTTATTATACTCCAATAATTAATCATAAGAAAAATTATATACATATACGTTAAAAACAGAAAAAAAAAACAAATCAAAGTATTAAACCATGTATAAATATAATAATTAAATTAAAAAGGTAAAGTAACATAATATGCAAATAATATATAAAACTTGAGGCAGTGATAAAAAACATACATAAAATTGGAGTGCAAAATTAAAATAATAAACTATATTTGAGGATTATATTGCATTAATTCAAAAGTGGGTGTAGCCCTTACACGATTAGCACATTAAAACTTGGCATGGTTTCCCTAAATCCCTAAAATACGTTATTTTATGTGACTTATATTATATATACGCCGTTATAAAATTTTAGGAACTATAGGCTCATTTTTTTTTTGTTTCCCTTCTCCGTCGTTTCTCTCTATCTCCCCAACTTCTCTCTTTTTTCACATAAACAGTAAACAGGTAAGCCCATTAGCTCGCGGGTTAAATGGTACGGGTCGCGAGCCTTAGAATTCAAGATCGTTTATGATTGCGGGCTTTTTAAATCGCTCCGTTTAAGCATGCACCGTCAAAACCCGCGGGCTAAACGGGAGGGTACCCAGCTCTAGGTAGGAGCAACAATGATTTGCTTTAATTATTTAAATTATCATGGTTTTTAATTCCTCCTTGTCTAGGTGTTATATGGAATATTGCATGCTATTTTATATTTTTTATTTATGGTCTTGATAATTTCGATGGTGGTGGTGTCTTTTGTGAGATCCACTATCTTGATTGATGATGTTTGTGAGTCTTCCTCTTCATTTTCTGATTCAGATTCAGAACTTATCATTTCTTTCATCAATTTCTTCTATTCCTTCTTGCTTTTTGCTTGAGCTAATATCGCACTAGCATTCGATTTTACTTGTAAAAATCTTATTGTGCCTTTGTCTGGAGAGGTTGATTTGCAAATACTTGAATTTTTGGTAAAGAAATTATCCAAATATTTGCATTCATATTTTTCATCATTGAATTTATCCCACCATTTAATCTTAAAAACTCGGACCAAATATGGGATCCTTAGGTAATCATCACATTCATATTCATAACTTCAGGAAATAATCTAAGACTCTATAATTTTAAGAAAAAATGAATAATTGGACAGAGGTGTTTTTGGTATAATTTAGGTTGGTATTTGTTAAAGAAATTGGACCAAAGGTCTTGGATTTTTTGGGCTCAGAAGATGGATCGTACCAATTCCATCACTCTTGAAATCAGTTAAGAAATTTATAATATGATCCATATTTGAAATATATGAGCCATGAATGTCTCATATGTTGATTGTTCATAAAGGATGCTACAAACTAGGCTGCACAGTAATCTCCATAAGAAAAATGGGTACAATGAAAAAAAATCAGAAAATGATGTTGTAAACTTCGTCAAGGCTGATGGGTCTTCACCTCAGTCTTTTGGTCTAAAGACTTTGATGATTTGGGCTATAGAATGAATAATAAAATTTGAATATTTTGGATTAGTGTGATTTTTAAACGCCACAGATCTTGTTTTGATTAATATATTTGTATAATATTCATAGGTTTTCCCTATATTTATTGGCATAAAATGTCATCCATTAAAAATTTATTTAACCAAAATGTGTGAAGATTTACTAGAAAAATCACAATCATCCTCTAATGGAAGAATTTTTTCAACATCATTATTTGGAAAATACTCTGAAGATTTTCTAGTAGAGTTTTGTGAAACTACTACATGTTTTGGAAAATTTTCTTAAAGAGATGTTTGTTTTGAAACATTTCTAAGAGACTTTGGTTTATGTTAAACAATCTCTCTATTTTTTTTTAATTTTTTTTGTTACAAAAAATTTAGGTCAAGGGTAACTCCCCTAGTATAGAGCTAGGGCATACTTAATACTCAATTGGGATTTGTATAGGAATTTACAGTATACCCCACCAAGAGTGACAATGGTAGGATTTGAACTTTTCCATAAAAACTCAAATTCCTAAATCCCAACCACTTGTGTCAACACTCGTTGGCAAAAATCTTTTTTGCTTCAACAATAATTTTTTTAGAGGACTTTCGTCCTTCATTTGTGCAAAAGTCATTGCAACTTCTGGAGACTGAGAAAGAGACTTTAATGAAGACGATTCTTCATTTATTTCTTTTTGAAAAATTTCGGACCATGATTTAATTGATTTTGCTGAAATTGAGTTTTTTATGGTGTTTCTTGCATTTTTTTTCTTTTTCTTCATCTCTCAATTTGGGGTTATGATTGGACAAATATTCATACTAATATTATATCCCAAATTAAAAAACAAGTCTCATAACTACCTTGCTTATATTTAGCAGTTCCTACAAACTTAAATATAGTTAAAACAAATACTTTAGAAATATGATATGGAGGAATTTTAAAATAAGTAAAAAAATGAAAAAGAGCAGAAGATGCAGTTCACATCTAGACAGAAAAAGTTATAATTCATTTACATAATATAATTTTCTTTTAACTTTACATAAATCTAAAATATCCTCCTATTATAATAGTGAATTCAAACAGAATTATAATAGTGTGGAATTGAAGCCAACCTATAATAAACTGTGATTATTAATTAAATCTCAAAACTTTTACTTCAAAATTTCCATTAATCTATTATGTTATTTGAAATAAATTATCGAATTAAATCCAAAAATCCTAAATCACAAACCTTGTTTTTACTTTGGCTTCGGTTGTCCTCTTTTGACCCACCATTTTCTTTTTCTTTGCTCTGACTTTTATTATTTTTCCATTGGTTTCGGTTCTGGTATTCTAGAATAGGTTAAAGTTATTTAATTATGCGACCAATTGTGGGTCAATTATCTCGTAATTAACTAACCTTGTTGAACTAGTTTGGGTTTAATTGTAAAATTGAACAGATGTTTTAAGTTAGTTTTATCATACGTAAATTTATGCATATGCCAATCTTTTATAAAATTAAAATTATGTATAAATTTAGGTCTTCATCCTACTGTCCCTTATTAATTAAAATTATTGGATGTGTTAATTATGTTTATACCAAAGCAATGATGTTAGTAATAATAATCATAATAAATATCGAACAGAATAGTGATGTATAGTATAATAATAGTTTTAGTCCTTAAAAATTATACAGTTTATCAATTTAGTTCGATTCCGAAACAATTCAAGAAACCCTTTATATTTAAAAATAATATATAATTTTAGTCTTTGTTCTCTCAAAATATTATATTACTCTCTTGTTACTCTTCTGGTATAATGACAATTTAATAATAGTTTTGACCTATAATTAAGTGATCTTAGATATATTTTTTTTTCATTTTTGTATATTTGTAACAACATCTGATTTTTTTATATCTTAAAAATTTATTTTATCTGATAAAATATTTATTTCACACAAAGTACCCTTAATTAGTACACTTTAACCAACTAAACGATAAGTTGGCTTTGCAAACAAATGATTAGCCCTCGGCAATGTGAGGCCGAACTTCTCGGTCATGTCCAGTTCGTTAGGCAACATACCATCAGGCAATTCCCAGTCGAAGCAATGGACTAATTGAGCTATAATCAAACGCATGGTGGTTAGCCCTAATTGCATTCCGGGGCACCCTCTCCGACCAGCTCCGAAAGGGATGAGTCGGAAATCATGTCCTCCGAAATCAATCTTGTTGTCCTCGAATCTTTCCGGAAAGAACTCTTCTGCATTGTCGGACCACACTTTGTGGTCTCGCCCCATGGACCAAGTATTCACCATGATTCTTGACTTTTTCGGTATGAAATATCCGTCAACGGTGACATCTTCCGTCGACTCGTGTGGGACTAAGAAGGGAACCACCGGATGCAACCTAAAACTTTCTTTGATGATCATATCCAAGTAAGTAAGTTTCGGTAGATACAACTCTTCTACCATCCTATTCCTTCCGACCACCCCATCTAGCTCTTGCTGAAGATCGAGCATTACTCGAGGATGCCTTATGAGTTCCGAAAGTGTCCACTCGATGGCCGCGGTTGTAGTGTGGAACGAAGCTGTCACCATGTCCACCATTATGGCCTTGATGTTTCTCCTATCGATTATGGACGATTGCTCCTTGTCTTTAGGGTTCAGGGGCGTATCCAACAACGAAACCATCACACCAACAAAATCAGTGTAAGGTCTTTGCTCCTTGTGTTTAGTCCCTTGTTGTTCATGTTGATAAATTATTTTGTCGAAAAATTCGTGAAGGCCTTTGCTCGTCCTCTTAACCCTTCTTGCTAGTCCCTGCAAAGGACACTAACTTACGTGAATATGGCTGTAAGGATCAACACATAATTTTATGTTAGTAGTGACGGATTTATAAAATTTTAAGAGAAAATAAATTTATAAAATTTTAGGGGAAGCGATCACCCGCCACCCTCCTTCGCCTAAGTCCATTTCTGATTGTAAACAAGACGAGCAAAGTAATAAGCTATTTGAGTAAAATTCAATCAAAATTTGGTTAACATTCAATACGGTTCAGTGACGAATCTAGAAAAATATTATTGGTTGCGCCAATATAAATATAATAAAAATAAATCTAATATGAATATAACTTACATATATAATCTTTCAATTTAAAAATTTAATAACAATTAAAATTAGTATAACTAAATGTTTCAAAAAAAAACTTTAAATTTATGTAAAAAAAATACATAGTCCAAAAAGTATAATATTTCATTAATTAAGATGAACTCTCATTTTTATATAACCAAATTCATCTATGATCGAGACAAAAATTACTAAATAATTTTAATTGAATAAAATATGATAGGAGGAGTACTTTTTAAATTTTTGTTATAATCTTGTAGGTAATATTGAAAAGTTATTAAACAAACGGTTAATAACATCAAAAGTTTATAAGTAATTAAAGAATAAAATAAAGATAAAGCATAAAACTTCAAAAAAAATTAAGTAATAAAAAATCTGTAGAATAAAAACATAAAATCTCAATTAAGATATTCAATTACTTTCGGACTTAAAAAAATTCTTTGAATTTGAAAAACACATAGTAAAAATAAATACGAAAGAAATAATATCATATCATATAAGTTAGAAGAAGACAACTTTTATTTAAGATTTTGAAGAGGTAAAATTATATGTTTTTTTTAAATGCAACATAATTTTTTCATATATTTAAAGTTTAAGGTTCGAATTTGAACTTTTATTGAGTTAAGTCTAAAAATATTTCAAATTTAAATTTTCTTTTAATTGGAGTCAAATTTTAATATTTATTTCAAATCCAAATCAAATTAAATAATTTTAAATTTACGACCTTTCGAATTTAGTCAAATTCGATTTTGAACCTTCTAAGTCAAACTCCACTTGTCTTTTATCCAGTCCTGTAACGTGAATAGTAAAACGTACATCAAATATGGTAAAAATAAAACTATAATGAAAGTAAAATATGAACCTGAAGGTCAAGTGGAGCGAGGAAAGGAACAAAATCCGATAGATTAAAAGCTCCAGCTATGTTCACGACTTCTTCGATTAACGGCTTGAATTCGATTTGATCATCCATGGACCGTCCGAAAATAACCCTAGACATGATCACTTCGGTAACCTTACCGACCTGCTGGCTAAGGTCCACCGTCTTGCAGCCTTCCGCCGCCTTCCTCACCGATTCAACCAACGAGGCCACCTCTGGCTTCCTCACCGGTGCAAAAGATTCAACTCTCGAAGCGCTCACAAGATGCAAACTAAACCATTTCCGAACAGTTCGCCAATAGGGACCGTACTCGGAAAAAATCACCCCCTTGGGACCGTACGTCAAGTACTCGGAGGTTTGCAGTTTAGGTCTGCCAGCGAAAATGGCGTCGTGGGTCTTGAGGAAGAGCTCGGCGGCTTCAGGTGACGATACTACAATCGTCGGTACGTGGCCTAACAGTACGGACATTATGGGTCCGTATCTCTCGGCGAGATGGTGAAGAGTTTGGTGAGGGAGCTTTCCGATCATGTGGAGGTTACCGATTATCGGGAGGGGGAAAGGACCCGGTGGCGTTTTCCGGCCATTTTTGTGGCGGTTTCGTGACCGGAATAAGTAGAAAAAGGAACAGAGAGTTCCGAAGAGGATCAAGAGCAAAGCTAAAGTTGAAGAAGACATTTTGGACAATTCCGATGGCTGATGAATAGTCCCCAACTAGGTAGCTACTATATAGCAGAGCGATGGGATACGACAGAATCTGCATGTTCTTTTTAAAAAATAATTTTCACGTTTTTTTTCTTTTTGTCGCCAAACTAATTTGGAGAAACTATAATAATTTGACATAATCCAAATTAAATTTGACATATTCCAAAATTCAGCCCCAATATTTACTAAAATAATTATTTTAAATTTTTTATTTTGAAACATTTTAGTCCCAACATTTTAAAAGACACCTGATATTTAATCAAATAATAACTTTGACCATTTATTTCTTTGAAGTATTTTGATTCTCAACGTTCATTTTATGATAAAAGACATTCTTTTGGAGCGTTAATATTTATTAACTAATGATTTCTATCAATAGAAGGGCATTCTCCCCTCCAAAATGAAACGTTTGTGTCAATATTACTTCATTGATTAAATGAATGATTATTAGGTCATGAATATTACTTTACAATATTACTTCAGTGATTAAATGAATGATTATTAGGTCATGAATATTACTTTATAATCACCTCATCTTAATAAATAATAAAAATATATTTTTTTCTCTCCATAAATTTTATTTATTTTTATTATTTTTATTATTTTTACATTTGACTATTTGAAATATTCATATTGGTTTAGGGTTTAGAGTCTTTGTCGTCGCTAGGCCTAATCCGGACGACGCACCGGTTATCACCACGTTACCCTTTCGCAAGGTCTTCTTTCCTTGTGGTGCTGCCTGATCAACCGCTGGAGTTGTGGTAGTCGTTTGTGCTCGAACAATTCCAGCAGGGACTTCCTTTTTCCTAAGTTCCTATAGTTCATTCGACGTACCAGATATGAAAAACTATTGACAAATTCACAATCTTTACAAAAAAACCAACATTTTATCTACCATTTTCAGTATGAAAACCATAAAATAGAAAGATATTTGGATGTTTCAGCAAGGGCTTCCTTTTTCCTAAGTTCCTATACTTCATTCAACGTACTAGTTATGAAAATCTATGACAGAGTCGCTATCTTTAGAGAAAAAATATAACTTTTTATCTACCATTTTCATTTTTCAGTATGAAAACTATGGAATTGAAAGATATTTGGATGGTTCACCTGAGTTAAAGGCTGAGGGAAGCTGAAATGGGTAGAGAATGAAACGCCAAAGAGTGTTGGGGACATCCTACTATCTTACCTCCCCTTACCCCATTACATATGGAAACAAGGGACATCCATTTTTTTAGTGTAATAATTGTTATTTGGTTGGATGGTGAACGGAGACGGGGACAGATAAGGTTGGTTCTTGATGGCAATATGCCATGTCAGCTTCCATTATCCAATGGGATTTGCTTTGATTTCTCTTCCAAGCTTTTTCATTTCTCCATAAACAGTGAGTTTCTGGGCCTTTTCGGCCTGCAACAATCCAGTCCAAAGGGATAATATGTGTCTTGATGGAAAATTACATATGGAAACAAGGGACATCCATTTTTTTAGTGTAATAATTGTTATTTGGTTGGATGGTGAACGGAGACGGGGACAGATAAGGTTGGTTCTTGATGGCAATATGCCATGTCAGCTTCCATTATCCAATGGGATTTGCTTTGATTTCTCTTCCAAGCTTTTTCATTTCTCCATAAACAGTGAGTTTCTGGGCCTTTTCGGCCTGCAACAATCCAGTCCAAAGGGATAATATGTGTCTTGATGGAAAATTACATTGATGAACGGAGAATATCAACTTTTATTATTAAATCAGTGAGAATTTACCTTTTAAATAATGTTAATTAAATCACTCAAATGTGATGTGATCGTTAAAAAATGAAGTATCAATACGGGTTGGTTTAAGTGATAAATAATTTGATATCGTTTAAATAATATATCGAGGTCAAGTCATTGTGTATGCAAAAAATTTCTGCTAGAAGATATATCCACCGAAGTCAGGTATGCAACACGATTCGATCCAGATTAGTTAAGTCAAACTTTTTAAACCGGAAGGAAAACAAAAAAATAATATTATTATCTATATAATATTTGTTACTTACACGTTTGATCATTTTTTTATTCCTTCAATTATTCATTTGTATTAAGTTCATTTTTAGTCAAATTTTAATTATATATTCCTCAACTATTTTAGAATATATGTGTACCTTCAAAGTATTCTTTTGACGAATAATGTTTTTTAAAATTTAGTCCAACAATTTTATATTTATTCAACTTAGTCTTCTGATTACAACTCTTTTTATTTTCTTTCTTTCATTAATTTCTTAACTCTTTTATACTTAAATCAATACTTTATTATCAAAATCTCTTTTTTTATAAATATTATCAATATATTATATAAATTTTGTTATACCTCCCCCCTTTGATTCCATTAAAGTTTCTATAAGTATCTAACAAGTTACATTAATCAATTTTTTGAATCACCGATTGCAACTCTTCACTCAAATTAGAATAAGCGAAATATTTACAGCTTCACTAGATTAATTCTAATCAGAATCACCGATTACAACTCTTCACTCAAATTAGAATAAGCGAATTATTTGCAACTTCATTTTTCTCATTACAAATTTTAAATGGTATTTAATTTATTAAACAATATTATAAATTTTACTTATATATGTGATAAAAATTATGAAGAAATATATAATTATATAGGGCAATTTAAATCAATCAATATCATACTATAATAAATATTTAAAATTTATTTAAATTTTTAAAAAATATATTCAATTTAATTTGATTAACTTAATTAAAAAATTAAGTAAAATCTAAATGTATTTATTAAATTAACTACTATATATTTTTCATTTGATTTAACTCGACAATCAATTCCTCATGTCTATGTATTGGGTTTATGTCTGCGTTGCGTCCTGGTTAGCCCACGACTAGTTTAAGTCTATGGTAAAGTCTATTTAATAATATTAATTTAATGGATTTATATTTAGTTTTATTTTATACTTATTTTTTATAACTACATGCATCTAACCTATTAATCAATTAATTCTAATCAATGGCGGCGCACGATAAAAATATTCTCTGGGCGCACGATAGCGTCTGAAAACTCTTCTGCGTCGCTGGTGAAACAATCGTCTTTCCCTGCAAGCCTCATCTGTTTCTCTATTCTTTCCTTAAACAAACATCGGTTTCGTTCCCCTGATGGAGTGGAGGAAACTCTTTGGATGCTCAGATGGACAAGAACTGGAATTCTTCTCCCCGTCCTACCCAGAAGGGATTCCAACAGTTAATCCAACGCCTGAAGTCCTTGATGCTGGAATCTCCGGATAGAAGCTCTCATTGGTGGGTCAATTCCTCGGGTCTGCTCCAAACCTTGTCACAATGCAAAGGCTCGCAAACATTCTTTGGACAAGCGCTATTCAAGGCTCTCGTGTCCAGGTTAGTAAGGCAGGAAGAAATACCTTTATCTTTTCTTTCAACAATGAAACTGCTAGAGATTGAGTCTTAGATAATGGTCCTTGGCACATCCTAAATAAGCCAATGATACTTAGAAAATGGGAACCGAACCTCACGAGGCTTAATTTCGATATGTCAAAAATTCCAGTTTGGGTAAAACTCTTCAACGTGCCTTTGGAACTTTATACCAGAACTGGACTAAGTTATCTTGCCAGTGCAATCGGGAATCCTATCTCTTTAGACTCGATTACTGCTTCAAAAACAAGACTGGAATATGCTAGAATCTGTGTCGAAATTGGGATTACTGATGAAATCCCCAAATTCGTAAACGTTATTCTCAAAGATGGGAGATCGACTTCTATTTCTGTTAAAGTGCCGTGGCTACCTCTCAGCTGTAAAAAATGTAAAGTTTATGGGCACTCAGAGAAAAAATGCTTCTCAAATGCAGCACCGGTCATGTCTCAAGTTTGGATCAAAAAGAGAGCACTCAGTCCTAACTCAAAGACCTCAACTTCACGTCAAAATGAAGCTTTGCAAGATCCAATCGAACATGCTACAATGGTGCAAAACAAAAAAGAAGTAGGCCCTCAAAATGTTCCAGTGCCTACCAAAACAACTCCTATTGTTGAGGAAAATCACACGAACGTAGTTCAAACACAAACAAATTCTAATCCTGAAGGTATTCAAGACAATCACTTTCCAACCCTTAAAGTTTCAATTATTGAGGATGAACCTACTACTCCAGATGATACAGGCATCAACTTTTCCATCTCCAAAAAATGAGAGAAAGGCAGACCAGTTAAGGACAACTCAAAATTTGTCTTAGCTGGATCAAAAAACAAATTTGACATCCTCAATTCAATAGACGAACATTCTTCTGTCACAGAGGATCAAACCAGAAAAATTCGTACTGCTTCATTAGGCGTTTCAGCTCTGCTCAATGATCTCAAAAAGAAAAAGAAACAATACTTAGAAAGAGCAAGGAGTTCAACAGTAGATGGATTTGGGGGTGCTTCCAGCTCTCCTGCTCAATGAATATCAGCTTTTGGAATGTAAGAGGACTGAATAGTCCTCTAAAACAGGACAAAGTTCTTCAAAGGGCTTACCAACATAAAGTCGATGTCATTTGCCTACTGGAAACACGTGTCAAAGTAGAGAAGACAGTGGGCTTATTTGAAACAAAATTTGCAAAATGGAATGTTTGTACCAATTACGATTTTGCTATTAATGAGAGGATTTGGTTTTTCTGGAAAAAAGATTTGGACCTATCAATCTGTGATATTTCTGCACAATGCGTTTTTGTCAAAGGATCCTACCAAGGAAACCCTCTTATTATTGCAGCAGTCTACGAAAGCAATGATGGAACTGCTCGAAAACATCTCTGGGGTCATCTGCGAGAACTAGAAAGGAGCTATGGCCATTTATCTTGGATTTTGGGAGGATACTACAATATTATACTGCACCCTAATGAAAGTTCAGAGCATGATCTTCTGGGCCCAATCTTCTCTCCTGAAATGAAAGAATTCAAATAATGCGCTCAAGACTTAGCACTTCAGGATCACCCATTTTTTGGACCACTGTTTACTTGGAGCAACAAACAACAAACCTCTTTCCTTGCAAGGAAACTTGATAGGATTCTTATCAATACTACATGGGTGAAAAGTTTTCCAAATTCATTTGTTGAATTCCTTGCTCCGGGTCCCTCTGATCATTGTATGGCCTTTGTTTGTCTCAACAAAGAAATTCAGGCAAATGAACGAAGCCATTCAAATTCTTTAATTTTTGCGCTCTTCATCCCAATTATTTGGAAGAGGTACGACATTCCTGGCAACCAACTATTCAGGGTAACCCTATGCATGTTCTCTTTCACAAACTCAAACGCCTCAAATCATGCTTAAGGAAACTCAACAAGGAATGCTACAGTGACATAACAATTCGAGTTAAGCATAAACGGAAGGAGATGAAACAACATCAACTTTCTACTCTCAGAGGTGAAAACAACTGCGAGAAAGAGATTATCTTACAAAAAGAGTTAACATCTCTAGAAGAGGCTGAGCTTATGTTCTTAAAGCAAAAAGCCAAAACTCAATGGATAAGGGAAGGTGACAAATGCTCTAAATTTTTTCATTCAGCTGTGGCAGTCAAACACAAGCGCGACACAATCAGGGTGCTTGTTGACGAACAAGGAAGAAGACTTTAATCCTTTGACATGATGGCCTCTGAGGTGACTACATTCTTCTCCAAACTTCTGGGTATTTCAAATCCCAATGTATCCGAGAGCAATCCCACTCTACTTAAAAGCCTGCTGCAATTTACGTTGCCCCCTGAAGCTTCATCTGATTTAACTAAGAAAGTATCAAAAGAGGAGATTAAGGAAGCCATTTTCAGTTAAGGTAACGACAAAGCCCCTGGCCCGGATGGATTCACACCTTACTTTTTCAAAAAATCATGGGATGTGATTGGATACGATGTGGTAGACGCAATAAAATACTTCTTCCAACAAACATACTTGCTCCCAGCTTTCAATGTTACCACAATTGCCTTGGTTCTTAAAGTGCCAAACCCAAGCAAGGTCAAAGACTTCCGGCCAATTTAATGTTGATATGTTGTTTATAAGACAATTACTAAGATATTAGTAAAAAGACTGACCAATCTACTTCCAGGGATGATTACAAAGGTAGAAGTATCGTAGACAATACTCTCCTTGCACAGAAAATGGTGAAAGGCTATGGAAGGAAATCAATTTCCCCAGATGTTCTTTGAAGATTGACCTTCAAAAGGCCTTCGACACTCTTCACTGGGGCTTCATTTCTTCAGTTCTAAAAGCTATACAGCTACCAAAAACCTTCATTGACTGGATTGAAGCTTGTTTCTCAAATGCAAGATACTCCATCTCCTTCAACGGAAGCCTGATTGGATACTTCAAGGGTGAAAGAGGTATAAGGAAAGGTGACCCACTATCCTCTTTCTTATTCGTCCTCGCAATGAATGTGTTGTCTAAAATTCTCAATTTGGCTACTGCGAGAGGTATGTTTGGCTTCCATCCTAAATGTAAGAAGATAGGGCTCACTCTCTTAATGTTTGCGGATGATCTTCTAATCTTCTGCAAAAGAAATTTGGAATTGGTTGTCGGAGTCACTACTGTTTTAGACAAATTCTATGAAATGTCTGGCCTAAAGCTAAATGCGGCCAAATGCGAATTCTACGCAGTTAGTGTTTCTTCTAATATCATGGAGTTCATTAACAAAACTACGGGGTTCAAGCAAGGATGTCTTCCTATGAGATACCTAGGAGTCCCTTTGGTCACTAGGAAACTCTCTGAAAAGGACCGTGTCGTTCTCATTAATAATATCAAGTCCAGGCTTTACCACTGGTCAAGTAAACTCTTGTCTTATACAGGTAGACTTGAACTTATAAGAGCAGTCTTGTTCAGTATTGCTAACTACTGGTGCATACAACTCTTTCTACCTCAATCCATTATTAAAAAGATTGAACAACTCAGTTCTCGCTTTTTTTGGAAAGGTTCAGATAAAGCGGCTACTGGAGCTCGAGTAAGCTAGGGAACGATATGCCAACCAAAACTTGAAGGAGGACTTGGTTTAAAGGACTTAAAAACGTGGAATAAGGCGTGTATGATCCAGCTTATTCGTATTATCCTAGCAGGTGAAGGCTCATTGTGGGTTGCTTGGCTAAACAACTACGTCCTCAACGATAAAGACTTCTGGCACATTGATAGCGGCACTAATACCAGCTGGACCTTCAAAAAATTACTAAAACTAAGGAGTGAAGCCAATGCTGTTTTCTCAACCGGAGCAATATTTGTTCGTGCAATTTGGGAAGAGACTAGGGTTAAGAGAGACAAAGTTCACTGGAGTAATCTGATTTGGTTTCCCCTCCACATTCCTAAACACAGCATGATCGCTTGGATGGCTACAGACTTCCTACTAAAGTTAGATTACAACATATGGGTATTGCTACTGATGATTTATGTGTTTTATATAAAGAAGCACAGGAAACAAGAGATCACTTGTTCATGGAATGCCCACTAACAAGCTCTTTATGGAAGGAAATCTTACTACTAACCGGCTTGCGGAAATCTTCATTGTTCTGGGATCATCAAATGTCCTGGGCATGTGGTTCCTGGACAGGTAACTCCCTCCTAATAAATATTTTGAAGCTTGCATGAACTGCATTTATTTATTCTCTTTGGGAAGAAAGAAACAAAAGGCTATTTCGAAGAAGCTCAAGAACTGTTGATGAAATCCTTAAAGCTATTAAGGAGTTTGTTAGAATTCAACTAAGAGATAGGATAATCAATAGAATAGATGGAGTTATTATCTCTCTTTGTATCCAATGGGGTATTGACTAACCTTAATGTTGGTTGTTCATGCTCTACTTTGGTTGTTTTAATGTTTGAAACTGTTTTGATGCCTATACTGTATTTGTATCTGTTTTGATGTATGTTATGTAGCAGTTTACTACTCCCTTTTGGGTAATAATATTCTTTTATTTATCCAAAAAAAGTTCACGATCACTTATTTCAATCACCGATTAACGATAATAAAAATTGTAATAGATCAATTTATGAAAAAAAAATATAAAGTTAAATAAGCCATCTTTCTTTTAAAATTGAAGCCAGACCAAAATTACAGGATATAAAAAGGGTAATTTTCATGCTTAGGACCTAAACGATTAGTTTTAGTCCATTTTAGTATCTAAGCTTTCAATTTTTTCAAAATCATATATAATGTTTAGTTTTTGATTCATTTTAGTACCCCACCGTTAAAAATTTAACCAAACTATTACAACTTGACAATTTTATGGTTAATTCACATCATTTATCCCTAACTATCTTCTCACTCATGTTTTGGTCATTGAAGTGTTTTTTAATTTAATTACTTAAGTTTCAAATTATTCCTTAACTTTCAAATTCAAAATTTTTATTTTAATTATATATTAATAAAATAATAAAAATGTCATGTCACAAAATATTATTAATAAAATAAATTAGAGTGATTAAAACATAGGCAATTTGAAGATTGAGAATTTAAATTGAAATTTTTTAAACTTTAATGACCAAAATAGGAGTGAGAAGATATTTAAGGGATAAATTCTGTAATTTAACCATGAAAAATGTCACGTGCAAAAGTTTCGTTAAATTTTTAACGGTGAGGTACTAAAATGAAACACAAATTAAACGTTAAATGTGATTTTATAAAAATTAAAAGTTTAGATATTAAAACGGACCAAAACTAATAATTTAAATAATAAATACGTAATTTGCCCATAAAAAATACTGATAAAACCAACAGATTATTTTATTGCCCGATTTTGAAATCGACTATTTTATAATTAGGGATGAACCAATAAGGTATGTAGGAACAATCGTTTCTTCCTAAAATTTTAAAATTACCATATATTTAGTTTTTTTCTTTATATTTTCTATTAAAAATATATTTTCACCTAATAGAATTTTATAATTTCAAATTCATCCTCTAAAATTTTAAAATTTTAAGTTCACCCCTTTAACATAAATTTCTGTCTCAGTCTCTAAGATAAACCCTCAAATCATTTTATGTCATGTGCCCAGATAAGTTGTGGAATCATGGGGCTTCCCATTGTCGTACTATCATGGTCTGGCCATGATTAAAAATGTTATTGCTGTACAATTATGGCAGGGCTATGATACCGATAACGAAGTAATAGAATATAGCAATTACACTTTAAAGTGATAATTTACGGAATGATAATGTTAAAAAGAAATAATTTTGAATTTTTAATATTTATGATAAAATTTACATAAAAATTTAGACGAAATCAAATATTTAATTTGAACTTAGTTACATGGCTCGTACAGAATACATTTCATAAATGAAATTTTAATTTTATTTTTTTTGTTACAAGAGGAAATTAAAAGAAAGCAGAAAACATAACTAACTCAAGCAATCTTATGACCTCTTGGGAAGGAGACTCCCATGAAATCCGCTTTAAGAAAATGAACAATTTCCATCGATGGATTTTCATAAACAATGAGCTCTTCTTCTATGCTACATGTAATACCCCAAACATCGAGTTAGTGACTAAAATATAAGAATTTAAAAGTTAGTGGTTAAATTTGATAAATTAAAAATTTTAAGGACTGATTTTAAAAATTTCTATCTATGACTTGTTATCAAAGATTGAAGAATGGAAGGGCAAGGAGGTCTTTTTGCATGAAATGAATTTAAAATTCATTTTAAGGATATTTAACATATGAGGATTAGAGAAAGGGAAAGAAAAATTTGGAAGCTTTGATTAACTTATCTTCTTCTCTTCCACCGTAAAACTCCATTGCCAAGGTGAATTCTTTTGAAATTGGTTAATTCTTTCATTTTTGGATTGATTTTGAAGCCTTGAGTAATATAGAAACTTAAGAAAAGCTTTAAGATTAATAGAAACTAATAGTTGGTGAATTAAGGATGAATTAGTAAAATGAGTTTTTAAGTGAATGGATGAAATTTGGTTAGTAATTGGATTCTAAAAGCATATTTGACTTGTCATAGGTGTAAATAAGAAATTTGAAGTCTTAGAAATAATTGAGAATACGTTTGAATATTGGGTATGATTGTTAATTTTAAGTGTTATATGGAAAAAATTTGATGTTAAAAGGAGATTATTGGATGTAAGTTAGTTGAAGTAAGTGGTTAGGAGTTTAAAGGCATGCATAGAGTTAATGGTAAGAGATTTAGGTGAATTGTGGGAAAAATTCGAAATGAAATAAGTGAAATATGGGTAAGGGTATCAGTACTGGAAGAACAATATCGATGCTATAAGGTTAAACTGAAGGATAATATATGAATCGGGTGAACAATATCGATACTGATTGAAGTAGTATTGATATTGATGTGGAGGTATCGATACTAAGAGTAAGGTATCGATACTGTAATTGAAAATGAAATTCTATAATGCCAAAATGGTATCGGTACAGAAGTGGGTATCGATACTGTAGGTAGAGTAACGATACTATTTAGTATAAAATTTAAGTTAGGAGTTTTCATTTATTTATGTTATTCCTAATTGGTTATCCGTTAATGGAAATTCGGCATTGATCTTAGACATATTGATGTCTAGATTTGGATCGTAAACGTACCAAAAGAATCGACATAGTACGAGATTGAACGAAAGAAAAATGATTTCCTTTAGGACTTTCGTAAGGCAAAGGTGAGTGCAATTTATTGTTTTATATTAGATATGAGGATGACTTGCGATAAGCCAACCTCCAAGGTTTTCGATCGAAAACTGTTTTATTTATTTATTTTATGCAATATTTTTATGTTGTTTTATATATATTGTATTTCCAAAGTATTGTTTGATTTTATTAACATATGAATGTCTTCTATGTGAAAATGCTTTATGTGAATGTGTTCTACGTGAAAATGCTCTATGCGAAAGTGTTTTATGTGGATAAAAGACATTTGAATAAAGTAATGAAAATTAGTTATAAAACTAAAGCCAAAGTATATGTATGAGAATTAGAGGTATATTTGGCATGCCAATAGTCGAGGGTTTTATGCGGTCATTCGGGATAATTCTACGTGGTCATTCGGGACAAATTCTACGCAGTCCTTCGGGACATATCTATGTAGCACTACAGTGCATATTCTACGTGGCACTTCGGTGCAAATTTTATGAATAGTGGTGACTGTAATTATAGTACACAACCTCAAAGTACTCACATACCTTGAGTTCTCAATGATATGTGTTGGGCTATTAAGACAAAATGATATAAATAGAACAAAGTGTAAAAGTATAAGTTATTTTCATGAAACATATCTTGATTTCAGTATGAAATGTTTTTATATTAGATGGATAAGCAAGTGTTTTTAAATGTTTTATTATACTCAGTATTACGTCACTAAGTCGATGACTTAGCATGTGATTGTTTCACACGTAGGTTCAAAGAGATCCGAGGGTTAAAGCTAGGAGAGTACAACATACACCTAAAGAAGATCAGATCAGAACAATTTGAACTGTATGTTTCTTATTATTTTGTGATTTTATTGGCATGTATTATAAAGTTTTAAGTTGTAAAACTCTTATCAGTTTGTAATCATACTATTTTATATTTATGTAAATAATAGTGTATTTATTTTCATTTTTAAATATGAATTTTTATTATTAATTTTTGTATAAGGGTTTATCAATAAAAGAAAAATAAAAGTTTTAAATTACAATAAATTTTTAGAGAGTCAAAGTTTTGAACAGTTAATGTGACACCTCGGATTCATATCCGGGTCGAGTACGGGTTGGGGTGTTACATTTATCGGCAGAGCTATGTTTTAACTGATTTTAAGTTCAAAATGAAGCAAATTGTATTTTAAAAAGTATATATGCTAACGAAATGTTAAAAATTTCTGATCTGATAGGGTAAATAGTATGTTGTCCTTGCTAATAGAGTTAGTGATTATATCTTACTAGATGTCGGACTACGAGGGCTCCCGAAGTGAAGCGGTAGATGGACATGAGGGAAGTAGTAATTCACATGCCACAGTTAGGCAAGGCGAAGAACAGGCACCTCAAGGAGTGCCTGTGTATTATCAAGGAGCCTTTTTCAGGATGTTTGACGCGATTCTGACGTGTATCCAACCGTCAGCTCCCTCAGCTCCTAGGATGAATGTGGAAAAGGAGCTTAAAAGTCTAGGAGCGCTGGAATTTATAGGAGAAGCTGAGGAAGGTCCCATTGTTAAGGATCTTTGGTTAAACGACATGAAGATTATGCTAGATGGTCTCCATTGTTCTGAAATTGAGAAGATGGAAGGAGTAGTCTCATTGCTATGAGGACAAACACGTATTTCATGGACTAACGTGACGGTGAGAGTTCCTAGGGACCAAGTAATATGGTCGTTCTTTCTTGAAGAGTTCAAGAACAAGTATATTGGTGATCAATTCATTAGACAAATGAAACAAGAATTCATGAATTTGAAGCAAGGGAATCTCAATGTATATAAGTACGAGTGCGCGTTTAATAAATTGAGCAGATTTCCAGTTGAATTGGTCCCTACAGAAAAAGACTCATGTGATTGGTTTATAGAGGGTTTACGCCCTTGATTGAAGGAGTTATTGTTAACACTGAACCTTTCTACATTTCAAGAGGTGGTAAATCAAGCTAAAGCCTTAGAGCGAGCTCAGAATGAAAGATATAGGGAGCAGAAGACCCAGTTAAACAAGAGAGAGGGTGCATTGTCGAGTGCATCACAATCAAAGAAAAACATAGGTTCGGGTTTCGACCTCAATCTAGATCTGAATCAGCTGCATCCTCAGGTAGAGGATCAAACCCGATGAGATATAAGCAGACTCATTCTACTGAATCAAGAGCTGGAAAGCCAAGTCAATATCAGTATTGTGGAAAAATCATAGTGGCATATGCCAAATGGTCTCTGGAGCATGTTTCAGATGTGGGGACACGAGACATTTTATCCGGGGTTGCCCATTGATGACCGGAGAGCCTGCACAGTGTGAGAGATCTGCTACTGTACCTCAGAGAGGTAGAATACGAGGCAGAAGAAGAAATCAATCTGAGTTGGCCACTCAACCTGAAATGCGCTCAACTGCTCGGGTTTACAACCTTAAGACTAATGAAGATCATGATGATTCGGAGATCATTGCAGGTACTTTCCAGTTAATTGATAAATTTGTTTTGGTTCTGATTGACCTGGGATCAACTTATTCTTACATTAGTACTAAATTGGTGAGAGAATTGAAAATCCAATTAGAAGCTATAAGTAATGATGTGATTGTGACTAACCCGTTAGGGCACAGTGCTCGGGTGAATCAATTGTGTCGAGAGTGTCCTATAAGGATTCAGGGAATTGAATTCCCTACTAGTATGATGGAATTACCCTTTGACGAGTTTGAGGATATTTTGGGAATTGATTAGTTGTATCATTATCATGTCAATTTCGATTGTAGATTGAAGCGAGTAGTGTTAATAAATTCTGATGAATCAGAAGTAATTATAATGAGCGAGAAATTCAATCCATTAGATAATGTAATATCAGTAATGTTTTCTAAAAAGGTGATGTTATAAGGATGTCAAGTTTTCATAGCTAATGTGATTGATACTAGAGCCAATGAGATGAGATTAGAGGAAATTCCGACGGTCCGAGAATTTCCAGACGTATTTCCAGCTGAGCTACTGATATTACCTCCAGATAGAGAGGTTAAGTTTCAAATTGAAGTTATGACTGGAACGTCACCAATTTCGATGGCTCCTTACAGAATGACCCCAAAAGAACTGAGTGAGTTTCAAGGCTCAGTTGCAAGAGCTATTAAATAAAGGATTCATCAGACCTAGTGTGTCACCTTGGGGTGCACCAGTGCTATTTGTAAAGAACAAAGATGGTTTGATGCGTCTATTTATTGATTATCGACAGCTTAACAAGGTGACAATAAAGAATAAGTATCCTCTCCCCAGAATCGACGATTTATTTGATCAACTCAAGGGAGCTGTGGTGTTTTCCAAAATTGATTTATGCTCTGGCTATCATCAGTTGAAGATACAAGAAAAATATATTCCAAAAATGGCTTTTACGACTCGATATGGCCATTATGAGTTCGTAGTAATGTCGTTTGGATTAAGCAATGAACCTACAACGTTTATGGACCTCATGAATAGGATATTTCAACCATATCTCTATCAATTTGTTGTTGTCTTCATTGATGACATCTTGGTGTATTCAAATACAAATGAGGAGCATGACGCCCATCTTCGAGTGACTCTTCAAACACTTCGGGACAAGAAGTTTTATGCTAAATTATCTAAGTGTGAATTTTGGTTATCTAAAGTGTCATTCCTTGTACATGTGGTTTCTGCAGAGGGGATTTGCGTGGATCCTCAGAAGATTAAAGATATATTAGATTGGGAAGTTCCAAGAAATGTTTCTGAAGTACGGAGTTTTTTGGGATTAGATGGATATTATCGAAGGTCGTAAAAGACTTTTCGTTGATTTCCTCCCCTTTGAAAAGGCTATTAAGGAAAGATATGTCATTCATTTGGACGGATAAATGTCAAGAGAGTTTTGAATCCTTAAAGAAGGTGCTAACAGAAGCTCCAGTGCTAGTGCAACCAGAATCGGGCAAAGACTATACAATTTATAGTGACGCTTCCATAATGGTTTGGGATGTGTTTTAATCCAAGATAGAAAAGTAGTAGCCTATGCTTCGAGACAGCTTAAGCCACATAAGAAAAATTATCCGACTCATGATCTCGAGTTAGAAGTAGTGGTGTTTGCACTGAGGATTTGGTGCCACTATTTATATGGTGAGCGTTGTTATATTTTAACGAATCACAAAAGTTTGAAGTATTTGCTAACTCAAAGGAAGATAAATTTGAGACAAAGGAGATGAATTGAGTTATTTAAAGACTACGATGCAATCATAGACTATTACCCTGGGAAGGCTAATGTGGTAGCTGATGCACTTAGCCAAAATACTTTTGCAGCTTTACGTATGTTAGACGTCCGATTTGCGTTAAAGGGCAATGATGTTCTGATGGCCAAACTAAAGGTAAGACCATTATTGTTGAAGCGAATAAATAAGTCACAAAGAAGGGATGATAAGTGTTTAGAAAGAATAGAACAAGTGGAAAAAGGTGAAATCAAGGACTTTGAAGTAAAATCAAATGGATGTTTATACTACAGAGACCGAGTTTGTGTTCCAAAGGATGAAGAATTGAAAAGAGATATACTTTCTGAAGCACATTGTAGTCCGTTGACTATGCATCCAAGAGGGAACAAGATGTATCAAGATTTAAAAGGGCGATAATGGTGGCTAGGCATGAAAAGAGCTATTATGGAGTTTTTTGCAAAGTGTTTAAACTGCCAACAAGTGAAAGCTGAACATCAAGTACCTTAAGGACTCTTGCAACCGATCTCTATTCCTCAATGGAAATGGGAAAGAGTTACGATGGATTTTGTAACAGGTTTGCCTTTGTCACTGAATAAAAAAGACTCAATTTGGGTGATTATCGACAGATTAATAAAGACCCCACATTTCATTCATGTTCGAACTAATTATTCAATGAATAAGTATATTGAACTATATATCAAGGAGATAGTTCGACTACATGGAGTGTCGGTTTCAATAGTATCTGACAGAGATCCAAGATTCACTTAGAAGTTTTGGAAATCTTTACATGGAGTATTGGGTACCCGATTGAACTTTAGCACAACTTTTCACCCACAAACAGATGGTCAATTTGAGTGAACTATTCAGGTTTTGGAAGGTATGTTAAGGGCATGTGTGATTGATTTCCATGGATAATCTGAGCTTGTAGAGTTTGCTTATAACAATAGTTATCAATCGATTATTAAGATGGCGCCCTACGAAGCTTTATATGGAAAAAGTGTTGAACACCATTAAATTGGTTTGAATTAAAAGATCAAGACTTAGTGTGTCCAGATCTGATCAAAGAAGTCGAAGAAAAAGTTAAGATTATTCAAGATAATCTTAAGATAGTTGCTGATCGACAGAAGTCCTACGCAGATTTAAAGAGAAAAGAAATTGAATTCCAAGTAGGTGATAAAGTGTTTCGCAAAGTATCACCTTGGAAGAAGATTTTCCGTTTTGGACGCAAAGGGAAACTCAATCCTATATTCATTGGACCCTATGAGATCTTAAAAAGAGTTGAACCAGTAGCATATGAGTTAACAATACCACCAGAAATGGAATCCACAATGTCTTTCATGTTTCGATGCTTAAGAGATATCAATCAGATCCATCTCACATCTTAGTACCGGAAGAAATAGAAGTTCAATCTAACTTGACCTATGAGGAAGAACCAGTGCAGGTGTTAGCATATGAAGTTAAACAACTAAGGAACAAGACGATTCTGTTAGTTAAAGTTCTTTGGAGAAATCACAAATTAGAAGAGGCTACATGGGAACATGAAGATGATATGGGAAGACAGTTTCCTCATCTCTTTGTACAGTGGAAATTCGAGGATGAATTTTCTTAAGGGGGAGATTTGTAATACCCCAAACATCGGGTCAGTGACTAAAATATAAGGATTTAAAATTTAGTGGTTAAATTTGATAAATTGAAAACCTTAAGGACTGATTTTGGAAATTTTTATCAAGGACTTGTTATCAAAGATTGAAGAATGGAAGGGCAAGGAGGTCTTTTAGCATGAAATGAATTTAAAATTCATTTTAAGGATATTTAACATGTGAGGATTAGAGAAAGGGAAAGAAAAATCTGGAAGATTTGGTTAACTTCTTTTTTTCTTCTCTTATATCGTAAAACTCCATTGCCAAGGTGAGTTCTTTTAAAATTGGTTAATTCTTTCATTTTTGGATTGGTTTTGAAGCCTTGAGTGGTATAGAAACTTAAGAAAATCTTTAAGATAAATAGAAACTAAGAGTTGGTGAATTAAGGATAAATTAGTAAAATGAGTTTTTAAGTGAATGGATAAAATTTGGTTAATAATTGGATTCTAAAAGCATATTTGACTTGTCAAATGTATAAATAAGAAATTTGAAGTCTTAGAAATGATTGAGAACATGTTTGAATATCGGGTATGATTGTTAGTTTTAAGTGTTATGTGGAAAAATTTGGATGTTAAAAGGAGATTATTGGATGTAAGTTAGTTGAAGTAAGTGGTAAGGAGTTTAAAGGCATGCATAAAGTTAATGGTAAGAGATTTAGGTGAATTGTGGGAAAAATTCGAAATGAAATAAATGAAATTTGGGTAAGGGTATCGGTACTGGAAGAACAATACCGATACTATAAGGTTAAACTGAAGGATAGTATATGAATCGGGTGAAGAATATGAATATTGATTGAAGTAGTATCGATATTGATATGGAGGTATCGATACCAAGAGTAAGGTATCGATACTGTAATTGAAAATGGAATTCCAGAATGCCAAAATGGTATCGATACTGAAGTGGGTATCGATACCATAGAAGAGAAGTATCGGTATTGTGGGTAGAGTACCGATACTATTTAGTCTGAAATTTAAATTAGGAGTTTTCATTTCATTTATGTAAGTGCTAATTGGTTATCCGTTAATGGAAATTCAGCATTGATCTTGGACATATTAATATGTAGATTTGGATCGTAAGCGTACCGAAAGAATCGACATAGTACGACATTGAACAAAAGAAAAAGGATTTCGTTTAGGACTTTCGTGAGGCAAAGGTGAGTGCAATTTATTGTTTTATATTAGATATGAGGACGGCTTGCGATAAGCCAACCTCGAAGGTTTTCGATCAAAAACAGTTTTATTTATTTATTTTATGCAGTATTTTTATGATGTTTTATATAAATTGTATTTCCAAAGTTTTGTTTGATTTTATTAACATATGAATGTGTTCTATGTGAAAGTGCTTTATGTGAATGCGTTCTACGTGAAAATGCTCTATGCGGAAGTGTTATATGTAGATAAAAGACACTTGAATAAATTAATGAAAATTAATTATAAAACTAAAGCCCAAAGTATATGTATGAGAATTAGAGGTATAGTTGGCACGCCAAGAGTCGAGGGTTCTACGCGGTCCTTCGGGACAATTCTACGTGGTCCTTCGGGACAAATTCTACGCAGTCTTTCGTGACATATCTATGTGGCACTTCGGAGCATATTCTAGTGGCACTTCGGTGCGTATTCTACGTGGCACTTTGGTGCAAATTTTATGAGCAGTGGTGACTGCAATTATAGTGCATAACCTTAAAGTACTCACATATATTGAGTTCTCAATGATATGCGTTGGGCTATTAAGACAAAGTGATATAAATTGAACAAAGTGTAAAAGTATAAGTTATTTTCATGAAATGTATATTGATTTTAGTATGAAATGTTTTTATATGAGACAAATAAGCAAGTGTTTTTAAATGTTTTATTATACTCAGTATTGTCTCGCTAAGTCGACGACTTAGCGTGTGATTGTTTCATATGTAGGTTCAAAGAGATCCGAGGGTTAAAGCTAGGAGAGGACATCATACACCTGATGGAGATCAAATGAGAACAATTTGAACTGTAGGTTTCTTATAATTTTGTGATTTTGTTGGCATGTATTATAAAGTTTTAAATTATAAAGCTCTGATTAGTTTGTAATCATACTATTTTATATTTATGTAAATTATCAAGTATTTATTTTCATTTTGAAATAAGAATTTTCATTATTAATTTTTGTGTAAGGGTTTATCAATAAAAGAAAAATAAAAGTTTTAAATTACAATAAATTTTTAGAGAGTCAAAGTTTTAAACAGTTAATGTGACACCTCGAATTTGTATCTGGGTCGAGTACGGATTGGGGTATTACACTACAGCACAGTTTCGACAGGATGTCCGCACAAAAGTTTCCTTCACGAAATATATGGGAAAACTTCATAGACCAGTTCCAATTTTTAAGGCTCCTTATATCCACAATAATAGAGCCCAGCGGGTGAGTATACACGCATGCCGATTCAATTAGAATGAGTTCCATTGTCGCATCAACCTCACACTCATATTCCGTAAACCTTACGCTCATGCGATTTTTAGACCCAAATAAATCGCATGAAGTTCAGCCGCAATGCTAGAACAGACCCTTATGAGTGCTGAGAATCACGAAATCCATTCCTCTACTGAGTTTCAGAGAATTCCACCCGCACCCGATATACTTGGGTTTCCTTGATTTGCACAATATGTGTTTAATTTAATATTACCAACTGTTGGCGCCTTCCAAGCCACTAAAAAAATATCAATGGAAGCACCAGACTCCTTTTTATACACCAACAGGCTTTCCTTTACAACAATAATAATATTACGCCACAAATTATGGTCATCCGTGGGGTTACTTTCTGGTTCGAAAACCCTTCGACATCTAGACTCCATAGTTTCCATATTATTACTACAAACCCCGTTACAAATTCAACCAAGCGTTTGGTAGAGTCCAAATTCTCAACCATCCACAGCTCCAAACTTAGCGAGAAAAAGTCAAGGGGGGTCATTGTGAAAGTAACGATTCCAAATTCTCCGAGCCATGAAACAACCTCTCAAAATGTGATTTATATCTTTCACCGTACAACTGCATGTTGAACACCCCGTTGTAGACTGTCGAGCATTCGTAAGAAGATAATTCCTCCAAGCGAGCCACACAAAGTATTGCTACTTAGGAGGCATAGGGTGCTTCCAAATCCACGAGTATGATGTACTTGCCTCACCTTTTTCATCTTTGACTAGAGCCAAATATGATGCCCTCATACTAAATTCACCATTATTCGAAAATCTCCATATATTCGAATCTTGAACGATCGAAAATCGTGGCAGAGGGTAACCCATAACCTTGTTGGCCACATCCATTGGAAGCTGAGTAAACAAGAGATTCAAGTCCCATTTGCGATCTGTTGTGATGAAATTAGCCACCCTCACCGAATCATCCACAAGGGAGGTCGAGATCTCGGGATGAGTAGCTATGGGCTGCCCCAGTCAATTATCAGTCCAAAACGATGTATTTTCCCCATTGCCAATGCGTTTAATCATCCCACCAACTAACCCTTTAAGACCATAAATAAGACTTTTCCAAGTATGCGACCAAGCGAAAGGATTACAATGTTGGTTAGTCGCATAAGATATTGGATCCTCATTAACCCCATAAATAGTTTTGAAAGCTCTAACCCAAAGCTTATCTGGTTGGCACAAGAATCACCATGTCGTTTTTTGAAGAAGAACATGGTTGTGATGCCTCATCTTTCAGATTCCAAGGCCACCATCACCAGTCGGTCTACACATAACATCCCATGTCACCAAACGGGGTGCTCTCTTTTCATTATTGCCACCCCATAGAAACCTGTGATTGACACTATCGAGACTATTACAAATGTTGATAAGAAGCTTTGAGGTTAGCATCGTATACGTCGGTAAAACAAAGGTAACCGACTTTACCAAAATGGTTCTCCCTACAAGCGAAATGTGTTTACCTTTCCACCCGTTAAGTTTCAGATGGGTTTTGTCAACTATTTCCCGATATATCACCTTTGTAACTCGGCCATGTAGGTGAAGCACGCTGAGGTATTTGTTTAAATCGAAGGTAGCACTCATATTCAGTATTTGACCAAATCTCCGGCCAGCATTCAAGCTTGCTTTCGGAGAAATGAAGAACTTTGACTTCTCATGATTAACTTTAGCCCCCCGACGTAGAACAAAACTGGTCCAAAGTAGCTTTGAACGTACTCATTTGTTTTTCATTAGCCCTTCCAAATAAAAACATGTCATCGACAAAAAATAAATGAGAGATTTGAGGACTACTCTTACCCAATCTGATCGGCTTCCAGGAGTTGTTATTAAGCTCTCGTTGGATAAGATGACCAAGGTGTTACATACAGAGCACAAATAGAAACAATGATATGGGATCACCTTGGGGTAAGACTCTAGAAGGACTAAAATATTCTGTTTTCTCTCCGTTCCAAAGCACAAACAATCTGGAACTTCAAAACGTAGAAAAGAATGAGGTCAATCCAAATATGAGGGAACCCAAAGTGAGTGAGAGTTTCCTCAAGGAAATACCATATGATTCTGTCATACGTCTTCTCAAGATCTATCTTTATGGCGATCAAACCATTCTTCGCCCTAAATCGCATTTTTTATGAATCATCTCCTGGGCTAGGAGAATATTGTCAGCTGTCTGCCGACCTGGGATAAAACTCGCTTGAAAATGAGAAACCAACGCATCCAAAAGCGGGCGAAGTTTGTTCACCAAAACTTTGATTATCAATTTATATGTGACGTTGCAAAGACTTATTGGGCGGAATTCCTTCACTAACTCCGGGTTAGGCACTTTTGGGATAAGAGCAAGAAGAGTGTTATTTAATTCAATGGGTAAGGATCCCGTCTCTAAAGCAATACGAACCAAAGAGATGAGAGTCGGGCTAAAGGTGCTCCAAAACTCATGGAATGCCCCCCATTTGAAACCCATCCGAACCTAGAGCTTTCCAAGGTTTCATTGAGAAGAGTGTTGCGGAATACGGCTATCGTATAGAGCAAAATCGCAACTGATAATTTGAGAAAACAAAAATGAAGATAAAGAATACATAAATTTTACGTGGAAAACCCCTAAATAATATATGGTAAAAACCACAGGCAAAGGTAGAAGAATTTCACTATGAGAAAATAGGAATTACAACTTCTCTCGATCTAACAATGAGAAAACAATGACAATTCTCTCTTGATAAAAAGGAGAAAACAACTCTCAAGAAAACTCTCTAAATTCTCTAGTATTGTGAGAAAGCTAGAATGCTTTGGGATAGTTTTGAAGCTAAATGGGTTAGGGTATTTATAGTTGAAGCTTAAGGACTAATCTTATAAATACCCTAAAGTATAATGACCAAAATATGCAATTTTCCCATGTCATTTTTCAACCATTATTGGTGCCAACTATGAACCATTATTGTTGCCAACTTTCAATGCATTATTCAACAATTATTTGGTAAATCATTGATGCCAACTAGCTTGGTAAATTGCATGACAACTAATAATCTCCGACTTGAAGATTTGATAGGAATAATCATATCTTCACACCATTCTTTCTACCTTGTACCATCATGTTGCTTACATCTCTGACAGGCCACAAGAGGATCGACACCAAGTAAATTTATCAGCATTGATTGTCTTCGTTATGAAATCTGCTATGTTGTCTTTGGTATGGATCTTCTGCATATCTACCATCACTTCTTCCACCTTTTCATGAATGAAATGGTACTGAACTCGTATGTGTTTTGTCCTTGAATGAAATGTTGGATTCCTTGCTAAATGCAAGACGCTTTGACTGTCACAAAATAAAGAGAGATACTCTTGATTGTACCCAAGCTCCTCTAATAGCATCTTCAACCAGATTGCTTCTTTACTGGCTTGTGTAGCTGCTACATATTCTGCCTCTATTTTAGATGTAGCTAAAACTGACTGCAATTTTGAAACCTAGCTTACAGCTCCACCAGCAACTTTGAACACATATCCTGTAGTAGATTTGCTTTTATCAAAATCTTCTGCATAGTCAGAATCTACATACCCATTGATTAGTAAGTTTGATCCTCCGTAACATAATGCAACATTTGAGGTCCCTTTGATGTATCTCAGGATCCTCTTTACTGTATCCCAATGCTCTTTGCCTTGATTCGCCATGTACCGACTAACCACTCCTACTGCTTGTGCAATGTTTAGTCTTGAGCATATCATAGCGAACATTAAACATCCCACTGCCGATGCATACGGTACTCGAGACATCTCCATCCTCTCTTCTTCATTGCTAGGACTTATACTGGAGGATAATTTGAAGTTAATAGGAAGAGGGGTAGAAATTGTCTTACAATCTTACATGTTGAATCATGACAATATCTTCTTCAAGTAATTATTTTGTGAAAGCTAAATCTTCCTATTACATCTGTCTCGGTGAATTTGCATCCCTAGAATCTTGTTTGCTGATCCCAAGTCCTTCATTTCAAATTCCCTAGTCAGATGTTCCTTCAATTCTTCAATATGATCTTTATTGGGTCCTATAACCAACATGTCATCCACATACAATAGTAATATAACAAAATTGTTATCACCAGACCTCTTGAAATAAGCACAAGGATTTGCATTAAGTTTGTTGTATCCAAGGCACATAATGAAGGACTCAAATCTCTTATACCAACACCTCGGAGCCTACTTTAGACAATATATATATTTGTTCAACATGCAAACCAAGTTCTTCTTTTCTTTTTCTTCAAAACCTTCAGGCTGGAGCATATAAATCACTTATTCAAGATTTCCATGAAGAAAAGTTGTTTTAACATTTAGCTGCTCTAGATGTAAGTTCAATGTAGCACACATTGCCAAAACTACTCGAACTGTTGTTAGTCGAACCACATGAGAAAAGATTTCATTGAAATCAATACATTCTTTTTGAGCATATCCTTTGACCACCAGTCTTGTACGATACCTCTCCACTTGATCATCACCATTTTGCTTTATTTTGAAGACCCGTTTATTACCAATTAACTTCCTTCCTTGTGGTAGTGGCACAAGGTCTCATGTATTATTTTTATGAAGGGCTTCAATTTCTTCTTGCATCGCCACCATCCAAAGTGAAGCATCAGAGCTGTTTATTGTCTCTTGGTATGTTGATGGCTCACCGTCCTATGTTAAAAGGCAGTATGCAATATTATCTTCTATAACATAAACTAAGTGCCAATTGGGACATCTTCTCACACGATCTGATTGACGAGTTGTTGGAGCTTCAGAACTCTCTGGTTCTTGTTCATCATGTGCTGGTTCTGCTTCAGAAGAATCTCATTGTTCAAGCTCTTTTTCCACATGTATCTGCGTAGTCTCTGGATTTTTAGTACTATCATCTTCTTCTTTTCTTTGTAGTTTATCTTCTACAAAGACTATTAATGATCACTTCACGGGCAGTGGAATCCCACAAGCGATACCCCTTTACTCCATCAGCATACCCCAAGAATTTGCATTTCTTGGATTTTGGATCCAACTTTGAAATTTCTTGGGAGTTGTACATCGCGTACACAATACTTCCAAATATATGGAGGTTGTTTTACCAGTCCACATCTCCATTGGTGTCTTCAGCTCTATTGCAGTTGATGGAGCTCGATTCACCAAATAACAGGCGATATTGATTGCTTCTGCCCAAAATGATTTTTCTAGGTCTGCATCCCTCAACATTACTCTTTTTCTTTCTAACAAGGTTCTGTTCATCCGCTCTGCCACTCCATTTTGTTGAGGATTGTTCACCACTGTGAACTGTCTTTTGATGTCTTCTTTCCTGCAAAAGTCATCAAATTCTTCACTTGTGTATTCTCCTCCATTATCTATTCTGAAAAACTTGATCTTATTTCCAGAATCAAGTTCCACCCGCACTTTGAAGTTTTTTGAAAGTTGAAAACACATCTGAGTTCTTCTTAATAGGGTACACCCAACATCTCCTGGAGTAGTCATCAATAAATGAGACAAAGTGTTTTGCTCCGCCTAGGGATGTAACTGGTACTTGCCATACGTCAGAGTGAACCAATTCTAGAACATTTTTGCCTTTAGAATTTGATGTGTTGAATTTCAACCGGTGCTGGTTACTTGTTATGCAACGCTCACACAAAGTAAGTGATACCTTTGTTAAGTCTGGAAGTAGCTTTTGTTCCACAAGGACTTTCATTCCTTGTTCTGACATGTGTCCAAGTTTATGATGCCATAGTATTGCAGAATCTGAACTACATGAGGCAACAGAGGCTTCTGCTTCTTGCAAAGTCTTTCCCTTCAGCATGTACAAGTTTGCAACTATCTTTTTGCCTTTCATCACCACAACCGCTCCATGGAACACCTTCATTATTCTTTTTCGTGTTTCAATCTTACTTGCATTATTATCCAATAATCCGTAGGATAATAAATTTTTCTTCAGGTCTTTCACGTGTCGCACATCTCGAACAACTTTAATTGTTCCATCATACATCTTCAATTTGATGGTTCCCATGCCAACGATCTCTAAGGCATTGTCATTGCAACTATACACAGATCCTCCTGAGACAGGTTCATAATGATGTAACCATTCTCTTCTTGAGGTCATGTGATATGTTGCTCCTGAATCAATGAGCCATATATCTACAAATCTTTTTCTACCTTCCACGGTGGTTGACGCTTCACAAAATAGAGCATCTCCATCATCTGAAGTGTTTGCAGTATTGCCTTGTGGATTGAAGTTTTTATTTAGACTCCAACAATCATTCTTCAAGTGATATTGTAGCACTTTAAATTCTTCTTACTCCTCGACTTCGATCTATCATGTTTGTGACTGCTGCTTTGGCCACGTTCTGTTGATCTCCCTCTCATCGTTGTCAACGCTTCTGCTTGTTGCAGATTTAATTGTCTGTCTTCCTTGTTCTGGCACCAATTTTCTTCTTGTAGAACAGCAGCTGCAACGTCATCGAAGACTAGACTAGTGACATTACTGTTTGTCAAGTTGATGATGAGTTGATCATACGAATCTGGTAGACTTTGAGTAGAAGTTCAACACGTTCTTGTTCTCATATTTTACAGCTTAAGGATGTAAGCTGAGGAAATAAAGTGTTCAGTGTGTTTAAGTGCTCCGTCACTGAAGTAGATTCTGGCATACGGAGAGTGTACAATTTCCTCTTAAGGAAAATTTTATTGTGCAACGATGTGACCTCGTACAGTTTGGTGAGATGATCCCATATCTTCTTAGTTGTCTTATTTTCCTCGATGCTTGACAATACTCCATCTGCTAATGCTAGATGAAAGTTTTCCATAGCATTTCCGTCCATTTCTATCCATTTGTTGTCATCTGTGAAATCTACCGGCCTTTCACTGATAGCCGCTAGACAACCGTTTTTCCTCAGGATGGCCTTCATCTTCAATTTCCACAATGAGAAATTTCTCTCATTGAATTTGTCAATATCAAATTTCATTGCCATAGATTCTATTATGGATAGCTCCCACTATTTCACTATCGTGAATAGTTCTCTAGAACCTTCAAATAATGGGTAATATCTTCTTACTTTCTTATGTTGGAGGATCCACCTTTTGGTGGCAACCACAAAGACAATAAGTAGATATTACACACTCTAATTTGGCTCTGATACCAATTGTTGCGGAATACGACTATCGTATAAAGTAAAATCGCAACTGATAATTTGAGAAAATAAAAATTAAGATAAAGAAGAAACAAACTTTACGTGGAAAACCCCTAAATAATATAGGGTAAAAACCACGGGAAAAAGTAGAAGAATTTCACTATGAGAAAATATGAATTACAACTTCTCTCAATCTAACAAGGAGAAAATAATGACAATTCTATCTTGATAAAAAAGGAGAAAACAACTCTCAAGAAAACTCTCTAAATTTTCTAGTATTGGGAGAAAGCTATAATGTTTTGGGATGGTTTTGAAGCTAAATGGGTTAGGATATTTATAGTTGAAGCTTAAGGACTAATCTTGTAAATACCCTAAAGTACAATGACTAAAATATGCAATTTTCCATGTTATTTTTCAACCATTATTGGTGCCAACTATCAACCATTATTGTTGCCAACTTTCAATATATTATTCAACAATTATTTGGTGAATCATTGATGCCAACTAGCTTGGTAAATTGCATGACAACTAATAAAGAGAGCTTGTCGAATTTCATTAACTGAGACGTTACTAACCAATACATTTCGCTCCCCATGTCTAAGCATAGGGCAAGGAAGTTTGGACAGTGGTGCTCGCAGATTATTTTCAGCCACAAATAAATCACAAAAATAGTAAACAACTAGCTGCTTTAACGAGCTTGGATCACTAACCCAATCTCAAAAATAATTTGAATTTAATGGTAAAATTGAAAATATGTTTTAAGTTAGTTTTATCATACGTAAATTTATGCATATGCCAATCTTTTATCTTTTTTATTTAAATTAAAATTATGTATAAATTTAGGTCTTCATCCGACTGTCCCTTATTAATTAAAATTCTTGGATGTGTTAATTATGTTTATACCAAAGCAATGATGTTAGTAATAATAATCATAATAAATATCAAACAGAATAGTGATGTATAGTATAATAACAGTGTTAGTCCTTAAAAACTATATCAATTTAGTTCGATTCCGAAACAATTCAAGAAACCCATTATATTTTAAAAAAATTATATCCTTTTAGTTTTTGTTATCTTAAAATATTATATTACTCTCTTGTTACTCTTTTGGTATACTGACAATTTAATAATAGTTTTGACCTATAATTAACTGATCTTAGATATTTTTTTTTCATTTTTGTATATTTGTAACAACATATGATTTTTTTTATATCTTAAAAATTTATTTTATCTGATAAAATGTTTATTTCACACAAAGTACCCTTAATTAGTACACTTTAACCAACTAAACGATAAGTTGGCTTTGCAAACAAATGATTAGCCCTCGGCAATGAGAGGCCGAACTTCTCGGTCATGTCCAGTTCGTTAGGCAACATACCATCAGGCAATTCCCAGTCGAAGCAATGGACTAATTGAGCTATAATCAAACGCATGGTGGTTAGCCCTAATAGCATTCCGGGGCACCCTCTCCGACCAGCTCCGAAAGGGATGAGTCGGAAATCATGTCCTCCGAAATCAATCTTGTTGTCCTCGAATCTTTCCGGAAAGAACTCTTCTGCATTGTCGGACCACACTTTGTGGTCTCGCCCCATGGACCAAGTATTCACCATGATTCTCGACTTCTTCGATATGAAATATCCGTCAACGATGATATCTTCCGTCGACTCGTGCGGGATTAAAAAGGGCGCCACCGGATGTAACCTAAAACTTTCTTTGATGATCATATCCAAGTAAGTAAGTTTCGGTAGATCCGACTCTTCTACCATCCTATTCCTTCCGACCACCCTATCTAGCTCTTGCTGAAGACCGAGCATTACTCGAGGATGCCTTACGAGTTCCGAAAGTGTCCACTCAATGGCCGTGGTTGTAGTGTCTAACGAAGCTGCCACCATGTCCACCATTATGGCCTTTATGTTTCTCCTATCGATTATGGACGATTGCTCATTATCTTTAGGGTTCACGGTATCCAACAACGAAACCATCACATCAACAAAATCAGTGTAAGGTTTTTGCACCTTGTGTTTAGTCCCTTGTTCATGTTGATCGATTATTTTGTCGAAAAATTCGTGAAGGCCTTTACTCGCCCTCTTAAGCTTTCTTGCTAGTCCCTGCAAAGGAGGAGAATGACTTATGTGAATACGACTGTAAGGACCAACACAAAATTTTATGTTAGGAGTAATGGATTTATAAAATTTTAAGAGAGGCGATCGCCCCAACCCTCCCTCGCCTAGGTCCATTCATGATTATAAACAAGGTGAACCAAGTAATAAGCTATTTGAGTTCAATTCAATCAAAATTTGGTTAACATTTAATACGGCTCAATGAGGAATTTAGAAAAATATTAATCATCATCTTTCGAATTTAGTCAAATTCGATTTTGAACCTTCTAAGTCAAACTCGACTTGTCTTGTATCCAGTCCTGTAACGTGAATACTAAAACATACATCAAATATGGTAATAATAAAACAATAATGAAAGAAAACTATTAACCTGAAGGTCAAGTGGAGCGAGGAAAGGAACAAAATCCGATAGATTAAAAGCTCCAGCAATGTTCATGACTTCTTCGATTAACGGCTTGAATTCGATTTGATCATCCATGGACCGTCCGAAAATAACCCTATACATGATCACTTCGATAACCTTACCGACCTGCCGGCTAAGGTCCACCGTCTTACCGCCTTCCGCCGCCTTCCTCACCGATTCAACCAACGAGGCAACCTCTTGCTTCCTCACCGGTGCAAAAGATTCAACTCTCGAAGCGCTCAGAAGATGCAAACTAAACCATTTTCGAACAGTTCGCCAATAGGGACCGTACTCGGAAAAAACCACCCCCTTGGGACCGTACGTCAAGTACTCGGACGCTCGGATTTTAGGTCTGCCGGCGAAAATGGCGTCGTGGGTCTTGAGGAAGAGCTCAACGGCTTCAGGTGACGATACTACAATCGTCGGTACGTGGCCTAACATTACGGACATTATGGGTCCGTATCTCTCGGCGAGATGGTGAAGAGTTTGGTGAGGGAGCTTTCCGATCATGTGGAGGTTACCGATTATCGGGAGGGGGAAAGGACCCGGTGGCGTTTTCCCGCCATTTTTGAGGCGGTTTCGTGACCGGAATAAGTAGAAAAAGGAACAGAGAGTTCCGAAGAGGATCAAGAGCAAAGCTAAGGTTGAAGAAGACATTTACGAGGGAGATGAAAATTCCGATGGCTGATGAAGAGACACCAACTAGATAGCTACTATATAGCAGAGCGATGAGATACGACAGGATCTGCATGTTCTTTTTAAAAAAATAATTGTCACGTCCTTTTTTCTTTTTGTCGCCAAAATTCAGCCACAAAATTTACTAAAATAATTTTTAAAAATTTTTATTTTGAAATATTTTAGTCCCAACATTTTAAAAAATTGTTGATATTTAATTAAATAATTAATTTTAACTTTTTTTTAAACATTTTGATTCTTAATGTTTCATTTTAAAATAAAAAGATTTTTTTAGAGCGTTAATATTTGTTAACTAATAATTTATATTCATAAAAGAATATTTCTTTCCGAAAATGAAACATTTATGCCCAAATTACTTCAATCATTAAATGAATAATTATTCTTAGATGTCATGAATATTATTTTATCATCACTTTAGTTTAATAAATAATAATAAAATTTACTTTTTTTTGTCGGCATAATTTTTTTTAATTTTTTTAACAGGTTACTTGAAATATTTAGATTGGTTTGGGTTTAGTGCCTTGGCCTTGGCCGTTGCTAGGCCTAATCCGGACGACGCACTGGTTATCAGCACATTACCCTTTCGGAAGGTCTTCTTTCCTTGTGGTGCTGCCTGATCAACTGCTGGAGTTGTGGCAGCCGTTTGTGCTCGAACAATTCCAGCAGGGACTTCCTTTTCCCTAAGTTCCTATAGTTCATTCGACGAACCAAATATGAAAAACTATTGACAAATTCACAATCTTTACAAAAAAACCAACATTTTATCTACCATTTTCAGTATGAAAACCATAAAATAGAAAGATATTTGGATGTTTCAGCAAGGGCTTCCTTTTTCCTAAGTTCCTATACTTCATTCAGCGTACCAGTTATGAAAATCTATGACAGAGTCACTATCTTTAGGAAAAAAACTTTGTATCTACCATTTTCATTTTTCAGTATGAAAACCATGGAATTGAAAGATAGTTGGATGGTTCACCTGAGTTAAAGGCAGAGGGAAGCTAAAATGGGTAGAGTGGAACGCCAAAGAGAGTTGTGTCCTTGGATTTGGGCTGAGGATGAACGGAGATGGTGGGTGGCGGTAGCAATGAGGCCGCTCGGAGAGCCATGAAGCCGCTGGTTTTTGATGGGATTTTTTTAGTGTAATAATTGTTATCTGGTTGGATGGTGAACGGAGACGGGGGCAGATAAGGTTGGTTCTTGATGGCAATACGCCATGTCAGCTTCCATTATCCAATGGGATTTGCTTTGATTTCTCTTCCAAGCTTTTTCATTTCTCCATTAACAGTGAGTTTCTGGGCCTTTTCGGCCTGCAACAATCCAGTCCAAAGGGATAATATGTGTCTTAATGGAAAATTACATTGATGAACTGAGGATATCAACGTTTACCATCAAATCGGTGAGAATTTATCTTTTAAATAATGCCAATTAAATCACTAAAATGTGATGTGACCGTTAAAAAATTAAGTATCAATATGAGTTGGTTCAAGTGATAAATAATTTAATATTATTTAAGTAAGTTTTTAAGTTCAAGTTCTTGTATATGTAAAAAAATATCTGATAGAATATTCATCCACCAAAATTAAGTATACGACGTGTCGTAACCGGTTTTCGTCCGGGCACGAAATATTAAATTTTGGCGAGAAAATTGATGTGAATAAATGGTTTTGAAAATAATTTGGGAGTCGCCATCGACCTTTTGGATCAGGTAGGTCGAATACCTAAAAATTATCTTTTAAAAGAGTTTTTAAGAAAACCATATTTAAAAGATGAACTGATCTGCGTTTTATAACCAAAAATTCGTTCTTTTTAATAATAAAAAGGGATTCGTGGTCGGTTACGTTTAGGGAAGGATTAGCACCCCTACAACGCCCAAAATTGGTACTTTTTAATTATAAATTGTCTCTTTTATTAAAATTTAAAAATTCAAAAATATATTTAATTTATAATCCTATTATTTCAAAATTATATAAAAAATATTTATTTATTTTTAATATTTGAAAAGAACTTCTAGGTGCCTTAAGACAGCTCTTTTCTTTGATATTGATAAATATTGATTTAAATAATATTGTTTACTTTTTAAATTTAAAATATCAGAATAAGACATCCAGTTGTATTAAGACTGTCCTTTTCTTCGATAATAAATATTTAAAAAACTATTCATTATATGTATATTTATGAATATATAAAAATATTTAACAATATAATAAAAATATCACTAAAACAATATATTTTAAGCATTAAAATGAAAACATATAAAATAAATAACTAAATTATAATAAAAATAAAACTAAATCTAATTCCTAATTAATAATTAATAATTAATTGAAATTATAGGGTTTAAATATTTTATTTTCTAATTTAATAATTTAGTGATCAAAATGAAATTATTTAAAATTTAAATTTTATAATAGAATAAATTAAAAATATGAACTAGGGATAAAAAAAAATTATTTATTAAAATTAAGGGATTAAATCTGTCATTTATCCTAAATATATTATTTTAATAAAAAGGACTAAAATGAATAAAATTAAAATTCAAAGACTGAATTAAAATTATTATAAATTCAGTTTAGTGACCAAAATGTAAAATTTACAAATACGAAGGACTGCGGAAGGGATTTAACTTTTCCATAATTACGCGCATAGTCCTTCCCGAAACGACGTCGTTCGGGAAGGACTATAAATGGTCCATACCGGCTGGCCCGAAGGGCCAGCCATTTCATTTCTTTTCTTCCCTCTCTCTCTCTTCTCTGAGAGAGAGAAATTTCTCTCGCTTCTCTCTAACACAGAGAGAAGCCCAGCCGGCCGGCAGCCGTTAGCCGGCGTTCATCCGCCGTCAACCACCGCCGCCGGCCACCGTCTCCGGTGGCCGGAAAAATTTTTCTTTTATCTAAACGTAGATCGGACCGTCCTAATGACGGTTCCGATGTTTTTTTTTCGTTAAACGGCTCCTAATCGGAGCAAATCTTTAAAAATACCTTCGATTTTCGAAGGTTTGCTGTGGAGCGTGGAGGCGCGTGGTTACTCCGGTGGTGGTGTGGCTTTCCTCGGTAAGTCTCTTCTTCCTTTTTCTCTCTTTTTTCTTCTGGTTCTTTGCTGCTGAGATCTTTGGTACTAGTTTGTTTTTTTTTTCTTTCTCTGTATTTTTTCATTTTCTGTTTCTATTTCTTCTTTCTGTCTCTCTGTGTTTTTTTTTTCGCATGTGGGTGGTGGCTTTTATAGCCACCACCGGTGTTCGTCTCGGACCGGTCCGAAGAGGGGGCTTCGGTGAGTCACCGGACTACCAGTGGTGACTCACCCCATAGCCTTGCATGGACGGCTGGTATATGATCTTCTGGAGTCTTCGGTTGGGATGTGGCAGCGGCGGAGGCGGCGAGGGCTGTCGGCAGCCGCGTGGAAGCTGGAGCGGCGCCGCGTGGCCCTAGGGTATCAAACCCTAGGGTTTCCTTCTGGCATCATCTGGACCGTTGGATCTTATCAGATCCAACGGCTGTGAGCTGAGGCGGCTGATCAAATTAGGGTTAGGAAACCCTAACTGGAAACCCAAATATTTAGGGTTTCTGGTTGGATTTGGACCGGTTTTAGTTGGTTTGTAACTGGGCCGGTTTAATTGTAATTGGTTTGTAATTTATATGGATTTAATATATTTAATAATAATAGTAAAAATAATAATAATAATAATAATAAAAATAATAATAATAATATTAATAATGATAATAATAATATTAATAATAATAATAATAATAATATGGATAAAAAATAGTATCTTCAGCTGCCCCTCTTTGCCCATTCTTGTGTTAACAAGAATAGGGCAAAGATGAAAAGATAATAAATTTTTTTATCCATTTGACTTTACTTTGATCATAATGGAGATATTGAGTAAATTCTTCTCTCTCTCCAAATAAGTTCTTCTTATTATGAACTTTCTGCTGGGGATGATGATGACCTCCTTTCTGTGATAGAGTCATTCAAAAGGTTGAATAAGCTCTTGATGAGTTCTTCTCATTATGAACTTTCTCTTCTTTCTTCATATAATATCAAACAAAGGTTGAACAAGCTCTTCTCATTATGAACTTCTTCTTCCTTCTTCAGATGAGTTCTTTTCATTCATGAACTTTCTCTGGCAATGTTGATCCATCAAATGATGAATTTAAACAAAAAGTTGAACAAGTTCTTCTCATTATGAACCTCTTCTTCCTTCTTCAGATGAGTTCTTCTCATTATGAACCTTCTCTGGTAATGTTGATCCATCAAATGATGAATTTAAACAAAAAGTTGAACAAGTTCTTCTCATTATGAACCTCTTCTTCCTTCTTCAGATGAGTTCTTCTCATTATGAACCTTCTCTGGTAATGTTGATCCATCAAATGATGAATTTAAACAAAAAGTTGAACAAGTTCTTCTCATTATGAACTTCTTCTTCCTTCTTCAGATGAGTTCTTCTCATTATGAACTTTCTCTGGAAAAGATGATCCACCAAATGATGGATTTAAACAAAAAGTTGAACAAATTCTTCTCATTATGAACTTCTTCTTCCTTCTTCAGATGAGTTCTTCTCATTATGAACTTTCTCTGGAAAAGATGATCCACCAAATGATGGATTCAGGTAAAAGGTTGAACAAATTCTTCTCATTATGAACTTCTTCTTCCTTCTTCAGATGAGTTCTTCTCATTATGAACTCTACCTTGCAATGTTAATCTTTCAAATGATAGATTTGAATCTTTGCTAAAATCTTTGAAATTCCTGTTAAAAATTCAACAAAAATGAATGAAAATGCATCTATTTTTGCAAATGCCTAAATATGATGCATGAATATTAAGTTGTTTGATTTTAGACGGGTGAATTGAGTATTTCTTCAATTGTAGAAACCCAATAAATCTTTCTTCTTCAAATCAGAGAATCTATCCTCTTTGACAAATGTAGAGGTAGATATAATGTAAAAAAAAATTCTTGAGAATAAAACTCAATTGTATAGGCTCTTGAAAAGTTTGCATTCAGGCAACATGTTGATTCTGATAACAGCTCATCTGATTATGAAGTGGCCTTTCAAGATGATTTCACAGATATCGATAGTTCTTTTAAATACCAAGAAATCTTGAATTCTGATTCTGATGAAGAAAATAAACTGTTATTCTTGACAAAAATGGGATTCTCAAGTGCTGAAACTTCAATATCCATGTAGAAATGTGGTCCAGATTCATCAATTGTAAAATTGATAAATTTTATATGTGCTGCTCAAATGACTAAGGCTGCTGATGCACTTCTTCGGATCAAATAACTCAAAGAACACTTCCAGAAGATGCTATTGGCAAATTCATCTTCTAAATTCAATGCTTGATTCTGTCCAATCAGATAACTCAAAGAACACTTCCAGAAGATGCTATGTTCTGTCCAACCAGATCAGATAACTCAAAGAACACTTCCAGAAGATGCTATGTTCTGTCCAACCAGATCAGATAACTCAAAGAACACTTCCAGAAGATGCTATTGGCAAATTCATATTCTAAATTCAATGCTTGATTCTGTCCAATCAGATAACTCAAAGAACACTTCCAGAAGATGCTATGTTCTGTCCAACCAGATTAGATAACTCAAAGAACACTTCCAGAAGATGCTATGTTCTGTCCAACCAGATCAGATAACTCAAAGAACACTTCCAGAAGATGCTATGTTCTGTCCAACCAGATCAGATAACTCAAAGAACACTTCCAGAAGATGCTATGTTCTGTCCAACCAGATCAGATAACTCAAAGAACACTTCCAGAAGATGCTATGTTCTGTCCAACCAGATCAGATAACTCAAAGAACACTTCCAGAAGATGCTATGTTCTGTCCAACCAGATCAGATAACTCAAAGAACACATCCAGAAGATGCTATGTTCTGTCCAACCAGATCAGATAACTCAAAGAACACTTCCAGAAGATGCTATTGGCATATTCATTTGTTCCAGTTAATGTTTGGAATAGGATATCACCATGCTCATTCGATGTAGAGCCAAAATTTGTAGATTCGAAGCATTTCCATGCTATTACACTGAAAAGGGCTATATTCATAATTCTGCCAAATTTGAACTGTTTGGACAGATGCTTTTCCATGTGCTGATGCTTTTCCATTGACAAAGAAGTGATGGCCTTCATGGGATCCAAGAACAAAGTTGAACTGTTTATAAACATGTACATGAAGTGCCAAATTGACAGAAAGGATCTGTAAGGCTCTTGAAGCTTATGACAATGAGTCACCTTCGAGTGTTCAAAAATATGTTCTTGATGAGTGCTGAAAATGGAATCTAGTATGGGTTGGAAGGAATAAGGTTACTCCACTTGAACCTGATAAGGTGGAAATGCTTCTAGGTTTCCTTAAAAACCATATACAAGGATCTGTATAGAAACATGTCTCCTAGTGATATCAATGTCTTGTTTCTTTTTGCTGGAATCAGTACTGCAAAGATCATCTTCTACTGTTTTAGTATATCTTTGAAAACAGATGTGCAAGAACTGAAGGGTGATCGGTTGGAGCAATTGATGAGTAGATTTGGCGGATTCGACCTTGTTGTCGGTAGAATCCCGTGTAATAATCTTGATGTTCATGGCTTTAAGCTAGTGATGATTTGCCTACTTTGTATTCCATGTATTTAAAAGTATTAACATAAAGTGATATTCAGACATCTTTAAATTATTTCAAAATTATGTTAATTCAATAGAAAAGAATAAATTGAATTTCCAAAAATAAATTGGCTCTCAAATAAATTGAACTTGAAATAGATAGAATTGTATTCAAAGTTATGGCAAACATAAGAATGATAAATTCAAATGTCTCAACAAATTATAAGCATAAGTATTTCTAAATTAATCAAGTTGACACAATTTAGAGATGATGTAAGCTTTTGTCTGGAAGATCTCAAACGTTGTTGAAATGCTTGTAGATGTGAAGTTTCTTCCAAACTGTCAAAATCTTAAGAGAATTCAATTGCCGGATGCCTAATATCAACCTGCATTTGAGCTGCCTTTTCAGGTTTTCAACTCAAATCCTTCCTTTGATTACAAGATGCCCTTTGCGGGTTTTCATCTTGACCCCCTTTTTTTTTCTTTTTTTTCTTTTTTTTCTTTTTTTTTTCTCTTTTTTTTTCTCTTCAAGCATAATATTTCTTGACAGAATCCGAGTTTATTGGATTTTTCAGAATTTTTCCATCCATTTCTGCCAAGATCAATGCTCCTCCGGAAAAGGCTTTTTTTACAACGTATGGTCCTTCCCAATTAGGCATCCATTTCCCACGGAAATCTTTATGTATAGGCAAGATCTTTTTCAATACTAGATCACCCTCTTGGAATTCTCTTGGATGTACTTTTTTGTCATGAGACTTTATCATCCGTTTCTGATACATCTGTCCATGGCAAATAGCTTTCAATCTTTTCTCCTCAATAAGGTTCAATTGATCAACTCTAGCTTGGATCCATTCAGATTCATCCAATTTTGTTTCTCTCAATATTCGAAGCGATGGAATCTCAACTTCAATTGGTAAGACTGCTTCCATCCCGTAGACTAAAGAAAAAGGCGTTGCCCCAGTAGATGTTCGAACAGTAGTTCGGTATGCATATAGAGCAAAAGGTAACTTTTCGTGCCAATCTTTGTAAGTTTCAGTAGTCTTTGTAATGATTCTCTTGATGTTCTTATTTGCTGCTTCAACTGCCCCATTCATCTTTGGACGATATGCCACTGAATTTGCATGTTTGATCTTGAACTGTGCACAAAGTTCGGTCATCATTTTGTTGTTCAGGTTCAGAGCATTATCTGTAATGATCCTTTCTGGTAAACCATACCGGCAAATTATTTCTTTCTTTATGAACTTGCAGACTGTGGACCTCTTAATATTGGTATATGAAGCAGCTTCAACCCATTTGGTAAAATAATCAATTGCCACAAGGATGAAACAATGTCCATTCGATGCTTTTGGTGTGATTGCCCCAATGACATCTATTCCCCACATAGAAAATGGCCAGGGCGCTGTCATTACATGTAAAGGAGATGGGGGTACATGAATCTTGTCTGCATATATCTGGCATTTATGACATTTCCTTGCATAATCAATGCAATCTGTGTACATAGTAGCCCAATAGTATCCATATCTCATTATTTTTCTGGCCATAGAAAGACCATTTGCATGTGTTCCACATATTCCACTGTGTACTTCTTCAATGACGTTTCGAGCTTCACTGGTATTTAAACATCTCAACAGCATTTGATCACTGCTTCTTCTATACATAATCTCTCCATCAAGAAAATATCCAGCAGCCATTCTTCTCAAGGTTCTTTTATCAATTTCTGATGCATTTGGTGGATAACTTTGATTTTTGATATATTGCAGGATATCATGATACCATGGTTTACCATCTACCTCTTCTTCCACACTATAACAATGTGCAGGAATTTCATATACTTGCATTTTGATTGGCATCATATCAACTTTCTTAGTTGCCTGAAACATAGCAGCTAATGTAGCCAAAGCATCTGCCATTTGATTTTCTTCCCGAGGGAGATAATTGAATGTAACTTTCTCAAATTCTTTCACTAATTCGAGGGTAAAATTTCGGTATTCCAACAATTTGGGATCTTTTGTTTCCCATTCTCCTCGCAATTGATACACCACCAAAGATGAATCTCCATATATCTTGAGACATTTGATTTTTCTTTCTATAACTGCTTTCAATCCCATGACACAAGCTTCATATTCCGCCATGTTATTGGTGCAAAAGAACTCCAGTCTACTTGTAAAGGGATAATAAACATTTTCAGGAGAAATTAACACTGCCCCGATTCCTCGTCCCAAAGCATTAGATGCTCCGTCAAAGTAAAGCTTCCAAGTTGCAAATGCATCATTTGTTTTGACTTCTTCATTCATGGATATGCATAACAGATCTTCATCGGGAAAATTAAAGTTCAAAGGCTGATAATCATTTGATACACGACTGGCCAAAAAATCAGCTATGACACTTCCTTTTATCACTTTTTGGTTGACATATACAATATCAAACTCAGATAATAACATCTGCCATCTAGCCATTCTGCCTGTCAAAGCTGGTGATTCCATTAAGAACTTTAAAGGATCAAGTTTGGATATCAACCAAGTAGTATGGTATAACATATATTGTCTGAGTCTTCGAGTAGTCCACACCAAAGCACAACATAATTTTTGTATTGGTGGATATCGAACTTCACAATCAGTAAATTTCTTGCTCAAATAATAAATAGCTTTTTCTTTCCTTCCTGATTCATCATGCTGTCCTAGTACACATCCCATCGAATTTTCGAAGACCGTCAAATAGAGAATTAATGGTCTATCAGGCATTGGTGATACTAAAATTGGGGCATTGGATAAGTATTTCTTAATAATATCCAATGTTTCTTGACATTCTTCATTCCAGACTTCAGGATTGTTCTTTCGAAGTAATTTGAACACTGGATCACATTTGTCAGTCAATTGAGAAATGAACCGAGATATATAATTTAATCTCCCCAAAAAGCCTCGAACTTCTTTTTTTGTGTTGGGTGGTGGAAGATCTTGAATTGCTTTTACTTTATCTGGATCAATCTCGATTCCTTTTTTGCTAACCACAAATCCCAAAAGTTTCCCAGAATTTACCCCAAAAGTGCATTTAGCAGGGTTAAGCTTTAATTGATACTTCCTCAATCTCTGGAAAAGCTTCCTCAGATTTTGAATATGTTCTTCTTCCGTTTTGGATTTGGCAATCATGTCATCTACATATACTTCAATCTCTTTGTGCATCATGTCATGAAACAAAGTTACCATAGCTCTTTGATATGTTGCCCCTGCATTTTTCAATCCAAATGGCATCACTTTATAACAGAATGTGCCCCACATGGTTATAAATGTTGTTTTTTCCATGTCTTCAGGATTCATTTTTATCTGATTATATCCTGAAAATCCATCCATAAATGAAAACCATGCATGCCCTGCAGTATTGTCCACCAATGTGTCTATGTGGGGTAATGGAAAGCTATCTTTCGGACTAGCTTTGTTGAGATCTCTGTAATCCACGCACATTCGAACTTTTCCATTTTTCTTTGGTACGGGAACAATGTTGGCTACCCATTCTGGGTATTTAGATGCCTGTAGGAAACCTGCATTGATTTGTTTCATCACTTCTTCTTTGATTTGCAACAACATTTATGGCCTCATTCTTCTGAGCTTTTGTTGGACCGGTTTATATTCTGGATTGATTGGAAGCTTGTGTATCACTATATCTGTGCTCAAACCAGGCATATCTTGATAAGACCATGCAAAGATATCTTTGAACTCTTGAAGGAGATTTATCAATTCTTGCTTTATCTGGATTGTCAGAGTAGTGCCAATTTTCACCTCTTTTATTTCTTCATCTGTTCCCAAATTCACAGTTTCAACCTCTTCTTTGTGTGGTAGAATTTGTTTGTCCTCTTTTTCTACCAATCTTAATAGTTCAGTAGGAATATCACATTCCAGTTCATCTTCACAACCATTGATCTCTTCCAGACATATAGGCTGCTCTAAATTTATCACTGGATTAAATCTAGGAATAAACATGCTATTAACAGTGTGACACCTGCAAATTTAAATCGGACATATTTACGAAAGAATATAGTAAATTTATGAAATGTAAAAATGTAATAAAATGTAAAGAATGATTGCCATCTGAAAATTTTAAAGAAAGTTCCTTATATTTAACATAATTTCTTTTACAAGATAACAAAAAGTTTTCATATTTTTGAGCTAAACATAAAGATTAGTTCTGAATATTACTCTGCATTAATATTAAAAACTATAGGAAGATCTTCAGTGGTCCAATTGGTGAGTGTTTCTCCAGGAAGACATGGTCGAATCCTATCCAAGTATTTGCCATTTTTGTTGTCCTTCGTGATCATGTTGATAAATAATCCATTCATAGCTTCTTCAACTATGTCTTGATCTTTCGTCAACTTTTCTTCTTTAAAGGCTTCAACAAGCTGCTGTTCCACATTAATTGTTCCCCCTGATCTGAATGTTGTCTTCAACTGTGGGAAAGACATGTGTTTCCAAAAGATTTCTCCCCCTTTCAATTTTGTCTTTCTGTCTTCACATCTTCTTTTCATCTCTTTATTCTTTTGCTGAAAATTAGGCTTAAACCCTAGCCCAAAACGGTCTTTTTTCATCTTTATACTGATAGGAACTGAAATCCCTTGAAGATTCTTTCCTAGACCTCTTCCAGTTTTAGCTCCGATGCCTAAAGTTTGTTGTACCGTCATCTTGGTGCAATCAGACAATCTGGGATATGGAATTTTCCTTCCTTCTGCAACAAAGGTTGCATTTACAAATTCAAGAGCTCGAAAAGAGCATTCAAAAGCCTTATCATTGGTGTCGATATATGGAACATCGCTTGTTACAGACGCAATGATTTCTTCTTCAGCATTGACGCATATTAGTTGTCCATCAACAACAAATTTCAATTTCTGATGTAATGAAGAAGGAACGGCTCCTGCTGAGTGAATCCATGGCCTCCCTAAGAGACAATTATATGTGGGGTGGATGTCCATCACCACAAAATCAATATTGTACACGACTGGGCCAATTAACAACGGTATTTCCATTTTCCCAAGCACTTCTTTTTGAGTACCATCAAATGCTCGTACCACATTCTGATAACTCTTCATGTGTGATTGATCCAGAGGCATTCTTTGAAGTGTAACTAGAGGCATCAAGTTGAGAGCAGATCCATTGTCAATCAATACTCCTGGCAATACATGACCATGACAGTGTGTCGTGATGTTCAAAGCTCTTACTGACCCCATTCCGCCTTCCGGTATTTCATCATCTGTGAACGTTATGTAATTGTCAGCGGCTATATGTCCCACAATTCTGTCAATTTCTGATGCATTTGGTGGATAACTTTGATTTTTGATATATTGCAGGATATCATGATACCATGGTTTACCATCTACCTCTTCTTCCACACTATAACAATGTGCAGGAATTTCATATACTTGCATTTTGATTGGCATCATATCAACTTTCTTAGTTGCCTGAAACATAGCAGCTAATGTAGCCAAAGCATCTGCCATTTGATTTTCTTCCCGAGGGAGATAATTGAATGTAACTTTCTCAAATTCTTTCACTAATTCGAGGGTAAAATTTCGGTATTCCAACAATTTGGGATCTTTTGTTTCCCATTCTCCTCGCAATTGATACACCACCAAAGATGAATCTCCATATATCTTGAGACATTTGATTTTTCTTTCTATAGCTGCTTTCAATCCCATGACACAAGCTTCATATTCCGCCATGTTATTGGTGCAAAAGAACTCCAGTCTACTTGTAAAGGGATAATAAACATTTTCAGGAGAAATTAACACTGCCCCGATTCCTCGTCCCAAAGCATTAGATGCTCCGTCAAAGTAAAGCTTCCAAGTTGCAAATGCATCATTTGTTTTGACTTCTTCATTCATGGATATGCATAACAGATCTTCATCGGGAAAATTAAAGTTCAAAGGCTGATGATCATTTGATACACGACTGGCCAAAAAATCAGCTATGACACTTCCTTTTATCGCTTTTTGGTTGACATATACAATATCAAACTCAGATAATAACATCTGCCATCTAGCCATTCTGCCTGTCAAAGCTGGTGATTCCATTAAGAACTTTAAAGGATCAAGTTTGGATATCAACCAAGTAGTATGGTATAACATATATTGTCTGAGTCTTCGAGTAGTCCACACCAAAGCACAACATAATTTTTGTATTGGTGGATATCGAACTTCACAATCAGTAAATTTCTTGCTCAAATAATAAATAGCTTTTTCTTTCCTTCCTGATTCATCATGCTGTCCTAGTACACATCCCATCGAATTTTCGAAGACCGTCAAATAGAGAATTAATGGTCTATCAGGCATTGGTGATACTAAAATTGGGGCATTGGATAAGTATTTCTTAATAATATCCAATGTTTCTTGACATTCTTCATTCCAGACTTCAGGATTGTTCTTTCGAAGTAATTTGAACACTGGATCACATTTGTCAGTCAATTGAGAAATGAACCGAGATATATAATTTAATCTCCCCAAAAAGCCTCGAACTTCTTTTTTTGTGTTGGGTGGTGGAAGATCTTGAATTGCTTTTACTTTATCTGGATCAATCTCGATTCCTTTTTTGCTAACCACAAATCCCAAAAGTTTCCCAGAATTTACCCCAAAAGTGCATTTAGCAGGGTTAAGCTTTAATTGATACTTCCTCAATCTCTGGAAAAGCTTCCTCAGATTTTGAATATGTTCTTCTTCCGTTTTGGATTTGGCAATCATGTCATCTACATATACTTCAATCTCTTTGTGCATCATGTCATGAAACAAAGTTACCATAGCTCTTTGATATGTTGCCCCTGCATTTTTCAATCCAAATGGCATCACTTTATAACAGAATGTGCCCCACATGGTTATAAATGTTGTTTTTTCCATGTCTTCAGGATTCATTTTTATCTGATTATATCCTGAAAATCCATCCATAAATGAAAACCATGCATGCCCTGCAGTATTGTCCACCAATGTGTCTATGTGGGGTAATGGAAAGCTATCTTTCGGACTAGCTTTGTTGAGATCTCTGTAATCCACGCACATTCGAACTTTTCCATTTTTCTTTGGTACGGGAACAATGTTGGCTACCCATTCTGGGTATTTAGATGCCTGTAGGAAACCTGCATTGATTTGTTTCATCACTTCTTCTTTGATTTGCAACAACATTTATGGCCTCATTCTTCTGAGCTTTTGTTGGACCGGTTTATATTCTGGATTGATTGGAAGCTTGTGTATCACTATATCTGTGCTCAAACCAGGCATATCTTGATAAGACCATGCAAAGATATCTTTGAACTCTTGAAGGAGATTTATCAATTCTTGCTTTATCTGGATTGTCAGAGTAGTGCCAATTTTCACCTCTTTTATTTCTTCATCTGTTCCCAAATTCACAGTTTCAACCTCTTCTTTGTGTGGTAGAATTTGTTTGTCCTCTTTTTCTACCAATCTTAATAGTTCAGTAGGAATATCACATTCCAGTTCATCTTCACAACCATTGATCTCTTCCAGACATATAGGCTGCTCTAAATTTATCACTGGATTAAATCTAGGAATAAACATGCTATTAACAGTGTGACACCTGCAAATTTAAATCGGACATATTTACGAAAGAATATAGTAAATTTATGAAATGTAAAAATGTAATAAAATGTAAAGAATGATTGCCATCTGAAAATTTTAAAGAAAGTTCCTTATATTTAACATAATTTCTTTTACAAGATAACAAAAAGTTTTCATATTTTTGAGCTAAACATAAAGATTAGTTCTGAATATTACTCTGCATTAATATTAAAAACTATAGGAAGATCTTCAGTGGTCCAATTGGTGAGTGTTTCTCCAGGAAGACATGGTCGAATCCTATCCAAGTATTTGCCATTTTTGTTGTCCTTCGTGATCATGTTGATAAATAATCCATTCATAGCTTCTTCAACTATGTCTTGATCTTTCGTCAACTTTTCTTCTTTAAAGGCTTCAACAAGCTGCTGTTCCACATTAATTGTTCCCCCTGATCTGAATGTTGTCTTCAACTGTGGGAAAGACATGTGTTTCCAAAAGATTTCTCCCCCTTTCAATTTTGTCTTTCTGTCTTCACATCTTCTTTTCATCTCTTTATTCTTTTGCTGAAAATTAGGCTTAAACCCTAGCCCAAAACGGTCTTTTTTCATCTTTATACTGATAGGAACTGAAATCCCTTGAAGATTCTTTCCTAGACCTCTTCCAGTTTTAGCTCCGATGCCTAAAGTTTGTTGTACCGTCATCTTGGTGCAATCAGACAATCTGGGATATGGAATTTTCCTTCCTTCTGCAACAAAGGTTGCATTTACAAATTCAAGAGCTCGAAAAGAGCATTCAAAAGCCTTATCATTGGTGTCGATATATGGAACATCGCTTGTTACAGACGCAATGATTTCTTCTTCAGCATTGACGCATATTAGTTGTCCATCAACAACAAATTTCAATTTCTGATGTAATGAAGAAGGAACAGCTCCTGCTGAGTGAATCCATGGCCTCCCTAAGAGACAATTATATGTGGGGTGGATGTCCATCACCACAAAATCAATATTGTACACGACTGGGCCAATTAACAACGGTATTTCCATTTTCCAAAGCACTTCTTTTTGAGTACCATCAAATGCTCGTACCACATTCTGATAACTCTTCATGTGTGATTGATCCAGAGGCATTCTTTGAAGTGTAACTAGAGGCATCAAGTTGAGAGCAGATCCATTGTCAATCAATACTCCTGGCAATACATGACCATGACAGTGTGTCGTGATGTTCAAAGCTCTTACTGACCCCATTCCGCCTTCCGGTATTTCATCATCTGTGAACGTTATGTAATTGTCAGCGGCTATATGTCCCACAATTCTGTCAAGTTTATTGAGGGATATATCTTCGGGGATAAATGTTTGATTGAGAATTTTCATCAAAGCATTCCTATGCGCTTCTGAATTCATCAATAGATCAAGAATAGAAATTCTCGCTTGTTGTTTGTGTAGTTGTTCAACCACACTATACTCACTATGTTTTAGGAATTTCAAAAATTCTTGAGCTTGTTTTACTGTCACAGGCTCATTGAATGCTGGAAGGGATTCATCTTCAAATACCTTCTGAGGTATTGCCACAGCTTTTCCTTTTGCTTTCACTTGTTCTGAAGCATTGGATGTTTCGGGAGAGTAACATCTCCCACTTCTTGTAAAGAAACCGACCTCGCCCACTGCTTCAGACGTCGATGTAGTACTCAAATTCTGTATTTTCTCTTCTGTTTTATCTAGAGAATCAGATCCTCCTACCATTGAAACATTGGTAGTATAATTCCAAGGTACCCTGCGGGTATCTTTGTATGGAAATGGTAGAGGAGTGGTAATAACTACTTTTGGCCTTATTGGTGCAGGAATCACCGTGGATGATTTCACATTAATGATCACAGGATCATTTATTCTTTGATTTGGTTTAAAATCCTCTGATGAGCAAACATCATCTTCTTTTTTCCCGGGTTCTTCTTCAAAGAATTCTATTTCTCTGTTGTTCATCAATTTTTGCACCAAATCTCTAAACTCAGGACATAGTTGAATTTTATGCCCTTTCTCCTGATGATATTCACAATAATTCTTGCCTTCATTCTGCTTTGGCCTGAATTGTTGTGAAATTATACCGGCTAAAGAAAGTTGTTGGAATATCCAAACAAACGGAGATTTAATTTCAGAAATGTCAGTCTTTGCTTTCTTTCTATTCTCTTCCTGAATTGCATTCACGTTCTTATCTCCATGATTTGGCAATGGATGACTTGATGCGGATGGTGTATTGAATTCCAACTTCCCAGTGTTGATCAAATTTTGAACCACCCTTTTGAATGCTAGACAGTTTTCAATAGAATGTCCTGTAATTCCTTCATGGTAAACACAGTGTGCCTTTGTATCATACCAAGGAGGGAATAGTGGTTGCATGGGAACCAAAGGATAGGGCCTTATAACATCTGCTTTTAACAGCGAATCATAGATCTCTGCATATGGTACTGGTAAAGGTGTAAAAGACAACCTTTCATTTTCCTTTCGAGATCCTCTGGACTCTGCTCGATTAGTGTTTGTTTCCTCTTTCTTAACCCTTGGCTGGGTTATTGTAACACTTTTCGATGAATCCTTGCTGTAAGAATTTGCATTGTTGACTTCATTCTCCTTTTTCCGGTACGTAGGTCTTTTGGAACTAGACCCATCATTTGATTCAATCTTGCCACTTTTCAAGACATTTTCAATTAATTCTCCAGAAATGACCAAATCTGCAAAATTTCTGGTTGCATTCCCCATTAGATGGTTTAAATAAGGAGCCTTCAATGTATGGACAAACATAACTGTGGCCTCTTTTTCTGACAAAGGTGGTTGAACTTGGGCCGCAGTGTCACGCCATCTCTGAGCATACTGTCTGAATGTTTCATTATTCTTTTTCTCCAAGTTTTGAAGAGTCCATCTATCAGGGATCATGTCTGTCACATGGCGGTACTGCTCTAAAAATGCTTTAGCCAAATCTTTCCAAGATCTAATGTTGGCTTTGGTCAATTGAGTATACCATTTTAAAGTCGGTCCTGTCAAACTATCCTGGAAGCAATGAATTAACAATTTTTCGTCCTTCACATATCCTGCCATTCTTCGACAAAACATAGTAATGTGGGATGAAGGGCATGTAGTACCGTTATATTTATCAAATTCGGGAGCTTTGAACTTGATAGGGAGGATTAGGTCTGGAACCAAACTCAACTCACTAGCATCAAATCCATAGAATGATTCAGTTATTTCCACAGATTTCATTCGTTCTTCTAAGTTCTTGATCTGTCTAGTCAGTTCTTCATTTACTTTTTGTTTCTCATTCAGCTCATTCAAATCCGGGATCAAATGATCAGTATTAAGATCCCCTATTTTCACATCTGATATAAGCGGATTTTTGCTTGAAGATGCAGGATCCACTTGTTGATCTTCATGTGGTTTGGCTTCTTGTAATGCAGATGTACGAGCATTGATTTGGATAGGTATAGTACCAGAATGATAAATTGGTTCTGGTGAAAAACCTAGAGGATACATAGATTCTTGGTCAAAAGATACAGGATTTTCATGCATTTTTCCACTGATAGCCTGCCTTTTAAACATGTCCTCTATCTTCTTCATCATACTGTCTTGTGAATTTGCAATACTGGCTTCAATTTTTTCCAGCTTCATTCTCATTTCTTCTTGTTCTTTATGATGCTGTTCCTCAATACGCTGTATTTTATCATCCATAATTCTCTTAGTAGCTTGTCTAGTACCGTAGTGATGTAGTATTTCTCTTTTGGCCAGAGTAACTGCGATTGAAAAATCTTTTAATATTATTTTTTCAAATTTTAATTAATGAATTTTAACTTAATAAATGAAATGATAATACATAGCGAAAATTATGAAATGAATGATGAATGTATGCAAAATGTATGTATGTAAAAACATTGATCCCAAAAAGTTAACTGTCATAGAACAACTTCCATCGGCATACAAAAGTTTCTTCATAATATTTCAGAACTACAGATAAGGTGTAGCTTTCCTATTAAGCTCTATAATTTCTTTCATTAACCATGACACCTTCTTTCCACATCTAGAAACTGGATCAACTTGATGCTCAATTATTTCGGCTTCAACAGCTAGTTCCCCAACATATCTGGCAACCTCGCTCATTTGTACCATGGCCTCGAACACCATATTGCTTCTTTCTTCACTTCTTTCGACATAGAACTCAGTTGACTTTTGCCATTGTTCAGTTGTTCCTTCAAGAGTTTGCTCTAACTCAGTGATTCTGACTTGACAATTGTGCAGAATTTTTTCAAGATCTCTAATGCGTCTTCGCAGTGAAGCATTTTCCTCATTACTTTCTTTGAGATCATTAGGTCCTAGACGAACCTTTTCTTGAAACAATGATTCTTCCAGTTGCAAAATGTAAGCATTAAACTCTGAGTTTTTGTTTCTAGACTGATCCAGATCTTCTTCAAGTTTTGTTCGTGCTTCTTGCGTTCTTTGATTAAGCTTCTGGATTTGAACATCTTTGTTTCTGCATCTTTGCATCCAATTGCTAGCCACCTCCTGCTCTACCTCAAGTCTGGTATTGAAATTTTTTCTTTCTAACTCCCATTTTTCTTTTTCAACATTGGATTCTTCCATCTTTTGGCCTCTGACTTCAAGTTCAGCAATCAACTGGTTCATTTCAGATTCAAATCCCTTGAACATAATATTTTTCTCGCCTTCAAATTTATCAAAGATGTCATTCTTCATCTCTTCTAAATCTTTGGCTCGATCCCTTTCTCTTTGCATTTCATTCATGATCTCGCGGTGTTCAGCCTTGTGTTTTATAATTCGCTCTCTTCTATCGACCTCAAAATCTTCCATTTTTTGCTTTCCTTTTTCCAGGCTTTTGAGTAGACGGCTATTCTTTCCTTTTAGATCTTCAACTCGTCTTTTCTCAATGTTCAATTCTCTGGTCATCTGTACCGTTGATTGGTTGGGTCCTGATGCTTTTCGGGATTTGTATAACTCCTGGTAATTTTTCTGTAAGGCTCTGTACTCATCCTCACCTTTTTCTTTATCTCTTCTCAACATTGCACATTGTGATGAATGAAAGTCAATGTCAACCCCTAACATAGCTTTATCTTGTCTCATTTGCTCTAACTCTTTCGACCAGCCATCTTTTTCTGCTTCAAACTCAGCTCTCAAGATTTCAATCTCTGATGGAACCACCTTAATGCGATCTTCCATAGAAATATCCTCATTTTGATCTGGTAGAGGAACATTTTCGTTTTTTCTGACAGATCTCCAATCTTCGTAATCAGGAGTTAGCATTTCTTTTGCTGCTTTAGCTCGGATACAAAAAGTTGTTTTCCAAGCTGTAACGGCTTCCATGATATTTCTTTTATAATTTTTACTGTGGAATGCGAACTCAGATGACTGTAGTCCAGCAGTGACAGGTATAAATTGACGACCTTCATATTGTCTTATAACCAGAAGTGGAGCATATCCAATTCCTCCCCATAATCCAAGCAACATTATCCAGTTGTAATCGCCACATTTGTAAATGAATTCCCTTTGTATTTGCCACGGGGCTCGCCAAATAACGTCATTGCTTTGCAGATTTCGAAAGGCATTAATCCACATATCTTTCTTAATTTCTTTAGGCCATTCCTGCTCCAGAAATTCCTTTAATGGTGAATAATCCGTATTAAAACGTCGGTATGAAATCTTTTCTGTTCTCCAGAAATGACTACGGATCCAAACATATAACAACTGAGTACACCCTGAGAATCGTCCACCTCCTAGCCTTCTGCAAGCATTTAACGATCTGAAGGTCTCTGCTAGGATGGCAGAAACAGGATTAATCTTCTTCGGTAGCTGTTCAAACAAGTCTACCACTGCAGCTTCAACATATCCCAACACTTTTGGGAAGATGACCATACCATATATACCCAGAGCAAATAGATCGAATCGTACTTTAATATCTGGATGACTCTGAATAAGTTCTTTGATGTTGGTCCAAGCAATGCCTTCGCTTTCGCCTTTTTGTTTTGTACGGGATGCTACCCATTCTTCTCGTACCCCGGCAATCTTTGCTAATTTAACTCGAAAGGGTTGAGTTTTAATTGACTTTGAATATATTCGATTCTCCAAAGCACCTTCAAGATGTAACAAAGTTGTATATTCTTCAATAGTAGGGATCAAGTCCTCCTTATTGAAAGTGAAGCAATTGTACCCTGGATTCCAGAATTGAACTAGGGCTCTGAGTAATTCATCATCAACTTCAACATAGAGCAAATATGGGATGTCTCCGTAAGTCTGATAAAACTGCAATTTTTTGTTTGAATCCCAACTTTCCCAAATGCTTCGCAAATCTTGCATATCATTTCTTTTTAGTGAAACTGAAGCATAACTGGCCAAGTCAGACACATAATCATCCTGCAGACTGTCTCCTTCTTGTCTTTGTAAATCTTCAGCCCACTGTCTTACTTCTGAGTTTAGAATTACTTGACTTGAACACTTTTTATCCATAGATGTAGGCTTTCCAATGAGACAATTAACACAAGGATCAATGTCTTTTATCCTGTATGATGCAATGCAAACAGAAAAATAAAGAACACCCAAAAAGAAAATAAATTAGTTTACATAATAAAGAAATTTAATAATAACATTTACATAAATTCTTTATTTAAACATGCTTTTCTGAATTTAAATAATTTAAATAAACATGTAATTTAAACAATAAATAAATTAACAGGAAAGACAAAATTCATTTCTCCTGTGTGTACACCTATTTTGGACAAAATTTTGTCATGACTTCGGATCGGAAGAGTTTCTAAGGTTTTTTATATGCAGGGTTTCAGATCTAGGAGTAAAGGTACCCGAATTGTCCTTGTTAGTGCCCCCTTGGGTTGCTAACCCTCAATCCTAGTCCATTACAGACTAAAGTGGATCGAGTTCAATTCGAGGGGATACATTTCTCTATGCCTGACACGGAGAATAAATTCTCACGAAGACATAGAGCATATGAACCCCGAAAGTTACTTGCTAGGTCTGACACGGAGAATAAATTCTCACGAAGACGTCGCTTTCACTCCCACTTAAAAGGGACAACTCAATTATAGAGCTTTATGTAATGCAATGCAAGTATTGTGTGTGAGGAGAAATGTTCAAACCTTTAACAGAAAAATAAATAATGAAATAAAATACTTGCAAATAAAATGAAACATATAAATATTATGAAAATAATAAATATATATAAAAAGTTTTAAAAAGAAAAAAATAAATATTAAATATATGACTTTTTAAAATTTTAATAATAAAGACAATTTTATAATTGATTTTAAAGTTTGACCAGTTCCCCAGCGGAGTCGCCAAGCTGTCGTAACCGGTTTTCGTCCGGGCACGAAATATTAAATTTTGGCGAGAAAATTGATGTGAATAAATGGTTTTGAAAATAATTTGGGAGTCGCCATCGACCTTTTGGATCAGGTAGGTCGAATACCTAAAAATTATCTTTTAAAAGAGTTTTTAAGAAAACCATATTTAAAAGATGAACTGATCTGCGTTTTATAACCAAAAATTCGTTCTTTTTAATAATAAAAAGGGATTCGTGGTCGGTTACGTTTAGGGAAGGATTAGCACCCCTACAACGCCCAAAATTGGTACTTTTTAATTATAAATTGTCTCTTTTATTAAAATTTAAAAATTCAAAAATATATTTAATTTATAATCCTATTATTTCAAAATTATATAAAAAATATTTATTTATTTTTAATATTTGAAAAGAACTTCTAGGTGCCTTAAGACAGCTCTTTTCTTTGATATTGATAAATATTGATTTAAATAATATTGTTTACTTTTTAATTTTAAAATATCAGAATAAGACATCCAGTTGTATTAAGACTGTCCTTTTCTTCGATAATAAATATTTAAAAAACTATTCATTATATGTATATTTATGAATATATAAAAATATTTAACAATATAATAAAAATATCACTAAAACAATATATTTTAAGCATTAAAATGAAAACATATAAAATAAATAACTAAATTATAATAAAACTAAAACTAAATCTAATTCCTAATTAATAATTAATTGAAATTATAGGGTTTAAATATTTTATTTTCTAATTTAATAATTTAGTGATCAAAATGAAATTATTTAAAATTTAAATTTTATAATAGAATAAATTAAAAATATGAACTAGGGATAAAAAAAAATTATTTATTAAAATTAAGGGATTAAATCTGTCATTTATCCTAAATATATTATTTTAATAAAAAGGACTAAAATGAATAAAATTAAAATTCAAAGACTGAATTAAAATTATTATAAATTCAGTTTAGTGACCAAAATGTAAAATTTACAAATACGAAGGACTGCGGAAGGGATTTAACTTTTCCATAATTACGCGCATAGTCCTTCCCGAAACGACGTCGTTCGGGAAGGACTATAAATGGTCCATACCGGCTGGCCCGAAGGGCCAGCCATTTCATTTCTTTTCTTCCCTCTCTCTCTCTTCTCTGAGAGAGAGAAATTTCTCTCGCTTCTCTCTAACACAGAGAGAAGCCCAGCCGGCCGGCAGCCGTTAGCCGGCGTTCATCCGCCGTCAACCACCGCCGCCGGCCACCGTCTTCGGTGGCCGGAAAAATTTTTCTTTTATCTAAACGTAGATTGGACCGTCCTAATGACGGTTCCGATGTTTTTTTCGTTAAACGGCTCCTAATCGGAGCAAATCTTTAAAAATACCTTCGGTTTTCGAAGGTTTGCTGTGGAGCGTGGAGGCGCGTGGTTACTCCGGTGGTGGTGTGGCTTTCCTCGGTAAGTCTCTTCTTCCTTTTTCTCTCTTTTTTCTTCTGGTTCTTTGCTGCTGAGATCTTTGGTACTAGTTTGTTTTTTTTTCTTTCTCTGTATTTTTTCGTTTTCTGTTTCTGTTTCTTCTTTCTGTCTCTCTGTGTTTTTTTTTCGCAGGTGGGTGGTGGCTTTTATAGCCACCACCGGTGTTCGTCTCGGACCGGTCCGAAGAGGGGGCTTCGGTGAGTCACCGGACTACCAGTGGTGACTCACCCCGTAGCCTTGCATGGACGGCTGGTATATGATCTTCTGGAGTCTTCGGTTGGGATGTGGCAGCGGCGGAGGCGGCGAGGGCTGTCGGCAGCCGCGTGGAAGCTGGAGCGGCGCCGCGTGGCCCTAGGGTATCAAACCCTAGGGTTTCCTTCTGGCATCATCTGGACCGTTGGATCTTATCAGATCCAACGGCTGTGAGCTGAGGCGGCTGATCAAATTAGGGTTAGGAAACCCTAACTGGAAACCCAAATATTTAGGGTTTCTGGTTGGATTTGGACCGGTTTTAGTTGGTTTGTAACTGGGCCGGTTTAATTGTAATTGGTTTGTAATTTATATGGATTTAATATATTTAATAATAATAGTAAAAATAATAATAATAATAATAATAAAAATAATAATAATAATATTAATAATGATAATAATAATAATAATAATAATAATAATAATATGGATAAAAAATAGTATCTTCACGACGCATGCCGATTCAGTTAGAACGACTGCCATTGTTGCATCAACCAAACACTCGATATTCCGAAAACCTTGCTCCCATGCGATCGTTAGACCCAAATAAATCGCATGACCCCTATGCGTGTCGAGAATCCCGAAATCCATTCCCTTGCTGAGTTTCGGAGAATTCCGCCCGCACCCGATATACCCAGATTTCCTTGACTTGCACAATGTGTTTAGTTTAATAATACCAACTGTTGGCGCCTTCCAAGCCACTGAAAAAATATCAATGGAAGCATCGGACTCCTTTTTATACACCAACACGCTTTCCTTTACTGTAATAATAATATTACGCCACAAATTATGGTTATCCGTGGGGTTACTTTCTGGTTCGAAAACCCTTCGACATCTAGACTTCCATAGTTTCCATATTATTGCTGCAAACCCCGTTACAAATTCAACCAAGCGTATGGTAGAGTCCAAATTCTCAACCATCCACACCTCCAAACTTAGCGAGAAAAAGTCGTGGGGGGATCATTGTGAAAGCAACGATTCCAAATTCTCCGAGCCATGAAACAATCTCTCAAAATGTGATTTAGATTTTCCACCGCGCAACTTCATGTTGAACACCCCAGTGAAATGTCTTGATTCCAAGTAGATTGTCGAGCATTCGTAAGAAGACGATTCCTCCAAGCGAGCCACACAAAGTATTGCCACTTAGGAGGGATAGGGAGCTTCCAAATCCACAAGTACGATGTACTTGCCTCACCTTTTTCATCTTTGACTGGAGCCAATATGATGCCCTCATACTAAATTCACCATTATCGAAAGTCTCCATATATTCGAATCTTGAATGATCGAAAACCGTGGCAGAGGGTAACCCATAACCTTGTTGGCCACATCCATTGGAAGTTGAGAAAACACATGATCCGAGTCCCATTTGCAATCTATCATGATGAAATTAGCCATCGTCATCGAATCATCCACAAGGGAGGTCGAGATCTTGGGATGAGTAGCTATGGGCTGCCCCAATCAATTATCAGTCCAAAACGACGTATTTTCCCCATTGCCAATGCGTTTAATCATCCCACCAGCTAACCCTTTAAGACCATAAACCAGACTTTATTGGGAAATAAACGAGTAATTTCCCTATAACCAGATTAGTGAGAATGCGAAATAAAAGCGGAAAATAATACCTGAAATTAATAACGGAGTTCAGCCAATTGTGTCTGCGTCTCCAGACTGCTGCAGATCTTTTACTAAAGAGAAACAATTTACAGGTTTTTACAAAACACTCATAACTCACAAGAAATCTCTCTAAACTCTTTAGTATTGGGATAAAGAAATGATTTGAGATGATTTTGAAACTAAATGGGTAAGGGTATTTATAGTGAAGCTTAAGGACTAATCTTGAAAATATCCTAAAGTACAGGGACTAAAGTGTAATTTTCCTAAGATAAAAAATCAACAAAATTAAATGCATCGAATTCGGTGCCCAATCCACCGAATTTGGTGCCCCCAATTTTGACTTCCAACAATCTTCCACTTGAAGACTGATTTTAATCTGTCTTCACACCTCGATCAATGCATCAACATTTCTGATCTTGTTACTCTAGCATTCCAACTGAAGCTGAACACAACTTCAGTTTATCTGTAGTCACCGTCTTTGTTAACATATCTGCCGGATTTTGAGCTCCACTAATCTTTTAAAGTTTCAAAATCCCAACTTCCAGAAGAGACCATATAAAATGATATCACAATTGTATGTGCTTCGTCCTGGAATGAAAAGACGGATTCTTCGCTAGATGGATTGCACTTTAACTATCGTAATATAAGACATTGTTTTCTTGTTTCTTGCCTAACTCTTCCAAGAAACTTTGGAGCCAAACAATTTCCTTGATGGCTTCCGTAATAGCGACATATTCTGCTTCAGTTGTGGAGAGAGAAACTATCTTCTGTAGTTGAGAAACCCAACACACTGCGGTACCTCATAGAGTATAGACATACCCTGTAGTGCTTCTTCTGATATTAACATTTTCGGCTAAGTCAGCATCTACATAGCTTGTCAGTATCGTATCTCCACCTTTGAAACAAAGTGCTTTGTTTGTAGTACCCCGTAGATATCTGAGGATCCATTTGACAGCTTCCCAATATACCTTGCCCGGATTATTCATGTACCTGCTAACAACTCCCACTGTATGAGCAATATCTGGTCTAGTACAAACCATGACATATATCAGACTCCCAATTGCTGAGGCATACGACACCTTCACCATGTGTGCACGTTCTTCCTCAGTCTTTGGTGATTGTTCTTTGGATAGTCTAAAATGAACACCTAAAGGTGTACTTACTGGTTTAGCATCTTGCATGTTTAACTTGAAGAGTACTTTGTTGATGTACTCATCATGTGATAACATCAAAGTCCCCGACTTTGTGTCTCTCTTAATCCTCATCCCAAGAATCTGCTTTGCAGCGCCCAGATCTTTCATTGCAAACTGCTTCAACAATTTTTGCTTCAAGTTTATAATCTCTTACATGTCTGAGCCTGCAACGAGCATGTCATCAACGTACAACAATAAAATAATGAAGTTGTTGTCGAACTTCTTAATGTAGCAACAATGATCTGCTTGGCATATGGTAAAACCACTACTACTCATGAAACTATCGAATTTCTTGTACCACTATCTAGGAGCTTATTTTAAACCATACAAGCTCTTCTTCAACCTGTATATCATGTTTTTCTTGTCTGCCTCTATGAAGCCTTCTGACAACCTAATATAGATTTCTTCCTCCAAATCATCATGAAGTAAAGCTGTTTTCACATCTAACTGCTCAAGATGTAGATTTTCTGCAGCTACAATTTTCAACACCAGTCTGATTGTAGATAGTTTCATGACTGGAGAGAAAATTTCATTGTAGCCAATACCTACTTTTTGCTAAAAACCTTTGACAACCAATCTTGCTTTGTAGTGTTTTCTCCCATCATGCTCTTCTTTGATCCTGTAAATCCACTTGTTATGGAGCATTTTCTTGTATGGTGGTAATTCAGTTAATTCCCACGTCTGATTTGACATAAGCAAGTCTATCTCATCTTTCATGGAAGACTCCCACTTGACTGAATCCTCCACATGCATTGCTTCATCATAGCACTCTGGTTCACCATTGTCAGTCAGCATCAAGTAGTGCAAAGAATGTGAATAACGCTGGGTTGATTTAGGAATTCTGGAGGAGTGTCTCAGTTCTGGTGTGACTGGTTCTTCTTGAACTGCTTCAGGACTGATCTGAACATCATTTCCAGAAATCTCCTCAAACTCAACAAATTCCTTTGTTTCAGCTTCAGTATTGAAGCTACTTGATTCTATGGTTGAACTATCTTTGTACATCACATTCTCATTGAAAATGACATCTTAGCTTCTGATGATCTTTTGATTTTCGTAGTCCCAAAATTGGTAATCGAACTCATCACCACCATAACCAACAAAGACACATTTGTTGGACTTAGCATCAATTTTACTTATTTCAGCAGAATTTATGTGTACATAAGAAATACAACCAAACACTCTTAAGTGTAAAATGTTTATTTCTTTCATTCTCTAAACTTCCTCTGGTATTCCACCATCCAAGGGAACTGAGGGCCCACAGTTGATCAGGTAAGCTGCAGTGTTGATAACTTCAGACCATAGCAATTTGGGCAATCCGGCATGTACCATCATGCTTCTGGCACGTTCATTCAGAGTTTTGTTCATGCGCTCTGCTACGGAAATCTGCTACGGTGTCATGGAAATTGTTGTCCTCATCTTGATCCCATTGTTTGCGCAAAATTCTCTGAATCTACTATTTCTGTACTCTCCTCCATTATCATACCTCAACCGCTTGACTTTCAAACCAGTCTCATTTTCCACTATGGCATTCCATTTTCTGACGATATCAAAGACTTCTGATTTCTTCTTCAGAAAATAAACTCACACATTCCTTGTAGAATCATCAATGAATGTGACATAATATATTGAGCCTGCAAGAGATGGAACTGGAGATGGTCCTCATACATCAGTATGAACCAACTCTAACTTTTCAGCCTTGGGTGTCTTGCCAATCTTTGCAAAACTGACTTTCTTTTTTTTGCTAAAGATACAATCTTCACATAGTTCGACATCTATGTTCTTTAGCTCCGACAGCTTCCCTTTTTACAAAAGTGTCTTCATCTCTTTCTCGCTCATATGGCCAAGCCTTTGGTGCCATAGGTTTATTTTCCATCAGCATCCGCTACTGCAATGTCATTCTCTAAATTTGAGGTTACATAGAGAGTACCAGTCTTCTTACCACGAGCAATGACAAGTGCTCATTTGGTAATCTTCTATTCACAGTCTGAAAAGGTTGTACTATATCCTTCTCTATCAAGCTGTCCTACAGAAATCAAATTTCTTTTGAGGCTAGGAATATGTATCACTCCTTTCAGCTTCCAGTTGGTCTGGTTTGGCAACTTTAATCAAATGTCTTGTAACAAACCCCAACCCGTATTTGACCCAGATACGAGTATGAGGTGTCACATTGACTTTTCAAACTTTGACTCTTGACAAAATTCAAAGAAAATTTAAACATTTCATTAAAGTAAAAGCGGTTTAGTTACATAAACTGACCACCATAACCAAAATCAATCAGAGCATACTTAATTCAACCAATTAGTACATGCCAACTATACTCAAAATAACCAAAAACATTTAAATCCTCTATTTTCTGATCTGAAATTTTGTAAGGGAGATGCTGACCTGTATTGCTCCTCACAGCTTCTATATTCACTTTCTGTAACCTGCGTGTGAAACACTCACACGCTAAGTCGAGGACTTAGTGAGGCATAAAGAAAACACATCTAATGGAATTCATACCCACTAATCATGCATGACTGTTTTATGCTATCAAATTATACAACTCAATTACATATACATCAACATATATTCATGTATATTATGTAACAGATACCATAACCCCTATCACACATATATCATATCATGCAATTCATATCACACATCATATACATATATCACATACATTGTTCTCATATCACCAACCTGTTTATCCTTACTAATTCCCTTGTCATTACTTCAATTCCGTCATATGAGCATATAATGAATATAAACATATTATATATATTTTAATATGCCACAATACATTACTAATTTATATAATCATATAATACATAAACGCATAGCATCTCATATCACCATGACATATATGCACTTCTACCATGTCACGAGAAATACATATATCATTATATCAAATTATGTTCTCTTTTCAAAGCCCACGTATACATGTGAGAACTATAGATATGTGAGTCTATAGAGGTTGTGTACTATGCTGTCACCACAGCTCGTATAATTGCACCGAAGTGCCACGTAGAATTGCATCGGAGTGCCACGTAGAATTACACCGGAGTGCCGCGTAGAATTGCACCGTAGTGCCATATAATAATGTCCATAAGGATCACATATCATTCCTTAAGAATCATATACATATACTAGGGATCAAATATGTGTCTCACCAGACTTCACATATGTTTCAAAGAATACATATATATCCCGAAGGACCACATATCATTCCTTAAGAATCATATACATATGCCAAGGATCAAGTATGTGTCTCACCAGACTTCACACATGTTCCAAAGAATACATATATGTCCCGAAGGACCGCGTAGACCCTCGACTCTTGGCATGCCAACTATACCCCTAGCTCTCATTACACATAACATGGGCATTAATATTTATGTTAACATACATTCACATATACACATAGTCATGTAGTTCTTTCACATAGCTCATCGTCATATAAATCACATATCCAATATACATATGAACACATGGTTCACTTACGCGTAGAACATTTCCATATAATTGCATAGTCATATAATATTTCATATAACATATATTTTCTCTTTCATATATCTCATATCATGTATCATATCTTGTGATCATATAATCATGTTACTTATAATCACATAACTTCTACTCATAGAGTTCAACATCATTAAACTTAGTTCCCTTTTTCATATCATCATACATTTATATATTCTTATATGTCCTATCAATAACCTATAAACTTACTCATATTCTCATATATCATATTTTAATATAATTTGTATAGTAATTGTATCATATAATGATTTTACCCAAGTACTCCTTTATAAAGTTTATATTACAGGTTCAATTAGTCTCATTCTATCTTATAAATAATTTCCACTTATTTAATATCATTTTCCTTTTCCACTCACATAAACTATCTATTTATTTAGTTCAATTTCTCATGACTTCCACAATACTCTTTAATAAAACTTTGTAGCTCTTCACTATAATACATAAACCATAGTTTCCTTTAATTTATCAATCTTCCCTATATAACTTATGTATCCTTATTTATGCCCTTGAATTTATACTATTCTCTTAGAGTCTCCTAACATTTCTCGTATAATCACTTATACCATATCATATGACTTAGACTTGATTATCTTATTCTCTCGTGTTCATTTCATTTCTTATGACTCTATCATATAACTTATTCCATGTTTTTCCATTATTACATAATAAAGTTTTACATAAATCATATAGCATATACAAAGCATATAATTATCTTTAGTCATGCATACATACAATCAATGTAATACAGATAATCACATATAATTATAACAACACATAATCATGTCCATGACTTCATGCATATTACTCTAGGAAATAGACTCATCGCAAGTCTTATTTCCATTAAACACTACATATCACTAGTATGCACTCACCTTGGCCTCACTAGTCAATTCCAATCTCTTATCTTTCCCTTGATCGATCTTACTTGCCAAATGTTCAAGAATTGCTTTACGCACAGAATCTACATAAATGTACATTTTGAGGCAATCATTAGATACCTACACCTTGTAATTGGATACTAGCAACTTAAACGAACTTATTAAACCAATATTCACATTTTTCCTTTAGGGGGAATTGATTCCCTCCTGTGGGGGAATCGGTTCCCCTATGAGATTCTGGAATTTCTGGTTCGCTTGAGGGGTATCGATTCCCCCATTGAATGTGTACCGATTCCCTTGAATGGGTACCGATTCCCCTTGCCCAGAAATCATATTTTCAGCACGAAATTTACTTCATTTCTTCTTAAACACTTCATATTTCAACCTCTCCTATATACTAAACTCAAACACACATACTTAAGCCCATTTGTACTCATTTAATCCATCTTAATTCTCAAAATCCTCTCCTCTTAATGAAATTCAAGAATTATACTCAATTTTCAACATGTTCTAAATTCCTTTCTATTACTCCAAATCTCTTAATTCAACTATTGACAAGTCAAATTCAACTTAAAATTTAACTTATCAACTTTATTTCAAGATTTCATTCAAAAACTTAAAATCTTTAATCTCTCTTATACCTTTCATCTTGTTGTTTTATAACCAATTAAGCTTTCCTTAAGCTTAATTACTATCCAATGAACAACACCCAACCTTTAGTTGAATAAATAATCAACTAATGAAGAACTTACCTTTGCCCTTGAGCTCTTACGGGAGGAGAAAGAAAAAAGGAAGAAGAGATGAAATGTTTTCATCTTCCACGTTTCAATCTCCTATTAAAGGGGATAAAATATCTTTATTGTCAAATGACCATTACTACTTTGGATAATTACTAAAAACTTTCAGGGATTATCTCCACATAAATCATTGAACTTTTCAACTTTTCCACTTTAATCACCAAATTCTGAAATTTTACAATTTAGTCACTAACCTATAATTTGGGATGTTACATGTCTCCTTTTCCGACGATCTTCAAGGTTTCATCATCAACTAAATGAACCGTCCCAAAATCACCAATGACATAGTTCTCAATGATTTCTTGGCATGGGGTGGAGTGGAAAGATTCCCCTGAATCCAAGATCTATGATTCAATCGGACTGTTGATGCTTAAAATCATGACATCACCTGTCTCTTTTGTCATATTGACAGATTCTTGTTCGCCGATATTTTTCTTCGATGCTCGACAATCTTTTTTAAAGTGACCCTTCTTACCACAATTATAATAGTTAAAATATTTCTTTATTGTTCTTGATTTTCTCCTTCTGGATTTCGATCTATCACGATTTGAATTTCTTTCTGAAGTTCCCCCTCTAGACTCTGTTTGCAAGGCTGAGGAGTTTGATGTTTCACCCGATTTTCTCCGTTGAATTTCTTCACTCAATTCCAGATCCTGAACAACGTCGAATTTCAATTTACTATTTCCTGACGAGCTGTTGACTAAAGTAACAGTAGTATTCCAACTGTATGGTAGAGATGATAAGAAAATTAAAGCTCGAACTTCATCATCGAATTCAATTTCCACGGAACTCAACTAGGTTGTGATTGTGTTGAGTTCATTTAGATGTTGAGCCACTGATGCCCCTTCCTCCATCCGCAAATTAAATAATCGCCTCAATAAGTGAACTTTGTTTGAGGCCGATGACTTCTCATACATACTGGAGAGAGCCGCCATAAGACCCGCCATGGTCTTTTCCTTTGCTTTGTTGAAAGTAACATTGCGGGATAACGTCAGTCAGATAACTATGAGGGCTTGTCTGTCGATAAGAGCTTAGTCTTCATTCTTCATGCCCTCTGGTTACTTTCCTGAGAGAGGTTGATATAGATTTTTCTGGTATAGAAAATCTTTAATCTGCATCTTCCAAAAGCCAAAGTCTGCACCATCGAACTTCTCAATTTTCACATTCCCTTCGTCTGCAACCATCACTCTTATTCGAATCTGACTTCTTTTGGATCGTTTTTGACAATTCTTGCGAACCTCCATCGACAAATTCGTATCGTCGCCCAAATTTTATTATTCACAAAATTCACTATTCACGTGAATAGTAACCTCACAGAAAAACTGAAAAAAATCACTACCAAAAGCTCTTGATACCAGTTGTTGGGAAATAAACGAGTAATTTCCCTATAACCAGATTAGTGAGAATGCGAAATAAAAGAGGAAAAATAATACCTGAAATTGATAACGGAGTTCGGCCAATTGTGCCTACGTCTCCAGACTGCTGCAGATCTTTTACTAAAGAGAGAAAATTTACAGTTGTTTACAAAAACTCACAACTCATAAGAAAACTCTCTAAACTCTTTAGTATTGGGAGAAAGAAATGATTTGGGGTAATTTTGAAGCTAAATGGGTAAGGGTATTTATAGTTGAAGCTTAAGGACTAATCTTAAAAATATCATAAAATGCATGGACTAAAGTGCAATTTTCCCAAACCAAAAAATCAACAAAATTAAATGTACCGAATTCGGTGTTCAATCCATCAAATTCGATGCCCCCAATTTTGACTTCCAACAGACTTTTCCAAGTATGCTACCAAGCGAAAAGATTACCACGTTCTTTAGTCGCATAAGATATTGGATCCTTATCAACCCCATAAATTGCTTTGAAAGCTCTAACCCAAAGCCTATTTGGTTGGCACAAGAATCACCATGTCGTTTTTTTAAGAACATGGTTGTGATGCCTCATCTTTCGGATTCCAAGGCCACCATCACCAGTCGGTCTGCACACAACATACCATGCCACAAAATGGGGTGCTTTCTTTTCATTATTGCCACCCCACAGAAACCTGCGATTGGCTCTATCGAGACTATTACAAATGTTGATTGGAAGCTTCGAGGTTAGCATCATATACGTCGGTAAAGCAGAGGTTACCGACTTCACCAAAGTGGTTCTCTCGGCAAGTGAAAGGTGTTTAGCTTTCCACCCGTTAAGTTTTAGATGGGTTTTGCCAACTATTTCCCGATATGTCACCTTTGTAACTCGGTCATGTAGGAGAGGCACGCCAAGGTATTTGTTTAAATCGGAGGTAGCACTCATTTTCAGTATCTGACCAAATCTCCGGCCAGCATTCAAGCTTGCTTTCGGAGAAATGAAGAACTTTGACTTCTCATGATTAACTTTAGTCTCCGACGAAGAACAAAACCGGTGCAAAGTAGCTTTGAACGTACTCATTTGTTTTTCATTAGCCCTTCCAAATAGAAACATGTCATCGACGAAAAATAAATGAGAGATTTGAAGACTACTCTTACCCAATATGATCGGCTTCCAGGAGATTTTATTTAGCTCTTGTTGGATAAGATGACCAAGGCGTTCCATACAGAGCACAAATAGATACGGTGATATAGGATCACCTTGGCTTAAGCCTCTAGAAGGACTAAAATATACCGTTTTCTCTCCATTCCAAAGCACAGACAATCTGGAACTTCAAACGCATAAAAGAATAAGGTCAATCCAAATTCGAGTGAACCCAAAGTGAGTGAGAGTTTCCTCAAGGAAATACTATCTGATTCTGTCGTATGCCTTCTCAAGATCGATCTTTATGGCGATCAAACCATTCTTCGCTCTAAATCGCCTTTTTTATGAATCATCTCCTGGTCTAGGAGGATATTGTCAGCTGTCTGCGGACCTGGGATAAAACTCGCTTGAAAAGGAAAAACCAACTCATCAAAAAGAAGGCGAAGTTTGTTCACAAAAACTTTGGTTATCAATTTATATGTGACGTTACAAAGACTTATTGGGCGGAATTCCTTCACTAACTCCGGGTTAGGCACTTTTGGGATAAGAGCAAGAAGAGCGTCATTTAATTCAATGGGGAAGGATCCCGTCTCTAAAGCAGTACGAACCAAAGAGATGAGAGTCAGGCTAAAGGTGCTCCAAAACTCATGGAATACCCCCGTTTGAAACCCATCCGAACCTAGAGCTTTCCAGGGTTTCATTGAGAAGAGAGCTTGTCGAAATTCATTAACTGAGACGTCACTAACCAATATATTGCGCTCCCCGTCTCTAAGCAAGGGGCAAGAAAATTCGGACAGAGGAGCTCGCATATTATTTTGAGCCACAAATAAATCACAAAAATAGTAAACAAATAGCTGCTTTAACGAGCTTGGATCACTAACCCAATCACAAAAATAGTTTGGGTTTAATGGTAAAATTGAAAAGACGTTTTAAGTTAGTTTTATCATACGTAAATTTATGCATATGCCAATCTTTTATATTTTTTATTTAAATTAAAATTATGTATAAATTTAGGTCTTTATCCGACTGTCCCTTATTAATTAAAATTATTGGAAGTGTTAATTATGTTTATACTAAAGAAATGATGTTAGTAATAATAATCATAATAAATATCAAACATAATAGTGATGTATAGTATAATAATAGTTTTAGGGGCTGTTTGTTTACCTCTTAATGGAATCATTCAGCGTTGAATGTTGAACCATTCAGTATTCAGTGTGTTTGTTTCGCACCTCTGAATGATTCAGTGCTGACTGATCCAGCAAAATAGTGTTGACTGATCCAGCAAAATAGTGTTGAATGATTCAGCACAGAAGTAAATTCTGAATGATTCAGAGTCAGTAAACAAACTTCATGTCACATTCAGATCTAATTCATTCAGAGCCTCTGAATCATTCAACATTTGAATCATTTAGCACTTAATTATTCTGAAGTAAACAAACATCTCCTTAGTCCTTAAAAAATTATACAGTTTATCAATTTAGTTCAATTCCAAAACAATTCAAGAAACTTTATATCTTAAAAATTTATTTTATCTGATAAAATATTTATTTCACACAAAGTACCCTTAATTAGCACACTTTAACCAACTAAACGATAAGTTGGCTTTGCAAATAAATGATTAGCCCTCGGCAATGAGAGGCCGAACTTCTCCGTCATGTCCAGTTCGTTAGGCAACATACCATCAGGCAATTCCCAGTCGAAGCAATGGAATAATTGAGCTATAATCAAACGCATGGTGGTTAGCCCCAATTGCATTCCGGGGCACCCTCTCCGACCAGCTCCGAAAGGGATGAGTCGGAAATCATGTCCTCCGAAATCAATCTTGTTGTCCTCGAATCTTTCCGGCAAGAACTCTTCTGCATCGTCGGACCATACTTTGTGGTCTCGCCCCATGGACCAAGTATTCACTATGATTCTCGACTTATTCGGTATGAAATATCCGTCAACGGTGATATCTTCTGTCGACTCGTGCGGGATTAAGAAGGGCGCCACCGGATGTAACCTAAAACTTTCTTTGATGATCATATCCAGGTAAGTAAGTTTCTGTAGATCCGACTCTTCTACCATCCTATTCCTTCCGACCACCCTATCTAGCTCTTGCTGAAGACCGAGCATTACTCGAGGATGCCTTACGAGTTCCGAAAGTGTCCACTCGATGGCCGTTGTTGTAGTGTCGAACGAAGCTGCCACCATGTCCACCATTATGGCCTTGATGTTTCTCCTATCGATTATGGATGATTGCTCCTTGTCTTTAGGGTTCATGGGCGTATCCAACAACGAAACCATCACATCAACAAAATCAGTGTAAGGTTTTTGCTCCTTGTGTTTAGTCCCTTGTTGTTCATGTTGATCGATTATTTTGTCGAAAAATTCGTGAAGGTCTTTGCTCGCCCTCTTTACCCTTCTTGCTAGTCCCTGCAAAGGACACTGACTTACGTGAATATTGCTCTAAGGACCAACACATAATTTTATGTTAGGATTGACTAATTTATAAAATTAGAGAAAACAAGTTTATAAAATTTTAGAGAGCCCCTCCACCCTGCATCGCCGAGGTCAATTCCTGACTGTAAACAAGAGGAGCCAAGTATAAAGCTATTTGAGTTCAATTAAATCAAAATTTGGTTAACATTCAATATGGTTCGGTGGCGAATCTAGAAAAATATTATTGACTGCACCAATCTAAATATAATAAAAAATAATCAAATAAGAATATAACTTACATATATAATCTTTCAATTTAAAAATTTAATAACAAATAAAATTAGTATAACTAAATGTTTCAAAAAAACTTTAAAATTTTGTAAAAAAATACATAGTCCAAAAAGTATAATATTTCATTAATTAAGATGAACTCTCATTTTTATATAATCAAATTCATCTATGATCGAGACAAAAATTACTGAATAATTTTAATTGAATAAAATATGATACGAGGAGTACCTTTTAAATTTTTATTATAATCTTGTAGGTAATATTGAAAAACTGCTAAACAAACGGCTAATAACATCTTAAGTTTATAAGTAATTAAAAAATAAAATAAAAATAAAGCATAAAACGTCAAAAAAAAAAATCTGTAGAAGAATATTAAAAACTTAAAATCTCAATTAAGATATTCAATTACTTTCCGGCTTTAAAAAAGTCTTTGAATTTAAAAAACACATAGTAAAAATAAATAAATAAGAAATAAATAACATCATATTAAAAAATAATGAGCTGACGCGAATTATTTAATATTCGACTCGAATAATTGACGAATATCTTAAAAAATAATATATTAAAAATTTATTTTTAAATTAAATTATCAATAATATTAACCGTCATATACTTTTTAAAAAATATATAATATAATATTTTCATATATTTAAGATTCAAAGTTTAAATTTAAATTTTAATCGAAAATATTAACCTGAAGGTCAAGTGGAGCGAGGAAAGGAACAAAATCCGATAGATTAAAAGCTCCAGCTATGTTCATGACTTCTTCGATTAACGGCTTGAAATCGATTTGATCATCCATGGACCGTCCGAAAATAACCCTAGACATTATCACTTCGATAACCTTACCGACCTGCCGGCTCAGGTCCACCGTCTTACCGCCTTCCGCCGCCTTCCTCACCGATTCAACCAACGAGGCAACCTCTTGCTTCCTCACCGGTGCAAAAGATTCAACTCTCGAAGCGCTCACAAGATGCAAACTAAACCATTTCCGGACAGTTCGCCAATAGGGACCGTACTCCGAAAAAACCACCCCCTTGGGACCGTACGTCAAGTACTCGGAGGTTTGGAGTTTAGGTCTACCGGCGAAAACGGCGTCGTGAGTCTTGAGGAAGAGCTCGGCGGCTTCAGGTGACGATACTACAATCGTCGGTACGTGGCCTAACATTACGGACATTATGGGTCCGTATCTTTCGGCGAGATGGTGAAGAGCTTGATGAGGGAGCTTTCCGATCATGTGGAGGTTACCGATTATCGGGAGGGGGAAAGGACCCGGTGGCGTTTTCCGGACATTTTTGTGGCGGTTTCGTGACCGGAATAAGTAGAAAAAGGAACAGAGAGTTCCGAAGAGGATCAAGAGCAAAGCTAAAGTTGAAGAAGACATTTACGAAGGAGTTGAAAATTCCGATGGCTGCTGAAGATACCCCATCTAGGTAGCTACTATATAGCAGAGCGATGGGATACGACTGAATCTGCATGTTCTTTTTAAAATATAATTTTGAACGTTTTTTTCTTTTTGTCGCCAAACTCATTTTGGACAACACAATCCAAATTGAATTTGACATATTCCAAAATTCAGCCCCCAATATTTACTAAAATAATTTTTTTTATTTTTTATTTTGAAATATTTTAGTCCCAACATTTTAAAAGACCTATAATATTTTTCGGAACCGTCTTTCAGGTGGACCCAGAATTGAGCTTCGACTTGAATGATATGGAGTAGAGTCGCCACCAATAATTTATTTTAAGAATAAAACGGGTTGATCGGATACCTCGATTTTTACCTGATCTGCATCTTACCAAAGATATGTCGGATTCGGGAGTCGGTTACAGCCAAAGAAGGATTATCACCCTTGAACTGCCCTTTCCGTACTGATTAATTACCAGTTGTCTTTAATTAAGAAAATTGTAAGTTAAATTAACAGGTAAAAATTGACCCAAATTACTTACCTCTGATGGATTTAAAAGTGTACCCTTAACAAATAAAAAAAGTATTAGATAGAAAAAATGCTGAATATAATTAAGATAGAAAATGCATAAATATGAAAAGGCTAACTACAAAATTAATTGTAAACCATTACTACAATAAAGAAAGTAAGTAAAATAAAAGTGTAGAAACCCTAAGAAAATGGCTAAATATAAAATATAATGGTAAAAAAGTAATAAAATAAATAAAATAAAGGTAAAAATAAAAATAAAAATAAAACAGAATAAATAACATGGTAACATAAATAAAAATAACACAAAAAAAAACAAAATGAAAAAAAACAAAAAACAACAAATAAATAAACAACAAATAAATAAAATAATATATATAATATAGTGTTCAATAAAAAAATAATGAAAATATTTAAATAAAAATATATAACTATTAGGCATAAAAAAAGAAAATAACAATAATAAATAGAAAAAAGAAAAAAAAAGAAAACAAACATAGCCTATTAGTCTATTACCATCACTTCACCGAAAGAAAAAAAGGTAAAAATTTGGTCAAAGGGAGAGAGATGACAGGAAGAAAAAAAGAGAGGGCGGCCTAGATAAGTATATATATATATATAATAGTATTTAATAAAATAAATAAAAATAATAATAAAAAGCATAAAAAATATACATATAAAATATTAGGTAAAAACAAAACAAAATAAAAATAAAATAAAATAAAGTAATATATATATTAAAACATATAAATAAAACATTAGGAAAAATATAATAAAAAATAAAATAAAATAGATAATAAATAAAAATAATAAAAAAAATAATAAAAAACCAAATATAAAAAATAGTAAAAATAATAAAAAATATATGTATAATAATAATAATAAAAGGGCAAATTTGAAATAAAAATCAAAATTGGGTATACAATTAAAAAGAAATCGGGATAAAAATCGAAATTAAGGGTCAAAATAGGTGCTTCAAAAAATACAGGGACCAAAATGGGAATTCCCCCATTATTACGCAAAAACATGAGGATCTAATGTAGCTGGGTCAAGTCGACGGGTCGATCCATCAGGTCACTATAAAATCCAAGAAACAAACACTCCCCCTCATTTTTATTCCCAAAACCGAATCAACTTCCCCCATTTTAATTTTCTCTCTAAAGTGTTCATGTGTTCTTCATGAACACGAAGAACACTCAACCAAACCTAGAAATGTGGCAGGCCACTACCTCGTCGGTCACCGTATATCGGCGTCGGTTGGAATTTTTTTTGCATTTTTAAAAAGATCTTTTCACCCTCGTCTTGAATATCCAAACCGTTTTTTAAAAATAGCCTCGGGGAGGGCTAGATCTGAGATTGAAAATCTTGAAGCCTTCCCACACGTTCATCGGCCGATTTGTTTTTTTTGACTAGAAAGTGAAGAAAAGTGAACATGCAAGTGAAGACAAGGCGAACAAGGTAAAAAAAACCTTTTTAGTTGATATTTCCTTTCGAAATTTCTACAAAAATGCTTCGATTTTGCTCGTACTTTCCTGTGATTGCTTCTGTGTATTATAGTGTATTTCGAATGTATTTCGTGTTTCTTTTTTGTGTGATTTACATCCGTATTTATAATGAAAAAATACACTATTTTTAGTTCGGATTTTAAAGTCCCACTTGGACTAAACTTGTGTTTGTTTTAGTGGTTTGTTGGTTGCTTGGAGTCCCACAACACCATGTTGCCGGAAAAAAAAATGGAGGAGAGGCGGAGGATCTTGCTTGTGGTGCGATGTTGAAAAGATATGGGAAACTAGGGTTTCGAAAACCCTAATCCACCAGTTCAGGTCAGGCTTCAACGGGCCGGATCGGGTTGCTCCTTGGATCCGGGTCGCTTGTTGGGTATGCTTGTGCTTGGGCTGTAATTTATTTAATGAGTTTGGGCCAAATATTAGGCATGTCCCATGTAATAAAATAGAATAAATAATTTATATAATATATGTTTAATATAATATATAAATATTATGAATGTGTAATGGGACGAAAATTAGTGTCTATAATTGCCCCTCTTTGTCCTTTTTCCTGGAACAAAAAATAAGGCAAAGATAAAAGGACACAAATTTTCGTTCGGTGTACATTGGCTTGTAAACAAGCCTGCTCCTGTGAGAGTTGTTGACTCATGAGCTTGGAATCCAACTCAAGGTTGTCATTGAATTATTGTCAACTATTCTCCACTGTGGAGTTGAGATTCGAAAAATAGAAAAAGAACGACTCCTTGTTGTTGAGTCATGCTGTGGGTGACTCCGGAGTTGTCTTTGAACATGATATTCTTCGTTTTGAAATTAAAAATGTAGTTCGGAATTTGAATCGACATATGACTTCTTATTTCTCAATCGTAGTCAACCTTGGCATTCTTCTCGGTTTAAAGACCTCGGTTTGAAAATTTGATTGGAAATTAGTTCCTTGACTCTACCATATGGTTGATGTGTCGTCGAGTTGAATGGAATCGGACTTGAAATTTTTTATTGACATATAACCCTTCACGTCTTGAGCTATGTTGTAAATTTGACATGCCCTTGAGATGAATGTAATCGAACTCGAAGGTCTTTGTTGATAGGTAAATCTTCTCGCCCTGAGTTATGCTTTAAATTTGATATGCCTTTGAGTAGAATGTAATCAAACTCGAAGGTCTTTATTGACAGATAACCCTTCTTGCCTTGAGTTATGTTGTAAATTTGATATTCCTTTGAACTGAATGTAATCGAACCCGAAGGTCTTTGTTGGCAGATAGCCCTTTTCGCCTTGAGCTATGCTGCAAATTTGATATGCCTTTGAGCTGAATATAATCGAACTCAAAAGTCTTTATTGACAGATAACCCTTCTAGCATTGAGTTATGCTGTAAATTTGATATGCCTTTGAGCTGAGTGTAATCGAACTCGAAGGTCTTTTGTTGACAGATAGCCCTTCCCTCCTTGAGCTATGCTGCAAATTTGATATGCCTTTGAGCTAAACGTAATCGAACTCAAAGGTTTTTATTGATAGATAACCCTTATCTCCTTGAGTTATACTGTAAATTTGATATGCCTTTGAGCTGAATGTAATCGAACTCGAAGGTCTTTTGTTGACATTCAACCCTTCTCGTCTTGAGCTATGCTGCAAATTTGATATGTCTTTGAGCTGAATGTATTCGAACTCGAAGGTCTTTATTGACAGATAACCTTTCTCGCCTTGAGTTATGTTGTAAATTTGATATGCCTTTGAGCTGAGTGTAATTGAACTCGAAGGTCTTTTGTTGACAGATAACCCTTCTCGCCTTGAGCTATGATATAAATTTGATGTGCCTTTGAGTTGAATATAATCGAACTCGAAGGTCTTTTGTTGGCAGATATCCCTTCTCGCCTTGAGCTATGCTGCAAATTTGATATGCCTTTCAGCTAAATGTAATCAAACTCGAAGGTCTTTATTGACAGATAACCCTTGTCGCCTTGAGTTATACTGTAAATTTGATATACCTTTGAGCTGAGTGTAATCGAACTCGAAGGTCTTTTGTTGACAGATAACCCTTCTCGCCTTGAGCTATGCTACAAATTTGATATGCCTTTGAGCTGAATGTAATCGAACACAAAGGTCTTTATTGATAGATAACCCTTCTCGCCTTGAACTATGATGTAAATATGATATTCCTTTAAGCTGAGTGTTATCAAACTCGATGGTCTTGGTTGACAGATAGCCCTTCTCGCCTTGAGCTATACTGTAAATTTGATGTGCCTTTGAGCTGAGTGTAATCAAACTTGAAGGTATTGGTTGATAGATAACCCTTCTCGCCTTGAGTTATGTTATAAAATTTGATATGCCTTTAAGCTGAGTGTAATCGAACTCGAAGGTCTTGGTTGACAGATAACCCTTTTCGCCTTGAGTTATGTTGTAAATTTGATATGCCTTTAAGCTGAGTGTAATCGAACTCGAAGGTCTTGGTTGACTGATAACCTTTCTCGCCTTGAGTTATGTTATAAATTTGATATGTCTTTGAGCTGAGTGTAATCGAACTCGAAGGTCTTGGTTGACAGATAGCCCTTCTCGCCTTGAGCTATGCTTCCAATATTTCCTTTAAGTGAAAAAATGGCTCCCCTTTACGGGTCTAAACCGGTTATAATTCTTCAGGTGGTTCCCCTTAGCGGGTTTGAACCAAGTGATATGATTTTTGGATGACTCCCCTCTATGGGAAAACCATGTGGTAAATTCTGTCTGTCAGATATCATTCGTCGTTGTGTTGAAATCTGGCTTGAAAACATTAACTGAAAAATAGCCACTCGTCGTTGAGTTAAGCTAAACTGGATCTGTCTTGAATTGGCTCTCGAACCCGCCTGGATTTGATTATGAGATCTGTCGATCTTTCAATATGTCAAGTTGGTTGAGGTGTAGCTTCTCACTGCAGAGTTAAGCAACCACCATCAATCTTTAAAGGGTGTTTTTGAATCGAATATTTTTCATTTTTGAAGTCGAAACTTGACTCTAAAAGCTACAAAATTATGTATGCTAAAGAATGATAAATGTGATACTCTTAGGTATATCTAATATGTATGCAACATGAATTAGTTCGATTTTATCTCCTGGATGGAGTCTCATTTTTTTACTTCTGATCTGGTCCTTAGAATCGATCGTGCCCCATTTTCTTCTCGGGTTTTAGCTTCAAGGACATTTCATATTTGAGACTGTTCTGTTTGAAAATGTTTTTCTCCTTTCTCTTATTTTAAGAGAGAAAATGATATGAGGATATAAAAATTTTGTAAAACATTTCTCCTTAATTCAGGCTCGCAATCGAATCAAATCATAAACATGAGTTCAAAGAATATCAAAGAAATCAACAGCTCTTTTAATGCTTTCAAATTTATAATTCTTTGAGAAACATTCAAGTTGATGAGTTGGCTTTAGGTTAGCCTCCTAGTTTCTAAGGTTTCAGCCATCAAGAAATGTTATTTTTTTTGTCATTGCAACATGCCTTTTCCTTGGCTTGACATTTTAATCGGATGTGAACAAAATGACGCAACTAGCATAATCAATTATCATACTTATATTTCGGTTTTCTAAAATCTTCCATTTGTTCAAGCTTCGTAGGCTCCTCTAACAAAGGCAGTGCAGAAATATCGGTCTAAAAATGAAATTCTTGAGTGCTTGTGTGAAATTGACTATAACAGGTGTTCTTAGCTCTCTTAGTCCATCATTACCGAAACTCCTTATTTAGATAAATTTGATTTAATTTGCCATTGTCTGGCTAGCCGAATCCATAAAGCCGGGATGGTTAACCAATTGTTCTAGAGGGATAGCTCAATATTATAATCACTTTTATCAGGTTAGCTGAATTTTATCCATAAAGCCGGGGCATTTAACCAATTGCTCTAAAGGGACAACTCAAGCTTTATTGTATATTATAATAACCTTTATCAGGCTAGATGAATCTTATCCATAAAGCTGGCCAATTGCTCTAGAGGGATAGCTCAAGCTTTATTGTATATATAAAATATTATAATCTAGGTATACGGATCCAATTTTTTAAGTTTGTCAAGAAGAACATGTTATAGTCTAGGTGTTGTTGAAAGTCAAGAAATCTCATCCTTAGAGTTCAATTTCTAAGCAACTGACCTAAACTAGATTCACCTACTCGACTATTCCATCTGTGAACATCATTATCATCATTGAACGTCCTCAATAAAAGTATAGTAATGTCATATGCAAAAGATGCCCAATGTTGTCCGCTCCTATACTTACCTGAATACCAAGCCTCTTGTTCATTCCTTTATGAAAAGAGAAGGCTATGTCGGTTCTTGTATAATAAGGATATGGTGTTCAAGTGTATCTTCTGGGGTAAAATCAAGGTTCATGTTACTCTGTCAAAGATTTATAACTCCGATCATTTACAGAGTTTTTTTAATTCATTTGATATTCAACGAATCTCAAGTCTGTAAATTTGATTCATTGTTCACCATCTTTAAAGTAGCATAAATTAATTTAAATCTCCTTAAAAAAAGAACTGAGAAAATAAGAAAAAAATTCAAATACTGCAAATGATGAAATAATCTTCTTCCTTATTTGTATGCCCCCGAGTTGCTGAAGTCGATCCAATTCCTTTTACGCATTTTCTGCACGATTATCTTGAATGCAGAGTAGTTCTCGATAGTGTGCCCTGGGACACCGCTATGATATTCGCAATGAACGTTCTCATCAAACCATCTGGGGTATTGAGGCTTCATGGGTTTTACCGGGTATGGAGACACTATGTGAGTGTCAAAGGTTATTGATAATGTTCCTTGTAAGCCATGGGAATAGGATCAAAATGATACCATTTTTTATGAGACATGTGAAGCTAATGAAAAAGAGAAAAATAATGAAAAATATGTATAAATGCATGATGCATGAAGTTTCGAGGCATTGATCCAAAAATGTGTCTGTTATTATAAATAATCCTTATTGGTGACAAAAGTATTATTTCTTGAGAGACACAAACATTTTAAAGGTATATTCTTCTAGACCCCGGACAGCTTCTGACAGGTTGATTCGTCTTTCGCTTTCTTCTGTCACCGTTTGAATACCCTATCGAACCATTCCGGACTCTTTGAGCTATTTTTTTTACTTGTCCCAAGAAGTCTCGAATAGCTGCATCTCTGGTTTTTATCCTTTAATGAACATGTTCCCTAACGAAAACGCCATTGGAGCCCTCCATCGAACATTGGCATGTTTCTTGAATTCGTCCACAATGACCTCCAATTTCAGCTATCACTTTGTCATCTTGTTCTTGTTGTCTCTGAAGAGACTCCCTAGGTCAGTAACCTTTTTCTTGTCTTACCTCTACAACCTTTGCCAGCTCAAAAAGTTGACTTTAAGTGTGTTCGGTGTAAATCCCGATCCATTCTGAGTCCTTTACAATGTAGCAGAGTGGCATATTCTTCGATTGGGAGTACCATGCCTTCTTGGTTGAATTGTCTTGCAGATTGTCTCCCTCACCATAGTCGAACATCAGAGTTTTCACCTCTTGTATTATAACCCATTTGTCCATTAATGCAAATTATTTATGTTTAACGAACACGTTTTTGGTGGATCAACACCTTTTTTGAATGATGCAAATGATAAAAATGAAATAGAACAAAAATGAAGAAAGTTAGTGAGGTAAATCAAAACAATAATGAAAATGAAAAGTCATACACCACATGATATCTATCGCACATGCTTATTATTCCTACCCGGACATGATCTCTATCCCACATGTTAATTTTTAACCAGTCCTAACCACATAAATTTCTAGTTCACATGCTTTGAATAGAAAATAAAGCAGGAAATAATATCGAAGCAGCCTAGGGTTTAAAATGAGGTTTTAGGGTGGGCTCTAATTCCCTGTAGTCTCCTTGTTTAGGTTCTAAAAAAGGTACCCGAGTTCTCCTTATTGGTGCCCCCTTAGGCTTGCCAGACTCTTAGTCCTAAGCCCATTACAAGCTTGTGTGGAATAAGTAAACTAGAGAGGATGCATTCCCTTACGCCCATACAGAGAATAAATTCACACGAAGACATAAGGTATATGAATCCCGAATGTTACTTGCTAGGCCCATACAGAGAATAAATTCTCACGAGAGTGTCATTTTCACCCTCACTTAAAATGGGTTTGGAGCTCGGGTATAGAGTCGTAGATGGAAAAAAGCTTAAAAGGCTAAAATCAATGAAAGAAACCGTCAGTACAACTATTTATTTAAAAAAAAACATAATCAAAAGTAAGTAATAAGGATCGAACAGTTACCTTAAAATTTAAACCTACCCTTTTCATTTAAAAGAAAACTGGAAATTATCTTAGCCTGACTCACTTACTTGTCCCCAGCAGAGTCGCCAAGCTATCAGAACTGTCTTTCGGGTGGGCCTAGAATTGGGCTTCGACTTGAATGAAATGGAGTAGAGTCACCACCGATCATTTTTTTAAGAATAAAACGGGTTGATCGGATACCTCAATTTTTACCTGATCTACATCTTACCAAAGATATGTCGGATTCGGGAGTCGGTTACAGTCAAGGAAGGATTAGCACCCTTGAACTGCCCTTTCGGTACTAATTAATTACCAGTTGTCTTTAATTAAGAAAATTGTAAGTTAAATTAACAGGTAAAAATTGATCCAAGTTACTTACCTCTGATGGATTTAAAAGTGTACCCTTAAGAAATAAAAAAAAGTATTAGATAGAAAAAATGTTGAATCGAATTAAGATAGAAAATGCATAAATATGAAAAGGCTAACTGCAAAATTAAATGTAAACCATTACTACAATAAAGAAAGTAAGTAAAATAAAAGTGTAGAAACCCTAAAAAAAGGCTAAATAAATAAAATAATAAAATAAAAATATAATGGTAAAAAAGTAATAAAATAAATAAAAAAAAGGTAAAAATAAAAATAAAAATAAAACGGAATAAATAACATGGTAACATAAATAAAAATAACACAAAACAAAGTGAAAAAAAAGAAAACAAAAAAAGAAAACAAAAACAAAAACAAAGGAAAAAGAAGTAATGGAATTAAATAAAAAAACAGAAACAAAAATAAAACAAACAAAAAATAAATAAAATAAAGAATAAAAATAATATATATAATATAGTGTTAAATAAAAATAAAAAAAGGAAAAATAATAATGAAAAAAATAAAAATATATATAACTAGAAAGCACAAACAAAAAGAATAACAATAATAAATAGAAAAAAAAAAGAAAACAAACATAACTTATTAGTCTATTACCATCATTTCACCGAAAGAAAAATGGTAAAAGTTCGGTCAAAGAGAGAGAAATGAAAGGAAGAAAAAAAAAGAGGGGGCCTAGGTAGGTATATATAATATTTAATAAAATAAGTAAAAAATAAAAAATATATACATATAAAATATTAGGAATAAACAATAAAATAAAATAAAATAGATAATAAATAAAATAATAATAATATAATAAAAAACCAAAAATAATAAAATAGTAAAAATAATAAAATAATAAAAAATATATAAATATGTATACTAATAATAAAAGGGTGAATTTGAAATAAAAATCAAAATTGGGGACATAATTAAAAATAAATCGGTTAAAAATCGAAATTAAGGGTCAAAATAGGTGCTTCAAAAAATACAGGGACCAAAATGGGAATTCCCCCATTATTATGCAAAAACTCGCGAATCTAATGTAGTTGGGTCGGGTCGACAGATCGGTCCATCGGGTCACTATAAAACCCAACAAACAAACAAGAACTCCCCCTCATTTTCATTTCCAAAACCGAATCAACCTCCCTCATCTTAATTTTCTCTCTAAAGTGTTCATGTGTTCTTCATGAACACGAAGAACACTCAACCAAACCTATAAATTTGGCCGGCCACCGTTCATCGGCATCGGTCGTAATTTCTTTGCATTTTTAAAAAGATCTTTTCACCCTAGTCTTGAATATCCAAACTGTTTTTTAAAAATAGTCTCGGGGAGGGCTAGATCTGAGATTGAAAATCTTGATGCCCTCCCACACGTTCATCGGTCAATTTGGTTTTTTCGACTAGAAAGTGAAGAAAAGTGAACATGCAAGTGAAGACAAGGTGAACAAGGTAAAAAAAACCTTTTTATTTGATATTTCCTTTCGAAATTTCTACAAAAATGCTTCGGTTTTGCTCATACTTTCCTGTGATTGCTTATGTGTATTCTTGTGTATTTCAAATGTATTTCGTGTGTCTTTTTCGTGTGATTTACATCTATATTTATAATGAAAAAAATACACTACTTTTATTTTAGATTTTAGAGTCCCACTTGGACTAAACTTGTGTTTGTTTTGATGGTTTGTTGGTTGCTTGGAGTCCCACAACACCACATTACCCCAAAAAAATGGAGGAGAGGCGGAAGATCTTGCTTGCGGCGCGACGTTGAAAAGAGGTGGGGAACTAGGGTTTCGAAAAACCTAATCCACCGGTTCGGGTCGGGCTTCAACAGGCCGGTTCGGGTTGCTCCTTGGATCCGGGTCGCTTGTTGGGTTTGCTTGTGCTTGGGCTGTAATTTGTGTAATGAGTTTGGGCCGAATATTAGGTCAGTCACATGTAATAAAATAGAATAAATAATTTATATAATATATGCTTAATATAATATATAAATATTATGAATGTGTAATGGGACGAAAATTAATGTCTACAATATTTAATCAAATAGTCACTTTGACGTTTTTTTTCTCTCTTGACATTTTGATCCTCAACATTTCATTTTATGATAAAAAGACCTTCTTTTGGAGCGTTAATGTTTGTTAAGTAATGATTTATATCCATAGAAGTGCATCCCCCCAGAAAATGAAACGTTTGTGCCAAAATTACTTCAGTCATTAAAAGAATGATTATTATTCTTAGATGTCATAAATATTACTTTATGATCCCTTCAGCTTAATATATAATAAAAAAATTACTTTTTCTCTCTCCATAAATATTTTTTTAACATTTGACTACTTGAAATATTTAGATTGGTTTGGGTTTAATGCTTTGGCCTTAGCCGTCGATAGGCCTAATCCGGACGACACACCGATTATCACGACATTACCCTTTTGCAAGGTCTTTTTTCCATGTGGTGCTGCCTGATCAACTGCTGGAGTTGTGGCAACCATTCAGTAGGGACTTCCTTTTTCCTAAGTTCCTATAGTTCATTCGACTTACCAAATATGAAAAACTATTGACAATTTCACAATCTTTACAAAAAAACCAACATTTTATCTACCATTTTCAGTATGAATACCATAAAATATAAAGATATTTGGATGTTTCAGCAAGGGCTTCCTTTTTCCTAAGTTCCTATTGTTGCGACTGTCTTTCGGTTGGGCCAGGACTTGGGCTTCGTCTTAGGAAAATGATTGGGTTAGAGTCGTCACCGATCATTTTAAAAACAGTTAGGTAGATCGGACACCATCTCATATGATCTTCGTTTTACCAGAACTGTGTCGGGTTCGGGAGTCGGTTACGGTCAAGGAAGGATTAGCACCCTTGAACCTCCCTTTCGGTACCAATTAATATTTCGGCTGTCTATATTTGCGAAAATTAAAATTTAAGTTAGAATTTAAAAATTCAACTCGAATTGTTTACCTTTGATCGGTTGGAATTCTTTTAAAAAAGAATAAAAAATGTTAGAATAATAATAATAATAAATGAATATTAAATAAATCAAATAAAAAATAAATTTTTTAAAAAATAGAATAATAATTCAAGAATAAATAAATAAAAAAATAAAAAAAGTAAAAAATAAAAAAAAATGTTAAATAAATTAAAGAAAAAAATGCTAAATTTTAAAAGTAGCTATACGATGTAAAAAACAATTTAAAATAAAATAAAATAAAATAAAAACTTAGAGGATCAAATTGAAACAAATTGAAATGAATGGATCAAATTGGAATTAAAAAAATGAGCTGCAAAAACAAAGAATAAAAGGTTAAGAGGACTAGACAATAATTAATTCCAAATACCAAATAGTGACTAAAACAGAAGCATAATAAAATTGGAAATTCAAATCAACATACATAGGAATCAAATTTAGTAACCAAAGCGTAAAGATTACAAAAGGTAAAGACTTTAGCATACAAATAACCCCTAATGAAGACATGTGTGTCCCTTCCCTTTAATCTTTGATGTTTCCACATTTGGGTATTGAGAAACCCAAGCTTCATTCTACCTTTTCAACAAAACATAGAGATTTCATCTCTAAAAAAAAAAGAGTTTGTTTGTGCAAGGGTTAAAGGGAGAGTGAGATCGGCCGCCACTCACCTTTGCTATCTTCAAAGGCTCGAAAATCCTTATTCTTTCGATGAAAGAAGCGCGGTGCTCTCTCCAGACAAGGGAAGGCTTCGATATTATCTTTTACTATTCTCATCTTTTTGGTTTTTTTTGCTATTTTTCAAACCGTATTTTTTGTTATGCTTCTCCTCCGTATTTCATATGTTTTTCACCGTGCCTTCATCTCTGTTTTTTCATCAATTTATAGCCATGAAACTGGCTACTTTTAGATAGATTTTTTAGTGTCCTATTCAAACTGAAACACTCCTTTATTCAGTTTTAGAGTCCCACTTGGACTCAAATGCCTTGATTTAGTATTTTGACTTGGTTGTTCTTCTTGTTATCGAGAAATCCAGGAATAGTACTGTTGGGCGAAAAATTAGTGTCTACAACTGCCCCTCTTTGTCCTTTTTCATGGAACGAAAAATATGACAAAGATAAAAGGACACAAATTTTCGTTCGGTGGAGTTGAAAGTTGACTATGACATTTCAATTAAGAATAACTCCCTGTCGATTTGAGTTGCGGATGACTCATCTGTTGCGAAGTCGAGTCAATCTTGAAATGATATGGAATTGAAGCCGTAATTCAGAATTTGAATCGAAATATGACTTCTCGTTTCCAAATTACAATCAACATCGGTCTTCTTCTCGGTTTAAATACCTTGGTTTGAAAATTTGACTGGGAAATAGTTCCTTGACTCCACCATATGATTGACAGGCCCTCAAAATCGAACTAAAAAATCTTCATTAACAGATAACTTTTCTCGACTTAAGCTATGCTGTTGGAAAAACAATTTCTTGTCACTAAGGTATGACTAATCCAAGTCATCTTCTCGACTTGAAAACTTTGACTGCAACCGGAAAGTAGTGTAATTGATGTGTCATCAAGCTGAATGGAATCGAACTCGATAATTTTGTTGACATATAGCCCTTCTCTCCTTGAGCTATATTGAAAGTGATGTGCCTTTGAACTGAGTCTAATCGAACTCGAAGGTCTTTGGCAGATAACCCTTCTCGCCTTGAGCTATGCAGCAAATGATGTGCCTCGGAGCTGAGGGTAATCGAACTCGAAGGTCTTTTGTTGGAATATAGCCCTTCTTGCCTTGAGTTATGCTGCAAATGACGCACCTTTGAGCTCATCGTAGTCGAACTCGAAGGTCTTTGTTGGCAGATAACCCTTGTAGCCTTGAGTTATGCCACAAATGATATGTCTTTGAGCTGAGCGTAGTCGAACTCGAAGGTCTTTTGGTGGCATATATCCCTTCTAGCCTTGAGTTATGCTATAAATGATGTGACTTGGAGCTGATCGTAGTCAAACTCGAAGGTCTTTGGTTGGCAGATAACCCTTCTAGCCTTGAGTTATGCTATAAATGATATGCCTTGGATCTTATCGTAGTCGAACTCGAAGGTCTTTTGTTGGAAAATAGCCCTTCTTGCCATGAGCTATGTTGCAATTGATGTTCCTTGGAGCTGAGTGTAGTCAAACTCGAAGGTCTTTTGTTGGCAGATAACCCTTCTAGCTTTGAGTTATGTTACAAATGATGTTCCTTAGAGCTGAGCGTAGTCAAACTTGAAGGTCTTTTGTTGGCAAATATCCATTCTTGCCTTGAGCTATATTGCAAATGATGTGTCTTGGAGTTGAATGTAGTCAAACTCGAAGGTCTTTTGTTGGCATATAACCCTTCTAGCCTTGAGTTATACTGCAAATAATATGCCTTGGAGTTGAGCGTAGTCGAACTCAAAGGTCTTTTGTTGGAAAATATCCCTTCTTGCCATGAGCTATGTTGCAAATGATGTGCCTTGGAGCTAAGCGTAGTTGAAGACGAAGGTATTTTGTTGGTAGATAACCCTTCTAGCCTTGAGTTATGCTGCAAATGATGTGCCCTCGAAGCTGAGTGTAATCGAACTCGAGGGTCTTGTGCAGATAACCCTTTTAGCCTTGAGTTATACTACAAATTATGTGCCTTGGAGCTGAGTGTAATCAAACTCAAAGGTCTTTGTTGACAGATAACCCTTCTAGCCTTGAGTTATGCTGCAAATGATGTGCCCTCGAAGCTGAGTGTAATCGAACTCGAGGGTCTTTGGTAGATAACCCTTCTTGTCTTAAGCTATGCTGCAAATGATATGTCTTGGAGCTGAGCGTAGTCGAACTCGAAGGTCTTTTGTTGATAGATAACCCTTCTAGCCTTGAGTTATGCTGCAAATAGTTTCTTTTAAAAAATGGCTTCCCTTCATGGGTCTAAGCCGATCATAATTCTTCAGGTGGTTCATTTAAGTGGGTCTGAACCAAGTAATATGATTTTTGAATGATTCATCTTCACAGGAAAGCCCACTGATAAATTCTATCAGCCGAATATCTTCCGTTGTGGAATTGAAATCTAGCTGAAAAACTGCTACTAATTGTTGAGTTGAGCTGAACTTGACACTTTCTAAATTGGTTCTCGAACTCATCTGAAGTTGATTGTCGATCTTTCAATCTGTCGAGTTGGTTGAGGTGTAGCTTCTCACTACTGAGTTAAGCAACCTTCATCGATCTTTAAAGGTGCTTTTGAATCGAGTATCTTTCGTCTTGAAGTTGAAACTTGAAATCGAGTATCCTTGGACGGAGTCTCGTGCTTTATCTGTCGATCTTGATCCTTGGAATCGATCATGCCCCATTTTCTTCTCGGGTTGGAGCCTTTAACATTTGAGATTGTCCTGTTTGAAAATGTTTTCTCCTTTCTCTTATTTAGGAGGGAAAAATATATGAAAATAAAAGAATTTTGTAAAAACATTGTCCCTTAATTCAGGCTCACAATCAAATTAAATCAAATCATAAACATGAGTTCAAAGAATATCAAAGGAATCAATAGCTCTTTTTATACTTTCAGAGTTATAGCTCTTTAACAAATATTCAACTGGATGAGTTGTCTTTTGGTTGACCTAAGGTTTCAGCCATTAAAAAAATGTCATTTTTTCGGTTATTGCAACATGTTTTTCTTTGGCTTGGCATTTTAAATGGATGCAGACAAAATGGCATAACTAGCATTATCAATTACTAGACCTTCTATTTTGGTTCTCTGAAATCTTCCATTTGTTCAAGTTTTTTAAGCTCCTCTAACAAAGGTAGTGTAGAAATATTGGTCTAAAAATGAAATTCTTGAGTGCTCATGTGAATTTGACTATAACAGGTGTTCCTTAACTCCCTTAGTCCATTTTTACCGAAACTCCTTATTTAAATTTGCCATTGTCTGGCTAGCTGAATCCATAAAGCCGAGGCATTTAACCAATTGCTCTAGAGGGACAACTCAATATCACTGTATAGATATTATAATTGCCTTTATTATGCTAGTTGAATATTATCCATAAAGCTGGGGCATTTAACCAATTGCTCTAGAGGGACAACTCAAGCTTTATTGTATATTATAATCACCTTTATCAGGCTAGCTGAATCTTATCCATAAAGCTGGGGTGTTTAACCAATTGCTTTAGAGGGACAACTCAAGCTTTATTATATATAAATAATATAATATGGGTATACATATCCAATTTCTTAAGTTTGTCAAAGAGAATCTGTTATAGTCTAGATGTTGTTAAAAGTAAAAAAAATCATCTTTAGAGTTCAATTTCCAAACAACTGATCTAAACTAGATTTGATTACTAGACTATTCCATCTGTGAAGATCATTATCATCACTGAACGTCTTAAACAAAAAGTATAGTAATTGTCATATGCAAATGATACCCCCATGTTGTTCGTACCTATGCACATCTAAATACCAAGCCTTATTAAGGGAGAATGTTACATTGGTTATTTGCAAGAGAAGGATACAATGTTTGAGCGCATATTCTGGGTAAGGTCAAAAGTCATTGTTTTATCATTTTTTAATCATGTTAACTTATCAAAGATCTGTAACTCTAAATCATTTATAGAGTTTTTTAATTCAGTTGATATTTAAAGAATTGTAAGTTTGCAGATGTGATTCATTGCTCAGCATCTTTAAAGTAACATAAATTTATTTTAAAGTCCTTACAAAAACTTGAGAAAAAAATGAAAAAACAAATTCAAACAGAATGCCTCAAATGATGAAATGATCTTCCTCACTTGGATTCCCTCAAGATGTTGAAGTCGATTCAGTTCTGGTTACACATCTTCTGTACGTCTCTCTTGAATGCGTAACAGTTCTCAATAGTGTGCCCTGGGACACCGTCGTGATATTCATAATGAGCATTCTCATCATACCACTTGGGGTATGGGGGCTTCATGGGTTCCACTAGATATGGTGACACTACGTGGGTGTCAAGAAATTGCTGGTAAAACTCTTTGTAGGTTATGGGAATAGGGTTGAAATGTTCCCTTTCCCTCCTAGGTTCTCTGGAATCTTGTTTAGAAGTACATGCCGGTACAACTGTATTTAATTTTGGTTTAGAGATTGTAACACCTTTTTTAGTGTGCTAGGTGTTAACGTTGTTAATCTCCCCATTCCTTTCCTTTACAGGAGGTTTCTTACTAGCCTCTCCATCCTTTATCTTGCCTTGCTTTATAGCCGACTCGATCATTTCTCTGGCCATATCTAAGTCAGAGAAGCTTCCTGCTGTGATTGCAACTAGGTGTCTGAAGTATGGAGCCTTCAAGGTATGTACAAAAAGCTTATGTGTTTCTTTTTCATCCAAGGGCGGATGAACTTGTACAGCCAAAGCCCTCCATTTTTGTGCGTATTACCTGAAACTCTCGTTATGCTTCTTTTCCATGCTTTTTAGCATAACTCAATCTAGCCTCAAGTCATTGGCGTGCTTGTATTGTTCCAAAAATGACTTGGCTAGGTCCTTCCTGGTGAGACAAACACTTGCGGGGTAGGTGGTATAGTTACCCCTTCCGGTGAACCTGCCCCAAGCGCACTGGTCTGTTATAGGCCAACTAAATTGGCAACGATCTGATCAACCAAGGACTCTTGGTTCTTTGTGATTGTAGCCATAGTATTTCGACTGCTCTGGTTTATCTTGTCTTCCAACTCTCTCTGGAGCTTCAACATGTTCTCCTCGATTTGAGCAATTCTGGCTTCCATTTTCTTCTTTTTCAAGTGGGTGTTATGCGAATGGGGTGTGTCCAACGCTTGAGGCGATGTATCCAATATCTGTTTATTTTGATGAGATATTCTTCCATTAGTTAATGCGAATGCAAAGAAAATAACAAAATGCCAAATATGTCTAAATGCATGATGCATGAAATGTCCGAGGCATTGATCCAAAAAATGTGTCTGTTATTATGAATAATCCTTATTGGGGAAAAAAGTGTTACGTCTGGAGAGACAAAAAACATTTTGATGGTATAGATCCCGAATAGCCCCTGACAAGTTGATTCGTCTTCCACCTTTTATTTTCACCAGTTGAATATCCTGTCAAACAATTCCATCTCCTTTGGCTATACTTGTGCAGGTGACGAGCTACTTGCCCCAAAAAAGGTTTTGAAGGACTGCATCTCCGACTTTCACTCTCTGCTGAGCTTGTTTCTAACGAAAGTGCCATTGGATCCCTCAATCCGAAGTTTATCAGGTTGTTTCTTGAATTTGTCAATAATGATCTCCAACTTAGCTAGGGTTTCGCCATCTTGTTCTCGTAGTTTTTGAAATGACCGTCTGGGTCAGTAACCTTTTCCTCGTCTTGCCCCTGTAACCTTTTTCAACTAAAAAAGTTGACGTTTGATGTGCATAATGTAAATCCCGGTCTATCCTGAGTATTCTCTGACCATAGCTAGACTTTTGAGCTTTCCATCTCTTGTATTATAACACCTTTGTCCATTAATACGAATTATTCACGTTTAACGAACACGTTTTTAGTGGATCAACACATCTTTTGAATGATGAAAATGATTAGAAAATAAAGTAAAAGAAAATAAAAATTAAAGGAAAAAGTTAGTAAGATAAGGAAAATAGAAAAAATAATAATGAAAATAAAAAGTCCTACCCCATATGATATCTACCCCACATGCTTATTATTCCTACCCGGACATGATCTCTATCCTACATGTTAATCTTGAACCAGTCCTAATCGCATAAATTTCTAGTTTGCATGCTTTGAATAGAAAATAAAGGAGTAAATAATATCGAAACACCCTAAGGTTTGAAATGAGGTTTTGGGGTGGGCTCTAATTCCATGTAGTCTCTCAGTTTAGGTTCTAAAATGGTACCCGACTTCTCCTTGCTGGTGCCCCCTTGGGCTTGCCAGATCCTTAGTCCTAAGCCCATTACAAGCTTATGTGGACTAAGTTAAACTCGAGATGATACGTTCCCTTATGCTTATGCGGTGAATAAATTCACACGAACACATAAGGTATATGAATCCCGAAGGTTACTTGCTAGGCCTGTGCTGAGAATAAATTCTCATGAATGTGTCACTTTCACCCGCACTTAAAAAGGGTTCGGAGCTCAGGTATAGAGCCAGAGATAAAAACTTTTTAAAAATCTAAAATCATTGGAAAAAAATGTCAATACAACTATTTACTTGAAAAAATAATCAAAGGTAAATAATTGGAATCGAATAAATAAATTAAAATTAAAATTTACCATTTTCGCATAAAAAGAGAAAATTAATCCTGGCCTGACTCACTTACCTGTCCCCAGCAGAGTCGTCGAGTTGTTGCGGCTGTCTTTTAGTTGGGCCCGAAATTAGGCTTCGACTTAGGAAAATGATTGGGTTAGAGTCGCCACCGATCATTTTAAAAACAGTTAGGTAGATCGGACACCATCTCACCTGATATGTGTTTTACCATAAATGTGTTGGGTTCGAGAGTTGGTTATGGTAAAGGAAGGATTAGCACCCTTGAACCGCCCTTTCGGTACCAATTAATTTTTCGGTTGTCTTTATTTGCGAAAATTAAAATTAAAATTAGAATTTAAAAATTCAATTCGAATTGTTTACCTTTGATCGGTTGGAATTCTTCTAAAAAACGAATAAAAAATGTTAGAGAGAAAAATAATAATAATAAATGAATATTAAATAAATCAAATAAAAAATAGAATTTTTTAAAAAATAGAATAATAATTCAAGGAAAAATAAATAAAATAAATACAAAAACAAAATAAATAAAACAAATTAAAAAATGTTAAATAAATTAAAGAAAAAAAGTGTTAAATTTTAAAAGTAGCTATACGAAGTAAAAAATAATTTAAAATAAATAAAATAAAATAAAATAAAAACTTAGAGGATCAAATTGAAACAAATTGAAATGAATGGATCAATTAGAATTAAAAAATGAGCTGCAAAAACAAAGAATAAAAGGTTTGGAGGACTAGACAATAATTAATTCCAAATACCAAATAGTGACTAAAACAGAAGCATAATAAAATTGGAAATACAAATCAGCATACATAGGAATCAAATTTAGTAACCAAACCGTAAATATTACAAAAGGTAAAGACTATAGCATACGAATAACCCCTAATGAAGACATGTGGGTCCCTTCCCTTTAATCTTTGCTGTTTCCACGTTTGAATATTGAGAAACCCAAGCTTCATTCTACCTTTTCAACAAAACAAAAAGATTTCATCTCTAAAAAAAGAGTTTATTCGTGCAAGGGTTAAAGGGAGAGTGAAATCGGCCGTCGCTCACCTTGGTTATCTTCAAAGGCTCGAAAATCCTTCTTTTTCCGATGAAAGAAACGTGGTGCTCTCTCCAAACAAGGGAAGGCTTCGATATTATCTTTTACTCTTCTCCTCTTTTTGGTTTTTTTGTTGTTTTTCTAACTGTATTCTTTCCTATGCTTCTTCTCCATATTTTATATATTTTTCACCGTGCCTTCCTCTCTGTTTTTTCATCAATTTATAGCCATGAAACTGGATATTTTTAGATAGACTTTTTAGAGTCCTATTCAAATTGATACACACATTTATTCGGTTTTAGAGTCTCACTTGGACTCAAATGCCTTGATTTAGTATTCTGACTTGGTTGTTCTTCTTGTTACCGAGAAATCCGGGAATAGTGCTGTTGGGAAAAAAATTAGTGTCTACACCTATACTTCATTCAGTGTACCAAATATGAAAATCTATGACAGAGTCGCTATCTTGAGAAAAAAAATCTAACTTTTTATCTACCATTTTCATTTTTTAGTATGAAAACTATGGAATTGAAAGATATTTGGATGGTTCACCTGAGTTAAAGGCAGAGGGAAGCTGAAATGGGTAGAGAATGGAACGCCAAAGAGAGTTGTTTTCTTGGATTTGGGCTGAGGATGAACGGAGATGGTGGGGGGTGGTAGCAATGAGGCCGCTGGTTTTTTATGGGATTTTTATTATAATAATAGTTATTTGATTGGATAGTGAACGGATATGGATGCAGCCTTAGTAGGGGTGTATTCGGTTCGGTTAAGTTTTTTACTAAAAATTAAATTGAACTGAAATAAATGGTTTTTTAAAATTTAAACCAAATGGTTAAAAAACTGAATTATGTGAAACCGATTTTTTCGATTCGGTTCGATAATACGATTTTTTGGGTTCGGTTCGTCGGTTTTTCAATGAAAAATTCACTTGAAACTATAAATTCAAAAAAATTGTTTATTCAATTCAATATGGAATAAGTGGGTTCCATATGGAAAACCCGAACCGAATAATTAGAATTGATTCTTTAAATCAACCCGAAACCAAATCGTTTAAAGGTGAACCCGAACCGAACCGAACATAACCGTTTTCCTTGGTTCGTGTCGATTTTTCAATTTTCTCGGTTTCATTGCTGAGCTCTAAGGTAGATAATGTTGGTTCTTGATGGTAATACGCCATGTCAGCTTCCATTATCCAATGAGATTTGCTTTTATTTCTCTTACAATATTTTTCATTTCTTCATAAATAGTGAGTTTTTGGGCCTTTTCGGCCTGCAACAATCTAGTCTAAAAGGATAATATGTGTCATGATGGAAAATTGCATTGATGAACGAAGAATATTAACATTTATTATCAAATCAGTAAGAATTTACCTTTTAAATAATGCCAATTAAATCACTCAAATGTGAAGTGATCGTTAAAAAAATAAGTATCAATAGGTGTTGGTTTAAGTGGTAAATAGTTTGATATCGTTTAAGTAAGGTCTCAAGTTCAAATCCTTGTGTATGCAAAAAATCGCTGCTAGAAGATTCATCCACCAAAGCCAGGTATGCGACGCGGGTCGATCCGGATTAGTCAAGGCAAAATTTTGGAACTTGAAGGGAAACAAAAAAAAATAATATATGTTGTAACCGTCTTTCGGGTGGTCCTAGAATCGGGTTTCGACTTGAATTGATGCGTTGGAGCCTCCACCATCATTTTAAAATTGGTAATCAGATACCTTATCTGACCATTTATTTGACCTACGTTTTACCATAAATTAATCGAATTTTGGAGTCCATTACAGTCAAGGAAGGATTAGCACCCTTATACTGTCATTTCGTATCAATTTGATTTCTAGGTTGTTTTAATTGTGAAAAATTACAATTGAAATTAAAACTTTAAAAATCGATCTGAATTACTTACATTTGACAAATTTAAATCTGTCTAAAAAATAAAATTAATGTTAAACAATAAAATAAAATAAAAACAAATATTGAAAAAAGATTAAATTGAAAAGTATTAAAAATTAAGGGTCAAATTGATGTTAATTGTAAGCTGCAAGGAAAAATAAAATTTTAGGGGATCAATTTGCAAAATATAAAAAGTATAAACAAGGATTAAAGTGAATTAATTCAAAATTCATGTGCAAATTTATAACAAGTGATCAAAATGAATTATGCATTAGAACTTAAGGGACTGTAAAAATAATTTAACTATTTCATAATTGCACAATAACCTCCCTATAAATAGCCCTTAAAATCAACATTTTCATTCATTTCCAACATTTTTCAAAACTCAAAACTCTCCCCAAAACAAAACTCTCTCAACTCTATCTTTGACCGACCGAAAACCGGCCATCCATTAACAAGGCCCCGCCGCTCTGGCCACCACCATCGATGGTTGAAAAACTTAAAGCTAGCCTAAAACACTCATCTCGATACCCCGATACCGAAATAGCCCTCCAAACACCCAAAAAAAGAAACTCACGGCATAGATCTAAAAAACATTTCTGTTTTTACCTTTTCCAATGAGTCAATTCACCTTCCAGCAATCGCTCACTCCTCCAGTGAGGCTAAGTTTTCTATCTTCTCTCCACGTGATTTTTATGATTTGCTTTAGGTATTCAAAATCTTGAAGCTCGTTCTTTGATGCTTATGGTTTTTTGGGTGTTTCTATGCTTTTTCAGTGTGTTTTGATGCTTCATTTTGTAGGCTTTATATAGCCTTTGAGAATGTGTTCTTTCTCTTAAATCGGTGATGGATTAATCGAAAAATATGGGGTTGTTCCCCTTATTTTTTGATTTGCTCGGATTTGGGGATATATTTCTTTCTCACTGAAAATCATGGGAAATATGAGTTCGGTTTTTGTTTGCTCCGATTTTCCCATTTCTTGCTTCAATTTGATTGTTGCTTGTTTCTTTGAGATTTGGCCACTGATTTGGTTTGATTTGGCATTGATTCTGGTTTTTTTTTTGTTTTTGCATCAATTTGGTTCATCAAATCGCTTGAAAATCGCTTGGAGGTTTCTTTTGTTCAAAGTATTCATCGACACATGGTATTCACGTGCCGCTAATCGGCCTTCTGGTGGTGTATTTTGAGGTTTTGAAATATTCTGGGATTTGATCTTGGCCGTTGGATTGATTGCAGATCCAACGACCTAGGATTGGTTGCGTTGTGATGATATTTTAGGGTTTAAAAACCCTAGCTCTCTTATAATCCTGGTCGTTGATCTCCATCTTGATCTAACGATCTTCATTTGTGTGGCGCCAAAGTTAAGGGTGAAACCCTAGCGTGTACGTGGACCTCTCATTGGTAGATTCGTCCTGTTGGGTCAGGCGGTCTCATTTGTTGGGCCTCCTCTACATGGCTTGCTAGGTCAGGCTCACCATTGTGGTTGGGCTACTAGACCTTTACACTTTGGATCGAGTTTCGGATTGTGGGATGGACTTTGTTGGACTGGATTTGGACCTAAAAATAAAATCAAAATAATAAATAAATATATAATATAAATATAATACTCTAATATAATACATATACTATAATATACACCATATATATATATATATAACACCATGATAATATATACTATATATATAAAATATAAACTATACTATAATATATATTATATATATACCATACAATATATAATATATTATAATATATATAATAATACTATATAAATATAATATATATATTATATATAAATATAAATATAAATAAAATTCCTGAACGAAAATAAGTGTCTACAATTTCCCCTCTTTGTCCACTTATAGTGTAACGAAAAAATAGGGCAAATATTAAATGACAAATTTTTGTTCGGTAAGAAAGGATTCCAAAACTGAATTTACTCTTGTGAATCTGATATCTCTCACTGCAATTGAAACCTGACTTAAATTTCTATTTGACCTTCTTATCGAATATCCTATGTCGCGAAGTTGAAATTCGACTTGAAAACTCTGACAGAAAATGGATCCTAGTTGTTGAGCTAAATTACTGATGACTCATTCGTCGTGAAGTCGAGTCGATCTTGGATGAATTTGAGCACGATATCCTTCGTCATGAAGTTCAAATTCGATTTTGTATACCTCAATTTGTCGTTGAATTAAACTAGTTTACAGATGACTCATTCACCGTGAAGTTGAGTCGATCTCGAGTATCTTGGGCACAATATCTTTAATCATGAAGTTGAAATCGCGGTTGACTCATTCGTCGTGAAGTTAAGTCAATCTTGGATGATTTGAGCATGATATCTTTCGATGTGAAGTTGAAATCTAGCTCATTTCCTGGGTTAGGCGGCAATTTCTAGCCGTTGAGTTAAGATAAATTGTAGTTGATGTTGGGTCTTCTTCTAGTCCAATATTATTCATGGTAAAGTTGAAATTTGATTGGACGACCTTAGTTGAGAAATAGTTCTTCGTCTTTGAGTTAAACTATGTTGTAAATAACTCATTTACCATGAAGTTGAGTCGATCTCGAATATCTTGGGCATGATATCCTTTATTGTGAAGTTGAAAACTGGAGTGACTCATTTTTCATGAAGTTGAAATCAAATTCAAAATCTGAACTGGAAAGTGGCTTCTCTTTTCCGAATTGTACTCAACCTTGGTCTTCTTCTTGGCTTAAAGACTTTGGTTTAAAATTTAACCAAGAAGTAGTTCCTCGCTGCTACAATGTGGTTGATGCATCCTCGAGCTGAATGAAATCAAACTCGAAAGTTTTCGTTGATAAAAACCTTTTCTCGACTTAAGTTATGCTATAAATTAGGTTGAGAAATAGTTCATTGTTGTTAAATCGCAGCCAACCTAAGACTTCTTCTGGGCTTAAAGACCTCGGTTTAAAATTCAATCGGAAAGTAGTTCCTCACTACTACCATGCGGTTGATACACCCTCGAGCTGAATGGAATCGAACTCGAAAGTTTTTGTTTACATATATCTTTTCCCGACTTAAGCTATACCATAAATTTGGCTAGGAGATAATTCATTGTTGCTAAATCGTAGCCAACCTAGGTCTTCTTATGGCTTAAAGACCTCAGTTTAAAATTTAACTGGAAATTAGTTCCATGTTGCTACCATTCGGTTGATACGCCCTCGAGCTGAATGGAATCAAACTCAAAATTTTTCGTTGACATATAGCTCTTCTCGCCTTGAGGTATGCTGTGAAAGGTTCCTCTAAGGGAATGATGGCTCCCCTTCACGAGTCTAAGCCGATCATAATCCTTTAGATGACTCCCCTTAACAGGAAAGTCAGGTGAGACGACTCCCCTTCACGGTTTAAGTCGATCTTGATTCCCCTTCGCGAAAAATCCAAGTGGTATATTCTTCAGGTGGTTCCCCTTCGTGGGTCTGAACCAGGTGAGATGCTCTTCAGATGACTCCCCTTCACAGGAAAGCCATGTGAGATGTTCTTCGAGTGACTCCTCTTTGCAAAAAAACCAAGTGATGTATTCTGTCAGCCGGATATCATCTGTCGTGGAGTTAAAATCTTCTTGAAAACTTTAATTGGAAACTAGCCACTCACCGTTGAGTTAAACAGGATCGTAGTGGCTTTTGAATTGACTCTTGAACCTAACATCCTCCGTTGTGGAGTTGAAGTTGAATCCAAGGCCTGTAGATCTTTATATAAGTTGAGTTAATTGAGATGTAGCTCCTCATTGTTGTGTTAAGCTAAGCCGCCATCGATTTTTGAAGACGCTTTTAAATCGAGTATCTTTCGTTGTGAAGTTGAAGCTTGACTCTAAAGCTGCAAAAAATATGTATGCGAAAAATGATAAATGTGATGCTCTTAAGTAAGTCTAAGATGTATGCAAAATGAATTAGTTCTTGTTTTATTTCTTGGATGAAGTCTTATTCTTTGTCTGTTGGTCTTTTCCTTGGAATCGATTATGCCCCAGCACTGACGACTTCATGAAAAATATCTGACCTTTTCTCATTTTCTCCCTTAATCCAGTGATCTTGCATTCCTGATTGTATGGTTCAATCTTAATCTAGAGATTCTTTTAGCCTAGGTTTACTCAAGGGAGTAAGACTCTTTTTCATTTTGGTTAATGATCAACTATTGGAACTGGTTAAATTATCATTGTAGTTGATATATCAATATTCAGTGAAATGCTTCCTTACATGGCTTGGAATTGTCATGGAAAAAGACTGGGGAACAAGAAGGCATGATGCCTTGAAATTATATCAAGCACCCTACGTTATTCTTGTGAGTTCTCAGATTCTTGTACTCGCAGAGTACTTTGAATTTCTTGCATGGGAATCTTGGCAGAAAAGTTTATCTTTACTCTAAACGTCTTTGAGTTATAAGCATCTCGCTCTCTTCCTTTCACACTCATTTGAGTTGTCATTACCATCGGGGCTTGCATTCCCATTTTTCTCTTTGATATGGCATCCTCGAGTACAACAGTAAACTCATGCTTCAGGAGGGACCCAATAGCGAACAAATTTATCGTCATCACAAGCTAAACTCTTTCTAACCAACTCATTGTTGTCTTTCTAACCAACTCATTGTTGTAGGTCTCTTGCAACTTCTTTGACGACCATCTTTTATCCCTTAGATCTAGTATCACGCCTGACCATGGATTGTAACGCTACCTTCTTCTTCGCAATATCAGGTTATGTTTTGATAGGAACCACATCTAAAGGCACGGGTGGTGGAAGGAGAAGAGATTGGAAACCTGGAGATACCCCACACTGTTTCAGGTCCTTCAACTTATTTTTTGAGAAAATATGTCTTGTCTGAGATATATCTCCATTGTTTAAAATGTTTGGTACAAAAATGATGTTAGAGCAAATTAAGCAAAGTATCAGTACACTGAATATCAAATAAATGAATCATACAATTTGTTTTAAAAAATTATAGCCCTTTGACAAGTGTCAAAATCCATGGGTGATATAGGAAGACAACGTGATTTGGTTTTGATTTTCATGATTTTCAAATAGGACATGATCAAAATAGTACAATTAATGCACTCCACTGCAAGTCCCTTTAGAGAGTATTTCTATTTTAGTTTTCAAGAGTCTTTCATTTGTTCAAGTTTCGTAGATTCCTTAAGCAGAGATAGCGCATAAATATCAATCTAAAAACAAATCCCCTGAGTGTTTTTCTATAATCAATTTTAACAGATGTTTTCTGACTCCCTTAGTCCACCTTTCATAGAAATTTAATTTCAAATCCACATTTCTTTCATGCCTTTTTGCCTTTCTTTAAATTAAACTTTACTAAACTTAATGTGCTCATTTTAGATTTTGCTGGGAGATTTATCTCGACACATAGAGACTAGTGTCATGATCTGAATCTACTCGTATTCATAAAGTTAGTAAAATTAACATTACCCATTACTTTAGCGGAATACTCTTAACTAAAGGATTCAAGTGTCAGAAAGTCTTCAACTTTACAAACTCAAACAAAACTCACTTTATAAAACCCATACATTACCACCATTATTACTTCATATATTACCTCTGAAGATTAACAACCTATTACTTTCAGCTGAGTGCCCCCAGCATTGTTGAAATTATCATTCATTAATATCACATTAAATATTTGATTTTGATATTTTCTAAGTTTATCAGGAAGAATCTGTTATACTCTGAGTTTAAGTGAAAATCAGAAAATTTCATCTTTAAAGCTCAATTCCTAAGCAATTGATCTAAGCCAAATTTTTTTATTTCACCATTCCATTTGTAAAAATTGTATATTGTCATAGAACGTGCTTAACAGACATGCAAACTAATTGGTCATGCAATGTCATGCATCAGAGATGCCCCATCTTGTCTACTTCCATACTTATACGCTTGAGAAAACATTTTTTTGGGTAAAAGATATGGATCTTTTTTTGTAAAAGGAATTTGATCTCGACATATGTCAAAAGGATATAACCTCTTTTCTCAAAATGCGTATTTTATTATACTTGATATTCACTGAATTTCAAACAATTCTCTATTACTCAAAGAAATGTCATTTTTTTAAAAAGGTTCAAGCATATAAAAGACAAATTCAAACAAAACATTATTTCATAGGCAACACAACTCTGTGGTAAAAGTGATTGATCTCCTCTTGTCTCATCCCAAGATGCCCCATTCCTCGATTACGACATTCCTTTTTAGATGCATCTCCAGTTTCACAAACATCCGCTTCTGGACTGTCCTTGCTTTCTTCATAAAATTCCAGCTCTTTTCTGTCTATCATTATCTAGATCAAGGCTCTAAATTCGACAAATTCTTTTATATCATGTTCGTCCTCATTATGATAACAACAATGACTGCCACATTTGAAATTTGATGTACTAGGATGCGGTGCAAGAAACCCTAAATTTATCATTTACCTCCATACCCAAGCCAGAGGTGAATTCACTTCAAAAATTCTGGTTTTGACCTTCTTTCCATTCTCCTCGATAATTGCATTAATCCTAGCCTCTTGGTGATTAGGCAAAGGATTTTATGCAACATTGGGTAACTCTAAGTTATTGAAATTAATCCAGTTCTTTTGCGCATCCTTTGAGCAATCCTCTTAAAGGTGAGGCAATTTTTAATAACATGCCCCAGGACACCACCATGATGTTCACAATATGCATTTTCATCATACCACCTGGGGTATAGAGGTTTTAAAGGTTTTACTGGGTATGGTAACACCACGTGTGTGTCAAAAAGCTACTTATAAAGTTCTTTATAAGTCATGGGAATATGATCGAAATGTTCATTTTCTCTTTCTTTCCTTGGTTCAATCAAATCTTGTCTAGAAGCACCTGACGGTACAACTGTAGTTGGCTTTGATTTAGAGATCGTAACACTTTTTTCCATGTTTTAAGTATCGATGTTGTTGATCTCTCATTCTCTTTTCTTCATAGGAGGTCTTCTGCTTGACTCACCCCCTTCTATCTTCCATTGCTTAATAGTCGTCTCCACTATTTCTCTGGTTAAAACTTGATCAGAAAAGTTCCCGGATGTAATTGCAACCAGATGCCCAAAGAAATGAGCCTCCAAAGTATGTACGAAGAGCTTCATTGTTTCTTTTTCATCCAAAGGTGGATTAACCTGCACAACTAAAATCCCTCCATTATTGTGCATATTGCTTGAGACTTTTGTTATGCTTTTCTCTATACTTTGCAACATGACACGATCTGGTCTCATGTCATTCACTTGTTTGTATTGCTCTAAGAATAATTTGGCAAGATCTTTCCATGTCCTGATGTGAGAATGATTCAGCTAATTATACCACTAGATGGCTGAACCCGCTAGACACTATTGGGAACAGTGAATCAGGAGTTGTTCATTCTCAACATATCTTGTCATCTTTCGAAAGAACATGGTAATATGAGTGAGGGGCAACTGTTCCCATCAAACTTCTCAAAATCTAGGACTTCAAACTTAGGAGGAAGAAACAAATTTGGGACCAATCTTAGTTTCAGAGCATCAACTCTGTAATAGTTGTCCTCTCCTTTAATTGTCTTCATTTGATCTTCCAAATGCTTGATATTTCCTACATCTTCTTTGTTTTATCTTCCTCATCAAAATCTGGAACACGGTAATCATCTGAATTATTGTGAGGGTTGGTTACATAAACTTGTGCTTTTGCAGCAGATAAGTCCCCTTGAAGTCCTGGTAAGATTCCAGGTGAAATAACTAACTGTGGAGTAGGTGGTACAACCACCCCTTTAAATGCTCCTACCCCATGAGCATTCATTTTATTCAGACTAGACAACCTTGCAATAATCTAGTCAACCAGTGAATCTTGGTTCCTAGTGATAGAATCCAAGGTATTTTGATGATTCTGACTGATTTTATCTTCAAGTTCTCTTTGCAGTCTCAACATATTTTCCTCAAGCTGGGCTATCTTGGCTTCTATTTTCTTTTTCTTTGAGCGAGTATTGTGAGGATGAGGTGTGTCTAGTGCTTGTTCCTTAGTTTGATGAGACATTTTATGTTAGTTAATTTGAATGTAAAGAAATGAAAATGCAAGATGCACGAAATTTCTGAGGCATTGATCCAAAACATATCTGTTATTATAAATAGTCTTTATTGAAGAGACCAAAATCAATTCAAAGGTAAATTCTAGCTAGATCTTCTAGACCCCGAACGACTTCTAATAGGTTTACAAATCTTCTAGACCCCAACTTCTCTTGCCAAACTATACAAGTAACAAGCTACTTTCTATACATGCCCTACGAAATCTTGAATGACTGCATCCCTATCCTTCACCCTTTACTGAGCTTGTTCCCAATATAAACACCATTGATCTCCCCCATCAAAGGGAACTATTTGGATCTCATTTACCTACTTCTTGAATTTGTCCACGATGACCTCCAGTTCAGCTATAGTTTTATAATTCTATTCTTGTTGCCTTTGAAGGGGATTTTCCAGATAAGTTACCTATTTTTCATCAACCCCTGCAACCTTTGCCAATCCATTCTTGAAAGGCTAACTTTTGATGTATTTGATGAAGACCCAATAGTTGTATCTCGGATTTCAAAATTGCACTAATGCTCGAATTATAGGTTCGTCTATCTTGACATAGATCAGGTGTGTGATATTGCCATATCGCTGGCAAAACCTCTGTTTCTTATGATTTTTCCAACTGTCCCAAATGTTCTGTAACTCATGGATATCATTCTATGTGAACCGAGGCTCATGTGAACCGAGTTAAACTCGAGAGGATATATTTACTTATGTCTGTACGGAGAATAAATTCACAAGAAAACATAAGATATATGAATCACGAAGGTTACTTGCTAAGCATATACATAGAATAAATTCCCACGAAGGCATCGCTTTCGCCCTCACTTAAAAAGGGTTTAGAGCTCGGTAATAGAGCCTGAGATGAATGATTGTTTTGAAAAAAGCTGAAATCATTAGAAAACCATCAATACATCTATTTATTTGAAAAATAATAATCAAAGGTAAATAACAAAGATCGAAAGGATAAATTATAATCCAAACTTACAATTTCTCTTAGGAAGACAACTTTGGTCTGACTCTCTTACCTATCCCTAGTGGAGTCGCCAAACTATCGTAACCGTTCTTCGGGTGGTCTTGTAATCGGGTTTCGACTTGAATTGATGAGTTTGAGTCGCTACCGATCATTTTAAATTAGTTTGATCGGATACCTTAACTTATTGTTTATCTGATCTACGTTTTACCAGAAATTAATCGGATTCGGGAGTCAATTACAGTCAAGGAAGGATTAGCACCCTTGTAGTCCCCTTCCGGTACCAATTTGATTTCCCAATTGTCTTAATTGCAAAAATTACAATTGAAATTAAAACATAAAAATTTGATCCGAATTGCTTACCTTTGACTAATTTAAAACTGCCCTAAAAATAAAATTAATGTTAAACAAAAAATAAAACAAAATAAATAAAAAAACAAACATTTATGAAGGATTAAATTGAAAAAAAATTAAAAATTAAGGGTCAAATTGATGTTAAGTGAAATATGGAAGGAAAAATAAAAAGTTAGGGGGTCAATTTACAAAATATAAGAAGTATAAACAATGATTAAATTGAATTAATTCAAAATTCAAGGGAAAATTTACAATAGGTGACCAAAATGAGTTACGCATCAAAATTTAAGGGACTATGGAAATAACTTAACTATTTCATAATTTCACAATGGCCCTCCCTATAAATAACCCTTAAAATCAACATTTTCATTTATTTCCAACTTTTCTCAAAACTCAAACCTCTTCCCAAAACAAAACTCTCTCAACTTTGTCTTTAACTGGCTGAAAATCGGCCACCCATAGACAAGGCCCCGCTGCCCGGACCGCCTCTCCGACCACCACCACCGGTAGCTGGAAAAATTAAAGCTAGCTTAAAACACTCCTTTCGACACCCCAATACCGAAATAGCCTTCCAAACACACAAAAAATGAAACCCACTGCCTAGATCTAAAAAAACTTTTGGCTTTTTACCTTTTCCGACTAGTCTCTTTACCTTCCAGAGACCGCTCACACCTCCGGCAAGGCTAAGTTTTCTCTCTTCTCTCCTCATGATTTTTATGAGTAGCTTTAGGTATTCAAAAGCTTACTGCTCGTTCTTTGATGCTTGGTTTTTTTTTTGTGTTTTGATGTTTTTTCGGTGTGTTCTAATGCTTCGTTTTGCAGGCTTTATATAGCCTTTGAGAATGGTTTCTTCCTCTTAAATCAGTGATGGATTAGCCAAAAAATATGGGCTTGTTCTCCGCGTTTTCTTATTTGCTCGAATTTAGGGATATATTTCCCTTTCACCAAAAATCATGGGAAATATGGGTTCAGTTTTTGTTTGCTTCGATTTTGCCATTTCCTGCTTCGATTGGATTATTGCTTGTTTCCTTGAGATTCTACCTTCTAGGCCTCCTCTATATTGTTTGTTGGATCAGGCTCGCCATTGTGGTTGGACTACTAGACCTTTGTACTTTGGATCGGGTTTTGGATTGTGGGATGGATTTTTTTGGACTGGATTTGGACCTACAAATAAAATCAAAATAATAAATAAATATAATAATATAATATAATACAAATACTATAATATATACCATATATATAATATATATAACACCATGATAATATACTATATATATATAATATAAATTATACTATAATATATATATATAATACTATGTGATATAAATATAATATATACCATACAATATATAATATATTATAATATATATAATAATACTATATGTAGTCACTCATTTTCATCCGGGGTTTTGTTTAGTATATATATAATGATAATATAATATAATTTTAAAAACATTTTTTTCAAAATCTATACAATATATAGTTTTGAAAACATTTTTGAAAACGTATGGAATATATAGTTTTGAAAATATTTTTGAAAACGTATATAATATATAGTTTTGAAAACATTTTTGAAAGACATATATTATATAGTTTTGAAAACATTTTTGAAAACATATATGTTATATAATTTTGAAAACATTGTTTTAAAACATATATAATATATGGTTTTGAAAACATTTTTGAAAACATATAATATATAGTTTTGGAAAACACTTTTGAAAACATATAATATATACTTTCGAAAACATTTTTGAAAACATATATAATATATAGTTTTGAAAACATATATAATATATAGTTTTGAAAACATATATAATATATAGATTTTGAAAACGCTTTTGAAAACATATAATTTCGAAAACATTTTTTAAAACATATATAATATATAGTTTTGAAAACGTTTTGAAAACATATAATATACAGTTTTAAAAACATATTTTGAAAACATATATATGTGTTTTTAAAAAAAATATTTTTTTGAAACATAATATATATTATATAATTATATACCTACATATTATATATATTAACATTATTTTTTTATTATATTTTTTATAGTATTTATTTATTATTTATTTCTTTTTTTTCTCTCAAGTCAATTTCAAGTCCATTAGGCGTCCAAAACTGGTCGTATCAAGACATGTCTGGGCTAGATACGGATACGGTAGTCCATAAACTATCTATCAAACTAGAATACAAACCTGTACAACAAAAGCTAAGGAGAATGAGACCTGAAATGTTATTTAAAATAAAAGAAGAAGTTAAAAAGCAGTTCGATGCTGGCTTTCTTCAGGTAGTCAAGTATCCGGAGTGGGTGGCTAACATAGTGTCAGTTCCAAAGAAGGATAGAAAAGTGTGCATGTGTGTCGACTACCGAGACCTTAACAAAGCAAGTCCCAAAGATAACTTTCCCTTGCTGCACATAGATACTTTGGTGGATAATACAGCACGAAATGCTTTCTTCTCATTCATGGATGGGTTCTCAAGATATAACCAGATTAAAATTAATCCTGATGACATAGAAAAGACCACATTTGTCACAATGTGGGGAACATTCTGCTACAATGTGATGCCATTCGAATTAAAGAATGCTGGGGCAACGTACCAAAGTGATATGGTGATCTTGTTCATGACATAATGTATAAGGAGATTGAAGTTTATGTTGATGAGATGATTGTCAAGGCACAAACCGAAGATGAGCATGTCAAGAATTTAAGAAAACTTTTCCAGAGATTGAGAAAGTTTCAGTTGAGGTTGAATCCAAACAAGTGTACCTTTATGGTAATATTTAGAAAGTTGCTAGGCTTCATGGTCAGCAAGAAATGCATCGAGATTGATCCAGATAAAGTCAAAGCCATCCAGAATTTACCTCCCCCATGAACACAAAAAGAAGTTCGAGGTTTTTTGAGCAGATTGAATTATATAGTGCGGTTCATATCTCAACTGACCAATAAATGCGACCCAATTTTCCACCTTCTTCGAAAAAAAATATTCTAGAACATGGGATGAGGACTGCCAGACTGCATTCGAGAAAATAAATGAGTATTTATATCGCACTCATGTCTTAATGTCTTTCATCTCGGGAAAACCGTTGTTCCTGTATTTGTCCATATTTGAGAATTCAATGGGATGTGTCCTGGGCCAACATGATAATTTTGGAAGGACAGAGAGAGTCATTTACTACTTGATCAAGAAGTTCACATATTACAAAGTTAAATATTCACCCGTTGAAAATGTTTTATGCGCTTTAGTCTAAGGTCACGAAGACTCAAACAATTCATGTTGTACCACACCACCTGGTTGATTTCTATTTTAGATCCATTAAAATACATGATGGGTGTGCTTGTTCTCTCTAGAACGTTAGACAGATGGCAGATCCTATTATCTAAATTTGACATCGAATATGTGAGACAAAAACCTATAAAGGGAAGTTCCATATCTGATTTCTTGGCAAGAAGAACTGCTAAAAATTACGAGTCACTGGACTTTGACTTCCCAGATGAGGACTTGATGGCCATATCTATAGAAGATGCAAGTATTTACACATGTGATTCCAGGAAAATGCATTTCGATGATGCATCAAATGTATTAGGACACATCATTGGGGCTATACTGGTCTCACCTCAAGGAAATCATTACCCATTCACTAGAATATTGAACTTTAATTGCACTAACAATATGGAAGAGTATGAAGCTTGTGTTTTGGGGATTCGAGCTGCTATTGGACAGAATATAAATACCTTACGAATTTATGGAGATTCAGCCATAGTGATCTATCAACTCCGAGGATAGTGGGAGATAAAGGATGTAAAGCTAGTAGAATATAGAAAGCTCATATTGGATCTACTTGAAGAGTTTGATGAACTCACTTTCCATTACGTGCATATAGAAGAAAATCAAATAGCCGATGCCTTAGATACATTGGCAACAACCTTCAAGGCTGACAGGGAGTCTAACATTATGCCAATTGACATGCAACCATATGAGTACCTGGCTCATTGTTATCAAATCGAAGAGGTAAAAGGTACCAAACCTTGGTAGTACGTCATCCTGCAATACATTAAGAATCAAAGCTATCCGAAAGAGACCACCAAAACTGAAGAAAAAAAACAATCAAAAGAATGGTAGCTAGATAGGTTTTGGACGAAGAAATCTTATACAAGAAAAGACATGATCAAGTCTTGTTAATATGTGTAAATACAGAAGAGGAAAATATTATCTTGGAAGAAGTACATGACGAAGTTTGCGGAACTCATGCCAATGGCCATATGATGTTAAGACAAATTATAAGATACAAGTACTCCTGGTCCACATTAGAGGGAGACTGCATGAATTACGCTAGAAGATGTCATAAGTGCCAAATCTATGGGGATAAAACAAATGTTCCACCTCACCCTCTTCACGTGATGACGGCACCGTGACCCTTTTCTATGTGGGGCATGGATGTCATTGGAAAATTCCATCCAAAAGCTTTAAATGGTCATAGGTTCATTCTTGTAGCAATTGACTATTTTACCAAATGGGTGGAGCCTGCGTCATATGCCAGCGTCACTCAGTCCATTATTTGCATGTTCTTAAAAAATAGATCATATGTGGGTATGGTTTACCCGAAAGAATCATTATCGATAAGGCAACAAACCTGAACAACAAGATTATGGATGCTACTTGTGAACAATTTAACATAAAGCATCGCAACTCTACCACTTATAGACTGAAGATAAATGGAGCGGTAGAAGCAACAAACAAAAATATCAAGAAAATAGTGGAGAAAACAACCAAGACATATAAGGATTAGCACGAGAAACTACCTTTTGTATTGTTTACTTACCGAACCTCGGTACGAACTTCGACTGGGGCAACCCTATTTTCATTAGCATATGGGATAGAGGTAGTATTGCCTATTGAGGTGGAGATCCCGTCACTCCGGGTTTTGTTAGAAGTCAAACTAGATGATGCAGAATGGGTGTAAACTAGATATGATCAATTGAACTTAATAGAAGAAAAGAGGTTGAAAGATATTCATCATGGTCAGCTCTACAAAAAATTAATGATCCAAGCACACAACAAGAAAATGCACTCAAAAATATTCCAGGAAGAAGACCTTGTACTAAACAAGCTCTGGCCAATCCAGAAGGACTACAGAGGAAAATGGATGTCGAATTGAGAAGGGCCTTATGTCGTAAAGAAGGTTTTCTCCGGAGGAGCACTGATCCTAACTGAAATGGAAGGACTAGAACTACCTAGTCCCATTAATTCTGATGCAGTCAAGAAATATTTCTCTTAGGATGAAAACCCGAAAGGGTACCCTAAGTCGAAGCTAAAAAAGGGTTTAGAGTGAAAACCCGAAAGGGCAGCTTGGATAATGATCCAAGATTCGCGTAGGGGAAAGGTCCCAGATCAAGGCAATAAAGCATCACAGATCCGAGTCTTCTATAAACTTAATAATTCCGAGGAACCTTGCTCTCTCCTGAACGTTGACACATTTTCAAAGTCCTCTTGACAAAAGACGCACTCAAAAGTCATTTAACAGTGTGTCAGTTCAAAGGCGACCGCATTATCGAGATCTAGGGCATCTATTTGTATTTCTTTTATGTATTGACTTTTCATAATGTTTTCCATGTACTTTTCCCCCCTCATAAATAATTATGGTAATTTCTCTAAAAAAATCAATTAATTTAAGCATCTTTGATTGAACTTAAATAAAAACGATTTATTAACTTTTGAAAAGAAAATTGTGTTTTATTGTACAAAGATTTTTCGAAAGGTACAGATGTTCAGAAAGTGATCAAGGCTTATGCACCATACTCGATATAATGGGTTCTAGTTCATTGGAAGGCATTGTTTAAATCAAGAATAGAAATAAAACATCTTTTTGCAAGTTCACAGAATGTATATCCGATTTAAGCATGTTCAAGAATCCAAGATCAAGAATCAGAAATTCAAGATTCCATAATCAAGAGTCATCAAGACTGACAACAAGAGATTGAAATTTCTCTCTAAATCCTAAAATAACATATTTCATATATGCATTTTAGGCATGCATAAGAGCATTACATTTATAGTAACACATATATGCATAGTTTTGCATATTTTTGTCAGAGTCAATTTCAACTTCACAGTGAAAGATATTGACCTCGAAACGATACAACTTACACAAGATTAGATTTCAAAGTCACAATGAAGAATATTCAACTCAAAACCAATTTGAACTCAACTTCACGAAGAATGAGTCACCCACGATTTCAACTTCACGACGATGGATATCGTACCCAATAAATTAACTTAATCGTAGGATAACGGAGTCATCCGTAACAAAAGGGAGCTATCTCCTAGCCTAATTTATAGCATAGCTTAAGGTGAGAAAGGCTACCTGTCAACAAAAACTTTCGAGTTCAATTTCAATCAGCTCGAAGGCATATCAACTGCATAGTAGTAGCGAAGAACTACTTTCCGGTCGAATTTTCAAATAGATGCCTTTAAACTAAGAAGAATGCCAAGGTTGATTACGATATGGAAACAAGAAGCCACCTTCCGATTCAAGTTTCGAACTACAATTTCAACTTCAAAACGAATGATATCATGTTCAAAGACATCTCAAGATTAACTCAACTCTATGACAAAGGAGTCACCCGTAGTACGGCTCAACAACAGGGAGCCGTCCTCTATTTTTTTGAATCTCAACTCTACAGTAGAGGGTAGTTGATAAAAGATTTGACGACAACATTGAGTTGGATTTCAAACTCAGAAGTCGACAACCCTCACATGAACATGCTTGTTTCTAAGTCCATATGCATCGAACGAAAATTTGTGTCTTTTTGTCTTTATCCTATTTTCGTTGCACGATAACGGGCAAAGAAGGGCAGCTGTAGTCACTCATTTTTGTCCGGTGTTTTGTTTAGTACATATATAATGATAATATAATATAATTTTGAAAACATTTTTTGAAAATATATATAATATATAGTTTTGACGTGTATAATATATGGTTTTGAAAACATTTTTGAAAATGTATATAATATATAATTTTGAATTTTTTTTGAAAACGTATATAATATATAGTTTTGAAAACATTTTTGAAAGACATATATTATATAGTTTTGAAAACATTTTTGAAAACATATATGTTATATAATTTTTGAAAACATTCTTTTAAAGCATATATAATAAATGGTTTTGAAAACATTTTTGAAAACATATATAATATATAACTTTTGAAAATGCTTTTGAAAAATATAATATATAATTTTGAAAACATTTTTTTAAAACATATATATAATATATAGTTTTGAAAAAGTATAGTGTGTGGTTTTGAAAACGTATAATATATAGTTTTAAAAATATATTTTGAAAACATATATATGTGTTTTTTTAAAAAAATATTTTTTTGGAAATATAATATGTAGGTATATAATTCGAGCCTTTGTGCAAGGTATCTCAAAAGAAAAATGGATAAAGGTATTAACGTACCACCAAGATAAGGACATTGTCTGGAGAGCCCCTTGGTTGACCCATAGTGACATCATTTATCAGTGCGGAGATTCAAAAACCATAACGTTACTTGGATTATAGGGAGGACTCAGATATTCTCCACTTTTGGCACTTCGACAGTATGGGGCACGCCAGTTTGTCCCAACTACACATGGAATATTTTGGATCGAAATTTGCATACTATGAGGATAACTATAAGAATAGGGTCAAAGATGTAGTTGAGTCATGGAAGAAGATGATTCGTATGGATGTCGTGGCTGCTAAAGACATGCTTACTCCAGATTATTTGGAATGATGGAAGATAAGAAAGAATGACACCATTCCTGTGCCAGAGCATGAATATACTCGGACCATGGAAGAGTATTTTAAATTAGTCCCCTCTTAACTAGAGATAGCAAAGAAAGGATTCGAAGCTGAAAATGGGGAGCTTAAGCGAAGGCTAAGCGAACTCAAGGATAAAAGATTCCAGTGGAAGTTAGATGTTGATACTCAGAAGGATCGGCCAGACATATTAGAAAAAGAACAAAAGAAATTTTGCTTTGAACTAGAAAATTTGAGAAAGGGGTATCAGGAGCAAGTCTAGAACAATTCCAACATGAAAAGATCTTCTGAATACTGGAAAAGTGAAGTTAGCAGCTTGAAAAGGAAGTTCGAAACACAAGATAAAAGAGAGACCCTGAAAGAACAGTTAAAGACTTCCCAAATGTTTGTTAGACAACTAACACCAGAAAAACGTCTAAAGGCCAAGGTAGCTAATCTGGAGAAGTCTCTTCAAAGATAGAAAGAACATGATGTCAAAAAAATAGCTGAGTTAGAGGTTATTGTGGATGGGTTCAAGAAACAAGCAAATGAGCTTCAGATAGTTCCCTTTGACGGAGGATTTCAATGGCATTTTCGTTGGGAGCAGGCTCAGCAAATGGTGAAAGCTAGAGATGCAGTTATTCGATACTTATTGGAACAAGTACAAAAAGTAGCTTGTCACTTGCACGGTTTAGCGAGAGAATCTGGAGTGGTTCGACAAGATATTCAGCCAGTGACAGATGAAGGAAGAAGACTTGTTAACCTGTTAGAAGCTGTTCGGGGTCTAGAGGACTTAGTCAGAATATACCTTTAAGATGTTTTTGTCTCTTAAGAAATAACACTTTTGTCCCAATAAAGATTATTTATAATAACAAACACGTTTTTGGATCAATGCCTCGAACATCTCATGCATCATGCATTTCTACATACTTTGTATTTGTTATTTTTTTCTTCATTTATTTACATTTACATTAACTAACAAAAAATGTCTAATAAAAAAAAGGAACAAACACTGGACATACCACCCCAAGCATTGGACACACCTCATCCTCATAACACCCGTTCAAAGAAGAAGAAAATGGAAGAAAAGATAGATCAACTCGAAGAGAACATGTTAAGGTTACAAAAAGAGATGGAGGAGAAAATAAGTCAAAATAACCAAAGCACTCTGGAATCAATCACCAAAAGCTAAGAGTCTTTGGTTGATCAAATTGTTGCAAAGTTTTCTGGCTTGAATCAGGAAAGTGCACCTGGGGCAGGAACATTTAAAGGGGTAACTATTCCACCTACCCCACAGATGGTTGTCTCACTTGGAATTTTACCAAGACTTCAAGAGGACTCATCTGCTGCAAGAGCAAAAGCCTCGTCTGCTATAAAAGTATAGACTTTTGTATCTAACCCTGAGAATAATCCGGATGATTACCATATACCAGATTTTGATGAAGAAGACAAGGCGAAGAAAATTGAAGAGAAAATCAAGCAGTTTGAGGACCAAATAAAGATGGTTAAAGGAGACCATGATTACTATAGAGTCGATGCCTTGGAACTAAGTTTAGTCCCAAATTTTGTTCTTCCTCTGAAATTTGAGGCCCTTGAGTTTGAGAAGTTCGATGGGAACAGCTGCCCGTCATCCCATATTACCATGTTCTGTCGAAAGATGACAGGATATGTAGGAAATGACCAACTCCTGATTCACTTCTTCCAGGGGAGTCTGTCTGGTTCAGCCATCCAGTGGTACAACCAGTTGAATCGGTCTTATATCAAGACTTGAAAGGATCTAACCAAGTCATTCTTGGAATAATACAAACATGTAAATGATATGAGACCCGATCAAGTTATGTTGCAAAGTATGAAGAAGAAGCATAATGAAAGTTTCAGAAAATATGCACAGAGATGGAGGGATTTAGCTGTACAAGTTCATCCACCTTTGGATGAGAAATAAACCAGGAAGCTCTTTGTGCAAACACTAGAGGCTCCTTACTTCGGGCACCTGGTTACAATCACATCTGGAAATTTTTCTAACTTGGTTATGGCTGGGGAGATGATAAAAAATGGCTATAAAGCAATGCAAGATTGAAGGATGGGAGTGTTAGAGTATGCCCAAAGACCAATCATATGATGATTGTAATAATACTTTTATTTACTGATTTTATTGAATAAAGGCATTGTCGCTATTATTTTCATTTATTATATATGTGTGTTTAACATAAACTGAAAGATAATAAAGTCCATATAATGACATAATTGTTATTATTAAAATATCCCTAGTCAAGTATTATTATGGGCATGGACAATAATAATACGCTTAAGACTAACATGTTATTGATTGATGACAATGAGTTGTTATTGACATAGAGATGTCAGAATTGATACATGATTATATTGTTAGAGAACAATGTATTGGATTGACCGACCATGAGTATATGTCTTGGATTATTATGTGACAATCATAACATTGCTCATGGTGATGACTATATGTATGATTCTCAGACTTGAGATCAATACTATCCCAACATATATTGTTGTATGTTTTGATGCAGCTAAACAAGCTCCGTAACTGGTTGCTCTATAAAGAATGTTATTGAATATATCTCAATATATGTAGTGGGTGTGTATGATTAAGATAGGATTTGTCCTTCCTACATAATAGGAAATATATCACAGGCCACTTGATTGAGTAAGACTAGAAACGCATGGCCATGCTCGAATAAGTTGATATGAGATTCATAAACTATTCTTTAATTAAAGTCTACTCTAGATATCAAGAAATAATAGATGGGCTATACACGTGTGACTGTTCCAAGACTTGTGCCTATTCTAGATATAAAGGACATAAGGATGTAATACATAAAAGAGTAATCACCAAGATGATATGTCGAATCATGTTTTTTTGTAACTTAGGTGACAATGATATATTGCTAGATGTCACTCATTGTATGTAATACTAGAATTGTTCTAATAATTACTGCTAACGTTACAAGAACCTACAAGGTCACACCCTAGGATTGAAACGAGCAAAGATGTACAATTGTTGTACGTTACTAAAATATATATCTAGAGTTAATTAAATATATGTTTTAATAATCCCGAATATTTAATTTCAATTAATTAAATATAGATTTAATTAATTTGAAATAATAAAATCCCTAATATGATTAGGGTAACTTGGATATAAGAGGATTATTAAATTCCAATTAATTAAATATAGATTTAATTAATTTGAAATAATAAAACCCTAATATGATTAGGGTAACTTGGCTATAAAAGGGTGTGTTAGGTCTAGCAGCCATTATACAACACACACTCAAAAGCTTCAGCCGTTTTCTCTCAAAATAGTTTTGGGGAAAACAAAGATTGCTCTCAATCGGGTGAACTGAGTAGAGGCCGAGACGAGATTTCATGGAGGTTTAAGATTCGAACCGATCTACACAACCAGTATTCACTGTTTTCCTTGTTGTTTTTCAAGGAACCCACTGTAAGTATTCACATCTCTTCCTCCCGATTTCAGTTTTTCGTACTTGGATCGCTGGTGAGACCGTCGAGTTTTGTTTCCGCTGCGCCATGGGGTACGCCGACGGTCCCAATAGGGTGGCTAGTAAGAAACCTTCAATGAAGAAGAGAGATGGAGAGGTCAATAACATCAACACCTACAACAAAAAAAAGGGGTTACAATCTCTAACCCAAACTCAATTGCAACTGTACCATCAGGTACTTCTAGACAATATTCAAGGGAACCCATGAAAGAGAGATAAAGAGAACATTTCAATCCTATTCCCATGACTTACAAAGAACTTTATCATCAACTCTTTGACACTCATATAGTGTCACCATATCCGGTGGAACCTATGAAACCCCCATACCCCAGGTCGTAAGATGAGAACACCCATTGCGAATATCATGGCGGTGTTCCAGGGCACACTATTGAGAATTGCCTCGCATTCAAGAAGATCGTGCAGAGAATGCACAACAAGAATTAGATACACTTCAACAACTCAGGAGCACCAAATATTGTACAAAACCCTTTGCCTAACCATAAGAAAGAGGGGTTAATGTAATTATAGAGGAGAAGAACAAGAGGGTCAAAACAAGTGTTGCTGAAATAACGTCTCCCCTAGCCTGGGTATGGAGATAGATGGTGAAAGTAGGATTTCTTGCACCACGTTCCAACACACCGAAATGTGAAGATGGTAACAACTGTTGTTACCACAATGAAGACGGACATAATGTGCAGGATTGCTAAGAGTTTAAAGATTTGCTTAGAGTTTCAGTATTTTATTTAATATTTTTTGTTGATTATTTAATTTCGTACTCACTAAAATTTTATTATTATAAATCCCTTAAATTTTTTAATACGACTTCATAAATTTACACTTTTGACGAAAATTTATATGTTTGTCTCCATCCCCATGGTTTATACTTGGAATCAATTTTTTCAATAACATATGAATCAGAATTATAGTTGAAGAAGGTTTAGGGTTGTAAACAAGTCAAGACGAGCTCGATTTGACTACTCGTGTGCTTAAAATTGTTAAATTTGATTAAAATTTAAAAATTTAAACTTGACATCGAAACATTCTGAAACTTAGCTCGATTGAAACACGAACTTAAATATGAACTTAAGTACATGAAAACTTTATATTACATTTTAAAAACAACATATAAATGGTAATACTATCAATAATTTAGTTTGAAAAGTTAAAAAATTAATATTTTTATTAAGTTATATGTGAGTTTTTTTTAGATTGGGTATTAAGTAACTCAACTTGTTAAGAAAGTCGAATTCAAACATGTATCAAGTTTATTTAATTTAAGTATCCATCGAGTTTTGACCAAATCAAACTCAAATAACTTACTATATATTTCTTCTCATATACCTTAAGAAAGGTAATTTTATCCAAATATTATTCTCAAAAAATAATAAAATAAAAAACACCAAACTAGCACCTTTTTTCCCTAATATGTACCAAACTAGTACCTTTTTGTAATCAAGGTAAAAAGACAAATTTGGGAAAATGCACCTTGCACACATGACAGGACAACAAGGAAGCGCATCCTATGAGACGAGCCTTCCCCAAATTTTCGTAAAGCATATTTAGAAAAAACTACACTTCTCAAAAAAAAATTAAAAAATAAAACTATAGAGATTAATAATACATATTAGTTACATGAGTAAAAAAGTCTAAGGGTCTTAGTTTATATAGGCATAGTGGAGTGTTTATGCTATATTTGCTAACAATGTAGGATAAAAGTTAAAATGAGTTATTCTATATTTTTTCTCATGTGATCATTCCTTTTTATTTTTACTTAATAGATTAAGTTAGAGTTTTTTATTTTTTCTACTAAAATATAAATTAGAATTTATAATAATCAAAATTATATATTTTTGATATGTTAAAATATTTTAATACTTATTTTTATTTTCTTCTATGATCGATCATCAAATATAAATCATAATTAAAAAAATAAAGCATCATAAAATTCAATTTGTTGGGGGAGAAATTGATATAATTTGGAGTTGTTGATGTTTACATCGGTCAATCATAAAAGAAAAAGAAAAATAAGTATTTAAATATTTTAACATATCAAAAAAATATTTTTAATTAATATAAACTCTAATTTATATTTTAATGGTAAAAATAAAAAATTCTAACTATGTATTAAATAAAAAATAAATATTACATGAAAAAGGTAAAATAACTCATTTTAACTTTTATCTCACATTATTAACGAATATAACCTAACACCCTTAGGCTTTTTAATTTATAGAACTAATATGTATTAAAATTACCTTGTTGTCTTGCCACCTCAGTGCAAGGCGCTCCCCTAGGATGCGCTTTTTTACCATGTGTGTCAGGTGTGTTATCCCAATCGCACCTCTTTACTTTGATTTCAGAAAATATGCTAATTTAGTAAATGTCGAAAAAAATGTTAAAATGGTATTTGTTTAATTTTTTAGGTGATATTTAGATAAAATTATCTATAATAAATTTAATTTATGATTTGACCTTTGAATGGAGAAGTGTACAGCATCATGGTGGCTCAATTTCAAATTGAAATAGCGAGGTCCAAGTCTTCCCACATAGAGTAAATCATCGAAGCAGCTAGAGGTGTACAAAAAATTCGAATATCTAATTTTGGGTAAAAAATATCCGAAATCGGATTTTGAAAAAACCGGTTTTTTTAAAACCGGATCGGATATTTAAAAACCGGATAGTATAACCGGTTTGGGAAAAAATTGAACGACCGGTTTTTTTACCGGATTAAAAACCGGTTTTTTTCAAACCGGATAAAAAATCGGTTTTTTATCCGAAAAAAATCCGGGTTTTTTACAAACCGAAACCGGTTACACCGGTTATACCATCCGACCCTCCAAACCGGTTAGAATCCGAATCGGTTTTTTTAAAATCCGGTTTTTGGGTTGGAAGAAAAAACCGGATCGGTTTTTATCCGATTCGGATCGGATTGAAATCCGGCTTGTGTGCATCTCTAGAAGCAGCCACGGATTATCAGCCGACATCATGCAATTGTAGTTTTCCTTTCCTATTTCTATGTTATATTCAAAGGAAAGGAAAATTCAACTACGCCAATCAATGTCCCTAACCTATATATTATTGGGATGTAATATTATTCTTCCACAACCTTTATTGTTAATGCCATGGAAAAAGTAATTTTCTTTACATCTGGTCTAAATTGCAGGCCCCTTTTTGAATAATTTGTTTAAGGATAAAGCAAAGTGGTTAATATCTCACACCTTCTATTGGGATTAATCATCAATCAAAGTTGGACACCTATCATGTAGAAATAAAGAACATCAAACCTTTTATATATTGTTTTTATTTATTAACTTTCAAAATGCACAGCAATTAAATTGCTTTTTTTTTAATCTATTTACTCAATTTTAAAATTAACAATGATCTAAAATGTATTTAAATCAAAATATTTAAACCAACTAATTATAATTTTAACTTTTTACATCAAAATCAATCCATTCGGTGGTAAAGGGGAACGTTGTTTTTCCTAAAAGTTTCTGGTTCAAGTATTTGCATTTACAGAATGTGTGTACGTTATCAATAGGCGAAGAAAATATCAAATACTACTTTGTAATTATCTCATATTATTAAAAAACTTATTAGATTTAAATATCTAATTTTTCACATGTATGGGATTAAAATATAGAGGGACTTGTTTGAATATTTAATCCTTTTATAATTAGAATATTTAATCCTTTTATAATGCTTTTGTCATTACATATCATTGGGACAGTAATTTAATCTGAATCCGATGTGTTTCAACCCTACAAGATTCGATAGGATTGGATTTAAAAGAAATTGAGGTTGAGTCAGGCTAGATTTTTAAGGGGCAAGGTTGGGTCGGGTTCCGGTTTGGGTGGAGGGTGAAAAAACTTCAACTCGACCCGATCCGAGGATAATGTATTTTTCTTTAAAAAAATATTATTTTTAATTAAATCCTTATTTTTTTATCGAGTCGAGTCCGGTCGGGTGGAGTTTATAAATTTTTTTGATCAGATCAAATTCGAATGGAAGATACATATTTTCGGATCGAGTCAAATTGATAAAAAAATCCGACCCTAACCCAACCCGTTGCCATCCCTACCCGGATTTTGCGTTGGTGAGTCGAAAAGAAGATATTTCGCTAATGAAACACTAATAAATAAAAGAGAAAATAACCTCAGTGACCAAATATGCCTTATAATATACGATTTTAACCAACTTTTTTTGGAATTGCCAAAATGACCAACTAAATCACAATGCAATCGATAATTCGCAACGCGATCTCCGGTATCGCAAATCAGTTTCCAGATTCGCAACGCGATTCTGACTATCGCATTGCGATTTTCCTAATTCGCAATGCAAATACGTAAATCGCAATGCGAATACGTAAATCGCAATACGAATACGTAAATCGCAATGCGAATACGTAAATCGCAATGCGAATACGTAAATCGCAATGCGAATACGTAAATCGTAACGCGAATCTGACTATCGCAACGAGATTCTGACTATCGCAACGAGATTCTGACTATCGCAATACTGAATTTCAAATTCGCAACAGGTTTTAGTTTCGCAACACAAATGTTTTGGGTATATAACTACGCAGCAGCAGTAACTCATAACCTAAATCCCTAAATCGCAACTCATTCCATCTCCATCTATCACTCTTTCCGGCGACATCCGTTCCTATATCCAATGACATCCTTCCCCATCCGGCAACAGGTTTTAGTTTCGCAGCTCGTTTGTTTAGTAAATTATTTACAATAATGAAATCATCTAATGTTGATCATGTTTAGATAGATTTGTGTTTTGGAGGGTCATGGGAGAATGTTCATGGTGTTTTACAATATATGCCTTTACCCATGAATCTTCAACTAAAATTGTCATTGAAAAAGTTAACTTATGAAACTCTAATGTTACGTGTTGCAAATAAATTGAATTTAGAGCCCCTAAGTGGATTTAGGCTATCTTATCAGAGAAATGGTAAAGTTTATTTGTTAACTGACAATGAAGATGTTGAACGATTCATTGCTTACATTAGTGTTTCAAGTGATGATGTTAAATTGTATGTTGTTGAACCTAGAAGTTGTAAAGTTGGGTCAGTAGCGGGTAGTAATCAACTAAGTTTTTCAACCCCAGTTTATGGTGCTCAAAATTTAATGGTTCCACCACAATTTCATCACCAAGCAAATATTGTTTCACCACATTTCCAATACCAAACACAATCTCAAAACCCACAACCTTTCCCTAATCCAAATCCCAATCAACTTTCAGCACCAAATTCTGGTTTTCGTATTGACCAGTTAGACGATGATGAGCCAACAGAAAAAATTGTGAGTACTAGTCAGTATTCAAAATTTGATCTTGGTCAATACCCAGACTTTGATCTTGGTCAATACTCGAATTTTGATGATTTTTCAGAAAAAGAAACAGACCCTGCGTGTAATAATTTTGATATTGGTCAATACTCGAATTTTGATGATGAAGCAGCCGTTGCCGAGGAAGATGTTGTTGATGATAATGAGGAGGAAGTTACGACTGTAAATGAACATGTTGAACATCCATTATGTAATTCATATAACCCTGAAGAAGAAAAAGAAGAAGAAAAAATCCTCAAAGAAAAGTACCCGAAGAAAATACCACGGGAGTATAACTGGAATATGCCAGAATTACTTTAGATACCGGAAGAAGAGTTGGTAAAGATAGCAGTTGATTGTTACACAAAAATTATTCGTATCAAGAAAGATGATTGTTTTGATACAAAGGAAGACTTGAAGATAGCTTTGTATACGAAATGTGTGGAAGATGGCTATCAACTAAAATTTAACAAATCAAGCAAAGATCGTTTCAAAACAAGGTGTATGATTGACAAAAACTGTACGTGGCATATAATTGCAAAGAGGATAAAAGATTGCGAAATGTTTCAAGTTAGGAATTTTATTGATAAACATACATGTTCAAGAACCCAAATTTTTCCTCACCATAGACAGGCAAACAAAAAGGTGTTGGGTGGTTTTCTGGCTGAGTTACTGTTTTTGAATGGCAGGGTATATCGGGGACATGAAATTATGACTGACATGAATGCTCGGTTCAAGATTAGTATCTCATATTCTCAAGCTTGGATAGCCAAATGTTATACCTTGGAATTGTTGAGGGGGTCGCCAGAAGCATCGTTTGCCCAACTGCCGGCTTATTGTCACAATTTAAAGCTGAAAAATACTGGGTCGGTAACTCATATCAAAACAGATAGAGATGGACGCTTTGAGTTGTTGTTTATCGCCATTGGTGCTGCGGTTAGTAAATCAATATAATTTTGTTGACTCATTTTTGTTAGTTACATGAATTTCACATTTAAATGATTATATTTCTTGTGTATATGATTTTGTAGATTCGTTCGTTTATACTTGCATGCGCCCAGTTATTATAGTTGACGGAGCACATTTAAAAGGTTGATACCTTGGAGTAAACTTATTAGCAGTAGCCATGGATGCTAACAATGGGATACTGCCAATAGCTTACGGGGTTGGAAAATCTGAAACCTCTTATTCATGGTCATGGTTTATGGGGCATCTTAGGGATTGCATAGGTCCTATTAGCAATCTGAAAATCATATCCGATAGGGCAAACTCAATTGAAAACGATGTTAGAAGGTGTTTCTAGATGCTTTTCATGGACTTTGTGGTGTTCATTTGTATAGAAATCTAAAATTAAGGTCTGCTCGTATAAAAAATCACAAATGGATATACTGGAAGGCTGTAAAAGCTTATCGGGAAGTGGATTTTAATAAGCATATAAACTGTTTAAGACGTGTTTTGCCTCAGTGTGCTCAAACACTAGAAGATGTCGGGTTTGAAATATGGTCAAGAGTACATCAACTTAGAGTAAGATATGGTTTCATGACGTCTAATAGTGCAGAATCAATCAACGCTCTAAGTCGTCATTCCCGGAAATTACCCATTACTATGTTAATGGAGTTTTTTCGAGCCTCTATTCAACAGTGGTACTACAAGAAAAGAAACCATGCAGGTATTATTTCTTTAAATTCGTAACTTATCATATATTTTACTAAGTATTATTTATTTAAATTTACAGGAACATTGGAACATCGTGTTACACCATGGACTGAAAAAAAGATAACGAAACGTGTTGTGAAGTCAACGTCATGGAGAGTTGAACCATGTTCAAACACTTTGTTTGAAGTACTGGATAATAACTTAAATGGGCTTGTCGATCTAAATGCAAAGACGTGTAGTTGTATGAAATGGCAAACATCTGGTTATCCGTGTGGCCATGTTATAAAAGTTACTCTTCATCTAAACCAAGATGATTCAAGCGCATACGCTATGGATTGCTACACTACAGAAGTATATCGACAGACTTATGTCGAGATTGTCTACCTTATTCCACATCCTTTTGAATGGGACATACCAGATGACTTACAAACAGTTTTGCCACCAGCCATGGACAGAAGGCTACCTGGCTGACCAAAAAGTCACGATCGTATACCTTCTAAGGGTGAAGAGAAGAAGAGATCGACATGTAGTCGGTGCAAGGAAAGTGGTCATACAAGGTTGACATGTGGATCACCAGTGCCACCACAATCATCTTTTCCTCTACCAAAATATGGATCCTCATCAAAATCTCAATCACAACCGGCTTCACCTTTTGGGACTGTTAACTTAGGTGATTTTTAAATGCAAACGTTGTATTATGTGTATATTATGTGTGAACTTTTAACATTTTCAGTTAGGCATGTATTAGTAACTTGAGTTTGAACATTGCTATGATATGTTCAGTTGTTATCACTTATTAGACATTCATTTGACTATCGCAACGCGGAAATGACTATCGCAACGCGGAAATGACTATCGCAACGAGAGAATCGCAATGCGAAAATGAAAATCGCAACGCAAAATTAGTTTCGCGTTGCGATTTTCATTTTCGCATTGCGATTCTCTCGTTGCGATTTTCATTTCGTATTGCGATTCTCTCGTTGCGATAGTCATTTCTGCGTTGCGATAGTCTGTTTTGCATTCAACATAATGCATATTAAAATCAACTATTACATTTCAATCAATTAAACAAGAACAAATAATAATTATGTACACATCAATTAAACAAATCAACATTTACAAATCATCTTTTACAAATCATCTTTTACAAATCAATTAAACAATAAAAAAATAATAATAAGAATTATTTCCTCATCAATTATTGAATCAACTTTTGCACCCATACATCCATTTCACGCAGCTCACTTCAGGATTAACCTGCAGAAACCAAACATTGAATCAACAACACTTTATACACATCTAAAACCTACAAACAGCAAATTATTGAATTCTAGCTACTTAACAAACATTTTCAAACCAAAAAGAGTATATATGTTTAACAACACTTGCATTTGACTTACAAATTGTTTATGGACACTTTCATAACGCGGATGTAGGTAGGCAGCGTCTCGCATATATCGCTCTAGCCATAAAATGCCGAAACCACAAGCCTACTGCACCTCTATCTCTATCGGTGGGAGGTAGAAACTGTGTACTTCCTATCGTCAAACGCTCCAAGCACATGCATACGAGAGGACCACAATCCCCTCTGGCTTCTTTCGTTTGTTGTGGCGCGGTCTCGTCTCTAATAACTGTAACGTTGAACTTCTTTGGCTTCTTGTTTCCAGAATTAGTCCAATAATTAATTGCATCCAAGAATTTAGCCAAATGAGAGCTCCATCCCTTAATAATATCTCTCAAATCAGACAATGATATGTAATTTATCATGCTGTCATATACTATTATCTTTAGGGATGGGAGCTGAAGCTCGACGAGAAGCCAATGAGTACGTTCCAAAACAGGGATAAACACCTGCATCGAAATGTAATAATTCAAATTGCGCACTTATTTATGAACACCTTTAAAATATTTAAACAAATAAATACTAACCTTATCGACCTCCCACCATGCAGGATAAAGTTTAGCTTGTCCATTAGCCAACACATATGATTCATGTCGTTGATTCTTCAAGTGAACTACATGAAAAGACGTCGGCATAATTGTATATTACGTTTTTTTATATTTTTCTTCAATTTCCTTACAATTAGAAGACGTGTCACCCATGCATCAATATGCTGTTTTACAAAAAAAGACATATATTAGTGAATTACATAAATTTTAAAAACAAATAATCAAACTGAAATATAAGAAGAAATATAAGACTTACCCCCCCATCGAAATAGCCGTTGTCTTCAACCCCTAATAATACACCCCACCAAGACCGTTCAATCAACAAATGCATATCATCGTTGAGTTTGTATATGTCAGCGTAACACCCTTGGCTCCGCTCATGCAGATAAAAATCAACTGCGGTCTTAGCCCAAAGGGTATTATCCAGAATTGTTTCCGGTAGTTGTTTCCTCTCCACTTCATCTGTCGGAATGGTACTGGCCGGTAACTTATACGAAAGCCAACAGTCATCCATCATGTCCAGCACGTGAGGGGTCTTCTCAATAATTCGATATATTACGCCGTGTGAATCGGGCTCTAGAATGTTGGGAGGGACCTCTTCAACGATGACAGTGGCCTCTTGAACGGTGGGAGGGGACTCTTGAGGGATGATAGGGGTCTCTTGAACGATAGGGGAGGCCTCTTGAACGATGACAGGTGAGTCGGGCTTTTTCTTACGGACTCTTCGTACTATTGGGGTGAATGGAGACGTAATGGCACGTGCACGCCGTCTGATGCGTGAACTCCGTCTTGCTAGAAAAACCCAACGTAGAGCATCCACCTTAGCGGGCCGCTAAAAATAAATTAATACATAAATCAGTAAATAAACAGACATGATATTAAACAGTGAAAACAAAGACAAATATATTTCAAACTTACACGGTATTCTCCAAAGTCATTATTATATCATTGTTCAAAAAATGCATCAGATAACATTCCAGAAGTAAGCACTTAGATAAACATTTCAAAGGATAACATATAGGTTTAGTGCAGGTTCAATGACAACATAAAGAGTAGTAATTTATTCTTGAAACTTAAATTTTCAACACTGTGAAGTTAGTATTTGTCTTTTGGTTGAAGTAATGCAATACATTCAAGTTTCAATTTGCAGAAGAAGAATAGAATCTGAAACTTAAAATCGCAACGCGAAAATGACTATCGCAACACAGAAATGACTATCGCAACGCGGAAATGACTATCGCAACGCAGAAATGACTATCGCAACGTGGAAATGACTATCGCAATGCGAATTTGACTATCGTAATGCAAATTTGACTATCGCAACGAGAGAATCGCAATGCGCGAAAATGACTATCGCAACGCGACAATGACTATCGCAACGCGAAAATAACTATCGCAATGGGAAAATGACTATCGCAATGCGAATTTGACTATCGCAACGAGAGAATCGCAATGCGATTTTCATTTCGCATTGCGATTCTTTCGTTGCGATAGTCAAATTCGCATTGCGATAGTCATTTTGCGTTGCGATTTTGTTGTTGCGATAGTCATTTTCGCGTTGCGATAGTCATTTTCGCATTGTGATAGTAAACTATTCTTCTTCTGCAAATTGAAACTTGAATGGATTGCATTACTTCAACCAAAAGATAACCAAAAACAAATACTAACTTCACAGGGTTAAAGAATAAACAGTTAAACAGTATTAGCAGCAACCGAATGAATTTACTAAGCAATCTAAGTGAAATTACGAATAAATTTATCATCAAGTTAAATATGAAAAATATTAAACTTACCTTGTTGCGTAGAATATAAACCTCGTTCTGCAACGATGCTACAATCTCACGTAGAGCTGCTACCTCACCACGTAAAGTAGACACCTCAACACGCCATGCACCATTGTCATCGCGTAAAGTACCGACCTCCTCACGCAAGGTATTGACCTCATTACGTAACTCCCTTAACTCATCCCGTGGAGGTGGAGGTGAAGAACAGGGAGATAAATGTTGTGGCATCTTTTCCGGTCGCCTATCATGAGGTGATGGTGGAGAAGAGGCTCGATGATGTGACAGAATAGATGATGACTCTCGTTGTCAAGGTGTATATTCGGGTCGATCAGGTGATGGCTCTGGGTGAGGTGATGGTTCTCGAAGTGGTGGCTGCTCATCATCTGTGCCATCAAAAAAATGCTTACTAGCTTGTCACCAATCAGTGGCAAGCTCAGCTTTCGTGGGTGTCAACCTCTGTAATGGAGTGTTGGCCTCCTAACAATATAAAAGCTCAAACAAAGTTAAACGTGTACTAGTAATAACTTGTTTATAAACATATGGTAGTATTTGTGTTAACTTACATTATTTATTGTAGTATACGGTAGTAAATCTTCCCATTGCTGCAAGGACCATTTCCTCTTCCAGGAAATAGCCCTAGGAATATCATTAGAAGTTTTTAATGCATATGTCTGCATGGCGGGAAAGGCCTCAAATATCCAAATCTACAAACAATATAATAACAAACATTAGTAATTGTTAAAGAATTAATTATAATTTTGGAAACATTATATAAAAATTATTACCTTAAAGGCCCAAATAAAGCCTGACAAAGTGTATTTGGAACCATCGCCACGCAAACTTTTCCGATCATCAAAGGCAGACGAAAACTTATTCCATGTAGCTTTCCATAGATACGAACCCCACGGAAACAAGTTCCATGCATTTAGGTCCTCTACCAATTTAATTAGATCATTAGGAATAGGTTGTCGGGTCTCTCTACCTAAAAAGCCGGCTTGCAAAAGTATTAGAAGGCATACTCGGACAACATCTACGTCAACCATCCGAGTAAAACCATCTTTCTTATTCAATAATATCGTCAAGTCTTCCACGTGTAAATTCGACAACTCAGGTAAAACCCGAGAAAACCATGATAGGCGGGTAATATGTCTAGTGTACCGATCTACATCATCGTGTCCGAAGCGTAGACTGGTGATTAAGCAAAACTCCTCCCGCCCAAAACACGTATACGCTGCTGGAAAATCAAACCATATCTCTTCATCACGACATTGTATAGTCTATGGTAGATTGCTAGTCATGGTTTGAAGAAACAGATGGGTCAACATAGCATCTCCACCCGGATGTTGTACTTTCAGCCATGGCCCAAAGCAAGTATCCTCAAATATTTTTCTTTGTGCAGGTGAAAGCTTCGACGCAATTGTTTTGGCCAGGCATACTTTATTTCTTAAGGTCAATTGAGTCGAATAAAAGTTTTGCAAAAACAATAAACATACCAAGTTAGATATACCAAAAACTACACTGTGAAGATATAACAAGAACAATAAACATAAAGAGTAGTAGTTTATTCTTCAAACTTAAATTTGTAACACTGTGAATTTAGTATTTGTCTTTGTTTTTTGGTTGAAGTAATGCAATTCATTCAAGTTTCAATTTGCAGAAGAAGAATAGTTTCTGAAACTTAAAATCGCAACACGAAAATGAAAATCGCAACACGAAAATGACTATCGCAACACAAAAATGACTATCGCAACGCGAATTTGACTATCGCAACGCAAGAATCGCAACGCGAAATGAAAATCGCAACATGAAAATGACTATCGCAACGTGAATTTGACTATCGCAACGCAAGAATCGCAACGTGAAATGAAAATCGCAATGACAGAATCGCATTGCAATAGTCATTCTCGGTTTCAAATACTAAAATTGAAAGAAACTTGAATGGATTGCATTACTTCAACCAAAAGACAAAACAAAGACAAATACTAACTTCACAGGGTTAAAGACTAAACAGTTTAGCAGTATTGGCAGCAATCGAATGAATTTAATAAGCAATCTAAGTGAAATGGTTAATCTATTATTGAAAACACCAGTAAACTTATCATCAATTTCAATATGAAAAACCTAATAATAATGCAAAAATTTCAAAATAAAAATAATTAAAAAAACTAACCCTCGGTGGTTGATTTGGTTGATTTTCCGTTTCTGACCAACCGTGAATGATTTCGCCGGAGATGGAGACTGATATCGTCGGAGATGGGGACTGATTTTGTCGAAGATGGGGACGGATGTCGCCTTAGAGAATGAGAGATGAAGATGAGACTGAGCTGTGATTTAGGGTTTTAGGTTATGAGTTGTAATTACGGGATATACTGTGGACGGTTCAGTGTTCCGATATATTAATATATTTGTGTTTTGAATTTGAAAAAAAAAATACGCGTTGGATACGAATGGCGCTATGTAAATCGCATTGCGATAGTCAGATTCGCATTGCGATAGTCAGATTCGCTTTGCGATTTACGTATTCGCATTGCGATTTACGTATTCGCATTGCGATTTACATATTCACATTGCGATTTACGTATTTGCATTGCGATTTACGTATTCGCATTGCGAATTAGGAAAATCGCAATGCGATAGTCAGAATCGCGTTGCGAATCTGGAAACTGATTTGCGATACCGGAGATCGCGTTGCGAATTATCGATCGCATTGCGATTTAGTTGGTCATTTTGGCAAATCCAAAAAAAGTTGGTTAAAATCGTATATTATAAGGCATTTTTGGTCACTGAGGTTATTTTCTCTAAATAAAAATGATTAAAAAGCATCCTCATTAAACCTTTGCTTTATCTTTTTCCTCAAGTAAAGGATCAATCACTACAATGGTGGTGGGACTTAAACCATGAAAACATAAATTAAAATTTCCATTCTATGATTTTTATTAATATTTTATCATCCTCATATACATTTCAAAATATTTAATCTTTTGCTAGGGAATTTTTTTTTTAAATTTTTAATCATTTGTTTATTTAAAAAAAATCATTTATCAGTAATTCAGATTTAGTTTTGCTGACATTATTATTATAACATGGATGTCATAGGTGTAAGCATATTTAAGCACATAATACTTTTTAATTTAGAGATTATTTAAATTTATAATTTATTGCATAATAATACGATCCAAACTAGCTCCAACTTTTTGCATGACTTGATAACACCATGGATGTTATTCAAAGTTGTTTCTAAGGGAGTTCTTCATTACCCTATCTTATACTATATCATTTATACATTTTATTCAATCATAAGCATGCATTCACATGTTAGTATAAATTATCATATTATTATTTCCATCCTATGCTTATTTGATCACGTTTTTCATATTATTCAAATATATGCTATGATTACATATCATTTCTTAGGATATTATTATTACATGTTTCCATTTATCATTTATGAATACCATGTTATATGATATTCATGCATAACATATACCCATATCTTTATGATTGATACATAATGTTATAAGTATGTTAGATTAATTTTACATCCATTTAAGCATGATTCATTACATTCATGAAATGGCAGCATGCTTAATCATTTATTTGTTAGCTCATATGTATTCAATTTAGCTCCTAGGACTTACACATTAGCTTACATATGTTATATCATTATGTACTTAGCTCATGACATGCATTCATAGCTTATATCACTCAAACACCTCACGACAACATGCATTTTACCTTAAATGAGCTCACACATTGCTTATTTTATTTGTTTGGTGATTCATATAGGTGAAACACAAAGCAAGGCATATTTTGGTAGCTTGGTTAGCTAAAAGGACAAGCATAGCAGCTCACACTAGCTCATGAACATTATGGCAGCTCATTTCATCACATAAGGAGCTTCAACTTAGCTGGGCGAGCTAGCATGTATCTGAACTTAGCTGGAGGAGAGCTTTGGACCAAATTGCTGAAAAGTGGACTAGAGCTAGCTGGAAGTAGCTGGGAGAGTAGCTGAGGAGCTGAGAAGACCAAAGCTAACTAGCTTGAGTTCATCAAGCTATAACTCACCTAGTTAGCTACCAAGACACTCATCTAGCTTACCTTGAAGCTAGTTCATCTCTAGGCTGCCCAAGGACTTCAAGACATCATTCTATGGTTACAACCTCACCAAATCATTGCAAGAAGGCACATGTACATTCAAGTAGGTTGTCATATGCATCATTCAAGCATGTGCACTCCATATAACATCAAATTGGTGCCAAAACACCAAGGGATGCTTCCTATTCAGCCAAAGACTCTTTCCTCTTTATTTTGGCGCCCAAATAACTTCCAAATGCATTCAAATCATCATTAGGGACGAACCAACACATTACCATGCGGCCAAGAGCATGTATTTTCATTAAAGTCTTATTTTTTCATTAAAAATCATGTCATTTTAGGAAGGTATAAGGGTTGGCCGAACCAACATGTACCTATTCGGCCAAGTCCCTTCAAAAACTATAAATAGGCTTTCCTATTTCATTTGTAATCAGACCTTTTTTTTATTAAAATAAGTGAGATTATTCTCTTTCTTAAGTCATGGTGACTTTTATCGACTTATCAAGTATTTTATACTTGTGGCATTAATCCCCTTCCTCTTGATACTTCTGGTTCCTAGTTCTTATAACTAGTGGGTCAAAGTCCTTTATACCACCCCTTAAAGAAGCAATATAAAGTATGGGTTTTTTCTCTCTATAGCATTGGTTCTTATTTGAGTCTTCTTTAAGATACTATCCTCACAACCATCTCATTGTTTCATTAACCAACCCCATAGCCATATCAATAATATTCCGCTTCAATCTCTCATTTATTAATCAGCCTACCTATTCACCCATACGTTTACCACCCTTAACCATCTCTTTTGAGACATTCACTTGTGCAGGTTGATTTGCTTCCTTCCTAGATCCACAATCATTTTAAAAGGTACAAGTGCCTTATATCAAGTGGCATCAGAAGCCAAACAAGGGTACATCAAGCGGTAATCAGAGCTTTGGTGGAAGAAAGCAACGTGCAACAACAACAAAAACAAAAATACAAAAAGAAGTGCAAAATGAAATAAATCAAGAAAAATCCAGCAAAGAAAACCAAAGCACTCAAAAGAAGAAAATTCTAGCACTCAAAAAGAAGAAAAAAAAAAGGAAAGAAAAGAAAGAAAGTTGAAGCACTCATCAATAATTCTCATCACAAACCATTCAAGTAAGCCTTTTTAAATTGATTGTGGTGATAAAAGGTTGTGAAGTGACTTGTGTAAGTAACCCCTTTTTGTTCTCTTCTTTCTATTTCTAAGCCACCCTTTCATTATATTTTGTTTTCCATTCCTACTAACCCTTTTACAGCCAATGCCAAACAAGTAAAAATTTATTTGATACGATTTTGAGTAAAGTTCTCTAGAACTTGGGATAAGAGAATCGAGAGGAAAAAGGATGAAGCGTGTGTTAGATCAGAAGAGGAAAAATAAAAGCCATTAAAGTCCTAGAGTGCAAACACGAGCAGATTGAGTGACATTCCAGTTTCCTTGGAGTGACTCGTGAGGCTTTGTGAGAGTAATATTCTGGTAAGGTCCTATACATATTTCATTTTTCCTTGTTTTCTAACATGTCTCTTCCATCCATCATCTTTGTAGTCAAAAAGACTTTGAACATTCAAAGTCAAGAGGATGAACAGAGAGAGAACATATTTTATACCAAATGTCACGTGGGAGATAAAGTTTGCATGGTGATCATTGATGGAGGAAGTTGAACAAACGTAGCAAGTAATCACATGATGGAAAAGTTGGGTCTAAAGACTTCTAAGCATCCTCATCCTTACAAACTTCAGTGGCTTAACGATGTGGGTGAAGCCAAGGTAACCAAACAAGTTATTGTACCTTTCTCAATTGGAAGATACAAAGATGAAGTCCTTTGTGACGTGGTGCCCATGAGTGTAAGCCATATTATATTAGGATGTCATTGGCAGTTTGACAAGAAGGCTACCCATGATGGATTTTCTAACAAGTATTCTTTCCAATATCAAGGAAAGAAAATCATATTGGCGCCTATGCTTCCAAGTCAAGTCCATGAATGCCAGGTTACCCTCCAATCACGTATAGAGGAATGGGAGAAAGCTAAAGCCATGAAGAAAGTTGAAAGAGAATTTTTGCATGAGAAAAGAGTGGAGAGAGTTGAAAATGAGAAAAATGAAAGGATTGAATATGGGAGCAAAGAGGAAAAGGAAAATGAGGGTGAAAAATATATTTTATCTAATCGTACTCCTATTCTTTATTTTAATTTGCAGGACGATCCAATAGACATGTCACTTCAAGTTGAAGATTCAAGAAACATGTCTTTTGAAGAATCAATAAAAGTGACTTTTGGTAATCCACAAGACATGTCCTTTGACATTTCAAATGATGTACCTCTTGAAATTTGAAAGAATGTGCCAATTGAAGTACCAAGAGTTGATATCATTCATGCTCCAAGTATATTGCACATATTGAAGAGATTTTAGCAACTAATGGAATTTTTCATCATCAAGCAACCAACACCCATTAAACATCATCCATGGTTTGCTATTTCCATTCATATTGTTAATAGTTTTTCATTTACTAACTTTGATTTGTGTTGCAGCAACTTGTTTCATCCTTATGGTGAAATACTACCAACCTTAAAGGCAATCATTTGGAGAGGCACAAAGGTAAAAGGACATGATCATTTAAATCATCACCAAGGATTCATTCAAAGTATAATTATTTTCACCAAGCGACGTGATGACTCCAACCAGAAGACAAACCTTTTCACCAACAAGCATGGTGAATTAAAAGGAGGAATTGAAGAGATAGAGGTTCATTCCAAGCATTGTGATGATTCAAAGAATAAAGTAAAAGGATCAAGTTGGTTTGTGAAGGGATATGTTTTTTCCATTCAAAGGACATGTGATTGTTCCCAAACATTGTGTCCTCCCATCAAAGGACGTGAAGTTATCATATTTGAAGCCAAGAGGTTGAACATTTCATGTGAATCTTCTATTGGAGGAAAGCATAAGGATTCAATCCTTCCTATATCAAGAAGGTCTTTAATGAGAAACTACTTTGATTTGAGGACAAATCGCCTAAAAGAAGGGGAGGATGATACGATCCAAACTAGCTCCAACTTTCTGCATGACTTGATAACACCATGGATGTTATTCAAAGTTGTTTCTAAGGGAGTTCTTCATTACCCTATCTTATACTATATCATTTATACATTCTATTCTATCATAAGCATGCATTCACATGTTAGTATAAATTATCATATTATTATTTCTATACTATGCTTATTTGATCATATTTTTCATATTATTCAAATATATGCTATGATTACATATTATTTCTTAGGATATTATTATTACATGTTTCCATATATCATTTATGAATACCATGTTATATGATATTCATGCATACAACATATACCCATATCTTTATGATAGATACACAATGTTATAAGTATGTTAGATTAATTTTACATCCATTTAAGCATGATTCATTACATTCATGAAATGGCAGCATGCTTATATGCATTCAATTTAGCTCCTGGGACTTACACATTAGCTTACATATGTTATATCATTATGTACTTAGCTCATGACATGCATTCATAGCTTATATCACTCAAACACCTCACGAAAACATGCATTTTACCTTAAATGAGCTCACACATTGCTTATTTTATTTGTTTGGTGATTCCTATAGGTGAAACACAAAGCAAGGCATATTATGGTAGCTTGGTTAGCTAAAAGGACAAGCATAGCAGCTCACACTAGCTCATGAACATTATGGCAGCTCATTTCATCTCATAAGGAACTTCAACTTAGCTGGAGGAGCTAGCATGTAGCTGAAGGAGCTAGCATGTAGCTGAACTTAGTTGGAGCAGAGCTTTGGACCAAATTGATGAAAAGTGGACTAGAGGTAGCTGGAAGTAGCTGGGAGAGTAACTGGGGAGCTGAGAAGACCAAAGCTAACTAGCTTGAGTTCATCAAGCTATAACTCACCTAGTTAGCTACCAAGACACTCATCTAGCTTACCTTGAAGCTAGTTTATCTCTAAGCTGCCCAAGGACTTCAAGACATCATCCTATGGTTGCAACCTCACCAAATCATTACAAGAAGGCACATGTGCATTCAAGTAGGCTACCATGTGCATCATTCAAGCATGTGCACTCCATATGACATCAAATTGTCGCCAAAACACCAAGGGATGCTTCCTATTCGGCCAAAGACTCTTTCCTCTTCATTTTGGCACCCAAATAACTTCCAAATGCATTCAAATCATCCTTAGGACCGAACCAACACATAATCATTTGGCCAAGAGCATGTATTTTCATTAAAGTCTTGTTTTTTCATTAAAAATCATGTCATTTTAGGAAGGTACAAGGGCTGACCGAACACCGAACCAACATGTACCTATTCGGCCAAGTCCTTTCAAAAACTATAAATAGGCTTTCATATTTCATTTGTAATCAGACATTTTTTTATTAATATAAGTGAGATTATCCTCTTTCTTAAGTCCTGGTGACTTTTATCGACTTATCAAGTATTTTATACTTGTGGCATCAATCCCCTTCCCCTTGATACTTATGGTTCCTAGTTCTTATAACTAGTGGGTCAAAGTCCTGTATACCACCCCTTAAAGAAGCAATATAAAGTCTGGGTCTTTTCTCTCTATAGCATTGGTTCTTCTTTGAGTCTTCTTTAAGATACTATCCTCACAACCATCCCATTGTTTCATTAACCAAATCCATAGCCATATCAATCATCTTCCTCTTCTATCTCTCATTTATTAATCAGCCTACTTATTCACCCATACGTTTACCACCCTTAACCATCTCTTTTGAGCCATTCACTTGTGCAGGTTATTTTGCTTCCTTCCTAGATCCACAATCATTTGAAAAGGTACAAGTGCCTTACATCAAGTGGCATCAGAAGCCAAACAAGGGTACATCACATAAAGTTGTTACCTTTTGTAAATGTGGTACCTTTAATCAGTTTAGTATTTATAATTTTCAAATATCATATATTTGATTTTACCAAAAAAATCATATATTTGATACATGAACTTATTACTTTAACTATATTTGATTTTACCAAAAACAATCATATATTTGATAGTGGAAGGCCATATTTTAGGCCCATTGAAGGATCCCTTTTAAGAATCCAGATTTAAAGTGAGAAAATGATTTTATGCAAATAATCGAGAAAGCCCAAATTGATCTTTGATTTTTGGGTAAACTACGTATCTAGTCATTTCACTATCACTTTAGTTCTATTTTCGTTATCTGATTATGTTTTTTTTCAAATCATACCCAATGTTACATTTTGGTTCGGTTTTGGTCCGTTGTTAAAATTAAACAGAATTTTTGATGTGATAATTTTTATATTTTTTCAATGGTAATATAGCATTATCTTATGATGACATGTCTGCAATATCGTTAATTTTTTTAATGGCGGGTGTCCAAAATGGAAGTAAAACACAACTTTAGGTACAATTTTAAATTCTATTATATTATAGGTTTTTTTATATTTTCTATTGATCATTTAATTTTACACCTCTACAATTTTATAACTTCATATCCCATAAAAAATTTAATATAATTTCTTTAGTTCGCACTTCTAAACCAAAATTTATGTTTTCATCCCCGACTCTGTGTATATTTTCATGTTACTTGTAGTGTTGCAAGCGGATTGTTTTGGATAATTTACAGGGAAACTAATATAAGTATTCGTTAATTCTTTAGTGAAAACAATTTCTTCTATTAATGATTTTAAGGGTAAACTGCATGTTTAGTACCTAAAGTATCACTTTAATTTCCGTTTTTGTACTTAAACTTTCAATTTTTTCAAAACCATGCCTAAAGTTTACTTTTTGTTTCATTTTAATACCCGGCGTTTATTTTTTGTTTCATTTTAGTACCCCATTGTTAACTTTTTATTTCATTTTAGTACCTAATTTTTTAACGGAGAGGTATTAAAATGAAACAAAAAGTAAACTTTAGGTATGGTTTTTAAAAAAATTAAAAGTTTAGGTACTAAAATGGAACAAAAGTGATGGTTTAGGTACTTGACGTGTGTAATTAAATTGACAGCCACTTGAATACATAAATAATATTACTATTGTTAGGAATTTGATAGTGGAAAAATAACCAAAGCGATTTCAACATAAAATAAAACATGTGCAACATATGAGATTTAACGTTGTTCGGTCTTGCCTACGTCCATGGTCCAGATGAATAATAATCCACTATGAACGTAGAGAACACAAATAGTACAAATACATTATATTACATATATCTTAAAACTCGGTATAGATACCAAAACTCGATATAAAAAAACTCTCAGTATCCCCCACAAAATTATCTCTACAACAGAAACTCAAAAAGTTACTGAGATATCAAAAAAGATTACATCCCTCCAAAATAATTCTCTCTCACCTTACCCTAAATGCTAAGACATAATATCTATTTATAGAGATAAATATTTGGTCACCAATAATTCTTGCCTAAAACAAATATTTAATTTATTAAATAAACTTAATTATCAAATAATCTATCGAATTAAAATAAAATTCAACTTAACCAATTATAATTTATGTCAAAATATAACAAATCTCCCCCTTGACCTAAATTTCATAAAAAAAAAATTATCTTCAAGTCTTCAACAATTTCAATCTTTATGTAAGTCACATATCTGTTGAAGCATCGTTGCTAAGTTTTCAACAACTTCAATTCTCACGCAATATCCATTAAAGTGTCAGTGGAACAACTAAGAATTATTCAATTACAATTAAAAAAAAACTCATTATATCAAATTCATCTTGCATGTCTCCCAAATCGCGAACAAAATCTACAGTAACAAATTACTTTAAAACTTCATAATCCGAACCATAGATCATGACACCATTTATTAGGATTTGAGACAAAAAATAACCAAATCGATATTTTATACTTGATTATTTTTTCCACTCTCAAATCTCTAATAAATATATTGAAACGTATATAACCTAAATCGTTGATATCTCAAATATATAAAATATCAAAATATTAAGTCAATATATAAATATTTAAAAACTTTAAATAAGTTGGGTGTTCTTTTACTATTTCAAATTTAGTTCATATACTTTATTTTTGTGTCTTTGAGTTTTTGTATTTTTTTTAATTGATTGCACAATATAATTTTTAAATCATATAAATTTATAATTTTAAGGATTAAATTGAAAAAAATTGCAAAAATAGTTGACTAAAATAATTGCTTAATCCTTTTCATAGCTGTTAAATCAACAAATAACAATAAAATTGAATAGAAATTAGTGGAGGGATTGAAAACTTTAAATAAAAAATAATACATGAACTCAATGTCGTACAATTAAAGAACGAATATTAAGTTTTAAATTTTGAAATAGTACAAATCTTTGATATATTTTAAAATATATTTAAATATATTTATTCAAGGAAATCGCGGCAATCTCTCCCCCTCTTTGCTCTCTTCTGTTTTCTTTTTCCTTCATTTTCCCACTCGTTTGAGTTAGAGAGAAACCCGATCATCATGATTTTCGACTCTGGGTCAACGCAATCAAACCTCGATTGTTTACTCCACTGCACAACACCCACTGTCAAATTCCAATTCCTTCCCAAGGTTTGAGAATTCACATAAAATCGTCTCTGTTTAAGCACTTTTTTTTTCAGTTTCTTGATGTATGATTTTCATTTGCAGAGTGAGATTAGGAATCTTAATCGATTATGGTACCATTGGGAAAGAGAAGAGATCGAGTATTTCACGTTGGGTTTTCTTTGGAACTGTTACGACGAATGGAGTGCGTATGGTGCCGACATTCCCATCGGATTGAACAACAACGAAACCTTAGTCCAGTACTACGTTCCTTATCTCTCTGCCATTCAAATATTCACCGGCGATTCTTCCGTCGGTGAATTAAGGTAACTTGGATTCCATGATCGAGGCGTGAGCGAAATTTGATGAAATTGTTCTGACAGGGAAGAGATTGAGTAGGGATATGGCGAGAGGGATTCATTCAATGATTCGTTTAGTGGTTAAAGTGAGTTATGGAGGTCGGACGGATGCTCATCGGAGGACGATGGCTCCTATCAAGACAGCCTCTGGCACGTGAAAAATATGTTAGGTTACATTTATTTCCAGTATTTCGAGAGAACAACCCCTTATGGAAGAGTTCAACTCATGTGTCACGCCTTCAAAACTTCGACGCCTCAAATTGTCGAAATATCAGAGTCAAGGTCAGATGGGTTGTGCGGCATTAGATGCTTCTTGACGCTCCTAGGTCTGCTCTGTGACTAAGTAAGCCTTACCCAAGCCTAGTGAGTGTGCAAACTCACAAAGGTTGGAACCAGGCCCTCAAGGCTTTGGATTTCGGAAGCTTTTAACACCAACGTGGCTACTCTGAGCCATAAAGTCGGACTATCGTGTGGAAGTGCAACACGAGTGTGGCTACTCCTGGCCACAAAGATAGGCAACAAGAACAAAGAACTTAAGAACTCAGAAAGAATAGATCAAATGCCTCAGAGCTATATTACTCTCTCACAAAGAGAAGAATGAAATGAGTGATTACAAATGAGGACGAGAGCTCTCTATTTATAGTTGAGCTCCCTCTCAACCGATGGCCAAGATCGTTTTACATGAAGGGATAGGATTGATTCTCACCTAACCCACCTCCCTTAAATTAAGGAAATCCCACCTAACATTATCCTTCTAGAATCCTCCAAGGAACGGGCCAGATCTGATGGTTCTGGGCAAGCCCAATAGTCTGTATTATTCTCTTATAGATATATGCACGAACATCTCGGTTCAAATCTACGAGCCTTAACAACTGCCCCCATCGCCCTCGTCGCTTCTCTCGGATGCCTCGGAAAAGATCCTTCACGGACTGGTTAAGCATTTTCCAAGAACTGGGCTAAGTCTGGTGGTCTAGGTAAGCCCGATACTCCGTATTGAACCTCTTTGTTGGACGCTTACACCAATGTCTCGGACCTAAGTTTCTAGCCCGTGACACATGGATAAGGTAGCCCCTTTTTTCATCATTTTTCTATCCACAGGTGCTTTTTTTTAATATTTAAGTATAGTAAAGGGATCGAAACCATAATTTAACCAATTTTTCAATATGAGACGAATGTGACTACTTATTTTTCAAATCCTTTACAGATTAATGGATTATCACGAAGATACCCTAGTTTGATGTCATTGAGGAGCGTAGATCTCTCTCAGGCTAGTTGGATGGTGGTTGCCTAGCCTATTTTTTATTATATATATATTTATCTATATGTTTTATAATTTTATTGAAAAATAATTATTATTTGATTCGGATAATTATAGGTACCCAATTTATCACATTCCTATGGGAAGACCATAAAAGACCAATCCGCATGCTTCCTTACGTACCACACTTTATCTTATTCTTTCCAAGGTCCCTTTTCTTTCATCTCTTACTACTTTTGATAAATGATAGGGAAGGGTTACCTGATGACTGAATCCAATTAGTATCGATTCTTATATGTTCATGTTTATCCTAAATGTATAGATATTATTGCGGAATACGGCTATCAGATATAGTAAAATCGCAATTGATAATTTGAGAAAATAAAAATGAAGATAAAAGAGACACAAATTTTACGTGGAAAACCCCTAAATAATATAGGGTAAAAACCACAGGCAACGATATAAGAAGTTTACGTGGAAAACCCCTAAATAATATAGGGTAAAAACCACGGGCAACGGTAGAAGAATTTCACTATGAGAAAATAGGAATTACAACTTCTCTCGATCTACCAAGGAGAAAACAATGATAATTCTCTCTTGATAAAAAGGAGAAAACTCTCAAGAAACTCTCTAAATTCTCTAGTATTTGGAGAAAACTATAATGATTTGGGATGGTTTTGAGGCTAAATGAGTTAGGGTATTTATAGTTGAAGCTTAAGGACTAATCTTGTAAATACCCTAAAGTACAATGACTAAATTATATTTATACCATTTCTCAAATTCAACAAAAAACAGCTACCTAATTTTCAGTGCCTACCATTGCTGAAAATTTCAATTCTTCTTTTTTTCCAACACAATTCATGCACCATTCTTGACTTCATGCATTTGCACTTTCAGTGCAAGTCAGCTTTCAACAATCTCCCACTTGAAGATTTGATTGAAACAATCATATCTTCACACCATTATTTCTACCTTGTACCTTCATGTTGCTTATGTCTGTGACAGGCCACAAGAGGATCAACACCGAGTAAATGTATCAGTATTTACCGCCTTTGTCATGAAATCTGCTATGTTGTCTTTGGTATGGATCTTCTACATATCTATCTTCCCTTCTTCCACCTTTTCACGAATGAAATGGTACTAAACTCGTATGTTCTTTGTCCTTGAATGAAATGTTGGATTCTTTGCTAGATACAAGGCGCTTTGACTGTCACAAAATAGAGAGACATACTCTTGATTGTGCCTAAGCTCCTCCAATAGCATCTTTAACCAAATTGCTTCTTTACTGGCTTGTGTAGCTGCTACATATTCTGCTTCTGTTGTAGATGTAGCCACAACTGACTGCAATTTTGAAACCCAGCTTACAGCTCCACCAGTAACTTTGAACACATATCCTGTAGTAGATTTGCTTTTATCCAAATCTCTTGCATAGTCAGAATCTACATACCCATTGATTAGTAAGTTTGATCCTCCATAACATAATGCAACATTTGAGGTCCTTTTGATGTATCTTATGATCCTCTTCATTGTATTTCAATGCTCTTTTCCTGGATTCGCCATGTATCGACTAACCACTCCCACTGCTTGTGCAATGTCTGGTCTTGTGCATATCATAGCGAACATTAAACTTCTCATTCCCGATGCATACGACACTCGAGACATCTCCATCCTCTCTTCTTCACTGCTAGGACTCATACTGGAGGATAATTTGAAGTTAATAGGAAGAGGGGCAGAAATTGGCTTACAATCTTGCATGTTGAATCGTGACAAGATTTTCTTCAAGTAATTCTTTTGTGAAAGCCAAATCTTCCTATTATTTCTGTCTCGGTGAATTTGCATCCCTAGATTTTGTTTGTTGATCCCAAGTCCTTCATTTCAAATTCCCTAACTAGTTGTGCCTTCAATTCTTCAATATGATCTTTGTTGGGTCCTGCAACTAACATGTCATCCATATACAACAACAATATAACAAAATCGTTATCACCAGGCCTCTTGAAATAAGCACAAGGGTTTGCATTAAGTCTATTGTATCCAAGGCACATAATGAAGGAATAAAATCTCTTATATCAACACCTCGGCGCCTGCTTTAGACCGTACAGAGATTTGTTCAACCTGCAAACCAAGTTCTTCTTTTCTTTTTCTTCAAAACCTTCAGGCTGGAGCATGAAAATCTCTTCTTCAAGATTTCCATGAAGAAAAGTTGTTTTAACATCTAGCTACTCTAGATGAAAGTTTAATGTAGCACACATTGCCAAGACTACTCGAACTATTGTTAGTCGAACCACATGAGAAAATATTTCATTAAAATCAATGCCTTCTTTTTTAGCATATCATTTGACCACCAGTCATGCATGATACCTCTCAACTTGATCGTCACCATTTCGATTGATTTTGAACACCCATTTGTTACCAATTGGCTTCCTTCCTTGTGTTAGTGGCACAAGGTCACATGTATTATTTTTCTGAAGGGCTTCAATTTCTTCTTACATCGCCATCATCCATAGTGAAACATCTGAGCTATTTATTGCCTCCTGGTATATTGATGGCTCACCGTCTTCTGTTAAAAAGTAGTATGTAATATTTCCTTCTGTAGTATTTCCTTCTATAATATTATCTGAGTGCCAATTGGGACGTCTTCTCACATGATCTGATTTTAGAGTTGTTGGAGCTTCAGAATTCTGTGGTTCTTGTTCATCATGTGCTGGTTCTGCTTCAGAAGAATCTCCTTGTTCAACCTTATTTTCCACATGTATCTGTGTAGTCTCTGACTTTTCAGCACCATCATCGTCTTCTTTTCTTTATAGCTTATCTTCTACAAAGATAACATCCCTGCTGATGATCACTTTACGGACAGTGGGATCCCACAAGCGATACCCCTTTACTCTATCAGCATACCCCAAGAATTTGCATTTCCTGGATTTTGGATCCACCTTTGAAATTTCTTGGGAGTTTTATATCACATACACAATACTTCCAAATACATGGAGGTTTGAATAATCAGCTTGTTTACCAGTTCACATCTCCCTTGGTGTTTTTCAGCTCTATCAGTTTATGGAGCTCGATTCACCAAATAACAGGTGGTATTGACTACTTCTTCCCATAATGATTTTTCTAGGTATGCATCCCTCAACATTGCTCTTATTCTTTCTAATAAGGTTCTATTCATCTGCTCTGCCACTCCATTTTGTTGAGGAGTGTTTTCCATTGTGAACTGTCTTTTGATGCCTTCTTTCCTGCAAAATTCATCAAATTCTTCACTTGAGTATTCTCCTCCATTATCTGTTCTGAAATACTTCATTTTATTTCCATAATCAAGTTCCACCCACATTTTGAAGTTTTTGAAAGTTAAAAACACGTCTGACTTCTTCTTAATAGGATACACCCAACATCTCCTGGAGTAGTCATCAATAAATGAGACAAGTATTTTGCTCCACCTAGTGATGTAACTGGTGCATGCCATACGTCAAAGTGAACCAAGTCTATAACACTTTTGCCTCTAGAATTTGATGTGTTGAATTTCAACCGGAGCTGCTTACTTGTTATGCAATGCTCACACAAAGTAAGTGATACCTTTGTTAAGCCTGGAAGTAGCTTTTGCTCCACAAGGACTTTCATTCCTTGTTCTGACATGTGTCCAAGTTTCTGATGCCATAGCATTGCAGAATCTGAACTACATGAGGTAACAAAGGCTTCTGCTTCTAGCAAAGTCTCTCCCTTCAACATGTACAAGTTTGTTGCTATCTTTTCGCCTTTCATCACCATAAGCGCTCCACGGAACACCTTCATGATTTCTTTCTATGTTTCAATCTTACTCGCATTATTATCCAACAATTCATAGGATAATAAATTTTTCTTCAGGCCTTTCACGTGTTTCACATCTCAAACATTTTTAATTATTCCATCATACATTTTTAATTTGATGGTTCCCACGCCAATGATCTCTAAGGCATGATCATTACAACTACACATATATCCTCATTAGACAAGTTCATAATGATGAAACTGTTCTCTTCTTGAGGTCATGTGATATGTTGCTCCCGAATCAATGAGCCATATATCTGCAAATTTTTTCTACCTTCCATGGTGGTTGATGCTTCACAGAATAGAGCATCTCCATCATCTGAAGTGTTTGCGGTATTTCCTTGTGGATTGGAGTTTTTATTTAGACTCAAACAATTCTTTTTCAAGTGACCCTTCTTTCCACAGTTGTAGCACTTTAAATTCTTCTTGCTTCTCGACTTTGATCTATCATGTTTGTGACTGATGCTTTGGCCATGTTATGTTGATCTCCCTCTTATCGTTGTCAACGCTTCAGCTTGTTGTAGATTTTCTTGTCTGTCTACCCTGTTCTTACACCGATTTTCTTCTTGTAGAACAGCAGCTGCAACATCATCGAAGACTAGACTGGTGACATTACTGTTTGTCAAGTTGATTATGAACTGATCATACGAATCAGGTAGACTTTGAAGTATAAGTTCAACACGTTCTTGTTCTCCTATTATACATCTTAGGGATGTAAGCTGGGAAAATAAAGTGTTCAGCGTGTTTAAGTTGTCTGTCACTGAAGTAGATTCTGGTATCCGGAGAGTGTACAATTTCCTCTTAAGGAAAATTTTATTGTGCAACGATGTGCCTCGTACAGTTTGGTGAGATGATCTCATATCTCCTTAGTTGTCTTATTCTCCTTAATGTTTGACAATACTTCATCTGCTAATGCTAGATGAAAGTTTGCCATATCATTCCTGTCCATTTCTATCTATTTGTTGTCATTTGTGAAATCTACCGGCCTTTCACTGATATCTGCTAGATAATCGTCTTTCCTCAAGATGGCCTTCATCTTCAATTTCCACAATGAGAAATTTCTCCCATTGAACTTTTCAATATAAAATTTCGTTGTCATAGCTTCTATTACTGATAGCTCCAATTATTTCACTATCATGAATAGTTCTCTGGAACCTTCAAAGAATGGGTAATACCTTCTTATTTTCTTATGTTGGACGATCCACCTTTTAGTGGCAACCAAAAGACAATAAGTAGATATTACACACTCTAATCTGGCTCGGGTACCAATTGTTGCAGAATACGGCTATCAAATAGAGAAAAATAGCAACTGATAATTTGAGAAAATAAAAATGAAGATAAAATAGACACAAATTTTACTTGGAAAATTCCTAAATAATATAGGGTAAAAACCACGGGAAATGGTAGAAGAATTTCACTATAAGAAAATAAGAATTACAACTTCTGTCGATCTACCAAGGAGAAAATAATGATAGTTCTCTCTTGATAAAAAGGAGAAAACAACTCTCAAGAAACTCTCTAAATTCTCTAGTATTGGGAGAAAGCTAGAATGATTTGGGATGGTTTTGAAGCTAAAAAAGCTAGGGTATTTATAGTTGAAGCTTAATGACTAATCTTGTAAATACACTAAAGTATAATGATTAAATTATATTTATACCATTTCTCAAATTCAACAAAAAACAGCTAATTAATTTTCGGTGCCTACCATTGCTGAAAATTTCAATTCTTTTTTTTCAACACAATTCATGAACCATTCTTGACTTCATGCATTTGCACTTTCGGTGCAAGTCAATTTTCAACAGATATGGACCCCGAGGACGACATCGACTGCCCCGAGAGAAAGCGAAAGGAAGGCAATGACATCGGTCTTTTATCGTTCGGTTTGGCCACATACAAATGCATGGAGACGTGTGGGTGATGGGCAATTGCGGGCAAGACCAATAAAGATTGGTGTCGCTTTTGAGCATCGTGGACTCATGGCTAAAGCAACTTAGGGTCGAGCACCACGACTTCAATTACATCACCGACACTCAACGTGGCTAAACAACCTATTATGAATTTGTTTTCTGGTAGTGTTTTGTGAAGTAATAGCGACCTTGAAAGCTTGTGGTCGCCACTTGTTATCGGAAACCATTTCCAAAGGCTAGTGTGAGACCAACCTTTACAAGATTCCAGCATGTGGAATTAGAGTTGTTTTAAGCCAGTTTGATGGCTTTTTTGTAAACAAAAATGGGTTAAGATCTGAGTGGTAAACGTAAATCAGTGAGGCTCTTTTGAAACTTGGTATTCAATTTCATGCAATGTTTCTTTTTCACCATTATAAAGCTTGTAGACACCCGTTTTGTCCAGATTCTACTTTTATTATTATTATTATTATTATTATTATTATTATTATTATTATTATTATTATTATTATTATTATTATTATTTTAACAATTATAATTGCATTTCGTAGGCCCAACCCGAAGCCCAACAAATCCCAGCATACAGGCCCACATTAACAAACCCGGTTCAAGCCAAAAAGGAGACCCGACCCAATTACATCAAAACCCAAAACCCATTAGGATTTCTGATGGTGTCCAGCACCGCCTCCAATGCCAACCGTTGGATCTGGACCCATCCAACGATCTAGATCACCCTGATGGTAGGTTTTCACCCTAATCCAGCACCGCTCAATCTCGTCGACACAATCTGGACCCAAATCAACGGTCTAGATCAGTGGCTATTTAGGGTTTTTAAAACCCTAACCCTAGAGAGCTACTGTCGCGGTCACTGCATATTGTTGTTGTCGTCTCCGACCATCTATAACGTCGCCATCATCCTACAGTGATAAGATATCAACATCAACAGTAAAAAAATGGCTGAAAAAAAATAATAATAAAAGGATATCAACTTGCTAAAAGCAAAATTCTGAGGCAAATCCGACCTGTCACGAGCAAAAGTATGGCACTCATACCCTATGATTCAAGAACCACGCAAATCATCAAAATCTATCAACATTGCAAGCATATAAGAGGGTAGAGACAACATGGAAAAGAGGACGAGTTTTCAAATACAAAAAAATGAGAGAGAACTAGAAGAAAAAAGAGATTCGAGCACACAAAAAAGAGAGAGAAAGCATAAAAAAATATATATAACAAAGAGAATAGAGGACTTACCAGAGACAACGTTCGTCGGAGAGCCTCAAAGGTCACCACATCCTCTTTTTTAGAAAGATAGACCCTAGATCTAGGATTCTATGGTGACTTTTAGACTGAAGGGGGATAGGATTCGGGTTAGTGAGGTTGAGACAAGTGTTTTAGGAAGGTTTTGTTCCCTCTGGCCACCGTGAGGAGCTATGAAACGCCACCAGCGAGCGACGACCCCTCTCTTCCCCGATGAGGGAGTTGACAAAATTTTAGAATTCTCTCTCTTCCCTCTACTGATAAACCGAACAAATGAAGAAATGAAGAAGAGAAGCCCTTTAATTGGGCTTATATACCCTCTGCAAAAGGACTTAGCTTTGATAGGGGTGGGTCTTTATTTTAGCGCATGGGTTATTTTAAAGATAGGTCCTCCGTGATTTGTAACCTTTATATTCCGATCATCAATGAAACTTTTAATCTCTTATGTTTTAATCTCCTATTTTGTTTTACGTTGCAACATCTTCCTCGTTTGCCCATTTATATTTTTATGTCTATATCTAGACTTGGGCCATTGTATTTTAGTTTATCCATGCTTAAACAGCACAAGTTATTATTGTTTCATTTTAGTCACCTTTTTCATGTTGTTGTATATTTTTGCTAATGTTCCTATTTGTGGCATGAAAATTTACTTTTTTATATTTTAATCTTGCATGTTGTTTTGGATTTATTGTTATCCCAATACACTTATTATATAATATTTGTATATTGGCTATAATTTTTATATGTTCACTATTGTGCTTATAGTTGTTGTTATTTTTTTTATATTTTAACCCTTTTTTCTAAGCATGATTAGTTTTGATTTTAACCCATCATATATGTAGATATGTATTTTAGTTCGAATTTGTACCTTAGTTTATTATAAGTTTTCACAACTTACAGTTTCATGTATATATATATATAAATTCAATGAATGTTGTTAGTCACATTTTCACTATAAATGTATTTTATTCGTTATTTTTTAAAGTATGTATTTTATAAGTTTGTTCGATATATTATGGTTCTTTTACATATTTAAATATATATTTGTTCTTAGCTATTAATGTATACTCCTTTATGTATTTTATTCAAAACTTTTCAAGAGCACTCATTTGTAGAATGGGCGTGGAAAGCATTGCATAGTAGAAGTAGTGCGATCTAATACGACATTCGAACGAAATGTGAACTTGAAATAAATCAAATTTATTTTACTAATTAATTTATTTTTATTAGAATTCAAATAATGCAATTTGAAGTTTTCCCATACGTTTCGTGAAGGAAACTTTTGTGCGAACATCTTGTCGAAACTAGGTTGTAGCCTAGAAGAAGAGCTCGTTGTTTATGAAAATCCACCGATGAAAATTGTTCCTCTTCTTAAACTGGATTTCATGGGAGTCTCCTTCCCCAAGAGGTCATAAGATTGCTTAAGTTAGTTATGTTTTCTTCTTTCTTTGTAACAAAAAAATATTTATGAAATTTATTTTGTACGAGTCATGTAATTAAGCTCAAATTAAATATTTGATATCGTCTATGACACTTGGCTTTTATTTTTATATGCATTTATCATTGATTTTGATTCGATCACTCAAATAATAAAAACAATATAATAGTTGTTGAATAATTAGACTTTAATATGAGTGAAGTTGCAAATAATTCGCTTATTCTAATTTGAGTGAAGAGTTGCAATTGATGATTTCATGAATCAATGACAAGCTGAAAAAGATGATGAATAGTGAGAAGTTGAGAGAAAACATCTCAAAGAATAAAATTTAATTCATGTAACTGGTTAGATACTTCTAAAAACTTTAAAATCATTAATGGAATCAAAGGAGGAGGTATAACAAAATGTATATAATATATTTATAATATTTAAAAAAAGATTTTGTCTAACATCCCAAAAACTGGCCTAGTGACTAAAATGATTGAATTGCAAAGTTTGAAAATTGAAAGGGCATAATGGTCATTAGATAAGGAAATAATAAAAAAGTCATTGTTTGGTTTTATATATATCCACGTGGGAAAAGGAAAGTTGGGGAAAAGAAAAATCTGGAGACTTTGGTTCAGCTCTCTTCTTATTCTCTTCTCGTGACTCCATTGGTAAGGTAAGATGATCTCAAGTTAATGTTACCTTTCATTTTTAAGTTGGTTTTGATTCTTGAGATGATAGGAAAGCTTAAGGAAGTTTAAAGAGAAGTAAAAACTAAAAGATTTACAAGTTATAGTATACTGAAAAGGGGTTTTTAAGTGAATTGTTAGGATATAGTTTGTAAATGAATTTAGAAATCATATTTAACTTGTCATCAGTTAGAATAAGAGATTAAAGAGGTTAAATATGATTAATAACAAAGTTGAATATTTGTTAAGATTTTTAGTTTCAAGTGTTCTAATGAGATATTGGATGTTTAGTTGTGTTAAAGTTATATAAGTTGATTTGAGTAAGTATAGTTGAGTTTAAAGGCTTTAAAGAAGAGTAAAGTGAGGAAGTTAGCAAGGTTTTGGTAAATTGTTTGGTTAAATGAGTGTATTCTGGGCAAGGAGTATCGATATTGGATGAACAGTACCGATACTTCAAACCAAAGGTTGTAATATTTGGATTTTTGGTATCGGTACAGGATGAACCGTATCAATACCATAAGTCATAAGTTGAGGAATTATTCATTGAGTATCGATATTGAAGTAGTAGTATCGGTACCAAGGGTATCGATACCGGGATATAAGTATCGGTACCATTTTGAGAGATGAATTCTAGTATGTAAATGAGGTATCGATACTGAAGTACAATATCGATACCACAGTAAGGAAGTATCGTCATTTTACCTTGGGTATCGATACTACTCATATGGAAATTGTGAATTAAGTACTTTGTATCGCTTATGTTATATACGATTGATTAATAGTGATTCAAATTAAGACATTCATATCGATTATATATATCTTGTAGATATCGAACGGAAGCAGGTATTGGATGAGTCAACGAGTAAGGTTGATCAAATAAGAGATAAGAGTTATATGTGTTGATTTGTCTAGTGAGGCCAATGTGAGTGCATATTAATATATATATGGTGTTTATGGAAATAAGACTTGCGATGAGTCTATTTCCAATGTTTTAGTTGCATGATTCTATGAATAAAAGCACATTGTTTAGATGGTTTGTGTGTGTACATAAATACAAACATAGATCTATATATTATATGCATGGTTATCCATGGACTATGTGTTATATGTTATACTATGTGATAATGATCTATGTGGATATATGATAATAAGATATAAGCTATGTGAATATGATATAAGTGAATACATACCTATGTGACAAGCTATGTGAAAATGAACTAAGTGAATATATGAAACTAGGATATAAATGATGTGATATAATATAAATGATTATGTGAAACCGTTAGATAAGTTATATGTCATTGAACTACGAGACTATATGAAAATGGGTACATAAGTATATGCAGAAGTTTATGTGTTAAATGCATCATTATACATATGTTATGTGTTATATGTTATTCTATGTGATATATGATCAATGTGAACATATGAGAATAAGATATAAGCTACTTGGCATGATCTACGTGATTACATGAACATAAGATATAAGCTATGTGACATAATCTACGTGATTACTTGTCTATGTGAAATAAGATATAACAAATAATATAAATAGTAAAACCCATAGTATGTGATGTGAGAGCAGAGGGTATAATTGGCATGCCAGGAGTCGAGGGTTCTACGCGGTCCTTCGGGACAATTCTACGTGGTCCTTCGGGATAATTTTACGTGGTCCTTCGGGACATCTATGTGGTCCTTCGGGATATTCTATGTGGCACTTCGGTGCAATTTCTACGTGGCACTTCGGTGTAATTTATACGAGATGTGGTGACAACATTTGTGCACAACCTCAATGCACTCACATACCTTATGTTCTCAATGATATATATGGGCTATTAAAAGAAAAGATATAAATGAACAGTGAATAATAATGATAATGATAGTTTTGTCGATGATGATGATATGTATAAATATGCATGTATGTTGTTGTTATATGAGATATTCTTTGGTTTCATGATATGAGGTTATGATATATATATATTAAGTGGTTGTAGAGTTTATTTCTCAGTAATGTACCATGGACTAATAAATGAAATAAAATGAATGAACAATGCAACAAGTTATATGTTATTGTTAGTTGAATGCATGATGATATATGTTCTATTTGATAAAGTGGTATGTAGTTACATGTTTCAATATGTCATTTATGAATTTTATGCCTCACTAAGTCCTCAACTTAGCTTATGAGTGTTTCACACGCAAGTTTAAAGAAGCGAGAAGAGCAAAGCTAAGATCAGACAAGACTGCATATCCATAAAATAAGATCATATCAGAAACAATGTATATAGTATGTTATTTTGTTTAATTAAAGTAATTGGCATGAAATTTAAATATTTGAATCATATATGCTCTGATAGGTTTTGAAAAAAACATATGTTTTTATTTAAAACAAATTATTTGGTTTTATTGTAAATGTGAAATTGAATTTTCAGTATCTTGTAAAAGTAAAGGATTTAAAAAGTTAATGTGACACCTGAGATTCGTTTCCGGGTTAGATACAAGTTGGGGGTGTTACATTTAATGGTATCAGAACTATAGTTTAGCCGATTCTTGGCTTAAACCAAAGTTAAGTGGGTTTTAAAAAGTATACATGTCAACACAAAGTGAAAATTTCTTATATGATATTGTAAGGTGTGTGTTGTCTTGTTAAAAGAGTTGAATTGTTGTGTTATATTAGATGTCTGATTATGAGAGCTTCCGAATTGAAGCGGGAGGCGATATACCTGAAGGTAGTAGCAATTCACCTGCCCTGGCCAAGCAGGGTGAAGAGCGAACACTTCAGGGAGTATTTGTATAAGATTAGTGGGTGTTTTCAATATGTTGAACGTTATTCTGACGCGTTTTCAACCTCGTGCTCCTTCAACTCCTAGAATGAATGTAGAGAAAGAGTTAAAAGAGTTAGGAACACCCAAGTTCAAGAATGAAATTGATGAAGGTCCTGTTGTTGCGGACCTTTGGTTAAATGATGTAAAGATATTGTTGGAGGGTCTCCACTATTCTAAAGTGGAGAAGTTAGATGGAGTAGTTTCGTTATTATGCTGACAAGTTAGAGTATAGTGGACAAATGTCATCATGAGAATGTTAAAAGATCAAGTGAGGTGGTCATTATTTTTTTAGAAGAGTTCAAGAGTAAGTACATCGGTGACAAGTTTACAAGAGAAATGAAGCCAGATTTTATGAGTTTGAAACAGGGGAATCGTATAGTGTATGGCTACGAATGCGAGTTCAATAAGTTGAATAAATTTTGCTGCTGAATTAGTTCTGACTGAAAAGGAATCATTTGATTGGTTATTGAGGATTTGCACCCTAAATTAGAAGAGTGTTACTGGTTTCGAATCTGTCCCCTTTTCAAGAAATGGTTCATCGCACTAAAGCTTTAGAGAGAGCTCAGAATGAGAGGTTTGCAAAACAAAAATCTTATATGATTAAGATAATTGGTGCTTAATAGAGTTCAGCACCATCAAAGAAATGCAGAGATTTTGGTTTTCAACTTTAGACTCGGTCTGAATTAGTAGTATCCTCTAATTAGAAGATCAAATCCAATGAGAGCAAGACACACTCAAGTAGTACGGTCTAGTACTGGAAGATTAAATAAGGAGCTAAGAATGGTTAATTGATATGAAGTTAGTTTAAAAATAAACTTGGTGAATTGGATTAAAAGTTTTGTTAGAAATTATGTAAATTGAAGTATAAAAAGTATTTTAAATGGATTAGGTGAGTATTTAAATATGGTATTTGATGAATTAAGTGGAGAAAATATAAGTATAAGAAATGATAAAGAATAAGGTTATGTGTAAGTAGTGTTGACTATCAAAGTTATGAAGAGGTGATAAAGATTGGTAATCAGAGATACGTATAAGTAGATAAGTATAAGTGATATAAAAAGAGTATGGGAGCATGAAGAAAAAGATATGACCTATGTTACAAGGAGATTTTGATTTATGGAGGAATAAATATATAAGTAAATTAAATTATGGATTTTAAAGGATCAAGTATGACAAGGATATATTGAGGTATAGATTATAAGTTTGGTATTGAAGTAGGAAAATTTTTCAATTCTCTGTGGAACGAGAAAGAGTTGTTATGAATTTTGTATCAAAATTTCTTTGGAGATTAAATTGAGATGTTTATAAAGAAAGTGATTAGGTTATCACCCTTTATTTTAACGAGGTAAATATTCCTTGGATAAGTATGTAAGGTTATATGAAAATATTGTTTGATTTCATGAAGTATATGTCTTAAGAATATCTGATGAAGATTTAAGGTTACGTCAATGTTGTTGAGATAATTGAACAAGGTTTCGAGAATTCGAATTAACTGTAACATTTATATCAATGCATAGACCAATAGTTAGTTTAAACATATTATTTAGATTTTAAAAAGGTTTATATAAGGGGTGAGTGTAATAGAGTTTAATAGATTAGAAGAAAAATATCAGGCTAAGTTAACCAAGTGTTACATGGATTGGTTTAAGGTTGTGTTTCTTGGCCATGTAAATGTAGTCAAAGAGATAAAGATTTATTTATATATATATATATATATATATATATATATATATATAAAGAAGCTCTAGATACAGTCAAATGATTATATTTCTCTATGATCAAGTTGTTAAAGATAGGCAAATTACTTTTGAGATGATAAAAGAATATGTGATTGTAATTCGGATAAAGGATACAAGGATAAAGGTTTGGTTTATGTTGCAAAGCAAATAGAGAATGATGAAATAAATAAAATGACTCATGATATTGAGTGGCAATGATTGAGGTAACCGTATTGATAGAACATTATTATTTACATGATGAGTGACATTATATTTATATGGATTTCTAAAGATTAAAAGTAGGTGTAAAATCGAATGAGTGAAAAGATAGTAAATGGATGGAATTCCTTGGAAATTGAAGATAAGTTTATTAATTGCAACCACGAAAGGTTAAAGTAGTGATTGATGTAACAACTGAAAGACATTTACATTTTAAGAGTTCTGAATATGTAATTGTCTTATTAAGATAGATAGTGTTTGGATTGTATAATTAAATGAAAGCCTTTGTTGCTGGAATGATTTAAGGATCTTGAGAGAAAGATGAAAAGTTCTTATGGGTCAAGTATAAAATAGGTAAGAAAAGCGGAAAGCTAAAGATGTAAAACCGAGTGAATGTTATCAAGAAGTTTTGAGTAAAAGAAATGTTGTGCACTATTAAGTTAGTTTTAAATTAAAATAGTGAAAATTTGTACGGGCAGATTTGGATCAAAGAAGTTGAAGAAAAAGTTAAGATTAATTAAGATAATTTTGAAATAGTTGATAATTAACAAAAGTTCTGCACATATTTGAAGAGGAAGAAAATGGAACTTCTAAGTAGGTGATAAAGTATTTCTCAACGTCTTGTTTTCTAAGAATATTCTCTGTATAGTATAGCTCAATCCTAGATTCATTGGACCTTTCGAGATCTTAAAAAGAGGTGGATAAGTGGTATATCAAGGAGTGATATAGTTAGAGTGGAAACGATTAACAATATTTTCATTTTTCGATACTTAAGAGATATTGAATAAATCCTTTGTCATATCATATAATCGGAAGAAATAGAAATTTAATCTGATTTGACATACGAGGAAGAACCGATGTAAAATTTTGACATATTAAGTTAAGTAGTTAAAGAATGTAATGATTTTCATTGGTCAAATTTTGTGGAAGAATTATAAGGTAGTGGAAACGACATGGGAATGTGAATAATATGTGCATAGATAATTTCTCCATCTCTTTGTGCAGTGAAAATTCGAGGACGAATTTTCTTAAGGGGGAGAGAATTGTAACATCCCAAAAACTGGGCTAGTGACTAAAATGATTGAATAGAAAAGTTTGAAAGTTGAAAGGGCATAATGGTCATTAAAAAAAGAAATAATTAAAAAGTCGTTGTTTGGTGTTATATATATCCACGTGGGAAAAGGAAAGTTGGGGAAAAGAAAAATATGGAGACTTTGGTTCAGCTCTCTTCTTCTTCTCTTCCCGTGACTCCATTGGTAAGGTAAGATGATCTCAAGTTAATGTTTCCATTCATTTTTAAGTTGGTTTTGATTCTTGAGATGATAGGAAAGCTTAAGGAAGTTTAAAGAGAAGTAAAAACTAAAAGATTTACAAGTTATAAGATATTGAAAATAAGGGGTTTTTATGTGAATTGTTGGGAGAGAGTTTGTAAATGAATTTAGAAGTCATATTTGACTTGTCATCAGTTAGAATTAGAGGTTAAAGAGGTTAAAGAGGATTAATAACAAAGTTTAATATTTGGTAAGATTTTTAGTTTCAAGTGTTCTAATGAGATATTGGATGTTTAAATGTGTTAAAGTTATATAAGTTGATTTGAGTAAGTATAGTTGAGTTTAAAGGCTTTAAAGAAGAGTAAAGTGAGGAAATTATCAAGGTTTTGGTTTTTGGGTTAAATGAGTGTATTATGGGCCAGGGGTATCGGTACTGGATGAACAGTACCGATACTTCAAAACAAAGGTTGTAATATTTGGATTTTGGGTATCGATACAGGATGAACCGTATCAATACCATAAGTCATAAGTTGAGGAATTATTCATTGAGTATCGATATTGAAGTAGTAGTATCGGTACCAAGGGTATCAATACCAGGATATAAGTATCGATACCATTTTGAGAGATGAATTCCAGTAAGTAAATACTTCAGTATTGATACCACGTAAGGAAGTATCGGCACTGTACCTTGGGTACCGATACTACTCATATGAAAATTATGAATTAAGTACTTTGTATATCTTATGTTATATACGATTGATTAATAGTGATTCGAATTAAGACACTCATATCGATTGTATGTATCATGTAGATATCAAACGGAAGAAAGTATCGGACGAGTTAAAGAGATAAGGTTGATCAAATAAGATATAAGAGTTATATGTGTTGATTTGGCTAGTGAGGCCAAGGTGAGTGCATATTAATATGTATATGGTGTTTATGGAAATAAGACTTGCAATCAGTCTATTTCCAATGTTTTGGTTGCATGATTTGTAACACCCATAACTCGTATAAATATACCTATACAGATTATAGATGTCACTCGAATTTCTAAAAACCATTTTCTAATTCAAAAGTTATTTAAAATTTATTTTCTTAAAATGGTAACTGATATTATAAAAATATCATATCATATAAATTATGTTTCGTTATAACAAATTTAATTAAAAATATTTTTTTATGAATAGTAAAGTGAACAGTCAACATTACATCTTAGGATGTCTTACTGATATAGAAATATATTCTTTGATGCTTGATGTTGCTTTGAACTCTTTATTCCACTACTAGCTTTTTGCCTACACATGAAAAATCATCACACGCTAAGTATAAACTTAGTGAGGAAATTAAAACAATAAACAGTGCAATACAATTCAGGCATGAATTTCAATGTCAATTTCAAAATCCCATAAAATCATGTTACCAACATATCCAATATTTTACCATAATCAAAATAATATAAAATTTCTTACCAAAATACTTACCATTTTATCCCATAAGCTCGTAAGCTTATTTTACCAAGATACTAACCATTATTCCATAAGCTCGTAAGCTTATTTTCATGATTACCATTTATTAACCAATAAACCATAAACCATAGCTCATAGCCCAATATAAAACCCTGAGGACCCTGGGTATTCGAGTAAAATACATGAACCATAGTGCTAAACCCGCACTAAGCTTACGCCATAGTACTAATCCGGACAACACACATAAGGTTGTGCCCACCACCTACACTAAGCTTACGCTATAGTGCTAAGCCGGGCATGATACATAAGGTCGTATCCACCTTTCCCGCAATTAGTGCCCTTACACACTATAGTGCTATTATAAACCTGCAGCTGCTATACTCTATGGCATGCCAACTATACCATGTCCCTCAATGACTTACTTGGGCATATAGTCTATTTTATTTGATCCATCCATGGAAAAGTAAATTATCATAATTTAACATTGGGCAATTCATACCCGAAAACATTATTGGTAAAATATCACATTTTCCATAATCAATGCATTATAATTTCATATTGTGACATATCAATGTCATGTCAATTTATAAAAATATGACATAATATCATGATAATATAAACAAGGTCAACTTATCTCAAGTCTTCCTGATGATATATAAAACATCCATGTATAATGTCATGCATGTATTGCACTCACCTTAACACTTTATATCTTTCAAAATATATGTGCCTCACTATTTTCCACAATAAACCCTTTTCTATTTGACTTACTTCGATCACAAATCAATCACGATCTGAATAAATCACAAATTCATAACGATTACAATGTTAGTATTGCACTAACATAAACACATTCTATATCAATTCCATAATATACTTGAAACTCATTTTCGGCCCAAAATATTTTAACACTTATTAATTCTTTTTAATTTTGGCACCAACTTTTCCAACTTATATAAAATAGTCCTTCACCATTTTACCACTTATAATTTCAATACAAAAATTCCCAAACAACAATTTTCAGCATAGTATATCAATTATATAACACTTGCACAATAACCCATCAATTTTCAAAAGTTTTCGTATTGATCCCCAACTTTTCAAAAATTACAAAATGGTCCTCAAATTTTTCTAAAACTTGTAAAATACTTCCTTCATCATTTCCAACCCTTATATAATTTTTCTCACTCAAACAATCTGTGGCCAAAACTTAAAGAACAAGTTTTAGAAAGATTAAACATATTCTAATCATCATACATGCTTGAATATGAATCTACTACCTCACAAACATCAAGATCCATCATTAATTTCATGATCCCTTATATGAACACAAACTGAAGAATTTGGGATCTTTGAACACCAACAAGATTATTATGCAATATTGGTACCAATTGATAGTGTTTTTCGCGTATAACAATTTCTCTTTTACAGCATACTCAAAATCCTAAGTAAATTGCATGAAAATTGAATTGAAGCTTTATCTCACCTTTGGAGAAACCCACACTGCTTGGAGAAGAAGATGAGCAATTTGGATGAATTGTTGGGTGCATTTCATATTAGTTTACATTAAATTCCACTTAAATGAATAAAATATTCATTTAATTGAGATAAGACCAAATCACCCTTAATGAATCTTCTTATTCACCATAAAACAATGAAAACTCATCCTTATCATCTTCCAAAGTCAAAGATGAATTATTTTGACTTTGATTTACGAAAATTCCCATGAATTTTTCAAAAATTGCATTTTAGTCACTAAATTACATTGTTTCAGTTAAATCTAAAAAATTGCACAATTCCAAACCAAATTCCTCTGATCTAAAATATTAAAATAATATTTTCAACCATTTTATAACATCCTTCAAATTTGTGTAAAATTCTAATTCGATCTGAATTACTGATTCCTTATCGGCTTTAACCCTTTCTAATTTTTCTTTACTAAAATTTCAAATCCAAAAATATGATTTCTATAAAACCTTACTCTCAAGAGTAAACTATCTATTTATGGAATGAAATTCTTTTTAGGAAATTTATCACTTAATTCCCTAAAATTTTTCAAGTTTTATACTTTGACGATCAAACTTTCAAAAGTTACATTTTGGTAACTAACCAAAAATTTGGGGTATTACATGATTCTATGAATAAAAGCATATTGTTTAGATGGTTTGTGTGTGTACATGAATACAAACATATATCTATGTGTTATATGCATGGTTATCCATGGACTATATGTTATATGTTATACTATGTGATCATGATCTATGTGGATATATGATAATAAGGTATAAGCTATGTGAATATGATATAGGTGAATACATGCCTATGTGACAAGCTATGTGAAAATGAACTAAGTGAATATATGAAACTAGGATCTAAATGATGTGATATAATATAAATGATTATGTGAAACCGTGAGATAAGATATATGACATTGAACTACGAGACTATATGAAAGTGTGTACATAAGTATATGCAAAAGTTTATATGTTATATGCATCATTATACATAAGCTATGTGTTATATGTTATTCTATGTGATATATGATCAATGTGAACATATGAGAATAAGATATAAGCTACGTGACATGATCTACGTGATTACATGAACATAAGATATAAGCTATGTGACATAACTACGTGATTACTTGTCTATGTGAAATAAGATATAACAAATAATATAAATAGTAAAACCCATAGTATGTGATATGAGAGCTGAGGGTTCTACACGGTCCTTCGGGACAATTCTACGTGGTCCTTTGGGATTATTTTACGTGGTCCTTTAGGACATCTATATGATCACATTTTATATGGCACTTCGGTGCAATTTCTACGCGGCACTTCGATGCAATTTATATGAGTTGTGGTGACAGCATTTGTGCATAACCTCAATGCACTCACATACCTTAAGTTCTCAATGATATACATGGTTTATTAAAAGAAAAATTATAAACGAACAGTGAATAATAATGATAATGATAGTTGTGTTGATGATGATGATATGTATAAATATGCATATATGTTGTTGTTATATGAGATATTCTATGGTTTCTTGATATGAGGTTATGATATATATATTAAGTGGTTGTAGAGTTTATTTCTCAATAATGTACCATGGACTAATAAATGAAATAAAATGAATGATCAATACAACAAGTTATATGTTATTGCTGGTTGAATGCATGATGATATATGTTTTGTTTGATTAAGTGATGTGTCTGTATGTTGTGAAAATATGTAGTTACATGTTTCAATATGTCATTTATGCATTTTATGCCTCACTAAGTCCTCGACTTAGCGCATGAGTGTTTCACACGCAGGTTTAAAGAAGCAGGAAGAGCAAAGCTAAGATCAGACAAGACTACATCTCCATACAAGAAGATCATATCAGAAACAATGTTTATAGTATGTTATTTTGTTTAATTAAAGTAGTTGGCATGAAATTTAAAGATTTGAATCAGATATGCTCTGATAGGTTTTGTAAAACCATATGTTTTTATTTAATACAAATTATTCGGTTTTGTTTTAAATGTGAAATGGAATTTTCAGTATCTTGTAAAAGTAAAGGATTTGAAAAGTGAATGTGACACCTCGGATTCATATTCGGGTCGGATACAAGTTGGGGGTATTACATTTAATGGTATAAGAGCTATGGTTTAGCCGATTCTAGGCTTAAACTGAAGTTAAGTGTGTTTTAAAAATTATACATGCCAACAAAAGTGAAAAATTTCTGATATGATAGTGTAAGGAGTGTGTTGTCTTGTTAATAGAGTTGAATTGTTGTGTTATATTATATGTGTGACTATGAGAGCTTCCGAAGTGAAGCAGGAGGCGATATACCTGAAGGTAGTAGCAATTCACCTGCCCTGGTCAGGCAAGGTGAAGAGCGAACACTTCAGGGTCATCACTAACCAATACATTGCACTTCCCATCTCTATGCATACGGCTAGGAAGTTCGGACAAAGGAGCTCGCAGATTATTTTCAGCCACAAATAAATAACAAAAACAGTAAACAACTAGCTTCTTTAACGATCTTGGATCACTAACCCAATCACCATTCGAATCTTTCAACATAACAATTTTATTCCTCCTTTTACAGGACAAGGTAGAGAGGTGGAAAAAATGAGAATTGTGATCCCCTAACTGAAGCCATTGAACTCTCGACTTCTGTGCCCCTTAAACAACTCAAGTTGGTGAGAACGGAGATAAGCATGAAGATTCTGCAGCCTCAATATTCTTGCACGTAAATTTTCTTCCGACCGAAAACATTACCAAAAATTTCCCTGTTCCACATAGAAAGAGCTATCGCCAAGGACTTGACATTCGTGACAAAGCCATTATTCAAAGAATTCCAAGAATTACTGATAAACTCACAGATTTTAGCCTTTTTTAACCACATAGCCTGGAACCAGAATGGTTGATTAGCTTTATTCACAATTTAAGGGGGCTAGAGTTGAAGCAGAAGAGGGCAGTGGTCCGAATGTAGTCGAGGAAGGTGAGTAACAACAGCCTCAGGTAAACAAGTACGCCAGGTAGAAGTGGCCATAGCTCGATCTAGACGCGCTTGGATTCGAGCTGGACCTTTCCTCATGTTCCACCAAGTGAGGTGAGGTCCTTGAAACCCTAGGTCCATTAGGTTACAATCTATGATCATGTCTTGAAACAAACGACATCTTAGAGAAGAAGGCAATCTTCCTCCAATCTTCTCTGACGATAAAACAACATCATTAAAGTCTCATACGATCATCCATGGAGTAGAAATAGAACCCACATACTTCACCAAATTGGACCAAAGACATCTGTGAGTCTCCAGGACCGGACTAGCATAGACTATAGACACCAAGAAGGGTGCTTTGTTCTCCAAAATCAACAGCACAGTGAACAATTTGAGGAGACGAGTGAATAATATCGATAGATACAGAATGATCCCAAGCAATCCAAATGCCCCCCGAGAAACCAACCGGGTCAACAATATAAAACTTCAAAAAGGCAAGTTTTCTAATAACTCGATCAGCAGTAGCACCTGAAATTCTTGGTTCCACTATCGCCATAAATTTCGGACAATTAACACGAATAATATCCCTCGCATTGCGGAGAAACTCTTTACTACCAGCACCTCTGCAATTCCATAAAATAATATTCATTAGCAAAAAGATTGGGAGTTTTCAAGTGGAACCAATTCTCCATGAGGAATACCCTCCACCAAAGAATACTCAAAATTTTATGGGTTTGGTCTTGGGTCGTGACCAACTCCATTAGGGGGTTCTATATTCCTTTGATCCACTGCATTCTTGCCCTCGTTAGGAGTTGCTTCACCCATGATTTCATCACCGTCTACAGACAAAACCACAATCCCCTGCTCGTGGTAGTATTTCCATACAAACCACCATTTTTCACGTGATGTTGGTTCCCATGCAGAGAACGTACCTGATGAGGGACAGAAATTGAAGAGCTTTTAATGTGACTTTTTTCCATTCTCGGTGGGACCCTCCCTTTGTCTAGAGGAATATTCTGATTCCTACTGTTATGCACGTGATTTTGATTAGAGCATTTCTCTCCCTCAAAGGTAGAAACATAATCATTAATATTACAGTCTGTCATGATTTCAACCGCTTCCTTCAGGATGCTATTTAAGGGGGAGAATCTTGAACCCCCTTTATCTCTCCCGTGAACTTTTTATTTCCCAAGATTTTCTCCTTGAATTTTGGAGAATTTCTTATTTTTTCGGCGTTGAGCAATCATCCAGGGCCCAAAATCAGTTGGTGAAGATTTTTCGCCATCCATCGGAGCTCCGTCAACTCCATTAACCCCGGTGACATTCGTAACATTATCTTTCTCCACGGTTTCATCTCCTTGAATCTCAGCTTCCTTCAAGCTTTCCACGATTGCAGAACAGTCCTTGCGGTCGAACATGCCACAACTGAAGCAAATCAGGGGTAACCCTTCATATTCAATATGATACCAGACATCATCCACCTCGATTTTTGGCACTAATGGCCGGCCAAATTCAACTTCCACGCAAACACGAACGAATCTTCCTTTGGAGGCATAACTCGTGTTACTGTCAACTTTGAGAGCACGCCCGAGAGAATTCCCCGTTGCAAATAGCATTCATTTGTTATAATACTAAACCGGTAACCCGGGACAGCAAACCCAAACCGCAGTGGAATCCACTGTGTTGTCGATAGGTGAAACTCAGGAAACCATTTGCGGACCGTTAGGTAATGCCCATAGATGATCCAAGGTCCTTCCTCTAAAGCAAATAGGAGTGTTGCGGAAGACGGCTATCGGATAGAGCAAAATCGCAACTGATAATTTAAGAAAATAAAAATAAAGATAAAAGAGACACAAAATTTATGTGGAAAAACCCTAAATAATATAAGGTAAAAACCACAGACAACGGTAGAAAAATTTCACTATGAGAAAATAGGAATTAGAACTTCTCTCGATCTACCAAAGAGAAAACAATGATAATTCTCTCTTGATAAATAGGAGAAAACAACTCTCAATAAACTCTCTAAATTCTCTCTAGTATTGGAAGAAAGCTAGAATGCTTTGGGATGGTTTTGAAGCTAAATGAGCTAAGGTATTTATAGTTGAAGCTTAAGGACTAATTTGTAAATACTCTAAATTACAATGACCAAAATTGAGATTTTACCATTGTTAAAAAATTCAACAATTGTTGCATCCATCTAATTCCACCGAAAGCCACCGAATTAGCCATGTGCAAAGCCACCAAAATTGACTTTCAACAACCTCCCACTTGAAGATTTGATTGGAACAATCATATCTTCACACCATTCTTTCTACCTTGTACCTTCATGTTGCTTACGTTTCTGACAGACCACAAGAGGATCGACACCAGGTAAATTTATCAGCATTGATCTCCTTCGTCATGAAATCTGCTATGTTGTCTTTGGTATGATCTTCTACATATCTACCGTCCCTTCTTCCACCTTTTCACGAATGAAATGGTATTGAACTCGTATGTGCTTTGTCCTTGAATGAAATGTTGGATTCCTTGGTAAATGCAAGGCGCTTTGACTGTCACAAAACAGAGAGGCATACTCTTGATTGTGTCCAAGCTCCTCCAATAGCATCTTCAACCAAATTGCTTCTTTACTGGCTTGTGTAGCTGCTACATATTCTGCTTCTGTTGTGGATGTAGCCACAACTGACTGTAATTTTGAAACCAAACTTACAGCTCCACCAGCAATTTTAAACACATATCCTGTAGTAGATTTGCTTTTATCCAAATCCCTTGCATAGTCAGAATCAACATACCCATTGATAAGTAAATTTGATCCTCCGTAACATAATGCAACATTTGAGGTCCTTTGATTTATCTCATGATCCTCTTTATTGTATTCCAATGCTCTTTGCCTGGATTCGTCATGTACCGACTAACCATTTCCACTGCTTGTGCAATGTCTGGTCTTGTGCATATCATAGCGAACATTAAACTTCCCACTGCTGATTCATACGGTACTTGAGATATCTTCATCATCTCTTCTTCACTGCTAGGACTCATACTGGAGGATAATTTGAAGTTAATAGGAAGAGGGGTAGAAATTGGCTTACAATCTTGCATGCTCAATCGTGACAAGATCTTTTTCAAATAATTTTTTTGTGAAAGCCAAATCTTCCTATTACTTCTGTTGTAATACCCCAATTTAAGAGCTAAATTTAAGAAATTATAAAGTGGTGAATTTAATTTGTATTTTTGGAAGAAAGCGGGGATTAAATTGTAAAATTTCAAAGTTGGCAGATCGTTTTATAAAGTGCAGGAAATTCAGTGGTTAAACCCATGATTTAACCATTTTTTATATATGTTGAATTATATAACTCTCCCCCGTGCGCAGCTCAGCAGAAAATTTCTAGATTTTCCTCTCCAACTACCCTCCTTTCAACTCTGATCTACTCGCCGTCCAACATCCGATCGACGAGCCGAAACCACCATCGTGTTCGTTGTCAACCAAGGAACAAAACCCCTCAAATCTTTCGTCGTGAATCATCACCGTTCGTCATTAATTTCAGTCGGAAGTATCGTCGGTAATAACTCGATTTTAGTTGGTTTTTCATCGATTCACGACGATCGGGTCATCCGTTTACGACACCTCCCGCACCATCGTGTTCGTTGCATTGTTCCGAGTCCGCCGGTGTCATCCTTGGTCTCCGTCGACGGCGGCGCGTGAGAAGGTGAAGCGGTCAAAATAATTTTTAAGAATTTTCCGTGATTTTTAGGCAGCCGGAAGGGGCCCCACGCGCTGCCATAGCGCGTGGGGATGGTCCAAATGACTGGTTTGACCGGTTTTGGTGCATAGTTGACCGGTTTGACCGGTCATAACCCAACCCAACCCGTTTACGCGACCTGTTGACCCGACCCGTTGACCCGACCCGTTGACCGTTGGCCCGTTGACTGTTGAATGGCGTTGACCACCGTTGACCAAAACTTTGACCGGCTTTGACCGGGAATTAAATGACCTTTGACTTCGACCGAGTATACCTATCCTGGCATTTTTCGACATTCCAAATCTGATTCCGCTGTCCGTTTTTCGAAATTCGAACCCGTAGGCCTCGAAATTGCTTATCAAACCCGTTTACTTTGATTTTGACCGAAAATTCCAAATTTTCGAAAAGTCATATTTTATGCTTTCGACGTCCTGAATCCGAATCCGATGTCCATTTCACCAAATTCGAACCCGGTAAGCTGTTTTTCACTGATTTATCACCCGATTCGATCCGTTTATCGCAATTAAGCTCCGTTTTTTATATAATTTATGTTTATATATATCTGAGGAATTATTGGAAGTTGAATTGAAGATCAAAGGTGTTCGAATGGAATTTTTATGGTCGATCAGTATTGCACGAAAATCGAGGTAATACTTTACTACCTCTTTATGCTTTATGGAACATGTTTATATTGATAAATGCATGAACAAGATAATGTTGGTCACTTTGGTGGAGTTGAATAATTTATACACTCGATATGATGTGATAGAAATTTTGTAACTAATTACGGATCGAATGACTAATATAAGAAATTGAGGAATTGTTAGATTAAATTACAAGGTTGTGATTAGTGATAAAGAAATCAGCCTTGTATCTGCAACTTATAATTTATTTCATCAAAGGTTAAATGTTAAAGGTACTTGGATGAGAAATTATAAGAATACTCTGGTAGGGTAAAATTATGAAAATACCCTTATGTTATAAAAAGACAAGATTTGAATATGGGAGTTAGATAAGAGGATTTTACAGACATATTGATTTGATAAAAATATTGATGTGCATAAGAAATGTTAGTTTTATTTGGAAATTATGGATAACCGATTTTAATCCTATGAGAGTTTGTGAAGGATACTAGAAGTTTGTTAAGAGAACCGTTTCAAGATCAGAGAGTGTTCAAGAAAGCAATTAATCATAGGAACTCTAAATTATATTATTTTCGTTAAGAGCTAATATCGAAATTATCTGGTTAATAAAATACGGAAATGTCCTTAAGAGGTAGAATAGCCTGAGTTGACTCTGAATGAGAAAATACTTAGAGGATTCGTACTTAACTCGATTAAGTATGGATTTGATTGTTAAAATCCTGACTTAGTGCAATAAAATTCCCGATGTTCCGTTTGTAAAATCTGAGAAGGCACTTGACCCAGAAATATCCGAGTTATGAGTAAATACCTGAAGAACAATTTGTCGGGGGTGTTCTGTTGTCAGAATTGTTCGAAAGGACTGAAATAAATGATAAGATTGAATTTCATAGTAAGATCAGACGGAAGGAAATGATTAAAGTACACTGAATATGTACAATGACCAAAATACCCTTGTAAGGGAAATAACCCAAGAATATCACCAAGCTCAGGAATGATTGGATATCCTCGAGCTCTGAAATAAATGGAATAAAACTGAACACCAAAATTACCAAAATAACCTTATGGCCTAAACTAAGTGAATGCCTTGGATTAATTAAGGAATCCAAATAAGCATAGGTATTGGACTACCTTTAAAAGTTATGGAACATAACTTAAGTGAGCCGATCAACCTTAATAATATGTCAGTACCTGAACGACATAGATATTACTTGAATGCATGTTCGTCTACTCAAGTTTAGCTCAATGATAATTTTGGAAGTATTCAGCTCAGCTCAACTCTAAATCGCATTCAGTACTAAGAATTGGACATTTGTTCGACAAATCAACCACGAAGACCAACTTGAATGGAACAAAAATACAACATGTATCTGAAATTTAGGAACGTTTGAATTACTCTGGAAAATCCCGAAGTAATTGGAATAGACATGACTGCTAAATGAACTAGGTAACTTCAATGATTGAGGATTTAGTAAGTGATTTGGATAAGTCTGGAAACTCTGATGAGTTTACATAGTGTATAATTACAATGGGTTATGAACAAATTAATCAAGTACGTCAGTATTACATGATATTGTGGAAGCATGGAAATGAAATTAAGAGCATTGGAATATTTTTTTTTTAGTCTCCTTAAGATCTGTTCAGTGATGACTCAGAAGATGATCTATGGATAATAATATTTGGTATTAAAGAGTAAATACCATGGAAGGTTAATGAATTGACAAGTTGATAAGTATTGTTTCTGGGAGCTATTCATTTGGAGTTATTCGATAAATTGATTAATCGACATAGATTGTAAATATCCTGAACCTTCAATTCTTCCTTATCAGCTCAAGTCTCATTCTGAATAACTGATGATTTCATCAGTTATTGATCTCTTCCAACAGTGACTTTAAATTCCAACATTATATCGACATACTGAAGATATGTGCTTTTCTGTTTGATAAGATTATCAAGTACCTCTGAATAATATCTGTAAACTCTGGTGTATTCCCTAATTATATAAATATTTTATCTGATTTCCGACTTGAATTCTGTTCTGATACATTACCTGAATTCTGTTCTGATTTCTGATGTGGATTTTGTTCTGATATCTGATCTGAATTCTGTTTTGATTTTTGATATCTCCATTTACCGAAGGAGAAATGTTTTATCTGGGGGGTTTATTATTGGAGGAAGATTATCTGCAGGCTTCTCGGCTTTGTGCTCAGGGCCTTACTGTTACTGGTTGTGCGGGGTGTATGGTTCCGGGGAACCTACACAAACAGATTGTGAAAGGATGGGGGTGTATATATATATGTTTTAAAATAAAAATATGTATCTTTTTACTGGTTTTATGGGAACACACTAGATTACCTATTCTGATCTTCTGAAATCAATAATTCGAAATATTTATCTGAACTGAAAGCTTATTGTCCGTTACCCCGAAATATCAGTAGGATCTCTGCTCAGGATAAAAATCTGTAAATGTTTGGAAACAATAAGGAAATATATATTTATCTGTATATGCACGTTCATCAGCATCATCTGGTAGTTCTGTATTACTGAGCTTTCCAAAGCTCACTCTATTACTCACCTTTTCAGGTTAATAGAATTGTACCAGTGCATTTATCGACTTCAATAAGGGAATTTTTTCGGCGTTGTTACAGAGTATGGTACATGTGATTAGGGGGCATGTAATTGTATTTTGATTTATATACGAGTCTGGAAATCTGTTTTATTTATAAATAGTGATAACTGATTTTATAAGTTACACATTTCAATAAAAGTTTTAAATTTTCCGCTATTTTTACAGTGGGTCGCTCCGGTGGCCCTAATGTGACACCCCGGATCAGATCGGGTTACCCGCATCGGTCTGGGGGGTTACATTTAGTGGTATCAGAGCTATGATTTGAGTTAAAATTTTTAAGTTAGACCGGCCGGTCGAATGTCAAAATATGTCTTATCAGTATATGCCCCTAGACTGTAATCGTACCTCTCTAAGCCGGAACTCCAGGGTTGAGTCCATATCTGTAACGAGTAAACCGAAGTTTCTATCCGTTAAGGCTATACTTGTACAAAAAGGAATACCAGTAACATCTGTTTAAATGTTGTGAAGTACCTCACGAACCATGTGAGAGTTATTTATCTGAAAAATTCTGACTCAACTCTAGAAATGAAATTGGAATATGCTATTGCTCTATGAGCCTATTCTCATGACAAAGCCTGAATTGATTACTCAAGGAAATTTTCGTTCGGATTCTCTTATTGAAATGAGAAAAAGTTTTGATAAGAAGGTATACTCAATTGGTTAAAGATTAGTGAAGGATTCATATTTCTATAAGAGCTACATGAAAGATATGGAAAAAAAAAACTGATGGAAGTTTCATTTTTGCAATAATGTGACATGAATGAATTTCGAGGACGAAATTCTTTTAAAGAGGGGAGAATTGTAACACCCCAATTTAAGGGCTAAATTTAAGAAATTATAAAGTGGTGAATTTAATTTGTATTTTTGGAAGAAAGCGGGGATTAAATTGTAAAATTTCAAAGTTAGCTGACCATTTTATAAAGTGCAGGAAATTCAATGGCTAAACCCATGATTTAACCATTTTTTTATATATGTTGAATTATATAACTCTCCCCCGTGCGCAGCTCAGTAGAAAATTTCCAGATTTTCCTCTCCAACTACCCTCCTTTCAACTCCGATCTACTCGCCGTCCGACCTCCGATCGACGAGCCGAAACCACCATCGTGTTCGTTGTCAACCAAGGAACAAAACCCCTCAAACCTTTCGTCGTGAATCATCGCCGTTCGTCGTTAATTTCAGTCGGAAGTATCGTCGGTAATAACTCGATTTTAGTTGGTTTTTCATCGATTCACGATGATCAGGTCATCCGTTTACGACACCTCCCGCACCATCGTGTTCGTTGCATCGTTCCGAGTCCGCCGGTGTCATCCTTGGTCTCCGTCGACGACAGCGCATGAGGAGGTGAAGCGGTCAAAGTTTCCAATTTGTTAAAATCGAGCTCTCCGCCGTTCAAAATTGTGAACCGAGCTTTGTAAGTACTTGAAATCGCTCAAAATAATTTTTAAGAATTTTTCCGTGATTTTTAGGCAGTCGGAAGGGGCCCCACGCGCCACCACTGCGCGTGGGGATGGTCCAAATAACCGGTTTGACCGGTTTTAGTGCATAGTTGACCGGTTTGACCGGTCATAACCCGACCCGACCCGTTTACCCGACCTGTTGACCCGACCCGTTGACCGTTGACCCGTTGACCATCGTTGACCAAAACTTTGACCGGCTTTGACCGGGCATTAAACGACCTTTGACTTCATCCGAGTATACTTATCCTAACATTTTTCAATGTTCCAAATCCGATTCCGCTGTCTGTTTTTTTTAAATTTGAACCCGAAGGCCTTGAAATTGCCGGTCAAACCCGTTGACTTTGATTTTGACCGAAAATTCCAAATTTTCGAAAAGTCATATTTTATGCTTTCGACGTCCTGAATCCGAATCCGATGTTCGTTTCGCCAAATTCGAATCCGGTAAGCTGTTTTTCATTGATTTATCACCCGATTTGATCTGTTTATCGTAATTAAGCTCCGTTTTTTATATAATTTATGTTGATATGTATATAAGGAATTATTGGAAGTTGAATTGAAGATCAAAGGTGTTCGAATGGAATTTTTATGGTCGATCAGTATTGCACGAAAATCGAGGTAATACTTTACTACCTCTTTATGCTTTATGGAACATGTTTATATTGATAAATACATGAACAAGATAATGTTGGTCACTTTGGTGGAGTTGATTAATTTATACACTCGATATGATGTGATAGAAATTCTGTAACTAATTACGGATCGAATGACTAATATAAGAAATTGAGGAATTGTTAGATTAAATTACAAGGTTGTGATTAGTGATAAAGAAATCAGCCCTGTATCTGCAACTTATAATTTATTTCATCAGAGGTTAAATGTTAAAGGTACTTGGATGAGAAATTATGAGAATACTCCGGTAGGGTAAAATTACGAAAATACCCTTATGTTATAAAAAGACAAGATTTGAATATGGGAGTTAGATAAGAGGATTTTACAGACATATTGATCTGATAAAAATATTGATTTGCATAAGAAATGTTAGGTTTATTTGGAAATTATGGATAACCGGTTTTAATCCTATGAGAGCTTGTGAAGGATACTAAAAGTTTGTTAAGAGAACCGTTTCAAGATCAGAGAGTGTTCAAGAAAGCAATTAATCATAGGATCTCTAAATTATATTATTTTCGTTAAGAGCTAATATCGAAATTATCTGGTTAATAAATTACGAAAATGCCCTTAAGAGGTAGAATAGCCTGAGTTGACTCTGAATGAGAAAATACTTAGAGGATTCGTACTTAACTCGATTAAGTACGGATTTGATTGTTAAAATCCTGACTTAGTGTAGAAAAATTCCCGATGTTCCGTTTGTAAAATCTGAGAATGCACTTGACCCGGAAATATCCGAGTTATGAGTAAATACCTGAATATCAATTTGTCGGGGGTGTTCTGTTGTCATAATTATTCGAAAGGACTGAAATAAATGATAAGATTGAATTTAATAGTAAGATCAGATGGAAGGAAATGATTAAAGTACACTGAATCTGTACAATGACCAAATACCCCTGTAATGGAAATGACCCAAGAATATCACCAAGCTCAGGAATGATTGGATATCCTCGAGCTCTGAAATAAATGGAATAAAACTGAACACCAAAATTACCAAAATAATCTTATGGCCTAAACTAAGTGAATGCCTTGGATTAATTAAGGAATCCAAATAAGCATAGGTATTGGACTACCTTTAAAAGTTATGGAACATAACTTAAGTGAGCCGATCAACCTTAATAATATGTTAGTACCTGAACGACATAAATATTACTTGAATACATGTTCGTCTACTCAAGTTTAGCTCAATGATAATTTTGGAAGTATTCAGCTCAGCTCAACTCTAGATCGCTTTCAGTACTAAGAATTGGACATTTGTTCGACAAATCAACCACGAAGACCAAATTGAATGGAACAAAAATACAACATGTATCTGAAATTCAGGAACGTTTGAGTTACTCTGGAAAATCCCGAAGTAATTGGAATAGACATGACTGCTAAATGAACTAGGTAACTTCAATGATTGAGGATTTAGTAAGTGATTTGGATAAGTCTGGAAACTCTGATGAGTTTACATAGTGTATAATTACAATGGGTTATGAACAAATTAATCAAGTACGCCAGTATTACATGATATTGTGGAAGCATGGAAATGAAATTAAGAGCATTGGAATATTTTTTTTAGTCTCCTTAAGATCTGTTCAGTGATGACTCAGAAGATGATCTATGGATAATAATATTTGGTATTAAAGAGTAAATACCATGGAAGGTTAATGAATTGACAAGTTGATAAGTATTGTTTCTGGGAGCTATTCATTTGGAGTTATTCGATAAATTGATTAATCAACATAGATTGTAAATGTCCCGAACCTTCAATTCTTCCTTATCAGCTCAAGTCTTATTCTGAATAACTGATGATTTCGTCAGTTATTGATCTCTTCCAACAGTGACTTTAAATTCCAACTTTCTATCGACATACTGAAGATATGTTTTTTTCTGTTTGATAAGATTATCCAGTACCTCTGAATAATATCTGTAAACTCTGGTGTGTTCCCTAATTATATAAATATTTTATCTGATTTCCGACTTGAATTCTGTTATGATACATTACCTGAATTTTGTTCTGATCTCTGATGTGGATTCTGTTCTGATATTTGATCTGAATTCTGTTTTGATTTCTGATATCTCCGTTTACCGACGGAGAAATGTTTTATCTAGGGGGTTTATTGTTGGAGGAAGAATATCTGCAGGCTTCTCGGCTGTGTGCTCAGGGCCTTACTGTTACTGGTTGTGCGGGGTGTATGGTTCCGGGGAACCTACACAAACAGATTGTGAAAGGATGGGGGTGTATATATATATGTTTAAAAAAAATATATGTATCTTTTTACTGGTTTTATGGGAACACACTAGATTACCTATTCTGATCTTCTGAAATCAGTAATTCGAAATATTTATCTGAATTGAAAGCTTATTGTCCGTTACCCCGAAATATCAGTAAGATCTCTGCTCAGGATAAAAATCTGTAAATGTTCGGAAAAAATAAGGAAATATATATTTATCTGTATCTGCACATTCATCAGCATCATCTGGTAGTTTTGTATTATTGAGCTTTCCAAGCTCACTCTATTACTCACCTTTTCAGGTTAAAAGAATTGTACCAGTTCATTTATCAACTTCAGTAAGGGAGTTCTTTCGGCGTTGTTGCAGAGTATGGTACATGTGATTAGGGGGCATGTAATTGTATTTTGGTTTATATACGAGTCTGGAAATCTATTTTATTATTAAATAGTGATAACTGATTTTATAAGTTACACATTTCAATAAAAGTTTTAAATTTTCCGCTATTTTTACAGTGGGTCGCTCCGGTGGCCCTAATGTGACACCCCAGATCGGATCGGGTTACCCGCATCGGTCTGGGGGCTTACATCTGTCTCGGTGAATTTCCATCCCTAGAATCTTGTTTGTTGATCCCAAGTCCTTCATTTCAAATTCCCTAGCCAGTTGTGCCTTCAATTCTTCAATATGATCTTTGTTGGGTCCTGAACTAACATATCATCCACATACAACAGCAATATAACAAAATCGTTATCACCAGACCTCTTGAAATAAGCACAAGGGTCTGTATTAAGTCTGTTGTATCCAAGGCACATAATGAAGGAATCAAATCTCTTATACCAACACCTCGGCGCCTGCTTTAGACCATACAGAGATTTGTTCAACCAGCAAACCAAGTTCTTCTTTTCTTTTTCTTCAAAACCTTCAGGCTGGAGCATGTAAATCTCTTCTTCAAGATTTACATGAAGAAAAACTGTTTTAACATCTAGCTGCTCTAGATGTAAATTCAATGTAGCACACATTGCCAAAACTACTCGAACTGTTGTTAGTCGAACCACAGGAGAAAATATTTCATTGAAATCAATACCATCTTTTTGAGCATATCCTTTGACCACCAATCTTGCACGATACCTCTCAACTTGATCGTCGCCATTTCGCTTGATTTTGAAGACCCATTTGTTACCAATTGGCTTCCTTCATTGTGGTAGTGGCACAAGGTCCCATGTATTATTTTTATTAAGGGCTTCGATTTCTTCTTGCATCGTCATCATCCACAGTGAAGCATCTGAGTTGTTTATTGCCTCCTGGTATGTTGATGGCTCACCGTCCTCTGTTAAAAGGCAGTATGCAATATTACCTTCTATAACATAATTTGAGTGCCAATTGGGACGTCTTCTCACACGATCTGATTGATGAGTTGTTGGAGCTTCATAACTCTCTGGTTCTTGTTCATAATGTGTTGGTTCTGTTTCAAAAGAATCTCCTTGTTCAAACTCCTTTTCCACATGTATTTGTGTAGTCCCTAACTTTTCAACGCTATCATCTTCTTCTTTTCTTTGTAGTTTATCTTCTACAAAGATAACATTCCTGCTGATGATCATTTTGCGGGCAGTGGGATCCCGTAAGCGATACCCCTTTACACCATCAGCATACCCCAAGAATTTGTATTTCCTGGATTTTGGATCCAGCTTTGAAATTTCTTAGGAGTTGTACATCACGTATACAATACTTCCAAATACATGGAGGTTTGAATAATCAGTTGGTTTACCAGTCCACATCTCCATTGGTGTCTTCAGCTCTATTGCAGTTGATGGAGCTCGATTCACCAAATAATAGGCAGTATTGACTACTTCTGCCCAGAATGATTTTTCTAGGCCTGCATCCCTCAACATTGCTCTTGTTCTTTCTAACAAGGTTCTGTTCATCCGTTCTGCCACTCCATTTTGTTGAGGAGTCTTCGCCACTGTGAACTGTCTTTTGATGCATTTTTTCCAGCAAAAGCCATCAAATTCTTCGTTTGTGCATTCTCCTCCATTATATGTTCTGAAACACTTTATCTTATTTCCATAATCAAGTTCCACCCGCGCTTTGAAGTTTTTGAAAGTTGAAAACACATCTGACTTCTTCTTAATAGGGTACACCCAACATCTCCTATAGTAGTCATCAATAAATGAGACAAAGTATTTTGCTCCGCCTAGGGATGTAACCGGTGCTTTCCATACGTCAGAGTGAACCAATTCTAGAACACTTTTGCCTCTAGAATTTGACGTGTTGAATTTCAACCAGTGCTGCTTACTTGTTATGCAATGCTCACACAAGGTAAGTGATACCTTTGTTAAGCCTGAAAATAGCTTTTTCTCCACAAGGACTTTCATTCCTTGTTCTGACATGTGTCCAAGTTTCTGATGCCATAGCATTGCCGAATCTGAACTACATGAGGCAACAAAGGCTTCTGCTTCTAGCAAAGTCTTTCCCTTCAGCATGTACGAGTTTGTTGCTATCTTTTTGCCTTTCAGCACCACAAGCGCTCCACGAAACACCTTCATGATTCCTTTCCGTGTTTTAATCTTGCTTGCATTTTTATACAACAATCCGTATGATAATAAATTTTTTTCAGACCTTTCACGTGCCGCACATCTCGAACAACTTTAATTGTTCCATCATACATCTTCAATTTGATGGTTCCCACGCCATCGATCTCTAAGGCATGATCATTGCAACTATACACAGATCCTCCTGAGATAGGTTCATAATGATGGAACCATTCTCTTCTTGAGGTCATGTGATATATCGCTCCCGAATTAATGAGCCATATATCTACAAATCTTTTTCTACCTTCCACGGTGGTTGACGCTTCACAGCATAGAGCATCTCCATCATTTGAAGTGTTAGCGGTATTGCCTTGTGGATTGGAGTTTTTATTTAGACTCCAACAATCCGTCTTCAAGTGACCCTTCTTACCACAGTTGTAGCACTTTAAATTATTCTTGCTCATCGACTTCGATCTACCATGTTTATGACTACTGCTTTGGTCACGTTCTGTTGATCTCCCTCTCATTGTTGTCAATGCTTCTGCTTGTTGCAGATTTACTTGTATGTCTTCCTTGTTCTTGCGTCGATTTTCTTCTTGTAGAACAGCAGCTGCAATGTCATCGAATACTAGATTGGTGACATTACTGTTTGTCAAGTTGATGATGAGTTGATCATACAAATCAGGTAGACTTTGAAGTAGAAGTTCAGCACGTTCTTGTTCTCCTATTGTACATCTTAAGGATGTAAGCTGAGAAAATAATGTGTTCAATGTGTTTAAGTGCTCCGTCACTGAAGTAGATTATGGCATACGGAGAGTGTACAATTTTCTCTTAAGGAAAATTTTATTATGCAACGATGTGGCCTCGTATAATTTGGTGAGATGATCCCATATCTCCTTAGCTGTCTTCTTCTCCTCGATGCTTGACAATATTTCATCTGCTAATGCTAGATGAAAGTTTGACATAGCATTCCCGTCCATTTTGATCCATTTGTTGTCATCTGTGAAATCCACCGGTCTTTCACTGATAGCTGCTAGAAAACCGTCTTTCCTCAGGATGGCCTTCATCTTCAATTTCCACAATGAGAAATTTCTCCCATTGAATTTTTCAATATCAAATTTCGTTTCCATAGCTTCTATTACGGATAGCTCCCACTATTTCACTATCGTGAATAGTTCTCTGGAACCTTCAAAGAATGAGTAATAACTTCTTACTTTCATATGTTGGAGGATCCACCTTTTGGTGGCAACCACAAAGACAATAAGCAGATATTACACACTCAAATCTTGCTCGGATACCAATTGTTGCGGAAGACGGCTATCGGATAGAGCAAAATCGCAACTGATAATTTGAGAAAATAAAAATGAAGATAAAAGAGTTACAAAATTTACGTGGAAAACCCCTAAATAATATATGGTAAAAATCACGGAAAACGGTAGAAAAATTTCACTATGAGAAAATAGGAATTACAACTTCTCTCGATCTACCAAGGAGAAAACAATGATAATTCTCTCTTGATTAATAGGAGAAAACAACTCTCAAGAAACTCTCTAAATTCTCTCTAGTATTGGAAGAAAGCTAGAATGCTTTGGGATGGTTTTGAAGCTAAATGAGCTAGAGTATTTATAGTTGAAGCTTAACGATTAATTTGTAAATACCCTAAATTATAATGACTAAAATTGAGATTTTACCATTGTTGAAAAATTCATCAATTGCTGCATCCATTTAATTCCACCGAAAGCCATCGAATTAGCCATGTGCAAAGCCACCAAAATTGACTTTCAACAAGGAGATCATCTAAAGATGAAAACTTCTCCAAGTAATAGCCTTCTCCCACGTCGATTAATTCATACTCCGCCTTGGGCTCCCACATTTTCCTAATTCTTTCATCCAATGTACGAAATCCAATCGATCTTCCCAGAAGTTTAAGGATTAAACAATTCGACCAGCGGATGTTTCGGCTAGACCGAAACTTATCGGATGTACGCAATGCCGGCCTATTGTCTTTGGTACTGACAGATATCAACCCCTCTTTCTGTCCAATAGGACCAAATTCATCCGATTCCTGGAAACCATAGATCAGGCTCTTGCCCAAGAGCATATTTCCGTAAGAAACTTTCTCCCATCCAGCTTCGCTATCCATCATCCTCGCCGACGTTCCACTGTCTGATCCGTGAAGGGTCGTGCATCATCTACCATCACCAAATCCTCGTGGCTTCGAGAATCAATACCGGATGCTTTAATTTTCTTCTTACTCTTCATCAGCAGATCGCGTTCTTGGTTTGATTGGTCAGAGCGTTCAGAGTTCTCCATAAAAACAAAGTTTTTTTATTTTAAATGAAATTTTAATTTTATATAAAAAAATATTCTCGAAACATGTGAGTGGACTGAAATTATTTCGAAGTAAGTGGGATACATTTTCTTTGTCGACGTCAGAAGAGATGTAAAGATTTAATGCACTTTATATCGAAGCTTTAATGTTAGGACGCTTATGGCTATGGGGGTCTGAAATTCATCATCAAACTCTACACTGAAAATACATAAATGGGTTTAGTTTATTTATTTTTATCAGTACGAAATGATTGTATAATAGTATTTAATCAAAATATTTTTAATCATTTGATAATAAACCTTTAAACATTATTATATCTTTCGTGTTCATATTTGAGACCTTTAAAAATAACAATCACCTCTTAATTAATCATTGAAATCGATTGATTCGTACATACCTATTATTTTTTTTAAACAACATGCATATTAATTTTAAATCTCAAATAATGTTTACTTCATATTATTGATCTCATGTTACCATATGTTACATTAATAAACAATTTTAATTTCAAAATATTTTAAAAATTAAAAAAAAAAAGTATAACGTACACATCAATTATCATATAAGAGCCATATCAATAACGTTAATCATTTAATATTTTAACTATCAATTTTCTAAAAAATAACATTCATCTCTTTTTAATTAAATGTCAAATTTAGTTTAAATAATCAAGTGTTAAATTAATCAAATATGTAATTTCAAAGATCAAATATATCGGTATACTTTGAAATTCACTACACCAAAACAGATTTTAGCGACGTTTTTTTAGTCCTGTAGCGGCATTTTTAAGCGTCACTAAAAGCACTTCAGCGATTGGAAAACGCCGCAAGAAGCGTCGGCCATACCAACGCTGCTAAAGTTAGCGGCGTTTGTGTTTGGTCGATGATGGTTTTACGTGTTAATGTTATTTTGCTTTGATGGTTCTCTTGATGATGTTGGGTTTTCTGGTCGGTGTTCATGTTCGTCCATGGTCACTATGGTGGTGGGGTATTTATACCCACCACCGACCGTTTGTTACTTCCAAAATACGGGGCTCGTAATTGGCAGGGGATTTCGGGATGGGTCAGTCCCGATTTCCCCGGCCGAAAATCTCGCGTCGTTGTGCAGGTCCCTTGACTGTCGTTGGTGGCATTCAAGCTTCTGGAACTTTCTTCTTCTCTCCCATACGGCGTTGGTTCCAAACGTAAAAACCCTAACTATCTTTGTGCTGGTTCAGGCCCAACTGTTGGACTGCTGCTGGACCATTTGGACCATGACTTTGGACCCTGAAACAAAAAAACAAAAAGAAAGAAATAAATAAATAATGAATAAATAGTAAAGATAATAATAATAAAATAATATATTATATATAAAAATATTTTCAAAAAACATATAATATATAAATTTTCAAAATGGTTTTTTTAAAAACTATATATTATACGTATTTTCAAAAATGTTTTAAAAAACTATATAATATATATATGTTTTCAAAAATGTTTTCAAAAACCATATATTATATATATTTTCAAAATGTTTTTTTAAACCATATAATATATATAAATGTTTTCAAAATGTTTTCAAAACTATATATTATATAAATTTTCAAAAATGTTTTCAAAACTATATATTATATATGTTTTCAAAATGATTTGAAAAACTATATATTATATATATTTTCTAAAATGTTTTAAAAACTATATATTATATAGTTTTTAAAAATGTTTCAAAAACTATATATTATATACATTTTCAAAAATTATTTTTTCAAAGACCGTTTGCAAACTATATAATATATAAAAATATTCGAATAAAAAAAGACTGGACAAAAATTAGTGTCTACAGCTGCCCTTCTTTGTCCTTTTTCGTGGAACGAAAAATAGGACAAAGATAAAAAGACACAAATTTTCGTTCGGTGGAGTCGAAGAATAACTCCCTGTCGAATTGGGTTGCAGATGGCTCCTCCGTCGCGAAGTCGAGTCCACCTTGAGATGATATGGAATTGACACCGTAGTTCGGAATCTGAATAAGAATGTGGCTTCTTATTGTCCTTCGGTCTTCTTCTCGGTTTAAAAACATTGGTTAAAAATTCGAATAGAAAGTAGTTCCTTGACTCCACCATGTGGTTGATAAGCCTTCGAGCTGAATGAAATCGAACTCGAAAGGTCTTCTTCGACAGATAGCTTTTCTTGACTTAAGTTATGTTGCCGGAAAATGATTTTTTGTCACTAAGGCACGGTTAACCCAAGTCCTCTTCTCGACTTGAAAACCTCGACTGCTACCGGACAGTATTGTGATAGATGTTTCATCGAGCTAAATGGAATCGAACTCGACAACCTTTGTAGACAGATAGCCCTTTTCGCCTTGAGCTATGATGTAAATTTGATATGCCTTTGAGCTGAATGTAATCGAACTCGAAGGTCTTTTGGTGACATATAACCCTTCTAGCCTTGAGTTATGTTGTAAATGATGTGCCCTCGAAGCTGAGTGTAATCGAACTTGAGGGTCTTTGGCAGATAACCCTTCTCGACTTAAGCTATGCTGCAAATGATATTCCTTGGAGCTGAGCATAGTCGAACTCGAAGGTCTTTGGTTAGCAGATAACCATTCTCGTCTTAAGTTATGCTGCAAATGATATGCCTTGGAGTTGAGCGTATTCGAACTCGAAGGTCTTTTGGTTACATATAACCCTTCTAGTCTTGAGTTATGTTGTAAATGATGTGCCTTGGAGCTGAGCGTAGTCGAACTCGAAGGTCTTTTGGTGACAGATAACCCTTCTAGCCTTGAGTTATGCTGTAAATGATGTGCCCTCAGAGCTGAGTGTAGTCGAACTCGAAGGTCTTTGTGTTTCAAGAGAAACATTTTCAAAGGTTTTTGTGTGTTTCAAGAGAAACGATTTCAAATGTTTTTTGTGTTTTAAGAGAAACAATTTCAAAGATTGTGTTTCAAGGGAAACTGTCTCAAGAGAGAAAAATTTTGTTTCAAGTGAAACTGTCTCAAGAGAGACAAAATTTGTTTCAAGGGAAACTGTCTCAAGAGAGATAAAATTTGTTTCAAGGGAAACTCTCTCAAGAGAGACAAAATTTGTTTCAAAGGAAACTGTCTCAAGAGAGACACAATTTGTTTCAAGGGAAACTGTCTCAAGAGAGACACAATTTGTTTCAAGAGAAACTGTCTCAAAAGAGACAAAATTTGTTTCAAGAGAAACTGTCTTAAGAGAGACAAAATTTGTTTCAAGGGAAACTGTCGCAAGAGAGATAAAATTTGTTTCAAGGGAAACTGTCTCAAGAGAGACAAAATTTGTTTCAAGGAAAACTATCTCAAGAGAGACAAAATTTGTTTCAAGAGAAATTGTCTCAAGAGACACAAAACCTTGTTTTGAGTAAATTAGTCTCAAGAGAGATGACCCCTTGTTTCGAGAGAAACAATCTCAAAAGCGATCGATAATCTGCTTGTTCCTGCATGTTAAATAAATCCTTTCAGAAGCTCTAATTGTTGACTTAAGGAAGTCAAATATGTGAATGGTGTGTTTCTATAACGCTAAATCACTTCATCGAGCACGATATCCTTCTTCGTGAAGTTGAAATCGTGGATTACTCCTTCGTTGTGAAGTTGAGACTTGAATTGGATGTCCTTCGTCGTGAAGTTGAAATCCAATTTGAAGATGAATGTTGCTGGCGGGCACGATTCCCTTTGTCGTGAAGTTGAAACCGTGGATGGTCCCTTCATTGTGAAGTTGAGCCTTGACTTGAATATCCTTCGTCGTGAAGTTGAAATCCAAGCTTGTATTGTTTCGAGTCCAATATCCTTCGCCGTGAAGTTGAAATTGGCTCTGAATGAAACTGGGGAGCCCCTTCGTTGTGAATTTGAGCTTTGAATTGGATATCCTTCGTCGTGAAGTTGAAATCCAATCTATAGTTAGCACGATATCCTTCGTCGTGAAGTTGAAATCGTGAATGTGGGCACGATATCCTCCGTCGTGTATTTGAAATCATGGATGGCCCCTACGTCGTGAAGTTGAGTCTTGACTTGAATATCCTTCATCGTGAAGTTGAAATCCAAGTATTGTATGTTTCTTTGAGTTTGATATCCTTCGTCACGAAGTTGAAATTCAATCTCGAGAAAGTTGGTTTTGAGTTGGATATCCTCCGTCGTGGAGTTGAAACCCAATTTCAAACAAATTATGTCGCTTCGAGTTTAATACCCTTCGTTGAGAAGTTGAAATTGACTCTGAACAAGACTCGAAAAGTTGTTTTGTCGTCAGACAGTCACCACTTTGTTGTGAGATTGAGCAACCACCATCAATTTTTGAATGTGCTTTTGAATCGAGTATCTTTCGTCTTGAAATTGAAACTTGACTCAAAGAGCTGCAAAAAATTATGCATGCTAAAAATGATAAATGTGATGCTCTTAAGTATGTCTAAGATGCATGCAACATGAATTAATTATGTTTTATCCCTTGGATGGAGCCTCATTTTTTTCTTCTGGTCTTGCCCTTGGAATCGACAATGCCCCATTTTCTTCTCAGGTTATTGGTAATGTCACAAGTTCTATTTGATCTCTCGGACTGATTGTTTTGTGAAATGCTCGAAATTTGGCATTGTTCGTTCTTTCTTCAAAAGAGGCAAAATGAGCCTTAGCACCTTCCAAGACCTTTCACATTTGAGATTGTCCTGTTTGAAAATATTTTTCTCATTTCTCTTATTTTAGGGGGAAGAGAAAAAAAGATAAAAATGTAAGAATTCCTGTCAAACATTGCTCCATAATCCAGGCCTACAATCGAATCAAATCATAAACATGAGTTCAAAGAATATCAAAGGAATCAATAGCTCTTTTAATGCTTCCAGAGTTATAGCTCTTTGACAAATATTCAAGTGGATGAGTTGGCTTTTAGGTTGACCTACGGTTTCAGCCAAAAAAAGTCATTTTCGGTTATTACAACATGTTTTTTCTTTGGCTTGGCATTTCAATTGGATGCGGACAAAATGACGCAACTAGCATTATCAATTACTAGACCCTCTATTTCAATTCTCTAAAATCTTCCATTTGTTCAAGTTTTTTAGGCTCCTCTAACAAAGTCAGTATAGAAATATCGGTCTAAAAATGAAATTCTTGAGTGCTCGTGTGAATTTGACTATAACAGGTGTTTCTTAATTACCTTAATCCATTTTTACCAAAACTCTTTATTTAAATAAATTTAATTCGCCATTGTCTGGCTAGCTAAATCCATAAAGCCGGGGAATTTAACCAATTGCTCTAGAGGGACAACTTAATATGTAAACATCTTTATCAGGTTAGCTGAATCTTATCCATAAAGTCGAGGCGTTTAACCAATTGCCTTAGAGGGACAGCTCAAGCTTTATAATATAATCACCTTTATCAGGTCAGCTTAATATTATCCATAAAGACAGGGCGTTTAACCAATTTCTCTAGTGGGACAACTCAAACTTTATTGTATATATATAATATTATAATCTGGGTATACGGATCCAATTTCTTAAGTTTGTTAAGAAGAACCTGTTATAGTCTAGGTGTTTTTGAAAGTCAAGGAATCTTACCTTTAAAGTTCAATTTCCAAGCAACTGACCTAAACTAGATTCACCTACTCGACTATTCCATCTTTGAAGATCGTTATCATCACTGAATGTCTTAAATAAAAAGCATAGTAATGTCATATGCAAAAGGATGCCTCATGTTGTCCGTACCTTATGAAAGGAAAATGTTATATTGGTTAATTACAAGAGCAGGGTACGGTGTTTGAGGATATATTCTGGGTAAGGTCAAAGTCCTTGTTTTAAATCATGTTACTTCGTCAAAGATCTGTAACTTTGAACCATTTATAGAGTTTCTTAATTCAAATGATATTCAAAGAATTGCAAGTTCGCAAATGTGATTCATTACTTAACATCTTTAAAGTAACATAAATTTCTTTAAAAGTCCTTACAAAAACTTGAGAAAAAATGAAAAAAACAAATTCAAACAGAATGCCTCAGATGATGAAATGATCTTCCTCACTTAGATGCCCCCAAGTAGTTGAAGTCGATCCAGTTCTGGTTACGCATCTTCTGTACGAATCTCTTGAATGTGTAACAGTTCTCAATTGTGTGCCCTTGGACACCACCGTGATATTCACAATGAGCATTCTCATCATACCACTTGGGGTATTGTAACACCCCAACACGTACTCGACCGAGATACGAGTTCGAGATGTCACACTGACTTTTTAAAATAATTTCTTTGCAAAATAACTGAAAATTTGAACTTATATTAAGAAAAATACAATAAATACTATTTAATTATGCTTCATTATAAAAATTTAAGAAAAAATGTATATTTGTGAACAGTACTATACGGTATGAACAACACCGTGACAGTACCATGAACAGTGAAAATTTTCGAATATAAATTGTGTATCGATGTATTGCTACAGTGCATCGATGCACTGCTACAGTAACTTTCGTAAAAATACGTATAATCTCGTAAAAATCTAAGATTTTATCTGTATAAAATTTATCAATTACATATATGCATTTAAAATATTACAAAACTCAATCGTATGACTTTTCAAAACCGATTAGAACATATCGAATTTAATCCTTTATTTACATGCCGACCACTTTCCTTATTACAAAATACATACTATACATTTCTTTTCTAATCTAATCTTTGGAAAGGAGGAACTGACATGTCTTGCATAACTTTTATCAATCTTCCTCTTCTCGGAACCTACGTGTGAAACAATCACACGCTAAGTCGTTGACTTAGTGAGGCATATAAAACATATAATAAAAATCATAAAACATTTCATATATTAAATTACATACATGCACATATACTATCATATTTCTATTCATATATCAAATCCACACATGTACATATATGATTATCTTCTTTCTTATCATTATCCTATTATTATCATTAATACCTTTTATCGCATAATCATATACTTACATTTTATCGCATAATCATATACTTACCTTTTATCGCATAATCATATACTTACCATTTATACACATCATATATCATTTCATAACGAAATACACATAACATCATATAATTTATGTAATACAGTTTATATAACTGAAACATATATACTTTCATATAACCAATACATGAATCCTGTAATTTATTCCATATAATAAATCACATATGTATATCACCTTCAGTATATTTGTTTAATCTCTTTATTAGCCCATGTACACCAGTGAGAACTTAAGATATGTGAGTACATTGAGGTTGTGCACTATTATGTTGTCACCACAGCTCGTATAATTGTCCCGAAAGACCTATCCAGAGGTCATAAAGAACCTCGACAACTGTCCATAGGTCCCGAAGAACCTAGGTAAACCGTTCATATGTCTCGAAGAACATCGGTAACCCTCGACTCTTGGCATGCCAACTATACCCCTAGCTCTCATATCACATAACATGAGCATTATATTCATATCACTTCTCTTATGATCACATGTTCCTTTTCTTCTGTCATATACCACATGTATGTGTAAAACTCTATCTCATATTATATAACATGTGATACAAGTGCATGTAATCACGTATTAAATGTAATCACGTAGATTATCTCATATGACTTATATCATTTCTCATTTGTTCATGTACTTATGTCATATCTTATTCACATATGTTCATATATATACATCACATAGCACTTAAATAACATATCATACATATAACATAGTTGATATCATATTTTTCATATAATCATGTATTTTCATATCACATATTGCATATACATGTAATCATGTAAATCAAGTCACATATAATAACATATGACACATAAGCATTATATCAATTACAAATCAAATAACATTTTAGGAGTCACTTCTTACCATAGTAACTCCGTCACTAGCTCATCGCAAGCCAATGTTCATTCGATAACATAAGTACAAATTAAATTGCACTCACCTTAGCCTTGCTTTGATTCGATCATAACTTTTTGATTGTTCCGGAACTTGTTTAGGCTCAAAATCTACATAAACATAATTTCTGAGACAATTATCAAAAGCCTAAACCTTATAACTTAGTATTAATAACTTAGGCTAATTTAATGAACCAAAATTCCATTTTTCCTTTAAGGGTGTATCGATGCACTATGGGTGCATCGGTACACAAAATAGCTTCGAAATTCCCATGCATCGATACACCTTCAAAAATTATCTTAGTGCATCGGTACACACTCATAGTGCATCGATGCACCTGCCCAGAATAGACTATTTCATCCAAAAATCATTAACACTTCACCCAAATTTTCATGTATAAAATCCTTATTATGCTACTAAATTCATCTATAACAACTTTAACAAATTCCTATCATTCCAACACCTTATAATCTTCCATGTTTCATCCAAATTCTTTAGGCTAAGAATAATACCAAATTTTCTATGTTATCCAAACTTTGATTTAACACTTATAACTTCGTATTCACACCTATGACAAGTCAAATTTAGTTTCAAATTCAACTTATCAACTCTTTTCCAAGAATTCACTTAAAAACCCATTTTCTTTAATCTTTCATAACTTCTTTATCTTTTGATTTTAAGATAACTTAAGCTTTCCTTAAGCTTAGTTATCATCTAATGATCAAAACCCACTCTTAAAATTAACAAATAATCAACAAAATAGAAAACTCACCTTTGCTCTAGCTTGGGCACGTTGGAGAAGAGAAGAATATGAAGAGTGAAGAGATTTCTGGAGAAACCTCTCAACCTTATCCCCATATATCATTATCTTATTCATTTCTAAGTCAAATGACCATTTTGCCCTTTAATTCCTTTAATAATTACTAACAACTTTTAGGAAATCTCTATATAAATCATTGAACTATTCAACTATTCTACTTTTATCACCAAATTCTAAAATTTTACAATTTAGTCACTAACCTGGTATTGAGGATGTTACAGGTATGAGGGCTTCATGGGTTCCATCGGGTATGGTGACATTACATGGGTGTCAAGAAGTTGCTGGTAAAGCTCTTTGTAGGTCATGAGGATATGGTCGAAATATTCCCTTTCCCTCCTAGGTTCTCTGGAATCTTGTTTAGAAGTACCTGACGGTACAGCTGCAATTGATTTTGGGCTGGAGATTGTAACACCTTTACTGAAGTGTTTGATGTTGTTAACCTCTCCATCCCTCTCCCTCATAGGAGGTTTCTTACTGGCTTCCTCATCCTTAATCTTGCCTTGTTTTATGGTCGACTCTATTATTTCTCCGGCCATAACCAAGTGTGAAAAGCTACTTGATGTGATTGCAACCAGGTGTCCGAAGTATGGATCCTTCAGGGTCTTTATGAAAAGCTTTCGGGTTTCCTTTTCATCCAAACGTGGATGAACTTGTACAACCAAATCTCTCCATTTTTGTGCGTATTGCCTGAAACTCTCGTTATGCTTCTTTTCCATGCTTTGTAGCATAACTTGATATGGTCTTATGTCATTGACATGCTTGTATTGTTCCAGAAATAACTTGGCCAGGTTCTTCCAGGTCTTGATATTTGATCGGCTTAGCTGGTTGTACCACCGGATAGCTGAACCGGACAGAATCTCCTAGAAGCAGTGGATCAGGAGTTGGTCATTTTCCACATATCCTATCATTTTCTGATAGAACATAATGATGTGGGCTGAGGGGGCAACTGTTCCCGTCGAACTTCTCGAACTCTGGGACTTTGAATTTTGGTGGAAGTACCAAATTTGGAACCAAGCTCAGCTTCATTGCATCTATCCCATAATAGTCGTGGCCCCCTTTGATCATCTTCATCTGGTCTTCCAACATCTTGATCTTCTCTTCCATCTTCTTTACCTTATCCTCCTCATTAAAATCTGGGATATTGTAATCTTCTGGATGGTTGTCAGGATTGGTGGTAGAAACCTACCTCTTTACAGTATATGTGGCCTTTTCTTTTGTTGCAGATAAGTCTCCTTGTGATTTGGGTAAGATCTCGGGTGAAACAACCACTTATGGGGTAGGTGGTATAGTTACCCCTTTCGGTGAACCTGCCCCAGATGCACTGGTCTGTTGTAAGCCAACTAACTTGGCAACGATCTGATCAACCAAATGACTCTTGGTTCTTCATGATTGTATTCAGAGTACTCAGACTACTCTGGTTTATCTTATATTCAAGTTCTTTCTGCAATTTTGCCATGTTCTCCTCGATTTTCTTGATTCTTGCTTCCATATTTTTCTTTTTCCGGCAGGTGTTATGCGTATAAAGTGTGTCTAATGCTTGAGGTGGTGTATCCAGTATGTGTTCCTTTTGATGAGACATACTTCTGTTAGTTAATGCGAATGCAAAGAAAAATAACAAAATTCCAAATATGTCTAAATGCATGATGCATGCAATGTTCGTGGCATTGATCCGAAAAATATGTTTATTATTATAAATAATCCTTATTGGGGACAAAAGTGTTATGCCTGAAGAGATAAAAAACATTTTGATAGTATAGATCATGAATAGCTCCTAACAAGTTGATTTGTCTTCAGCCATTATCATCGGTTGAACGCCCTGTCGAACCGTTCTGGCTTCTCAGGCTAAACTGTGCAAGTGACGAGCTGCATGCCCCAAAAAGTATCGAAGGACTGCATCTCCGGCTTTGACTCTCTATAGCGCTTGTTCCTAACGAAAGCACCATCGAAGCCCTCCATCGATAGAAACTATCCGAAGCTTGCTTCTTGAATTCGTCAGCAATGACATCTAGCTCAATTAGGGTTTCACCATCTTGTTCTTGTAGTCTTCGAAAGGACTCTCCAGGTCAGTAACATTTTTCCTGTCTTGCCCCTGCAACCTTTGCCCCCGAGTATTCTTTGACCATAGCTGGACTTCTGAGCTTTTCATCTCTTTGTATTATAACCCTTTTTTCATTAATATAGATTATTTACATTTAACAAACACGTTTTTGGTGGATCAACACCTCTTTTGAATGAATGATGCAAAAAAATGAAAACAAAATAGAAGAAAACAAAAATGAAAAAGGTTAGTAAGGTGAAAATAATCAAAAACAATCATGAAAATAAAAGTCCTACCCCACATGCTTATTGTTCCTACCCGGACATGATCTCTATCCTGCATGTTAATTTCAAACAAATCCTAACAGCACATTTGTCTAGTTCGCATGCTTTGAATAGAAAGTAAAGTAGGAAATAAAATCAAAGCAACCTAGGGTTTGGAATGAGGTTTTGGGGGGGCTCTAATTCCCTATCCTCTCACGGTTTATGTTCTAAAAGGGTACCCGAGTTCTCCTTGTTGGTGCCCCCTTGGGCTTGACAGACCCTTAGTCATAAGCCCATTACAAGCTTATGTGGACTAAGTTAAACTCGAGATGATACATTTCCTTATGCCCATACGGAGAATAAATTCACACGAAGACATAAGGTATATGAATCCCGAAGGTTACTTACTAGGCCCATACGGAGAATAAATTCCAACGAAGGCATCGTTTTCGCCACCACTTAAAAGGGTTCGGAGCTCGAGTATAGAGTTGGAGATGACAATTTTGAAAAATCTGAAATCATTAAAAAATGTTAGTACAACTATTTATTTGAAAAATAATCAAAGATAAATAATTGGAATCGAATAAATAAATTAAAATTTAAATTTACCATTTTCACATAAAAAGACAACCGAAAATTAATTTCGGCCTGACTTACTTACATGTCCCCAGCAGAGTCGCCAAGCTGTCACAGACGTCTTTCGGTTGGGCCTCGGAATTGGGCTTCGACTTGGATAAAACGAATTGGAGTCACCACCGACCATTTTAAAACGAATTTAGGTGGGTCGGACACCATCTTACCTGATCTGCGTTGTACCAGAAACGTGTCGGGTGCAGGAGTCAGTTACGGTCAAGGAAGGATTAGCACCCTTGAACCGCCCTTTCGGTACCAATTAATTTGTCGATTGTCTTTAATTGAGAAAATTTGAAATTTAAATTAAAATTACCTGATTCGAATTACTTACCTTTGATCTATTTGAAAACGTACCCTTAAAAAGTCAGGGCACTTGTTAGAAGGGGAAAAAAGTAGTGAAAATAAATAAGATAAAAAATAATTAAAGCAAATGAAATAAATAAGATAAGATAAAGAAAATAAAAATAAAATGAAGATAAATAGGAGAAATATAATAAAGAAAATAATAATAATAAAACAAGGGGAAAATAAAATATATAACAAATAAATAAATAAGAACTAGAAAAGGAAAAAACACAATAAAGATAAAAAATATATATATATAATGATAATAATAATAGTAAAGGAAAAAAATAAAATATATGTTAATAATAATAATAAAAGATAATATATATATATATATATATATATAAACTAGTGACTAAATAGTAAGCATAATAAAATTGGAAACCCAAATCGAAAGTATCGAAGATTTTACTTCAGTGACCAAAACAGAAAGTTTACAACTCACAGACACCAGTGGCATAGTTTACCCAGGCGTAAAAATGCGTAATAGACCCTTGATAAAACGGCGTCGTTTTGAAATCGGTATTTAAACCCGAAAATAGGGGTTTGCTTCTCCATTTCCCTCATTTGGTTATTTCCGTTCTCTCACTAAAAGGAGAGAACACGAACTCTCTCTCGCCTCTCTCTACAAGACGATTTCCGGCCACCGCTGCCGGAAAAACCCAAACTTCCCCTAGACGTTCGTCTCACCCTCGGGATCTCAAATCCGGGCCCCAAAATACAAAAGCCAACTCCCTTTGCGTAGATATAAAAAAAGCCCTTCGGGTTTTTTTTACCTTTTGCTTTTTTTACCTTTTTCTTCCGATGGCTCCTTGGTTTTGAGGTTGTTGATGATGTTTTGCTTTTTTTATTCTGTTTTTTGTTGCTTGTTCGATTTTCTGTATTGTGGTATTTTGGTTTTACTGTCTTGGTAGTGTTGATGTTTGTGCTTTGTTTTGTGACCGTGTTTGGCTTACGATATTCCCTTGGGTTCTGTAGGTTAATGGTTCTGTGTGTTTGGCCGATGATGGTTTTACGTGTTAATGTTGT